>NC_139345.1:100570788-101775788 GCF_055883805.1 Amblyomma maculatum
CAGAACCAGCCTGTGGTTTCTTTGCTGAAGAATAGAAATGTACCTCCTCTCCTCGCCGTTCCCAAGCTTTTCCCGCCAACAAGTGATCACGCCCAACGAATGAATGCCGGACCAGTCAGTGCTTCAGACCATCAGTGCAGTGATGTGTTCGATTGGATGCCGATACCTGAGGGGCGTGCCCTGGATTTGGTTGGTCAGCATCTTCAGAGAGGGGCTGGACATAGGGGGTTTTAAGGACGCTGCAGAGCACGAAATGTCGCTCTGGGCCCTGGGTAAACGGCTCATCCAGTCGCTTCTCGCTATGAACTCTTAACGCTTGCCATTTTGCTGATGTACCCTTCTTTTTCGTGTAAATAATCTTGTAAATAAGTTTTCCCAAAGTGCCATTAAACCTGCTTGTACATATTTCACCAACTTCGAAGATTCAATCCTACTTCAACCCCGAGTCTCTGCACGCTACCAAGTGAAGGCCGGGTCGACGTAGCCCCAGCGTCACGACAACTGGTGACCAGCGTTGGGATCTGAATCTACAAGCCACAACATCTGATGACTGGAGGTGGGATCTGGATCTACAAGCTACAACATCTGGTGATTCGAGGTGGATCAGAATCTACAAGCCACAACATCTTGTGATCGGAGGTGGCATCTCAAGCAACAAGCAGGAGCAACAATCGGCCAACAAGAGGGCAGCTCGGAACATCGATCGCATGTGTGGGTGAGTGCTTGGCTTTTCTTCTGATGTGGACCAGGTTCTAGAACAGGGTTAGATTTTAGAACTGGTAAAAAGTGTTGAAACGCCTTTAGGTTTGGTAGTTTGCACTGTTGTTTTGGAAGTAGCCGACACTCGGAGCGATCATGGACCTACAAAAGCTGCAGAAACCGGACCTGTTGCTATTGTGTGAGGAATTGGGAATTGATACAAGTGGTTTGGCACGAAAACCTTTGATTATAAAGGCAATCACAGATTTGTGGAGCCGATGATGAGGAGCTCAGTGAAGCATGGAACCTCATCGCCCAAAAAAAGGAGGAGCAGCTCAGACAGCAGAAAGAGCGGGAAAAAGAAGAAAAGAGGCGTGAGCGCGAACTTGAGAGGGAAAAAGAGGAAAGGGAGCGCGAACGTGAGAGGGAAAAAGAGGAAAGGGAGCGCAAACGTGAGAGGGAAAGAGAGGAAAAGAAGCTAGAAATTGAGCTCCGGAAATTAGAACTAGAGTTGAGCAAGAGGTCGGGCGATTGTCCCCAGCTAGCGGTACCTCGTCTCAACAAGGAGGCAAATTTCAAGATGTCAAAGTACATGCAGCCATATGTGATATCAGGGGATATCGGTCTGTATCTGGCTAACTTTGAGCGAACCTGCGAAAAACTGTCCTTCCAGCGAGACACTTGGTCTCAGAGATTATTGACGGTTCTGCCCTGCGAGGCAGCGGAGGTTGTCGCGCGGCTAAGCAAGGAGGACGCGGACAACTACGAGAAGGTCAAAGCTTGCCTTCTGAGAAAGTATAGGCTTAGCGCCGAGGCGTTCAGACAACGTTTTCGGAACGCTACTAAGTCCAGGGACGAGAGTTACCCTGAATTCCTATACAATTTAAGAGTTAATTTGGGCGAGTGGCTAAAGAGCACTGATTCCTACAGTGACAGGGACGCTGTAGTCGAGCGAATTCTTTTGGAGCAGTTTTATAACTGCCTCCCAGAAAAAGAAAGAAATTGGTTACAGGACCGAGGCGAAATTAAGTCGGCAACTGAAGCTGCAGAACTTATTGAGGAGTATGCTTCGCGCCGACAATTCAGCAACCCAGCAGTGGATAGGCCCCGCAATCCCAAGTTGAGTGTAAATAACCGTCAGAAAAGGCACTTTGCTAGATTTGCAAACGAAGAAAGGAAGGCTTCTTCAGGCAAACGCCCTAGAAAGGACGGCAGTGAGAAAAGTGGGGAAGTGACCAATGCGCAGAACAAAAAGAATAAGTTTGAGGCTAGGAAGCCGCTCACATGCTTCAGGTGTAATGAGCAAGGTCACATTGCCGTCAACTGCCGGAAAGAAAGGTTTGCTTTCTCGTATGTCAGTGACTGCGATGAAAATATGCAGCTTTTGGAACCCTACCTGCATGACCTAGTAGTCAACGGGAAGCCTTGCAAGGTACTGCGCGATTCGGCCGCAACGATGGATGTTGTACATCCGGCGTATGTGTCGCCTTCCGACTATACCGGGCAGTGTGCATGGATTCGCCAGGTAGTGGAGGAACAGAGTGTGTGCTTGCCAATCGCGAACGTGGTCATCGAGGGCCCTTTCGGCGAGTTAACAACCGAGGCTGCCGTTTCAGGAAAGCTTCTTAAGTGCTATCCGTATTTGTTCTCCAACAAATCGGACATGCTGCTGCGAAAGAGGGGCATCCTTTTCGGAGACAGAGTTGTGCAAGCCTTAACACGTTCAAAGGCGCCAGAACTAGCTACACTGCTCATTCCAGAAAAATCCACAGCGGAGGAAACGGCAGTTAAAACAGTGGTAAATGCGGAAGATAGCAGGTCAGAAAACTTTGAGAGCGAGGCATCTCAGATATGTCAACTTGAAAGTGAGCTTGATGAGACGCGGAATGAGGACGTTCTTGAGAGTAACCTCTTGCCGCCGGTGTCTAGCAATCTCACGAGACTTCTAAGTGGAACCCGAGAGGACTTAGCTATGGAGCAAGCCAATGATCTCAGGAATAAGCTCGAAGTACAGTGGGAAGGACCTGATGAAGTCGTTGCAAAGCTTTCTAACACTAACTACGAAGTGAAATTCCCCGGTAGGCGTAAAGCAGTGCGCATTTATCATTGCAATCTTATGAAGCCTTATGTGCAGAGGGAAGCCGTGGTAAATCTAACGTTAAACCTTCCCGAGGAGCTGGGGGATAACTTGATTTGCCTCAGCGGAAAAGGAAGCAACGCTCAGGAGCTTCTCAAAAAGACAGAGCAGAGAGGAGAACTAAAGAAACCCCAGCTGTCCGATCTGGGCGAGATAATAACAGAGTTTGAGGCCTGCTTCGTGGACAGGCCAGGCAGGACTGATTTGACTGAGCACGATATTGAGCTGACTTCAGACGTGCCAGTGCGATCAAGGTGCTACCGATTTTCTCCAAGGCAAAGAGAAATTCTGGATAGGGAAGTAACTCGCATGCTGGAATTAGGAGTAATAAAACCCTCGGAAAGCGATTATGCTTCGCCTATGATCTTAGTAGAAGCTCCAGGTAAAGACCCTAGGCCTGTGGTAGACTACCGAAAGCTAAATTCTCTCACCAGGGATCAAGTGTATCCTATTCCGAATATTGAGGAGAGAGTAGAACAGGTCAGTAGAGCGGCATATGTGACTACGCTGGACCTTACTCGAGGATACTGGCAAGTACCGCTCACTGAACGCGCCAGCAGATACGCGGCTTTCGTCACTCCGACGGGCAGCTACCAGCCAACAATGATGAGTTTCGGGCTCAAAAATGCTCCATTTTGTTTTTCACGACTCATGGATAGGGTTTTAAAGGGGTGTGAAACATTCGCGGTGCCTTATTTAGACGACATTGCGGTTTTTTCCGACTCATGGGCGGACCATATGGTACATCTAAGAGCTGTACTGAGCCTTTTGCGTCAAGCTGGACTAACCGTAAAGGCCGAGAAATGTTGCCTGGCAAGGGCGACCGTGGACTACTTGGGTCACAATGTAGGTCAGGGGTTCAGGAAACCCAGCGAGATTAAGATTTCTGCGGTAGCAGACTATCCGCGGCCGAGCACGAAGACGGAAATTCGAGCATTCCTAGGTCTGACTGGGTACTACAATCACTACATCCCTAACTATTCAGCTTTGGCTAGCCCTCTGACCGACGCTCTCCGCAAGACAGAACCGACAAATGTAGTCTGGGACGAACAAAAGGAAGCCTCCTTCGTAAACCTGAAGGCTGTGCTGATTAGCCGTCCGGTACTGCGAGCTCCAGACTATGGCCGAGAATTCACGGTCCAGTGTGATGCCAGTGATCGAGGGTTAGGTGCTGTTCTCTGCCAGAGAGATGACGACGGTAATGAGCACCCCGTGCTCTACTTGAGCAGAAAGCTGAGTTCTAGAGAGAGGGCTTATTGCGCGTCAGAGAAAGAGTGCGCTTGCATTGTATGGGCCATTCAAAAATTGCAGTGCTATCTTGGAGGGGCCAAATTCACCGTAGAGACGGACCATTGTCCCCTGGCTTGGCTGCAAACTGCGACATCGAAGAACAGTCGCCTTCTTAGGTGGAGCTTGATTTTACAGCAGTACAATTTTGAAATAAGATACAAAAAGGGGAAGTTAAATGGGAATGCGGACGCGCTTAGCCGCTCTTTCTAAGCGGTCCGAGATGTTCCTCACCATGTATCCAAATTGATAATCAGGTTTTTTTTTTTTTTTTTCGTGCGCTTGTATATGTGTGGCTATGTAAAGCAGCACGTTTGGTTTTCTAGGAATACGTGGGTCCCGAACGTCTTGAGAGTGGGCTTTTCTCGAACAACAATGGCAGTTTTCTTTTAACCTGGTCTCTTCAGACGGGAGCCGAGTGCTTGCTTCGACATGTGGTTGAGTTTCAGACAGCTCGAGCAATTTGGCCTACAACAATCGAGACAACGCGACAAGCAACAGCGAGCTTCAAGCGTTCACGTGCAGGCCATTAAGTTGTCTCTTCATGCAGCAGCTGGGACTGCTGCCCTCCGAGACTCTTCTGGCGGGGGAGGAGGCTGTTACGACCAAGCATCCGCATTTGCGCGCTCTATTGTTCGCCTGTGGGCATGGATAAGTGCTGTGAATATGTGGTGATGGTCCAATGGCTCTAAGTGAGCCTGTTTCCAGGAATCCTGTTTTGTAAGCCTGTTTTGCTTTGTGGACACTCTGCAAATGCCAAATTGACCCTGCCAAGAGAACGTCTGGAAAAACACAAAGAAACGTCCCCCTGCGGGAAATGCAGGAAGTGCTTTCTTTCTTTTGTTCACCCTTCCAGTCGATAAGCCCTATCGTCCAGTGAGGAATGCCTACTTTCCAAAGGAGACGACAGAGTGACATGTCCGCTGACGTGCAGGACAAGAAAGGAGCATGACGCATACAGCCATTAAGTGATTTCCCAGGAATGCAGGAAAGATTTGCAATTGTCGAAAACGGACAATGCTGGGAGCGGATGCGGCGCTACGTGCACTCGGGTTTCTGAGAAGTAAAACCACTTGTCAGAACCAGCCTGTGGTTTCTTTGCTGAAGAATAGAAATGTACCTCCTCTCCTCGCCGTTCCCAAGCTTTTCCCGCCAACAAGTGATCACGCCCAACGAATGAATGCCGGACCAGTCAGTGCTTCAGACCATCAGTGCAGTGATGTGTTCGATTGGATGCCGATACCTGAGGGGCGTGCCCTGGATTTGGTTGGTCAGCATCTTCAGAGAGGGGCTGGACATAGGGGGTTTTAAGGACGCTGCAGAGCACGAAATGTCGCTCTGGGCCCTGGGTAAACGGCTCATCCAGTCGCTTTTCGATATGAACTCTTAACGCTTGCCATTTTGCTGATGTACCCTTCTTTTTCGTGTAAATAATCTTGTAAATAAGTTTTCCCAAAGTGCCATTAAACCTGCTTGTACATATTTCACCAACTTCGAAGATTCAATCCTACTTCAACCCCGAGTCTCTGCACGCTACCAAGTGAAGGCCGGGTCGGCATAGCCCCAGCGTCACGACAGCGCCAAGAAAAAGCCGTTATTGCGTTACGCGACGGCACTAGAGGCGTACGTGTGCTGTGCGATGTCAGCGCACGTTAAAGATCCCCAGGTGGTCGAAATTACTCCGTAGCCCTCCACTACGACTCCTCTGTCTCTCTTTCCACTTTCACTCCCCCTTTCTCCCTTCTCTTACGGTGCGGTTGAGATGTCCACAGAAAAACACGTGAGACAGTTACCGCGCATTTCCCTTCCTATAAATCAATCAGTTTTTTTTTGTTTTTGTTTTTTAACACACAGTACTGGAATCGGAACGTAACAGAATGGAAGCAAGCCGTGAAAGGACACGGCCAGAGGGCCTTGCGGCGCCATTGCCTTGGGCGTGAACTGACTAAACCGGAAGAGTTTCTCTTCTCGCCTTCGCTTCTTTAAATCCACTGCCCGTGCAGCAAAGGAGGCGTTTCATTCGGAAGCCGGGGCTCCCGCGCCGACAGCGTCATCAAGGCAAGAAGAACGACGCCCTCGTAGCCCTACGGCGACACACAATGGACGATGAACACACATGTCCGCGGACCTTGCGCGACAGTGAAATGAACCCCTTAAGACAAAAGCAAAGGTCGTCGTCTCCTCCACGACACAATTCCGGAGCGGCAATTTGACTGTGACGGTAGATTAGATAGCAAAGAATGAACGCCTCCTGCAAGCACACACGGCCGGTTCAGTCCGCTCTGGCTTCCACTCCGCTACGATCGCTTTCAGGGGCGACTCGCGCTTGTCCCGCGTTTCCAGCTGAGGTAGGTCCTCCGGTCAGCCAAAGCGAGACCTCGGGTGGCCGCAGCTACGCGTGAAGAGGCGTGGCTACGGTCTCCTCATAAAAAAAAAAAAAAAAAAAAAAAAAATCAGCCTGCCATGACATTTGAATTCACGTTACCCCTATGCAACGGGCAGGAGCTGCCAACTCGGGTCGCTCCTTTCATATGTGAGGGTGATATCAGAATCAGCCTGCCATAACCGTTTGCATTCTCGTTACCCCTACGACACCTACCCCCTTGCATTCTCGTTACCCCTACCCCCCCCCCCCCCCCCCCCCCCCCCCTAGGCATGTCGAACGTCACGCTCTCGCTTCATACTCTTAAGGGATGAGCTTAGGTTCGGTTTGTGGGGTTTAACGTTTAAGTGTCCCCAGTATCACCTTACACTGATATGGCGTGATAGGGGAATAATGTAGCAGGCAAAAGAAGCTTCTGCATGTTGCTTTCGCAATTCGACTGGGGCTAACCAAAACTACACATTTTTTTTTTTTTTTTTCATCGACTATCAACTGCGACCCGTGAAATGCTGCACCCGCGGTAGGGACTCGCTGAAACGAACCTCCGCTCGTGTGCTCAAAAACAACAACAACAACAAAAAGAAAAAAAACCTAAACACACAAATGACGCTATCTTCGGAATGCAATTCGCCTCGTCATCATTGCAGGCCGCACATGAATACACGAAATATGCACTTTCATGCAAGGATCGCTTGTAGAAGTAGAGCGATTTTGGCGAGTTGGTATCGATCCATCATATCAATCAGCGCGAAAAAAAGAAAACGGGAACAGGAGACCCCGTCTTTTTCGCGCTGTTTGACGTGATGGAAGGATCTCTTCCCTCACGCTTCGGAAAAGCCCAACTAACCATTAAATAAACAGCACGAAAAAAAAAAAAAAAAAGACATTACAGAAATTTGAAGAAGAGCATGCAATGACTAAAGTGGTAGTTGCAAGCATTCTAAATTGTTTATTTCCTTTCTTCTTTTTTTTTTCTCTTCGCTTTTTAACAAAGCGCTTAATCGTAGTTTCGCTGAGCACGAAGAGGACTGTCCTTCCAGTCCCATCTCGAGCTCGGGGAGCCAAGTGAAGCAAGGTCTCCTTATTATTGCATTTCTTTTCTCTCTCTTCCAGCCTCGGTCATAGTGAACAATGCGACGGGAGCGTCGCACGGGAGGGCGGTGACAGAGGGAGGTCTTGTCGCCCTAGAACCGAGCAAAGCACGAGCCCTTTGGCGGCCGTAATTCGTGTTTGTTTGCCCCCGGGGCGTCAGTCAGCCTTGGGGGCGCCATTACTACCTTCCGCTACACCGCGCTCTGATCTGCGCATATAAAAGGGCGCACCTGGCTGCCCCATTGTTCCCTCCGATCCCCTTCCCAGCCACATAACACGCCTCTCGGAAGCGAGCCCTCTTCGCCGAACAGTTTAGTTGGGCGTAGCGCTCGCACGTCCGTGCATCGGCTCGCTATGTATACCGGTTATTTCAGGGAAACCGACCAGTAATACTTAAGAATAACTATCTTTTTTTTCAGGTATGCAGGAAGCTTCTCCAGAACTATAATGCCAGTGTTGGCAAACATCAGAAGAAAAAAATTAGCAAGTTGATTAACTAATTTCTGACAACCTTTCGCCAAATAAAAAAAGGCGCCTAGTTGCACAGAGGTTTGTAGATGGCCGTTAGCAATGACCATACCCGTTTTAAGAATTTCCAAAGCGCGATTTTCCTCGCGCTGCGACGCTGAGTGCAAGTTACAGGGTACATTGCATGTAAGCGGCACACAAACCGGGGGTAGCCAAAAGAAGCGACAGCCACGTCTCGAGTGACCAGCAAGGCGGGGAACACAACCCTTTCAGGAGCCGATCGCCTGGCACGTCGAGTCGCCACACGCGCCACGAAGATGCATGGGTGTAAGTTCGCAGCTTCGCTCGTGCCCTTCGCAATGTTTTCTTCCCGACGCACGTGGACTCGCACTCTCCTGGCTCCCCAGAACGCTTTCCACGGGACGCGCAACTCACGCCGAACAATTATCATGCAACCACAATCATAATTCGTGTTTTTTTTTTTTTTTTTCTCGCCGCGTGACGAGTCGAAGCATTTACCACGCGCAGCGAGCGGCGCTCCAGGAATGGCTGGAAGAGCTCCGGTTCCAGCTGGTTTCCAGAAGGGCGGGAAAAATTAAAAGGATTCCGAGAAGCGCGCCGTCGTCCCTCGCTTGGGTTCCTCCTTGGCTACCCGTGTGCGCGCTGTATAGATATAATACCGCTCGGAAGACAGGTGGCTGAGTCCCAGGCCACGAGGCAGCGACCAGTCCTGGGCAGGAATAAACAGGTCCCGTGGCGGCGACGAGGTCTCGTGACCAACAGCCAGCCAACCTTCGCGGTCGCACTTAGCCGCCGCCTCGTGCCGAATTAAGGCGCGACACGTGTGTGTGCGTGTGTGTGTCCGCTCTGCGGCCAGAATCCTCTCATGGGCATCGCTCAGCTCGACCTTGTGCAGCCCACAGCGGCGCCTCAATGCGACGAAATTAAAGAAAACAAATATTTTCAACGCATGGAATCCTCGCTTTTGGGCATCTCCCCCTTCCTTTCCGCTTTTCCATAAGGAAGCGAAACGAAGGTACGGGGCTCTTTGTCGGGAGCACGTGCGAGCTCCCACCTTGCGAAAGCCACGGCGGAGCAATTTGAAGTGAGGAGTAGTTAGAGGGTATAACGCGACGTTGGAGAGGATGGTCAGCGCGTAATCGCCAAACGGCACGGCGAGCGTGACGGGGCGCAGTTTCGGCCGAGTGCAAACAGGAAAACGAAAAGTTCTTCACCGACCCAATCCTCTCTCTCTCTCTCTCTCTCTCTCTCGGTACTTCGCAGCAATCACAAGCTGACCCTGGGCAGAGAACTCGGTAATCTACGGCGCGGAAATGTGGTTTCAAACAATCACTAGTTCGCTGAACGTTTTCTAGCGGCAAAATTTCGCTGTACTTTCGAGAAGAGATCTCCACGTCTGGCACGGGATAGAACCTTACAGACCCTTCCAACCCAAGTCGGAATATGACCACGACCGAGTAACAGCCACTTCAAAGCGTTATTCACCAAAGCTCGCTAGACTCACACAAGTCTGCGATGTGCCCACACAACTGGGAATTACAACGTGAAGGCTTTTTGTAGCGAGAGCTACACTGGCCACATTCTCGCCATTTCGCCGTGCCTGTCCGTGCTTGTCCAAAGAGCGAAGAAAGAAGAAGGAGAAGAAGTCGTGGGAGGCGGTAGCTGGCAGCTGACATGGCCGAGCACTAACTGGACGTAGGGCTTCCTGGCATTACAGCTGCCAACTCGGGTCTCTTCTTTCATGTGGGAGGGGGTGATATCAGAATCAGTCTGCCAAGACCCTTGCATTCACGTTGTCCCTAGGCCACGCAAGCACGTTCATACGGCTCGGTTAAAGTGGGGCTTTATTTGTTGCCCGGTAGCTTACGCTATCGCGTGCGCGCAAGCGTCGCTCGCGATCAGTCACGCTACGCCGGTTTCGTTACCCCAGACGAAATTTCGGAGCTGGTTGGTTGGTTTGTGTGGTTTAACGTCCCAAAGCGACTCAGGCTATGAGAGACGCCGTAGTGGAGGACTCCAGAAATTTCGACCACATGGTGTTCTTTAACGTGCACTGACATCGCACAGCGCACGGGCGCCTTGCTTTTCGCCTCCACCGAAAAGCGGCCGCCGAGGCCGGGATTCGATCCGGCGTCCTTGGGAACCGTAGTCGAGCGCCGTAACCACTGCGCCACCGCGGCGGAGCATGCGCAGAAAGATGGCCGACCTGCGGGCCATCTGCATCCCGTTCGCAGCCTCAACCGTTCGCGGGTAAAGTGATCTCGGAGCTTCTTCCACAACTTATATAGCATTCTTCAACCACAGATAGGAAACGACAGACAAAAACAAAATCAAAAGTTACGGTATAACGGTGCGTGCAGCAAGTGGGAAACTCGCTTCGTCCGGCAAGCACACAAATGAAACCGAACACAGCAGCAGTGAAGAGCTCACCTGTCAAGAGACAGCGGCTCCGCTTTATCTGTTCACACGCGTTCTATTTGCGCCGCTGGATTCTGAAGTAGAGGCAGGCATTCGGGAAAGAAATATATTTAAAAAAAAAAAAACTGAGGAACAAGAGAGGTAACGAAAAAAAAAAGGTAGCGTAAGGAAGAAGGAGAAGTAACTATACGAAATGAAAACTGAGAACGAGACACAAAAGATCAAATATCGCGCCGACAGCACCGCAAAGAATGTCGGAGCGCAGCCCTCACAAAACGCGCGTTCTCCCGCCCGTACGCACTGGCCTGCTTGGCGCCAGCACACGCGCGATGGGCGTATACTCTGTTGCCGAGACACCAATGGGTGCAAAGCACGCATTCTCCCGACACGCGTGTTGCTAGAGACAGTGTTAATGCGCGCGAGGCCATCGGCCAATTGGGAGTGATGTCGAAAATAAAGCAGGAGCAGCGTACCTTCGTATGCCGGCATGCAGCCACGCTCGGCAACCACTAAAGCGAATTCCCGCCGGGAATCCCCCGCGCACATTCCGCGGAGGAAGGGGGAGAGGGGCTGAGCAGCGCGAGATGAACAGGCAGCAAACACGAGTGCAGTAGCCGCGCTACCTACGGCCAAGCGCTCCCGCAAGCGGTCAACAGTTCGCGGGTTCCTGCGCGCTTTTTCGATCAACCGGGGTTCGGATGCGATGAGTTTCGAGGGGTCGAGTGTTGAAATCTCGTACCTTATGCGAAATATTTTGGCGCCAGTAATTGAAACAGTGACGCAATCGGCGATCAAAACCGCGACCGCAGGGTACGGCCGAAAAACAACGGAGGTAAAAAATAGTACCGTCCGCGACGTAACCTCCGAGCTCCTCCACACTTCTTTGGTGCTGTGAGGAAAAGCTTGACTTCTAATTGTCAATTACGTAATCAGTCTGAAGGCTAGCGCAAAAGCACTTTTCATGCATTACCTACAGCCTATATAGATTTGATTTTGAATCCTTGAATATCGCCGCATTCTCAGAGAGAGAGAAACAAAAAAAAAAGGGGGGGGGGGGGGGGGGCAGTTGCCCTTTAACGCGTACCGAAATCGCACGAAGCACAGGTGTCCTTCGAAACAAGTGCCAAGAAACGGAGCAGTGGGCGTCCACAGATTCGCGAGAAGAGCTAGAAGCAGTAGAAGGTGACCTTGAGGAAAAGAACTGCAGAAGCCTAATTTTCTCAGGTGGGCGACACATCTTTCCCATACCTTTATTCAGTCGCACCTGTACCGTCTGTTTTAAAAGTACCGGGTTATGGTCACGCAGGTTTTTTTGACGATACCGGCGGCCGAGGACCCGTAATGGAGCGTACCAAGAACTGCTCACTTACCACCTTTCCGTTCGGGAAGCTGAGGACACAAGGAACCGTTGCGAAAAGCTCGTCGTCGCATTGTTTTCCAGAACACTGTCGCAGGCTATAGTTGGGCATGAATTTGCTCGATGCTTAGCGCAGGAAGACAGGGACAACAGAAACACTAAAAAGCGCTGTGTCCTGTTTTCAGTGATTCTGTTGTCAATGTCTTCCTGCGCTAAGCATCCAACATCGTTTTCAATTTTACATCCATGTCGAAGCTTGTTATGTTTTTTAAGCGCGCAATGTTTTGTACATGATGCAATTCCATCCCATTAATATAATTTTTTTATAACCATCCTTCATGCTTGCGCTGCATTTCGGCCGTAAAAGGGGCCTTGGTGGTAGTGGCGGGGGCTGTTGTAAAACTTAGCTCCCCCTAACGCAGAATCATGCGCAATAGAGAGATTTAGCATACCGTGATCCGCGATCCGCCACCGCGACACTCTACCGCTCGTGGGCGGGGCGTTCAAGCTGATTGGTTCCGATGCGCCAGGTCAATGTGCCGACATCAAGTATGTGGCGCCATCTATCGGCATCAAAGTGATCTGGGCATGCGCAATGGAACGCGCGGTGGCGGTCCACGGTAGCGGATCGCGGATCACGGTGTGCTAAATCTCTCTAATATCCGCGTCATAGTGCGCGCGCTCTGACGCCGCCGACATCCGCGTATGTCGGCTACACAGCACGACAAGGAAGAAACGAGTGGCGGGAACGCGGCGATGCAGGCCCACGCTATCCACGAGAGAGAACGAGATTTCCACCTTGTATTTGCCTTTTTCTTTGCTTAAACGCCAAAGCGGAAGCCGCACCGTGACCGCCACGCACTCGCAGTTCCCATCGCCGACATTTCGCGGGAAACAACGGATGCACCACAGCCGCTGTTAAGGCGGGGGTCCCACTCCGGCAGCGCGAATGTGCCATTTTAGGCAATGTTTGCGTGAGCATTCTGCGCGTTGTTCTTTTTCGAACATCACAATGTAGGCATCATTCGAAAGCTTAATATACTCTCTGTCAAATGATGTGCGCTGCTTTAGTGTGTCAACGTTATCAACTGCATGAGAGGTGGTTTTGCAGATGACAAATTCGCTAGCGTCGTTGATATACCCTACTTCGGATTAGTTCGCTGAAGAAACTGTTGCACTTAGAACAGTTTCCTTTGGCCTACACATAGAATGGGTACTTATATTATGAAACCTGAAGCGTAATTAGTTTTAATTTAATCAGTCTTTGATCGGCAGCCTTTTAAACATGGTAAAGTTTGGCTATTTTGGGCACGAATATCTGCGCTTTATCAACGTGCACAGCAGTAAAATTTTTACCACTTCGGGCGCACATTATAATAGTTGAGTGTACGAAGTTTCATCGAAATTTATTCGCTAGTTCGTTTTTAATTACCTTTCCAATTTGAAGATTTCCGTAATACTGCCTCACATCGCATAGCTTGACCAGAAAAACCGCTCATTCTACAGCCTAGGAATCATGCATGGCGAAACTAGAATAGTCGTTATTTGTGAACCCTGATCGCAAATTGCGCTTTATACAATTAGCACGATTATACTGAGCCTTCAAATATAATCAATTTTTCGTACACGACATTCAATGGAGAAGGCCGTCATACTCAACAACGTGAGCCTTGTTTGAGTTGGCTTTTTTTAATATTGTATTACTGTAAAATAAAGTTAAAATAAGAAGCACAAACCATGGTGATAATTAGTATTTGCACCTGTATTCGGTCATTAAAGGTTTTTCACTGCTAGCGCCATCTAGGTAAAAGCAGCAAAAGTGTGAGTTCATTCAATTGCCAGGAGAGGCGCGCGTGACTACACTCCTTCAAAGTACTGAAGCTAGTCAAGAAACCTAGAAGTCAGCTTCTCTGCAGTGCAAACACCCCTTCACCATGGCGGCCAAACCTGTTTTGGGGGCACAAAACAGGTGCAGTGCAGGAGACGTCTATTGTGGTAATAATGGCCACGTACATTTCCTGCTCCCCTCTTCTTCTTGTCGCAATTATGGGATTAAGAACCCCTCCGTTTGTGAGTGCCATTCATAACACCTCCCCTGCCCCTACCTCCTCCAGGCTCTCAATAGTGAAGGAATTCTGCTCAACACGTTCGCGCATGACATCAGGCTGGACATAGAAGTATTCTGCGCTGCACCCAACTTCTGCCCTCAAAACAGGTTTGGCTGCCATGGTGAAGGGGTTTTGCTCTGCTGACTTCTAGGTTTCAGCAACCCACCTATACTACTTTTGTGCTGTGAAGTGTCTTGCTTGTTGCTATTTGCATTGCTGTTTGTGAGGCGAGTGTCACACTTTTCAAAAATTCATTGCCTGTCGAAACAACTTCTTTCTGCAGCAGATCCGGTTTCAAACATCCCATAGAGGAAGAATTTCGACAACTCTCTCACCTGATGCAGAGGCTACAATTCATGATATAGAGGAAAGCAGGGAGTGTCAGTGGAGTGAAAGGAATGAATGGATACCTGGAGGCACCACTTGATTGAAAACGTGGTGCGAGACACCGCTGGTTCCTAGCACAAGGAGACGCATCTACTCAAAGTGGAAACACAAACAGTTCATTAGGGAAGGACCACGGAGTGAAAGCTTTTTTTAGGTGACAAGACATGACACGCACACTACGTGCGTGCACATGTTTTGCGCGCATACACTGTGGTTTATGCGGGGGCTATTCGCTCGCACGAAGAGCCTGCACATGGTCACCGCATCACCCTTTGCACCCCTGCATTGTGTGCGAACAGTGGACGCTCGCCTGCAGTGCTAAGCCGCTAACCTTCACGCCCAATCGCTGAGGGGCTTTGCGCTATTTTGTGCTTTTCTGAATATGCTTCTGGCCCTGTACTTTTCCCTCACGCATTCGTATTTCGCCAGGCGCTTCGGGCTCGGATAGCAAGTGACACGGCTAGCAAAATCCAAACAGAATGCGCAGAATCTTCCGGTAAATTTACATGTATCGGGCTTGCTTTTCGGCTGGCGACAAAAGTGCAAATTTATCAAAATTAAGACATGCCTTGACAGATTGCAGGTTGCTTGGACGAGGTTCTTCATCCGTGCGCGCAGTTGGTCCAGTGGTATTTCTCGCAAAATGTAGACATTATGTGTTTGACAGCGAGTGCTACGGATATCGCCACGTTATGCTGCATGGTGTGCTGGCAAAATGCTCGCACATGACATCACGATACGCCAGCTGGCATACCACGCGTATGATCCACCGTTTAGATGCTATGTGCGTCATAAGGAATAGGACAGTAGACCAAAATAAATAGTTTCGGCCGGCGGTATCGACTGGTTGTCTCCTTCACATCTCCGTTGGTGCGTGCTCTGTTCCCTAGAGCTTTCAGTGGTACACGTGTGCTTAGGTGCAGCTGTCCTCTCGGAAAGCACCGTTTTGAATGTAGCTTCGCAGCCGCTACAGGAAATACAACTGCAAAAGGACGACGTCGCATACGGAGTACAGATGAAAAAAAAAAAAGAAACGAAGGAATTCGACGCTGCTGAACCGAATGTCGAGCGTTAGCTGAAATGAGAATGTACACTGTTTTGGTTCAGTGCTTTTCATGCTTATAAACATTACAAATATGTGCTCATAGATAATCAAAAACCAGACGTCATCACCGATAATCACCGTAATGAAACGTAACAGCCGTTGTACGTCTGTCTAATTGTATTTGGTCACTTACGAAGCGTGTATGGACATCTTCGCAAAGGTGGGACAGTTCACCACACTACGCTGCGTGGAAAGAGCGAAGTTTCGACTGCAGACAGCGTAACATAAACAAAGTGACGCCGAGAGGGCAGCTGGGCGCATTTCACTGTGACAAGAGAAAAGTGCTTGCCTACATGTAAACCGAATTACCGGATTCCTTCGGCGCACACGCAGTGGCATTAGTGGGGCCAAGTAGGGCTAATGCGCGTGCACAGCCGGCACTCTCTACTTCTCTGTGCGTCTACGCTATGCTCAAAATAGTAAGCCTCGAAGCCGTGGATTCATGTTTCAAGGCCAGGGGTCTGTTTTAATATTATTATTATTATTATTATTATTATTATTATTATTATTATTATTATTATTATTATTATTATTATTATTATTATTATTATTATTATGCAATGCACCGTAAACGCTTTCGCGGACATTTAGTGCATGTGGTGGGTTGACGGAATGAAGCGCGTGTCTGTATCGGGCGGTCGTGCAGAACAGAGTACTGATATCCATCGCGGCACACGCACATCGCCACTGTTTTTAGACTGCCGCAATGAAAAAATATCGAACGTATTTATTAGCACAATGACAGCCTCCCTTTACAAGCGCACATGGTCATCCCCGATTAGTCATCGCAGTGAAATTCCAAGCTTTTTGGGTGTTTCTTGCACCTCATTCCGGTTTTGTACCGGAAAAAAAACAGTAAATAAACGTCGCGTTTGGTTTTGACATAGGACATCGTTTTCTTCACACCTTCGAACACGTCAGTTAGTTTTAGTAAAGTAAGTAGAGGAGGCTCAGAATTTTTGCCTCCGAATGGCTGAATATCGATTGACACCACCGAAATGAAATATGCGACGATGTGTGGAGCGGAAATCACATGACAGTCTGATTCGGCGCGCAGTTTTGACGTCGAGGTCACCAGCGGCATTTTTCTTTTTTTACTGAAAGCATTTCCGATAACAAACATGCAAAGCAGTAAAAGAAAATAAAACGAAAGACTAACGCTAGTTGTAATCCTTACTGCTTAGCATCAAGGAGCCACGTGGTCTTACTCAAAAAGATTCAGAAATATAAGCATATATTAGCACAGCTAGGAGTGCGAAAGCAATTCCAAGCAAACACGCAGAAGACACGCGGCAATATCTACCAAGGCAGCAGTTGTTGCTTCCCTCAGGAGATAGGAGCCTGAGTCTTGCACGAAGGTGCATTCACGAACTGGGCTGAACCTGTTCAATCCGTTTCGAAATGATTTTTGATAACAATACCACGTCAATTCGATGTAGACAGCTGTATGTCGAGACCTTGCGGTGAAACCCACAGTTGACCGCGCCGAGTTATCGCTATAGCTTCGTTCCCACGTGTAGCGAACATCACCCATTTTTGCTGTGCACAGATAACAAATGGCGATCACGCCTTGCAGACAACTTTTTTTTTTTTTTTTTAGTGATAGGAAAACAAATTTCCACTCCTTTGCAATGATAAAATCAGAAATAAATGGGAGGGAATGAAAACATAATGTCCAAAAAACAAAATGACTTGAAACAGCATCGCCGCAGAAGAAACTGCATAAATATTCGCAGCATCTGCCATTTTCTTGGTTTAGAGAAATTGCTTCAAGGGTCTATCAACTTGCATCTTGAGCGTTCGCGAGCATACTTCAGCCGACTGATTGGAAAGTCATTCTAAGGAGTTCTTGTGTGGACAAAAAAAGGAGGATAAGGGTTAGGTGCAACAAGGGGCCCTGAACCAGCTCTGCCATTGTTCAACTCTAATCCTGCTGAAACGCTGCATGGCATAGTGAAACAACAAATCATTGGGATGAGGTCAACGAATTGCCACCATGATTTATCTCATGATAGAGGAAGAGAGAAGGACAGGGACTGGTCATTTTGGGCAAGGGCTAAAAATATACAGGCACGATCGAGGGACAGGCAAAGCGCTTTGTCCCATGTCTCTCGACCATCCCTGCCTCTTTTTTGCTCTTTGTCAAAATGAGCAAACTCCACCAACTGGCCCAAGAAACAGCATTGCAGAGAGACAGTGTGCCTAAAGCTCATAGCCGCTTTTTGTAAGCCTACAAAAGCTAGTAAATTCAGACTAGATTGACCAAAATTGACCAAAATAATCTGGGCATGCACTGGGAAAATGTTTTGTATAACATGAAAATGAATACATTCCGATGCCTGTGCTGCTTAGCATTCGTCAAGTTTTTTCTCTCAGTGTGGCTATTGAAGAAAGTATAAAGGCATACCACTTCCCCAAAGTACATCCAAAATTGCGTCATGTTGGGGGTAGAAGTGGCGTGGGGTGAAGGGAACTACTGGAATACATAAGCCCCGACTCCAAACACACATGCGTCATGCACTGCCGCGCTAACGTCGTCGCACGCGTCAGCCAAAGCCGGTCTGCGCATGCGTGCATCGCGAGCTCTGATGCTGTGATCTGTCCCTGCCAGATATCTGGCGCGTGCTACACGCGTCGAAAACTAGCGAGGGGTCGGGACCGCGCGGCTGTCCCCTACTCCGTTCTTCTCGTCCTGAAGTCCACTTAGCTCCCCCTGCTTCTTTTCTTCACAGAATAGTTTTCTTCACGGTTTTCAAATTTTCTCAGTCCGCGCGAGAGGGTGAGCGAGCCAGCACCACGAACATGCAGGTGCATTCCCCTTTTGCGACGCCTGCCGTGACGGCGGCGTTGACGTCGCGGCGCATGGAAAGTGCTTTGGAGTACCCGCTTTATTTATGGCAGTTACGAGGGTTTACCTACAGAAGGAATGTGAGGATTGACAGCCATGTTTGTCAGTTCTTCGATTTTCCGTACTGTTTCCTCGGGCTGTTTTTCTTTTTTCCATCAATGATGAAACAAACCCTTCACACATTCGTGGGGACAATGTTTGCAAACGGTGTAGGTTCGCCAGTACTTGTCTAAATGGGGCGATCCCCCCCCCCCCCCCTTTTTCATTGGAACCGCAGACGAACCAAAAAGGGCATCTTATTGTACGATCCCCAGACATGTCAAAAGAATTCCGGGGCTGGCAAATTTCAAATTATGAAATCATTGTCAAGAAACACATGTGCTAGTTGCAAAGCGGCGCATATTTAGATAACTGCTCGTGATGTCGCACTTTTCTGGTCGTCTTATTGCTCAGAATATGTTTATTTATTTATTTTATTTACATTACCCCTCAGGGAGGCATTACATATATTTTGAATATATTTCAGAAATATGTTGCACTCTCGCTCTCGAGTGCTGCTAGTATGGCAGTCCGCTTTCTCAACGCACCTTATAGCTAAAAATGTCGCAACAAGAGCGCAGACTGACTTGAAACTAGAGCTCGCGGTAGTTATTGTAGCTGGAGTACCATTACCAATGTACGCCTACTACCAGCGCTGGTGCATTCGCCTTCAGCCCACCTGCTCATGTTGCTGTATATAGCACAAGGAGCTCAATCTAAAACATCAATCTATTCGTTGTGTCGTCTTCTGACCTTGTGCTCCCGTCCACGTTCCGCGCTGTCACCTCAAGATGCATAAGCAACACGCCCAAGCTGCTATTCTAAATAAAAACAAAAATGGGGGAGGGGGAGGGGCGGTTAGCTTACCGTCAACACTATATAGCCTCGTGTGTTTCAATGGAAATGCCTCCACCCCCCCCCCCCCACCCCCACCAGGGAAAAAAGAAAGCGGTCAGCGCGTTATGAAAAGGAAAGTACGCACACCCGCATATATCAGCGCGCGCGTTTCTTTTTCTACTTTTATTACAACAGAAAAATTACCGACGATTACGTTACTTCCTAATGCGAAATTTGAGCATATCTCATTGGCTGTTCCAGCTTTTCGATAGATTGAGGTAAAGACAACTTTTTATTTTATTTTTCACACGTATTTCTTCAAGAAACACTCCACTAACAGTTCTTGACTGTCATGAAGGAAGCTTTGTGGATCAGAAGTTCGCGTAATGCAGCGTATGGACCTGTAGGAGCGTTGCGCAGCGAAGAGATAGCAGATGCCGCTGACGCCGCTAGCGAGTCAAGTCAACGTGGCTCTGCGTTTCGGCTTAGGATGTATGCACCGCGATCCACTTACACCGGAAAACACCGTCGCCGCCACAAAGGAAAAAGGGGGGGGGGGGGAGGGGGGGGGGGACACGCAGCGGCGAATGGTGGCAGGAGCGTGCGCTGCCCTGGCTGCGGAGCTGGTTACGAGGGACAACGCAGACGGCGACGCGAAACAGGAACGGGCGCCAAAGAGCTGGGCTCTAAAAAAAAAAGAAAAAAAAGAAAGAAAGCTGTTCAGCACGCCAAATGGCCACATCAGGGCAGCGCGAGGAAGTACATGTCCGGACAAATTCTAGGGGCAGTGAGTAACCGAAGGGCGTCTTGCATTATTCTTTTGTTGCACATACAACCACAGAAACGAATCCTTTCACTCCAAAGAATGCCTCAGTGGCAGCCAGTTATGCATTTTACCGTGGTTAGCACGAGTGATTGCCGTTCTATTCTTGTTATGAAAGCAGGTGATGCTGGTAGTGAATAAATAAATAAGTAAATAAATATATAGAAAGTACACTGGACTCGCAATGCAGCAAAGACGTACATCTAACCAATGAAGAGTACAGAGGAGATTCAAAGGGGAAGGGTCGAGAAGGAGCGGTCTAACGCGCTTGCGAAACTAACCCGCTTCTACTGGCGACGTTGCCTCATAACTGTCTGCTACCCTCCCCTCTCCAATTCATTTCCCCCAAAATTTAGCCTGAATGCATTGCGGCAGCTGCGTGGTGCTTACCCTTTTGGTAGGTATTTCACACCTATTTCGCAATGCCGACTGTCCTCTCTAAGGTAAAATGAAATTGGCCATCGCCCTTTTCTCAGCTCATTAGGTTACCAACGTCAGTTTCTATGGTTAGAAAAGCCCGAACTAAAAAAAGAAAAAAGAAAATGATTACTGTTGATTGAAACCGACTTTATTGCAATTTTATTATGTGCAATAACGTTTGATAAAAGTAGCTCTGCACCAGAGAGCTCGAAAGAATATCCTACTATAAATGCCATAACTTCAAAAGCGATAACAGCTCAAAAGATGGGTATCAAAGGAAAGACAATACAGGTGTCGATTTCAGCCAGAGTTCATGACGAAACCACCAAAGATGTATACTTCGTCTCACAAAATGTTTTTAGTACTGTGAAAGGCCTGGGCGCCATGGACCAAGAGCACTTGGACACTTGCGCGCGAGCGAGGCAAACGCGTTTCCCTTTTTGTTTTTGTACTTTGTAACTAATGTACAAAGCTCCCCCTGTAATTTCCTGTTATAGCTCCCCTCTGCACTTCCCCTCGCTTTCCTCTCCCCATCATTTTGCTTTCCCGCCGGCTGCAGCTTGGGCGCTTCAGGTTTTAGATAGCAGTTGAAGGGGCCGGCAGCACTCTTTTCCTTCCTTTTGTTTGAATAACCACTATCCACACCACCTATAATAGGCAATTGTGCTCCCACTGTCGCCCTTGCCGATTCGAGGGGTGCGTCGGAGCACAATTACCTATTACAGTGCGCATTTGAATGGGCCAGGGAGCCCCTGCCTTTAGCAGTGGTGCAAATCTTTTGTGAGTCAAAGTATAGTATACAAAGGCCACATAAATATCTTCCATCATATCGCACCTTTCCATTTTTGGTATACACTTGAGCTATCCTGAACATATATCGACTATGTATCATCAACTCGCTCAAGCTTCCACTCTATCCAGAACAGTGAACGACAAAACGAGCTGGTACTTTTCATTTACGTTACGCACATTCGGTCATGGCCGAATCGAGCGGCGGCGGTCCGCGTCGCCGCTCAAGTTCAGCCGTGGTAAGGCAAGCTAGCACCCCGCAGTCCTGCTATCCGCAGTATTCAAGCTAAGAACAGGTGAACGCTTCCCCCTGCGCACGGCTGGGAGAAGAATGGGGCTTTGAAAACCCACCCTCCAACAAAAGAAAGCTTCTCTACAAAGCAATGGTTGGGCCCCTCGGCCAACTGGGGGCAAGGCCGATAGGCACTTTCTCAGTCCTGAATCAGTGGCGTAGCCTGGTGGCAGAATTTGAACTAATTCCAAGATGGCCACCGTGGGACCCCCGCCTTAAATGCGTACAATTTTCCCACGCTGCGAGTGCTTGTATGGACAAGGCGTCAAAACGCTCGGTCAACGAGGCGAGCGAATGAGGCAGTGCGCTATAATCTACCGATATGGAGACGCTCTGGTCCCAAAGAGAAGCGTTTATTCGCTGATGCGACAATATCATCGTCCCCCATATAGTGTGACCTGATCCTATGTAACATCCTTGCAAAGTGTTGTCCGACGCTCCGACCCCCGAAAGATTGTTGGCGCCGGCTGGAATTCCGTGCTGAATCTGATTCTATATATGCAATGCGATCAGTTCCGGCAAGTGTGCGGTAATGTTTGCTCCTTTCCAGAGATCGCCGCCTCACCGAGTGCGGCAGCGACACAAGGCCGGGAAAACGCCTCATCTGGCTCCTGGTGCTGTCTCATATAAGACCGCACCAAACGGAGATTCCATCGCGCGGTGCTTATACATGGCGCGTTAGGAATGTTCACCGAATTGCAACGCCACCAACGTTGCGACACGAGAACACAGAGAGAACGATTTCGGAGCGGCGCCACAGCACAAACCGGCTACAATTAAAGCTGTGCACGAGCCTGTCTCCAAATTGGCAGAGACTTTCGAGCAATAATGTAGGCTTTACCATACGTCAGCTTAACCGCTGTTCCTGCCATATTACCATATTACACGCAGCCTATAGGCTGAGATTGTTCCTGCTGTTGCATCAGCAAGGAAGGAGCCTAGGCCAGCTGAATCGTGCATGACTAACATGAGGAAAACGGCGCGAAGCACCGGACAAGGAAGACT
Source organism: Amblyomma maculatum (assembly GCF_055883805.1). Classification (NCBI taxonomy): domain Eukaryota; kingdom Metazoa; phylum Arthropoda; class Arachnida; order Ixodida; family Ixodidae; genus Amblyomma; species Amblyomma maculatum. Next base: position 100,593,304 of record NC_139345.1, read on the forward strand.
GATTTATTTATAGGAAGGGAAAGGCGCGGTAACTGTCTCACTTGTTTCCTGTGGGTTGGTTGGTTCATAGGAAGGGAAAGGCGCAGTATCTGTCACACTTGCTCTGTGGACACCTGAACCGCGCCGTAAGGGAAGGGATGAAGGTGGGAGTGAAAGTGGATAGAGAGAAAGGGGAGCCGTAGTGGAGGGCTACGGAGTAATTTCGACCACCTGGGGATCTTTAACGTGCGCTGACATCGCACAGCACACGGACGCCACTTCGTTTCGCCTCCATCGAAACGCAGCCGCCGAGGCCGGGATTCGATCCCGGGAACTCCGGCACAGTAGTCGGGCGTCTTACCACTGCACCACCCCGGCGGGGCTCCTGTGGGCACCGCAACCGCGCCGCAAGGGAAGGGAGGAAGGTGGGAGTGAAAGTGGAAAGAGAGAAAGGGGAGCCGTAGTGGAGGGCTACAAAGTAATTTCGACCACCTGGGGATCTCTTGGTCCTCGTTTTTCGCGCTACCTTCAAAATGAACCTGGGGATATTTAACGTGCGCTGACATCGCACAGCACACGGACGCCTCTTAGTTTCGCCTCCATCGAAACGCAGCGGCCGAGGTCGGGTTCGAACCCGGGTACTCCGGCACAGTAGTCGGGCGTCTTACCACTGCACAACCCCGGCAGGGCCGGGACAAGGAAGAAAACGATGGGTGAAGCTAGGTCTAAATGGGGCGGGAGCTTTTAGTTACTCGGGAACGCACCTCAAAGGCATCGTCAGTTCGGAGCAAAGGAAAGCGCCTAATTTGAGTGCCGTTCATTAGGTAGCGTCCAATTGCTGTACTCTTCCAGAATGCTGGTCGTGATCTAGCTAGGCTCTGTCTATATTGTCAGGAGCCGTAACGAGCACGGCATCGGGATGATATTCATCATGCGGGAATCACTTTCAGTAAGAGAGGTTGGCGCATAGAGAGGGGAGAAGATGGGGCGCCTTACACGCCTGTTTGGCCCGCATAATCGGACCGGTCGTTCCGCCGCGAAGACGTGATGTTTGCGCCGCGCGCACTTCAGTACAGGTCTATTCACACTTGCGACTCGCGAAGGACGCGCGACCGGCAGTCGCATGCGACCAGAGAGCAGCCGATGTTCACATTTGCGAATGCGACTTGCTTTACACATCGTATCTTCCTAATTGACTGTTCACCACATAGAGTAAAGCTAACTTACGTTCACGTCAGCTGATCCGCTTATTTGTTCAGCGGTTTGCGACCAGCAGTCGCGCGACTGGAAATCGAGCAGTGCCCGCACGGCTCGCGGCAGTCGCTTTTCGACCGATGCGACCATTTGCGACTGTCGCTTTTCGACCAAAACGGTCGCGCGACCGCTGCGAGTCGCAAGTGTGAACGGGCCTTATGTCTGTCGATCGGACCTGACAGGCCGAATCGAATTCCTTCGTTAGATATACACAGTATCTAGACAGCGTGTATCCAGTTTGATAAAAGTAAGCCTGTCTTCTAGCTTTGCCCACGAATGCGTAGTGTCCGTCGAAAATATGCGCCGCGAAGTTCTGTTCTGCTCGTGATCAGCTACAGAAGAGATTGGCTGCTGAAACGGTTCAGCGACCTTCCGCGTACGCGCCGCGTATTTTTAACACGTGATCAGCAGACATACAGGGTGCGCGCGCAAGCCAAACCGGAACATATAGGAGCAATCAGTTCTTTATCATCCGCACCATCGAATACCACCCCAACGCAGGCAACGCGCTCCTCTAGCGGCCTCGCGCACCTTCCCCCTTCTCACCCCATCTCGCGAGCGCGACCTCCGAAATTACGGTCTTCGCGCATGGTTATCTATGCTAATCGCAACAAGAGCAAGCTCTGCAGGCCTTCCCCCCCGCAGCGAGTCGGGAGGAAAGGCAATGAGAATCGAGTTATCGGAAGATCGCGCTTTTCCTTTCTTACACTGATACGCGCCAGCATCGGGCCTTGAACAGGTCGAAGAGGGTTTTCACTTTACCTCACTATGAACCGAGGACAGCCAGTGATTAACGTGCAGGCTAAGGGGCCATATTTAGGCGGCCACCTTCGCTAATCCCGTAGTCACGGAACTCCCGGGACTCATGACACGCGTTCATAAACAGCAGCAACGTGCGCGCACGTTCGAAAAAGATATCGCGACTCAGATCTCGGTGGGGGGATTCAGGAATCTGCGAGCAGCACAAGTCGCGTAACACGCTCGCGTCTCAGGGCCTCAAAGTCGGGCCTCGGACGTGCAGTCGAAATTGCGTATTTATCGAGCGCGATATGCAAGCGCGGAGGGCGCCAGTAAGGTGGTTTTTTTTTTTTTTTTTTTTTTCTCCGAGACATCGCCCAACGGCCCACTGTCGCCGCCCACTAATGAGGTAAACAAGGCGAAGGAGGAATACGCGCACCGCGGTACACAATGTGACGCAATCTGGCCTCGGAAACATGAATCTCGACTCCGCGCTTGTCGCTTTTGTATAGCAACTCACGAGCTTCTCGCGTGTAGAGTATACGCAAGAGTGCGTAAGAATTATACAACGAAACTCGCATTTCGAGGAAGTACGGAAAGATCAAAATTCAATCCTTCAGTATAGTTCCGGACTCCGCGGATCGAGAATCGATCGGCCAATCGAGAGGTATAATAATAATAATAATAATAATTGGTTCACAGGAAGGGAAAGGCGCAGTATCTGTCACACTTGTGTCTGTGGACAGCTGAACCACGCCGTAAGGGAAGGGAGGAAGGTGGAAAGAGAGAAGGAGGAGCCGATAACATGCTCGTTGGAAGCGGTTGGCGCTATATATACGACCGAGTAATGAATGAATGGATGGATATACTAAAAATAGGCATATACCCAGCTGGGGCGACAATCAAGGTTTGCATTATTCTTTATATAGAACATAAAAATGCATGGCGCCAGATTTGATTTATAGGCGGAAGAAAAGAGAAAGCACGCGCCCTTTCGACTCCCCTTATGCAGTAATGAGCAGCCGATTAAGGCATTTTATTATAGCCCAGTTTTCCGTCTCCCGTACAAGGAAAAAGGCAAACTTTCCCTCTCTCCCCTTTGCCATCTCTCAATTGTGGCACATGGCAAAGGCCTCGGACAGACGGCGGACAACTTTCGCGTTCATGACTCTCCTAGCATTAAAACAAAATGAAAGTGCAGGCTGGCAGACCTGGACGACGAAGCGATACAACGCAACGCAGCGCAAGGCACAAAGCCAGAAAAGGGCTAATACGGACTGGGTGGTCTATATGTTGATGACGCGGTCACAGAAAGTGCGATCTGCGGTCCACATGTATTGCTGTAAAAAAAAAAAAAAAATGCTAACCGTCTGGCTGTCACTACAAAGCGGCGAGGACAAATTACCGCCACTTCTCTCCTCGCGAAAGCAAGAAGCCTGTGAGAGTGTTTAGTCCGTTTATATTTACACACGATTTCCCTCCCATTGGTACTTCAAAACTGTGCTGTTCCGAAGGACACCCATGACAACTGCACGCGTCTCCATTGGCCAGTTAAGAGACGGACACTTCGGACAAACGCAATGCCGACGTGAAGTGGTTGGTTTGTGAGCTTTAACGTCTCAAAGCGACTCGGGCTATGAGAGACGCCGTAGTGGAGGGCTCCGGAAATTTCGACCACCCGGTGTTCTTTAACGTGCAGTGACATCGCACAGTACACGGGCGCACATGCTTCTCGCCTCCATCGACAAACGGACGCCGCGCCGCATCTGTATGGGCACAGCAGTCGAGCGTATACCACTGCGCGACCACGGCGGGGCCGATGTCAATAAACCGGCCACTACTTTATTCTCACGAAACAAGGCGCACGAAGAAGCCGATGAGCACCAAAACGCTTTTGTTTGACGGCTTCGAGCACAGTGGCAATTATAGCACTGATGTCGGGGACGAATCGCGATGTAGCGGCGCTTTCGAGCAAGAGATAACCGCGAGCGAAGCGATGCCATACCTCGGTCAGATTTGCGTGCCGACTACGACGACGCATATACCCGCGGCGTTGGTGCCTGAGCCGGCGACCACCGCGCGAACGCCGCCGTGGGATCACGCAACCGCGCTCGATCGCCCGCATGACCGGACGCACCTCTGGACATCAGCGCGTCCTTCGGGCCGCTGGGGCGAGGCGGACGCCGCCCTGGAGGCCGATACACCTTCGCAGCATAGAAATCGAGCGGCGGTAAAAATAGACCCAGAGCAGAGGGGGGTGCCCATTACACTCTCATCGCGGAATGCATGCACAGTGGCCTCGGGAGGCTCACCGGGCAGAGGCATCGGGCGCTATACTCATACGCACCGCCACTTGGCGAGAAAGGACGCCATTGGGTAAATAACCACGACGACGACTATGCGTCAACGTGGGCGCAGACTACGGCTAGCCGCGAGCGTCAAGGGTGCGCGGCAGCGCGTCGGGCAGGGTTCAGCGCTTGATTGCCGACAAAACAAAACAACAACAACAAGAACATGACATTAAGGCCGGGGACCAGCTTCCGACAATGATTTCCCCTCTCGTCGTTTCTGCGAGCAAACAGAGTGCCGGAGTCAACGCGCGGCTGGCGGAGTGAAAGGATCGTGGCAGCGTCGCGGAACTTTCAACAACCGCGCTCTCGGGGCCTGCACACGGGCAGCAGCGGCGTGCGCTATGTAAACGCTACAAGGTTTGCAAACCTGCTAGATGCACGGCTAACGGAGAAAACAGAAACCGGTGACTATTTAACGTCCCTGCTCCACTACTAAACATGTGATCGTGGCTGCGCTTTGAGCCCAACAAGCCATCTGGCGGTATAGCTCCCACTGCCCTAGCTCCAGATAATTTATGGCTGGCCCCATGCTACAAAAGCCCGCAAGGAAGTTCTCATGCAGAAGGAAGCTACGCTATTATACGACGCTGTAAAATCGCCTCTTATTCCACTCAGTTTCCAAAGTATTGAGAAATTCATACACTCTGCGAACATAACAAATCGAAACAGTTGCCAGTGAACCTTATACGAAAGGTGGAAAGGAGATGCAACAGCGAGGCTTAGGCAGGCGCACCTCCCAGGAGTCTTCGATGATGAGAGACAAGAATGGTGCCTCATTCGGCTAAGGTTCTCTCTCAAGTACTATTCGAAGCACTGTCCAGAAATGACTACTGAGGGGGCGTGCCCAGAAAGCTGCTGTCGACTGTAATGTGTGCATGAACCTGAAAATACTCGTAAAATTGAGAGAAAGGGTTTATTACCAGTATTACCGCTCGTTTGAAAGAAATAAAGGAAAAATAGGTTAAAGAAGGTAGACAAGGAAAAAACGCCGTGACAACAAAAAATTAACTGGGGCTTAGCTTTGGTTAAGCCTGGTAGGTTGCGAAAAAAATGCGGCGACCTGACGCAATCTTTCTTTCTCCTTGTCCATAACGTCTGTCTAACGAGGAGCATCGCGCCTTTAGGGTGGCTCGCGGGCGCGCATCGAGGCACCCTAACTTCGAGTGAAAGCGCAGCGCCTCTAGCGGGAGAACCGCCGGTCGGCGTGGCACGATCCGGGATCGCTCGACGACTCGACTTGGTAGCCCGACGACTCGACTTGGTAGCCCATCGCTCGCAGCTGGTATGACATCATAGGTCATCCACGGTTCACGCTTAAAGGTCAAACGTGGCACGGTCCGGGATTGCGCGAAAGGCCGTTCATGGGGGTAATATTGCTTTCGCAGTAAAAAAAAAAAGAGTGTGCTGACCGGCAAACGGACCGGGCCCGGCCTTTCGAGCCCGGCAGTGCAGCGCTTCACAGCATACTGTGCTACTGTCCCCACTTCATGGAGCGCGAGGAATTGATGCTCGGGTGCAAGAAAGCATTTACATCGTGGTCCAAGCGCATATAAAAAGAACAGCATGCATTGTTCACGTGTCATCCGGGATCGGGCAAAGTTAACTGTGATGTTCGTTTCCCTTGCTAGTGCACCACCGATTCCCTGAAATTGGATGTGGTCAGAAATTTAGCTCTGTAACAGATGACATCCAAATGATCTCCTAGAGAACGAAGATAATATGTGACGGCGAGGGATAAAAAAAAGAGAACTGACAGGTATATAGTTAGTATGTGATACCCCGCACATAACATAACCAAAAGCGCAGGGTGATTTTAAAAATGCCGCGACATGGAAAGAGTGGCGCATTTTCAACTCTACAATAACACGCACGGTCAAACGCTGGCAAGATCCCGTTAGCTCAGCGCTAATGATCACATAAAAAAAAATAAATCAATAAAATCACGGGGAGGATAAATTATTATCGATTGACAAACGTTAGCAACGGGGTCTCTTTCTTGCTTCCGATTCCTTCCTTTCTCCTTGAAAGATATGTATGCTCAACTTCGCTGAGCAAGTAGCTCAGCAACTTAGCCGTGTTCTCTGCTCAGCCATTTTTTCTTAGTCATTGTCATTCGATGCTGGGTCGTTCGCGGGCATTTTTGCAGAGTAATTCTTTGCCCTCGGTTATTACCGATTTCTTACAAAAGTAAGATCCTGTGGCAGCCACCTTTCAGCCACTCCCTCTATTATGGCCATCTGCCAGCATTCACGACGTGGCACGCCGCATTTTGCTTTGACACCCAGTGAGAGCATGTGATACTAACGCATTAAAAAAAAAAAAAAAAACATTTACCATATTCGGTTCTGCATGTTTCGGTTGTGCACAAGCAGAACAACCACTGCGGTCAAAAAACGAACAAAAATGTCGATATGATAGCTCTATTTCTATCGGGACGGCAAGCAGTCTACCTGCTTCTTCTGGACGGCGCACAAGAAGCGCTCACTCTCCCCTCCGCCAGGCGCCGATGCCCGAACAGTCGCGGCGGGCTCACCAAACGGGACCTGCGGGCGACGGAGAAGGCGAGAGGAATCTCTTTTCGCTCTCGGATGCCCTTGGACGGGGGCAAAATGGTGCAGAAGCTGTCCTGGTCATCGCTAAGCGGCCCCAGGGGCAGTGAAAAGAAAAGAGGGGGGGGGGGGGGGGAGGCAGAGTAACCGGGGCCAGTTCCCAATCGCGCGTGGTCCGCAAGAAACGCCGCCGCTGCTGCAGGAGCGGCGCCAGCCAACGACACCGCCTATGTAAACACGGCATCCCGTCGAGGTCAGTGGAAAAAACTCCTCTGGCCGTGCGGCGGCGGCGACGGTGACCGGGCTGCTGAGCACCTCTTTATTTTTCTATAAACAGGGAGCAGGAGGTAAGCGAAGAAACCACACAGGAGGAGGGAGGGTATCAGAGGGGAGAGGTTAAGGTCATCGGAAACTCCCAGTAGCAAATATAATGAGGCCGGGATGCCGAAGCGGGACCGGCGGTCGAAAAACGGCAGCGTCTAATGGTCCGCCCGGCCGGGAGACTGTTTTCTCTACTGCGACAGTTTACAGCTGCAACTGACCTTTGCTGGCTTGAGTAAATAGCGACGGAGTTGGCTGGCTTGGACGTACGAGCATTTCGAACGCGTTTATCAGTCTGAAAGCGTCTCGCTGCGCGGTTCCTCAGCAATTTTTAAATGATTTCTCCTGGCACGAAATTAGCTGAAACATTTAAATTTTCAGCGCGAGCCCAGAAAGTCACGGTGTGTAATATTCAAAAAAGTACTACCCCCTACGATGAGTTGCAAACAAAACCGCGCGAAAAAAAAAAAATGGAATGAAGCGGAACACAAATGTAAAGACACACACAAAAGCGCAGCTTTCCCTAAAAGCGGTGACAAATGCTTCAATTGAACCTCATTATCGCTTAAGGAGAAGTTCTGGGCCAGTTCGTGCGAAACTGCTGTGGGGTAAAAGGAACCGCGACTTCAGAGTGGACGAGAGACAAAGGACAGGACGAGCGGTACTTTTCCCGTCCAATTCTCTCTTTTCCAGTCTGAAGTCGCGGTTCGGTTCGTCCTGTCCATTTAATGTCACTTGTCCACTCTGAAGTCGTGGTTCCTTTTATCCCACATCTTTATCACTTCCACGGAAAAAACCGTTTCCAGTTGTTTTTTTTTTTTTTTTTTTTTCAGAAAACTCCAGATATTTCATCCCCATCTCCATGTCAGCAAGTATACACGCGTCCCTGTCGTTTCATCGACGCCTAGGGCAGGTTAACTGTGCGGCTGTGTCTTTGCACGTTTCATTCCTAGGCTCCGTAAGTCCCGTTTTCGTGCCGTAGAGTATATGGGAAAGGAAATAAAAACAAAAAAGCGGGCAGTCGCGACTAGCTAACGTATTAGTGTCTCTCCGTCCCACTTTCATCGCGCCGTCTTACAAGTGATTGTGAAAATTCGAAACCCAAACAAACTACGTAAGGGAGCGAGAAGAAGCAGCAGCCACTATAAGAGATGAACGGAAGGAAAAGTGACGCCCACTTCTTTGAGAGACAAGTGGCGCGCGGTTGCAGGCGGCGGCACGCAGTGGACGAAGTCAGCGCAGCGCCCCTTGCGGGGAGGGCGTTGCGAAACACCATTGCGACACTCGTTGAGGCGGCGCCGCCTCACAAAGGAATTACACCCAAAGAGCCAGATGCACAACAGCAAAAGAAGAGAGGAGGAGATGAAGGAAAAAAAAAAAGTGCGGCTGCGAATTGAGGGGCACGCGACGCGAGTCAAGACGCATCATATTTATCCGCGTCTGCCCGGCGCACCGACGCGAGCACGTATAAGCACCAACGGCAAATGTACACAGAGAGAAAAATCGCCGGGACACCGAGAAAAAAAAAAAAAAATTATGGTTCAGAAATGCGGGAATAGCTCGCCTTGACACGAAAATGCAATAAAAGTCCGCCATAACTAGGGCTCCCTCGGATCAAAAAAGCGCCTTACTCCACATATTAATATTTGACAGCTCATACAAGTGGACGTTGTCCATATCGCTAACAATTTGTATTGGTATTCTAGCCACTGTAGTATTGGTAAATAAATAAATGATTGTGGAAGCTTGAAGTGAAAAGTCATCGAGAAAAAAAGATTTTTTTTTTTCCATAAGCGGCACGGCGAGCAAAAAGAAAAAAAAAAAAAGCTGAGAGTTTAAAGTAAACCTCACGTCAACAAACGATCCGGGGTCTGTCTCATCACGAAACGGTGTGAATTCTTTCTCTCTATCCATATACCTTTGGTTTTCGCAAACCGATAGACCATCAGAAAGAGATAGATGAATTTATTGAAAGGAAAGGCAGAGAGGTTGGCCGCAATGATTAAAATCTGGCCTGCTATTCTGCACTGGGGAAGGGGAGAAGAAAGATGATCATGATGGGTGGCGATGAGGGAGAAGGCGTATGATATATATATATATATATATATATATATATATATATATATACATATATATATATATATATATATATATATATATATATATATATATATATATATATATATATATATATATATATATATATATATATATATATATATATGCAGACACGGTAGCTTACTTTACAAGCGCGATTCAAGTCCAGTGGGTGGGCGGCTCGCATACCACAGGGCGTTTGCACACACGATTACCGAGGTGCCCGACGTTCCGCTGGGGCCCGCAGTGACGAACGCAGTTTCGATAAACGCGGCTGCCAAAAAGCTATAGAAACAAAGGCATTTTGCCGCAGAAACCGTGCGTGCCGTTTGTTAATCATACCTGGAACTGCCAGCAAACACAAAACAAATAAACAAAAGAAAACTTGGGAGACACAAGGTCCCAGTTATTTAAGGATATGACACGAATGGCTTCCGCCCGCAGCAGCTCCTTTTGCTGGCACTTGTTAACGTTACACATGCCATTTGCTGCTCGCTTGACCACTCATCCCTTAATTTGCGCCCTTACATACTTAAACCAGAGCTGGCAGCTCCTACAACGTCACGTGGACTCGTGACGTCACCCAACCCGCCAACCAACCAGTGGTAGGCCACGTCACTTGCCAACTACTGCCAGAGTTATATGCTCGCTTTTTTTCGCTCCCAACGCCGAGGTTTCCCTAGAACGAGGTCTTTAACGCCATGACGTTAATAACTATAAGAAAGCAAACCAAGGCACCAGCTAGCGACATATGCGCTTTCTTGTCGCCTTTAACGAAACATACGTAGCACACGCACGTGCAAAAAAAAAAAAAAAAAAAGAGAGAGAGAAAAAGTAGAAAACGCAGAACAGTCAAGCTGTCCTCGTGGCGCTACAGCAACTGCCCTTCCTTCACAATAAGTACCCCCCCCCCCCCCCCCCCTCGCGCTTCATAATGCGAGGGCGGGTACAATTATGCGTGGAAATGGATTTCTTTTTAATCTGGCAAGTGTACTATTGCAGCCGGGAGTGCTGCGCATTTTGATTCCTCTTTGTAAAGGCGGCCAGAAATGAAAATTACCTTCCCGAAGAGGAAGTTATTACGCCGACGTGGGCGCACTTCGAAAACACGTCCCCCTTCCCCTCTGCCGGCAGAGACAACGTGGTTGGTTGGTTGTACAACTTTTATTTCCATCGGAAACGGGGAGTCGTGCGCCCGCGGATTAGAGGCTGGCAGGTAGCCCTTGGCTTCTTGCGGCCTCTTCCGCCAGATGGACGGTGCGGTGCTGGATCGCAGAGTCCGCGCTTCGCAGCAGGGTATCCCAGGCTTCTCTACTTGTAATATTTTGCCCTATCCCCGCGCGGCCCCCGCCATCAGGAGGAGACAGCGTCGGTGGGTCCTTTGATCCCAAAAGCCTTGATCTGGTACCTGACGTGTTGAGGCAACACTGTAATGAACGGAAGGCAGCGCGACGTTCCACAGCATGTAGGCCTATACCAGCACCTGCGAAAAGCGTGCGCCTGCGCAAGCAGTCGCCAGTGCATTCAGAAGCGCGAGAGCATGAAAAACGGCACGTGCGGCATTTGGAAAAGCGTCAAGATATTGTCGCATAGCGAGCTACGCTGATTTTGCACGCCAGCATTTCTGAACCACAACCAAGGGGCGGTCTCGCTCGCGCGGCGGGGCACTGCTTTCTCCCCATGAGGAGGAGGCGAGCTCTTGGAAGCTTGCGTCCCAGCCGTCAAACGGAGTCAGTTGACATACAGACCCCGCGTCCCCTAACTCCCGGGGAACTTATCGCTCTGGATCATGGTGTTCTCTGGACAGCGCACCGCGTATGGACCCGGGCCCGTATGCCGAGTTTGCGTCGCTATCGAGGTGTCGCTATATCACGTGACCTCGAGGCATCTGATTGGTCGAAACGCCGGAACCGGGTGTTGCCTCTACGGAACCGGTAAAGGTGGCAACATGATGTTCCGGCGTTTCCACCAATCAGATGACTCAAGGTCGGGGAGATAGCGACACTTTCGATAACGACGCAAACTCTGAATATGGGCCCCGGTGCCCTCGCATCGGGCGGCGACGACTGAAAGCGTGGACGGGGCGTTGTGTTCTGTGCCGATTGTGTCTTTGCTTTCCTTGTGTTTTGGTTGACGTTTTGTGTATTTGTGTGCCAAGCGGAGATGCGTCGCGTCTTCCTGGAATTTACGCGATGCTCACGAGGAAACAACCTCGTTGGCACCGGCGTCCTATTGGTTCATCTGTTCTAAAGAAAGTCTTGTCATTGGCTCCGGTAAGCGCATTTCCGCCTGGGAACAAGAGTGTCTCCCGAATTTCAACGGATTTGATAGGGGTTTTGGCGCCTAGTGGAAGAGGACGGCGACCGTCCGAGCTGCTGCTCGGGACCCCTGCTCAGAAGATATGTTGCGTATGACTGGCTGATTTGTAGTTTAATCTAAGTTTGTTACTTAATTTGTAACACTTGATTAGATTTAATAATAGTTTGGGCTAATTTTTCATAAGTTAACTAATGTCATCAATCGACACCTGCTGGTCTCCGTCTTCAATGCGGCGGAGTCACCGTGCTGTCACGGACGTCAACGTTACAAGCACTTCGTTACAATATTTTGGCGATAGTTCGCAAGCCCCATGAATCGCGCACGGTGCGACCAGGGAGACATTTCGATTACTTTGGGCGTTCAGTAAAAGACACACACACACATAGTATCGCTAAGCCCAGACTAGACACCAAGGGACGAAGCTATATACTATCGTCTCGCGTGTTAGCAGTGAAGAGGAAACCCGAACGAGATCGAGACGCCAATGTTCTGCGCACCGCACGCGTCGATCATGGCTCTTACAGCAGGAAACGAACGACTCGTACCGCAGGTCGTCGACCGACTCGACGCAGTGTGCTTACAAGCTCAAGCTTATACGCTACAACATACAGAGCTTCAAAGAGCTGCAGCATGCAAGGAGTGAGATTTTCGCTAAACAAAGCTACCTCGACAATGAAAAGGCAGCAGGAAAGTACAATAAGGCGAGAACCCGAGACAAGCCCTTACTCGTTGTCGTCCTCGTGTAGCGAAGGGTCGGGACATGTATGCATGCCGCGTCGCGCGAGGTGCCACTGCCCCGGCAGCGCCACTCATGCACCATAGCAAATGTTTTGCGCAACTGGAGCAGCAGCATGTATAATTGCGCTGTCGAGGACAACACTCGGCGGCGCGCGGTCGCTAACCCCATCGCCGGGGCAGCAGACCAAGGGTCAACGCGCCATCCGTCGTTCGTGAGCAGCGTTCGGTGGGCAGAGAACCGGCGGACGTCGAAAACGACGCGCGGCGCCGCGAGTCTCCGATGACACGCCGGCATCCGGAGAAAATGGAAGGCCTCCGGGAAGCGAGAAATTACAGCTTATTGCAGGACGCGATGGGCACGCGGGCGGCAGGCTGCAGATGGATGAGAAAGGCGGCGGCGCTACCTTTCGGCAGCTACCTCTGTGCAGTGATAAAGACTACCGCGTAAAAGTCTACACTGCGGAGCAAAAGAGGGCCAACCGCTGTGAGTACGCGAGCGGTATAGTCGGGTAAAACATCCGCATGACCACGAAGGCACGCGAGCGCTGTAGACAGGTAAGACATCCGCATGACCACGAAGGCACGCGAGCGTTGTAGACAGGTAAGACATCCGCATGACCACGAAGGCACGCGAGCGATATAGACAGGTAAGACATCCGCATGACCACGAAGGCACGCGAGCGATATAGAACATCCGCATGACCACGAAGGCACATACAGGAACGGTCGTTTTCGATTTTGATCAGCCAAGGGCTGACGCACACGGGAAACGATAGGAATACGCGCCTATTAACAGATGGTAAGAAAAAATCGAAACGTTTTGTCGCTTCAAGTTCGCAGGTCGCGACAAGCACGAAACACGTTCGGCTTCGGGACTCAAATCGCGTTCCTTGAGCAGGCGTGAATAATACGCAAACTCACACTTGCCAACGTTAAAGACGGAAGGTTTAGAAGTGAGCCAGCATTCATGCAGCCGCCACCCAGTGATGCTCCAAGACATCTACAATCAAGTTATCAGCCGGACGGCATATTGAAATCTGTCCATGACATACCCAGTGTCGGAAATGAGCAGAAGAGCTATAGGACAACCGAGTGAGCAGTAGTAAGAGCGGCAATAATAATGGTAAAAAGGCTAAACTAGCAACCGCCCTGTTGAACAATTGGGGTGAGCCGGCGACTGAGAGGCGGCGGCTACTGCCACGCGCTGAAGCTCCCCACGTTTTAAATATAGCACTGCCCTTCTAGCACAGACTTCATCCGCGACGACATTTTCAAAAGTTGAAGGCCTGCCACTACGCGTTGGCGCTGACGCCTATCTTCATCGACCAGATAGGTCTCGATGTGCAGCCGACTGGCTTCTGGCTGTGCTCTAAGCTCAGCTTGCCCCTTTCTACGACGACGCCGAGTATTCCGCAAGTTCGGCGAGTTTCGGTCAGGACCTCCCGCGTGCGCCGGTCTTTGCTCGCCTACGCGTTGAAGACTGTAGGAAACGCGGCCATATATGAGCCAGAAACCCGCTGAACTCGTTTTCTTTTTTTTTTTTTTTTTTCGCTTCTTAACGCATTTGCTCGTGACAGTGTCGCCCGATTTTCTCCGCCTTTTCCTTCGATCCCTTCTTTCTCTTATCGCCGGCCATCTGCGTTCTCTTATATTTCCTTCCTGTCAGCTCTGATTGGTGACCTTGGACGGACTTCACCCACGCGACGACTCACGATGTGATTCGCATAACGGCTCGCGGAGTGAAAGCTAAACGGCCGCTCGTGTAAATCGCAAGCGGTGTATACAGCTCTTCACACGTTCACATATGCGTCGACGCAACCACGTCGCGTCACAAGAGATGCAGCGCGGCGTCACGAGTTTCGATTTATTGCTCCCTGTCGCCGTCCGCCTTGCGATAGCTCGTCGGAAACCCGAAAAATTCAGCGCTTCAAGCGTATGCGGCGTTATACGCTTATCACTGCTCGCTATATGCATGCACGCCCAGGCTCGCGCGCATCGCAAAACAAACCACGGATTTCCCAACTTTATTATACTGCCCCGACTCATTTCCCTCTCATCGAGGGGAAGAAGCCCGCAAACAACGTTGTTTACTATATGCAGAAGGTCGGATTGTCTTCTCGAAGATTAGATCAGAGGGTCAGAGGAAAGCTTGCGCTAGCTGGGACCAAATTTATACACAAGCACGAGCGTCGCCACACGCACATCGTCGAGGGATAGTTTGTTTTTTCGAGCGCGCATTAATTCAGGCAGCAATCGCCGCGAAAAACTGCTAGCCTGCGGCGAAAGCGCAAACGCGTGCCCGCCTTCGCGTTAGCGCGGTAGTAAACACAACTATACAATGCAAGACGCCCATCCCAACCTCCGGTTCCCCGGGCGAACACATGAAAAGCGCGCAAAATAGCAACCGCTGGCGCGCAACTTTTGCCGCGCATGGAAACGATGCGGTTTTTTTCCACGCCGAACCACGACACCACAGCGAGAGTAAAGGTGCGCCGACACGCAGACACACACGCAAAACGCGCGCGAAATGAATAATAGTAAGTGGTAACAAGAAGAATAAAGCGAGCGCCCGTCGAGACCAGTAATTTCATTCGTTATTTCGAGGAAAGGTCTCCAAGAGGGTCCACCTTCGCCGCCTCGCTTCTTTTGCAGGGAGACGACATCTTGCGGAGAGAACAAAATCCTAAATTCGCGGTCCGAATTATATCCGCAATTAGGCATATCGCCGGTCTCGCTCCTTTCGCGCGCTCCTCCTCCTTTCGTGGACGAGACAAAGCCGGCACAGCAGCTCGCTCGTCGAGAGAGATTATCTCGTTATCCGGGCGAGACCGAAAGAAAAAAATATGGACGAAGGAGGCACACGGGGGAATAAGAACAATAAAGAAATAAAAAAAAATGGCCGAAGTCCGCTACCCTCTGCGGATAATTAAACGCATTATTTTTTATTTTTTTTTCTTGAGAAGGCAGGGATGAGGCTTCTATCCGCAAGCGTCGATTCTCTCTCCGTTTTTCTATCTCAGTTTCACGGCATTTATGCGGTACAGGCGCTGTCGAGAGCCGGCTCCGGCGCGAATACCGAAGCATGCATCGCCGCCGATGCCGCAGTGACACGCAGAGATATTCAGAGCACACGGCGCAGGCAGAGCGGGACGAAGAACAAAGGATGGCCCCGGGCCGTGTGCGCCACCCGTCTCCTCTTATTGCGCCACTTACAATACAGGTGTCACGATAGGCAACCTGAAACCAAGGACACCTGGAGCACGTCTTGCCGCTTCAGTGGTACACTTAGGGGAACAATCTGAATTCTCCGCTTTCACGTGTTGGGAATAATGCGTGCGGACCAGAGGAGGCCTTGTTGCCCCCCTCCCATTTCCTTTTGCACGTGCTACGCGCAATAGGGTGTCTGCACACATTCGCTTGCTTCTCGCTGTTTTAATTTCCACCTTCGCATGGACACAATCTGACTGGCTCTACCGAAAAAAAAAAAAAAAAAAAACAAAAAACAAAAACAAAAAAAAAAAACAACGAAATAAAGGTCACACCCGGATTCGCGCCACAGAGAGAAGTCGCAGCCGCCGCCACCTTCACAAAGTACTGCGCACATGCGGCACCCGCTGGCTTACAATCGCGTTTGCAATCGTGAAGAGCGCACGCGCGCACGCTCGTGTACTGTTTGCGCACTTTGTTGGCAGGGGCAGCTACGCACACAAAATTGCTAACAGAGCGCAAAACGAATTTTATTGCGCAGGCTTAACAAATGCGCTGCGCGACGTACCGCTCTATATGACCGATTAGTAACAATGCTACGGAGAATCGCTCCACGCAGGGCGTACGTACGCGCTGTCACCGCAATATGCATGCATATACTATACATTGAAATACCATTATAACGAACTTTTCAGCAGAACGAACTAACGAGGAACTCTTCGTGGTGAGCGCACTGTAAAGAATTCGAATGTTCTTCAATTGCAGAAATTACAGCACGCCGAAGTTGCCACGGAGTAGTGAGAACACCTTGTCTACATACTGCTACCCAGATCAGAATATATTAGATATATCATTTCGTCGGACATGAGGCTATTCTCGTCTGCCTCGATACTGAAGATACTGAAATTCTAAAGTAGACCGCGCCTGCGAACCCTATGCAGCCAGTATGTATAGTTTCAGTAGTGCCCGAACGTACGCGCTTTCCTCATTCTCAGCCTCGGTGAATAAGTCCAAGAAGAACGTGCCCCTCAACAACAATAAACAGTCGCTGATTGATTAACATTCACCGCGTTAACACCAGTTATGTTGGACGAAATAAAAGAAACGCGCCGCGTGTCTTTCTTTTTCTTTTAACTTTTTGACTACGGTTCTTGACACAGAATTTTTTTTTTTTTATGGTATTTGCATATGTCTCTCTGGCCGTTGAATCTGCCAGCCTCGGTTTCATTAGCGTGCGCCCGATCGGGCGCTTTGACCGTTCGCCTCCAACAAAACAAGGCGTCGGCTAGCCGGTAATTGAACCCGTGGCCTTGTTGTACGCTACGCAGGTAGCGCGGGAGTGCTATTATAAATCGAGTTCTCGCCTTTATCGGCTTCAGCTAATCAAGCTATAGAGAGCGGCTGAGGTAATATATCAATTACAAATCGATGTTATTCCCTTCCAGTTGATTCTTCTCTCAGTCAGTGGTTCAAACAAAGCCACGCCCACGCCATCGCCGGTTCCCACCAGTCCACGCGGAGTACAGCCCTCGTCAAAAGTTTAGAGACCAGAGCGTTAGAGACCAGAACGTTTGTACACCGCTGCATGGAAGACTCACGCCACTCATAGACACCTTTCACGGGGTGCTACGAGTGCTCTCAGCGGTTCGTCGTGGAGTACGTGTGCCACACATTATGTTACAATGCAGCAGGCAGGAGACGCTAGCAGGAGCAAGTTAGCCGCATGTGAGGCAGTTGACCACGACAAGAGGTCGACGCTCTTGGTTGGAAGGTTTCTCCTTTGGTGCTTCCCTCTTGATATGCATCCTATTCAAATGCCATGCCTCAAGCACGGCCCCCGCTTTCTAAACTGTCCCCTGTGATTATACCCCAAACCAGTGAGAAGTGTTTGGTTTGGTTTGTAGGGCATAACGTCCCAAAGCGACTCAGGCTATGAGAGACGCCGTAGTGGAGGACTCCGGAAATTTCGACCACCTGGGGTTCTTTAACGGGCACTGACATCGCACAGCACACGGGCGCCTTGCTTTTCGCCTCCATCAAAAAGCGGCCGCCGAGGCCGCGATTCGATCCCGCGTCCTTGGACACAGTAGTCGAGCGCCGTAACCACTGCACCACCTCGGCGGGGCCCCAGTGCAATCCGCGGCAGCGAGGAGCGTGCAGGACGAAAATTATTTTCACGAGAGAGCGCAAAAATTTCCTGAATGCGTAAAAAAAAAGAAAAAAGAAAAAAGGTGAAGTACGCCAGCCAAAATAGCGAAAGCCAGAGATGAGTCCGCGCATACAAAAAAAAAAAAAAAAAAAAAGAAAAAGAAACGAAAAAAAAAAGAGAGAAAATGATCGGCTGAAGTTGGAACACGTTGTCATTAACGTTTCCGAACCAGTGACACATCATGCGACGGTAATTGCTACCTCAAACAAAAAATATTGGCGCGGTGTCTAGGAGTGAACGCTTCATACAACGGACAGCCGCGTATATGTACACAAACCCCGGCACCGAGTGCTGAGCTTTTCCCATTTTTGTGAAAATTACAAAGCCGGCAAATGACACTCCATAATATTTCAGGTATATACAGTCATGGCGTGTCGCCTTGCTCCCGTCGTTCTCATACAAGTTTCCTGTCCTTTGTGCTAAGCTGGGTCATATAGTACCGCTTATCAGTTTTTTGTCCTGCTTGCCACGTTGCCTTTTACAAGACCTTTATGAGAAAGCTGTACAGCTTTCCTTTGTAGCCATATGGCTGTGCACAGATCGATGTCAATCAGTAATTAATTATTCCCATATTACAAATCTACTTCAGCTTGGGGAATTACCTTACGTATTCGACTAACACCGTTCCCGCTTCGAGTTATTGATCAATTCGCTCTCGCCCTTAACATCTGATCTGCTGACCGTCCTGATTAGTTCAGCTGGCAGAGCGACTGCCCCGGAAAGGCTGTGATCCCGGGTTCGAACCCGGACAAGGACGAATGTTTCGTTAACTGCGAACTTTCAGAGAAAGCTGTACAGCTTTACTTCCGTATGTACGTCTAGGCTTGGGTGGATGTCAACGAGTAACTACTCCCTTATTTGTTTATGGAAATGAGGCCCCACTGGATCACGCCACGTCGCTTGCCAATTGTGAGCTTTGCTACAATTAAAGAAGGGATATGAAATTAAGGTAGTATATTGTGTGAGGTGTGAAAGAGAGAAACGGCAAATAAACAGTGGAAGGAATTAGTCTGCAGCTGTGGACACGCTACGGCCTCTTCTTCCTTACGGAAAGAGCTTGCAGAGGAAGGCCGGGGGGGGGGGGGGTAATATCCCCTACTATATATCTGCTATAAAGTTCCAAGCGTATCTACGTAGTTCACGCCAGTACACGAAGACTTCGCCCATCTAAAGAAATGTGCGCGCACTCTACAAAAGACCAAGGCTGCACTCAAAGCTGGCGGCAACACTAACGGCCGCGCGCCTCTTCCTTACGATATTGGCGGTGGGAAGAATTAATATAAAGGAAGCGCCGCTCCAAGGCGCCTGGTGCAGGTTGTTCGGTACAACTCGGCGGCCTCGAACACGCCCCCCCCCCCCCCCCCCCCCCCCTTTTTGCTTTCTCATTTCATCCAGTTCACGGGTCCGCGCATCGGCTTGGCTACCGTCAACAAGCCAGCCCAAACAAAGCGCAATTATACGAGTGCCGTGGAGCTGCAAGGGTCGTAGTAAACAACATTCGGAAGCCAAATCCAGCGACTCGCCAAGGACACCACCGCTCACAGATGAAAGCAGTCACGTGGAAGTCCCTAGAAGCGGGTTCTTTGTCGGTTTTAAGTCTCTCTTCACCCCCCCCCCCCCCGCCCCCCCTTTTTTTTTTGTTCAACAATCACGAAACCCTATCTGAGCCATTATTTCCAACTCACGGCTACCGAGGGAAGAGCACCGCAGCAGAAATATTCAGGTCGTGTTAGGTGCAATGGCAAAGTCCAGCCGCCGGAGTGTAGGCTGACGACTTGGAAGGCGCTCACTACGAACACACGCGTTTGCAGCGACGGAGACTGAAGTTCTCACGCCTGACTTTCCAGACGAAACAAGAGCGCTCTGGGCACAGCTCAGAACACATGCTACCAGTGCGACTGAGATAAGCGAGCGAGAAGTATACGCGAGGAATCGCTCCAGACAATTAAAACGTACCTCGCGAACCGCGATCAAAACGTGAGCCATCAATCATGAGCCGCGCGGCAAGACGAAATTATACAACGAGGTGGTGCTCAGTTGGGCACCACTTCGTTATATTTGGATCATTACCGCTTCCTGCCTGCATTAATGGTACACAAAAGTTACGATAGCATGGGTCGCCGACTCATTTATACACGCGGATGGTGTATATATTAATGCGAATTACCCCCGTAAAGGAATCCGCAGACCAACACCTTCTGCTGCTGAAAGAATTGGACGACGGACAGAAGCAGTTTTATGAATCAGCATCAGCAAAAAATTATGACAGTAGGAACAAAGCTTTCCTTGTTTCTTTATAGAAGCTGCCATTACGTGTAGATATTGAACATGGTGCCCGCTCTCGATGTATATACTACATTCTGTATAAAATGAAATTGCCGCATTCTGCCGCAAGAAACTCAAAGAAAGTTCCAGTAGCTCGTAATACACAAGCTATAGGTTTGCGTACGCGCCAAAGCGTGGATATGGTATCATTAGCTGCACAATCGCGTACATAGCGAACTGACATGTTTATCTATTTATATTTTGAGAGAGAGAGAGAGAGAGAGAGCTAAACAGCCCGCTGTGACTTCCTTTTTTTTTTTTTCTTCAGTGTTTCAGACGACAATGAGCCGCCGCCAGCATATAAATTTAATATTTAATGCTCAATAATTATGCGCGCCTTCAAGATATAAATTAACTCAACGCCATTTCAGCAGCCTGTAGCTAACAGGTTTGGTGTCTGAATGTTACGAGTGTCAATCACTATTACATTACACAATTTTCTTTTCGCGCGTGCAGAAAATTAACGGTGGTACTTAGCGTAAGAGGACTACGACTACGATGCCCGAATATGACATTTAGAAGAGAAAATATATGTATCGAATCAAAACACAGCATTGACACTTTTTAACCTTTTTTTCTTTTCTTTTTTTTTTTTCACGTGCCGAAACGCGTTGGTCCCTGCCTGAGCCCGGCATAGGCTAGAATATCCATGTCAATTGTGAGAAGTCGAAATCGATATGATCGGTACTCCGAAACAAAATTCGCACGCATGACACGCGCGCCGAGACCGAAGTAGGAACGCCAAATCGCGAGCTGCGCCTAGACGCGCCGTGTTAACCCTCGGGGCGCTTTATCTTTCCCTGCGACGAGTAAGCGAAGACAATGGAGAACGGGCGCTCGTTAGCCGCTTCAAACGAAAGGCGAAAAATACGGGAGAAACCCGTCAACGCGAGCGCGGCTCTGCACCAGCCACACTGGAGGCCGCAGAAGCAGCAACGACGATGGGAGATGCGCGGATCTCACTGCGCCTTCCGCCTGCGTACCCAGAATTCTAGGCAGCGCCAGAGAAGAAGAAAAAAAAAAAAAAGGAAAAAAGAAATACAGGAGGGAGAGACGAAAAAATGAGAGTAAAAGAATGAAAACAAAAGGGCCGTCAGTCGGCTTCGCAGAAATCAATCCCCTACGCACCACGGTTTTCCAAGCTGCACGCACGCGGAGAGCGTGGTATAGTACACACATACAGCGGAGGACAATGGAGACATTCGTTTCTTTCCTCGCCAGCTCGTTCGTGCTGCTCCGGGCGAGGCGCGCGAAATCCACGCGTCCGGCGCCCAAATGCTTGATTATGTGTTTTCTGCAGAGCCCGTCCGCCGCTAGCGATCCGTCTTTCTCCGAGGCTCCCACAGCACAGCTGACAACGGAAAGAGGAGACAATCTGAGGTGAAATTCCGGCGTAACAAAGGCGCTAACGATTGCCTTGTCGGAAAGAGATCACGAATCAACGCTATGGGTCCATCAATGGCGGCTATGAGGAGACGCACCCCTCTCCCCTCCCCCGCTTATAGCGTCACTTCCGCTTGACCATTTGAGGAAAAGTCTGCTTCTAAGCAAGGCTTGTTCTCTAAACATAACTCATTTTTGGGTGACACTAACGCCTCCCCTGTGGAAATAAAAAAGAGCCAGGTGGTCCTTTAATCTGAATACGCTCCCAACAATTACCGGTTGCATTCAAGAGCGCAGAAGAAGCACGAGGAGCGCGAAGCGACCGACAACGCCCCCTCTGTTTCATGCCGTCGTGTTAATGCATGGAGGCTTAGAAAGGATTTGTATATTCAGCTTCTGTAAAGTCTTTGGAGAGATCTCTGCAAACTATCTTGAAGTGAACTGGCAATCGTCCACATAGATGGTTTGTGTTTTTATGGGGTCTGACGCCCCAACCCGATTCAGATTGTGAGGAACTGCATAGTGGGGGAGCTTCAGATAATTTCGTCCAAAAATCTACTCGACCACGTACTCAAAGCGAATCGCACTGGGGCCGACGATTAGCCTAATACCTCGTACACAAGAAAAATAAGAAACGGGCAGGGGGGTAACGCAATGTTCAGAGCAATGAGAAACCCCCGACTCACAATCAACCAAAGTGTGCAAGCACTAACTGTCCCGGTAACCGTTATTGCCCATGCGATTCGCGCCATGGTATTATTTCTCCTCGTCATACCTTCTAGCCAAGGAACTGACCACGCCGAAAGTCCAGACACATCAACTCTCGCGACCGTGAGACGACGATCCTCGCACCTGTTTCCTCTCCTTCCCCCAGACGTAGTAAATGTGCTGTGGATTCCCCGGGCCATGTTCTCCGATGCAGACACGCAGTGCCGAATGGCGACGGACTGACCGGCACGTAGGCCCTCTCGACGAAACACGTGCAGGAGTGATCGCAGCGAACAGGCCCGGAGGAGGAGCTCCGGGGCCACAAGGGTCGATCGGGTGAACCGGAACGTGCCGGTTCCATCAGGATAGGAACGGCACGTGGTTTCGTCGCGCCAGGAATGCCAGCCTGGTGGCCGCAGCTGAGGGGGAGCGCTGCTCTAACCCTACTGTTACATACTGTAACGCCAATATCCAACTTGAATGGCGGTATCATGCGCACAAGTATCATCACAATGTGTGTGTGTGTGTGTGTGTGTGTGTGTGTGTGTGTGTGTGTGTGTGTGTGTGTGTGTGTGTGTGTGTGTGTGTGTGTGTGTGTGTGTGTGTGTGTGTGTGTGTGTGTGTGTGTGTGTGTGTGTGTGTGTGTGTGTGTGTGTGTGTGTGTGTGTGTGTGTGTGTGTGTGTGTGTGTGTGTGTGTGTGTGTGTGTTGTGTGTGTGTGTGTTTACAGAAAAAACCATAACGGCGTAAAAAAAAAAAAGAGCGGGGGAGGGGGGAAATCACTTTAGATGCACCTATGACCTATCCTACGTACTCGTCGACGTTCGCACGGACCTGAGGGCGGCGAGAACGAAACAATGAAATGATCAGATGAGCTACTCACTCAAGACACCTGTGCCGAAAAATTTTCAATTCGAACGGAGCTACGACCATGTGTGCTGCGGCAAAAAAAGAAAAATTAATAAATAATAAATAAGGGGGAGGGGGTAGAGGAAGGATGGGGTGCCTCTGCGAAAGTAAAGCTGCGATCTGGGCGAGTTGGTATGCTCTCATTGTAGATGATCAACAGATCAATGGCGGCAATTCAAGCGAGAGATAGCCGCTTCCCGCGGCAACGTACGGTGGACAGGAGCGCGTCGGTCAGGGAGTGCCAGGCAGTGTAACATGGGCCGCCGGTGTACCGCGGGAAGGCGTGTGCCTCCTAGAGCACTGGCCCGGTGGAAACCCACGTACGGGGAGCGTCGAGCGCGGTGCGTCGCCCCCATCGTCGGCCAAGACGCTGCGGCGCACGTACGCCCGTCCACGGAGGAAAGCCACCCGATGCGTTGGACTGACGTGTGCAACGCAGTACAACAACAGGGCCGAACACCTCCAAGCACCTGCTTTAAGCACGCCTGCACTCGTGGACTGTAGAGCGCGCAAGCTCGACGGCGGCATTTCACCTCAACTGCTTACTTTAGAATTTACTTTGAAGCTGGAAACAACGATGAAAGGGCCGTGATGCGCCCATTTAGTACCGGGTCAGCTGCAACTCGGCTGTCAACCATTCGATACCAGCGTGTGTGTGTGTGTGTGGGGGGTCCGATAAATGGAGACTTATTAAGCTCCGTCTTAAGGTTATGACGCGATAGCTGCCTATTTACACGCATGCTCATCAGCATACAGTCGTACGAAAAACTCTTTCCTGTTTGTTTTCGCAGCCGTACGTGCCTTTCGTGCATCTATCTAGTCGTTATACCATGTACACCTCTCAAATGAAGAGTCGTGGTTTCGAATCCAGACTCAAATCTAAAATCGGTGTGACACTTCTCTAGGCGAAATAAATTATATATATATATATATATATATATATATATATATACTTGAAAGGGAAATGAAGGGCTCGTTATTACATAGTTAAAGGAGCTGACGAGTCCAAGGCTAACGTTGGGGACTTTTTTTATGTCTGGTTGTTGGCATTTGACAAGAATTAGTTTTACAGTGATTATCGGGATAAAGAATATTAAATGAAAAGCGGAAGGAATATATATGCCGACAATTGAAAGGGAAATGAGGGGCTCGTTATTACAGAGTTTAAAGGAGTTGACAGTCTACGAGTCCAAAGCAAACATTGGGGGTTTTTTTATGTTCTGCTATTGGTAGTTTTTTTTCGCCGCATTGTTTTTCCTTCCGCTTTGCATTTATTATTTTTATCCCGATAATCACCATAAGTCTAATTCTTATCAAATACCAATAGCAAAACATAAACAAACAACCAACGTTTGCTTTAGACTCGTAGACTGTCAACTCCTTTAAATATATAAATACATCCGAATCAGGAGCACTGTCCGGACGAATGCAAATCGGCACTGAACTAGGGAATGCCCCTATACGGCAGAATAGCGAACTAGGGAAGAATAATCTGGCACCATGAGCCATGACCGGAGCACGAAGGCCTCATTCCTTACAGCGCGTTACACACGTGGGGAAAGCGAAAGCGTTGTACGCCTCTGCTGCAGTATCGCAGAGGTGGGCATCGGCAACAAGAAAACGCACGCACGCAGACCGTGCGACGAGAAGGTCAGTGATGTCGCCCCTTTCAGCGTTCTTCTAGACAGACGTTTGCCGCGCTCTCCGAGGGACCAAAGACGGAACCTTAAGACTACACCTTCGGGTTGCATGCAATATTATCCATAAACTTTACTTCGAAAAGGTCGCGCACATACGGGCTATAGATCACTAATTAATTACCGATGGCGAGAGACCGACAGCAGCACGCTTACGTGTAGCAAACAAACTCCACAAGCTTGCGTCATCCGTAAAATAATAGATGAAACGGTATAGCCGTGACACACAGAAAGGAGGAAACAATGGCGCACAGGCTTAGAGCGCGTTCATAACGGACAGCGAAATAGGCGAGCTCCCACCATAGTGCAAGAGGGCCATCCACTGTATCCTCTGATCGCGACAGGAAGTGAAACCATGCAAGTCGCGACCGCAAGGCCACCGCCTCAGGGCATTCGTGCAGGGGAACGCGCTCGATCGATCGATCGATCAGATAGCGGCAACGGAGCACAGATTCATAAATACGACCCACCACCGCGCAGGTGTTTGTGCCTTGTGCGATAGGGCAGAGCATACACGCAGTGCTTCGAAAACGAAACCATGTCAAGGTGGTCAGAATTTGCTTTCGAGTGCGTGCCGAAGAACGCCGAAACCGAAAGCCCTTCCACGATGAGTAGTCACCTAAGACATTTGCGGGCGGCCTGAATGCAATCAACTGTATATTGTACCACAGTGTATATATCTCTCTTTATTTTTATTTTTACCTACCCTGTCCTTTCTCCCCGTCGCTCACCTCTTTGACTTCCTCTGCCGCTTCCTCACTATCTATTTATTTCCGCCGCCCCAGTCCAGGTGCTTCAGATAGCGGATACCGGGGCTGGCAAATAATATTTCTTTCCTTTTTAGTAGCTAATAACAAATAACCACATACTACTTTTACGATGACTGCGAATGAGCTGAGATGCATGCACAGTGAAAAGAAAAGAAAAAAAAAGAAAGAAAAACGCCTTGACAGGTGTCGCATTGATGGCATCCTAAATTTAAAAGCGAAAGGCTCTTTCTTGTCTCTTCTGTGGCGTGTCAGCGGGAAGTCATGCTAAAAATATAACGTGTTATCGTATCAAAGCTCTTCAAGGTGGTGGCATACCATTGTTTCTCAATTATATCGCCCATCTATAACTGTTAGCTAAGTTGGAGGATAGTTTGTGATATAGATTCCAACCCACTACATACGTACTTCCGTTAAATGTAAGTGTGCGCGTCCGCCGAGAACAGGCAGATAGTGTGTCCAATTCCTTTCCGCAAAAACCAAACCAACTAAAGACGTCCAAAAAATTTGCCAAACCACGTCAAGCAGCCCGAACAGTCACCCGAGCAAAGAGTTCCTAATCGGCGTCAAAACTCGGCTATTTCTTCTCTCTCACTCAACAGAAATCACCGTGCCTGCGCCATATAGTATACTGAATTCGCGTATTCCGTTCAGAACTCTCAGGCTGGGCGAAAAGAACTGCACGGCTTTCCTATAGCTCCTTCAGCCAGTGTGCTCTCGATAAAATTCGTCAATTAAACAATGTTCCGTACGTGCTGACGGAGCGCGCCGCGAGTTTGGCACGCGCCAGTCTCGCCTCGACTGCTGACTTATACCACAGCGCCTGGGGCTACTATAAGCTTGCCCCATAGATGGCGCGGGGGACGCTCGGGTCAGTTAGCCCGACGTCCACCCGTTGCAAAGGGCACGACCGTTATATTATCATCATCATCATCATCATCAGACATGCCGTGACTCGGTAACACTAGCATTGCTCCCGAACGGCGTCCAAAGCAAGGGCACGCCGCCGTACATCGTGTACGGGTTTCTCCACACGGAGAAGCTGACTCTACACGTTTTATACGTGATAGAACCGTTGTCTGCTCCCCACGTCATGACCGCGTCCGTCTTCTGTTCTCGATCCCCACTAAACAATGTCATCATTAATCCGCGGCTATTTTTTTTTTTCCTCCTTCCCATGCCGCTCCCTTCGCTTTACACGGAGCCCGAGACTTGGCGACATGCAACGCCGGACCGCGTCCATGGGAGTACACACTGCAAGCGCGGGCCGACTGATGCGCGGCCAAGCGGTATCCACCTGCGCCGCTTCCTTAATCCGAACTGACCTCCATGAAAATGCGTGGAGGCTGTGCGCAAGGCGGAAGCGACCACTAGAGATAACTGCCCACGGAGAGGCACCCTACACGGCGGCCCGTTAGCATATTACGTGTACACACACAGATCGTGCACACGCATGCGCAGAGAAGGGAGAGGCGAGGGGGGAGACAACGCAGTTATATACATTACATTATAGCCGCCGCCTTCCGCAATGCATTACGAAGCGGCGGCATATATGGCATAAGCCGCCGCCGGGCGGTGCGTGCGATAATTGCGACCCACGAAAACCACCCGCCACCACTTTATCCTCCGCTTGAGTAGATGAAAGGAGAAGGGGGAGGGGGGGGGGGGGGGGCAATTGCGCAACACACAGTGCGAAGGCTGCAGTATAGCTACAGCGACGACCTTACGCTCAGTTCGTACACTGGAAGAAGAATGACCCGTCGAGTGGGTGTATACATAAATAATACGCGCGTGTGTGTAGGTATACACGAACGCACATACACCTCACATACACGGTTTCGCCTCCTTCCGGGGAAACAATGCGAGTTCTGCACGGCTCCCGATATGAGGGAGAAAAAGCACACGTCGCGAGCGCCTTCAGTTCACCGTGCTTCATCTGCTGGGAGGAAAGACGCGCTCATGACCATGACAAGCTGTGCGTGCGGGGTTGCCCTTGCAGCGAGAACACATAAGCCCGGCAGTATGCACGCAGCTTCCTACATGGGCGAGTATATATGTGAAGGTGCGCGAACCTCTAAACCCCTCCGCCCGGTTTCTCTCTCATAGTCTTTGTCTTACAAGGCTACCAAGCGGCCTCTTTGAGCAGCACCGTTCGCTCGACCGCGCCCACGGTCGCCGTGAGTCGCAAGATAGTTGCGGCCTGAAAGCATGGCAGCTTAAAGGAAGAGAGAAAACTGCAAGCGCAAAGAGCACTGTGGAGCCTCTTGGCGATTTTTGAGTGCGCCCTCTGACAGACTCCTCCAACGATTTAACGACGGCTGATTGAGCAAAGACTGAAAGGAGGCGCCCCACACAATGACTCAACGCCATTACCTTGGGTGGTAAGCAACAGCGATACGATTGACCACGCCGATGACAACCGGCAGGCAACAGTTTGGAGGGCCTGCTCTAGTTATATCGCAATTGTCCCGCAGTACTTGAGTATTTGGGGTCTTTTCGCATGGCATTCAATAACAAATTCGATGTCTGCCGCCACTGCGTATCGCAACTCGCTTGCTGATAATCTGACATTGGTTTTGGCGTTAAGCTATAAGAATACCGAAGCGCGCTCATCACGCAAACAAGTAGCCACATTCGCGAGTGCACGATTTCGAGAAGAGAGAATGCGGAGAGGAGAGGAGACATAGTGAGCGCAGCAAACCTCTTCTAGAGCGGCTGTCTCGGATTCCCAGTGCCCGATAGTTCGCAGTCGTTAGCAGCTGATTCAGGGCGATCGCACGCCCAGGGGCGCTCAGTGGATCACGCCGAAGAGAATGAAACAGGACAATGAGTATGCAAGGCTTTCCCGGTGTGGAGGAAAAAATAGCCTACGGGAATGCGAACGGCTGCGAAGAAATTTCGCTCCTCAACGGTCTGCGCATACAAACGCAGCAACGGAGCAGATACCTTTCGACGACAGTGCTTGCATGCTTCCCGTCCTACACGCCTTTAAACAACGAGCGAACGACGAGTGAAACAAGCGAATAAATGAAACGCATATGTAAAGCACGATATGGCTGGCGGCTAGCCAAACAGGCAAAAATCAAAACAGTCGCGACAAGCTAGGCTGCAAGTAAATCAGTTCCCGCACGCCTCCCTACGTTTCAACGACTGTCGATATTCGTTCCCACGAACAGAAAAAATAAAAAAAGAAAAAAAAAAGAAAAAAAAAACCGCTCACACAAGGCGACGGCTGCGAGAACCAACCCAACACTGCGCTCGCGCGCCGCAGCTAGTCAAAGGCGCCTACAGATTACCGCAACATATGCCACAACATACAAGAGCAGAAAACAGCGATTGCGGAGGCAAGAGCAGAAAAAGGAAAGTGCGCCGACGAGCGAGAGTGCGACGATGTCGAGCAAGGGCTAGCTGCCCCGTTTCCTTAATACCAGATACCGATCGCTGCTACCAATGCAAGGGTTCCGCTTTTTAAACACGACACTGCGCAGAAGAAGTGTCCGGTGAATAATAAAAACCAAGTCCCTCGAGTTATAAGAAAAGCTGAAATGGAGCATGGCTTCAGCAAATCATGCAAACCTCTAATGAATCGAGAAAAAAAAAGGGGGAGGGGAGGAGGGGGGGGGGGGTATTTTTCAGCCGCATATCGCGTCCTCTGCACAAGCACCCACGTCGCGGTCAGTAAAACAGTAAGAACTATTAAATACATCCACGTTATAGATACTCACGCAAGAAGATACCTGGTCACGTTCTTTTCTACCAGACGACTTTCACACACCTGGTAAAAACGCATTCTTTGAAGGCAGGCTACCTGAAGCTTACTACCACGACGCCTACAACAATCACAGGAATTGCTGAGCTCACTGTAATCATCACGTGAACTGAAATCTCCAACTAATCCCGATCCGTACACGCACGAAAAACCAAGAAGAGGAAAAAAAGAAGAAAAGAAAATGGAGAGAAGCCGCCAACGTCAGCGCTATTTCTCGAGCAGAGTAACTGGTGAAAATCAGTCCATGCGCGGCGCGGCGCTCACACCCTAAACGCCAGCCCTGCTTCCGCCACCGAGGAAGTCAACAGGAACGGGATGGCATGCACCACAGATGCGGCCTGTCACGTGACCACGAGGCCCAGCGCAATCAGATAGGGGGCCCTGTGCACGCCTGTCACTTCCTCGGCGCCCGCGACCGATGCCACGGTCGCATTCCGTGGCAGTGGTGCCTGTGTGCGCGGGTCTACGGCCTTCCTGGGCATGGGGTGTGTGTGCCGGTGTGCAAGTCGCGGCCGATCACTCAGCTGGCAGGACTGGGCAGGGCCAGTATATGCGCAAAGTATGAGGATGCCCAACGCTGCAGACATGCAAGTGTAAACAGGTTCACAGGCAACATCATCCCCAGTTGAGCAACCACGGGTGAGTGGAGAGCCATCGTTCTTGTTCCCGACCCCCCCCCCCCCCCCCCACCCCAATATATATATATATATATATATATATATATATATATATATATATATATATATATATATATATATATATATATATATATATATATATATATATATATATATATATATATATCACGGAAAAAGGGTAAGGTGGGGGGGGGGGGGGGGGTGCACCGCCAACTCTGTTATGCATTCATGCACCTTACAACCTAAGGAGCTGCAAAACTCTTGCATTATAGGCGTGCACCCTTTAGTGTACAACAGCCTTGAAGGATATGTACAAATGCAAGAGTGCAATTTTGCATTCGTGCAACATTTCTGCTCCTTGGTGTCAAGAATGCGTATACGGGTGCGTGGGTGCGTGGGTGCCCTTGGACTTTTTAGACAACTTTGCAGCTGTTCAAACCAGGTGTGCTTCTAACGCGATGCGAGCTTATTCGGCTTTTATTCAGAAGCGCATCCGCACGTTTCAAGCGTGCAGGTGTGACTGTGATCTGCACCACAATAAATTAACATTAAACAAAATTGTTTTACCTCAACTACAAAGCCGTCACCGACTCTTCAAGTATATTAAACGGGTTAGTGGCAGCTGTGCAAAATCCTCCGCATTTCTCCACAGAACCGTGAACAGCGCCTCCTGTATGACAAAGCGGCCCACAAATATCGCGCGTAGGCAGCTGCTCCATTCAGGTATACTGCGTTCCGTAAGTATGCCACAGCCGTAGAACGCACAAATTCTCAACAACTGGCGTCGGAGACGGCACACTCCGCAACATCCCGCACGAGAGCAAAAAGTGCTCCTTGAAACGCATAGCTCCTGTCACGTTTCGCGCAATTCGCCTTTTTCACAAGGCCGCTCTGCGCATGCGCGCCTCTCCCCTGGTTGAAAACAAACCATCAACCCCAGCTGCGCATGCGCAGTTCTTGGCCTCCGAGATCGACGCAGCCATAGCTGATCTCGGAGGCCATGTGTAGTTAATATTCGCGACAGGTGTATGCGATAGATGGCGGTGGCGCCAAAGACGTTTTCAACCAGTAGCAGACGAATTTTCAACCACTCCCAGAGGGCGCCACATTTTGTGAAAAGGGCGGATTAATTCCATTCGACCTCAAATGTGCCTATGTGAAGGCAAATACATCTTTTTCTTTTTTTTTTTTTTTTAAGCCACAACCAGTGGAAAATCTGCATCGGTCCTTCGTTATCGTTACATCGCCAATGGAGGAGAAAGTGTAAATGGAAACAAGGAGTGAACAAAAAAAAGGGGGGGGGGATGTTGAAAGGGGCAAAAGGAGAAGCTTTAGAATGGTTCAAAACGCGCACATGTATACCACTACTCTATAGGTTAGATGTCGCAAAGAAAAAACGCCCGTGCTTGACGGCACGTCGAACATCCGTCGTCACGCTGTCGGCAGCCCCATCAGGAGTTCGAACACGTCAACGCGCAGCCACTGCTACACCCAATAATAACAATTAAAAAAACAAGATGAAAGGTCGCAAGGACGGAGTTACAACACCCAAGAACCAATGCAAGAAGAAACATAGGAACATACAAAGGCATAACCTCACTGGCGGCCGGTGTATACAGGAGAGCCTACAACAGCATCACGACCGGCTTTCATATAGACATATATTACACGGTAAAGTCTGGCACAGACACACGCTCAGAGAGATGCCAACCGGCGGACTGCGATCAGCTCGGAAAGATAAGACACGATAAAGTGGACGATACTGCTTCCCAAACAGCAAACACACTCTTGGAGATCAAGGGCGATACGCGGCCCGCCGCTGGCCGTCGAACTCGACCGCACGATGGCCGAAAGAGATGACCATCTTCGTAGATGGTATAATCCATGCGTTCGCTGCTCTTTTTTTTTTTTTTTCTCGCGTCAAATAAGAAAGGCTAGCACAGCAAAACGGAGGCATAAGGGTTAACCTCGACCGAAGTCGGGACGATGGTGCAGAATTCTACAGGTGAGTCGCAGCGAGCCGATAACGTTCAACCACACCGGCAGACACACAAAGGCCGACCGGCGAAGGTTACGCATTGAACTTGAGGTCGGTGCTCGCTATTATGAAAACTAACAAGCGTAAAACGTGGTCGGCACTGCATTCTGTGCACACCGGCGAGTCACAGCTTTAGACGTAATTAAAGGCCTTGGTAATTCAGTATGAGGGCGGGTATAGAACGTGACGTTGCTCGAAAAGTGGCACGTTAGTATATAATACAGTATCTACGCCCAAAAGAAGAAAGGTCTGAAGAACCCAAATCGCAGATATTCTTGGGACATATATAACTCGTACCTATGAGATACGGGTGTACATTGCCCCACTGCTGTCATCTTCTGGCGCCACCATATCTTGCCGCGTGGGCGGACGTCGTCTTCGTCTCTCGAACTTGTCTTCACTGAATCACACTTTTCAGAAAAAAAAAAAGCTTTTTTTTTTATTGTGCATGTATTAAAGAAACTTCTCACCAATTTTGGTTGTCATGTGCCCAGTAGAAAGAAAAACTGTTTTTATTTTATTTATTTTTTATTTATTTATTTTTTTATTTTTATTTATTTATTATTATTATTTTTTTTTTTTTTTTGCGAGATGGCGTGCACTCACACCCGAAAGCGGCTATATGCTGACTTGAAGACGCAGCCGAGCGGGCAAGAATCTGAACGCGGAGTTGTATCCCATCCCAAAGTTAGAATGCTTGTCTTTCGCGCTCTTTAGCCAAAAAAGGACCTGCTATCAAGAGTGCAGAGGATAGCTGGCTTGAGGGTGGCTGCTCCTGGCCCTACGGGCTGGGACTGGTAGGTAACTGCCGCTTGCAGCGGGGCTAGCCTGCCACCGAATATTTACCTGTTGTAGGCCGTCATTGCACCCGCTACCGTTTCGGTGGTGGACAACGGCTGTTGCGACGTGCGACTTTCTCTTCCTCTTCTTTTCTTTTCTTTCTTCTCTACTTTCTCTTCTGTCTGCACGAGGCAGCGGAGGTGGCTCAGCAACAGAGCCAGTAGCAGGCCCGTGCATTTTCTTTTCCTTTTTCCTTCAGTCGCAACAAAAGTAGACAGCTAAAAATACAAACAGAAAGGAAAGGCAATTTTTGGCCCGTGGTAACAGCCGATTGGCCCGAAATAGAAGCTGGGATTGACAAACGCAGCACGCAACCTACGAACGCTGTTTTCGCACCCCTAGGAGCCTGTTTAATCAATGTGCTCGACAAGCTGGGGAAAGAATATGGAGCCTATACGGAGAGGCACGCCCAGGAAGCAACCACGGAAAACATTTCCCGAGAGCAGAGAAAGGTACTGGACGGCTCTAAAGTTAGGAAAAAAAAAAAAAAAACTACCTTTTTCCAAACCCTATCGCCAAAGGCTGCTTTCAAGCTGTTTTCTGGACTAATAATTTGTTGTGAACAAAATAATGTACTTTTTGGATTCCTAATCGTTTTTTAATAACAAAGTATCAAATATGTGACATATAATGTCAACAGAAAAAGTGAAGTTGGTGTTAAAGTGCTCAGATATGTTTACAATAATGTCATAAAGAACCAGCAACTGGCCTCACCCAGCACAATGCTACCTAGGACCGCTGACCCACCCAATTACTCATTATGACAGCAACTTTTTTTTTTATTTGCGGTAAGGTGATTGAAATTAGAATATGTTCTAATTATGGCAGATAAGCCACCCTTGAAAATTTTATTGAAACTGGTGCTACAGTTCAATAGTTCACCCTTTAGCCCCGCATGTCCCCTAAAAGACCAGCTCAGCTGTTCTGCTTCTATACAGCCACGTTTGTCAGTGAAGATATGCATCTTTCAATGGCGCTTGAAGTTGGTTAGACGTGCTTCGAACAATTTATGCACAACTGCCGACTCACGACGACTCCATATAATGCAACCGCTGGCTGTCTGTAGAGAAATTAAATCTTGCACAAGTGTGAAACTGAGCTTGGTACGATTACCGTCCACACTAAAAATCGTCGCTGCCTTCCAAACTAAATGCATCTTGGTCGTAGCTGGCTCGCACACAAAAGGCCCCTGCTTCCAAGCACGGTGGCGAGGTAATAACGACACCAACCGTGGACACCGTATGGTCGTCGCGCCGTGTCGCGAAGTGCGAGGGTCGCTTCTGGCATTCTTGCTTCTTGACTCTTAGCTGAAAGGATCCGCTACGATGGCTCCACTGTTACGCACTCGGCTAGTAAGCCGGAGAACCCGGGTTGGAACCCGGGGCCACAGCAGCCGCGTTTAGATGGAGGCGAAACACATAAGACGCCCGTGTGCTACGCGATGTCAGTGCACGTTCACCCCACCAGGTGGCTTAAATTAGTCCGGAGCCCTCCACTACGGCGTCCGCCGTAGCGTGATCGAGTCGCTTGGGGACGTTAGTTGGTTTGGTTTGTGGGGTTTAACGTCCCAAAGCGACTCGGGCTATGAGAGACGCCGTAGTGGAGGACTCCGGATATTTCGACCACCTCGGTTTCTTTAACGTGCATTGACATATATCAATAAGAGACACCTTCGATCGCAAGGATAACTTTACGCGAAGCTACTCATTGGCCGCAGGTCGGCTTGCCAGCTCACACCTTCCGACTTCCGTATAGGGCGGCTTTCCACGCAATTAGCGAAGACGAGGCGCAAATGTATTACAGACCTCGCCGGGCGCGTCCCCGTACACATCCGAACGTTTATCCTCACACAGCTACAAGGTGGTGCTCGCGGCCACGAAAAGTTTCCTGCACGCCCGAGTCACGTAGACAGTATGGGACCGGCCCGCAGCTCCACGGGATTCGCTATAATGATGCCCCATGAGTGGTGAAGAGCCGCCGTGTGACACGCGTGCATACATAGTACCGGGGCAATTCAACGAAGGCGACGCTTCGTGGCACAAAGCCAGATTCACCAGCACAATCCCACAATGTCGCGCAGAGAAAAACACGCCGACACCACTCGATGCCTCTCGTCTCAATGTCGGCCAGTGTCGTAGATGCGGCTCAAGAGCGTGGGAGTTAATGGCGCGGTCGTCCTAATGCGATTTCTGCCGCCGCCGCGCATCGAGTTCCTCGTCGCTTGCTCGGGTTTTCTAAAAATTCCTCGGTGAGCGGTGGCAGTTACACTAAAACTCTACAGCAACGTCTGAAACAGTCAATATACACAACAGAGCGATGCATGCAGTACACAACATAGAGTAACCCAGAGCACAACCGCTCGCTTGCTCGCTCACTCTTCAACGAGGCGAACAAACGATATCGATATTGGCAGACCTCTCCCATACACGAACCAAGTCTAGGTGGTGTTGAACCAAGTAGCCGCCGGCCCTTTCTGAGAGGGTCCAATGCGAAAACGGCGTAAAATAACTTCGGTCAAACACTGCCGAGGCCTGCATACGACTTCCATTCTCCCAAAATGACCGTCAAAAGATGCAAGCTGCAGTTGATCGCTGCATCGTTCTACGCGGTCTGAAATTCATCTCTCACTTTACAGTGTACCAACTTGATACAACCTCTGCAGGGCGCGATTACTTCTGGTTTTGCCACAACGAGCTCGTGCACTTGAATGCGGCAGCTCCCTCGTTACCGCCGATCCTAAAGTGACCAGGGACGAAGCAGGACCTTCCTTATATGTTATTGTTTAGAGACTGTTAATTGCATCGTTTCGCTAGACTGATTCCTTGAACACGTGCACTGTGGGTGCATGCTTACGGAATCAGTGTGGAAGCTGCTGTGTTAACTCGTGAGCGTTAGTGCACCCATTTCGAAAAAACAAAAAAAGAAAAAAAAAACTGTCCGTCGGCAATGGCGGCGTCGACCGTTCAAAGCCTCGCCGCTTCGAGAAATTGCGAGCATGTCTTTGGCAGGTGGTATACGTCAGCAGGTGACATGGTAATAGCACTGATTGGACGGCGGGTTGCGTGACGTCACGAGACCACATGCCACTGCCGAGTTGGTAAGAGCTACCAACTTGGACGGCTCCTTTCATACGGACGGGTGAGATGCAGGCTGCTAGGTTACTCATACCAACAGACAAGTTGCCGGTAGTAAGGCAAGTTCCCGCGGACAATGGTTAAAAGGGGCTCTTATAAGTCGTCGATTTCGGTACTCTTACCTATAATGCGGCATAGGAGGAGCAGGGCGCTGTGGCCTCGTTGGTGCATCGATGCAATGGCAGTGTCAAAGCGCATTAAAATGATTCATATGCGATAACATAGTCATGCAGCATACTGCACACGAATGCTGATCACACGCATATATATGCCGCAAGAATTTCGACGACCGTCCGAGATTTTTTTTCCCTCTCATCTATTCCTTCTTAACAAACAGACAGTATAACGCAAGCCGTGTAAAAACATTCGGCCGTGAAAAGTGATCTCGTGCCGTAAAAATGCCGTTTTTAAACCGCCTGCACGAAATGACGTGTCATTCTAACACTTATATATACTCTTTAGTTTGAAGAATTTCTGGCAACATGGGTTTCTGTGGTGCATTCGCGTTGCGAAAGTGTGTTGTTCAAATGTCATATCGTGCGACTTGTGTTGTCTCCTATACGCGTGCCCGCGCGTTACAAAACCGCTTTAGAAACGAAGTTAGCAAGCCAGCCCTAACTCCCGTGAACAACGAAAAGTCCTTCACAGCCGAAATTATTTACATGGCAGCCGCGGTGACAAGTTTCCACGAAGGCAGCGGAAACTGTATGCTTTCTATGCCGACTAAACATATGTGCGTATATGTACACGGCAAACTTCGTGGATGACCGCGTCATCATTAAGCGGAGCACTGGGAAAACCGAACAATGGTGCCCCCGAAGACGCTCAAGTCGCTGGGGAAATATTGACGCTAGCGACCACAGTCAGAGCGTACAGCCGACGAAAAAAACAACTCCATAAGCTGGCGACAACATACGCCCCTCCCCTCCCCTGTCCCGGGACCTCATTAGAGTGTCGCAAGCTTCAGCGGTTATGTACCTATAAGGGACTTGAGCATGCCAAAGGCAAGAAGAAAACCGAAACAAACACAGTGCAACGCGGATGGGAACATGAGCCACACGTACAGTATGCCGCTCAAGTGCGCATAACCAATATAAATAAATAAATATAAGTAGCATAATAAAATAAAATAAAAGAGAAATAAAAGTAGCATTACGAGGGAATCACAAGGTTCGACTCCACTGCGACCGACACAGACGTCGATGGAGACAGTTTACCAGCTCCCCAGTTTCACGATACGGGGTAGAATATTACCAGATGGAACCGATGACAAAGCGCATACCTTCCTCCTACACTGGGAAAGCCGGTCGCGTCGCAAACGGGCACATGGCGAATGCCTGGCCGTGCATGTGTCTCCACCATTACTATAGTCCATCATGCGGCCGGCAGCTCGACATAAGCACTAGTCCATGACAATGATGTGCTCGATACTGCGGGACCCTGGCAGCCACAAAAGACGCACACGTATACCATGTCCTATAGCCGAAGATGGCCGGATACCGCCCGCCTTTCGCCGACAGACAGCTCGCTCCC
Source organism: Amblyomma maculatum (assembly GCF_055883805.1). Lineage (NCBI taxonomy): Eukaryota > Metazoa > Arthropoda > Arachnida > Ixodida > Ixodidae > Amblyomma > Amblyomma maculatum. The sequence continues at coordinate 100,630,806 of NC_139345.1, forward strand.
AAATCTGCCATTTAAAGCTAGGTCACGAGAAGACGCTCTTGATTTAAGCGGTAAACTTGTACGGTCCTTCTGGAGCCAATGCACAACTGCAGAAGTCAAGCTATACCGCCGGAACCCGAAAAAAAAAAAAAAAAAAGACAGCTACAGCGTATACCAAAGTATATAACCTCAAATCAAAGGCATGTTCAATGTCCTTACGCAGGCAAGCGGCCGAGATCGAATGCCCCTAAATATTTACCCTTTCCTCCCTGGAAGTCGCGAGAAAGCGCACGCTGGCACCACGCACGCACGCACGCACACATGTCACGCACAAACACAGCGCCCAGTATAAGCAGTCTCAGACAGAGCGCTGACGTCTTGCTGGCGCGCGACTCGATGATCGGACGCACGCGCGCCGGAGGAACGAGGAAACGGGAGCGCTCCACTGCACGCACGCGGCGTTTTGCCCCGTCGCACAGCACGGTGTGTCTACGTGTAAGCAAAACAATATCATTTCAGTTGCAGTCACACACGTCGCGCACAAACCAGCAGCCGAAATTCGCTGAAGCAGGGCGCGTATCATACTATACAGACCCCCTCGGAGCAATCGCGCTACTGGACTGCGGGAAGAAAGACTGGGAGAAGATTCCCTCATCATCTGTACGAGCACATTTCAGGGTCCAATATCCCTGGATTCGCTCATCTACGAGCAAATTCCAGGGTCCAATACAACGGCACCGTTCAGACTGCTTTCAAAAAAAGCAAAAAAAAAAAAAACGCTGTAGAGCCTATGCCACGCGCTATATGTAGATGTATGCCGCCCACGCACTATAACATGCCGCGCTTCGTGCATGAACGGCTGTAGGGTTTCCCGTGGCGACAAATGGCCGGCCGAAACCGGTCACCGCCGGTCCGAACGACGACGGCGGCAATGACGAAGCGCCACAGCGTTTATTCGAACATACTCCACAACAGCCACGTGGCGAAGAGCGCGCTCCGAACAGCTGTACCTTTTCGGAGACGCGCGCCGTTGGAAGTCTGTGCCGAGCTCTTTGCATGTCCTGCTCTCTGCATTGCATTCACCGCGTGTGGTGCGCAACTCTGTGGACAATGGAAGCGGAAGGGCGGGGGAAGAGGCGGTGCCGCCACGACAGAGGCTGCGCGCGACGTCAGCTCGCTCAGTGCACGGGCGCTCGGATTGAAGCACGACTCGAGCTCGCTCACGGAGCTCAAGCTGTAATCGAAAAGAACAGGCCAGACTGCTTTTTCTAAGAACGAGAATGGAGAATCAGACCGACTATACCCGTATAGTAGATATGTTTAGAATATGGCAGCTCATATAGATGAGAGTGAATGAGGGAACAAAATCATTCTAGCCGAATTCAACAAGAAGAAATGGGCATGAACGGGGTATGTAACGTGAAGGAAAGTTGACCAACGGTCTTTAAGGGTATGTAAGAGTTGATTACAGGAGAAAGCAAACGGCAGAAAGTTAGGTGGCCGGATGAGATTACGAGGTCTGCTGGGATGAAATGGACGCAGCTGGCACAGGACCGGCTCGTAGGATATGGAAGAGGAGCTTGACCCCCAGTGGGTACAGTCAGGCTGATTATGATGATGATGGTAGGTTAGCAGAATAGCAGGGCGCCAGTGCGCATGCACACAACTCAAACTACATTTGGGCTAGCGGGCGACGGTAACCCGAAAATTGCGAAATCCTATGGCGGCGTCAGGCGAAGCGGGGGCGGCTCGTCTCGCCCCACATCGTCATTGTCGCTACACAATGCCTCGCTTTCGCGGCAAACTATAACGGTGTGCGCAGCTTTCTGTTTGTCCAAAGATACTGGCGCCATCAAATCCTGGCAAAGAAACGCGGTAAATTTGAGGGCAGCTACAGCGTTCGTATACAGATCTAGTTCTGTTGAATGAGAGTTGTTCGGTCGCCATGGGGACACGACGTCAGAAAGCGCGGGATGTTGAAATGTACCGGTGATGCCAATTCAAGAATGGGGTTGTAAAGAATAGAATTTCACGTAAAACGCTGCTTTCGTTACTTATTGCTGTTTCTTGACTACGCTGGCTTAAGTAAGAGTGCAGATTTATTTAGCAAGCGCTTTATAACCTCGCATTTCACTTTTCAACCAAAAACGCACCGCGGGCGGTACGCGACGCGAACCCCTCTAGGACTGTGTCTCCCTCCAATTTTAAAACCCTCTAAAGAGTCCACATTTCTCAGGGCACTCTTGCTTTCCGTCCCGGGACAAGCCTGACACGCAAACTTTGGACAGCTGCAGGTGAATGGGCCGTTCTGCGAAACGGGTATATATATATATATATATATATATATATATATATACAACTGAAGCTATGCAACTATTAATGTTAATGTCACACATAAGTACATAAGACATCTTCGGTCACTGCGCAGTGCAGACCTGTGATCCTAAAAGGTAGCGCAGATTCAATTTGCCACGGTTCAACGTTAAAGTATTATAAGGTTAACCTTAAAAAACTACAGATATTTCATTTTAGATACATTTTTTTTTTCCCCACTGCAATGATGCGTAAGACCTTACAATGCACAGACCACCACGTCGAGTAAGACTGCTGCATAATTCAGAACTGAATTTCCTCTCTCGTGATGTTTCAGCTCCATAAATAGAACGATGGCTGTGACGTGTGAGACACGTAAGGCACGAAAAACAAAGCCAACTGATACGCCGCTCGCTGTCATTCCAGAACTTAAGCAGGCTAGTTAAATCCCTGCGGCAATTCCAAAGACCTACATCAACGGTTATACTGCAGTTGTTGTTTTTGTTTTTTTCTACGCCTTACGTGACACTTGACACGTTTTACACTTCCTAAAGGCCAAAGCCATCATGCTGAATGAAACCAAAGCAACGTCAAGAAATGCAGCTCAAATTATTTAGCTGTAGCAGGGGAATGCGATAGGGTTATCATCATCATCATCAGCCTGACTATAACCACTGCAGGGCGAAGGCCTCTCCCATTTATCTCCACTTAACCAGATTCTGTGCTAGCTGCATCCACTTGACCCCCGCGAACTTCTTCACCTCATCCGCCCACTTAACTTTCTGCCGCCCCCTGCTACGCTTTCCTTCTCTTGGAATCCAGTTTGTTACCCTCAGCGACCATCGGTTATCCTCTCTTCGCACTACATGTCCTGCCCATGTCCATTTCTTCTTCTTAATTTCTGCTAGAATGTCGGTAACTTGAGTTATTTCTCTGACCCACTCTGCACGCTTTCTATCTCTTAATGTTACCCCTACCATTTTTCGTTCCATAGCCCTCTGGGTTGTCCTCAACTTAAGTAGAACTCTCTTGGTTAGCCTCCACGTTTCAGCCCCATAGGTGAGTACAGGCAAGATGCAACTGTTGTATACTTTCCTCTTGAGCGATACCGGTAAGCTGCTAGTCATAATCTGCGAGTGCTTGCAAAATGCGCTCCATCCCAATCTTATTCTTCTTGTTATTTCCTTTTCATGGTCCAGATCTGCGGATCAGTACCTTCTAGTTATACAGTAGTTATAACCCTATCTAGTTATAGATAGGGTTATACATGCACACTAATGAATAATGCACCAACTAAATGAAGAAAACGATGAGATTTTTTTTTTTCTTTTCTGTCCGTATACTATACTTTCGAGAATAAGAAAGGCCGGAATGGAGACCAGCAGCGCAGCCCACAGCACGTGGCGTCCCTGAGAGCGAGCAAAAATCAAGCAGCGCTAAAAAGAAAACCACGTCTGTGGGGAGCGAAAATTTGACGCACAACGGCGTTATATTTCCTTCTATAGCACCCAACCGAAAACTGTGCTCGCGGCGTTTCCGAATGCAGCCACGTATATAATACTATACGGTGCATATCAGCCGTCGTGCCAACCAAAACAAGGGGACGGCGCCGCGCACCCCCACACATCGACACGTGTCGAAGGACGGAGATACCGATCGATACAGAGGGCCCGTCGATAACGCCCGGCCTGGCGACAGAATACGTGCGCACCACAGCACTTCCGCATCAGAAGAAGAGTGAGCGCGCACCAAGTCACACGTATTTCAGAGACAGTTAAAAGAGAAGGATGAGTGCCGCCGTCAAAGCCTGTTTCATCACCACGTACCACTCAAATATGACAGCCACAAGGCACAAGATATTTGCCACTGAGTATAAAACGCACAGGAATAATATAGTCGCTCGAACGTCTAATAATCCCGACGTTATCTGACGTACGCGTACGCTTTCCGTTCCTAACTCCTCATATGGGCCAAACACTAAGGGGAGAGATATGAGGCACCGCGGATATACCCCAAGTGGAGGGCGCACGAGTGAAAGGCGGGGAAAATAGACGCGATCGAAAGGCCTCGATGCTTGTCGCTTGACGCTAACGAAGTGTGTGTGTATATATATATATATATATATATATATATATATATATATATATATATATATATATATATAGGGCAGGAGGGGAAGCTCCACTTGGCAGCGGAATGATTTGCATGCACACGCGCCAGCAGAGTTTTAATCGGCTGCGATCGCGTGTCGCTGTAGGCAATGCTAAACAAAAAATAGGGTGGAGCGTCACGAAAGAGAACGGTGAAGGACTTTTAAACGGATTAACCCTTTTAAACATAAAGGTTGTGCTCCTTCCCACGTCCCTGAAAGATAAACACGGGGTACGTGGGGATTCAATTAGCAAAAAACGCGATAGAAAATAAAGCGCACGTTTGATAACAGCTGCATCTCCTCAAAAGAGGTTGTCAAATCTGTTTTGCGCACGCTATCCAAATCGCGAACTTCCATTCCCGCCGATATCCTACAAACAAGGAAAAGAGAGCACGCAGGAAATGAGCAAAAAATTTGGGGGCCACTTAAGCTGCAGTGCCTAGAATATACTGGTCGTATATAGTATGCCGTGCGGTGGCAGTTCCCCATAGAAAGGGGTGGCGCCGTTTGCAATGACTGCTGTCAATCACCAATTGAGGGCGCTGCGTACAGTAGGTGTGCTGAGGTATCATCATCATCATTTTAAATCAACAGAAATTGTCATAAAAGGTTTTATATTTCTTTTCTTTTTCTCTCTCTCTCTCTGTCTCTTTTTTCCGTGGCTCAAGTTTAGAGCTTCCTGATTTCTCGCTATAAAAAGGAACGGCCGTATAAGTTTCAGCCCTCGAAAGACGATCGCGTTTAGCAAACGCTTTCTCCTAACAGACATCGCTTGTGCAGCTGGCGCTGCCGTGCGCATGAGTGCGTAATATCGTTGATGCATGTAAAATTCCGAGAGCACTGCAGAATCTGCAGTGCAGAAATGTGAAAGCCTGAGCGTTGAACTAGTGCGGAGAGGATAACCGATGGTCGCTTAGGGTAACAAACTGGATTCCAAGGGAAGGAAAGCGTAGCAGGGGGCGGCAGAAAGTTAGGTGGGCGGATGAGGTTAAGAAGTTCGCAGGGGTCAAGTGGATGCAGCTAGCACAGAACCGGGTTAAGTGGAGAAATATGGGAGAGGTCTTCGCCCTGCAGTGGGTATAATTAGGCTGATGATGATGATGAGCGTTGCTGCTGCACACGGTACATCGCTCGCCCTTCGTCGAACACAACCAGCGTTCCGTTGAATGCATTGAAAGTTCACCGGCGTTCTATGATTGGTTTATCCTATCATCCCCACGGTAGACAAGGAGAATTATCACGTGCGTTTCACAATCAATACCAGGCGTGGCGCGGTTAAAGCGCTCTGCTGGGGATCCGAGGAATCGAGGTTCGATTCCCGGTGGAGAAAGGATTTTTATTTTTCTGATGACGTCACCAGGATGACTGACAAGTGGAATTCTGCGGAGTCTCGCGAAGTGGAACACTTATCGCTGACGCTCGCTGCTAACGCACGGACACGCGCTGGCGAGTGATGAGCCATTAAAGGCTTTCGTCGCGTTCATTTGTGGGGGTGATTAATTACTCATCAAAATTCCACATCGCAAGTCCAGGTAAAGTGGCCTTGAAAAGAATGGGTATGTTTAATATTAATGTGCCGGAGTGGACCTCTTTCAAGCAGTGGAAATGTGTCCTTGTTCACGGTCGAGGCATTAATCGGGCAGATGGAAGACACGCACATGCTGAAGGAGTCTCTCGCGATTCGATTGAGAACGCCTCGGTCGACTTTCTGGCAGACACGCACGCCCCTAAAGCCGCTGCAAAAACATTCCGCCCACTAGCTGTGAGCAGCACCCCTTGCAGCAGCCGCTGGCAGTCATTGCTTTCGGTGCCACCTCAGCGCCCTCGGTCGGCACACTAGACGGTATAAACACTATACTTAAACTCCGCTTTGAGGGTATATGGCGCGGCAACGTCAATTTCGCCTTCCGGCTTCCCACTAGAACCCTCGTTCACGTATAGCAGATAAATTACATGCACTTTACTATGCGCTTATAATCACTACTTCTTTAGATTGCGTCTCCATTATCCCGCACGTACTCTTTAGCAGATATAGTCGTAAGCTACACATTATGTGGAAGACTGTCCGAGATAACCATTTTATACAACTGCACGAACGCGTCTTAGGGGAAAAAGTGTCTGACTCGCAGGATCCGAGAGCCCCGCGGTGGGTTCGACTCCCGTCTCAAATGCACTGCCCGAGTTGGAAGCTCCTGCATTCGACCACGTCCCGTGGTTTAGTGACGTCACACAACCGGCCGACCAGTTATAGCGCCCGACCGTGTCACTCGCCAAACACCTCTTGCCAGAGGTATGCTCGTGATTTTTCGCCCACAGCGCTGCCGATAGTGACGACGCCGTATTTTTCTGGAGAACGGGGCCTTTATAACACGCTGTCGTAACGGTGCAACGGTGATCGATTAGGCTGACAGAAACGGAATCGATAACAGTCGGCGATGCTGCGGACGCGTGCACACAATTGTCTGCACTCCTCTGTCTACGAACAGACATGTCTACAAAGGAGGAGCCACGCACGTGGCTGTCAGAGAAGTGAACGATGAAAAGAACTCGCCGGGGTCATCGCATAACCTTCTATAATTGTGCGCCAAGCAACTGAACGCCCTGGACATTACAAGGTATGCGGATAATTTTGTCGCTATTTCCCAGTGGACAGTGAGGAAAGTATAGACAGGGAAAAATTAAAATGAAAATCGGCTTAGAGGAAAGTAGTGGCGCAATAACAGTATACAGTGGAGGCCTCACGGCGCGTGCTGTACGCAGAGAGAGAGAGAGTATGCGAGCACGCGGCCATACATATGCATAATGGCCACAAGGCGCTGCCAAGTGCACTGTGCCACGGACGACGCCGCCATTATCAGGAGTCGATCGGGCTGGCCGCTGACTCGCCGCCGCTCTGCCTCCGGGCGGACTACACTTTCCTTATCGGTATCGCGCTTTATGATCGATTGCAATGCTGATCGCAAATCAGAAGGCGCGAACACGGTCTTGTCGCGCAATCGCACCGCGGGCCTTGGCGTGGCTGTCTGAATATGGCGATTGCTTTGCTCCAAGAAGAATTATCCGCGCTTTGGCAAATTCATCAGCTCAACCTTCGCGGTAACTTTCAGCCCTATCAGCGGGACAGAAACTTCGCCCTATACCTTCTTCTTTCTGCACATGCCTATCTCTCATCTGGCTCGTCGGCTGCCCCGGAGACATGTGACGTTGACAACGCAGGCGCGTAGCGAATATTTAGAGCGCTCAGACAGTCGATGGTCAGGAGCTCTGTATATACGCTCTTATACACGCGCCCGAGGGATAAGGGTCTGGGCCGGGAAAACGAAGTGGCCATGCAGAGCTCGGTCAACGCAGCAAATTTCCTTGACCAAGTTTATATGAGAATACGTTTTGGTATTCGTTGTTGGCAGCGGCCAACAAACCAAAAAGAAATGAAGACACGTTGGGATAAGGTACATACATGTCCTAAGACGTGCTACAGTGTCAAAAGGAACGTCAGAAAGCTCGACATACCGCCGAGGCAGCAAAACCAGCTATAACTTGGTACCATCGGGGCATATCCCTGAACACGCGAAAGAAGCAAAAAAAAAAAAAAAAAAAAAAAAAGAAAAAAAAAAAAAAAGAAAAAGCGGATAGCTCGTATGGGCCAGTAGTTTTGAGGCCATATTTGTGGATCTTAAATTTGGCCTCGGGTTCTCTAATCTGTGCTAGATAAATAAAGCGATAATTTGTCTTCATCGCGCTTCTAGTCAAAATCGCCAGACGCGTTTTCCAGGAACTTTTATCCCCAATGTTTCACGAAAAACCGAAAAAAAAAAAGAGAAAAACTAAAGCACGGAGCAAAACTTGAAAAGCCATTTACCAAAGGGAGCCTAAAGCAGTTACACTTTCTGGGGCGAAACAAACCAGCCATCCGGATACTATATTTTGATGCCGGTGTTAGCAGGAGCATGGGATCACGCGACCTCGCGTACTATCTGGGCCCGCGACTGCGATGATAGTATGCGAGACCATGCGTTTCCGCATATAGTACACGCCACTCACGGCAAACGCCTCAAGTTCGATCGAAGTTACCTTATCGAACAAGCGCAGTGGACTCAGCACTCAGCGTATAGTCATGGCCAAAAGTTTGAGGGACGCGGATTTGTAGAGAGAGAGAAAAAAAAAAATCCTTCCTGACTGGCCTCGCACGGATGTCAGTCTGTTATTTTTCTAACCAGCATTCCTCTTACTGGTCCCCCCCCCCCCCACACACACACACACACACACACATATATATATATATATATATATATATATATACACACACGGAGAAATAAACAATTTTCCGTGAACCCACATCAAGCGAACTTTTATTTTCGCGACCGTATACTACATCCTCCGCCTGTGACAGTCTCGTCTCTGCCAGCACCGAGCCTCATGTTGCATGGGGAAGCGCTGGCACTTCGCCGAGAAGTCAGAATCGGGCTTGCCGCTAGGATCCATGACACGACAGGCACGCATGAAAGCGGATTGCGAAATCTACGTCGCAGTATAGAGCTTCCTGCCTTCAATCGTTTTCCGGGACACTATACGTCTCCGCCCACCTGTTGCTCGCCACCTAGATTACGGAATAAATTCGCCTCGTTTATAAGCCCATATGACAGCTCCCCTGCAAGCGAATCGCTGATGGCTGCGGACAAGCAAGCACCCCGGTTAAACCAGCGTGGAAAGCGACAAAAGAGAGAGAGAGAGAGACAGCCGCGCGCTAAGAACGGTACGAGGAAGCAGCAGCAGTAATAGGCAGCGCAGCAAAAAGGGACGCATATACCATATTCGTGCAGGCGGGGCGATAATTAAGGATGCAGCAGAACTAACAGCAAACCGCTGCCCGCGCAGTATATACCTTACACTGCAAGCGCTCACCGCGCGCGTGCGTGGTATAACTTCACGTGAATCCCGACTATGAGTGTTTTACGGCGAATCGGGAGGTGCGTTTAAAGCCCGACTTTTTTTTTTTTTTTCCTCCTGTAGACGTAGCACTTCATCGGAATCCTGAAGTACGAGGAGACGTTTATTCGAATACACCTGAGGAAGGGAACCTCGGCAAGATTGCACGCCTTGTGTAAAAAAAAAAAAAAAAGAAAGAAAAAGAAAAAAAAAAGGGAAAAAAAATGGGCAAGGTCTTCGCTTTTCCTGCGTGTGGAACGTCCTGAGAGGTAATTAAATGGATGCGAAAGGCAGTTTACTTGACGATATAATGGTGCAGCACGAGAGAGAGAGAGCGTGCAGGAGCGTCTTCATGCGAGCACCTGTTCACGATGAACTCCATTCCAACACTTGCAATTCCTCGACATCGCACCACTTTCAACGCTCGTTACCCAAGAGCTAATAAGCGTTCGTAATCGATTTATCTCCGAAACAGCTTACGTTCACACGAGCCTATATAAACTAATTGCAAGGTCATTAATGACAGGACAGGGTGCCCGCTTATAGCCGCACAAACACAGTAGGGCATGTGTAGTGCGGCGCTCATAATTACCGGATCCAAGGCATGCACGGGGCCGCCACGAAGCACGCTGCAGGAAATGCGGGCAAGCCCCAGTCGAAAGACCGCGCTCCGCACACTGCACGCGTTGGATGATGAGTGTGACGGCGCGACGATGCGCGAACAATTTGCATGCTCGTCACACGAGAGCGTTTTGTTTCCATCGCACTTGATGCGCGGCCGCCCGGCTCAGCCGACGGACATTACCAACGACGGCCTCAAGAGAATGAAAAGCTTGAAGCGATATCTTAACTAAGCGAGGTGAAGCCAAGGTCACCGTGTGCTTCCGGTGACCTTCATTACCACCAAAGGTCAAGATCAAAGGTCAACTGACGTAGGAGCTCCGTGGCGAGACACATGATCGCTGACGTCCATCTCGAGTACATATCGAGGTGCGCCTCGGCCGTAGCGGAGCCATGAACTCGGAGTACGCCAAGTCCAAACCAAGACGAACTTTTTTACGGATCACCGGAGTCTTCATAACCAAAGATAAACCTGCTGAATAAAGAGCCTTACCATGTGCTTCAGCTATCGCTTCACACTAGATTTAACCGAAGCTAAACTACAGCCATTTTTTGTGTGTGTGTGATCCACGAAATGTGAAGAGGATGAAGTAGCAAGCGTGAGTCCTCTTCCCAGTACTTGTGTTCCTTGAACGTGCTCATCAGCTGAAACCGAAGGCAGGGGTCCGAGTCAGCCAGCAGTCATTGTACCCGATCGGAACAATACTAGATTTGGATATACTCTTGCTTGATTTTTTTTTTTTCTCTTCTGTCTGTGGATTAAAAGCTTGTTAATATGCTTTCTTGCGGTGGTTCGTAAAACTTACGTTCGCCGCGGACCGGCTCACTCGAGTCCCGGTAAGTCGAGCGTCGGCACCCAATGCATATGGTAACCAGGGCACACTTAACTGTATACTGTTTGGTGTTACTGCCGTTGAGCTGAATAATAATAATAAAGGTAAAGTTTCCACTTAGAAAGAGACGCGCGACAGATCCGTTCCGGCAACGTTTCGGGGATTTTCACCGTCTTTACCCCATCCGAACGGATCTGTCGCGCGTCTCTCTCCAAGTGGCAACTTTACCTTTATTATTATTATTATTATTATTATTATTATTATTATTATTATTATTATTATTATTATTATTATTATTATTATTATTATTATTATTATTATTATTATTCGGCTCAACGACTCAATAGCACGCAGGAGGCAAGTTGCAACACCCCAACGAATACTTCTAACCGACCGTGCGCTATTCATCATCTCGAATTATCCGCTTGTCCAAAACGGGCCAAACTCGCAACACTACTGCAAGCGGTGCATCCGCGACTCTGTTATTCAGAATGCCGTTCGTTGACGCTGAAGGATGGCCGGGTCTTTGCCGGTCCGGCGAATGATGATGTAATAATGGCCGCGGCAAAAAACGGCGGCGGAAAGAGAGGACGATGGCCGCCAACGAGGAAAAAAAAAAAAAAAAATAGAAGGGGCCAGGGATGTGGAGGAAGAATATATACTCGGAGGAAACTGCCACGGCTCGCGGGACTGTACGTGTACACGGACGACGCCGCGCCGGTGGCGGGTGCAGGATGCACAGTGAGGTTGCTGCATGCATGCTCTGCTCCTCTGCAGAATGCGTATTCACATTCGCGGGCGGACAACAGCCTCCTGGACAGAGGGGCGACTTTACTGAAGTCATCTAGAACAGGGAATTCCTCTACCGCGCGACATGAAGTCTCTTTCGCTTCGCCCCTCGGTGCACGAGGAAAAGAGCACTCGTCGCCAAAAATATGCAAGCCGTTTTCGAGCGGCCTGAGAGGCGTCGGCGTGCGCCCTGCTTTATAACATCGTGGACAGTTCGTGGGGAACACCACACGCACAAAGAAATAAATTAAAACAAAATAAAATAAAAACGCTGAGTTTCGGTTGTGTACTGAGAAAAAGCGTGCAGAGTGGGTAAGAAACTCAAGCTACTGACATTCTAGTGGAAATCAAGAAGAAATGGGCATGGGCAGGACATGTAGTGCGAAGAGAGGATAACCGATGGTCGCTTAGAGTAACAAACTGGATTCCAAGGGGAGGAAAGCGTAGCAGGGGGCGGCAGAAAGTTAGGTGGGCGGATGAGATTAAGAAGTTCGCAGGGGTCAAGTGGATGCAGCTAGCACAGAACCGGGTTAAGTGGAGAAATATGGGAGAGGCCTTCGCCCTGCAGTGGGTATAGTCAGGCTGATGATGATGATGATGATGACTGAGGAAAAAAAAAACATTTACTCAGACCTGCAAGTATTTAGACAACTTTGTCTTCGTTTCAAAAAGCGACACGGCGCTGCCTTTTCCACACCTATAGAAACTGCCCCAAAGCCGTTAACGCCGCGAGCTTACTATGCGAGTTTCAGCCACCCGAAGCTGCGCGTCGTCAGTGAAATACGCTGCAGTGCATGACTGACTCCGGGTTGCTCCCAAACAGCAGAGCCTCCTTATACGTGCACTCGCATCATGCACTGGTCGTTTCCCGCACTTAACTGCGTTGGCTAAAACAAAAAAGAAGAAAAAAAAAGAAGCTATTTATCGAATTAATTCGCTATCTAATTGATTCAATTTTCATTACCACCGAAGACCGCTGCGGCTAACATGCAGCTTGTTAGCAAAATGACTTCTTTTTTTTTTTTTTTTTCCTCCACTACCTTCACCTTCGCAATTCCAGAATTTCGCAATATTCAGAATGCGTTCGCTGAAGCACCGACATATTCGAGCGCATGCTTACAAATCTCGGGATACCCAGCACGCTTCGAATGCCTATAACAACGCGGCACGCTTCCAAAACCTGATCACGCGTGATCTCATGCCGGCGGATGCGAGCGCTTAATTCCTACATACACCTTCGCGTCGTGCTATACATCACCGATCGGAATATGCGGTCGAGAGCTTAACGGGATGAGCGAAAAGCGACGCCGCTAAATTACAACCGCGCAGCGACCAAGGCCTTGGCGGGCATGCCATATATGCGACAGACTTGCGCCTTTTTACACCCGCAGTGGGCCCGTTTTAATCCCCGCGGCGGAGGCGCAAGCAGGATAATTTTCGCAATCACGGAAACTCGGTGCCACAAAATGTACACAAACAGACCAAGTACAGCGTGGCCGTAAAATCCGCACAGGATTTCCCGTTGCGATCGCCCAAGGCGCGTGCACACACGCGCACTGATTCCCAACGCGCGTGCGTTTTATTTACGACCACATTTTTTTTTTTTTTTTAGACGCGCCGTACGGAGAAAGAATATAAATATAAGAATAAAGCAACTCAGGCTATGAGAGACGCCGTAGTGGAGGACTCCGGAAATTTCGACCACCTGGGGTTCTTTAACGTGCACTGACATCGCACAGCACACGGGCGCCTTGCTTTTCGAGTGTACACGAAGAGGTGAATGAGGCGCAGCACATTTACCAAGTCCTATCTGATATCGAGCTCTAAGAGCAGCCCATTGTGGCTTTCCTTAACGGTTGGCGCGAGATATGGACGGGCGAGGAGGTTCTTGCCAGGCGGGTGACGGCTTCCGGGGATGACAAAATTCTAGGCAACTTCAGCCCGCTCGCTTAGTCAGACCACAAGGCTAACTGCCACGCGGAATCACGACAGAGAAGCTGCAACAAAGGGCCGCAGCTGCTCACCCCCGTTTCGCCGCTCGTTAAGCGCACGTTAATTCCGGCCATAGCTGCATTATTAATCTTCAAAACGCGCGCGCGCGCGCGCGTTGGAGCGACTCCAAACGCGACAATAACACGACGCAAATCTAGTTACATTGGGGCGCACAGAAAGCACAATTACAGAGCTTCATAATCAAGGCAGTGCGTGCACACGGCTCGCGAGGTGATTTCATTCTCAAAATGTGGCGGCTATGTTCCGGGAAAGGTTTTTGTAAAACACGGCGCAATCTGAAACTAACGAGCGGCAGAGAGAGAGAGAGAGAAGTCTGGCCGCGAAGACACGTACGAGACAAAACTGCCAAGTCGCGCTGCAATATGAGCCTAATTTAATTTAAACGGCGGGTGAGCGACGCGCGCTAATATATAAGTCACCTTCGCCCTGCAGTGGGTATAGTCAGGCTGATGATGATGATGATGATAGAAAAACAACCTCGACACCGAGACCTGTCCTTCGTGCAGACGAGATCTACTACGTTGGATGGGTACATCCACAGTTTATCGCCAATGGAAAAGGACCCAAAGCAAACACCTAACCCTCGCCCACATACACGAGAGCGCAATTACTATAGCGAAGAACTGCTAATTAAGCGCCACATCTCCCATCTGGTCACCGCGGGTTAATCGTGGGCTGGAGAAGGTCGCTGGTTTTGTAACCACGCATGCGTGAAGGTTACCCATGTTCATTTAGAGATTTTCCCGACTGCAGCAGTCAACGGACTTTACAAGGCAAACACAATTTTGCAACAGAGAGAGAGAGAAACTTTATTTAATCAGACTCGAGGAGGTTATAACCTTTGAGGATAGGAGTCGGCCAAGGTCTCTTGGGACAAAGTTACAATCCCGACCCAGCAGCAACTCGGCACCTCCCCTGTTCCGTCCGCTATCATGTATAGCCGCTATGGGTTGTTGTTTGTTTTTTTTTGGGTACAGTGCGCGAGTCGTGAAGCAGCGGAGACTAGGAACATGCGTAATGCATGATGCGCATTACAGGGCTCGCGTATAAATACATTACATCACTCGCAATACGTCCCACGTTGACAGGATCGGTTCGGTTTATGGGGTTTAACGTCCCAAAGCGACTTAGGCTATGGAGACACCGTAGTGGAGGGTTCAGAAAATTTCGACCACCTGGGTTTCTTTAACGTGCACTGACATCGCACAGCACACGGGCGCCTAGCTTTTCGCCTCCATCGAAAAGCAGCCGCCGCGGCGGGGATTGCCACGGGACCAAAACGTCACGTCCACTAATCGAAAAGTTAAGAGTTAAGCGAGTAACGCTATCCAACGAAGGAGAGTGTATAAAAAAACCATAACCCAAAGAACGGCGGAGGAGGCAAGGTCGCAAACTCGTACGTCCACACCTGAAAATCTAAAATAAGAATGCTCCGCGCGATTTTTCAGCCACGTTACAACAACATATATTATGGTGAGGCAGCCCAAAAGTGAAGGAAAATAAAATGCATCTGCCCGTACCACTAAATATAATGGGCTTACGTTACAACAACATATAATATGGTGAGGCAACCAAAAAGAGAATAAAATAATATGCCTCGGACGTTACAACAACAGTCGCGGGTCGGGAAAACCAAGCCCCCCGCAGGCGTGTATCAAAATACATTTCTGGCCACTCGAGAGCAGAGCAGCCAGCGCGGCCGCCCAGTTTCTCAGACCTCGCTGCATCTTGGCGGCATATCGCGCCCGGAGCAGCCGCCTTTTTCCCCCAAAACGAACAGCGCCGCGACATAGCACATGGCGCGCGCTCGCGCAGCCGACGCGAGGTACCCTTGGCCTTACCTTGAAAAGAAGCGGACAATTACGCGCTACAAGCCACCTATTTACGGTTTCGCGTACGAGAAGGGATAGCTGCGGGGTAAAAGAGAGGAGACAGAATTAAAGGGAGGACACTTTTAATCCGAAGCAGAAGCCCGTTCGCGTTTCGTCCCTTTCGTTTGTACATATATACGGCAGTATACGAACACCGCCGCTGCGATCAACCTGGACTCCGTCCAACGTGTCAAACATTGCGCCACCACATCACCACCCCGAGCGATGTCGGATCGCGCATTCGGCCGCCGGCGGACAAGCGGGTGCTCGGCGCTCGCAAGGCCTCTCGATAGAAGATGTCTGTCAGTCTCGCGCGAAAGCGTGTCACCGCACACAATGCGTGAGTTGTTGTTGTGGCTGTAGGAAGAAGGAAAAGAAAATGCACGGGCCTGCTACTGGCTCTGTAGCTGAGCCACCTCCACTGCCTCGTGCAGACAGAAGAGAAAACAGAGAAGAAAGAAAAGGAAGAGGGAAAGATAGACGCGGGCCGCAACAACAGCCGTCGTCCACCACCGAAGCGGTGGCGGGTGCAATGACGGCCTACAACAGATAAAAATTCGGAGGCAGGCAAGCCCCCGCCGCAAGCGGCGTTGACCTACCTGTCCCAGTCTCTTCAGGGGAGTTCTAATGCGTGAGCGCAGCAGCCATGAAGGCCTCTCGGAGAGACGCACGATGATGCGACAGCAAACCAATGAAAAAAAAAATAAAAATAATAATGGCGAATAAAGCAACCATGCTCGTCCCGCACGCATCGCTTGAGTATACGGCAAATAGCTTTTTTCTTTTTTTTCTTTGTCGCGGACGCACTCACGAAAACGCCTAGCCTGTTCCTATTCGCTATTCCAATCAGAAATGAGGCCTCACGCCAAGCTACTTTTCTATACATGTCCGCCTGCCTGACACGGGGAACCGTTGAAAGCAAACCCATCGGCAACAGTTCATTGCTTCCGCTCTGCCAGTTCCGACCGACCGAAAGAAAAAAACTTCCCAAACCCAGAGAGTTGCCCCGTGGTCCTCCTCGCCTTCTCTGTCCTTAGCACCGGCCCGCAGCAGGCGCCAGGCCGCGGGTCCAAATTCTCAGAGCAGAGGGTTCCTGGACAGCCTTCCTTAAACCAGGCTTCTTTGAAACAATACTGGCCTAAGCCGCGAAACTTCTCAACCATTATGCTTTTTTTTTTTTTCTTGTTTCCTTCTCCACTCGGGGTCACTGTTTCTAATGGGGGCCACTTCATTCTTCCTGCTCACAGAGCCAGCTTTTCCTGAAGCATTAATTATCACCAACATCTGTGTAAATCTTATCGTTATTCGTCCACGTTCCCCCTACCAACCCCCTACCAAACGTACGTACTACGCCCACTCCAACCAACTAGCATCCGACATATTCTACATCACATGCCTTATTTCTACCTCTAGCCATTCTCACATGGCGTAAAAACAAACGAGAGGTACGTTTTGCAGCTCAGCCACCACGTTTGCAACAATTAAGCTTCTCCCTGATACATGTTCCGTGCTCGTGTCTTCCTGCTCACCGCATGCAAACACCCCTCACTTCCATCCTCTAGGCATTTTTTTTTTTTTTGTTGTGCTTCTATCACAGTTACTGTTCCCGGTCTATGAGGGACGACGTAGTGGACGGTTCCAGACTTAATTTCGACCACTTAACGAGTTTTCACAGTACGCGGGTGCCCTGCTTTCCGCCACCATCGAAACGCGGCAGCGTGCACGGCCGGGATCGAACCAGAGTCCCCTGGCTCACTAGTCTGAGCCCGAGGCAAAAACCATAGGCCATTGCATACCACCGTGGTCGCATGTCCACCGTCGCAACGAAACTGAGAAACTAAGAGTCTTAGGCCGTGTGTGAGCCCCGCTGTTTTTTTATGTTTACTATATAAAGTGGGGCTCGGCTGCACTTCCGCCACGCGGCCGCAGCGTCCGAAAGCCGCTGTTTACGCTCTCGAGGGCGAGGCCGCTCAGAGCGCACGCGCGCACGTGTGAGCGCGCGTGCCGCGCGTGCGTCACACGCCAGCACGTGTTGCGCGCCCATAGAAATGCACGCGCGCGGTGAAGATCGATATCACTGATAAAGGACGAAACAAGACGGGCGATCTTGCCAAGAGCGCCCAGAACGTCCGCCCGCTATGCCATTCAGGCACGCGTGGGTTTCAATTAAGTGCACGCAATGCGCCTAGCTCGGCAAGAACCAAGGTCTTAAATAAACTCAGGTCAATTTTTCAGGTATTAAGGGAGCAGCGGTTCGACGCATTTAGTCTTCCCACAAGGTGGAGTAGACCTGCAACAAGGAAGTCGCAATAACTAAAGATCCCCATCTTTCCAAGTGCAGCGATATGACTACAAATTAACAGCTAATAAAGGCGCGTTTATGATGCATTATTCATGGCGCGCTATTTCTCTGTTCTTATTAAAATGTACGAAGCGTAAGATTAGCGAACTGGATCGCCGGTTGAAAACGTCGCCGCCCAGCATAAACTTATAACATATTTTTTTTCCTCTAACTATATATAGTTTCGGTTTCACTGCAGCTGCACCGTCGTAACTGAAGTCTTATAGTAAACCGAGCCGCACAGAAGCTGCAACGAAGTGGCTATTTCGTCATTTTCACTATGCCCAAACTGTAACGTATTATGCGGAATCACACGGCGGGAATGGACAGCTATCACGTACTGCCGTAACGGGCCGAAAGTAACTCGTTGTGAGAAACAACGCCGAACAAACCGCATGAGAAATGAGTGAGCTCTGTTCGCGAACAAGAGCGGTTGGTTCGTCCGTCACAGGCGGTGCCACAAGCACTATTATTAAGAAACTGACCGTGCCTGCCCAGAACCCAAAATGAAGGATTAGCTGAGGCCCGCGACCGCTCTGAAAAGTCGATCGATTGCCCGCGTGGGAAACCGCGATCGCGGCGTGCCCTTTGCACGCTCTCACCGCGAGGAAAGACACCACCACAATCGACAAAGAAAGAGCAAAGGCGGCTCGATCTGCAGGAGGAGGAACTCTCTCTTATACCGCGCAATTCGACAAAGAACGCGCTCAGAAAATAACGAGATAACAACAACGCAAACGCCGCGAGGTTAGCTTGTGTTCATAATCAACGTTTCTGCAGAGATACAAAACAACAACAAAAAAGCACCCGCGTGTTATGCCAGTGCACGTCCAGGTGGCCGCGAATAATAGTGGGGCCGGCCGTCCATTATGCGACACCTCTTTCCCTCTTCCAAGGTGTGTCGGCCGCTCCGCTTCGAAAGACCTCTGTTCGCCGGCTTTCCAGCACCGGGAAATACAGATGTGGGGACCGAGCCCTTGCATAACGCCACCAGCGAAAGAAATGCACATTACAAAGGGAGAACGGAGGGGAGGGGATAAAGAAATTAACCCCAATTTGCGCCGGGGTTAGACTAAATGTGATGTAGGTGTACTACGCAGTCACTTTGCTTAGCGCCATGTATATCTTCGCCAACTTTGGTGATTGCGCTGGCACGAGTTAAATCGGAGTTTAGATTTATAGAGCGATCGATTTTACTGATAAGGAGGAAATGCGAAAGCATGCACCCCTTTCTACTTCGCTGAAATAAGTAGCAATCAGGAGCGCGTTAAAGACTGTCGTTATAGCAAAACATCTTGTTATAATCTGGTTTCTCGTTATATCCGAGTGTTTCGTAAATCCCCAAGAACGGTGACATTTCTCTATGTTTGGCCACCTGTCAACTTTAACAGGTGACTCTTCCGTTCAATAAGCCCCTCGTGGCAACACCTGCTGCTCCGAGTTTTCATCCTCAGACATCGAGCCTTTTTCACTAGCGAAGCACCTAGTCCGAATCCAAATTCGATGCTCAATAAGCTATTCGGTTTTTCACTTCGGTTTCGGTTTTAGGATTCATTCAGCAGGGATGGAAATTGAAGACAATGACGTGCAGTTTTTGCACGCAGCGCGTCCGGCTGCGTGGACGAAGCAGTGGTCTATAACGCAGTGGCCCGCAAAGAGAATCTGTTCGTGCTGCCCAGAGTTCGAGACAAGTATTTTATTTTAGTTTAACATGATGCCCCGAGGCCTGTCATCCTCGAACACCATAGCTTTTGCACTAACGCGGCAATTGTATATTTCAAACGCACTATAGTCGGGCCTTCGAAGGTGAGCGAGACGGAAAGGCCGCGTGCCGTTACGTGAGCCACGACGGCTGCATGCAACATTTAAGCGCTCCGTACACACACCTTCGGGCAGCATGCAGTGCTCCTCGGTTCCCATCGGGCGTACGCTTCCGTCTAAGATTAGCATCGAGGTGTTGTAAGCGGATTAGCGATAAAAGGTGAACACTTGGAAATTTAATAAGCTCAGCTGTGAGGGCTACTGGAGAAAGTGCTTTGTTCGCCGAGGGTGGCAGGCTGCTCCCCGCCTCCGAAAGAATAAACTACTTGAGATAAAAGGGCAAAAAAAAAAAAAAAAAGCGCTGTATAAACTGCTTCACATCTGGGCGCAAAACCGCAACAGTGCTGCGACGGAAGAGAGTAAATAACGAGTTAAAAAAGAAAAAGGGGGCGAGAACGGATTAGTTCGGACTACCCGGGGTCCCTTAACACTCCCCGATGACATATCGCATACGGCACACCGGCGTCTTTCGAAATCCGCCCTCGTCGAATGTGCTACCGCAGCGGCGGGGTAGGAAGAAACAAAAAGCACAACCGAGGACACTCGTAGCAGCTGCTTGGGAGACGGGAATCGAAGCGGTAGCTTACGCGCGCGCCGATCCAACCTTCGTTTCGCAATAGCATTACACCGCCGCTAGATCGATATCCGAGTGGCTTACCGAAAGTGAAGCCTCCACACTGTATCACTTTCTTTCCACGCAGTTAAAGAAGCAAGGCAAACAGAGAACTTATGCAAGGGACTCTATCCTTCACATGCAACGGACTGCCAGCAACGAGCGATCCTGCTCCCCTCCATCAGTGACTTGACTGTAGCCTGCGCCAGGCTACAGTCAACCGGGCCGCCAAATTGGCCGAGTCACGTGAACACGTCGGCATCCCCTCAGAGACAACAATGGCGCTGAAAGGTAACCGCAACACAGTGCGACCATTCCCTCCTCTCTCAATTACCCCCACCGCTGCCGACGTCTCCGCGGTTACACATCACGCTCGAAAACAGCGACTCTGTTCGTCGGGAGCCTCCGAACAACTCGAGCAAAGGATGCTCCGCGTTCTTCTCGGTACCCGCGGCGCGAAAGGCGCCGGCGTGTGCTACTCCCCCGAGTCGCGTCTTGGTGCGGCGT
This sequence comes from Amblyomma maculatum, assembly GCF_055883805.1. Lineage (NCBI taxonomy): Eukaryota > Metazoa > Arthropoda > Arachnida > Ixodida > Ixodidae > Amblyomma > Amblyomma maculatum. Next base: position 100,651,585 of record NC_139345.1, read on the forward strand.
AATGACGTATTAAAAAAAAAAAAAAAAAAAAAAAAAAAAAAAAAAAAAAAAAAAAAAGTATTCTAGCGCCAGGCAAGTTGCGCGCGCCTTAAACGACGCCGCTTTCTATCCAGCATGGCCTTTGCAGTCTCTCTTTCGCGTTTCGTTTTTGTTCGCTTTTTACCCGCTGCGGAGACCTGCTGTGCTTCCTGGAACTCGACGATTCTGCTGTGCCGCGCGCACACTGACCTTGGAGTTTTGATTACATAGCCGCAGCCTGTCAAGACGTCGTCACGACTGGGCGGCAAACAGCAAAACAAACAAGCGAGGCAGCGCGAACACGAGGGTTTTGTTTCCCGCGCTATCAGTGCATTCTATGAGCGAAGCCCGTGTGGCCGTCGTTACAATATCCGTGCTGCGCAAATTACTCGACCGTCTGCCCACAAGAACAATCGAATTACACGCACAATCCGTATTACTTTTGAACTAATAGCGAAAGGTGTGAGCGAGCGCTAGAAAAGGGGCTTATATACGGCAGGCAGTCGGCGCTTTAATTCAGCGATGGTCGCTGTTTACTCGACACAAAATACGCCTCCAACAACAACAGGCGAGCCATCTGTTCGCGGACTAGGCGAATACGCCGTTGGTGGCTGCCGGCACAGATTGATGTTTTGCTGAGTCTCCCTCACCTCAATCACGATGGACACCCGAATGCGATCAATGGTGTAATGTAAAAAGGACGACGGAATCGTGGGCTGTGCGGTGTTAGGACATGTACTGCGCCCTAACACCGGCCAGTCCAACACCACTCCTCCCCCCTATATCGTCTTCATCGAAGCTTGGCCGCCAGTATGCTGCCGTTCGTCACTCGCAGCAATGGAACAAAAATGCCGTTATATAAACGCCCATATGAACATCCATAAACAATGGTTTCTCTCTCTCTCTCTCTCTCTCTCACACACACACACACACACACACACACACACACACACACACACACACACACACACACACACACACACACACACACACACACACACACACACACACACACACACACACACACACACACACACACACACAAACAAACAAATGGAAGATAGAGGGGTAAAAGGCGAGAAAGAAAAAAAAACGCCTATTTCTTAAATTATTGACGAAACAGCCAACCACTTCCCCACGAAGCTAAGCTGCTGCATTGTTTCCTTGAAAGAGAACTACTTCATTTTCGTCAAAATGCGACCACCGCAAAGGTTCATTGAACCTGGCGGCTAGAAGCTCATGCGCCGTAACAGGCGCGAACACGAGTATCGACGCTACTGCTTTCATGCACGAATCGTATATGAAATCAAACACCGTCTTGCTGCGCAATTGAAGTCAGCTCCTAAGAAGTCTACACAGTCCAGCTGCTAGAGGACACGCCGGCCGCGGGATCAAAACGGTTACCCGTGGCACGAGAGGAACCGGATAAGCGGATCACCGCCGGACAGATGAATGATTCATGAAAAGAGCGACGGGGGAAATACGGCGAGGTCTAATCTCTGCTCTTGGAAAAAAAAAAAGAGGAGGTCAGCGCCACACTGCACGTTCCAGTGGGGTGTGGAGCTGTTATCCAGATGCAGCGGCGCCAGCACGCGACAGCCGAAGACGAGATTTGTACTGCAGCAGAACTCCACAGATCTCAAAGATACGACCTCACAGAACGATATTTTATACGCAAGTGGTTTCCTAGAAAAACTCAAAGCTGGACTTGTCGGTAGCGTACAGTTGTGCTTTTCTTCCTTTGCGCTTTGCTCTGCCTAGTCCCCTCGCGCTAAAGAAAGACACTGCCCCGAACGAAGTTTCAATACTCTTTCAAAAACCACTTCAGATCTCGGCACTTGGAAGTTCGCCCTTTCGGAGTTCGACGTAAAAGAACTCCGAACAAAAAGGAGTATCGTGATTCTCGTGCGTCACTCTTTCGACACAACGCACGAAAAGCGGCCAGGGAACCCTGCCAAAGGGAGCCGATCGATCAAGCTGCCTGGACCACATTTACACCGAAACACCCTAAATTTACTCCGCCGACAGCACACCACCAGATAGGCGCGTGGACAAGTCCGAATCCACGGAGAAAAAAAAAAAAAAAAGTGAGCCGACACGCTCCTTCCGCCCCCGACCAACAGCGCTGCCCAGCAACCGGAGACGCGGTCGCTCTCTGGTCACCTGGAAGATGCACTCCCCCACCTCGCAAGTCCAGAGCGAAAGTGTGGCAGCGCCGAGGCTGGTGCTCGATGAACCACGTGGGGCGCGGCCTTGGCAGAGGGAAGGAGAGGAGAGGGGGCGACGCCGCCGTCCGGCCGAGAGGCGCCTCACAGCCAGTCGACTAGTCTACGCCGCGGGCGGCGGACGGACAAGGCCAGCCCAGTTCTTCCGCAGTGTGCAGCGAACTCGTGCCAGAAGCAGTGCGCACCACTGACAGTGACCGCCAACGGAGTCGTCCGCGGCGACGAGGACAGCATGTCGTAGAGCGTCGGTTGTAGATATCGCTACTGTGCTGCTAAGTCGTCGCCTCGTCGATCTCGCCGCGGCTGCTTCTCGCAGCCGTCGCGACAACGGCATTCCGTGAGCCTTTGGAATATACGCCCGGTACGGAGCCCTCCACCGCCTCCTGCAGGTGAGCCGGCTTGCGTCTGCACGGGGATGCTGTTGGGAGCTTTTGTGGCTCTTGTGCGCTGCAATGGAGGCGGTACTGCCTTCCGGCCCAGCGCGCAAGTTTATAAACGGCCACCTTCGGGTCACTGAGCGCTGATCGGGCACGCGAGACAGCAGGGACGGGACGTAAACGAGGACGGGCTTCACGGAGTCTGTCCCATGCATCTGGCATGTTCGAGGAGCCCCCTGTCAAGATCAAACGTGTAGACTATGCCAATATACACGGTATTCATTATTAGAGACTTCTTATGTGCGCTCTAGCTTAACGGTCCGAGAAACATCCACAGCTCTAACGCCGGCCGGCAGACAGTGTTTGTATCAAATCACCTGATGGCGAAAACCAGTTCCGCGAACGGAGTTGTCTTTTCCGCCGTTGATAAACCCCGTGAACCGCGTCCCTTCTCGCCGCGTTGAACGAACGAAACTCCGCCTTTACCAAATCCTCGCGACCGTGCTTTCCGCAGCGAGCTCTCCAGACTTCAGAATGCACAGAGAAGCTACACGCGAATTGTGCGAACACCGCGCCGCGTTGGCTCAGTGACTAAAGCGCTCGACTGCAGGTCCCGAGGACGCCGGCTCGGCGGCAGAGTTTCGACGAAAGAGGCACGCGCCTGTGTACTGTACGATGTCTGTTTATACAGAACGCCAGGTGGTCGAAATTACCGGAGCCCTTCTCTACGGCGCAACTCGTAGCTCAGGTTGCTAACTAAAACGAGTGCAAAGCAAGGCGGCAGCGAGAAAGGTTGACACGTCAGATGTTTTGGTTAAGGCACGAAAATCGGCATTACCCTTACCCCGAGTTACTTCTGTGCATAGGGCACAGACCCTTGGCTGGTATCTACAGATCAAAGATTAAACGAATCGAACGACGCAGAAGTCGGTGCTTTTTTCCTTCGGGAATCTTATAGCGCACCGGGCACGCATTCTGGGCACTTGACACACCCCACGCTCAATAACAATACGACTATAGCACTCGCACTCTTTCGACCACTGCTCTTAATTGAGCGCCGTTGGCGTTGCAGGAAAAGGTTGTGCAACAGGGCAAGCCAGCATGGCGAAACACTTGCCACAGGTCCGCGCACAGCAGCAGGTATGCAAGCTGTATTGCGACGAAGCGTCGCGCGACGCGTGCCATGAACCAGGATCGTGAGAAGATACATCTAACGAGCCTTTGAGGGGATGAACGCGCATAGCTCACTGCCAGACCTTCCGTGGTTTTACACTCTGACCCTTGGGTACCAACAGAGAGGGACCCCTCTCCCCCTATGGCGAGAGGAGTAAAAAAAAAAAAGGGGGGGGGGGGGGGTACGATACTGAAACGGGCAGACGACAAAATTATCGGCGCTTCTGCCGATGGCCAAATGAATGCAATCAAACAAAAAACAGGGAGTGTCCCAGATCAGCGACACCATCTGTCTAGCTGTGGAGAGTCGCCTTGGCCAAGTGCGCAGTGCTGGCAGCTTCGGCCATGTCAGCCGCCAACTTCTCACCACAGCGATGCGCCCTATTTTCTGCAGAACAGAACCTTCGACGGCATCGCGTCAAAGCAGCTGGCTGGAAAGTTGCATCAAGGTGCGATGTATACTTAGGTTTATTGTATGGCCTTGAAAAAACATCAACCGAGGTTTAACTCTAGTTAAACTGATAAGACGTGCGAGAGAGAGGCTTGTTTGACGGTTTCGCACTGAGAGACAGACACAAATTTTGGCCATCGCCTTCCTTACACTAAGCGTAAAAGTCTTCACTGCAATGAAGGTATACATATGTCGGTTTGAATACCTATCGCAAATTAGCATCCAAACTTGATTGTAGCAGATGGATGCGAAATATAGGAAGCGAAATGACGCGACACCCCCTGAACGCTGCACGGAAAACGTCTAATTTTAGTACGAAAGAGGCGAAATATGGCGTCACACGGATATTTGTTAGTGATGCCGTATACGAGCAGATGACGCGTAGGGAGGAGAAGGACCCCGTCACAGGGGGTACCAGTTGTGCAGGCCGTCATCCCACTCGCGCTCCCGCGGCTCGACGACGGCCCGCGTCGCAGTTGTTATGGCAACCAGCGAGAGGAACATCCAAGATTTCCGCTCGGCTCTTAGACCGCACGAATGCTTTCGGCCTAATAGATACCACGTGACCAGCTGCTGGTTCATCTTTCGCACAGTGCAAGCGCAAAGCCCCACTGGGGAAAGCGCACCGGAGGCGAGCGGACTTCATTCTCTGAGGCGCGCGTGTCGGGACATTGAAGTGCCATCGCTCTCACGTTGAGGCATTTTTCTTTTTTGCTGCACGAGTCATCTAATTTTAGAAATTTTAAAGAAAACGCTTTGCGTAAGCAGTGGCTAAGAGCCAGCATTTAAGTCGGTTGTTTTTGAAGGCAATCTACAACTTCTGCATTGACACTTCATTCATTAAGGCGATAATTAAATAGTTGGCGAATTGTTAGTCATCACTAGATTAATAAAGTTCGGGGGACGAAAATACATTGCAGATTACGTCACGTGATAGCAGACCTGATCTGGTTTCACTCGGCTAAGACACTGCCCCTTTTTTTAAGGCATGGTTATACTTGGCGGGATAAATGAAATGTGTAATATATTCTTTCTGCATCAGCATTGCTGCCTACTGTGTCCAGAATACATGCATGATCTCTGCCCCCCCCCCCCCTCCTCCTTTTAAGGTGACCTGCAAGCACCTATATCTGGACCACATAGAGCGCGGATGACTCCGTTCGCGACTAAATAACGAAGCTGGGGCACTTCCGAAGGCACTTTGTTCCGCGCAATTATATCAATAAAAACCCCGCAATCCCCCGCTGAGCAAGCGAGGGCGGGGAAAAGAAGGGCGCGTCATGACATACTAGTGACTACATTGAGGGTTAAGGTTTGAAAGAAGGCGACCGACACATTCGCGGCTCGTCTCCCCGCGAAGTCCTTCGAGCACGAGCTTGCAGGATCGTGCAGAGCGACATCCACGCTTCGTCCGTGGGATGACTCGAAGGTGTTCCTGCTGGAGGCCGCGCGGGGCTCGTACACTTTCCTCGTTCGGCGCCACGACCGCGGCCTTTCCCGCCTCGGCATTATCGCGAGAGTTTCCTTCCGCATCGGCTTCTCGGGCCAAATATGTGAGTCAGCACGTCAAAACAACAACGTGGCGCGTGCATCCTTTCCAACCGGCCAGCTCATACGAGACGAGGAAGACAGAGCCTGCAGGCCGCCTTATTTCCCCCTCATCCAACGGATAACGAACACAATCGATACACCACCAGAGATGCGTACAGATGTCCGCCGCCGGATGAAGACCTCGCGCATCCGCACTTACTGCCCACGATCAAGGGCACGAATGACTTGTTGCGAGAGCCGGTCAAGTTGCGCATTTATTTTTTTCTGCTGCGTTTCTGCAGCAGGTATAGCTGAAATAGGTCGAGTTATTTTCAGAACACGTTGCACAAATGCCCGCCTCGTGCAGGCTGAACGGACACAAAAACTACGGCATGCGGTGGAATCCTCTCTCTTCTTCAGAGCCATTTCTGGCTCGTGGTGAGTTGCCAGCGGTCTTCTCTTGTCGGCAGGCGTCATTCGGTTCGCACTTTCGTCGAGACACTGCGTGAACGAGTTGGCACGCAATTTGGTCGACACGGAAGGTGGCGCCGCCATAATGACGAGCCGCTGCCGCTCAGCAGCAGGCCCCCGCTTTCGAACTTGAAGAAAAGACGAGCAGGTCGAACTATGACGGCTTCAGACCGAGAACCGTTCGGTACACCTGAATTTTCAAGCGCGAAGGTGAGCAATATGCAAACTGCAGAAAACCGACCAAGGTTCTTCTCACTGCTCGCCGTGGGAAGTGAAGCCGGATACAACTAAGGAAAGAAGTCGCCAGATTACTTCTAAGGAGGCTATATTCAGCCAACGCGGCGTAAGATTATCATGATGCCGCGGTTGATGCCATTAAGCTGTGGTGAAATCCGCTTTCCTGCGATGTCATGATAGGAGGTCCAAGGGGGAAAGCCCGCCTCCTCGCACAGCAGCGCATAAGCATTACACAACGTGGCTCAGTAACGCGGTACACGTTCCCGGGTGAGCGCGCTGGTCAAAGTGGTGCTCACATGGGCCCGGCCAGTGCATCGTGCGACCAATGAGCGGGCGCTGCCGCCAACCACACTCACGTCGGCGCCATCATCATCGCGCACCCGGGCGAAACATCGCGATCTCCTTGGGCAGAAGAGCGAGCGGGCGAGGAAGAAAGAAAAAAGGAAGGTTGCACGATACTTTTTTTCTTCGGCCGTAATTTTCCACAGGCGCCTCACGCGACACACGCCGACGCCACGATGTCCCTCGCGTGTGAACACCAACGAGGAAACGAGATGGCCCTCTCGAGACACAATGGGGCAGGCACGGGCGGGGCGTGGATATGATACGCTGCCCACGGGCATGGCCGAGACAAAAAATAGCGCAGCAAAGTCTCGGACACCGTCAACGTTTCATGCGTACGCATATGACGCATCGCGGAGAAAGGCGACTGCGACGCGTCGTTCTGCAAGGTGTCAACGCCGTTGACAGAGAGGCCAGTGACACGAAAAAAATTAGGGCGCTCAAATCAGCATAGCTTCGAACCACCGTAGCACGAGCGGAGAGGCCCTTATTGAGACGCCATCGGCCAGCCGTCTCGGGGACAGCGTACCTAACGTACACACACGCTGTAAGTAAGCAAGTTACGGCTTGCCGACGCTTTGCGTCATACGCGTTCCCATGGACTCCTTCCAACGGCGTGCTTCAGGAAACCATTTCCCACGAGAGTTACGCGCTCGAACAGCAGCGGTGCGAAAACGCCGTTTTTGCCGAGCCGTTCGCGGCAAGGTCTCCAACTGGTCTACACTGTAATGGGCCTGTATGAAAGGAGTGTTCCAAGAAATATTCTGGCGTTAAGAAAACGTACGCAGAACAGCGGCGCCCGTGTTGGCCAACTGACGCGCCGCGCCGCTCGATCGACAGCAGAAAGTGGTTATCGCAGGCAAAACACAGTCGGGAAGACGGCAGAGGAGTGGCGCGTACTTGTTCGCGACGCATATATAGGGCACAGATATCGTGCACCACAGACGTGCAGAAGGCTCTAGCCGGACATCCGCAAGAATACCCGTATATCTCGCGGATGCAACCACAGCTGCGGCAGGGGCGAGGCCATTCATCGGGGTACCGTACGCGACGCAGGCCTTTCAAAGGGGACGAGCCGAATCACTCGTTTACCTCTCCTTTGCGACGCTGACACAATCGGAAACAGCGGGCAAAAGCGTGCAGCCCAACCGGGGTCACCACCTAATCACACGACGATGATCTATGGGTCCTTTTCATCTCCTGTCCTGTAGCCCCCCCCCCCCTCTCTCCCAGGTCCTCTGTCGGTAAATTAAACGACAGCTGGCGGTGCATTACGCCCTAAGAGACGCAACGCAACAATTAAAAGACGTTAAATTAAGAATGGCAACCGGCGCACACTACGCGCCCACGCGGCTCGAAAGAAGACCGTAACTACGGGAGGGGGGAGCGGCCGCTGCCCCCACAGCAACAAGCTCGACCGTGAGTGCGTGTCCAGCCGGTGCACACGCACTCATTCCGCAGTCAGCATACACGCACATACAAGTGCACGCGTGCGAGCAGAGCTCCACAGGCGCACACCTCGCACCGACAGGTCTGACGCAAGAGTCGCCCCATCAATATCGAACGGAGGCAGGAACAGTACCACGCTCCGCTGCTACCGACCGGCCGACATGCATAGCCGTGAGTGACAAATCCGCACGCGCGCGCATACATGCATTCCGCGGACACGCCGAGGAGCTGGTACGCGTCGCGGCATCCTCTTCGCGTCCATGGCAAGCGCGCACGCAACAGCACGCGGTGTGCCAGCAGCAGCAGCAGCAGCAGCAAAATCACCTCCGGAAACGGTCGGCTGCGCCCGCACAGTGGGGAGGCCGCGGACAGCGCAATTTGCATCGACGACAGCAGCGCCGGACGCAATGCGAGATCGAACGACGATGCGCTCCCATGCGCGGCGGCGGACGCAGATCGCCGCCACTGTAGCAGCGGCATATGGCGGAGCTTCGCTCGGCGGAATCTCTCTGCTCACGGCCGAATGCCCGCAAAACAATTTGCTCTCGGCGCGCGTGCGCCACAAAGTGCACAGACTCGAGCGGGCCAAAAAGCAAAAAACACCAGCCACACCGTCCGTCCTCGCAACGAATGGCTTGTAGAGGCCAGCCATACGCACAGCTATACGTTGCTGGACGAGCACATTCCAGCGCTCGCGTATAGTGCTCACAGACGCGGATGCGCGAAATACAATAATTAATTCGGCATCTCGGTGTATTTGCGGACGAATCTCGGCTTTCGCAACGCGACACGCGGCCGAGTTCCTGATACGACCAACTAACTGCAACCGGACCACCTTGACGACACCACACGCTGACGGCGGATTGCCGCGCGTACCCTCGCGTGTTGCGCGAATGCGGAATTCAGCGCACGCAAGAAGGTCGAATTCTGCGCTGCAGTCCTTCAGCGTGGCTTCCACAGATCCCGGCGGTTACACCAGAATAAGGAAGCGGACCACTGAGAAGAAGCCGCGGACCACTGCTCTGGCGACACACGCACGCCATGCAATTCAATGCGTTCGTCGTAATTTCCGACTCCGTCGGGACTTGTGCGCCGCGCTCTTTAAAATTGCGCGAACCCCTTTGCGTAACCGAGGGTACTCCAGCACGACCAGGCGGGTGGAATAAGCCTGGGCTATACGCACGGGTGCTGACACCAATGCGCCAAGCTGGTGTGCCTGAGCGCAGACGTGGAAGGATATGCGTCGGTATACTGCTTGAGCCAAAAACAACCACCGAAGAAAGACGGCCGGCAATAATCGACGCGGTTGCAGTCAGCTCCGAATGGCGCCACAGGCCCCACCGCTGTTTTTTTTTTTTTTTTTTCCAAAGGGTTATATTTAAATGTACAGGCGCGAGGGGCACGCAGAATGCCTCCCTGTCGTCAGCGATCTCAGCACTTTATCGCGCGCGCGGGTTGCCCCAGCGCCAATTACAGGACGCGTCAGGCTGTCGGAGTGAGTGAAGTCCGCGAAGTCCGTCAGTAGAGGACTTGCCAGGCGCCCTTACTATATACGCCCACGCTGGGCATCATTAGGAAGGACGCCACAAGGCGGACGCTGCCAACCTACACTCCGCAGGTCGTGGACGGCTTTCGCTTCGAGCAGTCGTCGCGCGATAGCGCAGAGTGTACGAAGTGCAAGGCAAACCGCAGGTTACACCATTTCGCCCCTGCGCACTGGGCGACCCGCTGCCGTGTTGCGAGCCTTCGTCATCGGCCACCGCTGCTCTTGGCCTCTTCGCGGAAGACGACCTTGAACTGCCCGTCGAAGGCGTCGACAGTCCGCTGCGAGCAGCGGCGGTCAACGTACAGCACCGCCCCCGCAATCGTCTTAATGGTAACTGCGCTTGACCGTTAAAGCATAGTCGCCCCCGCAAGACGAGTACATGCCGCACGCCCAAAGTGGTATCCTTAAATTACAGCGAATATGAAATGCCGTTACTGGTTTGTTTGTTTTCTTTTTGTGAAGGAAAGCGCGGAAATACTAAACGCGAGGTTGGCGCCCACACGCACACACGTGCGGTCCTCCGAGCGTCTTTGAGGACTCGCGGTTATTTATAAGATTTCGAGGCCCAAGTGTCGTCGTCACGCCTCTCGATATAAAGCTGCCCTCTGAGAGTGCGCGGCGGCGCATACGCGCAGCGCCGCGGCCATGGAACGCTCGACTTCAGCAGCTCCAACGCTAGGACGCTGGACTGTCTCAGAGCCGACGTTCCGCCGCCCCTCTGTTCTTAGACACTCGTGACCGACTTAGGTGTACCCGACAAAACGCCGCGGAGACGAGAAAAACGGTAAGCGCGGTTTCTTGATGTTTTGCTCTTCCATAGAGGAAACATTAGATTTCATCCAGACAGCCAGCGGATGTGCCATGGGCCACCACTTTCCGGCGATGTGTCAATAGTGGGGGGTCCCAGTTTTGCGAATCTCCCTTGCTCTCTCTCTGTGTCCACGCGAAGCGGAGCACATGCATATCGTGACGGTATATGTACGGTCTTTTCTGTGCACAGGCGCGGGGCCCCGCGACAGCCCTAAGTCGGCCGAATGTGGCCGAAGGGCGCACGGGGCGCATGGCCATCAGCATGTTCTTGGACAGCATCTACCTCAACTGGGTGCAGCGACGCTTCCAGAACGCCACGCCCGAGGCCCGCAGCCTGCTGCGCGCCGCGCGCGTTTCGCTGCCCAGCGTCGAGCAGCCCGCGGCAGGGGGGCCGCTCAACGCCTACCTGGCGAGGAATCCCGTGCTCCAGCTCCTGCAGAACAACCACTCGTGGCTCACGCTGCTCGGAAACTCGACGGCCAGCGCCGACGACGACGCGGTGCGCGTGAGCAACGCCAGCCGCGCCGCCTCCTCCTATTACGACCACGGCCTGAGCGCCCTGTACCCGTACCTGTCCGTGGCCATGGCCGTGTCGCTCATGTTCCTGGCGCTCATCTGCGCCGCCTACTGCGTGCTGCCCGAGCTGCGAAATACGCACGGCAAGAACCTGCTCTCCCTGTCGGGCTGCTTCATCGTGCTCTACGTGGGGCTCATCGTGGATTTCACGCTGCGCGCGGTGCTGCCGCGGCGGCTGTGCCTCGCCGTGGCCGTGGTGCAGCACACCAGCTTCCTGGCCGTCTTCTTCTGGACCAACGTGATGGCGTTCGACGTGTGGCAGGCTATCGTGACGCTGCGGCCGCTCGCAAACCCGCGCCTGCGCGAGGACCACTACTGGCAGTACGCGCTGTACGCGTGGACCGCCACGGCGGCCGTTTCGGCGCCGGCCTTCGTGCTGCACTTCACCGAGCTGGTGCCGCAGGCGTACCGGCCGCGGTTCGGCGAGGTGCGCTGCTGGCTCAGCGGACAGCTGGCCTACGCGCTCTACTTCAACCTGCCCGTGGGCATCATCCTGCTCTGCAACGTGGTCATCTTCGGACTAACGGCGTGGGCCCTGTACCGGGCAAAGACCCTCCAGAGGGTCACCCTGCAGGCCAAGCAGCACAAGAAGATGTGAGTACCCCTGCGCATTCGTTAATTCCGACAAGGTGGTCCACACGCACCAAAAGCTTCTGAATTCCAAATGCCTCGGACAGGAACAGCACAGCAGCCTCATGGCGACTGCTGCAAAGACCACAGACTATGCATGTGTCGGCAGTGTTCTAACGATGTCCAGGGAGACAGCGAGCTTTGCTGGGAGTTAAAATCAGTGAGGACGCGGTTTCGTGGTGAAATGAGGCTGCATGCATCTGAATGGGAGTGCAAACTTACCTTATCCCTCTGGCCTGTACCTTAATTATGTGCACACCAACAAGATGTGCTTGTCAATGTGCATTCCAATGCACAGAAAGCCAACAATGGATCTCCAATACGGCTTGCAACAACTCTCACTTTCTGATCGACATTTCACGCCTCGCCATACTTTAACAGCCCGAATATATCGAACTCGAATACCTCGAATTACTGGCCATACCGAACACCGATAGCACTCCCTTAAAAAGTCTTGTGAAAAAGTATGGGAGAGTCGACGCTCGGTATATCGAATACCAATTTCGCCACCTCATTCAATATACCGTAATGCATGCCACGCTTCCGAAAGTGGCGCTTATCCTAACTGCGCCAATCACCTTTCAAGCGGGCACCTGCTGACAGTGTGAGCGCTTTGAAACCACATTGCAAGTGAAAGCACAGGGTGTGCTTGAGGATGGCCTTTGGACTCTGGTGCTAATTTTGTACGCAACATAACGATTGCCCTCGCATGGTGTGCTTCGCTCACTTCAATGCCGAAGTCGTTGCAAAAGCTGTCTTTTACTTTATTGGGCGATTATTCTATCTACTATGTGCTGATTAACATCATTACCAGTATCAAGATAGGCAGCAGCCAATTCTAAAGCACAGTACGCTACGGCTTCAATGTGAAGCAGGTCAGGCCTAGCAATGCATTGCAAGAGCTACGCTGCCAGCACGCCGTTGCAAAAGATTCGTCACTCGCGTGAGTGCTATGTGTTTGTGCTTCTAGATAACAGATAAAACTTATGTACTGCCACCTTATATATACCGAACTAGTATTTCACGATCACTTTCTGGTTTTACATAACCCGACTACTCTACTAACAAATAAAAATATGTCCTAAACACACAATAAAACAACGTGAGTGGTTTGCGCTGCAGCTCCATGCCTGTCCCTATAGCGACCTCCTCTTTTTTCTCCTTAATATTAGAATCATCTATTCCATTCAATTAGAAATATATTACAAAGTTGGCTCAAGAATTAAAAGCAAGCATAAGCAGAAGAAACAATTCAAATATCACAGGTGTTTGGATAGGGCAAGCCGTTTTTGATAGACCACTGGAGACAAAAGTCTTAACTTGCAAACTTCTGCGTCCTCATTAAAGAACTGCATTACTCAATTTTTGATTGAATCCTCTTCAACATTCAGCAGTGCGGCAAATCACACCACAAAATTTATGCAAATCTAAAATCTACTGGACAAAAAGAGTGAAACTATCATCTCGCAACAAATCACTGTGCCACATTAAAAGCTGGCATCTTACTGCGACAATGCAGAGCTCACAGCTATTTATTGCACCGTTCCAGGTTCTACCTGTATGTGAAGCTCTCAGTCGTCATGGGCATCATCTGGGTGTTCGAGTTCATCCCATGGATTACGGGCTACTACAGACTGTACGGCCTAGCAGGAATGCTCAACTCCCTGCATGGCATCTACCTGTTCTTCATTTTTGTCTTCAAGCGAAAGACTCTCGCCCAGCTGCGACAACGTCTTAGCTGCTGCGGCAAACGAACAGTTAAGCCAACCTTATCCAAGAAGTACTCGTCCAGCACACTCACGTCCATCTCCAACTGTGCACTGAGTGCGGGGCCGTAGTGCAACTCTTTGTGGTGCTCACGCAGAAGATGTGGTGTCTTGTGCGCAATGTGCACTGCCTTCCTAGAGCCAAGGGGCTTGTGATATGTGCTTCAAGAACGCCTCTGTGTGCTGTGTGATGCGATACAAAGGTGCAGAACAAGATGGGAACGCACGTGTGCTCAAATGACAGTGACTCAACTGTAACATGCCATCCCATGCTTAACAATATTTGTGACATGCCATTGAACTGCCATTTCAATGTGGTGATATTTATAAAAGCACACGCTATTCATCAAGCAAGAGCATGCTGATCACAGTCTTGTGTAAAAAAATGTTGTGTGTGTGTTTTTATGTAGTGTTGCTGTGTTGTGTGAAAGTTTTATAGGATTTATCTGCAAATGATACCAATAGTTGCTTATGAGTAATATTAAAATATGTGCCAGCTTTCTCTGCTTTTTCTGTCTCCTTGAAGAGCATTAACTGAATTAACATTTGTGAGCACTGCAGATATAACATACATTGTTATATTAATTGTGCTTGAACTGCCAAAAACACACATTTTAAAGATTCTATGAGGAAGTAAGCTTTAAGGAAAAGGACAAATCATAAAACACATCAATCATTACAATATTCTAGTTTGTACGAAGCTCGTCTAAAAGTCTCATTAGGTAGGTGATGATGATAAAGCTCAGTAACTCAGGGGACCAAATGCAACTAATGATAAATGATCTAGTAATACAGGAGAAGCAGAAAGGTAGGCCTAAAGACTAATATGTTGAAGACTAAGGTAATGTTGAACAGCCTGGGAAAGGAACAGCAGTTTAAAATAGGTAGCAAAGCCTTGGAAGTGGTAGGTGAATATGTCTACTTAAAACCACAGATCTGGACTACGAAAGAGAAATAACTACAAGAATAAGATTGGGATGGAGCGCATTTGTAAGATACTGAAACATTATGACTACCAGCTTACCAGTATCACTCAAGAGGAAAGTGTAAAACAGTTGCATCCTACCGGTCCTGACCTAGGGGGCTGAAACATGAAGGGTAACGAAAAGGGGTCTACTTAAGTTGAGAACAACGCAGAGGGCCGTGTAGCGGAAAATGATAGGTTTAACTTTAAGAGATAGGAAGCGTGCAGAGTGGGTCAGAGAAATAACTCAGGTCACTGACATTCTAGTGGAAATCTAGAAGAAGAAATGGGCATGGGCAGAACATGTAGCGCGAAGAAAGGATAACCGATGGTCGCTTAGGGCAACAAACTGGATTTCAAGGAAAAAAAGTGTAGCAAGGGGCAGAAGAAAATTAGATGGGTGGATGAGATTAATTCGCAGGGGTCAAGTGGATGCAGCTAGCACAGGACTGGGGTAAGTGGAGGAAAATAGGAGAGGCCTTCGCCCTGCAGTGAGTGCAGTCCGGCTGATGATGGCGATGATAAAGCTCAAAACTTGAAAAAAAAAAAGCTTTTTGAGTAACTTTTAGAAAATTCTTGTATATATCAAATCCAAGGCCCACATATGGCAATTGGGGTGACTTAAAACTTTGTGTGTTCAAGCATACACTTTCTTATGCTACAGCTACCATGCCTGCTCAATCATGATGGAATATCTGTGTGCCAAGTTGACACAGGTAACAAGGCATGCTGAACTAAAGGGTCAACAATTACCATCCTGGGTTCTAAGCATGCACCTATATCTCCACCTAATTATGCAATGGCATATTATCCTGCCTGTAGCCATTCTCCAGCTATACATGCTTCCAAGCAGATTTGTCAGTGAAGGAGCAAGCAAATTCACAGAGGCTGGTGGATTCAGTGGCCTGAAAATAGGCATCATTTGGCATCTCTGCGCTCCTCTACAAGCCAGGCACGGGGTTATGATGATGACTTTCATGTATATATTATGTATCCAGTTAAAAACCTGCTTTTCACATAGTAGCCGAGTTGGAAATACAGTACAGTTCAACAATTCTTTCATGTAGAGGAAACAGCCTAGGATTAACTCAAAAAGCCTCTCCATTGCAGTCACGTTACTAACATATGCTTCCACCCATGCTCCACACTTAATGCTGCACACTGCCCTAAACTGACATCCATTACATACAGCACAAAATAAAAATGCATTTTTCAATTTTTCTCTATAATGCACAAGTGAGTTCTGTGTATTTTTTTCAGCAAATGAAAGTGTACGCTGTCACAACTGAAGCTGACAGTAGAAAGAAGAGTGCAGTAATGGAATTGAGTGAGGCTGTGGATGCTGAACAAACTGTGCCTGCCAGGTAAATGCACACCTTCACAATGTATGTGTCATGGAATTATACGAACACGAGAGCAAGTGTGAATCCTCATTTATGTGGTCTGCCTCAATCAACACTACTGTAGAGTTACCTGAAAAACAATGCCCATGCAAACATAAAACAAGCAGCATAAAGATGATAGAAGTACCGTGCTCATACACACACTGATATGTGTGCGTGTCTTCTTGCTGTTTTTGTCTTCTTCATGCTGCCATATTTCATTTCCACTACTATGCACCCACACGCTCAAGCATCTATTCTTGTGACCCTTTACAAACAGTTTAATTTCATCTTAAGACACTGAATGTGCCAGCAAGTAGTGTTCTGCAAAAACCACAGTTCCTAATGCATGAAAATGAAGTATGCAAGGAAAGTGTTTCTAGCTATTTTAGCTGGACAAAAAATGTGAGTTCATTTTGGCAAGCCCTTTAGACAACACTAAAGACAATTTAATTTGTTGCCCATTTACTTACAAAAAAAAAAAAAAAAAGACAAAGCTTGGGGCCTCTCAATTTCTCAAATACATTCACTCCCCTTCATGCATGGTAAAAGTGTCCACTAATATTTTTCACACTCCTACCACAACTGGTGACAACACCTACGGCATTACAATAAGGCATAGGCTACTGGTAAGGCCGATATGATCACATGCCTCATCAAAACACCGCACAAATAGTTCACATTAGTGCAAGGACTTTGCTCTTCTTCTGCTCATTAAAAAAATATATGAAAATTTTACAACATAATGGCTCCACATACTTTATTATATAATATAAAACAATAATAAAATTCACTTCACTGTCGCTTTAAACATCCGTTGCCATGTTCCAGTAACAGTATCGAACCACAAGAAAGCAGCAAGTGCAACAGTAGGTGGAAACTAACTATAGCAAAATTTACAGGTCAATTTCAAGCAATGCTGTAATGGCGGCTAGTTGGTTTTCCATCATCATGTAAGCGCGCTGAACTTTAACTCAGGACGATTCACTAACACAAGACAAGACTGGTATGTGCGCAAACTTTCAACTGTTTGTTACAAGTACTTCTCTCCTTTGTATGTGTGTATATAAGGAGAGAAGTACTTGTAATAAATAGCTGAAAGTTCGCGCACGTACCAGTTTTGTCTTGTGTTAGTGAATCGTCTTGAGTTAAAGTTCAGCGCGCCTACATGATGATGAGGTCAATTTCAATTTATAAGAAATACTAAGTGAATCGTAAGCCCCGGCACTGATAGGTATGTTCTTCTGAACATGCAGTAAGCCAGTGTAACTACAGCAACAGTTATTTCAGAGTAAAGAAAAGGTTTCCGTTTGCAACATTTAATGCACATTTTTTGCTAGAAAGGTTCAAACAGTGTAAAGTGCCATATGGTGTGGCTTCAAGCATGCTTACAACCAGTAGTACGTTTCGCGTTTTCTTCTTATGGTCATTACCAAATAATGATGCAAGTGAATTTTAACCCTACAGCCATAATTAAATCTTATATTATAGACACACTTCTGAATTAAAAATTAACTAAAATAACTAATTAAAAAAATAAAGATAGTATCCCAGCTACATGCAGCAAAGACATCCCGTAATCCCGGGAATTCCTTGTTTGGGTGCATGGTGATGTGTGCATGTTATGCAGCTCTGCACTATTCCTACCCCCGCATGCATCCTCGCCAAATAACAATAATAGCTCCAGTAATTTAGCCAGCTCATTAGTCGAAATGCACTAACATTCCTGCGGGCGTACAGAGGCGATACTTAAAATTCGCGCTTCGTGCCACGCAGGTGGCAGCACCTAACAGGCACCGTAGCGTCATTTCATTTCATCGCGTAGTCCCACGGCTACGCGCCCCCGCTGCGGAAAGGAGCGTCAGGAGACATCAGGACACCGGTCGCGGTCGACAAAGGTTGTTTGTCTCGCCGACAACAGTGACGATACTCAATGGGGCGTCATCTGTCAATGACAGTCGTTCTTTTCCACCCTATTAAACACGGCTTCGCAGCCGTCGTCAATAAGTGGAACGAGCGCGAACGACGAAACCGCTGCGCATCGCTACACTGTGTGCCAAGAAAAAAAAAAAAATTGCTTTAGAACTTTGCACTCTTCCTCAGACAGAATCGGGAACAATAGCGTGCGCGATCTTCTCTGTTGCTTCGGTATGGTGGGCATGTGCGCGTCATATCGGAAATTGTCTGACGCGGCTACTGCACAAGGGTTTTGCAGAGAAAAATACAAAATTCCAGGGTGGCCTCTAAAAGAAAAAAATAACAGCATCCAATGCAACACCAAAGGAAGCGCATCAAACGGGGCCAACGACAGAAATGTGCGCTCGTGAGGGGACCTCACAAGAGGCACGCCGACAAAGCGCGCACGTAGTTCAAAGACCCTCCTCCCTTCCCCTTCGACTTTTTCGGGGCCAAAAGAAGACACATGCCCCCACATAGACAGAAAAGATGCCGCAGTAATTGCGTCCCGAAAGACGCGCAAGAGACGGGACAGGCGCGCAACGACCGACACTCGTGCTCAGCCGCCAAGCACAAAAAAGAAAACAGAAAAAAAAAAAAGTAGGAGAAGGACAGGCAGTGGGAAAGAGCGCGCAGCCAGATAAACCAACCAAAAGAAAACGCTCGCGATAGCGGATAGCGCAGAGGAAGCCACGTTGTGAGTGCGAACCCCACAACGGTCGCTATTCAACGTTCCTCGGGAACCAAAGTAAAGATGAGAAGCGGGAGAACTGTCGGAATCAAATCTATATGCCGCGCTTCAGGCTACAGGCCACAACGCCGATGCGGATGTGGCAGCCTATCGGAGTGTGAGAACTGCTCCCGTTAGACGATGCCGTGTTTACTCTTTGTCATCACTTTTCTTGTAAACATACAGAAGCGCAGGAAACTCTCCTCGTGAGGCTAATATGGAAGACCGAAATAGCCTACAATCTGGTCGCCAGCACAACATGCGGCAACGCGCGGCTCCGTTCCGCGATCGGGCAGAAGTAAAACTAAGCTCGATGATCCACTCGTCAGAGATCGATGGCAATTTCGAAGCTCCGTCAGTGCCACTGAAGTCCGTATAGAAGCGATAAACAGGCTGCTCTTCTGCGCAGAAGTGAGGAGTGGTCTTGCAACACAGCCACATACGCGCGTCGGGTTATTTTAGAACGCTCTAGTTTGAAGGATGCGACGACCACTCACCATCTCTTGACCAGCTCGCAGCTTCTTCAGTCGCTCTTCCTCCATGCTAGACAACTGTCACAAACACAAACACACAGAACACCACATGAAAATGAGAAGACAGTCTACTCGGGACAGTTCATTTTGAAGCGCATCTTCCACAACGGAGCGCTCAAGGCAGCGGCCATGTTTTCTGCTGATACGACAATGAGTCTGCCACATGTCCATAAATATTTGGCACGCATAATTTTATTGAAAACTACAATTCAAAAATATTGAACTTTAATTAAAAGATTAAATATTTAAATAAAATTTTAGTGATGCAAACACGAGCACAACGTGCGAAATTACTTCTATGTTTACATGTTCCGGCTTGATCAGCGTGGTCGAAAATTTGTAGGAAAGTTCGCCCGCGAAGCAGCGCACGTTGCTCGTGCTAGGAGGAGTCGTGCTAAAGTAAACTAAAATTGTAGTTTATTTTAGCTGTGCATTATTGCCGCGTGGTTTTCACCACAGCCAGTGTTTTAGCATAATGCTAACTTTTTGATGTGATTAGTTTAACCAGCTTGATGATACTGAAGCCTGTGTATTTGAAATGGAGATCTACGAGCCTTCGTACGTCACCAATTTTTCGGGCGCGGCAAATTGTACTTCGGCTGTCAGGTGGTCGGCTGACAACAGGTTGTGCGCAATCACCAATGAAGCAGTACGTATTCTGGTGAGGCGAAAGCGTTGCTATCTTCAGAACTATGTTTGCTGTTTACATTCCTGCAGGTAGCCGTAACCTGAATTCCGGTTGATGGTTTCATTTCACTCTTGCAGGCTGGTAGATGCTACCGCTTTTGTGCACATATTTGGTTCTTCAGTTCTCTTAGGATTGTAAAGTGCACAGGCGACACTACTTTGTCGGTGATAAAACTTACAGGGCAGCGTATTCAACATATGTTTGTCACGGCCTCAGTAGTCTTTTTATTTCGGGCTAGAATTGAAAAGCGACTCGACTTTTAAACGACTAAAATATGTTGGCTAGAATTAGGGCCACAACACCAAACCCGATAACCATCCTTCCTTTGTCAAATTAAAAATGCAAATGAGCCAAAAGTTTCACTTCCGAACAACCATGTGTATTGTCAGAGGAGTATTACATGGCTAAATTACCTCCGTAGCCGTGTGACATTTAATGTTTTGTGTGCGTGTGACAAACTAGAAGTGTCTTGGTGTTCTTGTACTTGCCTCGCAGAGTTCGCCTTGCTCACCTAGTGAGGGTGGCCACTCTCACCAGTACAGCAAGTCGTGCATTGACAATCCAGACAAACCTTTTGACGTTGCTTCAACTCCCTATGACAGCCTGTTGCAGGACCTTGACATCGGTATGTACCAGCAAGATGCTAGCAATATTTTCTTACTATAGAGGCCCACAGAGCTTCTTTTTGCAGATCGCCGCCACTCATTGATGCTTGACCCAACACTGTCACCTGAAAGTGCTAATGCCAAACTCCATAGTACGTACCACAGGGCTCACTGGTCTCCTTTGCATTTGGGGGGCCGGAAGCGGTAAGCACCTTCTCGACTTTGGAAAAGCTTTATTCATTTGTACAATGCACGCGCATGCACATGCGTGCAGTAAAATGAGATTATTGACCTGCTGAGCTTGTCAATGTGCCAACTTCAAATGTATGTGCTGGAGACACTCTACTCTTATAATTATGAGATGTGCAGATGTCTTTTGCTGGACTTTTTTTTTTTTTTTGTTGTGAGATTTATTAAATCCACTGTTCTTGTAAAAAAAAACTGTGCCATTTTGACGTAGTCATACACATTCACTGTTTGTTGTTTTATCCTCGTTGTAGTACTGCAGGTTTTTTTAGCTGTGCTGCTTGCTGTATTCCTGCGTGGAATTGCTGACGTGTTGCTTAACTTTCACTGCAAAGGGCTCAATCATAAAGAAGTCCAGCTGCTTTTAATCTGCATCCTCTAGGTATTCTGCCTTTCTGAACTAGCAATCTTAGCCTTTGCCGTGACTACCTCGATGTCACTTAGAACAACCCAGCATGCAACTTGTGGTTCAGCTTTTAGTAGATGCGCGACTGTTTTTCTTCATGACACATTGTGTGATATGCCTTGACATAACAGATTGCTGAAGCTTTTATCTTCATTTATTTTACAACCAAGCTTTAAAGCAATTATGTGGTGCTCTGTTGTGGAGTTTCCTTAGTCCTAGTCATGCACTCTATGCTGTGCTCATACCACAGTGCAAGAATATATTTAGGTGCTGACACTGCGCCCGGTGGTGTGACCAAATCTTGTTCGCCGCTCCATGCGCCTCTCTTGAATAAGGATAGATCGTGCCATGTCTTGGGGTCTATACCAGTCGCTGAGCTGAGGCAACCGTAATGCAAGTGTAGCGGGATTTTTGGGTGCCCTGGCGTGTACATATGCTTTGTTAAATGCTACAAGGGCTTAAAAGGATTGAGGTTGCTATCGTCACATAATAATTTTCGGCTACTTCGTGCTTTATTTGCTGGGGCTGCATGAATAGATTCAACAGCAGTGGCAATGCGGCCCCGTGATCTGTTCGAACTCGTTATCGTAATGCATTCATTTCAAATGGTTTTTTCATTCATCCGCATGACAGCAAAAAAATAAGTTAACTATACTGCCTCTTAAATATAAAAGGTGGGCCTCAATGCACATGTTCTCACAATTGGGTCAAAGAGCCTAAGTGTGCATTCAAACTTTGCTTGAGCAGAGTAGTGCGCCGACGCTGTGGGATGACGTCCGCTATATATAGATGGTTAACTTCGGCCAACTGTGGTCTAATGAGCAGAGAAACCTCAAGGGCGTTTCCGCATTTCGCCTGTATCAGAAAAACTGCCTCTGCAGTCAGAAATAGAACCCGCGCTGTTGTGCTGTGTTGCGGTACGCCTCTGCTACTGTACGTGTGAACGCTGGGACCAAAATGAAACCAAGCTTGCATTTCTTTATTCTTTATTCAATGATTACCCCGCTTAGCCCGAGGGCGCTACAGCAGGGGGGTTACAGAGTGGAAAAAAACACATCTTCATTTATGGAGCACACTTGATGACTTGAAAGCCGATTCCATTCACTGATGGATCGAACAAAAAAGGAACTGGCATACATGTTAGTTCTGGCACTGTATTCCAAAATTTTAAAACAATGATCTGTGCGAGCAGAAACATAATGTGGCCTATGTAAGTATATTTCCTTTCGAATGCCTGTTTTGTTGTGGTAAATTTGGTACAACAGTTTAAGTCTTAATTTCCTTCTTCGAGAGGAGAGGGTTTCCCATCCTAATTCATTTTTCATGACGGTGCAGCTATCAGTTCTCGAGTACCGACACAGGACAAACCTTGCTGCGGATGTTTTCAATTTTATTGCTGAGTGTTATTTGCCAAGGGTCCCATACGGCACAAGCGAAGAACACCGTCTTCCTTAAGGAAAGACCAGCGTGCAGGTGCAGAGGTAAAATGCACGGCTTTGAACTGCAATTACCAGATGTCAGTTGAGAATGATTTAATAATTCAATTGTCTGTTAAAGTGGCTTGTTGACCTCAATAATTTTGGGTCACGAAATTCTCCATTCAGTGTTCTCGAGTCCAGCAATTTATGTAGCTGCATATTGTTATAAACATTACTGGCAAAACTTCTGCCTTTCATACCACCACGTTTTGTGGCACTAAAATGTACAGTGGATGCAAACTGGCCACGAGATCGGCGACTAAAATTAACTGATTCACTGCCGTTACATGTCGCATCTGATGTGTCTATGCAGGTGCTTCTTCGAAACGAAGTCTCATCCTTATAGAAACAAAGGACCCAGAGTGCCATTAGCAGCTTCAATTGTTCATTCTCTGACGTTGTGACCTCCACACTTTTAAACCTGAGGATAGCTTAGATAGAGATCAGAGAGCTCCACTGCTGAGCTGGAAAATACGGGTTTAGTACAAACTGCGGCTGCTGCCAAACAACAAAAAAGGTGCCTGTGTGTAGTGAGGACTCCCATGTGGCCCAATTTTGATCCTTTCATTGTGGCATTCATTAATGCCTATATACCACTTCAGTACTTCAAATAGCAAAATTTATATATATATTTTTGTCCAACTGCGACTGAAATAGCTGCTCTGGGGAACAAACATGTTTATTCCAAGTAGCCTTTTCATTGCAATAGCCATAGTTTTGGTATATTTTTATAATATATTATATTTATATTTTTTATTTCAGTAGCCAGGTCAAGTCATCTTTATTTCAACATCGCATAGATGTAAGGGGCACAGACAAAAGGCCTAACAATGGCTTAACGAGGGGCTGTTCCCCCTCGTCAAGCCTTATTTATTACTAGTACTATGACAGCGGCGGGTGCAGGTCGCTTGCTTGACTGCTTGGCGCACGTGTCTGCTGACTGTCATTTTCTAGGAGGCTTTCTTGAACTTGTCTATTTAGTCAGATATTTCGGACACATGGGAAAACTGGTCACAGCATTCGCCGACAGCAACGCGTTTTCTTCTTGGGTACATTTAAATGTACATTGCCATCGAACTCTGTGTAGAGCGATTTTGATATCATAAATGCTCGGGAAAGTGCTTTACACAGGCGTGGTCACTCGGTTGCAATATTCTATGTGCTCAGAGGATTGGCCGGGGCCACAGTTCTAGGCAAGCAGGGTCCGATGAAGCTTTAAAAAGTGACACTTGATTCGGACAGCTCTGGTAGCATGGTTTTTCGTTGGGTACGAAGCCCCTCTTACCCATAATAACATCTGGTCGGCTTCTGGACACGGCTGGACTTCAAAGGTGTGTGAAAGCAACAGCCAACACATCACAACCAGGAAATACATATGCAGCGACGACCGTCCGTGGCAGCAATCTCCGCCAACACTGCGACACAAAAAGCTAGTTATAGCATACTTAGTTCGTGCATGGTGCTTGCCACAAAGTGGAAACTTAGAACCTAATGTGCACACCTTGTGATGCACATACTCTGACAGTAAAAAAATTCCGACAAACACAGCCTAATATGGCACCAAAATCTGGCCACGCTACTTAGCCACGCGTGCCGCTCTGCAGGCAAATAGGATGGATGGATGGATGGAATATAGGATTTTCCCCTTTGAAACAGAGTGGTAGCAGTTGCTATCATGCTCATTTTTTTTTCCTATATCTTAACTATTATTTTAGATTGTGTAACTGTACCATCATTCTGTTTATTGAATTTTTATTTCTGCATTACTAAAATTATGTCATTTTTCTGCTTTTAAACCACCAATCTTCCAATCGTGTTTTGCTAGCTTCCACCGCAGGTTCATTCACCCGGCCGCTGGTATCTCTAAACCTCAGAGCTTCAGGAAGAGTGACTGCGCCTGCATCGACTTCCGGATGGATACCATTACATTCGAGTATAATATGGTTAATTATTTCTGTGGATTTACCACATACTGCACATGTGTCATCCATCTTCCTTGTTAAATTTCTTTTTGTAGCTGCGTGTTCTAAGACACCTTAATCTAGCTTCAAAAAGTAGGGCACTGCATCTTGAGTTATCAAACAAAGCTTTCTTCCTGATCTGTCTTTTCCACTTTCGGTATAGTTCTACACTCTGCTTCTTTTCCATCGAGTTTCTTCAATTCTTTTCCTCCATTGTGAGTCAACGCTTTTTAGGTATAGGTATTTAAATACTTTAGCTGCCCATCTGTTACTGTCCAATTTCTTCAGGCGTTCCTCATATAATATTTTACTGTGAGCTTCCTGTACTTCAAAAGACGCCCAGCCCATATCTCCCTGTACCGCCTCATTTGTGGTTTTGCCATGGGCACCCAGTGCTAATCGTCCAACGGCTCTCTGATTTATTTCTAATGTCGACTGTACCTCTGCTTTTAGGCACAAAACCACATTTCCAAAAGTAAGCCCTGGCGCCATAATTCCTTTCCAAGTACCCCTCAAAACCTCATACGTGTTGTATCCCCACAATGCCCTATGCTTCATTATCCCGACATTTCTTCACCCTTTTGCCTTAAGTGATTGCTCATGCTTTTTAATGTATGCCAATTCTTCGTTTACCCATACCTCGAGATATTTATATTCTGCCACTCTGGGTATTTCATGGCCTTGTATTTTAAGACCCTTATCAGTTGAGCCGTTGAAAATCATCAGACCTGACTTAACTGCACTAAAACTGAAGCCTAGAGCGTCCTCTTCATCTCCGTAATACTTAACCAGAGTTTGCAATTCTTCCTGACTTTCTGCTAGCAGCATAATATCGTCTGCCACGGTCACCGTGTGAAATAGACATAGTGACGCAGCGCCCCCGCGCTGCTGTGTTCGGCGCATGTACTGGAGGGCGAACACAATCTGGACGCGCTCTCCGCCGCGGCAGTCAGTATCGTCACCTAAATATTCTTACACCGGTGCTGATACTCACTAGTGGCATGACAATGTGGTTTTTGCGCTATCATGGCCTCTTCTACCCCAGGTGTCTGCTTGCTACCTTGACCAGGGATCATCGAATTCAGGTGTGGTTTGAATGCACTGAGGGACATTGGAAGTGCTTGGCCGAGCCCTCTGCAGCACTACTGAAACGGGCTAGTGAGGGCTGGGCTCCACCGCCTGAACGAGAGACGAAAGAGGAGCAGACCACCTATTCGGGACGAGTATTTGATCTACTCAAAAGGAGAAGCTACTCTGTGGCCACCCTAGGTGAGAAAATGTACAGTATTATGTCAGAACAGATCGATACTTTTGGCTTGAACTTGGAGTGCAGCCAAATACACTTTGGAATGTGCATTAAAAGGGCATTGAGAACAATGACATTAAGTCTTTGTAAGTGAAAATTAGTTGCTTGGCTCCTTCCGGCTATGCTGATGCTTGGTTGGTAGCGGTACCGCTTTTACTGCTGATAAATTCAGACGGAGCCAAATTACGAAACAGTCATATCACAAAAACTGTAACAAGTCTGTGACAAACGGATCAGCTAACCTTGCTCCTATCGGTCGACTTTTACTGGTGTAGCTGTCGATCAACAAGAGCAAGGGCTGATTGACAGGTTCGTGACTATTATGTGATGTGATCGTTGCGTAATTCGGCCCTTGATGCCAATTCTAAAAAAAAGACTTTGATCGCCATTTGGAAGTAAATGGCAGCATAGCATACCCTCAGGAAATCACGCAAAGAAATTGGTCTTGGCGTCATTGCAGTTTTGTTACTGTTATGGTGGGTGGCGGTCACTATCTCATCGGTTTAATTGATTTGGCCTTTTCTAGCCATACAAGCTCTGTTTACAGTGAATATAGCCTTTCTTCATTAGAACGCAGTAATATATCACTACTGCAGGTCAACATTAATTTTTTCTCACCCCACTGTGGTGCCACAATGGTTACGGCGCTCGACTGCTGAACCCAAGGGCGCGGGATCAAATTCTGGCCACAGAAGTTTCTTTTCAATGAAGTTGAAAGACACCCTAGTGCTGTGCAGTATCAGTGTACATTGAAGAACCACAGGTGGACGAAATTTCTGGAGCCCTCCACTGTGGCTTCCCTCATAACCTGATTTGCTTTGGGATGTTAAACCCTATAGCATAGTTCGTGAATTTATTCTTATTGCTCTTTTTACCTTGGTATTTGTGTTTGTAGTGTGGATTTGTGTTACCATATTTTTTCTGCTTTACCTGTGCACTGTAGCAGCAGCTAATATAAAAAAAGCAGGGTGTTTTTTTGTTTTTTTTTAACTCCATGTGTTGTGCCATCTGCAGCCTTTGTCATGCTTCAGGCCATTCTTCTGCCTCAGCTTTCTTTGCCTGGAAGCAAAATTAAGAACTGGAATCAGAATCAAACTTGAGGTGCCCATATTCTTGCTACTTTGTCGAAATGGTAGCTGTATATCCTGAAAGCAGCAGTAGAATGCTTTAGGTGCATGTATATTTGTCATCAGCCTCACACTGCTGCAGTGTCTATATCAGATGAAAGAGAAAACAAAAAAGCTGGTTGATTCCCTTGCCAGAAGTAAGTTGAAACACGAGACATTTCCTTCTGGTGCCTTTTGTACCACATGGCTTTGTCTAAAAAGTTAATACTCTTATATATGACGTCATTTCAGTGCTGTTTTTTCACATCTAACTACTATGCTCCTCTGTGTTTCAACTACCCAACCATTCATATTGGATCCTTTGGATGCTCCTTTGTACTGGTTCAGTTACACATTCAAATGACTTCTCAAGTCACTGAGATTGATGGATATTTACTTGAGCTTCAATCCACAGTTTCTTTCAGTTTCATTAAATTTCCTTTTCAAAACCTTTCGTAGCTCAGCCTTTGAGCATTTTGTGCTTTTCTAAGTTGCCGTTAAGGAAAGAGAATTATATACAGCTGGCTGGGGAGCTTACTGTGCAGCGGTAAATATGCCTTAGTGACATCATCTTTGATAGTGGCGAATGGGTGAAGTGATTTGCTGCTGAACTTACACCTGAACGCTGGGGCTGTATCTAAAATACTTTGCTGATCCCTGCAAAAGTGCCCTCTCTGCGTCGTGGTTATTGCTCACAACGTTGCACATTGCAGAGGGCGCTTGTTACAACAAAACAAGGAATAGAGTGTTCACTATTCAGTTCAATTCAATGTTATTTGTTCAGCACAACAACGCTTTACTGGAAACACAGCAAAAAAGCTAACTAAATCATGAGATTGACGGGTACCGTTCACTACTGTACGTGTCCGCAACTTTTTTGAGGGTGTAAGTTTTGGTTCTCATGTAAACAGTGCAAAGTTCAGTGAAACTGTGGCCAGCTTTGGCCAGTGCAGACACCTGGATGGTATGATTCGCGAGGCCATCCAAACAACTTACAACTTGGTACAAGGCTATGGCCTAGTTAAGGTATTTTCAGGCCTGACCATTCCCTTGTTCTTACCTGTGCCCGGGAAATAAATTAAAATTTAGGGATGCCATTGCTCAAAGCTGCTTGCATGCAGACAAGGGGCAGTGTTGCTTCTGGGCCCTGTGAGCAAGGCAAAGTGGCACTACCTAGGCAAACAGACAGTCCTATTGAAGCGAAAGCTTCACTACTGCAGGTAGTTTTTGAGTCGTCGGGTGTGCACGGTTTTCACCTTGAGGGAGATTTAGAGGTCAAACTGTGTTAAGCCTGGTGGTCGCCATGTGACTGGGGCATAGTCACGTAGGTCACCAAGTGGCCCATGACCACTGTCAAGGCCAAAGTCATGGGACCTGGTGGTCGCCATGTGACTTTGCGGCTTAGCCATGTTGGCTACCAAGTGGACCGTGACCACTGTCAAGGATGTCACGTAAGGTGATGTCGAGGTCACGTGACCTGGTGGTCGCCATGTGACCTTGGGGCATAGTCACGTAGGCCACCAAATGGCCCTGACCACTGTCAAGGTCACGTGACCTGGCGGTCGCTATGTGACTGCGACATAGCAACGTAGGCCACCAAGTGGCCTGTGACCACTGTCAAGGTCACGTAAGGTGACGTCAACATCAGGTGACCTGGTGGGTGCCATGTGACTTTGGGGCATAGTCACGTAAGCCACTAAGTGGCCTATGACCACTATCAAGGTCTCGTAAAATGACGTCAACATCATGTGACCTGGTGGTCGCATGTGACGTGGCCAATGTCAAGGTCACATGAGGTGATGTCTGTGTGACGTGGAAGTAGAAAGTGCTAGAGAGGCGATGCGTATATAAATAGGAGCTCACGGGCTGCTGCCTAGGTTACAACGCTGCTCGAGATTGAAGAAGGTGAACACCCTGCTACAATAGTGAAGAAGGCACGTCGGAATGAGGCCCTGAAAAGGTGGCGTGCCGAAGACCGATGAACGGGCTTTACGTTTGGAGAAACGCACAATGTGTTTAATCCAAGCTTGGCAATGAGCGTAGCCATGTACAAGAAGCTTTCATTTCCCTCCAGGGTTAACCAGAGTTAACCCATCAGCTAATTTCTTTTTTCAGTGAGTGCTGCTATGGTGGCATCTGTATCGGATAGGCTGATTGCCTTGATACCAAGGTCTGGCAGTGCTCTGAACACTAATTAGTGCTAACTGCATGCCATCAAGTCAAGCATACAAATGAATGGAAGAACCTAAAAAGCCCGGGTGGCTTCAGGATGCTTCATTCATAATAAGCATGTTGGTTCCTTCCCAAATATTGTTTTTCTCGTGGACAGCATTGGTTGGCACACTACATATAATCATGAAAGTTATATTATTTGTT
Source organism: Amblyomma maculatum (assembly GCF_055883805.1). Lineage (NCBI taxonomy): Eukaryota > Metazoa > Arthropoda > Arachnida > Ixodida > Ixodidae > Amblyomma > Amblyomma maculatum. Next base: position 100,680,923 of record NC_139345.1, read on the forward strand.
TCACATTATTTGCTTATAGCCGCCGGCACACGGCCTTATCAGTTTTGCCATGTGAAATGTGACAGTATGAATTTTCAACTGCATACATTTCTGATTGCACACAGCAATGCCCGTGACATCCTTGATCAGTCATGGCACTTGAGGTGCATTATCTGGGAGGTTCCCAGTCATCTCTAAATAGTGTATCACCAGCAGAGATGGACTTTTCTGACCTCAGCGACTGCCGAATGGGTTTGCTGCTTTTGCTGCTTCTGAATTGTTTTTCTCCTTGTGGCACAAGTTTGCGTTGGTCTTATGGCAGGCTGCCCTCCTGTTGGCCACAGCATTTCCATGCCTGATGTCACAGCCACGTTATTGTATGACGGCACCACAAGTCAGTTAAAAGGCTTGTGATGCTTATCCAGCGTGCCGCTTTTACAGTTAGTATGCATAGTATGGAGAGACTGCAATGCCTGGATGCCATAGAAGACTGCCAATATATGTAGTAATATTAAATGCTTCAAAAGGCTTGTGATGCTTATCCAGTGTGCCGCTTTTACAGTTAGTATGCGTAGTATGGAGAGACTGCAATGCCTGGATGCCATAGAAGACTGCCAATATATGTAGTAATATTAAATGCTTCTCCAGGAAAGCTCATTTCGAGCCGATGGTGTCACGACACACTGGTGGTTTTTAGCAGTGGAAATAAGATGGCAGCCAGATTGGACGGGGTCTATCCTATTGATTAGGTGTCCAGTTTGAACTCATTTCCTTTACACTTTGAAAAAGAATCCAAAATTTGATGTCACTGAGTGCTGTGGTCTTTTGCATGGGACAAAAACCGCAAAGAAGCAGTGAACTTTTGTGACGGGGAGCACTGATGTTTAAGAAGACAGGGAAGGAAAAAGAAAGGCTGATCGCCACACCTTAGAAGATGGCAGCCAGATTGGACGTGGTCTATCTTATTGATTAAGTGTCCAGTTTGAACTCAGTTCCTTTACACTGTGAAAAAGAAACCAAAATTTGATGTCACTGAGTGCTGTGGTCTTTTGCATAGGACAAAAACCGCAAAGAAGCAGTGAACTTTTGTGACGGGGAGCACTGATGTTCAAGTGCAGAGTAAGAAGACAGGGAAGGAAAAAGAGAGGCCGACCGACACGCCTTAGAAGACGGCAGCCAGATTGGACGTGGTCTATCTTATTGATTAGGTATCCAGTTTGAACTCAGTTCCTTTACACTGTGAAAAAGAATCCAAAATTTGATGTCACTGAGTGCTGTGGTCTTTTGCATGGGATAAAAACTGCAAAGAAGCAGTGAACTTTTGTGACTGGGAGCACTGATGTTCAAGTGCAGAGTAAGAAGACAGGGAAGGAAAACGAAAGGCCGATCGACACACCTTAGAGAAAAATGTGAAGAGAAAAGGCAGACAGAAGGCAAAGTTTATTGGTTGGGATTTCACCTCTATCAACAAAGAAACACTGGGGAACTTCTTTTGTTGATTTGATTGCCCTGCCTTTTTTATGGCATGTACTACACGGAGAAATGATGCCATCAGAATGCACTGCTTGTCGTCTGTTCCGGCAAGGCAACATTTCCATGCAAGCTTGCGCTGCACGTGGTGTGCAAGGCCCTGTGCTAGTGCCCACTGTCAGCCTTGTAAATGGAATAATGTCCTTTGTATGCTCCAATTTCAATATCTTTTTTTTTTAGAAGTAAAAAAGACATTGAGGTTCCCTGCAGTGAGACACTGAAAAGATAGCAATAGTCATAATTCTAATGCGACATATTCATAGAAGGTGGTCTTTGTGAGTATTCAGGACAAGTTTACAAGCTCTGCGTTGGCCCTCTAACTTACAGATAATTTTTTAAAGATTGCAGAAGTTTAACTTGGCTTAACTTAGTATAGCAGGCAAAAAGCACTAGTTCGGCATAATTTATCTTGGTAGTATATATATATGGCAGTTGTAAATTTCGGCACTGTCCTCTCGCTGTCACCTGCCAGAAGCACGTTTGTGAGGAGATCCGTGCTGTATGTTGCTCAAGTTGCCAGGTTCCATATTCCGAGTTTGCGTCGTTATCGTGAGTGTCGCTATCTCCCCGACCTCGAGTCACCTGATTGGTGGAAGAGCTAGAAAATGATGTTGCCCCATCTTCCAGTTACGCAGTGGCAACACCCAGTTCCGGCGTTTCGACCAATCAGATGAATCGAGGTCACGTGAGATAGCGACACTTCGATAATGGCGCAAACTCGGAATACGGGCCCAAGAATGCCGTAGGTATAAAACCCCACTTCAACCATGCCATACGAACTAGCCTGCATGGCCTAGGAGCAGCACGTCATAACTCTGGATGCAAGGGTCTTGGAAGGCTGGTTTCTGATCACACCCTCTCATCTTAGTGGTGAAGCCCTAGTCTGCAGCATCTGCCAGTTTGGTGATGCAAGGGAATAAGGAGCCGGTTAGGCCTTGCTTCTTACAGCCGCTCGCACCCAATTGAGGTGACTCCTCACCACATGTTCTTTGCTGCCCTTACCCGTTGACATCAACTGGGATATCTTGGTGTACCCTCTCGTTGGGCAAACCCAAGTGACATGGGCGGGATGACGCTGGCAGTGGAGGGTCATTATGGCCTGTTTTCTTTATTTTCCTGCCGTGTTGACATGTGCTAAGTTGAAGAGGAAGAGAGAGAGCATCATTAGTGAAGCTAGCTTAAAATTTTTTCGTTGCAGAGGCAGCTGATGGGATACTGATTGTTCGTGTGCATTTAATTTTAAGGGCTTACCATGCCTTGCTTATTCCCCAGAGCCGGAATCAGCTGTTCTTGATATCCATAAATAATGAAAAGGCCAAAATCTTGATTATGATCAGGTTCAGGTAGCACTGCACAAGCTGCCTGTTTTTGAACCAAAGACTTTTACCTGAACCCGAGCAGTTGATTTTTCATCAGCACGAACTGTGCTTCAAGCTGTGTGGGGGTCGTGCTGAATGCTAAAATTAAAATCTTTTGTCTGCCCTATTGTGTCACCTTTCTAATTACTTCTTGACCATGCTTTGTATGCTTCGCACATCATTCTAATTGCTGTAAAGTAAAGAAGATTCTGTAAATTGCTGCTCTGACTGGAATTTCTTTTCATCATAGTTTCCACAGATGTGTCAAAACATCCACTTTTGCAGTGCCAGCTGCTTTGCTATGTTTGTAGGCACTTTTAACGCGCTGGTCGTGGGCTTGAGCCAGTTTTGCCTTTGTCAATGTATAATGATATTCTTTGGAATAAATAATTTGGGGTAAAACTAAATGTTCCTGCATTCACCAGTTGCATAATTTAACAGTCAATCAAATGGGCTTTGTAGGGCATTATGAACTTCAATTCTGTGCCTATGGGGTGAGCGAGAACACAATTCCACTTTACTTGAGTGTGGGGCTTATTTTTATGTGGGACTTCTTTCCATGTTTGCTGCTTTGCCGTACAAGCCTTGCTTGTTCGTTTATTAAAACTTTTTAGGTCAGTTCTTTTTTTGTGTGTGTTTGTTTCAATGAAGAGTTATCTGGTCACATTTTCTTCCTCAACAGAAATCACATGGTCTCATCTGATTGAAGGTGATGATGCAGAGTCGTTTTGCCTCTTGATCGGAGTCACTCGTGGTGGTTCAGTTCTTTTTTGGAAGGTTCCAACCCTGGTCGATAGCGAAAGGTGAGTTTCTGCAAAACCCTGTTTGGTTTTATTATGTGACATATTCCTCTGCTGTGGCTTACGTTGGGGCCGTCCCAGCATAAACTACTAGTAACATTTTTCTTTTTCTTTTAAAGACTGCACCGGAAATCAAAAATAGCATTTTGCTGTTGATTGAATGCAGGCAAAACAAATTATTAAACCATCTAAGGGATGTGTGTGTGAAAAAAAATGTAGAAGTGACCAGTGTTTTTTTTGAAGAATTAAAAACTGCATTTTTTAGGTTGTATAAAAAAACCTTTGATCTCTATGCACTCTCAAGTAATTGATGCCTCGACGGGCTGACTGTGATGGAAAAAATAACATGCTTAGGACGTATAGCTTGTTTGCAATTGTAGCACAGAGTTGGATAGGTTGTCATCTAGTCATTGACATGTTCCATGGCCTGGCTACTGCGTTAAAAGATAAAATCGCCACAGTCTTCCTAATTGTTGTGTCACGCAAAGGTTTTCAGGGGAGGCGTCTGAATTCTTTTTTTTTTTTTTTTTTTTTTTCAGCCCTGCTAGGGGCTGAGGAGTGTGTTATGCAAGATATTTCGGTAACAGAGTGCTTACGAACCTGTCTTTCTCTTTCATTTCTTCCAGCTTTCAAGTTGAGCTCCTGAAGGAACAGCAAACAAACATCATGCGTGCGGCAAGACTCTGCTGGCACAAGACATCCAAAACCACTGGTAGAGTTGAACCCCCTGTTTTCTTGTGTGCCTTTAATTGTTTTCATTTGCCGAAAATGTGCTGGAATGGTTTTTTGCTGTTGCTTTCGCATGTTGTTCTGCCACTCTCATTTGTGCAAGGATGTGCCGATTTGTGTTTCAGCCTTGCTTTAAAGTTGTTTTTAAAGTTGTGAGATGCAAAGCCCATCTACGGAAACCTGCTATGAATACCCTCATACCTCTGTATTACTTCGAAAAACAGATTCCAAGAGCTGAACATTTGATAATATTGCCACGTGCCTAGCGCCGCGCGACAGCCGTGTTTGGTGCCGACGACGACGAAGCGGTGGTTGGCACGAGCGGCGCGCTGGTGCTGGACTCTGTGACTCTGTGTTCGTAACTACAAGCCTACAATAAATTTGTGCTGTGATAACAATAATGAATGCCTGAATAGCATTGGAATGAATGAGAATGAGCTATGATATTGAACGATAGGCCTCAATTGATATGGTCATCTTCTAAGTCCTGTCTCCCTTTATGGGCTAGTTTGTTTTCTTTGTGAGCTACCTGTTTATTTGATGCTACAAGGGTAACTTTGGGTAAGGACTGGTGTCTCTAGAACCTTTAAAATTTCTATTTTAATCTGGTCTGCTGTGTGTGTAAAAAATACAAACATCTGGATCATTTTATAGTTTAGTAAAAATCATGCCCAATTTCATGACACTGTATGTTTACATTTCCCTCACCTGCAGTTTGCTATTACAGTAGATCCCCTTTATAGTAAAGTCACTCAGACCGGCAGAAATTTTGACTAATTCAGGGTCTTTACGATATCAGTTGTTGGCGATGACATGGCAGTGAAGACGGCTGGTAATTATATGGCTACGTACCAAACGTGCCTTGTTACTTTATAAAAAGGAAACACACTAAAATACCTCCCACTCCTCTCTTCTTCTCTGCACTTTTTAATTTTTTTTTTCGGCTGCAACATTTTTTTGTTTACGTCTTGTGGAAGTACCTCTTTAGCATGAATGCAACATGGCTACAAATGCAACTGAGTTTGATTTCATATAAAAACCAGAGCCTTGCATGAACACGACACCGTCTTCCACTGTTTCTGTCATTTAAGAGGCAGTAGAGGAGAAATGCACGTGACAGTCAAGTGCGGTAAAGCCATACATGGCGCGCCTTTTTTTTTTTTTTTTGCCACCACGGCCTAATGCTTCTTGCTGCGCTTTTATTCCCTTTTACTTTCTGAACAGACTGAGCCGCCGCCTTTCCATGTGCCAGCTTTACTTTTTTTATTTTTTTTTCTATGCACCCCATGCTTTCCCACACAGCTCCAAGGTCTGCTTGAAGTTGGCTTCGCCTCATAGCTTAGGAGCGTGGTGGCAAAGCCATCTAAAACAATATTTTGTTTGTTTTTTTTTGTGAAAGGAAAAATTTGTTTCGCAATAATGTCGTTTCGTGAAAAGTGCCTTGCCGCAGCTGGATGCACTTTACCATAACCGATGTTTGTCAAAAATGTCTTTACTATAAAGGGGGAAAAATGTAGTCATCTATAGAAGACGAACTGGGACTTCAGTTTCACTTTACTATACCCGAGTTTGTTAGAGATGGGGGTGCACGAATGCTCGAAATTTCATGAATATGTTCATTATTAGACTCGTATTCAAAAAAATTGTGGTTTAACTCTGGTTAGCCCTAGTTGAATTGTTATAGCAACGGCAAAGCTTCTTTTGCCTGCTACATTATTCCCTTATCACGTCCTATCAGGGTAAGGTGCTACATTATTGGGGACACCTAAGCGTATCCTTTAGGAGTACGACGCGAGAGCATAAGCTACCTGCCCGCATTTAAAGAGAAGTGTTCAATGCTGTTAACCGAATGTGGAGTGAAAGCATTAGCTGCAGGTGACCGAGCGTTCTTCATCTTCTTCTTCAGCGCAATGCTTAATTGCATGAAGAAAAAAAAAACGGCATACAGAATCCTTTATAAAGTATATACTGGAGTTTTCAGTAGGGTATACACTTCCGTGCGATTCTAGTTTAGTTTTATATGCAAATACCATGTGAATTTTAAGATAATCAAAAGTAACACCTTTACTAATTTTTAATTTTTTATGCTGTTTTCACTGCTAAGGTGTTCAATATTCAAAGGCGTTTTTTCCCATATCCATATTCAATTCATATTTGAGAATTTCAGTATTCGCACGCCCCTATCTATTACATATATCTACCCTGCTGCTCGGACCTCCTCCTTTTCGTATTAATAAGCTGTCCCTCTTAGTAATTTAGTGTGAATTTTATTGGCTGAGAGTGGATTGACCCATCGTTGGGTTTCTAAAATTTTGAATACTTTTCATATAGTATGGGATGTTTGATTCGCACAGCACTTCTGCTATTTAAACTATTCGTGAGTACGGAAAGTGCGGTTTGCAAACCTTCTAACATTAAAAAATTACGCATTTCTAGCTGGTCTAAGCTCGCAGCAAAATATCACCACATTTCTAAACGGCAGTAACATTCACTTACCACACCACTCAACTTGCTGTTTCCTCATGAAGCGACTGCCACCACGCGTCAAAAGCCCACACAATAATCTGCTGGTGGCCATCAAGAGCTGCCAGTACGTGCTTGCGGGTCAGGAAACGAAGTCCAGCACCATGAGATGCGTCAGTGTGTCTAGCCACGGTGCAATTGGCGGCTGCCTGTGAGCCTCATGGCTGCCTGTGAGCCTCATTGACACCGATCATCTCGTTTTAGGTCCACATGCTGAAGCAAACTGGCTTGCGGAGGATGGCGATAGGGGGTGAAGTTGCAGCCTGCATGCGCTGCTGTGATTGGTTCGCGACAACCGCTTTGGTCATTTTCGTTTTTTGCCAGAACCTAAAGCTATGTATTTTAAGCCACAGTAGTAAAGAAAAAAAAAAAGTTGTGGGCACTGCAGAACCTGCACTGGAGTAATGCGAAAGCTGGAGCATTACTGTCGCGACACTAGACTTGTCATTATTATTATTTTTTTTTCACTTCCGTGCAGTTCTATATTTATTCAGTTCGCAGATGCCATATGCATTCTGAAATAATTAATACAAACGTTGTTTGCTATTTTTATTTTTTTTTTCCTGATAAGGTATTAATGTTCAAAGAAATTTTTTTCACATGTTCGTATTGAATTTGTGTTCGAAAATTTCGATATTTGCACTCCTCTTCTATGCACTAGATGGCAAACTACAGTACATAATTTACAAGATTCATTTCACACGCATTAACAGCCTAGGATTGTTTACAGACAGTTTGTACTTTTCCCATGCAATCCTTGGCTATGTAGTCTCAACATCCTTTGAATTTGAAAACTTTGGTTGCATTACTCGAACGTATGTGCTGCTTGTGTCTGAAGACAAAGGATCAAATGCAGATTGCATTAAGATCGGCTGCGTAAATTAACATGCTGCAGAAATGTGCAGCCTCTCTGCTTATTGTGTGGCGCCCAGTCTGTGTCGCCACACTTTCCATACTCATGGATAGTTTGAATAGCAGTAGTGCTGTGCGAATCAAACATCCCATACTATATGAAAAGTATTCAAAATTTTAGAAACCCAACGATGGGTCAATCCTCCCTCAGCCAATAAAATTTACACTAAATTGCTAAGAGGCAAACATTGAGTGAGCATCACAGCTATTTGCATTTAGTAGCATAGGGTAACGAATGTGCTGTTAATTGCCTACTTGTGTAATGCAGACTAGGTTTTTTTGTAATCAGCTGGACACATGGCATGACCTGCTTTTGCCAGGTCTTCTGTTGGCTTGCTCGGACGATGGCAGTGTGATCGTGCAGACGGTGGTGCTATGCTGCACTGAGGAGGACAAGGTGCACCTGGGTGACCCGCTTGTCCTCTGGAAGACTGACTGCATACCAGCACAGCACGTGCTGTGCAGAGTAAGTCAGTGTGCTCACTTGTTTTCCTTGTGGCTAGCTTTCTTGCAAAGGAGTGGTGCATGGGAGTGAACCACACGAAATTTCTTTCTGTGAAACCGTGCTGTTTATGGTGTGGAGTCATGTTCTTGAGGGTTTCCTCAAATGTGTGTTAAGATCTTCTGCCTTCTCTCAGTGTTCTTAGCATTACGAAAGGTTCAGGTGCAAGCACAGTGGAACAAATGCACTCAGTTAACTGAATAATGTTATTCTATGTCTCCATGGTTTCATTTTGTTGTGTTATGTTGTTGTGCAGGAGGTGAATCCATGATGTGGAAGTGGCCTTTTTTCTTTTTGTTTTGCCATTGCTTAGACACTGAAATAAAACATCAATGCTGAGGAAGTGCCTAAAGGTTTTAGTGTTGAAATGTTTCCACCTCAGCCAGGATTTAGCCTGGGTTTTCCGCTCAGTAGCTGAGCACACTAACCACAGAACCGCCGTAGTGGGTTGTTCTTTATTAGCTGAAGATATGTAGCAGGCAGTCAGGCAAGCATTAAATGAAGGCTCCTGATTGTTTTGGTCACCAGGAGTTCTTGAATTAGTAGTAAAATTTTAAAACGAGTTCGTTTGCTTCCATTCAGACGCAGTTACTATGGCTTAACTCTCACTTTCAGCCCATCATACTGGTTAGAAGGTTAGTAAAGCTTAATGAGAGGAAAGATGGAAAGCTCGGCTGGTGGTAACATGACCCTAGCTTTCTTCTCCACGCATAAGAAAGGAGAGAGAATGCGAATTGAGGGTGATTATTCATAATAATGAATTGCTTGGAGTGACCTGGAGTTTAGAGATGTCTGCGCCCACACTGGCTGGCACTTGTCTCTCACGTAGGTTCAACAGGTAGCACACACGCAGTCCATGTCTCACAGCTGCACCAATGTATGTCACTTACACATGATCCAGAGATGGACCCTCATAGGAACAGAACTTAGCACTTGCATATGATCAGGCAGCTATCACTATGTCTGTGGGGCAGTCCATGCACATTTGCAAATACTGGATCTTACAAACACACACATGTATGTAGGCCACGTACAGCTCTCCTAAAGCATAACTCTGCTCTCAGTTGGTGTATAGCCACCTATAATAGAGGCTATGCGACTGGTCGGGTTCAGAGTAATAGAAATTACGAGTGTGCAAATAATGCTTTTCTGAAATTGAATTGATTAGGAATAGTGTAACTCCACTACCACATTGAATACAAATAGCGTAGCTTCTGTGCATAATTGAATGCGATTTGAATGAGGATAGTAGCACTGAATTTAATATTTGCACTAATATTCTCTACTTTTGCTAATAATCATACAAAACGAACGATTGTGTGAAACATTCAAGCAGTGGTGCTGCGGTGTGGTGTTACCTTGTGGAGCTAAAGCCACACTGAGAGGGCTAGTACGTTAACTCTGATAGTTAAGTGATACATAACTTTCCTTATAGGCGATGAAAGAGAATAAACTAAAGTCACACCCTAAAATGAGTATTCGTACACCCCTAAAAGCAGGATATTCATTGTTGCTGCTTCCAGGAACTTGATGCCGAATATAAGTGAAGTCAAAGCACTTGCATTGTAAAATTTTGCTTGGATTTCCACTTGCTTAGGCAGACATTCTCATATCCACACAATCGAAAAGATGCGTAACATTTGGTTCAGGTATTATCAGCACTGGAAAGTGGTAGCTTAAAGTCCTTTGCATGAAGTCCACTAGGTGGCTTTGTAGATCTTTAACATTTCGCTAAAATACTGGTGATTGAGAAACATTTTTGGTAGTGATAGTGCTGACGACAGAGTCAAGGTGGTTGTCTTATATTAAAGAATTCTCTTTTAAAATTTGGACTGCTGCCTCAGCATTTGGCATGTCCAAACCAGCAGTTATCAGCCATAAAGCGCATATCGATCATTTCGGCATCACCCTGATTTAGTCATCTTTTGTATTGGATGCAGAGGCCGCTGTGCCCCAACACTTGGAGTGCACTTTGGCAGCTGTGGTAACATCGCAGAGTCCTCCTGTGCATTTCACATGCATAGCAGTCTTGCAGAGCTGGAGCCAATGCCTTCTGCACAGCAAGGTGGCCCTTTTTTACCTAATGTGCTGTCAGTAGATTTGCATAATTTGAGCTTGTCAGTTGCACATGTACCTTCTCTCAAGATAAACTGTTTCCCTGTGAGTAGAGTGATCGCTCTCACTTTTTCCTTTTTTTTTTTCATAATCTTTATTTCGCTTTTTACCTTTGGGCACTTCCTTAAGGTAGCCTCTTGAAGATTTTTGCAGTTCATACAGTTGATTGCTTCTACTGTACTCATAGGTCTATTGTGTTCTCCAGCGCAGGGTAGGAAGTGTTATTGCTCATGTTTGCCACACTTGCATGCCCCAGCTTCGGATGCTTCCTAGAGATAAGCTCGTAAAAGTTCTTTGCAGTCTGGATATATTTCTGTATTTCAACTGTACGAGTAGTTCCAACGTGTTCACCACCACAGCACAGCTCCTTTGCCTGCTCATGTTGGGGTTCCATTCCTTTGTGATGGGGTGAGAAACACACTGGGTTTGCTGGCTCCTTCAAATACTTGCTGCATGCATCCGGATTCACTGAAGCAGTGAATGTCTGTGATTCGAACAGGGCAAAATACTAGTTGCGCCAAGTTCACATCATTTTTCTCTGCGTTCATGTTGGAAATTATTTCCGCAGTAGTGTGAAGTTCATTTGCTAAAATGAACGAGCACATTCTTATACTGCTGAAGGATGAGATTGCCATCAACATGTCTGGAGTGGCCCGTTTAAATGCATCAGTACCTTTACTGATGTTTCATCTCGCATTAGCATGTATTTCTTTGACTTGGCCTGGAACCCAGTTATCTAAGGGCAAGAGTAAAGTCTGAAGTGTTATGGAGTTGATATCCTCCACACGCATAAACAAAATCATGTAAATTAGAGGTTGTACACATACACTGGTCTCACTAAATTCTCTTCATGCTTGCATAGTGGCCACCTTTATATTCCATCTCATCCATGATTTGGAAGCTAGATGATCCTGAAAGCTCCTAGGGGGCATTCAGCTCACGATTTGTTGACTTGTAGGGGTTGCATTGTTACCCACAGTAGCTGAAAGGGGCCATCTGACATCGCCTTCTACTGCAAAGCTCATCACAAAGGTGACAGAAGCAGAAAATGTAGAGGAAAATGCAAAAGACTTGAAAAGCTACTTTTAAAAGCGCTCTTCTTCTGCTGGTAGCTTATGGCTATGCACAGAATATCGCAGACCTGTATGAAATGCACTTGCTCTCAGCATGTATCAACATTTGTTCCCATGCTTACAGAGCAAAATTGTTTTAATAAAGGCCATATTCAATGTATGACCTGCACTGCCACTGTTATGTTAGCTGCTAGGTATGTTGCTGGGTTAGCTTTCCATTGATCTTAGTAACCTAAGTACTTGTCATGGGATTTGTTTGGCTTGAACATTTACCAGCTGGGCTAATTTGTTTTCACTGTGTCATGGGAGTAAGTAAGCACTAAAGTAGCAAGCAAGTAAAAGAAAGAGCGATGAAAGAAAAGAATAAACCGTGAAAAACATTCTGTGTGTTGATGTATATCTGCGCTGGCGCAAAGTCTTTTAGCAGTAGCACTAGAGTGGGCCAACATCATACCCTGAGTGGCTTTCAGTTAAAGCAGAGCGCACCCATTGGTACACTATACTCCTGTGCATTGCTCTCAAGGGCCTGATGCTGTGAGCATGCAATAATTTGCGTGAGTGAAGCATCAACTCTGCAAGCAAATTCTTAAGGGCCTGTCACACTAGCACGACGCGACGCTGACCCGACAACGACACCGACCGTGTCTGCCGCCAACCAAGCTGTCACACTAGGCCGACGACGACACCAACGCGACCAAAAACCAAATGTCTTCCTAGTGTGACAGGCTTTGAGGCCAGGGACACCGACAAAACCAGTCTGCCGACTGTTGGTGACCAAGTCTTCCAAAGATTGACCGCCGAGCAAAAGCTTTCTCGAACGCAAAGCCGACTCGTATACCACGTCGACAGCGAATACTCTTCAGCACTAATTTACGTAAAAAAGTAGAATCAATGCATAATCCTTGACCAAAACGCGATCGTGAGCCGCCAATTACTCAGGGCTGTCGAATGCGTGTGGAATATCAACGGCAGCGTTTTCCTTTCAGGGCGAGTGAATTTAGGGCGCATAGATTTGCAGCGCTCTTCGGGACCGTGAGCAATCTTTCTGCGTTTCAGAACTGCACAGAATAGTACAAAATGAACATAGTACGTGACAAAGAAATGATGAAATGAAGTGATTATTTTTCTGAAGCCAGCCTAGAGCTGCCGATCCTCCTACGCACTTCGATCGTTGTGTTTACGGTCATAACGTCTAGCCGCTGCTTCGTATACTTCGCAAGCCAATTTCAACTCTACGTTACGCATTGTGCAATAAATTATTGTTCCAAAATTCAATGTGCTGCAAGAATTGTGTGCGCAAAAAAGCGGAGAACTTCCCTTTAAACTTTAAAACAGAACCAACAGCAGCCGTGATCCTGCGGCAGATCCTGTGAAATCCGCCTAAGGTTTTACGAAATCCGCCAAAGGTTTTACCTGTTGCTGCACTACACGGCATGATTCAAATTATCATCACTTTACTCACAGCAAGCTGGACAGTCAGTTAATTAAGCGGTAAACGCTCCTACTGCCTTCGCGACCTTCACAATGCAAGACAGCATATCAGCTAAAACCATATCTCAACCTCTGAAAGCACTGGTTAGGCCAAACTTTTGTGGTGCAGTGGTTAGCGCAGCTGGCTATCAAACAGGAGGTCGTAAGTTCGATCCCACGGGTAGAGGTGTTTTTTTTTTTCCTGTTTTGTAATATACTGTCTCTTATTCGCCGTTTACAGCTTTTATTTTTCGAACACTGCTGTTCTGATCTGGCAACCACAGTCATAAAATACTGGGCAGTATTCAGTCTTGGCCCATAATCACGACTGGTGAGGCGTTCGTTTTGGTATGGTCAAATTTATGAAATAGAATTAAAAATGAAGTGTCCCTTAATTTCATGAGAATAAACCAAATAAAATAAAAACGGGAGTAGGTATAGAAAGGAGAATCTTGCATGGCAGAAAAAATAAAAGGATTAAGAAAAGGAATGGAATAGTGACACGAGAAGATACGAGAAGGCCTAGTTGGTGGGAGGTTTCGCACGTTGTCTGACTAATGTGACATAGGAGTTGAGCGACCGTCGGCCGACAACCATCTTGCGAGCGACGCGGCGCTGACACCGACTGTCAGCCGTACTGTCAGCCGACTGTTTCCGTCGGCGCAGTGTGACATAGACGCAGACATCAGGAAAATGCTCTGTTGGCAGGCCAAATCGGCGCCGTGTCGTGCTAGTGTGACAGGCCCTTTACTAAGTGTGAAGCTCTCCAGTTAGACATGCCAGTTGTGCAACTTTTATAGCTTTGGCATCTTCCTTGAAAGAAAGGCCTGGCTCGATATTTTGACTGCCATGCCATACTTGACCTGTATTATTTGTCTCCAAATACATTTTCATATTGTTATGGACGAAGAAGCGGCCAGTGGCGCTGGCAGGAGTTCTTGCGTTAGGCCCGCCGGCATGATTAAACTCGTCTCATCGGCATCGGTCATCTTCTTCTGTTCTCTGGCTTGCTGCCCTGTAACAATATGATGTAACAGCCTGCGTGGAGCTCTACTGTAGTGTAGGCTTTTCACGGCTGCTACATCGTCTCTGTGGGTTGCCTTGGTTTCTGTGTACTGCGTACATTTGGTGCGCCATACCTGCAAGTTCTGCATCAAGCCTTGAGGGTGGCTTCAAAACACATCTCTGTACGGTTCAAACAAACTGCACTTACATTAAGAACATGAGACCTGGTTTGGAAGCATCCTTGGATTGCAGAAAAGTGTTAGCCGCTTTAAGAGGAGCTGTTCCTTTCTTTTATCTGTGCAGATGCAGCTCAGAAACGATTGCCATCAAATTGATAGGCACAAAGAAGTGTGCCAGTGCACCAGTACTACTTTTAGCCTCGTCTTGCTTCACTACAATAGGCAGCAATCTTCTGCATAAAGAGGTATCCTAACAGAAGTTATGATTCTTTCTGTTGGCATTGCTGGCAGTGCAAAGGCAGACAGGAAAAAAATTTTTTACTGTGCAGGAAAGTGATGGAGGCAGCTGCCTGGTGTGTGTGGCCAAGGACCGCTTTTTTCTGTGCTGCCAACTGACAGTGGATACTGGTGCAGGCCAGGTGCAGCTCGTGCAGAGCAGCTTCAGCCGCGATGCATGCAGCTCCCCCATAACAGGTGCTTTTCTCTGCTTTTGTATTACTATTACAGAGCGACATTCTTTTTTTCAGTCCACGAATTGACAGTGATATAAAGAGAACAACAATAAAAAGAAAAGCAAAAGCAGAAATGGATAAGCGCTGTTGCACCAATAAAGCCTGCAATGCACCAGATGGGACAGGAGCTCAGTTCTTAAAGCTGTGCGAGCCAAGGGTTCCTTCTGGATTTAATGCAGTTAGCCATCGATACAAAGGACAAAGTATGTACTGTTGATGCTTTTTGTAAAGCATTTTACTGTAAAGCAGAAATCTCAGTCGGTTGTGCTTGAACATGGTAACAAATATGTTGAGCACAATAGCACTTGCTGGTTTCTTCCAGCAAGTGCTTCCATCATTAAAGGTTGATGGCCTTATATATATGGCATGTAAATGATCATGTGACACTTTTTTCAGCATAATGAGTAAAATATTTTCTCAGGAGCTTAAAAGTTGTGAGGAGTCTTGAACACGTTTTAAAAAGTGTTAAGGGGAGATGCTCCTCGAGAAAGATTTTTTTTTAATATTTGACCTATAATCATGATCCTTGGTTCATTGAGTGTTTTTTCATGCTGATTCCAAATATGGTCTTGATTTCTATTTATCTTGAATAGGTTTTGTGTAATAGAGACCTCTAGAGTAAAATATAGGCCTTTCTGTGCACACTTTAAGGAGTAAAATTATGTTTAAAGCAGCCTGCTGTAGCTCATATTGCTGCTTAGGTAAAGTAATGTGTGCAAAACTAGTTGAAATTTATGCACAATATTCTTTATATGAAAAAAAAATTCAAGAACACCAAAATTGTATATTCTGGGTGCTGTTAGTCAAAGTTCTGAATTTTTGCAAAAAAATATAGAAGAGATAGCGATAATTCAGATAGATGTCCCCATTCTGACCACTTTTAAGCAGCTGTGTACAAAATTTCAATTTCATTCAAATCTGACAATTATAAGTGCTTGAAAGTTTGTGCACGAACTTTTTTACCGATCGCTGCAAAGGTTTTATGATGCAACGGCGCCAGCAAGCGAGAATGCCACAAAACCAAGACATCTGTTTGTGCCCGATACCTATCGCGCGTGCAGCTACGACCACCTTGATCTTCACAGCGAAGCTGTCGCGGGCGCTCCCACTCCAATAGCTGCGGCTTTCACTGGCCCCATCCACAAGTCCACCAGGCACAACGCGGCATAAAGCGTACGTAGAGGAAAGTAGCGATGCAGGGCACTCGCTATTTTTGCAGCGGAGCTCAAGAAAGGTCGAAAGGCCCTTCCATTTTTCAGGCGGCTCACATGCCACAAGAGCACACGTTGGGCAAGCAGCCCCGCTTACCAGTAACGTAAGTGCACTGATGTCACATATCGCTGCACTTTTGGGATGGCGACTGCTCGATGCTCTGTCATTCTCAAAAAGTCAAATCTTGATCTCCGAGGCACTCACAAAATTCACCGGGGCTTCAATTTCGCCCAAGTGGCCGTTGCCTTGGTTAGAGCTAGCTGCCTTCGGGTGACTGCCTTCGGCTGTCGCTTTTCATCGAGGCTTGCGATGGCATTCCTGGTACGCTTTCTTCGTTTGAGCTTTCCGAGCTTGAAAATCGCACTGCTTCGGTTCGTCGTTCCTTTCTAACAAATTAAAGAAACGGACTGGAGAGATCAATATTTACGGCGCACAATGCGAAAGCAGACGGTAGCGAAAGCGGTTTCGGCCAATGGCGGCTGTGCTAGAGCACCACGGGATTTAAAGGGCCAGTAGAAGCGCTCGAAATAGGCGCTGAAAACACATTCGTTTTATTATATTGAGTCGAAATACGCAACTGCGGAAGGTGCTGTCTGTGAGAAGGCTTACTGTACCTCCCCGTGCAAACGACAATGGCGGGCAGTGCCACGCAGGGGGATAAAGCGGGGCGAGGAGGTAGTGCTACACTCGCGTAGCGCCATGATGGTACTCCTATTAATTATCTTTCCTTTACTCGCACAAAAAACTCTAAAACACATTAAAGTTCATAAAAAGTTTTCTTACATTTTATTTTCTTATAGTAATAAAATTTAAGTGATATAAAAGCTGATAAAAGCATACTTGCGATAGTTTCGTATTACTTGGTCAGCTGCACCTAGCTGGCTGTAAGCAGCCGTAGTGTGCGAGGAGTACTATCATGGCTGCGAACACGATTAGCAAAGGAGTGGAGAGGGTGTACATGGGAGTGCCGACATCGCTTTCGCTCTAGCCTTAGTAGTATTAACTCTACGGCGCCCCGTTTTCAAGAGGCAGACGCTTGCAACTTAACGAAGTCCGCGGAAAGTAGCAGTTTCTCAAGCTATCGTGACTTAATAAAATGGGCTTCTTACTAACTTTGCGTTCGAATTTTGCCTTGATTTTGTAGGGAGTTATAGCTGAATGCCCAAGGATAATTTTGCAGTCAGAAACTCAAAACTGAAAAATTTTGCAAAATTACTCGCTTTTTTGACGCGTGTCTCCCCTTAAGTTTTGACACTCCATTTGACGGTGCGACCAGGTCTTCTTCATCGTGCAGTCCTACTGCTTGCAGTGCCATGGAAGGCTGTGAGCGCAGAGCAGACAGCTTGGCGAACAGTCTGCATAGGTGTGATTTGTCCGAATGTATGGTATATGAAAGCAACCCAACAGAATGTCTGTTAACAAATGATAACTGCAAAATGCATTTATTGTGCTACGCATTAAGTGAGTTAGAGACGGAGCATGAAACCAGATCATGCTTTCCTGCTTGGAAATTGCATTTATCTAGCTAGCTTTTTATTTTCTTCATAGTCTATTGTCTCATTGTATCCCACAGTGGCTGCTATTTGTCTGCGTGTGTGTTTACTTTTCTGATTTGTTTCCCATCCTGCTTCAGATGCTTCAAACCCATAGGTCTCTCTTATCTCGCTCATTCTGCAGTATAGCTGTTAACGACTCTGTAAGCAGGCATTCCGTGTGCTTTCACATAGGTGACAAATATTTTGACAGTCTCTGGACTGCAGTGATGCATGTTGCGGCCTTGGAGTTTTTAAGCCCTAAGTCCACGGATCGCGAGTGAGTGCATTCTGTGCGTAATTCGCATTTGAGTCTTCTTCTGTATGAGGCAGTGCATGGTATGCGACAAATGCGCAATGCTAAGATCTAATCTCAGATCTCTACCAGCATAGGCATAATGGTCCCTTCCATTTCCACTGTCAAGAAAGCACGCTCTTGCAAGGGAATTTTCCCGCAATGTTGTGTGAAGGTGCACGGATACCATCTTTAAAGGTGAGGGGTGTTGGGGAATTAGTAATTTAATTTCTTGAACTTACTTTATTTTAAGCATCATATATATATATATATATATATATATATATATATATATATATATATTTCCTTATTAATGCTGCGCAAGATGTCCTCTGATACTGCTTCATGGTGTTGTGGGGGTTTGCATCACTGTGAAGGTTTATTTTAGCCGATGCTGACACAAATTGTTTCACCTTAGGCGTCTTTTTTTTTTTTTTTTTTTTTTTTTTTTTTTTTTTTTTTTTTTTTCATTGAGCTTTATGGTAAACTAAGCAATGAACTCGCATTGTTTGTCTCATTCGAAAATTTGTCTTAATCGAGTTCATCTTAGCTGGAGTTTACTGTACTTTGTTTTTAGCGCAAAGTCTTGGTGCTGTAGTTTCTAGCCAGCCAAGCAGCCAACCATTTTAGCACCTTGGTGGTTTGAAATCAAGCAAGCATGTCATAGGGCATGATATAAAGAAATTCAGTGTGTTAACTGTTCCTCGTGCCAATATTTCAAGTGAAAAGAGAACAACCTAAGCATGCATTGTTTATTAGACTGTTTTGTCATAAGATGCCCAGCAGTGCCCTGAGTTATCGCAGCAGGTACGGTTTGGTTTTTAGTTACTGTTGACTAGCATGTGCAGAATCTCACAAGATGGTTAGTAATTCTTTCTAGGTCCCTAATGCCGTAACTATTTGCAAGGGGGTGAAGCATTGTGTGACATCAGAAAAACTACTTAGTCGGTGACCATGCCACTGAAAACTAGTAATAGAAAACCTTGCAAAGGGCAAAATATGACAATTGCGCTGTACAAGGTAGGGAAATGTATTACCAGTATGAAAGTATAGAGAAAATGAAGAAGAAAATGCTTCTACATGGTCATTGAGCACAGTGACATGTTTTTCTGAGCTGTTGTGGATAGTATATATGACATCTAGGAAAAGGTACGCATGTGATCACACTGCTTCGACTCTGTAAACACTTGTCACTTTCAAGAAGCTTCTATGTTTCTATGTGGCCTTACTGCCAATGAAAAATGCTCAGAAAATGTTGCTTACCAGTAGCCTATTTTGAAAGACTGATGGAAAATATGCTGAAAAAATTCTGCTTGCCACTTTGTAGGTAACTGCACAATGATGCATTCAGTGTCCAAATTCTTCTCCACTCTCAACAGCTATTGATGCCTGTCCAACAAAAGAGTACAGCCTTCATCTGCTTGTTTCTACCATAAAAGGGGACCTGATGAATGTCTACATTGACAACAGTAAGTTGTAAGCATGGCTACATTGATTGGAAATGTCTCATTCATAATGTTTGTCTCCTTGCTTGTTGACCACTTTATCCTCTCTGTCCCAGATCTGAACATCAAAAGTGAGAGACTTAGCATTGAGCTGCCTTGGATGCTACAGCCCATTGGCCTGGCTCTTTCACCTAGCGGCATCTACTTCGCAGTTTTTTATCAGTAAGGAATTTGTATTTTGTACAGCATTGAGTCTCGTGGCAGCTGTGGAAAATGAAGAACTTGGAAGGAAACCTAATTTTAAAGTGGGATATGTGATCGTTGAAGGCAGTTAAAGGGACACTGAAGACGATTCCAGTTCAGTTCAGTTCAGGCGTTCAGTCGTGTCCGACTCTTCGTGACCCTATGGACCATGTCACGCCACGCTTTCCGGTCTCTCACTATCTTCTTAACATCACATAGCTTCATCTGCAATGCCTCGAGAATGCCATCTAACCATCGCGTTCGCTGCCTACCCCTTCTCCGGCGACCCTCAACCTTTCCCAACATCAAATCTTTCTCCAGCGACTCCTCTCTTCTCATCAGATGACCAAAGTAGCTGAGCTTTAACTTTAGAATTTGACCCTCCAATGAGCAGTCAGGGTTTATGGTCGACAATATCGACTGATTTGATCTTCTGGCAGTCCAAGGAACTCTTAAGAGTCTTCACCAGCACCACAATTCAAACGCGTCAATTCTTCGGCGGTCAGCCTTTTTCACAGTCCAACTCTCGCATCCATACATCACAACTGGAAAGACCATAGCACGGGTTATACGGATCTTGGTTGGCAGACTAATGTCTCTGCTCTTTACTAGGCGGTCAAGGCTAACAATTGCTCTCTTTCCCAGAAGCAGGCGTCTCCTAATTTCATGGCTGCAGTCTCCTTCCGAGGTAATCTTGGCGCCCAAGAACAGAAAATCTGTCACAGCTTCCACTTCTTGTCCATTGATGCTCCAGGACTTGATAGGGCAAGACGCCATGATCTTCGTCTTTTTAATGTTCAGTTTAAGCCCAAACTTCTCACTCTCTTCTTGTACGCGCATCAGAAGTCTCTTGAGTTCCACTTCACTTTCTGCCATTAAAGTGGTATCATCCGCATATCTAAGGTTGTTGATACGTTTTCCAGCAATCTTCACTCCAGCTGAAGACTCGTCCAGACCGGCCTTCCTCATGATGCACTCTGCATATAGGTTAAATAGGCAGGGCGACAGTATGCAGCCTTGCCTCACCCCTTTCTCAATCGGAAACCAATCAGTAAGACCATGCCCAGTTCTGACTGTGGCCTCTTGCCCTTCATAAAGGTTCCTGAGGAGACAGATGAGGTGAATTGGAACTCCCATCTCTTGGAGAGCTTGCCACAATCTGCTGTGATCTACGCAGTCAAATGCTTTCGCATAAGACGATTCCAGCTGGCCTTTATTCTTAGTAAAAATTGAAATCGTCTTCCCGAACTAGGTGATAATGTTTTGAAAGTAAATGATGGTGTTGCCTGGCTTCAGGCACACGCACGCACAAATCTCTCTCAGCACACTGCAGTTTGCTTGCGAAAATGGGTGTCGACACATTTCATTTTTACAGCCTTTGTTTTTGACTTGCATAAGCTACTATATGTACAAAGTAGCATTTTCGCCGCCATAGTGCAGTAAGTATGTCAACGCAGGCCAAGTTCAGTCTCTCCTCAATGTCCATTTAATAGTTTGCTTTTGACAGTCCCATGCCCGAACTCTGTCATGAGAAGACAGATAAAAATATGTGTCTCAGTCCTGTCATTTATGTTCCTTCTCTGTCCACGTCAGTTCAGGGGGGAAGCTGATTTGAAATCGCGAATGACTGCCATAATATGAACTTTTTTTTTATATATTTGTATCCACTTGCATGCCTCCTTTTCTATGCTGTCCGAAAGTTTCATTGCTGAAATGTGTAGGGAAGTGCGCTAAAAATGTTTTCTCCCTGGCCCGCGTTGGCTCCGCACATCGGGGAAACGCTTGAATAGGCATTTTTCTTCATTGCGGTTTTCTGAATAGGTTATCACTTTGTGAAGTTGATTTCCGAGCCAGTGTTTTATCTCTTTTGGCCTTGTTTGTTCGCACTCCTGGAACAGTACTGCAGATCAAAACATTTTTGTTTTTAAATTTTATTCATTTTAAATTTCTGGTGTGAGACATGTCTACTGCTACTGCATTGCAAAAATCTAAGGCTGAAGACTTGTGCCTCACGGGGAAAAACAAAATCTGAGAATGTCTTGACTCGCAGTATACCAATAGAAACGTAATGAATGCTGAACAAACTTTTTGCCACATTTTGTTAACAGTATGCTTTGCACAACAATATAGAATTGTACTGTAGAGAAAATATTGTTGAGGTATAACCACGAAATTTTGCAAGAATGCTCACACAAATTTATTTTTCAATAACCCCAAAAGGTTCTTTGATATTAGGTCAAAGTAGTGTCAGGTAAGAAAAAGTTTATTTGACCAAGTTGAGAAGAATTACTTTTTAGGCGTGTGTGGCCAGTGAAATTTTGCTGGAATAGTATTCACTCCATTATGTGCTGGCCATCGGCACTCTGTGCAAGTTGCAATGACAAATGGCTTTGTATGCAAGGCAGTGCTACTTTTGCTGCTTTTGTGTGCTGTCTAATGCAAGCCTGTTGTGACGTAGCACAGCTAGGGGCAAAGCGACATTATTTCTTTATAACTACCCAAGCTAACAAATGTCATCCATTGCAGAGCAATGGGCTGATATGAGCACTTGATTTGCTTTGCGTAACTGTTAATGGTGGCAGAAAATGGATCTATCCATGTCCTTCCTGGAGCATGCAGGTCATGGTTTTTTTATATATTGAGCAGCAAGTATGTGTGTGAATGAGCATCATTTTTGTCACATTTTGAATGCTTTTTTCGTAATTCTAAACTCACTTTAGGCGAGCCTACATTAGGAAAATCTGCTGGTGTATTTGGGTATATGCCTGACAATCCCGCCACTACCCAGAATTGTAAGCTAGGACGCAGTCTATATAAAAGCTTTTTGTTGTTTTTATGAAAGAAAAGCAACAAAAACAAATGTATTGGCAGGCGTGCAGCCATGTTTGCTGCATTGTGGTAGTCGGCAGAAAAACGTTTGAAAGAGTATGGTGAGATTTTTATCTCTAATACAAGCACTACACTCAGCTTGTACTGTGCCCTAAAAATGTGCTATCATCACTGTAAAGCTTATCATGGTATTTTCCTGCTTCTTTTCAGCATCATCACTATTGTTCAAGAGAGCATCTTGAAAGAACCAATGCAGGTAAGAACACTGATGCCGCAAGTTGATGGGCAAATGTAGATTGTCCACATAGGACATATTTTGAACTTGTGAATTGGGGAAATCAACATCCCAGAGCAACACTGAAAGCCTTAGGGGAGGCCTTCAGATTAATTTAGACCGCCTGGGGTTCTTTAATGTACTCTGGCATCACGCAGCCTGTGGGTTTGTTTGTATTTCACCTACATCGAAATATGGCTGCCATGGCTGGGATTGCACCTATGACCTTGGGATCAGCAGCTAACCTGGTTTAACCAGGTCTATCATCCTGCCCTGTATAATTTGAGCCCAGATTGGCACTGACACTGAAGGCATTGATACTGTGGAGCACTCCTTATTGCTTTTATTAATCTGTTTACATGTTGATGTTACAGCTAATGGTCTTCAACCGGACACATGTGACGGATGTATGCGACCAGCTACTCAACATGGCTCAAAATAGCAGCACAGCATCAGACGTGCAGCTGGCAGATGCGACTGACTGCCTTGATCGCATCTACTCGTATGCCTGTGGCAAGGGATGCCTGCCCGAGAGGCTGCAGTTGTATGTGACAGATGTAGCTTCGCTGGCATCGCTTGACCAAGTTTCCAGATGTGGCCTGCAGCTCTTCTGGTAAGATGCTTCTGCTGTCGCATGCTGTGCCTACGCAAAGCATACTGCTTTCACCCATGTTCTCTGCTGGTTCGTTTGGTGCACATATAAAACTGAAAAAGCAAAGTAAGTGAGATGATCAAGTGCCTTTAGCATAACTTACTTTTGACTTCGCTTAAAGCTTTCCATGTAGTGTAGTTTACAAGTTTTTCATTGAAATCTGTCACATCGTAATGACAGAGACACTTTTTTCTCCAGAAACAGTTTTTATAAGCTGCAAAAGGACAAAAACTAAAATAAGATACACTGAAGCTCCACTGTTGCATTCCCAAGTGCTGGGTTTCCCCGCTGTTATGTTTCCGTTAGGCAGCCCATCCAAGGTACCATAGAAACCCGTAAAATACACTCGGCTGTTACATCACAGTGTGGCAGTATTCTCTCTAGCTCACAAACCTCACATTGCGATAGTAGTGATCTGCCCCTTGCTGGATTTCGACAGCCTATGTTTAGCGCGCATGAACTGTGTCGGTAGGCAGGCTAAATGACTCCAGACTCGATTGGTGCGCGGCCACCACCCTGTTCGGAAACTTGCTGCATGTTGCGCCCACATCGATGCTGAGCACGTTTAACGGGCGGCAAGAATCTTTTTGCAACTGTTGGCGCATTTTTTTTTTTAACTACCTAACCTAATTCATGTTGGCACACTTCATTGCCGCAGCGGTATGAGCACAAATCACCTAAGGCATGAAAATAAAACTTCCGCTTTTGAATAGCTGCTTAGACAGATGGAAAGCCATCGCAGGGCATTTGGGATGATCTGTGTACATGAATGGCCACGACAGCTACAAAGCCTTTCAAATTTCAGATAAGTGTACTGCTTGTATGGGAAGCTCTAAAAATGAAAAAAGAAACACTGCAGGCAATGTACCTCTCGTGCACACTTCCCGCCTACTACTTTTCTTGTCTCTTACAATTTATTTCCGTGGTCCCTTGAAGAAAGTAACAGCAGGGTACTACTATAAGTTTTCCTGTTACTGGCCGATTTTGCAAATAAACTGCCTGGCTGGTCTTCTTTTTTTCTTTTGTTCTCAAAAGTACTACTTCGTGATGCAAGCTGCTAAATGCAAAAACCAGGTAGAGTGTTAAGCCAGCATAACAACAGAATAGCAACAAATGAAGAAAAAAAAAAGTCTGAGTAGTGCAGATTCGAACCCAGGTATATCTCATGGGAAGCAGGTGCGGAACCCCTCTTCTGTTGCCACAGCCAACCACACCGTGTTTTTACCGCCACTTCCTCATGTTGTATACTGCATGTTGTATTTCGCAACGTCCATCCTTACACAATACAACCAAACGCACAATTATTTTTGTTGCACTGTTCAATTGTGATACATATGCCTTTTCCCACTTTTGGAGTGTTTTCTTCATCAAGTCTGCACAGTGATACTTTTCTTCGTGTCATATATTAAGACAAAAAAAAATTATGTATTTGACTGACTGTCTTAATAGCTGCAGTTTAGTGTTCAGTATAGCAGAATCGTTTAAATAGTTCAATTAAAGCAACTTTTTTTTTTTTTTTTCAAAAACTCTTCATAATCACCTATTTTATTCTATGGTATTGAAAAAGTTATGAAAAAGAGGAACGTAAACATATGCAAGCCACATTTTCAAAAGCATTATACCTCATTTCTTACATTCTGAAATAATATTATGCTGCAATGTATTATTTTTAAATTCATGCTCTCTATGCTTTTTCTAAATTTTTATTGCCAATAGTTTGCACAAAAATTTTTGAAGTAGTGTATACATACAACCTCACCTTCGTGAAGCATAAGTGTAACACTAAGAGCTACATAAGGAAGCAAATGTGCACGTGTGTGTAGGATGCTAAGGAAATATTTAGCGGGGCTAAAAGACTAGTAGAGAGATCAAGGTGGTCAAGGCTGAAGTACTGGAGATGAGAGGGCAAGTAATTGTGGAAGCTAAAGACTACGCAGGTTTGTAGATGTCACTGCGTACAGCATGTGCTCCAGCACTTGAGCTGTGTGTGGACATGAATTAATTCCTGGGTTGCAGATAGCTCACTGTACTTGCAGACAGTTTTCTTTTTTTTTTTTTTCTTAGTAATGAAGGGAAGGCTGCTGCAGGGCAGGAGTTGTAACTGTATCATTCTGTCAAATAGGTTTGGCCACACGGCAGTGCATCTGGGCACTTGACACGTTGCTCTCCCCACAGTCCCATCGTTCAGTCGCTTACATGTCTTAAGCAACAAACATTGACACAGTAACATATTTCAAGAGAAACAGTGCTTGCTTACATCTTTACATTGTAGTTATAAGATAATGTAACTTGATAAAAGTGGCGCAGAGAACACTGCATTGCTGTCCCTCACAAGAATTTCGTACTGTACCATAATTCTGAACTTTTGCTGCTCAATGCAAAAAAAAATTACTTATGGCAAGTTCTTGTTTAGATCCGCTTAATGCTTTAGCTTTGAATTCAGAGTAAGTAAGAGGGGAAAGATTACGCATAACTGATGCACTGGAGAGTGTTAGGGCCTTCTTTTACTAAGTGCACTGTCTGCTGTCCACATTTTTTGCAGTTTCTTGAAGAGGGTGGCATTGGCCGTGGCCAAATCTGACGTGTCGGTAAGCCACACTTTTCAAAGCTATTGTAGTGCAGACCTGGAAGGCTAGTCAGGTATTTGCATCTGTTATATGCTGTGTTGTCTTTCATTTCAAAGGCATTTCACATCGCGCATTCTTTGCGTAAAAGTTATGAATACAGCGTTTATTTTTCTGTACAGCGGCAAAAGGGAAAGGAATTGCTCTGGCTGCATAATAAGCACAGATTTTTCATGTCCTTAGTGTCCTCTTAGGTCTGGAATTATGAATGCACCTTTTTTCCCTCGAAGCCACTGACCGGCCTTGAAGGAAGTGCAAAAATTCCCTCTGTTCCAAGTGACATACTTGCACAGTAGTGCGAGATGACAGGCCAGCTTTTGTATTGCTTGCACATGTTTCCAGCAAAGAAAGTGAATTCAGCTCATTTTTACAGAATTTCAACACGTTAGATTTAATGTAATAATGCAATAGGCAAAAAAACACTGACACATTTAATATTAGTATGGAATAAACACAAGTTGCCACATGCATAGGTTTTCTGAAAATTGTAAAAACTAGTGATGTTCATTTATTGAAATTTGCAAATATAAATCAAATACGAATATGGCAAAAAAATGCCTTCAAATATCGAATATCTGATTAGTGAAGAAAAATAAAAATGAAAAAATAGCAAACATTGTTCGTCTTATTTACTTTGGAATTCACATGGTATTTGTAAATAAAGTTAAACTAGAATTACATAGAATTGTATATCTTACTGAAAAACCTGGTTAGAAATTTTATACAAGATTCCTTATAATGCTTTATTGTACAAGATAGGCCCGCATGAAACTAGATGGAGCTGTCATATCACTGCTGAATACAGTAAACTGTCATTAATTCAGCCTTCAAAGAGACCAGAATAAATGTCCGATTTAAGCGAAATCTCTACTTATCGAATGGACCTGAAAAAAACTGCCAAAAACCGTTTGCATCGCAGTAATTCTATCTGATGGACACCTGCATGCCAGTTGCCTGCAATTGAGACTGAACCTAAATGAGAAAAACGTTTTTTCCCAGTTTCAAGCACTTCGCTTTCCGTGGTCCCCGTCGCCTTTTGGGGATACTATTTCACTGCACAGTCATGCAACCAAGCATCGCGGTGGAGCAAGCAGTGCAGTGCAACTGCAGTAAATTCAGAAATGTTTTGCTTATTCTGCAATTTTTGAATATTTTAATAATAAAAAATTCCAAACACTAGTTTTTCAAATATGATTACAAATCAAATAACAAACATTAGATTTGTACTTCAAATTTCAGATGCTTGCACACCCCTAATAAAAGGAACCAGTCTTCAGTTGCTGTTTTTTTTTTTTTTCATTTTTTTTATTCGACTTATCATAACTATATATAAATGCATAATAGTATCAGCTTTTAAACAGTTTTAAGGTTTTTTTGAGGCTTCACAGCTGTGCCGGAACCCTGGCTGCAATGTGGAGGTGGAACTTTGTACTGTCTTGTCAGTAAGCGAAAGGACAACCATCCTGCAGCCCTCATTTTTGGGTGTTTTTTTTTTTTTTTTTCTTTTTTGCAGGATGATGACATGGAAAGGGCATTAGAGGATGATGACCTGAAAAGGGCATTACAGGAGCTCTTGCATCGGCACATCGTGACTGTGATAAAAACCTGTGATGCCAGCCACCTCAGCGATCGTCAGAAGACATCTGTGCAGCATTTTTACCATCACCTGACCACCTCTGGTGTGGCCACAGAGGAGCTGGTCTCACAACTTTTTGCTCCCGAACCTTTCGCCACTATCGTGGCATCTGTCGTGGAGCAAGGGGCAGTCTTTGGCAAGTGCCCAGTGTGCGGGGACGGTGTGCCATTCACAGCTCTCAGTGAGGGGACTTGCGGGCAAGGCCATCGGTTTGGCCGGTGCATGCACTCAATGCTTGTGTGTGAGGCGACTCCTTTCAGGCGCTGCAGCACGTGCAGAGTGTTCGCACAGCGTGAGCCTGTCTGGACAAACAGCACGACCTGTGTATATTGTGGCAAGGGACTTTTGTGACTTCGCCCATCAGTGTGGATAAGCCTTTGCGAGCTGATCACATGCCTTGTACATGATTCCAGTGTGAAAATTTTTGAAGGATTTCATGAATGCAGGGTGTCTAGCAACCGGGAAAACCGGGAATTGTCAGGGATATTTCATGCACCGGGAAAAATCGGGGAAATGTCAGGGAAACCATCAAAAATTTCGCCAAGTCAGGGAAAATGGCACTATATATTCTGCAGTGCATTTTCATTTTAAGCTGGCATACAGCAAGTATGTTATTCATGCCGATTTTTTTTTTTCTGAGCGCGCGGCCCCCAACGCGACCGCGCCGCAAGGTGAGGCACGATATATTCCTTTGACGCCAGCGCATGGTTGAGCTGCCACAATAGAAGAACCAATACGCACGTGAGTTGGGTACTAAATAAAACATGCGGGAGTGCTGCGTGAGAGTAGCACGCGACAAAAAGCAGGAATAATTGCGTCGGCAGCAGCCAGCGCGAAAGCGATCGGCGAGCTGAGCTACAGCTGAGGTCCGTTGTGACACTCCAGCGGTTGACCGCTCACATCTTCGCGATCTCGCCGCAGGTTTCGCACTTCATGTGCGCGATAAAATTGCTTAACATGTTCATGCCCATAATCACAAACACGGTACCGGCATCGCATTCCGCGCTAACGCTGAGGTGAAACTCGCATTGGGTCAGGGACTTTCCTGACAGAACGGCAGTGCGCCGGCTCCGCCGTAGTAGTACGCAGCGGTGGCGTCAACTCAAAGTTTACCGTGATCCGGGATGCAATTTGCATGCAGTTCGAGCTGTAATTTTTACCCGCGATGTCCATCGAACAGCGTGGTTGATGTTCCTTGCACATCTAACAAGTCTGGCACCGTCTGTTACTTGCGGCCGGCATCTTCTGGTTTTTGTTCCACGCCTGTTTCTTATGGCTTCCAAAGGTTCGTTGCATGCACGGTTACAATCTACTGCTTTCTGGCACTTCGATCGCAAGGCAAAAAATTATGTGGGATTTTAGCGACTAAAGTAGTGAAAGGCGAAAGCTTGAGAAGTCTCATCTTGTCTAGCGTTCCTGCCATCTGCAATCCCACACTTAAATGCTCGCCAAGGAACACCACGCGACAGGAGTGATGGCGTACCATCCAAACGCACACTTGTCGGAGAAAGTAGGGTGCCTAGCCCATTTTTTCTCCCTATATCTTATTATTTTACATTGGTTAACTATACCGTCATTCTATTTATTGAATTTTTCTTTCTGCATTACTAAAATTATGTCGTTTTTCTGCTTTTAAGCCACCAATCTTCCAATCGTTTTTTGCTAGCTTCCACTGCAGGTTCATTCACCCGGCCACTGGTATCTCTAAACCTCAGAGCTTCAGGAAGAGTGACTGCGCCTGCATCGACTTCCGGATGGATACCATTACATTCGAGTATAATATGGTTAATTGTTTCTGTGGATTTACCACATACTGCACATGTATCATCTTCCTTGTTAAATTTCTTTTTGTAGCTGCGTGTTCTAAGACACCCTGATCTAGCTTCAAAAAGTAGGGCACATACTCTTGCATTATCAAACAAAGCTTCCTTTCTGATCTGACTTTTCCACTTTCGGTATATTTTCACATTGTTTTCCATCGGATTTCTCCAATTTTTACCTTCTGTGTTTTTCACCTGTTGCTCAACGCTCTTTATTTCTTCATCCTTGTGACCAGCATATTTACTGGTTAGTTTCCTCATTCTTTTCCTCCATTGTGAGTCAACGCTTTTTAGGTATAGGTATTTAAATACTTTAGCTGCCCATCTGTTACTGTCCAATTTCTTCAGGCGTTCCTCATATAATATTTTACTCTGAACTTCCTGTACTTTAAGAGATGCCCAGCCCATATCTCCCTGTACCGCCTCATTTGTGGTTTTGCCATGGGCACCCAGTGCTAATCGTACGACGGCTCTCTGATTTATTTCTAATGCCAACTTTCTAATTTTAAATGTAAAACCGCATTTCCGAAAGTAAGCCCGGGCACCATAATTCCTTTCCAAATACCCCTCAAAACCTCATACCTGTTGTATCCCCACAATGCCTTATGCTTCATTATTCCGGCATTTCTTCGCCCTTTTGCCTTAAGTGATTGCTTATGCTTTTCAATGTATGCCAATCCTTCGTTTACCCATACCCCGGGATATTTATATTCTGCCACTCTGGGTATTTCATGGCCACGTATTAAGGCAAAAGCCTTTAATGGCTCATGCTGTCGTGGACAAAGTGAGTCCCGCTTTTGCGGCGTTCTGATTGGCCGAGGCGGGATGCGTCCCTGCCATCTGCAATACCACATTTGAACAGGCGCCAAGGAACGCCACGAGGCAGGAGCGATGGTGTACCGTCCAAACTCACACTTGCCGGAGAAAGTGTTAGATACTGCGCCTTTCCTTTCCTATAAACCAATTATAGTTGTATGTAGCACTGCAACGAACGCCGATAACAGAAGTCTCATTTTGTCTAGCGTTCCTGCCATCTGCAATCGCACACTTGAACGCTCGCCAAGGAACGCCACGCGACAGGAGCGATGGTGTACCGTCCTAACGCACACGTGTGTGTCGCAGAAAGTGTGACAGATACTGCGCCTTTCCTTTCCTGTAAGCCAATTACAATTATATGTAGCACTGCAATCAATGCCGACAAGAGGCTAACGATGGGAGGCAAATTATAGGATAGGAAGGATAGACTTTTGCCATTCTCCTCTTAAGAGACATCTAAGAGACCCTTTCATTTTTTTAGGACCCTGATCAGTTGAGCCGTTGAAAATCATCAGACCCGACTTAACTGCCCTAATACTGAAGCCTAGTGTCCCCTTTGTCTCCACAATACTTAACCAGAGTTTGCAATTCTTCCTGACTTTCTGCTAGCAGCACAATATCGTCTGCATACATTAAACCGGGGAGGCGCTACTCTACCGCCGTTCCGCCTAATCTATATGACAGGTTAAAACCTAGGTTGCTTTCTTCTCTAGGGTGCCTCAATGCGCGCGCCCCCCTCCGCCGCTCCGGAGGGCGCGCATGCATCGAGGCGCCCTAGGAGAAAGTTTAACGGATACTGCGCCTTTCCTCCAGAAGTCTCATCTTCTCTAGCGTTCCTGCCATCTGCAATCCCACACTTGAATGCGCGGCAAGGAATGCCACGCGACAGCCGCCGCAAAAGCAGGGCACACTTTGTCCGCGACAGTATGAGCCATTAAAGGCTTTCGCCTTAAAACCTCTGCTACAACGCTGCACAAAGCGATGCATCGAGATACACGAGCGCAAACGGAGACGCACATGAAGCAGCGGCCACGGTGGCAAATGCAAAACAAGAAAGAAAAATGACGTGCCAATCGCGCCAACCAATGGGAGACGTGGAACGGAGCTCTTGAAAAGCGCGCAGCGTGAGAGCTAATCGGAGACCATAAACAGCCTTCAGAAAAACGGCGCATGCAGCCATTTTGATATAGCGCAAATTGCACACGAAGAAAACAGCTTTTAAACTACAGTGTACTAGACTAGTACATTATGTTTTAAACAAAGCCTAAGATGTTGGCGATCGGCCGGCTGCACAACGCCTGCAGATCACGCGGGAATTTCAAACAAAATTCCTCTTTTCGGGGGGAAATTTCGTGGCTGCCATGAAGTTTTAAAAGCAGATTTTGTCGCATTTCCTGACCGAATTCAGCGTTAATTGAGTGCAAGTGCTCGAAACGATAAAAATGAGTTTTTCTCAAAATCGATTTTTGAACATTATCGTCTCCCCTTAATTAACCCTACGGCTGTTATCTTTAAGAATTTTCTCTGCAGCAAGTCTTCAACTAATTTTATTTTCCGGCTGATTGCGCATTTATCAACAATCTGAAAGTTTACAACTTAGACGCACTTTCACATAATGGCCGCAGGCGTCGCCACTATTATACACATAGGCACGGACGGCGGTGACCTAGGGTACCTCGCATCGAGGCACCCTATATACACCCGAATTGTGACCAATCATAACCGCCGTTGTTTTTTCTTTTATACATGGGGCCTATAGGAAATTTCGCAACTGGTGGTATCAAAGAGCTCTGCTGAAGCTAGCATCAGTGCGCTTTTAATTTTCAGCAAACTTGCAACATTTTTACCCGCCATGAACACTAATAACAGCCTTTCAGTATTGTAAGCTGCAGAATATGATTAATAAATAGCTTTTTGTTGGGAATTATTCGTCTATGCTCATTATCATCAGCAGCTACATTTTTGAGCTGCTTCACTCGTCAGAGAATTTGATCTGAAATAATCAGGGAAAACCTGGAAAAGTCGGGGATTTTGAAAATAATGGTTTGCTGGACACCCTGGAATGGCACCTGGACTCAGCATTGTGTGCCATCAAGCAATCTGTGGCACCTGTATACAGTTTCTGTAGTTCTGGTGCTAAACACAGTTATACTCTTTCAGAGAAAAAGGTTCACGCTCCACACTGTTTTTTGACCTAAATGATTTTTTATCGTACCTGTTAGAGAGTCTCCCACTGGGCCCGTATGTCAAAATCAATCTCGGCACATTACTAGACGACCCACAGCTGCTCAAGGTCTGGATATATAGTAGAGAAAAAAGAAAAGATGCTGAGCCACAACACAAAACCTGACTTCTCAACATTTTGTTGTCATTGAGCTGGGCAGTCTGATTTCGGTAATGTTAGGCATACCTGTGGGTCATGTTCAAGTTTCAATTTCACAGCCAGCAGGATTGGAGAGGTGCAGACGGAATCTAAAGTTCCCAGGCCACAGGGCTTCTTACCATGTAGTGGGGCATTTACAACATCCCCAAAGTAGGAAATTTGTGTATCTTCTTTGTAGCTTCTTAGATGTCTTCTAAGCATCACAAGTAGTGTTGAACAGCAGACCATATAGCCTAGGAACGTTTGATGCACCCTGTGCATTCATTGATGTCATGCCAAGGACATGGCTGCAGCGCCTGGTTGACAACAGCAGTGCAAGGAGATTATACTGATGCTAGGTTGAACGAATTGGCATTCGGCAATTTTCAGTCCTATTAACCTGTATAGACAAAAGGCCCTAGTGCAAAGCGATGTAAGCAAAGTCAAGCGGATGCTTCACTTTTAAACAGTTCACAGGGCAGTGCAATGGTCTTATTGGTAAAAAAAAAATATGACTTGTTAGCTGGTCTTGTAAAATTGCACAGCATCTGGGGACCTAAAAGGCCCACTGTCCACCCTCCGGTCGAAAATATTTTCTTCCCCGGTGACTGTGACACTTCGCCCCTAGAACGGAAGGCCGCAAAATGTTTTTGAAAAGAGTAACTAATAACGCAGTTACAGCCACCGCAATCACCCGATTCTGTCATGCTTCTCTCCTTCCGTTCCCTCTCAAAGGTTTTTCACTCTCCTGCCCGAGGTCGTCTAGCCTCCGCAAGACAAATTCCCCTTCCTCCGCGTTGGGCGGGAGGTGGGGCGTGGCACTCCGCGAACGCGAAAAAAAAAAAAACGGCCGAGGGAGCGCGCGCCGCTGGATTCGGTCTGGCCGTGGCGAGGGAAAAGCGCGCAGCGAGCGGTAGACACCCATCCTTCTCCCGTCAGTCAGCGAGACGGACCAATGGACGTCGTTCGCGGTACGTACGTCATTACTGTGGCCCGTCGGGCCAGCGCAGGAAACGGGGAAGCTGGCTTCCCAAAGGAGAGCATGAGAGAGCTTTGGATTGTATTTTCGATGCTTTGCGGCGCGCGTGTCACTGTAGCATTTTGCACAGACTATCTCCGGTACCTGATTGAAACACTGGGCTCCTTTGCTTAAAAGGGCCTTCCCTGGACAGTGGCCCTTTAAGCAACACTGAAAACAAACTGAAGTTGCCTTCTGTCAATAAATTACTCGTACAGTCTTTTAAAAGTTACAAGCCATGGGCCTGCTTCTAAACCATGTAGTAGTGCTGCTTTAGCATTTGTGGAAGCGTATCTCATTGGAAAGGGTAAGGCGAAAAATCTTAACCTTTAAGGGATTTGGAACACTAGGAATGCATTATGAGCGGCACTTTATGGCTCAGAAGGAAACCCGCTAGTCTCCAAACTTTGGACAAAGATATTCATTTAGTGACTAATAAAATGGAACACCTAAATGTAAGGTCTGATTTGTTCTGTTTTTGTAGGGTTTAATGTCCCAAAGCAAACGCAGGTTATTATGGACATCATAGTTGAGGGCTGTGGATAATTTCGACCACAGGGGTTCTTTAACTCGACACCACAGAGTACACAAGTGCCTTGCTTTCTGCCTCTATCGAAAAAATGACACTTTAGAAAAAGGCAGACACATTACTACCGCCAGCTCAGTCAAAATGCAGTGCATCAAGAGGAATTTTTTCTTTTTTAAACACAGGGCCTGGAGGCTAGGCTGCTTAAAATTGACTTCCAAAATGATGATTCAGAATGTTGCCGTATCATCCATATCGTTTTTTTTTTTTTTTTAATTTTGAAAATGCATTTCGTGTCGCCTATGCAACGCAAGAAATTTTGCGCAACACATAGCCAAAAGCGAAGCCAGGCAGCCAGAAACGTTGCTAGCCACGCCTCCTAACTTGCACCATTCAGTGGTGTGGAGGTCATGTGGTCCTTTTGCACCACTCGACTGAATGGTTGACAGCAATGAGCAGGCAGAGGGCACGACAGGCGCATTGCTATCTGATGCACGCTCATAGACATGGATAGTGCTGTTCTTGCCCATACATTTTCGCTTTTGCTGGTAATACTATTAATGGCTCATATCTGCAGTTCCCTTGAACCCTATTTTTCATGCATGCATTTTGCTGTTAGCTTAATTACTGATCTGTCAACCTTAATTAGTGTATCTATTATTTAATGCATGCTCATTAGAATACAGTCATAAGCTACCACAGTATGTGAATGATATAAAACCCTACTTTAAACCAAGCCATGCGGAACTGCTTGCGTGGCCTAGAAGCATGTGACCCATTTGTGACCCAAGGGTCCTGGGAGAATTTGGATTCCCATTTGACCCTTCCATCTCAAAGGGGCTACCCGAGATGACAGTTCCTGCCAACTGAGCCACATCCTGCGGTTTCATCACCACACAACCTGCTGGCCAGTTGATGGTCTAACATGTAACCTTTTTGCTTAATGTGACTACGCCAACATCAGATCTGGACAACGGGGCCTTTAATGCTGTTGCATTAAAGAGTTCACTATTTAGTGTTAGTCAACCAACTTGCTAGCTAGCACATCTTAGTGACCCCGCCGCGGTCATGCTGTGGTTAGGGAGCTCTGTGTGCCCAAGGATGCAGGATGGAACCTAGCTGGCCACCATGGCCACTTTTTGGTGGAGGCGAAAAGCAAGGCACCCGTGTGCTGTGGGATGTCAGTGCACTTTAAGGAACCGCAGGTGGTAGAAATTTCCAGAGCCCTCCACTGCGGTGTCTCTCAGTCAGAGTCGCTTTAAGACGTTAAACTCCGCCGGAGTGGCGCAGTGGTTACGGCACTCGACTACTGTTCCCAAGGACGCGAGATCGAATCCCGGCCTCGGCAGCCGCTTTTCGATGGAGGCGAAAAGCAAGGCTGTGCTGTGCGATGTCAGTGAACGTTAAAGAACCCCAGGTGGTCGAAATGGAGTCCTCCACTATGGCGTCTCGTAGCCCGAGTCGCTTTGGGACGTTAAACCCCACAAACCAAACCCCGTAAACAAAACGACAAGCATCTTAGTTGTATCTGATGCACTACATCGCTGACAATTTATTTATTTATTAATGCTATAATCCCACAAGGGATTTTCGCAGGCTGGGTACATTGCTTCTGCGCCACGGCGGGTAGCTCATTATGCATCCCCAAGGTTCCAAAGCATTTGAAGATAAGGACTGGCTGGTATAGACCCTATTCACTATCAAGTTTAGCAGGCGGTAGTTGTGGCAACCCTGTATTGTGGAAACGCCATAACGTTGGTCGGTTCGAAACTAAAAGCACACAACAAAAATGTTTCCGACGCGCCGGCGTCCTCCCTGCTGCGCGCCACTCATTTGTCATTTGTCAGACACTTGAGACGCCATTTGCAACGCCGTCCAACCAGAGCTCGAATTTCACCGACGCCGTGTCATGATTCGCGGTAGGCCCTCTCTCTCTCTTTCCCCCTCTCCGATGTTGCGTTGTGCGTGCCATGGTTGCGAGTAAAGCTGCAATGACGTCACGTGAGTAAGCTCTATAAGGACTCCTCCTTCAAAAAGTCAGTGCGGCAAGCATAGACATCCTGTCATTTGGAAAGGAAGCGACCAGATAACCCCTTAATTTGTAGCAAAAGCTTATAGCTAGGAGCTGAGCTACACTGGGCTAAGTTTGCGCATTCGCTGATGCCTCCAAAAGGCCTCTACTGCGCATGCGCCGTTACCATAGCAACTTATTCAGCCGGAGCCGAGCGCGGTGGCCGCACGACCGCCGGCTCCTCCGCCGCGCAGTTTGACGTAGCACAAGCGGCTACTGCGCATGCGCCGTAATTACCATGGCAACCAGCTGCGCCGTCTTCCAGGTGTTCCGCCGCTGCCCCAGCAAATGCGCGGAGAGGCGTGGAAGGGCAGTTTCCGCATTGGGCATCGCGCTGCCGCTGAGCTGACCGAGTGGAGCAGGATCTGCTGGCATCGCACGCGCAGGCCATGAAAGTGGATTCCGCCTGTACCGGAGTAATTTCGACCACCTGGAAATCTGCACTAACATCGCACATCACACGGATGTGCGCCTCTCAATTTCGCCTCCATCGAAACGCGGCTGTCGGCGGCTTCGCAGCCGCTTTCGCTCCACATTCGGTTCAGCAGCGTTGAACTACAATTTTTAGCTTCAAGGTACAGAACACTACGGATGCATAACGAGCCACACG
The DNA here is from genome assembly GCF_055883805.1 of Amblyomma maculatum. Classification (NCBI taxonomy): domain Eukaryota; kingdom Metazoa; phylum Arthropoda; class Arachnida; order Ixodida; family Ixodidae; genus Amblyomma; species Amblyomma maculatum. The sequence goes on from NC_139345.1 coordinate 100,717,575, forward strand.
CCATAGTGCAGACGCAAGTCCCATCTCCTCTAGCTCCGCGTCACCAGCTTGGCACCCGCTGCGGTGGTACAGTACTTAGGGCGCGCGACTGCACGTGCCCAGGGATGCGGGATTGAATCCCGGCCGCGGCGGTCGCACACAGTTGGGATGTCAGTACAAGTTGAAACCACTCAAACTCTATAGTTCTGGCGATCGGTGATGAGAAAAGTTTTCATTGCTTTTCCCGTTTTGCGTTCTTTTCGTGCCAGCCAAAAGCCCGCTAAATTTGATATCCTGTTGTTCAGCTTCTGTTTCGAGAGAAAATAGTTTCCGCGTCTCAGCTATTTTCTCCCTTTAGAGAGAGAGAGAGAAGACTACACCGACATGGACCTCGGGGCGGGGGCTCAGCCATGGGGAGGGTCTCCTTGCCGGCTCTCCTGCGCCGTGGTAGCAAGGTCTTGAAATAAGCCTCTAGTTAGGGCAGGCGTAGGACGATCTTTTGTTAAGGCGGGGGTCCCACTCCGGCAGCGCGAATGTGCCATTTTAGGCAATGTTTGCGTGAGCATTCTGCGCGTTGTTCTTTTTCGAACATCACAATGTAGGCATCATTAGAAAGCTTAATATACTCTCTGTCAAATGATGTGCGCTGCTTTAGTGTGTCAACGTTATCAACTGCATGAGAGGTGGTTTTGCAGATGACAAATTCGCTAGCGTCGTTGATATACCCTACTTCGGATTAGTTTGCTGAAGAAACTGCTGCACTTAGAACAGTTTCCGTTGGCCTACACATAGAATGGGTACTTATATTATGAAACGTGAAGCGTAATTAGTTTTAATTTAATCAGTATTTGATCGGCAGCCTTTTAAACATGGTAAAGCTTGGCTATTTTGGGCACGAATATCTGCGCTTTATCAACGTGTACAGCAGTAAAATTTTTACCACTTCGGGCGCACATTATAATAGTTGAGTGTACGAAGTTTCATCGAAATTTATTCGCTAGTTCGTTTTTAATTACCTTTCCAATTTGAAGATTTCCGTAATACTGCCTCACATCGCATAGCTTGACCAGAAAAACCGCTCATTCTACAGCCTAGGAATCATGCATGGCGAAACTAGAATAGTCGTTATTTGTGAACCATGATCGCAAATTGCGCTTTATACAGTTAGCACGATTATACTGAGCCTTCAAATATAATCAATTTTTCGTACACGACATTCAATCGAGAAGGCCGTCATACTCAACAACGTGAGCCTTGTTTGAGTTGGCTTTTTTTTATATTGTATTACTGTAAAATAAAGTTAAAATAAGAAGCACAAACCATGGTGATAATTAGTATTTGCACCTGTATTCGGTCATTAAAGGTTTTTTACTGCTAGCGCCATCTAGGTAAAAGCAGCAAAAGTGTGAGTTCATTCAATTGCCAGGAGAGGCGCGCGTGACTACACTCCTTCAAAGTACTGAAGCTAGTCAAGAAACCTAGAAGTCAGCTTCTCTGCAGTGCAAAAACCCCTTTACCATGGCGGCCAAACCTGTTTTGGGGGCACAAAACAGGTGCAGTGCAGGAGACGTCTATTGTGGTAATAATGGCCACGTACATTTCCTGCACCCCTCTTCTTGTCGCAATTATGGGATTAAGGACCCCTCCGTTTGTGAGTGCCATTCATAACACCTCCCCTGCCCCTACCTCCTCCAGGCTCTCAATAGTGAAGGAATTCTGCTCAACACGTTCGCGCATGACATCAGGCTGGACATAGAAGTATTCTGCGCTGCACCCAACTTCTGCCCTCAAAACAGGTTTGGCTGCCATGGTGAAGGGGTTTTGCTCTGCTGACTTCTAGGTTTCAGCAACCCACCTATACTACTTTTGTGCTGTGAAGTGTTTTGCTTGTTGCTATTTGCATTGCTGTTTGTGAGGTGAGTGTCACACTTTTCAAAAATTCATTGCCTGTCGAAACAACTTCTTTCTGCAGCAGATCCGGTTTCAAACATCCCATAGAGGAAGAATTTCGACAACTCTCTCACCTGATGCAGAGGCTACAATTCATGATATAGAGGAAAGCAGGGAGTGTCAGTGGAGTGAAAGGAATGAATGGATACCTGGAGGCACCACTCGATTGAGAACGTGGTGCGAGACACCGCTGGTTCTTAGCACAAGGAGACGCATCTACTCAAAGTGGAAACACAAACAGTTCATTAGGGAAGGACCGCGGAGTGAAAGTTTTTTTTAGGTGACAAGACATGACATGCACACTACGTGCGTGCACATGTTTTGCGCGCATACACTGTGGTTTATTCGGGGGCTATTCGCTCGCACGAAGAACCTGCACATGGTCACCGCATCACCCTTTGCACCCCTGCATTGTGTGCGAACAGTGGACGCTCGCCTGCAGTGCTAAGCCGCTAACCTTCACGCCCAATCGCTGAGGGGCTTTGCGCTATTTTGTGCTTTTCTGAATATGCTTCTGGCCCTGTACTTTTTCCCTCACGCATTCGTATTTCGCCAGGCGCTTCAGGCTCGGATAGCAAGTGACACGGCTAGCAAAATCCAAACAGAATGCGCAGAATCTTCCGGTAAATTTACATGTATCGGGCTTGCTTTTCGGCTGGCGACAAAAGTGCAAATTTATCAAAATTAAGACATGCCTTGACAGATTGCAGGTTGCTTGGACGAGGTTCTTCATCCGTGCGCGCAGTTGGTCCAGTGGTATTTCTCGCAAAATGTAGACATTATGTGTTTGACAGCGAGTGCTACGGATATCGCCACGTTATGCTGCATGGTGTGCTGGCAAAATGCTCGCACGTGACATCACGATACGCCAGCTGGCATACCACGCGTATGATCCACCGTTTAGATGCTATGTGCGTCATGCGACTCTCAAATATTGGTCGAAAAAGGAATAGGACAGTAGACCAAAATAAATAGTTTCGGCCGGCGGTATCGAGTGGTTGTCTCCTTCACATCTCCGTTGGTGCGTGCTCTGTTCCCTAGAGCTTTCAGTGGCACACGTGTGCTTAGGTGCAGCTGTCCTCTCGGAAAGCACCGTTTTGAATGTAGCTTCGCAGCCGCTAAAAGAAATACAACTGCTAAAGGACGACGTCGCATACGGAGTACAGATGAAAAAAAAAAAAAAAAAAAAAAAAAAAAGAAACGAAGGAATTCGACGCTGCTGAACCGAATGTCGAGCGTTAGCTGAAATGAGAATGTACACTGTTTTGGTTCAGTGCTTTTCATGCTTATAAACATTACAAATATGTGCTCATAGATAATCAAAAACCAGACGTCATCACCGATAATCATCGTAATGAAACGTAACAGCCGTTGTACGTCTGTCTAATTGTATTTGGTCACTTACGAAGCGTGTATGGACATCTTCGCAAAGGTGGGACAGTTGACCGCACTACGCTGCGTGGAAAGAGAGAAGTTTCAACTGCAGACAGCGTAACATAAACAAAGTGACACCGAGAGGGCAGCTGGGCGCATTTCACTGTGACAAGAGAAAAGTGTTTGCCTACATGTAAACCGAATTACCGGATTCCTTCGGCGCACACGCAGTGGCATTAGTGGGGCCAAGTAGGGCTAATGCGCGTGCGCAGCCGGCACTCTCTACTTCTCTGTGCGTCTACGCTATGCTCAAAATAGTAAGCCTCGAAGCCGTGGATTCATGTTTCAAGGCCAGGGGTCTGTTTTAATAATAATAATAATAATAATAATAATAATAATAATAATAATAATAATAATAATAATAATAATAATTATTATTATTATTATTATTATTATTATTATTATTATTATAATAATAATAATAATAATAATAATAATAATATATTTAATATATTATTATTATTATTATTATTATTATTATTATTATTATTATTATTATTATTATTATTATTATTATTATTATTATTATTATTATTATTATTATTCAATGCACCGTAAACGCTTTCGCGGACATTTAGTGCATGTGGTGGGTTGACGGAATGAAGCGCGTGTCTGTATCGGGCGGTCGTGCAGAAGAGAGTACTGTTATCCACCGCGGCACACGCACATCGCCACTGTTTTTAGACTGCCGCAATGAAAAAAATCGAACGTATTTATTAGCACAATGACAGCCTCCCTTTACGAGCGCACATGCTCATCCCCGATTAGTCATTGCGGTGAAATCCCAAGCTTTTTGGGTGTTTCTTGCACCTCATTTCGGTTTTGTACCGAAAAAAAAAAAGTAAATAAACGTCGCGTTTGGTTTTGACATAGGACATCGTTTTCTTCACACCTTCGAACACGTCAGTTAGTTTTAGTAAAGTAAGTAGAGGAGGCTCAGAATTTTTGCCTCCGAATGGCTGAATATCGATTGACACCACCGAAATGAAATATGCGACGATGTGTGGAGCGGAAATCACATGACAGTCTGATTCGGCGCGCAGTTTTGACGTCGAGGTCACCAGCGGCATTTTTCTTTTTTTACTGAAAGCATTTCCGATAACAAACATGCAAAGCAATAAAAGAAAATAAAACGAAAGACTAACGCTAGTTGTAATCCTTACTGCTTAGCATCAAGGAGCCACGTGGTCTTACTCAAAAAGATTCAGAAATATAAGCATAGTAGCACAGCTAGCAGTGCGAAAGCAATTCCAAGCAAACACGCAGAAGACACGCGGCAATATCTACCAAGGCAGCAGTTGTTGCTTCCCTCAGGAGATAGGAGCCTGAGCCTTGCACGAAGGTGCATTCACGAACTGGGCTGAACCTGTTCAATCCGTTTCGAAATGATTTTTGATAACAATACCACGTCAATTCGATGTAGACTGTTATATGTCGAGACCTTGCGGTGAAACCCACAGTTGACCGCGTCGAGTTATCGCTATAGCTTCGTTCACACGTGTAGCGAACATCACCCATTTTTGCTGTGCACAGATAACAAATGGCGACCACGCCTTGCAGACAACTTTTTTTTTTTTTTAGTGATAGGAAAACAAATTTCCACTCCTTTGCAATGATAAAATCGGAAATAAATGGGAGGGAATGGAAACATAATGTTCAAAAAACAAAATGACTTGAAACAGCATCGCCGCAGAAGAAACTGCATAAATATTCGCAGCATCTGCCATTTTCTTGGTTTAGAGAAATTGCTTCAAGGGTCTATCAACTTGCATCTTGAGCGTTCGCGAGCATACTTCAGCCGACTGATTGGAAAGTCATTCTAAGGAGTTCTTGTGTGGACAAAAAAAGCAGGAGGATAAGGGTTAGGTGCAACAAGTGGCCCTGAACCAGCTCTGCCATTGTTCAACTCTAATCCTGCTGAAACGCTGCATGGCATAGTGAAACAACAAAACATTGGGGTGAGGTCAACGAATTGCCACCATGATTGATCTCATGATAGAGGAAGAGAGAAGGACAGGGACTGGTCATTTTGGGCAAGGGCTAAAAATATACAGGCACGAGGGACAGGCAAAGCGCTTTGTCCCATGTCTCTCGACATCCCTGCCTCTTTTTTGCGCTTTGTCAAAATGAGCAAACTCCACCAACTAGCCCAAGAAACAGCATTGCAGAGAGACAGTGTGCCTAAAGCTCATAGCCGCTTTTTGTAAGCCTACAAAAGCTAGTAAATTCAGACTAGATTGACCAAAATTGACCAAAATAATCTGGGCATGCACTGGGAAAATGTTTTGTCTAACATGAAAATGAATACATTCCGATGCCTGTGCTGCTTAGCATTCGTCAAGTTTTTTCTCTCAGTGTGGCTATTGAAGAAAGTATAAAGGCATACCACTTCCCCAAAGTACATCCAAAATTGCGTCATGTTGGGGGTAGAAGTGGCGTGGGGTGAAGGGAACTACTGGAATACATAAGCCCCGACTCCAAACACACATGCGTCATGCACTGCCGCGCTAACGTCGTCGCACGCGTCAGCCAAAGCTTATTGTACGATCCCCAGACATGTCAAAAGAATTCCGGGGCTGGCAAATTTCAAATTATGAAATCATTGTCAAGAAACACATGTGCTAGTTGCAAAGCGGCGCATATTTAGATAACTGCTCGTGATGTCGCACTTTTCTGGTCGTCTTATTGCTCAGAATATGTTTATTTATTTATTTTATTTACATTACCCCTCAGGGAGGCATTACATATATTTTGAATATATTTCAGAAATATGTTGCACTCACGCTCTCGAGTGCTGCTAGTATGGCAGTCCGCTTTCTCAACGCACCTTATAGCTAAAATGTCGCAACAACAGCGCAGACTGACTTGAAACTAGAGCTCGCGGTAGTTATTGTAGCTGGAGTACCATTACCAATGTACGCTTACTACCAGCGCTGGTGCATTCGCCTTCATCCCACCTGCTCATGTTGCTGTATATAGCACAAGGAGCTCAATCTAAAACATCAATCTATTCGTTGTGTCGTCTTCTGACCTTGTGCTCCCGTCCACGTTCCGCGCTGTCACCTCAAGATGCATAAGCAACACGCCCAAGCTGCTATTCTAAATAAAAACAAAAATGGGGGAGGGGGAGGAGCGGTTAGCTTACCGTCAACACTATATAGCCTCGTGTGCTTCAATGAAAATGCCTCCACCCCCCCCCCCCCCCCCCCCCCCACCAGGGAAAAAAGAAAGCGGTCAGCGCGTTATGAAAAGGAAAGTACGCACACCCACATATATCAGCGCGCGCGTTTTTTTTTTTTTCTACTTTTATTACAACAGAAAAATTACCGACGATTACGTTACTTCCTAATGCGAAATTTGAGCATATCTCATTGGCTGTTCCAGCTTTTCGATAGATTGAGGCAAAGACAACTTTTTTATTTTATTTTTCACACGTATTTCTTCAAGAAACACTCCACTAACAGTTCTTGACTGTCATGAAGGAAGCTTTGTGGATCAGGAGTTCGCGTAATGCAGCGTATGGACCTGTAGGAGCGTTGCGCAGCGAAGAGATAGCAGCGACTGACTGATGCCGCTGACGCCGCTAGCGAGTCAAGTCAACGTGGCTCTGCGTTTCGGCTTAGGATGTATGCACCGCGATCCACTTACACCGGAAAACACCGTCGCCGCCACAAGGGAAAAAGGTAGGAAGGGGGGGGGGGGGGGGGGACACGCAGCGGCGAATGGTGGCAGGAGCGTGCGCTGCCCTGGCTGCGGAGCTGGTTACGAGGGACAACGCAGACGGCGACGCGAAACGCAGGAACGGGCGCCAAAGAGCTGGGCTCTAAAAAAAAAAAAAAAGAAAGCTGTTCAGCACGCCAAATGGCCACATCAGGGCAGCGCGAGGAAGTACATGTCCGGAAAAATTCTAGGGGCAGTAAGTAACCGAAGGGCGTCTTGCATTATTCTTTTGTTGCACATACAACGACAGAAACGAATCCTTTCACCCCAAAGAATGCATTTTACCGTGGTTAGCACGAGTGATTGCCGTTCTATGCTTGTTATGAAAACAGGTGATGCTGGTAGTGAATAAATAAATAAGTAAATAAATATATAGAAAGTACACTGGATTCGCAATGCAGCAAAGACGTACATCTAACCAATGAAGAGTACAGAGGAGATTCAAAGGGGAAGGGTCGAGAAGGAGCGGTCTAACGCGCTTGCGAAACTAACCCGCTTCTACTGGCGACGTTGCCTCATAACTGTCTGCTACCCTCCCCTCTCCAATTCATTTCCCCCAAAATTTAGCCTGAATGCATTGCGGCAGCTGCGTGGTGCTTACCCTTTTGGTAGGTATTTCACACCTATTTCGCAATGCCGACTGTCCTCTCTAAGGTAAAATGAAATTGGCCATCGCCCTTTTCTCAGCTCATTAGGTTACCAACGTCAGTTTCTATGGTTAGAAACGCCCGAACTAAAAAAAAAAAGAAAATGATTACTGTTGATTGAAACCGACTTTATTGCAATTTTATTATGTGCAATAACGTTTGATAAAAGTAGTTCTGCACCAGAGAGCTCGCAAGAATATCCTACTATAAATGCCATAACTTCAAAAGCGATAACAGCTCAAAAGATGGGTATCAAAGGAAAGACAATACAGGTGTCGATTTCAGCCAGAGTTCATGACGAAACCACCAAAGATGTATACTTCGTCTCACAAAATGTTTTTAGTACTGTGAAAGGCCGGGGCGCCATGGACCAAGAGCACTTGGACACTTGCGCGCGAGCGAGGCAAACGCGTTTCCCTTTTTTTTTGTACTTTGTAACTAATGTACAAAGCTCCCCCTGTAATTTCTTGTTATAGCTCCCCTCTGCACTTCCCCTCGCTTTCCTCTCCCCATCATTTTGCTTTCCCGCCGGCTGCAGCTTGGGCACTTCAGATTTTAGATAGCAGTTGAAGGGGCCGGCAGCACTCTTTTCCTTTCTTTTGTTTGAATAACCACTATCCACACCACCTATAATAGGCAATTGTGCTCCCACTGTCGCCCTTGCCGATTCGAGGGGTGCGTCGGAGCACAATTACCTATTACAGCGCGCATTTGAATGGGCCAGGGAGCCCCTGCCTTTAGCAGTGGTGCAAATCTCTTGTGAGTCAAAGTATAGTATACAAAGGCCACATAAATATCTTCCATCATATCGCACTTTTCCATTTTTGGTATACACTTGAGCTATCCTGAACATATATCGACGATGTATCATCAACTCGCTCAAGCTTCCACTCTATCCAGAACAGTGAACAACAAAACGAGGTGGTACTTTTCATTTACGTTACGCACATTCGGTCATGGCCGAATCGAGCGGCGGCGGTCCGCGTCGCCGCTCAAGTTCAGCCGTGGTAAGGCAAGCTAGCACCCCGCAGTCCTGCTATCCGCAGTAGTCAAGCTAAGAACAGGTGAACGCTTCCCCCTGCGCACGGCGGGGAGAAGAATGGGGCTTTGAAAACCCACCCTCCAACAAAAGAAAACTTCTCTACAAAGCAATGGTTGGGCCCCTCGGCCAACTGGGGGCAAGGCCGATAGGCACTTTCTCAGTCCTGAATCAGTGGCGTAGCCTGGTGGCAGAATTTGAACTAATTCCAAGATGGCCACCGTGGGACCCCCGCCTTAATCCGCATTTGGGCGGCGGATGTAGGACTCCCAGGTAATTTGATCAAGGCGATCAGTTTCTTTAGCTCCCGGAGAATCGGGGCATTGCCAGATTAGATGATTTTGACTCAGAGGTACGTTAGAGGTTGCAAGCCTCTGGGTCACCTGTCATCTCATTTTGCAGGGTAACATGAGGAAAGAAATCATTCGCCTGAATTTTTCGCCAAGCCCTGCATTCTGAGGGTGTTAGGGACCTATCTGGGGGTGGATAGATTCTTCTGCTTAGTAGAAGTCCCAGAGAGCTCCTTGTAGGTGATAAGGGGGTCTTTGTCTCCGGGTAGTGGGGTCTCTATGGCCGCTCGGGTGTATACATCTCGAGCGAGGCAATGGGCAGCCTCATTGCCTGGTAGATCCTTGTGTAGAAACAGATGACTGAAACCCCCCAGTTTAGCGGGTGCTTTCTCAGTAGACTGGCCGCCTGCTTGGAAATTAGGCCTTTGCCGAAGTTTCTAACAGCCGCCTATTATCTGAGAGGATAGTTTTGGCTTTAGTGCCTGTCATGCTAGCGTGCTGTCGCAGCCTCTTCAGCTATGAAAGCGTTACGCGTATTAATGGATCCATGCATCTACCACTGCTATGACCGCGGCCCCTTCTTTCCCGCAGGCAGCATCGCAGTAGGCAGCCGATTCCTCGGGAGGGTCGTTTATTAGTTTGCTTATAAGTTTTGCTCTATGCCGTCTTTGTTCCGTGTCATGAATCGGGTGCATATTCTTAGGGATCGGTGAAATTTTGAATAGTTTCCGCGTCTCAAGCTCCAAGAGTTCAGCGACATAGGGTGGCTCACCTGACTGAAGCTGTAGTTCTTGTAGTATTTTTCGGCCCACTACAGTGGAGTTGAGCCGCCAGATCTGGGCCTCCCTGACCGCTTCAGCAACCTCTTCCCAGGTAATATGCATTCCCATAGCTAGAAGCTTCTCTGTCGACGAGTTGGGGGGGATGCCTAAAACACTTTTGAATAACGTTCTGATTATTTTCTCTAAATTCTCTACTTCACCATGCAGGATTAAGACTGAGAAAGGGGGTGGCATATAAGCTATCCTGCTGATTATGAAGGCACGAAGCAGTCTTATTAGGCAGTGTTCTCTGAGGCCTTCGTTCCTGAGAGAGATTCGCCTGAATATCCCCGTTACCATGGTCGACATACGTCTGAAGCTGTTGAAGGATGGTGGCGTTTTTCCTATGAAATACCTAGGATCCTATATTGATGCTGACTGTCGGTACCTTGCTCCTTCCCATGTATACCTCCACTGGCTTGTGTAGGTGCGGTAGGTGAGATTCTCGGGTTAGTTGTGATTATTGCATTGAGAAAAGTTCAGATTTGTGAGGAGAGCAAGATAGTCCTCTATCTAGGGCGTAGTTTTCAATAATATACGCCGCTTCCTGCAGCCTATGCGATATATCGGCGCTGGTGCCTCCATCGGTCTAGATTGTTGTATCGTCTGCATAGATGCTATGTTTGATGCCTTCTATCTTATTAAGATGGGACGAGAGATCTTTCATTGCAAAACTGAAGAGTACCGGGGAGAGGACAGATCCCTGGGGCGTTCCTCTGCCCCTGGTACTGAGTGGGCTGAGATTAAAGGGATATATGTAGATCCATAACATGAGAGTGTAGCGCAAAAAGACAAAAGAACCTGTGTTTTGTACCCTTTCTGTGTTTTTCATCTGTTTGCACTACTCTCTCAAGTCATGATTGCCCCAGACTAATTGTAAGTCATTAATTACTGCTAACTAAGCTTAAAAATGCAACATTATAGGTCACGTCACTATCGTTGAAAAGGTCCCGACGAGTAGAATCCAAGTATACTGTACAGCTATCACTCAATCTTGGGTGCAGCCAGGGTAAAACTCCTTTGATTTTTTTTTTCTATCCTTGCTGTTCTGGTACCAGTGCACATCTGCATCACCCGTTCGCGTGGTTCTTACGTTTTTCCAGTATGCCGAAACTGTGCGCTCATCATGTGCTTCACGGATTCGGTGACGAGCAACGCGTTACGGCAAAAGAAACTCCTGTGCCAAGTTCGTCTGCAAGCAGCATTAGTAATGTTCTGCGCTGTGTGCTTGGTGCATAAAATGATGGAATGCTTACTTTCTGGTTTAGCAGCTGGTGGGAAGAAAGTCATTTAGGTGAAAAATGTGGCTTCGCAAACACTCGAACTCCACGGTAGATAATGTGCAAACAATAAAGCATTCACAACTGTGAAAAACAATCATTGCTGCTATTCTTTATCTTAAAAGAAAGAGATCATTGCTTAGGCTTCTTCAAATTTCCTGGATTTTCATAAGGCATTTGATACTGTTTCGCACCCATTGCTTTTAAGAAAACTTGCTGCATTAAATAGTAATCCTACAATACTTGCCTGGATCGAAAGTTATTTGTCTTCCCGCCGACAGTGCGTGTTATTAAATGGAATGAAATCTAGTTTTGTAGATATAACGTCAGGTGTCCCACAGGGCTCAGTTTTAGGACCACTTTTGTTCTTAATATATATAAATGACATTTGTTCCGGAATCAATTCCAGTATACGGTTGTTTGCCGATGATTGTGTTTTACATAGACAAATTAGAAATCAAGACAATGTTGCCCAGTTACAAAGTAACTTATCATGTGTTCTTGAATGGTGTTCTAAATGGAAAATGAAGTTAAATACTAAAAAATGTGTTCATGTTACGTTTGCACGTAAAAAACATAAGTTAGCCTCAGAGTATAGCATCAGCGGTATTGTAGTGACACAAAAAGTGGCGCATAAATACTTAGGTGTGACACTTACAGCCGACTGTTCATGGAATACACATGTGGATACCGTAGTTGCAAAAGCCGCCAGGACCTTAAACATTATACAGCGAAATCTGAAACATGTGCCGCCTCGTTTGAAATCAATAGCCTACATAACGTACGTTCGACCACTGCTCGAATACATTTGTGCCGTATGAGACCCTTGGCAAATAACACTGAGCAATAAAATTGAAAACATCCAAAATAGAACAGCAAGGTTTGTCCTGTGTCGGTACTCGAGAACTGATAGCTGCACCGCCATAAAAAATGAATTAGGATGGGAAACCCTCTCCTCTCGAAGAAGGAAATTATGACTTAAACTGTTGTGCCAAATTTACACAACAAAACAGGCATTCGAAAGGAAATATACTTACATAGGCCACATTATGACTCTGCTCGCACAGATCATTGTTTTAAAATTTTGGAATACAGTGCCAGAACTAACATGTATGCCAGTTCCTTTTTTGTTCGATCCATCAGTGGATGGAATCGGCTTTCGAGTCATCAAGTGTGCTCCATAAATGAAGATGTGTTTTTTTCCACTCTGTAACCCCCTGCTGTAGCGCCCTCGGGCTAAGCGGGGTAATCATTGAATAAAGAATAAAGAAAATAGATTTGCTGTGATGCATACAGTTTTTGTAAATTTTCGAAGGTCAGTGAAAAATTTGGACAATGGATCTTTTTCAAGTAGCGCTACTGTGCATGCGCGAAGCATCCTCGGTCGCCATTTTCGCCGGGATGCCACGTGAAAATATTGGAAGGACTTTGCTGCACATGCTTTTCCAGGAAATGGTGTCCCTCGCTTCATCGATGCGACGAACTGCTGCACAATAATTGTGTGCAGTGTTAGCATCTTCTAGGCCTTCCAAATGGACGCATTGTATTGCCCCCGTATCCCCAGCTTGCCTCAATAAAGACAGGGCCAGGTTCGTCAGCTTCCTGTTGTCGTCATGGTGTAACAGGTGGTGTCTGATGGAGGGGTGGTGTGTCAAGGTATGTTCACAGGTGACTCACATGTCTCTGCACAGGCTAGGCGAGACCAGCCCTGCACTCAACTACGGTTCGGAAAATAAGCCCACCCCACTACAGGAACGAATTTCTGCATAAATTCTTGGCAACCTGTCCGTCAATTGTACTTCACCTGGCGGCTGCAAGATGGGTGCACTACTAGAAGAAGGTCCATTCTTTCTGGTCCTTTGATGTCTGAATTACTGGGCTTTGCAAAATCACAGAGCCCCAGCTGCTCTTCTTAGATGCATAGCCATTTCTATGTACTATACCAATAATGAGAAACCAGCATGCCCAAGCTTCCTACTTGTCTGAGGCAAGTAGTAGACAACGAGCCCATTCCAGCAAACGATATGCTGTGCGTAATGCTTTGTCACTTATCACCAGGTCAGACCGTGCTACAGCAGAGGCTGCAGTGCGGGTACTGAACCACAATACTCGCCAAAACGTTGTCAGCCATGTTCATTAAAAATAAGAAAGCCAGCTCCACTGCAAAAGTTTGCCGAATGAAAACAGCTCAGACACATAACCAACAAGGGCCACCCATTCCACGCTTATTATGTACAAGAATTCACACACACACACACACACACACACACTGTCACCGATTACAGTTTCCAAGATGGGCACTACTACAAAGTGTCCCGCAGAGGATAGAAGCCCTCCAATTTGTTGTCTAGTCACAGTCACATATCTGTGCGCACCAAGCCACCCGTGGTCGCTCCGTTGAGGCGCTTTCTTCTTTCAGCAGCGAGTTTCTTCCGCCAACGCTCCAGCTTCACCTCTGGTGCCTCTTTGAGCTATGAGGAAAGAATATGTGGGATGCGCACACATCAATACTCTCTTCAGATGTAAAGGAAAATTCTACATCTGAGCTTCCTTGCACTGCATAAGGTGGGCTCTCTGATTTCAGGTTTAATTTTTTGGGGGAGAAATCAAAGCATGGAAGTTGGATGTTATTTTATGCATTTACGTTTACAAGGTTATTCAACAAAGATTTTCACAATGCAGGCTTTTTGGACTATTTCCTCATGCAAAACTTCGTGCTATTGGGTGTACATTGCTTTTTTCAAGGCAAAACATTTGTGTCTTTGCTCACTGTTTTCATAAATAGCCTAGAATTGGCAGCTTGCAGCAAGAAAGTGCTCACCGAGTGAAATATTTATTTTCCTTGGGATTCTTACTGTCTTGTCGCGCATAGTACCACCTTCTTTGTGTACAGTTTATGCGTCTCTGCTAGGCCTGCCTACCTTCATACGTACATTATGAAAAAGTTATCACAGCAGTCATCCTATACATGCAACAGCACTGAAACAAGATTTCACTAGCATGCACAGTACATGGCACAATGATGCCAACAAAATGTTGCATCAGTATATATTATTGTCAGTAGAATAATTGTAAAGCTAACCCCACCAGTAGCTAACATTTCAACTCGATTTAGTGCCTGTGTTTGGGTGCCTTACTTCTACCTCCTATGACATACTTTTTGAACTTATCCACACAAGCATGGCACAATCCACAAGTACTAAAATAGATTTATAGCTTTTAGGTAGCAGAAAAAGTTACCCTGGAGAGTGTATGAGGCATCAGTATATCCTGTGCACTATCTGCTGCTTTGTACACTAACAAATTACACCTTTAGGATAATGAGAGGTGGTATTCCAGAGCAGCGCCCATAGGTGAGAAATGCAGCCCAGGTTAGTTGATGCTTCGAAAGTACTAGTAAGATGTACTTTGGGCAGAAATTGCATTTAGCTAGATTTTGAAGAACTCGGACAGGGGTAAGAATAAATGGGTGAATTCATGTTTTATCCAAAATCAAAAGGGCCTTGTGTATAAGCCGGTAAATCAGAATTTCCCCTTCTTTTAACGTCACCTGCCTCATCTCCTGGTCTAAGTTACGATTAATGTTTATCTCACTGACCAGAAAGCATGATGATATAGCCTAGGTATATGCGCTGTCATTTAAGCCTGCTGTATTCAGTGAATCAGTCGCACTTCAACAATGAAGGCTCCACTCACGGAAGCGTTACACAGATAACTCTGGGATTTGATCTCTGGGATTTGATCTCTGGGGTTTGATGCAGTGCCAGTGATACTGTGATTGCGGTTAAAATATAATAAGAATAAAATGCAACCTCAACCCGTTCCAAGTAAATTAGAGCCAAGGAATAAAAAAAGAAAATCACACAAGACTACATGTAAAAACATGGAAGTAATGCTTATGTGGGTTGATATTATTTCAAAAGCAACACCACAGAAATGTGGGTGACACTGTTCAGGGCAGCAAAGTCTTCAACGAATTAACACACAAAGTGGAGGCTGTCACTGCCACACGTGTTTTGCATTTGCGTTTTGCAGTGCTCAGTCCTGTGCCTGGTGCACCATTCTCGGATTCCTTATTTCACTCAATGATTTCAGTGCCACCACTTTCTGAACAGCTTGCACCACCTTCATTTCTGAGTATACAGCTGCTCTCTGATGCCTGTGTATGCCACTAAGCCCCAACGTTACCAGAAATGTGACTTCCCATAGTGGCTCGCGAGTTAAGCGGTGAAGCTTGCTGAAGGTTTGGTTTGGTTTGGTTTGTGTGGTTTAACGTCCCAAAGCAACTCAGGCTATGAGAGACGCCGTAGTGGAGGACTCCGGAAATTTCGACCCCCTGGGGTCCTTTAACGTGCACTGACATCGCACAGCTATCGTGATGAGCAGAAGGAAAAAAAAAAAAAAGACCGCATCATATTTAAATTACAACATACTACTATAGTCTATTTATAATTTGATGCCAAACACAATGCGGCTTGCACTTTTAGACAGATAATTTAAGGGGGGCAGGGTTTTGATGGGGCAAAAATCACAAAAAGAAGCAAGTTATTGAAAACGATGTTTTAGAAATCTACAGTCAATCTCCTACACACCAACTAATTTATTCACTCTCTGGGCCATTAATTCCACTTTGTAACGTGCAAACGAACTGAATAAATCCCATTTTCGTTCTCTCAAGACACGAATTTGACAGTTTCCTAGTTTACAAGGAGATGGTTTGGTTTGGTTTATGGGGTCCCAAAGCAACTCGGGCTATGAGAGACGATGTAGTATAGGGCTCCGGAAATTTTCACCGCTTGCAGTTCTTTAATGTGCACTGACATTGCGCAGCACACGGGCGCCTAGCTTTTTGCCTCCATCGAAAAGCGGCTACGGCGGCCAGGATCGATACCGCATCCTTGGGTGCAGTAGTTGAGCACTCTAACCACTGCACCACCATGGCTGGGAGCTTACAAGAAGAATAAGTATCTTCACATCTAAGAGCAGAAAACGGGTTAATTTTTACTGTAGCATGCTCTTGAGTGATTAAACTATGCATTGTTTGGAACAGATTTTTCATTTCATGCACTCTAATTTAGACGGCTCATAAATCACTTTTCCCTACATCAAAAGTTCAACAAGTTGTAAAGTGGCTAATATTGCCTCAATCAAAAAAGTAGTTCCTAAGTTATATTCCTTATAGTGTATACTATCCAGCCACATGCTAACAATAGGTTTCTGATTTGTGGTTTCTCTACTGTTTCTGTAAACAAAGGAGTGAAAATGTCGACTATTTTGAAAACTAATATACATATCAAATAACTAATTACATATTTGAAACCAGTGCAAAAATGTGATCAAGGCTGCGGATTTTCATTACGTTTAGTCAAAGTGTTAAGAAGAATGCTACAAGCACCCTGTCCCCCCTTAAGGGGACAAACACTTGCATTGTATTCGTATGCCTACAGTACACTACCACATGTGATGCCATATGAAAGACAAAAAGAAAAAAAAGATCCTGCATTTTTTACTGAAGGTGCTCCACAGATCAGGCCAATAAGAAATCTGTTTAGATAGTAATGGAGGCTGGTGAAGCACTCAAGTCTTGAAAGGATAAAAAAAAAAAAAAAAAAAAAAAGGAATCGACACTTTTTTAAGCGCAACAGGTTTTTTTTTTTTGCTTTTTAAAGACCAGCCTTTGACACATACAGGCAGTGAGAAATGACATACGCTTTCGTGAATCAGCAACTCCGGCTTCTCCCTCCAATTGGACAGGGGCACGACCTCTTTTGAAGCTGCCACAAGGGACTCGAACGATCCAAAAATGGCTGCTGCATGATTGTCCACTTCCTTGGAGGTGCTGGCTGCATCCTGCAAAAAATATCATAGAAAACGCATTGTAAAGTGTCCAACAGATACGATTAGTGAAAGCCTGAATTATTGCACGCCATTTGGTGTGCAAGAGGCCCTGTAACGAAGATGGAGCAGATAGCTTTTACTCTGTTTGTGCACTGTGAGACATGCAATAGTTCAGCAGCTCTGAGCTCACTCAGATCATATTATTTAAGTCTTTTATTTCCTCTGCCTTTCTCTCACTTGCTTCCATACTTATCAAAGCCTGACACTGAGATGACAGTATCTATAAGTAATAAACATTAAATATATTATGTCTTCGAATGACCGCAGAAAATGAGGTGGCATTTGCTGGTAAATGGAACCTCAGTAGGCAGCTGAACAACCAGTTGAACCTTGTTCTCTCCTAAACAGTAAAGGAAACAGAGATAATGTCTTTTCTTTTAGACAAAAAAAAATAAGTTATAAATCAAGATGAAAATGAGTGCAATTTATGCAAGCGGCAATATCTTCCACTTTGCTACAAACTTATTTCAAGGTCAAGGAAGCTTGCTCTAGAAACGAATAGAACAGAATAAAACTAGCGCTACTTTCTAATCCTGCCTATCCCCAAAGAATTATATGCCGTGTTCGCACCTGACCCTTCCTTGTCGCTCTAGTACACGAGTATGGGAGCAATGTTGTCAAAGTGTGTGGCTTCAAATACCGCTTAGCCAAGAGCAAATATTGTAAGTACCTATGCCAATACCTCTAAGGTGGCCATTATTGTGTGCTCAGCTCTGAAGATAAATTTGTAGTCTTGTCTAATGGTGAATTCTTTTGGCTAGATATCTTCAAAGCTACGCTGTTTTAATGGCAGATCTGGAGCAGCTGTCAAGCCAGGGAAGTCACTCCATCCAGTTCTTCAAGCTGTGCTGCTGAAATCTGCGTAGTTGTTCGTGTGCTAGCATGTAATATTATGTTCTGCAATGTTTCGTCAAAGAAAATTATTGGCTTAAATTAGGGAACAAATGCTTTTTCATGCAGCCATAAGGAGAAGCAAGTTCAATGCACATTCAATGTACTTCTAGTGCAACAAAATTCCCTGATATGACAGTTCAACTTTAATTATTGCAGGACAAGTCAGCATTCTAAAAAGCCTGTAATTTTAAGCTGCTCATCAACATGTTACAAGCGAAGCAGGTATATACAGTAAAGCCTTAGGCATGAATTGTGGAACTATGTGCTACTGCAATGCTCTTTATGAGCTGTGCTTTGAGCCCCGACATATCTGTTTTGCCATGTTACGAGCTCCCTCTCTTATCTGCTTTACCCTTTCCCTAAAGGCACACTGCAAGTGTGCACTTAAGATGGGATGGTCAGTACAGCTACAAAAGTTCCATGCCCACCACTGTAAAATTCATCTCATCACATGTCCAACAATACAGTGCACCCAGATTATCATCGCTTCAAAGGCAAGGACAAGTCGAACAGCCCATTTCAATGAATCAATGCATACACTCATGCATTCCAAATACTAGCGAAACCTAAGTACACACGAGGTGGAAGTTTGAATAAACCAAATGCAGTAAAACTTAATTCAGCCTCAATTAATTTGAACCACAAGCGTGGTACCGGCTGACGCCCATCTAAGCCTGTGGTGTCGGATGCTCGTTAATTTGAATCATGGGCAGCCTTTCTCCAGTGAATTCTGACGGGGAATTACAACCTGTGCAGCCTGCAATCACTGAAATAGACCTCCCCGAACCTCGGCTGCATAGAACAGAGGTGCCAATGCATTTTTTGTGCACTGTGGCAGCCACCACGATTATGGAAAACTCCACATTTCTGAAATATAGTTCAGATGTATACATACAGTGCTTTTAAATTCTGGCTCCATCAGAGGAGGTGTCTCTAGTGATTCAAGCACAGGGAGAGAGGGAAAGAGAGAAAGCGGCTGGTAGCCTGCTTCTCACATAGTTTTGTACACAGGGGAAAAATTATTTTGTAGCGACAGCTACACTGGCCACAGTCTCGCCATTTCGCCGTGCCTGTCCATGCCTGTCCGGTGCCTGTCTGGTGCTTGTCTGGTGCTTGTCCGTGCCTGTCCGAAGAGCGAAGGAAGAGGACAGATAACTCGGTAGTTGGTAGAGACGAATGACAACAGCGAGTTGACAGAAGGTTTGTTCGAACGCTGTAACGGCGGTGTGCCCCGGAGTTCGACGTAAAGATGATGTCATACCACTAGAAGCCTTCTACACCCGAATGAGAATGGTCAACGACGAGAAACAAGGGGTGCTCACACATGAAGTGATTCCCCTATGGCATAAATAAAGCTGGAACCATAGAGTCAACTACTATGTGTAAAAGCCATATCTTTACTTTCATGCCGAACCTAAGCGTAGCCATGCAGATTGCTCTCACGTAACTCCAGGTTTAACCACAAGCGAATCCCCAGCTAATACTATTTCACTGTCTCGGGTTTTAGAAAATATGTTCATGGTTCTTTCTAAAGCTCACTGCTAAATTGCAGATACAACAAAGAAGGTTGTGACAGCCACTGACAAGGATAAAAGATGACAGCCTGCTATGTGTTCATGCAGTCGCATACATTCCATCGCGCGTGGAGGGTCTCAGATCCCTGTAAAATACTAGAGGGGTGTTCCAGAGCCCCCCCCCCCCCCCCCCCCCCCCTCCCTGACTGTAAGCCCTGGTCGTTTATTTTTGATTTCACTTCCCTTAACTTCACAACAACCCATGAAAACAATCACATGCACACGTCAGTAAGTTGCGCCATTTCAGATGTTACTTGGCATGTCACTTTTTGTTTTTGTTTTTTATGTTGGGTGGCCTCACACTGTTCTAATCTAATAATAATTGGTTCACAAGAAGGGAAAGGCGCTGTACTTGTTACAACTGTTTCTGTGGACACCTGAACCGTGCCTTACGGGAAGAGAGGAAGGTGGGAGTCAAAATGGAAAGAGAGAAAGAGGAGCCGTAGTGGAGAGCTACGGAGTAATTTCGACCACCTGGGGATCTTTAACTTGCGCTGACATCGCACAGCACACGGACGCCTCTTCGTTTCGCCTCCATCGAAACAAAGCCGCCGAAGTCGGGATCGAATCCAGGTATTCCGGCACAATAGTCGGACGTCTTACCACTGCACCACCCCGGCGGGGACACTGCTCTAACACCTGTGTACATATTTACAATTTTGAAGCACTACTTCAACTTTCCCAACAGAGTGCGCAAAGTAAAGCAGTTGAATAAACTGGGAGAAACTGTCATTCTCACTTGGGTTTCATCTCAAATGCAGATAGCCACCTGACTGGTGTTCATTAGATGAAGTTGTTGCGATGCAAATATTTTTCGGCAGTTCTTTACGGGCCCACTCGATAAGTCGACCTTTCAATAATTCGAACATTTTTTTGGTCCCCTGAAGACTGATAGTTTACTGTATACACAATAATGCGATTCCACTGTAATATCATATAGTCTTCAGCATACCGCATGCTGTGAAATATCAGGGTATGTCTATTTCCAATCAAGAGGCATGTTCATGCCGCACTGTACCACATACTGCTGGACGTAAGTCAGCTTTTTTTTAAAAAAATGACTATCTGAAAATGAGGTGGCAACTGGTACACTGAGTTGACCTATTTGCAGGATCTAAATTAGTTCTGGCCGACCAGATGGTGTACAAGCTCTATGCCCATGCCTGGCAGGTTGTATAAAGCTATACGTGCAAAAAATTAGGTTGTGTGCTTGCAAACTGGCCTTGCTACCGATTTCCAGAGCATGCATGGCTGCATAGTTCCAGGATCCGAAACTGTAGAGCTGTGGCCGCTTGGTTTGCCACTTAGTAGCAAGGCCACTCATGAGTAAGGAGGGCAGGATGGGGCAATATTTAATCGCTTTGATCTTCATGTGCCTATGACTGATGGCTTTGTAATCCACCTTTAGCATGCGTGATCTGAGCATGCACAGAACCCTAGCGGCACATGACGGAATTAACCTGGATACTGCTGCTCTCATAAGAACACATGGGAAGTGGCACGGTCATCTGCCAAGCTGCCTTGTGGTGTAGCGGCACCGCATCCTCGCAGAAATGGCGGACTGTATCAGTAGTATGCATTGCATGTGTGCCACAAAGAGTGTGGGAAAGCAAACAAGGAGGAGGGTGGAAGGGGGGTTTGGGTGTTGCATATGATGACATATATAAATGAACTTTTATTTTCAGTTTTGTTTTGGCTTTGAGTTTGGAGGGTTGACCTGCATTTGGAGTCCACTTATTTGCAGCGCATGCTTATTATATTACATCACAATATCAGATTTAGTAGAAAACAACCTGTTGCAAGCTGACTTCTCCCAGCTGCACAGACTGCTCCAAGACAATCACGCACTCCCATCCGCAAATCAAAAAAAGGAAGAACAAGGCTGTGACACTATGGAATGTAATTTTTGTTAGGATATCTAATTTACCTCGAAAAATATTGTGCCCCCCTACCCATGCCGTAATTGCAATTGGCACGCTTGACTCCGTAAACGAGTGTTAAATTACAGATGTAGCCTAGCGTGCCCTTTCCTAATTTACAGCACAACAGAACTATGCAAATGACTGTTTAATGTTGTTCCACACACAAGCCTGCACTGATTTGGCACATAAAGCCAAATGGAATAATAATGACAAGGACAGTGGAAAATAGCGAAGGTCGGAGAGTGCCACTCATTTGGATCTAGTAGCAGGTATTTTAGTCTATTCAAGAGAGGCATGTCCAGAGGCATTCCACCAGGATAAACCAAGGGCAAGGGATGGGGGAATGCTCATGCCCACAGTATCAGGTACCGGGTACCTGGTGGCCCTCGGGATTGAGCTCCCGCATCTCCTATGTGTCCCAAACAGAATGCCTATCTATTAAGATTTCATTTCTCTAGAAAGCCATATAAGTTCCAATAATGTTAAAGTGGTAATACCAGCATCATTTTTCAAGTCATCAATAATTGTACTCCTCCGAAGTTATAGGCAGAATAACGAAAACTTTTGGATAAATTAAAATATTCTGTATATAAGCAAACCTTTATTTGCTACACACAAAGAAGTCGTGTTCCTTCTCAATATTTACTTTTTTCCTATTATCATATTCTTTGCTCTATGTTACTGGGCTAATAAACCGTGCGTTGTCAATCTCACTCACTCTACTATTTAATTCTTATAGGGACACCATGGAATACTTCCATTCAGTTCTTGTTTTCCAAGTAAAAATGAGTTATGGCTCTCCCTGAGAATACCAGCATTTCTCAAATAGCAAAAGGCACATGTATAGCTAAGGTAGCTGGACGTAAAATTTTTCCTGCCACTAGATTCAAATGTGTGGCACCCATATCATAAAGGGTTTCATGACAGCCATTTTGTGTGAATCGTAGAGCCTAACCTCTGCTATCAGTGCCCAAAAAAAAACTGGTATCGATGCACCAGTTTCATTTTCTGGCTTTTTATAGCTTTCAGTAAAAGTAGAGCATTTATCATTACGATGTGATAATCTATCGATGCAGGCCAACTTCCAGTCTCCTCACAGTCCCTTCAAGCCTGGTTTGCATGGTCAGTAGTGCAACAATGAAAGGTGTTTTCTTAGCAAAAACTTTCTTGAGCTTGAAGCGTAACGACATCAAAATTTAACACTAAATCTGCGCGGCGACGAGCTTGCTCCCATCTTGTTCAAGGCTCTAAGGGCTGCCGGCTTCATTCTACAGCCTCAGGCAGGTGAACGAGCAGCCTATTACCTTCTTGCTGTGCTCTCGTCGAGAAACAAAGGCCTGCTGGCTGAAGGAGGGTGCATTGATGTCATCAATCAGGCGTGCCCGCTCCATCTGCTCCAACACGCTGGGCGGTGAGCTGCCACTGGCTGCCTTTTCCTTGCTGGAACCGGATGGCAGGAAACCACGTTCACGGAGCTCCGCATTGGCATTGGCTGCGACAGTGGTTGGTGTCATTACCCCATTCTTTTACACATCCTCACATGCACCAGAATGCCATGCGCAGGCACAGCAACATGCAGAGGAGCACTCCGCTGTAGCAAATGCTGCTGCACTTCCCAAATGATGGCAATGCAGGAACGATGAAAGGGATGACAGTGTAACTTATGAAATGTTAAAAGTAACATGAAGAAAAAGCAAGCGAATGATTAACCCCATCTCCTAAGCATCATCTCATGACGGTGCTTTCCACATCTCACTGTTTTCTGTACTAATTTACAAAAACACGAGGTTCTCTGAGAAACTGCAAGCAAGGAACCATGAATGTGCAACATTCTCAAGCCTACGTTTGCCAATTTAGAAGCCAGCATACAAACAGTCTATCACTGCAAGCGATATAAGCTAGTAAAGCCAGTGCAACATTTCTGCAGTATGTACATTCCCTATTTTTTCAAGCCCATTTGTGATATGGCTATGATCTTAATGAATGACACTGGCATGTTTAGAGCAGTGGGTGTTGTGAAGTGCTCATGCCATAATTTCTCCTTTTTTAAAGCTGACGTGACCGCATGGAAAGTTTACTGTTTGTCTGTTGTTTGTAGCTGCTGAGAGCATTACATCATGCATTACCAAAAAGTAGCAACAGATCCCAATGAAAAGGTATCTCAAGCTTACAAGTGAGGTAATTTGTCAACAAATAGTAAAGCGAGTGCATATTAACTATTCGCAAGCAACCTGCACTATTCCTCCTCTGCAGCTGCAATTCAATAGCCTAAACTCCGCTGTGAGCTACCTTTCCTAACTGACCGCAAGGTCTAAATCGCAAACTTGCAATCCAAACGCGCGGAAAAATCTACATTACTACAGCTCAATGCAAGCAAATTCAACATGACTAGCAACTTTCAAAAATAACAATGATTATGGGTGTATCCGTCTTGTAATGAAAGCTATAGATGGCTAATTAAAGGGGCATTGAGGGTGACTCCACGCAATTATTGTTATAAGTAAAAATCGATTCTACGACCCTTTGTGGGTATGCTAATGTTCGCCCAGCAGCAAGGAACCAAAATAGAAATAATCATTTCCCTCTCACTCTATTCAAAATCATGATTCCTACCCTAGACAGAACTGTTTGCTGCTGTGTTAATGTGAATGGCAGTGTGGCATAGCATCTGGGACTAGCACCAAAACTTTAGCGCCATTGCACGTGGTTTGCTTGTGAAGTCGTGAAATTTCCCAGTGATGGAAAAACCTGCATTTTATTTTTTGTGGCTTTTTCTAGGTTGTAAAGGCTCTGTTTATGGTGAGAACAGTCTCTTTTTGACTACAAAGCAGTACCCTACTGATAAAGGGCAACTTCAATTCGTCTTCAGTGCCCACTTAAATTGGCACCATTGTTGAAACAAGTAAATTCACGTGAAAAAAAAAAAGCAGAATTCTATTCCGCTGTTATGTAGCCACCTTCACACCATTGCAGTGAGCTTGGCGATGCCAGCCCTGCGACTTGGATCATGATATAGGTGACAGTTCCATCACTACCTCCCTCATACTTGTTCCAGCTAGGATTTACGGCACATGAGAACATGAGATGGAAGGCACACCTGCAGCTTTGATCACCTGTTGAATCTTTTGCTTGAGCTGGTCGGCTTCATTCTGGAAGAAGAGAACAAACGGTAAAGGTGAACATGAGTTGCTGAACCACCCTGCCACATGCAAAGATCTGCCAATCTCCCTAAGTTTCTTGTAAATCATTGTACTCACCCCAGTTCTGGGTGCCACAGGGTCCCCTGGCTTCCTCACTCTCCTGAAAAGGACACAAAGAAATTCATGAGGCCATTTCTGGGGAATTTCACCTCCGACCTTAAGGTCATCAATGCTAAACCAAAATCACGCAAGGTATTTGAAAGTGTAGGAACTTTCCCGCTGGCATAAAATAAATCATGTTTAGCGCACAAACTTTAGCCTGGCCATCGCTTATCATTCTTTTTTTTTTTTTTTGTAAATTCCATTTCTAATGACTAACAGTCGGGTGAACACTCCTGATTACAAAATAGGAGGTGTCGAAGGTGCACTTTTTGTTCTAAACAGGCGGAAAGTGGCACGGCTTCACCTTGCGATGTTGCATCGCACGAGCAGTCTTCAGTTTTGCAGCCGGGCAGGTAACAAAAATGGCTAAAAAAAATAGCACAGCAGTCGTACCTACCAGTACAGCCACTTTCACAGCTTGTTTAAGAATGAAAGAACTGCAGCTCTGAAAAAATACTGGAGGTAATGCCACTAAATGGTCTATGGGGACAGCTAGCTACGAGCACGAGATGCTGGCTTACGCAAATGCGCATTCTCGGGCACCAGCAAGCTCAATACAGGTCTGTAAGCTGGCGGCACACACTCGTAGCGTTTATTGCATGGCCACAGAAAGCTAATACATGCCTATAACGCCAAGTGGTTTTGTTGAACAGCAGCTATCAAGTGTACGTTGCCAGAGCCACCTAGACTAGGGAGACATGGCTGGACTGTAGCTATCCATAATGTAGCGGTAGCAGCGCCGGGCGCCGAAATGAGGGGAAGTTGAGGCGGTGGGGTGAACAGGTCGCCAAGTAATAAAGCCGGTCATGGTCCAGATTGACAGATAAATATTTGCCAAAAAATGCTCTTTTGTTTATTATTCCTACAGGTATATAACCAGAAGTGCACTATAAGGCATTCAGAATGTTACCTTGAAATCAATAACTGCATCACAGAAACATTGCACGATTCTATTGGAGCTATTATCTAATGCATAAGTACACAAATGACAAATCAGAACAAGCAAACCACATTATGACCACACATCAATGACATCTTTCCTTTGGACACAAGAAAATTTGCTTCATTTGGTTTATGGGTTTAAAGTCCCAAAGGTATGAGAGATGCTATAGTGGAGGGCTCCAGAAAATTTGACCACCTGGGGTTACTATTAACATGCACTGACATAGTACAGTACATGGCACCTAGCTTTTTGCCTCCACTGAATAGCGATGAAAAAACAAATCTGGGAGACTCACTTTGGGGAGATTGCTGGTGATGCCTTCTTGCTGGTTCTTCTCGGTGAGTCACTGCCTGACCACGAGCGCCTACGTGAGCTGGAACCACTCCGAGACCTCCGAGATCTATGCCTTGGGGATCTAGCAAAAACAATCAAAAAAAAAAAAAAAAAAAAAAAAAAGGGACCTTTTCAATGCCAAAGGCCACTACTAACCGTGACAGCAACAATGGCACAAAAACAAAGGAAAACAAAGCTCATGATTCTACACAAGTCTCAACACGTTTTTGTCATACAGTACAGTGTATTCTACGTCTAGCTAGCCCCTACCTCCTTGACATGATGTTTAAAATTTGGTGAGTTAATTGGCATTCAACAAGAAACAATATATTGTAACACTGTGGCAAGAAAAAAAAACAAGAGTAGGGACAGGGATGACAAATGGTGAGCACTAGTGACGATGAACCAGCATTGGTATCCTATGCAGGACTGCATTACTGGAAACCAATTGAATGACTTTTAAGTTGCACTTTTCCTATCAATGCCACACCCGTACTACTTGATAGTTAATGGATATCTTTAAGTGTCACAGTAGCATTATGGCTAATGAAGGTATTCTGTTCTGGAGAGCTGCAAATTTTTTACAAAGCCAAAACCTGCTTTTTATCAACTATTGTTGGTAGAATGCACCAGTCTCAACGCCAAGATTGTATCGCCAGGTGTCCGTTTCTTCAACATGTGTTTTTTACAGTTTGCTTTCTACAAACGATACTGCCAGGCCTGGGAACGTAGTTGTTCCTGCTGGATGCATGAAGTAGATTTTGATCGGTTTCAAACTGGAAATGCCCCCCCCCCCTTCCTGCTTTCTCATGATGCCACATTAGCAGAGTACAATCGAGAATTTGGCATCCCATTCAGCGATGAATACGACCAAGTCCATTGCTGACTGACAGGTGTAGCATCACCTTCATGATAATTGTCTCTACTTCCTCACTCTCCTATGTTGCAGCAGCACTCCCTTTGTCCCTGCACGTGGTGCAGACCGCACCCTCCTAATGAAATCATCCCAGCAGCCCAGCAGGGCTACAGCTGAAACCACCCCTTCCAAGACATTGCTTATTATACTGGCCATTATTTATTTGTAACAAATGCTGACATGTATTACTAATTACCTAAGTGTATGCAAAAAAGAAAAATTACACAGATACAAAATATTAGTGCATTTTTGTTACTTTTGTATAAGCATGGCACATGAATATGCTCAAGCATTTTTGCTTTGGATACCAAAGCATCCCGAAATATGTCTCAAAATTACACATGCCTTTACAGGCTAGAACTACATGTAACCAGCTGGTATAAATTATTGGCACAAACACTCAAAGAAGGCTGGCCCACGTACAATGCTCATCGCAATGGAAACTCTGTCAGACCATGGAGCATAACAAGTTATAAAACTGATATTGTGAGAAGAAAGCTTGATGAAGCTTTGAAAGCGCCCAGAGCTATTTAGAATAATGTGACTTCGCAAGGGGAGTTAACGCGCATGAAAACAAAAATTAAAAAGAGGATCAGTAACCCCTCGAAAATCCTCCAAAGCGCGCAATGGAAAATTAAAATGAAGGGGACATCGACCTGGATCGTCTTCGCGGCCCCGGTGACAACGAGCGAGAGCGCCGGTGTCGAGAACCGGAACGGCGTCTTCGGGAAGACGACCCTTTGCTTGAGGAGTAGCGGGGTGACGAATTAGATCTTGACCGCCGCCGCCTGGATTTGTTTTGCGAGCTGTGTCCGCTCTTTTTTTTCCGGCGGTAGCGCCCTGTGGAATTGTCCGAAGATGACGAGCTGCACAAACCACAAGCAGACACTCGATCACATCGCCCAAAACATTTAACATTGTAAAAAGCCGTGAAAAGGGTATCTAGCATCCAATGAATTTGCTAGTAACATCAGTGACGCTATGGTAATAAAGTCTCTTAGCACTCCGGACATAAATATCAAGAAGTTAGGACAGCCAATTTACCTTGTTCGCGTATGTGTTTTCTTGCGCTTGCGTCTGGAGGTGCTACCAGTGTCGGAATCATAGCATCCAATGAATTTGCTAGTAACATCAGTGACGCTATGGTAATAAAGTCTCTTAGCACTCCGGACATAAATATCAAGAAGTTAGGACAGCCAATTTACCTTGTTCGCGTATGTGTTTTCTTGCGCTTGCGTCTGGAGGTGCTACCAGTGTCGGAATCGCTGTCTCGGTGCGGCATTGTGGCAGGGTGTAGCTACTCAGAAAGGTCCTTTAACACTTTCACTACTCAATAAGCTCATTATTATTTAATTATGCGAATTAAAACGTAGTAAAACACACTTCACAAGTACCGGCAAAAGCTAATCACAGTTTCAGCGATTGTGTAAGCCATTTTCTCTTTACCCAAGGTTGACACCACAACTTTTGCAAGTGGCTAACGGGACAAATTGGAAATCTGGCGTTCGTTTGCGTGCGTGTGTGTATGTGTAGTAAGCACAAATTTCAGTAGGGTTGCATGCATCAGATGTTATGTCTCATTCAAGAGCTATAAGAAGTCATAACTACAACTTTCAGTCCTTCTTGTCCAAGCGGACCAAGTTGAAGGAGTGCGCGGTTTTCCAAAGTACGATGTTTCACCGTGTTCCAAAGTATCTGACACATGTGAGGCTGCTTTTGGGAAGTATAGATGCCCCTTGTTTTTTCTTTAGCATGACACGTCACATACATGGTAATCCATTACAACATCGCGTTCATCACGCGTACGCTGAAGCACGAAGAGATAAAAAAGGCGCGGCCGGGGACAATTGGTCTTGTTCGGTCCGTAACCGTTCTTTGTTTTTATACGGTCCTTTTCAAGATGAATTTACACTACTGATCCAAGCAAAAAACAAACAAAAAAGAACACTAGGCACATTAGAATCATAGTGAAATACCCAGTGTTCCAATAGAAAGTAGAAACCACTGGGAACCATCCAGGTTTGGTAGGTTTGTTCGTGGTTCCGGCATGGTTCCGGTACAAACCAGTAGAAGCCAATAGATTTCCACTAATAAATTTTCAACTAAATACATATAAATCATGTTAGAAACGGCATTTTCATGGCCATCAGTATTTTCTATGCTAATTTGTTTAGGGTGCTCACCTGATTTGATCAGAAGAAATCGGACATCTTCTTCGGCGACAGCGAATCCCGAAAGCCGCTTTGATCCTAGCACTTGGTGGCGGTGAAAACTTTTATTGTTGAAACAGAGCTTGGAAGCCACAGAGCGCCCACTACATGGTCGGCGCCCATAGTCCGGGACACGAGGAGGCCCCGTCTCGCGCCCGTTCCACCAGAGCCCGTTTAGGCTCCAGCGAGGTGCAGTTGAGGAGGGCAGTCTCCCATATATGCCTCCCTAGAAGGGATAGAAGAATGGGGGAGTGGGGATATGTTTGTACGTGGCCACACTATCTGGAAGATATTAAAAAGGTCACACCAGTGCGGGAACCGCCTATATGTTGGTATCGTAATGTATCGATGATTGCAGGACAGAGTCGGCCCCTTTGCAGGAGTTGGGAAACACCGCTTCAAAACATGGTTTGATTTGGTTTATGGGGATTAACGTCTCAAAGTGACTCAGGCTATGAGAGACGCCGTAGAGCTCCGAAAATTTCGACGCAGCGTGAGGAGGCATGTTCTGGTATACCTTGCTGATAGCCACCAGTCCGACCTCCTTAATGCGCCCGGGGAGCACAATATTAATTGTGATATTTCATAAGTGTGAGTACAACTCACCAAGCATGCGGGCTGGATGAACTTCGAAGAGGTAAATTTATGCGACTGCCTGAATGCCCGGGCAGGGATGCTTTTTCGTTCACTTTCTCATTCTCAGCCAACAGAACGACTTGAAAGACCAGTTCTAGCCTCGCCAGGGATATCAAAAACCTATCAAGTGGGTCGGATCCAATTCTCCGAGAGTCAAGAATTATTCCCCAAGAAGCTTACCCAGTATAAACAGCGACTGTGCCCACACAAGGGGTCCGATAGGCACCCGTACCTGAGTGCCCGCGGAAACAGGCATCGATGGCAAGGTATACCTAAATAAGAGAGGCCATTCGCACTCGATACCTTTGAACATTTGCAGCTCCCGTGGTTCGTAGTGCAGTCTCTCCCGAGCTGTCTTGTATCCGTTCAGAAGAAACCGCTAGCAGCCTTATTTTCCTTGCAGCTTATTCGCCGTGGCCACGTGAGCCTTGGAAATTATATCGGGTTCATTGACGACGAAAGCAGGAAAGCCCACCACCGACAGGAGAGCTGCGTTCACCTCGGAATTGGACTCCCTGGCCAGCATGGAGATAAGCACTGCGTCTCACTTCTGTGTCTCGTCTGAGAGGAAGTGGATGACAGAGACTGGCCCGCCCCGGCAACAGAACAGGTCCAGCTAACTCATGGCTTCCAGTGCTGCATGCCTTGGCCGCACCCATAAGCTCACGAATTCCCTGGTTGTTCTGGTCGCCGCGCTCCCGCATGCCGAGTTATGGGATGCAGCTCGCGTTCTCAGTGTACAGCACCAGATTCTCTATGAAGGCAACTTCGTCCAGGATGAAGATAACCTGTACTCCTGAAGCAGTGAGCTGGGCAAGGACAAGCAAGTACTGTGACTTTGCGTCGATACACAGCTGGCCCCAGTTCTGGCCGTCCACGCACGCCTCGCCAGTGGCCGTGTCAAATTTGGCGTCCAGGCAGCTGGTTGTACTCTGCGTTTCCTTGAATCGCCCGAGCTTATACTTCTTGTTCATTTATACGGTCACAAGAAGCCCCCGCATCAGCTTCACGGAGCGGTGCCCCAGCTTGTAGGCTGTGGCCTTGTCCTCATAAATATAGGGGTTCTTGTATGCCACGGACAAGACACATATCGCGAGTACGCAGTACAAATTGTCGCGCACCCACGCGTGGTGCCCGCTAAACTTGCGGCTCGGTATCAGCCCAGTCACGGGGTCCTAACTGGTGCTCGATCACGGTGCTGTACGTATTGTTGTAAAAATAGACAATCCGGCCTCTTCAAGAGTTCTGCGGAAGGTGCATAGCCGAAGAGCAGTTTGCACTTCAGGAGCGCAAAGAGTGCCTTCCAAGGGTGCTGAACTGCAATCTCGGAAGCTATGCCGACATGGGCCGAAAGCGATTTCGCCTGAGGGCAGTAACGATGATGATGATGTCCTCAGTCGTAATGGCGCATACCTACGGCGGGGGATTGGCCAGGGTATACATTGCAGATGCCCTGGCCAATCCCTCGCCGTGAGTGGGTAAGGGCAAGTACTACTATTCTTCTTCTTGGCCTTTTGAAACATGGCACATACCCATATGAGGGGATTAATCCTATAGGTGCAGTGGCATATACATGAAAAATTTCCACAGGCGATTACGACAAAAATAATAGCGCCAATTGGGAATTTTCAAAACTGTATTGATTAAAAACGACAGAAGGGAATTTAAAGTGAAATAAACAGAATATTTGCTGGAAAAGAGGAAAGCTCGAAAAAATTTAAAAGAACAATTTAGCCCAACAGTTGCAATTATGTAATCAGAATCCCGCATATTGAACCCAATGCAAACTCTGGTAGATGTTTGCAAAGGGAGGCTTAACCTTAGAGAGAGGGACCTCCACTTAAGTCTTCCTTCGAAGTGCTAACTTCCGGCAAGACAGGGGATAATGCTCGTATAAGTAATACTCTCGCTTGCATGGATATTCTTCTTCCTTGACTCATGGCCCATACCCACGAGGGGGGATTGGCCATGGTTCAGTGAGGACAGCCATAAGTATTGTATATACTGGATTAGTTTAATAATTCAGTGGTGGATTAATGAAAAAAAAAACCAACAAAAAACGACTATTAAAGATCGTAGAATTAAATAAAAGCAAAAAATGTTGAGTGAAATTTTTAAGTTTGTAAATTTTGAATATAGTCAGCAAGAGAATCTGCCTGTGTGACGTAGTTGTGTAAGTATTCACAAATTTGAGGTAACGCAAATTGTTGTCGTCCTCTAAATTAATGGCACAAACCTACACAGGGGTATCAGCCAAGAATTGGGGTGCAGATATATTTTTAGATGTATAATTACATAACCAAAATAAAATGATTGCTAGGGAAGAGAGGAAACTAAAAGAAAAAATATTGGAATAAAAAGGAGAAATCATAAGGCACGCAGGAGATGAACACTGTGAAATCTGTAGAAAATCCACTGGCACTTGGGCCAAATGAGAGAAGAAGCAGGCATTCTAAGCTTAAAACATGGTTCCGACCTTTTCTTTTATTGTCCAAGGCGTTTTCCTGCGAGAGTTCATCAGGTCCGTGCCTGCCTCTACCGACCTGAAGTCCAAGTTCCTCAACATTTTTTTGGTAACCTCGTCAGGACCCACTGCCGACGTGGTACGAAGCTTAAGTTGCCCTATCGCAAAGTTCACCCCGCTAGCGTAAATTCCGCATCTAATTATAAGTTTTCCTCCCTGAGAAATCCGGCAAGCAACCGCCCGCCCCGCCATTTATGTAACAATCCCAGAGTTCCTTTATAAGCTCCCCAATTACGCCTTGATAGTGATGCACTAATCTAGCCACCTGCCCCCTTTCCGCCGACTTGGTTGCCGCCGGATCAAAAAGGTGCCTTAACAACTACCCTTTCTTATTGTATCCGAGTTTCCCGTTCTTCCGATCACAAGTTTGCCCCCACTGCTTGTACTGCGGGAAAAACGCGTAAGCTTCGATTTCTCATTAGCTTGGCAATCCTCCTAGGATCCCATTGTGCTTTTGCTTTTTCCACCTCCTCAGAAGGCTCGAATGCGCTTCTTACATTAACAATGGTCTAGAGTCTACCATAAAGCCCTCGTCCTCCATCTGAACCTCTTCGGTGGTACTCGATCATCACATCCTGCTTGAGTGCCTCAACCCGGGCTCCTATGCCTTCGATTTCCCCGTTAGCCGTGTTCTTCCTGATTTTCAGAAATCTGTCCCAATCCGTCACTCTAGGCCCTGTCTCTTTGTCTTGGTGCTTCGCAGTACTAAACGCCATGGTAAGGACATAGCGACCACTTCCCATTGCATGTCCTGTGTTTGTCCACTTTGTATCCCAGATACGCTTCAGAAACGTAAGGTCCGGGTATGTGTCTATGCTCACGCTGTTGCTTTTCCTCATGTGATATAATCGGTTGTTCAAGATCGTCCACAGCAGGGCTGATATAGGGCTGGGGATATCTCGGCAGGGCGGAAGAGTGCCAGGATTATATTTATTTCTAAGCTAAGGAAGGAGCTATGTGTTGAGAATCTGCGTCCTATTTCACTCGCATCCTGCGTGGGCAAGTTGATGGAGCACGTGGTCCTCAACAGACTCGTCTTATGCGGAGGATAAGGAGCTGATGCCTGCGACGATGATTGGCTTCAGGGCCAATTTACTAACGCAGTGCGTCACAGTACAGCTCAAAAAGGACGAGGTCGATTCTGGTTATGGCACGGGTACCAGATATTTTGGATCGACTTAACTAAGGCTTTTGCCGTCGCTGTTCATGATGCAATATTGAGGAGCCTATCAGACATAGGACCAAGGGCTTCCTTCGCTTACAATGAGGCTGAGGCGTGCACTGAGAAGGGAGGCTCTGTTTCGAATTCCTACATAGAGCAACTTGCTATACTTATTTTGATTTATTAATCCTTCCGGGACGTAGAAGCGCTTCCAGCCACACTGCCTAAACGCGCGGGCCTCAAGTTGCAGCCGTAGTTCGTCGGCAACATCGTTGCCGATCCGAGCCGGATGAAGATCTCAGAGGCCATGCCCTGTCTATCTTATTCCGTGCGCCACACGCATGATGGCGCTACGTGCACGCCAAGCGAAGAGGAAGTACAGCGGAAAAGTAATTTGCCACTCGTTACTGCGTGTTAAATTAAAGTTAAATTGGTTCACAGGAGGGGAAAGGCGCAGTAACTGTCACACTTGCTCTGTGGACACCCGAACCGCGCCGTAAGGGAAGGAAGAAGGTGGGAGTGAAAGTGGAAAGAGAGAAAGGGGAGCCGTAGTGGAGGGCTTCGGAGTAATTTCGACCACGTGGGGATATTTAAGGTGCGCTGACATCGCACAGCACACGACGCCTCTTCGTTTCGCCTCCATCGAAACGCAGCCGCCGCGGTCGGGTTCGAACCCGGGAACTCCGGCACAGTGGTCGGGCGTCTTACCACTGCACCACCCCGGCGGGGCTACTGCGTGTTCTGTAATTCTGCAATTTACATGCTCATAATTATTATTATACGCCACAATACACTTCTCTAAGGGACATTTCTGAGACAACACCGCAATCAATAAACGCGCCTTTGTCCATTTTAAAGCGTCTAGCTGGCGTGGCGAGTGGTTAGCGTGATCGTCTCGCACCCCGGAGGCCCACGTTCGATTCCTCAGGTCGGCGATTTTTCCTATTTGTTTTCATTTAATAATGCTTCTTGGATTTTTCACTCACGGCCAACGCCGGACGACGCGGGACGGCGGCCGCCGACGACGACACCGATTTTTCTGCGACACGGGGCCCTTAACGCTGATTTTTTTTTAAAGAACTGATTTATTTATAGGAAGGGAAAGGCACGGTAACTGTCTCACTTGTTTTCTGTGGACACCGCAACCGCGCCGTAAGAAATAGAGGAAGAAGGGGGTGAAAGTGGAAAGAGAGAAAAAGGAACCGTAGTGGAGGGCTACGGAATAATTTCGACCACCTGGGGATCTTTAACGTGCGGCTCTTAACGCTACCGCGTTAAAATGCGGAGGGTAAAGGAGGAGGAGACACTGCAGCGTCCGGTCGCGGCGCGGCCGCGCGACCATATGCCGGCTTCAAAAAAGTGACGTCAGGGCCTCTCCGTCCCATAGGCCTGCGTGCCGGAGGCTTGGGAGTAGGGGGCGGAAAAATAAAGCTCTCAACAACAACAAGTTTTTTCCTTCCTCAATGCATACAAGCTTTCAAAACAGAATCGAACCCACCATGACCTTTGAATCCCGAGTCACACGGTACTCCTAGACCGCACAGGCGCGTAGGCGCGTTTATATGGCTTGGTTACACTTAAATAGATTATGTAGTGTTTCATGACTATATCAGGCGGTCTTTCGCATGACGTAGTATTAGGATTATATGCTAATCATTTCGTGTGCGACAACACAGATAAATTAGTCAATGGAGCTCAGTCCAAACCCAAAGGACAGCGGATTGAAAATTTTACTCCGCCATCACTGCAGACGATGTGAATATTGCCATTATCTTGATCCATTAACGCAAATTCCCCATATATATGTGGTATAAAACAATCTTTTGTCCTAATGGCATCTCTACGTCAACTTTAAGCTCGCATGATTGAACGGTTTTGAGAGAAGCATTCTACGGGATGCGTATAATTGGGCGAAACACGGTATACCCATTTTTCGTTGAGTGAGTATATATGTTGTTGTCCTCATGAATATGACGCATACCTACAAGGGTGATTGGCCACGAGCAGGCGGTGATTACAGTTTCGGAGAGTCCATTCTGCAGAATTGAGATTAGAGATTTGATCAAATCCGGTTCACTGACAGTGATGGTTGAGGGTGGTGCATGGGCTTGCTGAAATTTAAGTTTGTGAGATAAAAATAACAAAAACAACAATAATAACAACAATAACAATAATAAAAGTATATAAAAATAAAGGGCAGATAATTTTAAATAATATGGTGATCCTTTATCGCTTTTTTCTTTCCATCCTCACCTACACTTCTTCCTTCAAAAGCTTGGTTGATGTGTTCGCTTAGAAGTGTGACAGCTTCAGCGCCTTTTCCGTTCCTCACACTAAAACCTTTTTTTCCTTGCCATTCAACATACAACCAGTCTAGTAAGAGCTTCGTTGTAAAATGAGTAGTAGCCTTTTCTTCATATGTTCTCCGCCACCAAGAATTGATCACAAACGTGCTTCCCAGATATCGTGGCGCGTGTCGCAAGAAAAATTAGAAGAAGAGGAACAAGAAGGACAGTCAAAAGGCAGGGCAACAATCTTCCTGTTGTTTAGATGGTCGAAAACTACAAGCGGTAGTCTTCTCGTGGATTCACAAACTCCAGTCACGTCATGATCGTCCTAACGGTCAGTCGCCGTGTTCTGAACAAGGTCCTTCGATGGGCCTTTGGCTCTTCAAGACGCCCGCTTGCTGTCGCGATCGAGGCCAACTGCAAAGCACCGGCGCTAACAGCTGCATCCCATAAACGAACTTATTTGATCCTGACCTTCCTCATAGCCTTCGTGGTGGTGATCGGATTCGTTCGCCGTCCTCTGCTTAAAGGAAAGCATGATTTCGGGTTGACTGTAGCAAGGCCCAGCGTTACAGCAGCGGTCGACAACGTATTTAATGCTACCTCACTCGACAAAGAAGTGCAAGCAACTTGTGACGAAAAGGGGGCCACCCACGCCGCCTGGATGATCGCCAACGTCATCAACACTTCGGCAGACCCGTGCAACGACTTTTACTCCTACGTTTGCACCCGGTACGGGATGATCTCTCGTGGTCCTCTAATGAGCGAGCTGGAAGATAACGTGACTAAGTCTATCTACCGCTATTTTATAAGATCAACGCGCGAGGTTGATAAGAAACAACCAGAGGCTTTATTAAAAGCTGTGGCCTATTACAGGAGCTGCCTAAAACCCATCCACATGATCGGAAATACTCACGTTTTGACATCGCTATTCAAGGAGCTAGACCTTTCGTTCAGCACCAAGATCCCCGGCTTCTTGGAAACAACGCTCGAGCTTCTGCTTATCTATGGTCTCCAGATTTTCTTCACCCTATTGGTGGACCCATATCCTCGGTTTGGAGAGACTGTAAGTTATGTTTACTTCGGCGCCAGTCGGCCATTCGAGGAGTGGAAAAGGGCGAGGAAAGCTTTTTTCGAGAAAGGAAAGTATGCCCCAGCTGCAAGAGAAATAATCCTGGCCACGGGTTTCCACGGAAACAACACATCCAACCTCATCCGCGATATCTGGTACATTGAGTCGATGCTCCTCGAATACAACCGCAAGCTCAAGGATCCACCAGATATGCGTAAGCTAGAAATCAAATGGAAGAATCTGTTAAAAGCCTACACCCGAGGGACACTTTTGGGGAGCTACAAGCTTAGCATGAGGTCCAAATCGGTGTCGTTTTTCAACCGAATGATTTACAATACAAATGAAGTTCAACAATCGCTGTACATAACCTGGGAAGTCGCGCGACACTTGGCAAGCGTCAGTGGCTTCATCACATTCGGTCGCATGCCGGATAGGCAGGCCTACTGCTACGACCTTTCGTACAGCATATACGGCCCTGCGATTGCTGCGCCAATCTTGCTACCATTGGTCAACAGCAGTAGGCTTGCCCAAGTGAGCAGAATGGTTAGGATGCTGGCCAGCGATATTTATACGAGTATCAAGGACTCAGACTGGCTCATGGAAGAGACGACAGCAAAGCTGACCAGAAAGCTTCGTTTGGTCACATGGAGGCTCGGCTACGATCTAGGTCTCGCAAACTGGAACGGTTTGAACAGCTACTACCGTGGATACACATTAGCCACGGGTGTATTCATCGCTGACTACATCAATACGAACGAAGCACAAGCGCTTAACTTCTACAATGCCTTACGTAGACGTGGGAAAACGGAATTTAGGTTCAGGAACGACGTAGTCGGTGCATTCTACGAGGGACCCAACGTCCTCGTCATACCCGCCGCTGCTATGCTGAGCCCCCTGTTCAGCTTCTGGGGACCACCTGAGCTAAATTACGGCCTTCTGGGCAGCGTCGTCCTGCAGAACTTGATGCGGGCATTCGGCCACAACAACATGTTGGATGACGGGACAGGTGTAAGGATGTTATGGGATCCTGAGGAGCGCGCCGATTTCGAAGACCGTTACCATTGCGACCGCACGTCGGTGGTCGCGGACAGCGCCGTCGACCCTCTTCCGGGCATGTCCGTGGGTGCTCAATCTCTGTTCCGTGCCTACAAGAGAGCGGCCGCTGCGCAGCGCGGTCGGAGGTGCGACTTGCCCCAGCTCAGGTCGGTCAGCAGCGATCAGCAGTTCTTCGTGGGGCGCTGCTTGCTCCACTGTCACGACGCCCCCGTACAAGATTCGAAACCGGAGGACCACGCGTGCAACCAGATAGCGAGGCACTCGGCCGAGTTCGCAGATGCCTTTAAATGCCCGACAG
Source organism: Amblyomma maculatum (assembly GCF_055883805.1). Classification (NCBI taxonomy): domain Eukaryota; kingdom Metazoa; phylum Arthropoda; class Arachnida; order Ixodida; family Ixodidae; genus Amblyomma; species Amblyomma maculatum. Next base: position 100,755,763 of record NC_139345.1, read on the forward strand.
AACGTACCAAAGCATTGTGCGACATGTGGTAGCGGAAGTATTACAACTTAATCTTGTCCCTACGGACTCTTGTGCCAAATGAGTAAAGACTTCGGATAATCACTCGTGAGCGCCTTTGTTATTGCATGCACAAATATTAGTAGCCGCTCGACAGAATCGAATTGAGCCGACAATAGGAGGGAAGTAATCCTCTAATGAAAAAGTTAACCGGCGCTTATAAATCATGTACAGGTCCATGGAAAACTGTACATGGAAAAAAGTAATGAAACACAGGGAGGAGCGAGGCAATGTTAAGATGTGCTGTTACATTTCTAAGCTCGATAAATTTGAAGTGGAACTCTTCTTTGATGCCTTTTTGGCTACTGCTGAAAATTAGGTTTTCTCTCCAAGCCCAGTGATATGGGGCTTTAATTTTGTAGCCGTTCTAAGGAGCCACGCCGGCGCTATGACGTCGACGGCAGGGCTACCTTACGTTATATATATCGTGATTTTTTAATCTTCTGCTATCAGTAAAATGTCTCTCTGCGTATACACAGTCTTCTCAGAGGCTATAAAAATCGTGCAGAGTGCATCCCGACCTGCCCGTATAAGGTGAGACCTTGGGGCCAGTTGACGGGGGTTGGGGGGGGGAGGGGAGGGGGGAGCGTAGCCTGCTTTTGGGTGGTGGAGTAGCGCCAGCTACTTCCCCCGGGACTCAACGGCTCTGCAGATGCCGAAGACTGCTGTGGTGCCCACAATGGAGTAGGTAGGTTTTGTGGCAATGGAAGTCGCTTCTATGCTTCTTTGAACGTTACCTCCGAGGTTAGTTTCAGTGTCACTACTTTTTTCAGGCAAGGTAAGATCATGAATAGGCCGGATGACTACATTCATAATTTACACAAAGCTGTGGCGTCATTTCGCTGTTAGTAGGATGCTCATTGTAGGCACATCCGGCACATGTGGGTTGGCCTCGGGAAATCTGTGGGCTATGGTCATATTTCTGACATTTGTAGCAGCAGCGTGGGTTGGATAACGTATTGGCTGAGTTCCAGTTTCGTGAACCCTTTACTTTCACGGAATCGAGGATAATGCTCGACTCAAATGTGAGGATAGTGTGCTTTGTTGGAATTTCTTTGTCTTCCGATCTTATTTGCATGCAGTATACATTAGTATCAGTTTGGTCAGTCCTTCCAGTAGTCCTTTCTTACCCAAGACTTCACCTGATATCTGAGAAGATGTTTGCTCTTGAAGAATTTTGATGTTATGTCGGTGCGCCCTCTTTTGGAGGTAGGGCGATCGGCTGCGAGAAGGGAAGAAATCATGAACTATATTCACTCAGGGGCACAGGGACATAGAAGAAAGCCTTGCCTATGTCAGCTGTACAACCAGGAAGAAGGGGACAAAGTTTTGTGTTGCGTTCGGTGCCTTAAAGGTCCAAATATCTTTAGACTGGCGAGACGACGCAGTCAGACCCTCCCAGTCGATGTCGGGGAGGTTGAAATGGCCGCAAAGCATTATGTTGGGATGAGGAAACCACGACTGCAAGCCTTGAAGTACATAGTGAAAGTCCGTAATAAAGAAATTATCCGTGTCAGGTGCTCGATAACATGTAATTATTATATTGGTGCAGAAGGAAAGATAAATCTTAAAAGATATCATTTCGCTTTTGCTGTTTATCTCGACTGGAGCGGACGATAGAGGTGCCTTTACAAGAGTAAGAATGCTGCCTCCCCGGCGACCTACTCAACCTCGCCTGTAGGAATGAAATGATTGGTAATCATGCAGCATTTATAATTTTTGAATATCCATCTGTTCGCCATCAGCTGAACCCCCAGGATCTATTTTGTTCTGGACGCGGCGACGCCACACACTCTAAGCATGGGTGTTCGAGGTCCGTGGTGTCACAAGTCCGCTGACTGACTAAACGACTTTATTGGGAAATTATATTGGAAGCGGGACGCGTATACGTGGGGTCCCCAGTTCTTTACTGTACCAGCCGCCCCTGCTGTTCATGTTCGTGTTACGGGGGCCTTTATAGGTAGAGATGGGCAAGACGGCTCACTTTATAGTGAGCGGATCGGAGCGGCTTCGCTCAATTAAGTGAGCCGGCTCACTTGAACGGCTCACTGACTCACCTACATCTGTGGAGGTGAGTGGGTCGCTCAGGAGGGGCCGGATCTTATATATATATATATATATATATATATATATATATATATATATATATATATATATATATATATATATATATATATATATATATAGTAATTAAAAGTAAAATCGATTTCGGCCCGCACGTGACACAGCAAGCGGTGGCATTTAGCATCAGTTTCTGTCTGCGGTTGTGATTTTAGTTTCGGTTTCTGCATGTTGAGACGACTGAGGAAGGTGCTACGAAAGAACGCGGAACATTCGCTGCTGTTGCGGCGCGCGTCTTTCTCTCCCTCTTCTTTTTCTTTCTTCCCTATTTTCTCTTCTGTCCGCACGAGGCAGCGGAGGTGGCTCAGCTACAGAGCCAGTAGCAGGCCCGTGCATTTTCTTTTCCTTCTTCCTACAGCCACAACAACAACAACAACAGAAGAGAAAATAGAGAAGAACGGAAAAAGAAGGGGGAGAGAAAGACGCGCGCCGCAACAACAGCCGTCGTCCACCACCGAAGCAGTAGCGGGTGCAATGACGACCTACAACAGATAAAATTCAGTGGCTGGCTAGCCCCCGCCGCAAGCGGCCAGCCCCGTAGGGCCAGGAACTGCCACCCTTCACCACCTGCCTCGTCCAGTGTAGCTACAAACGCAGATTGAAAAGGCGGTGTTTTTGAGGATATCGCGGGAACATTCACAGCTTTCAGTCTACCACTAGGCACAGGCCATGCTTACCCCCCCCCCTCCCCCCACCGCCCGATCTTTTTATCTCCACAACCGCACCCATCACCAGTTGACAGCTCCCCCGCATGCCTCGCAGCGGGACCTCTGAAGTTCATTCCGCTCGCTCGCCATCGCTAGGAGCCTTCTATTCTGCCCCCTCGGCACTCTCGCCTCTCACCCCAAGGCGGCTCGTCTTGGCCGTGCGGCACGGTGTATCTGCTGCGAAAAAAAAAAATTATAAGAGTTCAACGCTGCTGAACCAAATATCGAGCGAAAGCATCAGCTGCGGGGGACCGAACGTTCTTCTCTTTTTCTTCTTCCTCAGCCCACATATAAAGCCCGCTTTAACCGAGCCGTGTGAACGCACCTTAGTGGCCTATAGGGGTAACGTGAATGACAGGGTCCTAGCAGACTGATTCTGACTCGTATGGCTGACGGCGTGAGCCAGGGTCCGATTTATCCAACTGTATGATGTCACTCCGTCTGTAGCGCTCCTCGCGTAAGGAGCGAGAGGTAGGCCGCCGTTGGTGTGCACCGCCTCGCATGGCTGACGGCGCGAGTTGGGCCCCCGGTTTTTGCGGTAGATGGCATGACGTCACTCCGTCTGTAGCGCTCCTCGCGGAAAGAGCGGGAGTTAGGCTGCGTTGGTCATGGCCTTCGAGATCACCTCTGCGCGCGCGCGCGGAGGTGATCTCGGAGGCCATGTGTTGGTGTGCACCGCCTCGCATGGCTGACGGCGCGCGTTGGGCCCCCGGTTTTTGCGGCAGATGGAATGACGTCACACCAGGGGTGAAGCTAAAGGTCAATGGTATGCGCCGCCTCGCTACGCTGAAGGCTTGAAAGTGCAAGTAGTATTGCTTTCGGAATAAAAATTACAGTGACTTAGCTGTAGCCTAGCCAACAGCCTAGCGCATGCCACGGATCCTGATGTTGCAGAGCCAAACCCTGACGTATCCAGCTCAGGGGGGAGTGTGGCGCCATACTTGTCAGGTCACCAATCTGAAAACTCCTGTCCAGAAGAGTCAACCGAGGAACCAAGACAGCCAAGAGCTGCTGAAGGTACAGCATCTCCTTAGAAAGCACGTATCAGCACGGATCGCCCCGGCGAAGCACCAGGGTGCGTCAACTTGTGCAGCCTTGTTCCCCATGACGCAACTCTGCCATTGTATAACTAATTACCTTATAATTGTTTTTATTACCAAAGTGGGAGGGATGTGATGTTTATTGTTAACTTGGGGGCGCCGCTACATATATGAATAAAAGGCCCACACAACTTGGGGTGGCTGCTCCTGGCCCTACGGAGCTGGGAACGGTAGGCCCCTGTCGTTTGCGGGGGGGGGGGGGGGGGGGGGGGGGCTCGCCTGCCACGAACTATTGTAGGCCGTCATTGCACTCGCCACCGTTTCGGTGGCACGCGTCTTTTTCTCTTCCTCTTCTTTTCCTTTCTTGTCTATTTTCTCGTCTGGCCGCAAGAGACAGCGGAGGTGGCTCAGCTACAGAACCTGTAGCAGGCCCGTGCATTTACTTTTCTTTCTTCCTACAGTCGCAACAACAATAGGCAGTGCGAAGTTGACCGTCGACTGACTTGGTTTGCGTCTCCCTCTAGGCCGGGAAACGCTTCCGGCCAAGATTATAACAATTGCCTATGATCCCCTTGTGCCCCGCTACTTAACTTATCATTTGAGTGAATTCTATTTAGTCTTATTATTTAAGTTTGGTCAGGATGGGTGGCTATGTGCCATTATTCAAGGACAGAAAAACACCACCAACAACGACAACGAAGCTCAAACTGTAAAATCCCCCACTGTGGGTATGCACCATGTCATCTGAAGCAGAAGAAAACGAAACGCGTTCTCTTCGGATGCGTTCTGGATTCCGTCCACGACCTCCGTCAGGGAAAATTTGACTCTTCCGGTGACCAGGCGGTTTTCCAAACGAATCAACTACTCAAGGCAAGTTAGAACTTGGGCTCTTAACGCTGATCAAAGTTTAAGATGGTACTAAGTCCGGCTTAATTTGAAACGTAGGATTCGCGAAGGAGAGGTGCGAGACCTTATAGCGTATAGTGTGGAAGCCAATGTTCCAGCTATTTAATCGCAGCCTCCTAGAACACGCTTTTCAAGAGCCTATCTATTGTAAGCCATCTCATTAATGTAAAATATCCGAATGCCCTGTTGCGGTGGCTCAGTGGTTAGAGCACAAGGCTACTAAGCCGGATGGTACGATTCCGACGCGTCCGCGGCAGCCGCGTTTTGCTCGAGGCGAAACTCTTGTCTTACGGGACTATGCAGTATCAATGCACATCAGGTAATTTGGTCGTAATTGCCTTAAGCACTTCATTAATGGTGTCGTCCCTCAACACTCCCAACCTTGACGCCCCTATTTCGATGAACGTGAACGGCAAATGCGTCCGTTTGCTATGCCACGGCTGCTTGGTGGACACACCTCGTGCGCTTCCATCGTGCGGCCACGGCTATGAGAAGCCACTACGGGGCAACTTCAACCACCTGGGAATCTTTAACATGCACTGACATCGCACAGCACACGGATGCCTCTTCGTTTCACCTACATTGAAACGCAGCCGCCGGTGGTTGTTGTTGGCAGTAGCCATACGCAGTGGCTAGTCCGGTTAGCTTGGCTACGCTGCTGCGTGCTCGCTCGACGCTCGCTGCGGCTGGAACATGTCTTGCTCTCGTGCTAGTGTTTGCCTGGAATAAACCTGTCCTGCTGGCATCTCAATATGGTGTCAGAAGTAGAGCAATTTCCACAATAAGCTCAGCTGGGGCTGCTTCCTCTCCCATCTAAGGTGGCACACGTCACAACAGCATCTACGGCCTGGAATACGCGGTCGGAGCATGACGTCCTTCGTCATACAACTGCCCGAGGCCTTCTGTTTCATGACGCCTGCCGATTGGCCGAAATGGAGAAAGCGGTTTGAGCGTTTCTACACTGCTTCCGGTCTCTGCGACAAGCAGGGTCGCACCAAGTCGACACACTCTATTTTATGGGCGACGAGGCCGAAGACGTCTTCGGAGCCTTCGAACTCTGCACCTAAAGCTTAGAGCTCGTCCTGAAGCAGTTAAACAGCTACTTCATACCGCAGCGAAACGTCATTTATGAACGGGCACGTTTAAACACGAGGGTCCAACATGACGGCGAATCAGTGGAAGATTCGTGACTTCGTTTCACACGCTTTCCAACCATTGTGAATACGGCACCCTTCGAGAGGAACTGGTTCGATGCAGACTACTGGTCGTCGGCATTCAAGATCAAAAATTGTCAGCTAGACTGCAGCTTGATGCTGATCTTACCCTTCAGAAGACGCTTAATTGAGTCCATCAGGCAGGTCGAAAGCGTACGTCATGCTATGATTCGCCATTGACATGTGTGACAACCGACGCGGCCACAGAGCAACATCAGGCAAAGCAGCGAGCATTTCAGCCATTTCAGCGCCGCGCAATCGGCCGCCCAACGCTTCCTCCCGCGGGCGTGTCCCGGCACGTTAGACACACGTGCCGTAATCTGTGTACGTGCGTGTGTGTGTGTATATGCTGGCCAAGCCCGGCGCTCGAGGGGCAGAGCGTCACCATCGCTCGTCTGCAGGAGGTGGAGGAGATTTCTGCCGCGACACCGAGACTGAGTCATCAGAGCTTGCTCGGACATGAATTCTCTCCCTTTCCCTCAGAACTGACGAGCGTATAAAAAAGCAGCGGCAGTTTTCGTTGCGGGAGATACTTCGTAGGGAGACTTCGGGGACGTCTCAGAGACGACGCCAGACCCCAGCTGTGTGAGCATGTCAGTTTTCTCACCGGTCCAGTTTCTCTGCCCGTTCCTACGTGATGTCGTATTAAACGTTGTTTTGTTGGTAGACGTCTTGTCTTTGGTGGGACCGTTGATGCCGTCCGCCGAGCCACGGAACCGCCAAGCCAACGCTACCGTTAGGGCAGCAAGCCACTTGTAACAACTTGTGGCAGCGGTGCGATACCCAGGCGCAACCTACATTCTAACAGTCAGCAACAAGCAGAGCTTCATACCGAAACGCTGACCGTCAACAAAGTTGTTTCAGGCAGACAGCACGTCAGGCATGCGACGAAGCTGACGAAGTCCCGACATTGTGTCACTGGTATGAAAAAAAAAAAAAAAAAACACCCGTGTTCACTATGCCCAGCGCGGTCCCATGCATGCAAGGGGTGCAAAAGTAGGGCCACTGCTTCTATATGCATGGCACGCCGGGTATACGTCATTGAATCTTCAGGACCCGATGATCTCGTCCTTCAATACGTCGCGTATCAAGGCATCTAGCAATCGAAAAACGCCTTTTCAAAGCACAGAATTTCCAGCAAGACCATGGCAGAGAGTTAAAATGGACCTGTTCTTCAACAGCCACTGGTGGTTAATCGTCAGCGATTATTACTCGATACCCGAAGCTGACCCCACTAGAGAAACTATCATCGATTACAGTGATCAGTCACTGCAAATCAATTTTCTAATGATATGGTATTCCAGGGGTGGTGACCTCCGACAATGGTCCGCAGTTCTCGTCACCTGACTTCACGAAGTTCTCTCAGGAATATGGGTTTAAACACCTAACACCATACCCGCACTACCCTCAGAGCAACGGATTCGCCAAGGCTGCTGTGAAAATCAAAACTTCAATGAAGACCCTACAGCTAAACCCCGAAGAAAAATAGATACAGCCTCTCCGAACTATTGATGGGGAGGTGGTTGTGGACAAAGCTTCCTCTAACTCCCGGAAGTCTTACTGTTTGCTCTGAATTCGTCATGCATGCAGTGTACAGCGCACGTGATATATATAAGGGGAAGGCGTGCTTACGAGGACTTTGGGTTCATTATTGCTGCCGAGGGGACCTTGAAAGTGCCAGGTGGCTGAAGTTGCGAGGAGGCACCTTCAACGCGGAGGTAAATGTCGCGGCACGAGAACCTTGCTTAGAGGTTGAAGAACGCATATCTGCATTGATGATATGATGCGGTGTGACAAGCCTGCTGCACTAGCAGCACTGGGTGAACATTATGTATATTGCGGTTCATTGCGGTGGCTTCGGGGCACTTTATTAATGTGTAAAGCTCGAACGAAACGAGTTATAAGGAAACAAATGGCTAAATAGATGGAGGATCGAAGGAAACAAATGGCTAGATAGATGGAGGATCAAAAATCTCGCTGGGAAAATAATTTGGCGCCTGTGGGTTAAATATGTAATTAATTAGAGTCAATTAAGACAATCAGACCGTCAATGTAGCCGGGAGGGGTAACGGCGACATCTAAATGGGGTCACGTAGTACTCGATTTCCGGTGACAAAGGCCTTACTTCCGGTGGCAGGAAATTTTAAATGTTTGAAAGTGAACGAGCAGAAAGGGCGTGATTTGCATGCACAAATGTTGGGAATTGTTAGAAAGTGTGTAAAGAGAGGTAATCAACAAACTGCAGTCTAAAAAATTCAGAGAGCCCTGAAGAATCTCCAGTGAAGAAATGTGAAAGCCTGAGCGTTAATTGCTGCTGCACACGGTATATTGCGCGCCCCTTGTCGAACACAACCAGCGTTCTGTTGAATGCATCAAAGTTCACCGTCGTTCTATAATTGGTTTACAAGAAAGAAAAGATGCTGTATCGGTCCCTCAGGGTATACTGCTGACACAACTCGCGGACAACACAGCAACACTCAAGCTTACGCATTTCTCCAGTGCAAGTTCTGCAGTGTTGTCGGAAATTTTTGCCACGGTGTTGACTTTGGGCGACTGGATTCAGAAAATAATTCCCGAGTGATCGATCATACGATGCGATGAACAAATCTGCGGTATTATGAGTATTAGCATTCGTTCCTCTCCCACTGCATCGGCTTCTGATAGATGGGGGCTTCTGAAAGGAGTACGATGAGACGGTTCCCAATTTATGATTCTTGTTCGCCACTTATGTGTCTTCCAGGAGGACGGAAGGCGCGGTGTGTGGTTGTTTCTGTGGCCTGACCAATAATGGTTCGCCAGACAGCAGCCGTCCTGTGGCGCACTCTAGTCGTTCAGTGCATCAAACGCCACTACGTGAACTCCATGCTGGAGCTGCTGAGTGTCGTGCTGCTCGCCATCGCCTTCCTGTCTTCCAACTTTGGAAGCCGTCCAGGATTGAAGGAGATTCACCTGGACGAGGTTCCGCTGCGTGCACCCAAGGACACGACGCAAGGACCCATCTACTACGCGCCCAACACGGAGTACATCGAGCTGCTGATGAACACCTCGTACGAAAGTAGTGGTAAGCCTATTGTAACCTGCTTCGTACCAAACCACGAATAGGGGATAAAAGTGTCAAATTCGCACTTAACACCAAGGATATAACTGTTCAGTAAAATGAAGTTATGGGACGCTTAACTGCGTGGATGCGATAACTTTACCATAGGAACATAGGCACTGTGGCTATGTAATGGACTTAATGAATAGCGCCAGAGTATTAATACTCTTAATGGTCATGAAACTCCCATAGAAGTTTGGTTTGGGGATAAAAGCGGCCGCGAGGGGCGCCACCGCCGATCGAAGTGGCGCGAAAGGTCGACTGTCTCGGCGGCGTATATGGTGGAAATTCTTGCTTTCACTGCCGCGATGTTATGCCCTGTTCTTATTATATTGCGCGAAATTGAAGCCGAGGTTCTGTATCTACTGCACATGTGTAGTCGTAGTCAGGTTGACGCTTACGTGATGGCGCTTCCGGCAAGCTGGCTGTCATCGTTTAGCTGCTGGGTGGAGATATCTCATGCTTGTTATGGGGCACTGAAACGCTGCCAATGCATGGTGTGCTCATAAACCTAGCCTAGCACACATAAGTGAGCGCAGAGTAGCTCACGGTAAGACAAATGATGTGTTAGCAGCCAACACTCAATAGATCCGTACTGCGCTATAGGATTGCGCGCTCGACTTTCCCGTATGGTCGCCCGACCTGAACACACATTTAAAACTCTCGCACTGAACGAATCGTGTAGCGCAACCGGAACCGGAATGGAAGCAGTGGGATTCTCGTTCGGCAGCTTTTTGTCCCGCAAGAATTTTCCTACTTATGAGGTACTTATAAGTGGTGGTTGAATGGAGTCGAGACTTCTGATGTCATCATTGCGTTGACCAGGCTGGGAACTGCGTTGCTACCCAGCGGGTTTTCGACGAACGTGCGCTCTCCACGACGTTAATAATTTAGGGCATATATGACAGGCTCATGTGGAAAACGGTATATTTGCTCGTAAAGGACGCAGAACAAGCCTGAACACTGCTTCGAAGACGAGCAGAGATAGAAATATATATATTTTTTGTCTGTGTAGCACTAAAGTACTCTGTTCATGTGTGGCTGCCAGGAAAACACAAGCACTTAATTTGTTGAGTTATAGCTTTCGTAATATGTTCACGAATGCTAGCATTAGTCGAAAATCTTGGATAAGCTATATTTTTAGTTGCAATTTCACCGTGAGATATTCTCGTTCCCCAAATCGCTTCGACGGCAAGGTTTTTCCCCTCACAAATCAGTTTTAAACCTAGCTTCGCTTGATTTGGGACGATTGACTGCTGCCGGCCTTATACAGCTATGCAGGTAAACACTGTGTGGTTGCCGGCGCATACTCATAGAAAGGAACCTGGATATAATGTTTTCCTTACAAAAATAATTCTGAACTAAATCCGACTGCCAGCTCTTCGTGGATTTGTTGATGGCTGTGCAAAGGTAAAAGCCATTTTCAGTGCCGAGCAAATTTGAGGGTGAGTTAGAATAGTTATTAGAATAAATGTTTTCCGCCTTATACTTTGCAGAACTGAAAGGATTCCCAAATGAAGAGGAACTCCTGGACAACTGCGAGAGCACGGGCATCGAGCTGTGCGTCTACTTCTCGCAGAGTGGGAGCAGCAGCGACGGCGATCTGACCCTCTCATACAAGCTGCACTTCTTCGAGAGCGAGCCGCCACCGAAGGACGCCTTTCAAGTCGACTTCCGCTACCCGAAAGAGTTCTACTACGAGCAGGAGTACGACAAGCCGCAGTTTGGTGAGAAGCGGAGGCATTTGTTTGTCGACGGGGTTTCAGTCTTCTATCCTGAACGGCCTAAGCTGGCCATGAAACATTTCTACATAGTCGCATGCACAACTGTGAGCGGCGATTAATCACGTCGCGTGAGGTGAAATGGCAAGAGCTGCTGCGGAAGGATGTATCGCAATGTTTAAGTTCGAATTGCCACAAGTATGTCAATCATTGTACAGAAAGATGACTCTTGTGTATAGTACTTGTCATTTCTGTTGTCAATCTCAGGAGAGAGCGAGGATTCCTAGTCCCCTGTCATGTGACTCATGTTCTCTAAAGAAAAAGCGGTGGCAGGCGACAAGCTGCAGGCTTCATACAGATTTCACACCGGCACACTCCCAGGCATATCCTTCGATATTTTATTGCAGCGCTACACACATGATAACTAACCAGCGTTATAAGAAAGAGTACAGACAACAAAATCAAGACAAGCATAGAGAAATGTCTTGAATGCTTTGTTTTCTTAATGTGCGGCATTTCTGGGAATTAAGAGTAAATATTCATTGCACAAAAGACAATTGATTACAAAGCGAAATCTACTTTCTTATTTGAATAACTTTCACCCCAAAATTAATGGCGTCATTGATTGCCCATAAAGACTATACATTAAATGAAAAAACCTTCCCCTGTGCTTGCCTTGGTTGCGCTGACGGTTGGGTTCCTGAATTTGTACTTCGTAATGAGTCGATCATACCTCTACTCTCGTCAGCTAATAAGCATAATGATAACTGAATCTTGTCGTTAAATTTATACAGTTGATCGACGCTATAGAAAACCTTGATCTAACAGTGGGCGATTGTTCGTGGTAGGGAGCTTTCAGCATGTATAACAGAAAATGTTCTGCAATAAAGGGCCTTATTACGCATTCTTAGCAATACGAAGTCCGGCGACGAATAAAGTTATTATTTATTTATTTATTTATTTATTTATTTATTTATTTATTTATTTGTTTGTTTGTTTGTTTATTTATTTATTTATTTATTTATTTATTTATTTATTTATTTATTTATTTATTTATTTATTTATTTATTTATTTATTTGTTTGTTTATTTATTTATTTATTTATTTATTTATTTATTTATTTATTTATTTATTTATTTATTTATTGTACCCTCAGTGCCAAAGGCATTACAGAGGGGAGTGGTTTAGTTATGATACAGAACAATGAATATAATACAGTGAAAACAAGTAGTACAAAATAAAATTCCTCCAGAATAAAACAAACAACATTCACAAAGCGTAAATAACATAAAATCAATTTACACAACACAGTGGAAACAGATATAACATATGATCAAATTCCTTCAGAATAAACATTGTTAGCTATTGCGTCGTGAAAGGTTTTGTTATCTGAAATGGCTGCAATATCGGTGGGAAGGCGGTTCCATTCCACAGATGTGCGGGGAAGATATGACTGAAAAGAAGATTTGGTGTGGCATGTTGGAATGCCAACCTTGTGGCGTAATTTTATCGCAGCAGCTATATTAGTGGACATGTACAACGGGTGCTAGAAAAGAAATGCCTTTAATTTGTAATATAGAATAATTTCTTGGACCATGAATGGCGTGGAAAGGAATTTGTGGACAGAGCGTGTCCGTACGGACTGTGAACAGTTAAAGTAAACATTGCCGCTACTTGGTATCGAAACCGCGCCAGAATGAACAGATCAGCTTCCTTGATCCAGCACGAGAGCAAAAAACTACCACCGCAGTCAGTCATCCTCGTGTAAACCTAGCTGCAACGTACTCTCGCACTGTGCAGTAATTAAACATTGTCGTCTTCATGAAGTTCCATCTGCGCCGTCCCTTCATTTAACCTAGATAAATACGCCAAACACATACGCCATCTGGCCAAATGCGGCCGAGGTCCGCTAGTGTAGTTTTGGGCGTATCTACCAGGCGGCGTGACAGAACTTGCTTCCGCATTACTTCACCTAGGAGACTTAATTGCACCGCCGCGATTTTTTCCTCGAGCACTGAGTTATTTTTGTCGCAACTCTTTGTGAGAGTTTTTAATTTACGACGAGTGTTAATGCCTTTAAATGACATTTTTTTTCTAGAGCACCGTCTTTCGCACCGTGAGGATAGGGTACACCAGAACGATAATAGATTAAGAGGGGGGCGCACAAGCCTACGATCTTTTGGTTTTAGGGGTCCTCTGACGCACCCTTTCCTAGACGTCTACACGCTTGTTGTCTTAACTATAGCGCGTTACCAGCGACCAAGCGCCAGGGGTTCGATTCTACTTCTTGGCCACTCAAGCTTCTTTTTGAGCGATGCTTCTACGTGTAACTTCATGATCCCGTTCGACCAATCGAGATTTTTCAGTGGCGCCGATGCCGCTTCTTGATCTGAACAATTCGTTTACCGCTGCCGTCTTAAAATCGGTTACTAAGAAAGAAACGCCTGTCCTTGTTCACCGGTTGCGCTAAGTTGTAAACTTGCCGAGATCACATTGAAATCAAATACAGGTGCGTCAGATATACTTTTTTAAAATTGACGCTTTTCCTAAACTTTGAATGGAGAGTACTCGAGCAAAAAAAAAATGTTTGGGATTTATTTCTGGTTAACCCTAGATGAATTGCGAAACCAACGGCGGAAGTTTCTTTTGCCTACTACATTAATCCCCTACGTGCCTGTGTGTCGTAGGGGTAACGAGAATTCAAATGATTCTGGCAGGCTGATTCTGATATCCCCCTCCCGTATGAAAGGAATGACCCGAGTTGGCAGCTCCTGCCCGTGGCATAGGGTTAACGTGAATTTAAACGTCATGACAGGCTGATTTATGAGGGACCACGGACAAAAACAATGGGGCCAAATCTGTGATAATATGAACGGGCAGCTTGGAAACAAAAAGACATGGTTCTTCCTCCGACACTTGCTCGACCCCACACAGACAAAATGCACACAGCGAGACCGGCTCACGAAATTAATTCACCAAGGACATGGTACACAACGATGAGCGGTTAGACCTGGCATACTATTGCTTTCGCAATAAAAAGAGAAGCCCTAATTTTTGAATACCCTCGCGTGCTCGGTGACGTTTTAACTGCCACCCTCTTGAAGGAGAGAAAATACAACAACATACAGTTTTCCGCACTCGGATCCTTCCGAATGCAGATGAAGTGCGGGTAAAGCTAAGACCCCTAGATTCACTCACCTTCCGCTTTCACGCACGTGTCAAGCGCCTTTTACCCCGAGCGAGATGCCCGCGGCCGCGTCACCTGACTTCATCAGGTCGCAGAGGAAGGTATGCGGGACCACCGCTCCAACAGTATTATTATTGCTAAGGTGCCTAGAAGGACCTCTTTTAGGTACCATAGTATAACCTCCTTGGCGTACCCAAACAAGCGTCACCATGGTTCATGCCCCCTTTACACCTTTTCGCCGGCATTCTAGAGAAACATATACGATCACAGAACAAATGACATGCTGCAAATTTCGCCGGGCGGCCCGCTGCCGCCGGTGTTCTCGTTGCAACTAAACTACCTGGCGGCACACATAATCTTTGCGCGATGCTGATATCATTGCTGCGGACGGTGTCGACTATGACGACGAGAAACTGAGAAACGAGCTAGGATAAAAAAAATTTAGCGCTCTAAAATGGGTTTCAACAAATCATGCACTGCATCTAGCCTTCTAGCGTAGCAAGAAGTGGGGCAGGGACACCAGGAGGAGCACGGCTGTGAAGTCGGGAGCTCGCGGAACACAAGAGAGGAGCCCGCGGAACCCCTAGTTTCCACGGAAACCCAGATAACTCATCTTTTAAGTAATCTCCAATTTCACTTTCGTTATGTTGCGCTGCCTCAGTAATGGCTGATTATTTAGATTAGAAATAGGAAGCGTGCAGAGTGGGTCAGAGAAATAACTCAAGTTACCGACATTCTAGCGGAAATTAAGAAGAAGAAATGGGCATGGGCAGGGCATGTAGTGAGAAGAGAGGATAACCGATGGTCGCTTAAGGTAACAAACTGGGTTCCAAGGGAAGGAAAGCGTATCAGGGGGCGGCAGAAAGCTAGGTGGGCGGATGAGGTTAAGTTCGCAGAGGTCAAATGGATGCGGCTAGCACAGAACCGGGTTAAGTGGAGGAAAATGGAAGAGGCCTTCGCCCTGCAGTGGGTATAGTCAGGCTGATGATGATGATGATGGTGATTAGAAAACACCTAACACAAATAATATACTAACTAGCATCCCGTAGACGGCATGATCCTTTCACTTTCTTCGTGCAGACTGAACTCCTGTGGCAATCGCTTTTGCTGCAGACTGCTTTGTTTCACGCAATCACGCAGCAAACATACAGTGCCAGAAATGCTTCGGTACGCAGCACGCATTGCATTTTGAGGCACGTGTGGAAAAAGCTAATGCAGCTTTCTTGGGATCGCAGGCACTGCCTTTCAAGCCCAACTTCGGATTAACACTGCCCACCTGCAACTGCAAGGCGAAAGCGGCGATGAAGTCAACGTAAGCTCTTTATACCCCCTCTGACGATCTGTTGTGTCTGTACATGTCTGCCCATATACGGGTACCCAGGAAGGTGTTCCGGGGTTAACTTAGGATAACTTAGGAATTTTGACACCACTATAAAGATGTAAAATTGCGTTGCTGGAGGGTGTAAAGCTTAAATTTGGTTTGAGGGCTGTTTAAAAGGTTAACTTAGGATAACGTAGAAATTTTCACAAAGGAGTTCCGCTCTTCGATGGCAGAATAAAAGGTAAATAGAAGAATGTTTCCTACTGGCTGACTATAGATAGGACATTCCCGTACCGAACGTGAGCCGAGAGGTTAGATGCCGGGTATATATGTGAAAATGCAAATTAGTTTCTTTTTGCGCGTGGCTGGACGCGGGAGATTTAGTGGTGCCAATGCAGTTAGATGTCTCGGTTGTGTTGACAGTATGAATCGTGCAGCTATCTTTTGTACCGCTTCCAACGTGTTGAGTAAGATAACGTGGCAGGAATTTCAATTGAGAGATGCGTATTTTAAGGAAGGTCTGATTAGTGCATTGAATGCATGGTGTGTGCATGTGTATAGGGTACAAAGGCAAAGGCGTCGAATTTTAGCGAATGACATTGGTTCGCGGAACGTAGCCTTGTCAGTACTTGTTTCTCAGCAAAACACCATGCAGCGCTAGAGTTTGTCTTCTTGGCTGTGTCCTGTTACCCTGCGCGCTGCTTTACCAAGAAAAAAAAAAAAAGACAGGTTTAAAGGAGTCGTTTCGAGCCTTTCGACAATTTGCTGCATTACAGATCACCACCAGGCGCATTCCGATGCCTCGGTTCCCGGTGAACATCGAGCACTACCGTGCAGGCTTGTTCTGGTTCCTGGTCGTCAGCTTCCTGTATCCGATAGTCAAACAGATTTGCAGGATTTGCAGCGAAAGGTCCAGTGGTCTCATGGTAAGCATTGTTTTTGCAGAACGATGAAAAATGACCCGTGTGTAACTTTAAACGACGTTTCGGTGAACTAATGAAAGGAATGATTGTATCCTACCCAGAACCTCGGCCGGTGGCCGACATGGACGGCATGTAAATTCGAACTGTAAAGCTCTGAATGCATAGTATCAGCGCATCGGGGAAGGGCGCTTATTCCATCATTGTCTTTGAATTAGTCTGGAGTCAGCTACAGGCTTTAGGCGCTACGAACGAATTAGACCACTAAATTTCAGCGAGTCTTTTCTGAATGCAAGAAAATCCGCTCTCTTCGCCAATGTATCGATCAATAACTTTTGACTGAAGTGCAGCACGTGATCACTGTTGCTATCACAAGCCTTTCGGCTCACCTGTGTGTGTACCATCTCCCATAGCTAACAGGACGAACACAGAGTGTGTTTGACTATATCGCAACATATGTCAACGCCCTTTTCATCGGGTATATTTTATTTTTCAGCCATCGCAGGATAAGAAATATTGCAGTATTGGAATGGCCGTGGTGCTAATGACGAGCTGGATCTAATGCGTTTGCCGTTGACTTCTCCGGCTGGCAATGTCCTCGCAGGAGTACCAGCGGCTTATGGGGCTGTCCGAGGGTGCCTTCTGGGCAGGGCACTTCGCGTGCGGCTTCTGCTTCTGCCTGGTGCACAGCGCTGTATGTGTCTACTGTGGCTCCCAGACGCGACAGCCGACCACGGGCGTCGCCTTCCTGGACAGCACGGACGCCTCCATGCTCTACGTAGTTATGCTCGTGCACAGCGCACTCCAAATGCTCACCGCCATGCTCATCGCCTGCGCCGCCCCTTCCGGTTCGAATCAGTTTCATTTCGTTTAATTTACGATTGATTTATAGGAAGGGAAAGGCGCGGTAACTGTCTCACTTGTTTTCTGTGGACATATCAACCGCGCCGTAAGGGAAGGGAGGAAGGTGGGAGTGAAAGTGGAAAGAGAGAAAGAGGAGCCGTAGTGGAGGGCTACGGAGTAATTTCGACCACCTGGGGATTTTTAACGTGCGCTGACATCGCACAGCACGCGAACGCCTCTTCGTTTCGCCTCCATCGAAACTGAGCCGTCGAGGTCGGGTTCGAACCCGGGTACTCCAGCACTAGTAGTCGGGCGTCTTACCACTGCACCACCACGGCGGGGCTTTTTGTTTAATTTATATACTCCAAGGGCTATTCGGAGTTACAGAGAGGAGTGGGCAGTACGAAAACGAACAGAAAAAAAAAATACAAATCTACTGGGCAAGTTATGAAGATAATTAAATATAGCAGAATTCCGGAGTGTTGATGGACACGAGGCAGGCGGGAAGATGATTCCAGTCTGTCCTAGTCATTTGAACAAAAAAATTCAAAATAAAAATTAGTCCTGCAGTTTGACATGCCAACTTTGAACCTGCAGCTCATGTGGGATGAAATATAAGTATGGGTAATAAAATTATTGTTTCAACTTTTCAATGGTAAAACGAATTTTGAAAAAAAAAAAAGACAAACTACAAATTCGATGGCATGAAGAAAGGGATGATATAAATTTTTTTTTTCGTAAATGGTACACTGGCTAAGCGAGAATAATTAGACAGTGAAACGAGCAGAGTGATTTTGAATGGATTCGACATATTGCGAGAGTGGTTTAGTGTGGGGTGTCCCAAACAGCAGAGGAATACTCAAGTTTTGGGTGCACCAGAACATATAGCTTCCAGCGTCACTGGACCAAGGAAAAAAATTGCGGCGAAGGAAGCCAAGCGTTCGGTTAGTGCTATTAGTAAGATGTCCAATAAGTGCTTTCTATGTGCGGTTGTTAATAACGTATACGCCAAGATACTTATATTCAGAGACAGAAATTAAAGGCGAGTTATTAAAAAAAAAAGTGCATGAAGACTGGTTAAACGTATGTATCTCATTACTTTGTGTACTTACCAGCATTTAGTTACATAGAACAGGTGTGACACCAAGTGGAAATGTTATCAAGATCTGATTGAACAGTGACTACATCAGAGGGGTTAAATGTTTGCCGATATAATATGCAATCATCTGCGTAAAGCCTTATTTGTGACTGAATGGAATTAGAAGGATCCATAATATAGATTAGGAAAAGATCCTAGTACGGAGCCTTGAGGAAAGCCAGATGTTACAGTATTTAAGGAAGAGTCAGAGTCATTACTAATTAGTTGTAACGTACTGTGTACGTCCTTCCAAAAAGCACTCAATTCACTTCACAAGATTAGTATCGAGATAAAATTAACTAAGCTTGAAAAGTAGAATTATATGTCAAACAGCATTGAATGCCCAATCAAAATCTATAAAAATGCAATCCTCAAATGAAGTCGAATCCAGAATGGAAAACAGATCATTGGTAAGAGCGAGAAGTTGTGTTTCGCAGGGTGTTTTCGGAAACCATGCTGAATAACGTGAAAAAAACAGTTGAAATAAAGGTGAAAGATTAGGCTAAAATGATTATGTGTTCAAGTAACTTGCATATGACTGACGTTAATGAAGTCTATAGTTGTGGGAGCTGTGTACATCACCAGATTTATGCACTGGTACCACCTTTCCTATGTTCCGTTCTTCTGATAGCGCGGTATTCTTTAATGACTACGAAAATACGTACGACAATATAGTGAATGGGTACTTTTAGGCGCTTTTCAGAAATTTGTAGTTAATACCATCGAGACCAGATGACGATGAAATTTTCGCAGCCTCTGTTAGCTTAGAAATGCCTACCCAGTCGATAAGAATAGGATCCATCTGTAAAAGGTCAGGTGCATCAATAGGAGGAAAGGCTACTAGTGCAGCATGTGAAAACGAAGATGAAAGTGTGTTATTAAGCAGTTTAATACCCTGCTCATTTGGAACAAAAATATCTTGATTGTTCTTTAAGCGTACGTCTTTGCATTCACGCATGCTAATCAGGTTCAAAGACTTGTGCGGGTTTGAATAAAGTAAAGGAGGAAAGGTGATGTGAAAGTAATGGTGTTTTGCACGGAAGGGAACATTTTTTTTTTTCACTGCACTGGATTGATAAGCTACCATTGCCCTCGCATTGTTCTTGCAATGGCGAAACATATGTTTTTTTTTTCTTATTTAGCAGACTTTTTGAAGATAGGTTAAACCAGAGCGAGAGTTTCTTGCCGGATATTCGCCGGAGAGGAATATATTTATCGATGAGCGCTTCGACCCGACTTCTAAATAAGCTTCAGTTTCCATGCAGTGGTGTTTCCAGAACAGCGGCAGAAACGCGCCAACGAACTTTTCAAGAAACTTGAAAGTCCGCTTTCCCGCAGTCACGGATTATTTTTGACCGTTTAGAAGGGTGAGGTAAGCGTGATGACACAGTGAAGTGTTTGTGCTATGATCACTAAGACCTGGCAGCAGAGTTTGACACGAGGCAGAATCAGGATAGTTCGTGAGGACAAAGTCGAGCACGTTTGCACATGAGGGAGGATGTAACGGAAGTTGGTTCCTTTACAAGCTGAGATAGGGGTAATGTGGTACACAGGTCTATAAAAGCTAAAGACTCAGATGAATTCGCAGTCACGACGAGGTTGCGATCAATCCATCTCGAAAACTGAAATATCATATAAGAAAAATAGGCGCTTTTGGGCACCTAGACACAAGTTAGTTCAAATTGTCAATGTTCTTCACAGAATGTACTGGCAGAATTCGGAGGCCGATAGCACGCAAAAACAATAACAAGGTAGCACATACGCAAAGAAATTCAAATTCTGCATTGTTGGATCGCGATAAGGTAAGCAATTATGCCTGCAGAGACGGCAATAAGAATACCGCCCCCCGACCGGTCATTGCGATCATGACTGCTGCTTGTGATGCCGCATAAAGCGTCTTGCACATATTTATGTATTGTACGTTAATGCGCGTGAGCTCGTGTCCTAAACAGGTGCTCGTGACTCAGGCGGTCGAATGCCTTCTCTTGATCCAGGGAACAAAGAAAGTCATTGAGTCTGCGCGATTTCATCCATGGTAAAAGGTCTCTCAGAGCCATGCCATGGAGTTCTACCGAGCGGCCCGGAACACAGCAAGCCTAGTGCGGGCCTACTATGGAGGATAGAGCAGGTGTCAGGCGCAAAGAGAGACACTTGGCAATTGCCTTGCAGTCCGTATTTAGAAGGATTATTGGCCTCCAAGCTTTAAGGTCGCTGCTCCTGGAGGTGTCCTCGCACAGGAGCGTGATGAGGCCTTCGTTAAGGAGTGTGTAACAACTCACCTGCCGAAGCAACTAGCCCCGAAAATGGATGGCGCTCTAGCGTCACGCCTATCTCCGGCCGTCCCTGGCAGAGTAGCACGAACTGTGGGGGTGCTAAGCCGCGACGAGTAGGAGGGCCGCAGCGGTGTGCGTTAAAGGTGTCGGGCGTGAGCCCGTCTGGAGCCGGAGTTAGTTCCCGTCGCTGTAGGGCGTGATTTGCTAAGTTAGTGAAACCGGTCTTTAGGGACGGTCAAAACTTTACGTAAAAGGCTGGAGGGAATCGTCCATACCCGGGCTTCTGTTTGGCTTCATCTGTTTTATGATTGTGTGTAGCTCTTCAGACGACAGCCATGTCTCGTCCAGGTTAGGTGCGTTAGTTGCTGCCTGCAGCTGGAACGATGTGGGGATGCAGGGCTCAGCAGCATAAAGTTCGATATAAAAATCTCGCGCTAAACTGAAGACCTGCTCAGAGTCCATAGCAATATGGCCAGTGAGTGGATCTTTGACTGCAGAGAGGGTTTCGTTCTTTCTGGCAAGGCGACGGCGTAGCAGATGACGGGAACACCATGCCTCGGTTTCCCGTCGTTCAGCGCGCGCTGTTGCGCGAAGTCTGTCCTAGCGCCGATTTAGAAGACAATGGAGCTTCTTACGCAGGGTGGCCAACGCTGCGGGGATGCTCGGTCCCTGAGAAAATGGGGCCGATAGCGCAATAATGGCATCCGAGACTATTCGGATTTCTTCTCTCTCTTCCCGCGCCATCCCTTTGAGCGCAAGATGAGCGCAACTCCCCGTGAACCCTTCCTTCCGAAACTACAATAGGATTTTGTGCTGAAACGGAGGTCAAAATTTTCAGTTTGTTCTTGCCGGTGCATATAAGTTTCTTGAAGTGCAACGATGTCGATCCTTTTGGCGCGGGCTATGTCTATTGCTTCAGCTTGTTTTGCGACTTTAGTAAAGCCGCGAATGTTTAGCGTTGCGAGAACGAAGAAAAAGACCACTGGGAGCCAGCCACCGCCACATTAGGCCTAGGCCTAACCCTTCACTCCCCCGACTTCACGGCCCACCAACAGCGGCATGGTGCGCACTGAAGATGGGGCTACTGATACTGCATCAAGATGGGACCGGACCATGGAGGCTCGACGTATGGCTCACCCCGATGTCCTCTCAGCCCAGCAAGCCCCCACGAGCTCGACTCATCAGCCCCCGGCCGGCACAGCCACACCAACGCAGCCTACGCAAGGCAAGTCTTCCACCGTTCTAAAGCGTCCGCCACCGTTGCCCAAGCTCCCGACACGAGACCTTAAAATCGTGTTCCGCCCCGGTGGAGGCCTCGACCTAAGTAAACACAACGGGGGCTATATACTGTCTCTAGTCACCAGCGCTCTGCAGCTACCGATAGACGCAGTGCGAACACAAGACGCCATCCGAATCAACCCCAGGCACAATTCATTCACTATCAGCACGCCAGCCGAAGACCGTGCCCGCAGATATGTACAACTAGAATCTATAAAGATAATCGACCAAGTCTACCCAATGAAAACGTATATCGCTCCTCCGGACAACGCCATTCGAGGCATCCTTTATAATGCTATCTACGACCAGACCTCTGAAGAAATTTTTACAGAGCTAAAACGTTCAACCAAAGCCCCTCCTATCTCATCACCGATGCCTCCATCGCCTCCATCGCCTCCATCGAAAAGCTGCCGCCGAGGCCGGGATTCGATCCCGCGTCCTTGGGAACAGTAGTCGAGCGCCGTAACCACTGCGCCACCCCGGCGGGGTAGTATATTCTTCAGATCTAGCGTTGTGGTTCCTTGCGGCACACGGCCGAAAAACGTAAAAGGCTTCAGCCGCTTGGCTCCTGGTATTGCGAGAACGTGCCGGCGAGTGCCGGACGCGTAAGTGTCCTTGCAGCAGCGCGACCCAAGAATGGCGACGTGGACACGCAATCAAATCACAGGGCCGGCTGGCCAACTAACCCCTTTAGGGAACCTATCTGGTCATGCAGCTCACCGCAAAGAGCGGTCTCGCGGCTCGGAGTCTAGGCGATAAGGAGTACTTCGAATCGCGCCACTATACTGTCGCCTTACGCCGTCGTTAGACGGTAAACGCTGAAAACTCAATGCTAAGTAGCCGTCTTTAAACCTGACTGGTCAGCCAATATGATACCTGTAAACACGCATATGAGCAAGAAAAAAAAAAGCTGGAATGAGGTAAATTTTGACCTAACGACTAGAGTGGGGTGCAAATATTACAATAATCCCATTCTGTTTCTGAGACAGTATACATAGCTGTTATCGGAACTTTCCAACGCGCACTTGTTCTGTGGACATCTGAGCTGCACCGTAAGGAAATTGAGGAAGGTGGGAGTGCAAACGGAAAAAAGAGAAAGAGGTGGCATTCTGTAGGGTTGCTGGAGTATCTGCGGGTCGACCCCTTGGGGACCTTTACGTGCACTCACAGCGCACAGCACAGCCTCTACGTTTCGCCTCCACCGAAACTTCCAAGCATTCCAAGCATATACAGACCGATAACGCTGTCTAGGTGTCATTATGCTGACGTGTCGCTAGTCGCTGTCTTGGTGTCATTATGCTGACGTGTCGCTAGTCTACAAAATAAATTGAAGGCTCATGTATAGTGCTTTCCGGTGTTTCCTGCTACTTAAAATGAGAACAGTAATTTTTTTTTAATTGGTTCACAGGAAGGCAAAGGCGCAGTATCTGTCACACTTGCTCTGTGGACACCTGAACCGCGCGCCGTAAGGGAAGGGAGGAAGGTGGGAGTAAAAGGGGAAAGAGAGAAAGGGGAGCCATAGTGGAGGGCTATGGAGTAATTTCGACCACCTGGGGATCTTTAACGTGCGCTGACATCGCACAGCACATGGACGCCACTTCGTTTCGCCCCCATCGAAACGCAGCCGTCGTGGTCGGGATCGAACCCGGGAACTCCGGCACAGTAGTCGGGCGTCTTACCACTGCACCACCGCGGCAGGGCGAGAACAGTAATTCACGGAACAGAGTTCGTCAAAGATCCACAGGTGGTCGATATTACTCTGGAGCCCTCCACTACGGCACCACTGTCTCTCTTTCCGCGTCAACTCCTACCTTCCTCCCTTCTTTTTCGGCTCAATACAGGTTTCCACCGAGAAGTGTAACGGATAATACGCCTTTCCTTTTCTATGAACCCTTTATATCTAATGTGCACTGACATTGCCCAGCATACGGATGCCTCTTGCCCCGCAGGGGTGGCGCAGTGATTACGGCGCTCGATTAATGTGCCCCAGGAAGCGGGATCGAACCCGGCCTCGGCGGCCGCTTTTCGATGGAGGCGAAAAGCAAGGCGCCCGTGTGCTGTGCGATGTCAGTGCACGTTAAAGAACCCCAGGTGGTCGAAATTTCCGGAGTCCTCCACTACGGCGTCTCTCATAGCCTGAGTCGCTTTAGGACGTTAAACCCCACAAACCAACCAACCAATGGATGCCTCTTCATTTCAGCTCCACCGAAACGCAGCTACCGGCGGTCGGGACATGGAAAGAAAATTTATACTGTGCGACACCAGCTCTGGCCTTGCTAGCAAAATATATACAAGGGGCGCGCGATGTAG
This sequence comes from Amblyomma maculatum, assembly GCF_055883805.1. NCBI lineage: Eukaryota > Metazoa > Arthropoda > Arachnida > Ixodida > Ixodidae > Amblyomma > Amblyomma maculatum. The sequence continues at coordinate 100,779,896 of NC_139345.1, forward strand.
CGTGTGCAGCAGCAACACTGACGATTCGCATTTCTCCAGTGCAGATTCTGCATTATTCTCACAATTTTTTTTTTTTTTTTTTACTGCGAGATCCCCGCCATAGTGCCGTGACAGGAGGATCAGCGATGTGGTGTGAAGCGGAAATACGAGTGCCATATATAGGAGCCTTGGTGTCAGCCCCGCCGCGTTGGTGAAGCGGTTAAGATGCGCGACTACTGTGCCGGAGTACCAGGTTCGATCCAGACCGCCGGCGGCTGCATGTCGATGGCGGCGAAACGAAGAGGCTTCCGTGTGCTGTGCGATATCTGTACACTTTAAAGATCACTACGTGGTAGAAATTACTCCGGAGCCTTCCACTACGGCACCCTTTCCTTTCTTTTCGCTTTCACTTCCACCTTCCTCTCATCCCTTATACCTCCGTTCAGGTGTCCTCGGACAAGTGTGACATACTATGCCTTTAATATTCTCTGAATCAATTAATATTGTTATTATTATTTGTATCTATTGTTGCGCAGCTGTTGTGTGTAGTGTTTGGTGTGATGTCAGCATTCCTCCTCCTATTTAGCTTCCAGTTGCTGGTCACGTCAGATGCTAATTTGCGAGAGGTGTTTCAACCGGTGACACATGTAACTCCAATTCTTAACCTCACAGCTAAAGACCTTAACTGTTTTCAAACTTGCTGTGGAATGCGTGAGTTCTAACAGAAAATGGTTGTATCGCGAATATGATTCTTTCAACCCCTTGAGCGATGGGAGACCTTGTTAGCCAGCCCCGCCCTGTCGGTTCAGCTCGCACTGACGGACAGGGACCAGGAGCTGCTGGGAACATATGGATCCCGAAACTAGGCTGCCTGCGTGCACCATATATTTATTTCGGGCCCAATAAATGTTGATTCATCATCATTTACTTGTTTCACGAGCTCTCAACAACCTTTCATCGCAGTTTGGTCGGCCCTGCTGTGCGCCTTCGTCGTGTGCCTGCTCCTGCCATCTTGGGCCTTCCTTTCGTTCACTGGCTCCGGCTCGCTGGCAGAGTTTGTGTTCCAAAACAGGGCCGTAATCCTGCTCTCGTCGCTTCTACCCAGCATGGCTACCTACAACGTGCTCACCATATTGGGCATCCACAACGACTTTGACGGTGCGCACCTAAGAACTGGAACTCTTATTTCAAGAGTCAAACAGCCTAATTACTCCTGCAGATCTCACTTTACTCCTGCCATATGCGAGGAAGAGTGAAATGGCCTTTCAATCTTCCAAGAAAAAATGAGTAAAGTGAACATTCTACTCCTGCAGATTTAGATAGCGTTAAAGGTTGTTTTACTCCTGCGATAAAGAAATTATAACTTTCCGTACCACACATGTTTCGATTGTTGCTCGGGCAGCACAAGTGTCCGTATTGGACATTGAAGCAGGCTTCTTTTTCATTTTTTCCTCCTGTCTGCGTGATACCGCATTAAATAGTAGTAATCAGCTATCAAGGGTAAAGGCTTCCAGGCGTGTCGTCTGCTACTGTTTTCAACTACGAAACTGTCAACTGCTCAAACCAAATTTACCTGAAGAAATGAATAACCTACGACCATCTAACTTCACAAATGAACTTTATTATTTGAAAATAATTTATGCATTCACAAATACTTGATAGTTATCAAACTCCTGCTCCCTCTTCTTTCTTTTTTTTTTTTTGCGTTGCGCAACTGTTGCTCTCCTTGTTCAGTTCAAGCGCTGCGTTAGCTGTGCGTTGTTTTTTCTTGCGGCCTGTCAGTTACATCGTATTTCGCTTAGAAATCCTTTATTACCGCCGGCTTGACCTCTTAAACTACCCTGTTATATCATTATGAAATGCATCGCAAGCCTCAAGCCTTCGCAGTGTTCACCATTTGCAGCGCGCACACAGGATATGACCTGCAACTTGCTTTCAATGCTCGCTCGCCAACGGCATCAACGGTCTCCGGACAATAATGGAGTCATTCAGGTAAGGTTCGCTTCTATTTTTTTTCCGCAACTGCAAGTTTAAAACGCGCAAAAGCGTGTAGACTTCTGTTCATTAGCACATATTTTGAAGCCTCAGTTTTACCAAGCGCTATTTTCTTGTACTGGGAGCAGTGGCATTGTCGCCTGTTCGAACATGGGGGGCGCGTAGGCGCTATTTGTTTTGGCAGTGCTGTAACCGCTAATTTTCTTCCGTAGACACAGAAGTATGTGTTCTTGTGCATACATACTTTAATAACTTCCATTTTTTATCATCACAAATATGCATCGGCAGTCACGTTTACGTCCGGTTGAGTGAGGCATTACAATTTTGTTCCTTGCACTTCCAGGTGTACACTGTTTTTGAAAATGTTCTCCTGGAAGACAGCTGCTTGCTCAGGGTGGATGCTTGCTTGGTTGCTAAAGGCGTCCCGTGAACAGCATTAAGCTCGTAAGTGTGTTCTTCCGTCACATGATTCTCAAAAGGCACTACCATGATTAATGGTGATAAATGCTTTATTTGCCTACCTATGCTGTACAAGTGGAGGAACCGCGGCCTTAGGCTAAGCACATGCCCACAAAGTGCGGTCAGCTGTTGCCATGGTCTCCTAGGCTGTTCTGTCTGAGGACGTCATTGCATATTAGGGCACTTCAGATGGGCAAGCAGCTTGAGTATGCGAATGTGTTTGCTTGCACTTTATGTTCTGAAGATTAGTGTCGTGTGTAGCAGCCAATCAAGGAACTAATCGTGAGTTAATCCGAAGAAAATGAATTGTTCATTTTTCACTTCCTGGCATACTTTTTTTCTTCTGTAGAAAAGTCACTTATAAACAGTATGCATACTTTTTTTATAGCTGCAGCATGGACATGCTGTTATAAAGCCACTTTGAAACCTCAAAGAAGTAAAGTTGCTATTTAGGTCATGCTCATAAGAAAGAGAAGCTGCTAAGAATGGCTCACGAATTAATTGTCGAGTCATAAAGAATATTCTTTGTTGCTGTGCAAAATAATGCAAAATGTCCTACATCTAAAAAAAAATCTGGAAACATTTCAGTGACCTGCTGCGTGCTTGCTGAAACACACACACACAAAAAAAAGAAAATGAGGGTGGGGACCAATGTTGAGTGCACACAGGAAGTTGAGTAGCGGAGGAAGTCATCACCGAGCTCTATGACAGCAGACTTGGCATGGCAAGGAGTCATAGAGCACTGGCACGACAGTGTTGCATCGGCTTCAGCTCTTTCCACGCACTTTTGATGGCCTTCCATAACTCATCAGAATTTGCAGTGTGCAGGACCCTTTTTTGCAAAATGGCTTTTAATGCCTGAAATGTTTTCAGTGACTTTCATATCAGCGACCTTAGGAAGCCAAGCTAGTGTAATGGGCTACAAAGCTTTTCAAGGTGCACTTTCACAGTGTGCGCCGTGAGGATAGGGAAAGAATCCTGCGGCAGAAAATGCCCATTCTTGTAAGCCATGATTGACAGCTCTTAACCACACGGCCAGAGTAAAGAGCACATAAATGACGAACACAGGTGCTGAACTTCAATTTTATTCTGTAACCACTAATATTCTGCTTATATACCCATAAAGGCACAGACAAGTGGCGATTTTTGACAGGCAACAAAAACTAATGTGACAAATAAAAACCCAAAAAAGTACCGAAAGGGCAAACCCGAACGAGGAGAGAACGAGATAGGCAAGTTATCTTTTAAGCCGCCAACACATGGAAAGTGGACTAATAAGTACAAAAAAAATACAAATGTGGAAGGAGAGCAGAAAATGGGTAGCAGAGGTAAAGGTAACAATTAGCACAGCAAAATGCACGAGATGAAGTGCACTAAAACTGAAAAAAAAAAGCGTCATGAACAGCGACAATGAAGCCAACAATTGACATTGCCAAATGCAGAACACAAGCAGTACTAAATAGCTAAACCAAAGCAAATTAAGGAAATGCTCATGAGCAACAAGGGTGAAGTCAACAATTAACATAGCGAAAGGATGAAGATGAGGTGCATAAAACCAAACAAGAAAGATAAAATGTCAAGAAATGAATTCAACAAATGTAACAAAGCTAAAACCAGGCTAGATTACAGAATTCCATAAAGAAAGGCAATCTCTTTTTCCAAAAGTGAAATGGGGGGGGTGCTAACACAATCATCCTTGAGCCTCAAAATCTTGGCAGCTTCGACTATTTCATGTGTCAGCTTTACCAATGTGTTTTTAACACTGTTTTTTTTTTTTTTTTTTTTTCAAGGATTGGGTGGCATGGCTTCTTTGAGTCGGTTCTTGCAGTGGACGGGCAGATTCCTGGGGGATTACCTGAGAAGTCATTTTAATGCTCCATTAGCCTTTCATTGATGCATCAAAAAGGCTTGTTTGTCCATGTATACCTTACGGCAAGTGAAAGGCTTAGAGTGAGCGCCTTCTGTACACTGCTCCTAAGGGTTTTCTGTGCTTCTTGGTGCGGCATCTTTTCTTTTTCATTAACGATCCACGAAAGCTGCAATAGTTGCTCAGGGGCAGAAAAGAACGTCAACTCCTGCTTTCTTTTCACTCATCGTAAGGTTGTGGGAAATTTGGTGCATGCAACGAATCACTGCAACCTTTTTGCGTGGCCTGTGCACTTCAGCCAGTGGTTGTGTTTTTGCACTTGGTGTTTTTCAGCACTTTTTCTGCGACAGTGGAGAGGACTTGTAATGGGTACCGTGATTGCGTGAGCCTGCATACCTTTTTCAAGAAGCTTTCTTGCAATTTGTGCTCGCATGACTTGTTCAAGGCGTTGACAAGGGCAGACTGGATGATATTTCTTTTGACCAGCTTTGGAACGAGCGGAGCTGCATGTTAGGAAGGGATTGTTTCCCCTTGGTCCAATCCGCCTTTTGCGCGAGTTTTCTGCACATGCGCGAAGCCCCAGCGGCGACTGATGAAAACACACTGAGAGGCGTCGACGGCGCTTCTCGTCGCCGCACTCATAGCCAACGCACGGGGGCTGGAGGCGCGGTACGTTCACAGCCTCGGTAAAACGATGCCAACCACCTGTGCCGCTTACGTCTGCCACTCTCGAGGCGTGCCGGGATGCAAGACGCGTTTTGTTAGGTTTCCTTCGGCAAGCCGCGACCTGCAACGGCGTGAAGCTTGGATTAGGGCAACCAAGCGTCAAGACGTGAATGGGCGACCTTGGCAGCCGACTGCGTGCTCTCGACTGTGCGAAAAACACTTCGTTACAGGTATGTATGCATCTAAAGGAAATGTGCATGATGAAAAGTATCTACCGGAGTTTGCACCAAGCCTGTAACCCACCAGTGATAGCCGCAATGAGCATTTGTTCGGCGCGTCTGATGGCGATGTATTTTGTCGTTTGTTGCGAAGGGGCCGGGTAGCGCAGATATCAAAGGTGGTTGTGTGCGCTAGACCGTAATATTTAGCATGTTTTATTGCGACTGCCGCCTGACTAAAAAGAAGAAAAAAAAAAAGGTGTTGTGATGCACCGCCGTCAGCGAGCCGAGTGGTTGAGCTGGTCATGAGGCTCGCGAACGGCAGTGCATTAAAACGCCGTATTTTTTTTTTCTTGTTAGTGAGGTGGCAGTCACGATAAAACATGCTAAATATTACGGCCTAGCGCACACAGCCGCCTGTGATATCTAAGCTACCTAGCCCTTTCGCACATAAAGATAAGAAGGGACAAAATACATCGCCTTCAGGCCCCGGTGCAACTGAAGCAATCACGCACCGAAGAAATCCTCATTGCAGCTATCACTGGTGCGCTACAGCCTGGGTGAAAACCAGTAGGTACTTTTCATCATGCCTATTTCGCTTAGATGCATACATACCTGTAGTATCTGTGTTTTTGCCGCTCGGAGCATATGACGCACTTGCACGACGCACAGTATTTTTTTTTTTTTAATTAAAGGCTCGCCTTCATGCACGCCAAAGCATCCGGACCTTGTTCCTTTAATGTACGCAATCAGATGCACTTGGTTAGGGAGCTTGATAATCGTCGTCTTCGTCGAACCGTTCGCAACGGCAAGGAAACCGCCCGGCACAATAAATGAGTCTCCTGGAGGGTTCATGCTTGTTCACTTGCAGAGTGGATCGCTCTGGACGTAAAACAGGGTTGGTTCCTGACCGAGATGCGCATCCGATATGTAGGAGATTCACATATGTGTCACCAAGTTGTTGATTCCGCAGAAATCGCGGCGGAGGCAGAAATGAACGTTGGAGATCCTTTCACAACAGAATGACCATTCTCTGCGCACCGGGAACCTTTTCACCACTGCGACCACATCCGTTCCGACTCCTGAGGCCAGAAACCGGCTACAGCTCTGAATCATCCATTGCCAGAAAAATGCAGCGCGTTTCCTGCAGGTGTGCATTTCGGCCGGGACAATGCCCTTTTCACGGGGTGTGTATATGTGACTCTCTGCCGATCTTCGTGGATGAAATCCTATAGCTGCACGGTTGTAGATGACGCGAGGAGGAAGCGACGCCCATTGCACCATGCCGGCGCCGCGGTGACCGCATTGTGCTCGGTAACTCAAGACACCCCGCGCATATGCGCCGCTCAAAGTCACAGGAGACGATTCCACCTAGCTCTGCAGCATCAACAAACCCCTGGCTGCTTTGCCCTTTGAGATCCCTCTCTCTCTCTGCCCCCACGCTCTCCTGTCTGCCGAAAACCTGCACGCGTCGAACACGGCCCGCGCTACACGCTCTTACAATACGAAGATAGTATATGCGTACGTGCGTTATGAGTGGATTGTGAAAACGCTCTACCTTCCCCCATACTGCGTGAACATGATATGCTGCAATCACTGTCACTACTTTCCGCTCCGAGGCCAAAAAAGGGGGGAAGCTTTCGCTTTCTACCAGCGTTGGCATGGCCATTTCGTATGGTGCGCTCTCGCGTCGTCTGCTACACTGCCGCTCAATGTGTTTCCCGCCCGCTCCCGCATGATGGTGCCACATCCTCGCGCAAAAGGCGGATTGCCCGGCACACATAACTGGGTGTGAAGAAGATTCTTAGTTCCAGGATGTGCATGGAATCATTGTCCGGCATTTCGTGCATAAATTTAAGGGGAGCCAGGGCACTCTTAAGGACACTAAAAATTTCAGGTACTTCATGAAAAAAAAAGGCTTCCTTGTCACAGTCGAAAAGAACCAAGAAATCATCCACAAAGCAGAAAATATTTTGAACTTGTTAGTGTTTGAAATGGTTCCTGAGACTTTTGTCATGCATAGCTAAGAACAGGTCACTGATAACGGGGCAATACATGATCCAATGCAGATCCTGTGACTTTGGATAAAGTGTAAACCATTCCCTTCAACAAATGTTGATTTTAGGTACACAGAAAGCATAACCAAGAAACCATCTACAGAGACACCACACTCATTCTGGAAGGATACTGCTCCAGGTTTGTCGATAGCTTCACGAACGCATTTCATGAGGTCCCCCATCTTGAGGTATAGAATAAAATAATTTTAGCATCTGTAGAAAAACACGGTAGGCTTTCTTTCTATTCCAGTTCAAAGACCTAATGATTTCATCTGCATTCTTTACCAGAAAGGTATCATCGATAGAAAGCAATTTCTGGTTGCCTTGCAAATACATAGAGACGTCTTTCTGCCAGGTATCCTCCGAAACAATAACGCACAGAGGGCACGAGAGGTATATCTGGCAGAAAGACGTCACTATGTATTTGCATGGCAACCTGAAATTACTTTTTATCGATGATCCCTTTCTGGTAAAGAATGCAGATGTAGTCATTAGGTTTTTGAACGGGAAAAGAAACAAAGCCTATCATGCCTTTTCTACAAACGCAAAAGGCTTGTTTTATTCTATACCTCAAGATGGACCTCATGAAATGCGTTCGCAAAGCTATTGACCAACATGGAACCATATCCTCCCAGAGTGAGTGTGGTGTCTCTGTAGATGGTCTCTTAGAATTGTTTTCTGTGTATCTAAAATAAACATTTGCAGAAAGGAATGATTCACACCTTATCCAAAAGCACGGGATCTGCATCATATCATGTATTGCTTACTCCCTTGCTCAGTGATCTGTTCTTAGTTATGCATGACAGTAGTCTCAGGAATCACTTTGAAAACTCACGAATTCAAAAAATTTTCTACTTTGGGGACGACTTCTTAGTTAATTTAGACCGTGACGTAGAAACCTTTTTTCATGAAGTACCTGAAGTTTTGAGTGTCTTTAAGAGTATCCTGGCTCCCCTTGAATTAAAGCAAGAAATGCCAAACAATGATTCCATGTGCTTCTTGGAACTAAGCATCTTCACACCCAGTCACGTGAGCTGGGCATTTGAACCAAGGGGCAACTAGCCCTTCCTATAATATGACTCCGCTCGTTCAAAGCTGGTTAGAAGAAATATCATCCAGTCCGCCCTTGTCAATGCCCTGAACAAGTCATGCGAGCACAAGTTACAAGAAAGCTTCTTGAAAAAGATATGCAGGCTCACGCAATCAGGGTACCCGTTACAAGTCCTTTCCACTGTCTCAGAAAAAGTGCTGAAGCACATAGGCAACACGATAATGTTCCAGGGATTCCTTACATGCACCAAATTTCCCACAACTTTACGACGAGTGAAAAGAAAGCAGGAGTTGACGTTGTTTTCTGCCCTCGAGCAACTACTGCAGCTTTGATGAATCGTTAATGAAGAAGAAAAGCAAAAAAAATTAAATAAAAAAGAGGCCGCACTAAGAAGCACAGAAAACCTTAGCAGCACGTGCGGAAGGCGCTCACTCTAAGCCTTTCACTTGCCGTAAGCTATACATGGACCAAACTGGCCGATGAAGGCTAATGGAGCATTCAAATGACTTATCAGGTATATCCCCCAGGAATCTGCCCGTCCACTGCAGGAACCGACTTAAAGAAGCCATGCCACCCAATCTTCGAAAAAAAACTGTGTTAAAAACTCATCGTTATAAGCTGACACATGAAATAGTTAAAGCTGCCAAGATTTTCAGGCTCAAGGATGATTGTGTTAGTATCCCCTCCATTTCACTCTTGGAAAAAAAGATTGCCTTTCTTTATGGACTTCTCTAATCTAGCCTGGTTTTAGCTTTATAACATTTGTTGAATTCATTTCTTGACATTTTATCTTTATTGTTTCGTTTTATGCACCTCATCTTCATCCTTTCGCAATGTAATTGTAGACTTCACCCTTGTTGCTCATGAGCATTTCCTTAATTTGCTTTGTTTTAGCTATTTAGTGCTCATCTTCTGCATTTAGCGGTCAATTGTTGGCTTCATCTTTCTTGTCATGCACTTTTTCTTTCAGCTTTAGTGTACTTCATCTCGTGCGTTTTGCTGTGTAATTGTTAGCTTACGTCTGTTACCCATTTTCTGTTACCATTGCATTTTTTTTTCTGTTATTAGTCCGTTGGTCCACGTGTTGGCGGCTTAAAAAATGATTTGCCTATTTTGTTCTCCCCTTGTTCGGGTTTGCTCTTACGGTACTTCTTTTTGTTTTTATTTGTCACAAGTGTCGAAAATCACCAGTAGTCGGTGCCTTTATGGGTATATAAGCAGAGTATCAGTGGTTCCAGAATAAGGTTAAAGTTCAGAGCCTGTGTTCGTCTTTTATGTGTTTACTCTGTCCGTGTGGTTAATTAAGCACTGTCAACCATGAATCAACACCATTAGCCCGACAACTTTTTCTATCCTTGCAAGGTCCTTTTAGCAGGTGAGAAAGGAGCTGGTGGCAATGATTACAAAATAAGCTTGGGAGCTCAGCTGACCATCAATGCAGGGAAGAGGTGAGAGGCTGTCTTTGTGGTAACCTCCCCCCCCCCCCCCCCCCCTTCACATGTTTAAGGATTTTTGAGTGCTTGGCCTGAGGCCATTGACATAAAGGGGATCATACCTTAAAATAGCAGTATTTAATGAAAGTTACAGCCTTGGCAGCAAAACAAACATGGTATATAAGAAAGCAAGCCTTAGGTCAAAAGACAAAAGTATAATCATTTACTTTTTAGCAACTAGGCAGCACTCTTTTTGTTTCTAGGCCCACCCAGTACAGGCCCACCCAGTAATGCCTTAAAGTTAGGGCTTTTGTGTAGCCATCCTATCTGAATCCTGCTTTGTCACGCCTTTGCCTAATAAATTTATCTGACACATTAAGGCCCTTATCTCACCCCCTGTTACGAACAGGCTGTCACTAACTGAGGCAACAATTTGTAAATTCTTTTTGGTTGCTTTTTGGTGAGATAGTGGGAAGCATCTTTGATTTGGTCTTCATCCCGGTAAGTATGTATGATTATGCCCTCTGAAGCCTCAGCCACTCCAGTTGCTTTTCTGTAGTGCGCTGTCCAGTGATGTCCCTCTAATTCAGAATCTTTTCGCTTGAGGTATCGCGGCAGCCTTATAGGTCCGTAGCCATGCTGAAGCTCTAAGCAATGCATGTTGATAACTGTCCATTTTACAGATTGAAAAAGCGTTCACATCAGAAAGTGAGAAATGAACGATCCATAAATGGGTGTGTTTGGCCAGTGTTTAAATTGCATTTCTTCAATTGTTTGCTGTATAGGACAGTCTTCAGAACATAAAATATGAGCAAGGCCGTTTGTCTGCTCATGCTGCCTGTTCATCTGAAGTGTGCTAATGTGGAGTAACATCCTTAAAGAACAGTATAGCAGATGTGGGCATGCTATTCAACCCATGTACAACCTCTTGACCAATCACTTTGTGGCTAAGTGCAGTTACTACAGGCCTACTATTACCTTCCATGCTATATGTGTGTTAATTGTTGCACTCCTTATTTAATCTTAAGAGAATGATCTGTGTAGGTAATTGCATAAAATGGATCACTACCTTATTTTGACAACTGATTTATTGCTATTGCTGCCATGCAGCATGTGACACTGATTGAGTGTATTGTTCTCAAGCACTTCCTTCAGCCAATGCTTGGTTTAATAATTTTGTTGTCATTGTCTTGTGTTAAGTAATGGCAATAATTAGTGAACTGGTTGATCTTGTGCCCTTCCAGCAGGTGTGCTTCTGCTTGGCAGCACATGAGAATCAGTGATTCTTGTTTATAAGTCACTGTATCTGTTCTGTTCCCAAACATGTAATTGTACTCAAGGGGACTCAATCACAGTTCTTCAATGCTGTTTTTTTTGTAATACACTAGTTGACTTTGCTTTATATTTGATGATATGTATTCTTTCCTTGACTATCATTGTGTATATCAGTGGGCCTCTTAGATTATCCACTGTCCGCAGGTCGCCTGAGTACAGCCCAGCCATTTGTTTACTAGGGTTGCTCTGGCGTTAGTCTTTCTCCAGGTGGACAGTTCCGGGCTACCTGCTGGCTGCTAGACTTGCCAGGATGATTTTATGTTGGCTACTCGCATCCAACTAGCAAACAACGGAGAGGTGATGGGGAGGTGAGGAATGTCTGCGGCTGTTTTTATTGACTAGGACCGCAGAGCTTCGGGTGAAATTATCTTTTGTTTTAAGGGTGTCTTTAATAATGTGCAGGCAGGTGCTCATTTCAGCTGATCTGCAGTGCTCATTTATTACATCTTTAACTGTCGCCGCATACATATTTTGTATGTGTGTGACATTGTCTCCCATCACATAATTTACAAGATCAGATGTTCGTTCCATATTGAGCTTAATGAGTTCGGATTTGCAAATTATATTTGATCTGTCAAGTTCTAGCATCAACTTATTTTACAGCATTGTTCGAGAACCTTCTCGAGCATGAGAGCAGACCTCAATTCCCTGTGCACTCAGGCATGCGCATTCATGCAAGTATATCGTCAGCATGCGATACACGGTCCGAGTGTTCGGTATTTACTTTTGTAGCGCAGTGGAAAGGACATACTTTGGTAATTGCTCAGAAATATTTTAAGATGTAACGCATGCATGCACTATCACGTTTCACTTGATTCATTAAGGTGGTCACGACAGCTAACAACTGAGCATAAACTAGTAATTGCATTTCACTCCTCACACGTTAAATTATAAATCCTCGAAATTTGAGCTCATTCGGTGCAGCAGATAGTTTTAAAAATAATTTTTATTATTATTGAAATTGGCTTTCTGGTCTGGCAACCATTGGCCGCTGACGTCATGAGATATCATTCCCATGTCGTCTGCTATTCGCGATGTAGTCTATGTAGGCTGCACTTTTGCATTCATGCTTGGATGGTGGTCACAGATTTTTTTTTTTCAGCAAAAATATTTTATTCGCATATTCTCTTTTCCTTGAAAAGCCTTTACTATAATATGCAACTTTAGTGATCCTCGGACTTGTTTTGGGCTTCGTCTAGAGATTGCCGAGGAGGCTGAAATGGACGGGCTCATGCTTATAATTCAGCATACAATCAGAAGCATCTTATTCTTACACTATGAGATTTAGCTTGTTTTAGCAACAAGCACTCACGCATATAAAAAGGTACTTGTCCGTTTCTACCCGCCGTGTACCCGCGCCACGAAAGTGGGGAGGGGTTAGCATTATGTTCCTGATTGCTGAGGTATTGCCGTTGCTCTTTCGGTCCAAAAACTAAGAGTAAGCAAGCATTACCTTGAGGCGAGAGCATACCTTGCAACATTAAAGGAGCAGACAAAACTTTTAAACAAAGCAGTACCTCTTGACGACCTTCCATTGATCAGTTCCGTCGGTGTCGCGGGGCCGAAAACCTCACACTACGGTGATAGGTGCTGGTCGTGCTGGCGTCGTCGCCAGTGTAATGCGAAAAATCATGCGTCGATAAGCTAAAGCTGATAAGCTGACTGACCGTGATTTATGCTGAAGGAAACATGCCTTATTCTATATTGCTTTTGTGCAGTAGCATCTTCATCAAGCGCTTTCGTCTGAGGGTCGGTCACTGAGTCAATCAACTCCCTCCCCCCTCCCTGCAAAGAAAAAAAAAAGTGTCCTTTGATATTGCAGCCTGCATTTCAGACGACGCTCCACCGTGCATAGTCTCCTGTCCACAGTGATAAGAATGTTTTTAATATGAAAGCGCCTCTACTTTAATAAAACTTTAGCAGCACACCTCTGATTTGAATTCATTATGCAATTGGGGCTGGTACAAAAGCAGCCAATGGTGTGTGCTGTGCCTTCACTGTGGGGAACAACTGCTAGCATGACCAGCGTGGCAGTACGGCCTTGCATGTTGTTTTTCATGCATGATGGCTCACACGGGGAAGATTGGGAAAAAATAAGGCGATAGATAGTGCATGCATTTGGCATTTCTCAAATATTTCTGAGTGCTTCCGAAAACACATTCTTTTTTCACTGTGCAGAAAAATGAAATGAAGACGTGAAAAATTAATGCACTCATGATACTGATGTACTGTCTTTGCCAGAAGTAACCAGGCTGCGTGTTCCGCTTCTCAGTCGGTTAGCAGAGAATTCATAAAACTTCTGATGCTGTAAATTGGTGCAACATAAATGAGAGCTCCTGTCTTCACTTGCCAAAAAGTTATGATCCTCAGGGGATCCATGTTAGCTTCAGAATACAAGCAAGAAGCAAAACATGCAGCCTGGTTACTTTTGGCGAAGACGGTACATGCACTTATTAATGTGCCTTCTCGAGTATGTACTGGGAGCTGCAACCCACGGCAATGCTCGAGAAGGTCCTCAAACAGCAAGTCAAGTAAAATAAGCTGAGTACGGACTTGAGAGATGAAACGTATTTTGCAAATAAATCGATTTAATGAGCATAGTATGATGCAAACATCTGCACTTGTAAATGGTGAGAAGAGATATGTTGCCCCACATACACAAAATAAGTAAGCAATGGCAATGGAAAGACACACAAGATGTCCACCACGACTGGCAGAAATAAGCACTATCCTTGAGATTGTACGAAATGTCTTGTTCACTAAAGTACCGCACATGCTCACCACTTCCATATAACCTCTGTTGTCTGCTAGCCGCCCAAGCGCAACCCACACTAAATCATCCTTGTGAGAGTGTGGCATTCAGTGGCATATCATCAGAAAAAAAATGACCCCCCCCCCCATACACACAGAAAAATGAATGTAAGAGCTGGCTCCACGCTCGGGCGCCCCTTAGGCTAATAACTTAAGCCCAGTGACAAGGTGGCACGTATGCGGAAACTAACGATAAAAAAGAGTAAGCGTGACAAATGTCTCTTAAATGTAATTTATGTTCATTATTTTACCTGTGTTTGCTGTGTTTTTGGTCATTTATTTTTAATGTGACAGTATTGAAGGCCCCGTTTCCCCAAAATCTTGCATTGTTGGTGGCAACGTCGTGAGCAAAAAAGTCGAGCAGGGTTCTAGCATTTGGTAATAAGCAGGTGACATTTTTGTGAGTCAGGCATTGATTTTTGTTGTTAGTTTGTGTGGCATCATGAGGCCGCATGAGATGCCGAATTGCCTGGAGCTCCTTACGAATGAAGGGTGAGATGGGCCCTTCCGAGTCGCACTTTTGTGCAATGTTGCTAAAGCAGGTATATATATATCTATGTCAGGTTGTCTTTCAGATAATGTGGTAGCTTATCACTGTATGCTAATGAATGTTTGAGATAAATGGATCAGTGACGAAGCGAATAGCAGTATGCAGGTACGAAAAGGTGGGTCACCTTGTAGAAATGCAGACTGAAGACAGTCAAACTACCACATTATACCCTTAAAGGCAGACTTTAAGTATCCCTCCAGGTCTTAATTTTAATTTATTTATCCGAGGGCTGTTTTTAGCACCTGTTTTCCTTCCGGATTTGGTTTTCATTTATAATTGTGTGAATTTAAGGTAGTCTCATTTCTCGCAAGGGTGGAAGAACGGGCTAGTTGCTGGTTCATATTGGGAAAGGAAAAACTGATTGCACACTTGACAAAGTGCTGTTGTCATTTTTTGTTCATGTCTTAAAAATGCGCTGTTATTTTTTCTCAAGCTCTCTGTTCTTACTGAGCTTTTTCATTTCACCTCAGATGCATGACCTACAGTAATGAAGAAGGACATGCCTCTTTGTTTATGCCTTATCACTTAATGTTGTAGTATTATATTTTTTTTCTTATGTCTATAGCCCTGTGTTTTAGATAAAAAGAACGACCGAGGTTGCCCTGCTTTGTTATATTGAACAACAATGCACCATAAAGTCATCCCGCTGTCAAAACATGCATGAACATCGGAGCATATCCTACCTTCCGTTATCACTCTCAAAGAAAGTGTCTAGTATGCAGAAACACTAAGGCGGTAGGCATTGCTAGTGAAGTTAACTGCCGCCTGACCACATGCCCACAGGCTACGAGGTCAGCCACTCAGTGTGTATGTGTGTAAGGACTGATGTGTTAGCAGAATTAGGGTAGCAGCAGCTTCTCTACACTGCCAGGAAATGAACCACTGACAGGGTTTTAATTAGTTTGAATACTTGTCACGCAGTATGCTGTGTTGGTCCAACTGGTCACATTGCAATGCATCACCTTCTTAGTTGGATCTCTGCCTTCTCCACTACTGCAGAGTGTAGGTAGCAGTGTGTTATTAGTTTGTGCAGACGTAATTGAGCGGAAAGGTTGCTTTGTGGTCCAAGCAACAGCGATCCGATATCACCTTTCTTAAAGGTTGTTGGGCTGGTGGAGTGCATTACACAAATATTACATGTATAATGTATGTTCTGCATGCACATGTGCTTGGTAGCATTGCCGCAGTATCTTTGACTATTCAGGATCGATGACAAGAATGCCAGCCTACCTACCACCAGCTGTTGTGAACACCTCGATTACTATATTATTGCGTTGCTATAGTGGCTTATCCACAACCAATGACTCGGTCAAAAGAACATAAGCACTCCAGAGAGCTTAGACGTTAGCTTGACAGGGTCAGGGTGCTTACTGAATTTGGTATGGCAAGCATCATGCAAAAAAGGAAGTGGTAGCAGTCCTAAAACTTTTACACTCTGCTAGATATAACTTCTGTGTGGATCTTGCATGAAAGTAGCAATTATCAGTCAATTTTGCAAATATATTCGGTGGAATCAGCTGTGCAATACAGTATGATGCTATATCTGGCTAATTGCACATACATTTAGGTTTTTTTTTTATTCTGCAAGCTCGCCATAAGGCATATTATAAAAACCCATCTAAATTGTTTTCCATAAGTAACCGAAGAAGGCTCTTGCTCTTATAGTTGTCGGTGAGCCATTTGGAGAAGTCCGCTTGCCTTGTTGCAGTTAGTCCTACTTCCTGCTGAATCTGTCCTTGATGGTCCCTGCACAAGTGCACAGCAGGTGGCGAACATCCACTTCTGCAGCTGGTGTGCAACACTTCGGGCATGTGGCGGGTCCGATGTCTTCTTGAGATTCCCATCAGCATGTTACAGATAGGGTAAGGGCCGCGCCAGCTCTTATTCTTGTTTCTTGCTATTGTTGTCTGCAGTACTAAAACCTGGCTCCTCATCTCCCTGGTATATGAAGTAATCAATTACAGGCTCTGCATCTCAAATACCCATATATTTGAACCTTTGAACAACAACAGCATCTGGGGACATCACATGCAAAGATTTGAAAATACGCAAACAGACAGGCTAAAGTGACACTCCAAGCTAACCTCATGGTGTCATTACGTGGTTGACTGCTGCCATGCGCAAAGTACAGATGTGTCTGAATTGTTCTTTATATGCCACAGAGCTAGACGATGATAATGATGGCAGCAGGCAGGGGCAGTACCTCGGGGTGTATGCAGGGCCACTGTACTATGCAGATTCCATTTCCTTCCAAATAACAGGTTCCAAATTTACAAGGAGTGGCTCATACATAAATGTAGCCCTTAGTCGAGTGTAAAAGGCACTCTATATTTCCTTGGTATGGATGATCAGGTCGTTTAGGCTTTTTGAGAAAATGTATTGCATAAAAGGGTTGCCCTTTCTCAGTATTATTTACACTTGGCAAAGTGCTAGACTGCATTATGCAAAGATAATCTGCAGTCTACCTCTCCCTTCTTGCCACCCTGCTGAAAGATATCTGTTGTATGTCTGTAGCAATGCATCCGTCTGTTGTTTCAGGCTACTAGGAAAAGTGACACTATGCACAGGCAACCGTAATAAGCATACTTATTGCGTCCCCACTAGCAACGTAAAGCAATTTGCCTTTACAGTGGTCTTGTTTATGCTCTTTCAGCTAATTGCTTGCCTTTTCATGATGCTATTTCCTTACACCTTCAGTTAAGATCACTGCAAAATTGCCATATATGTGCCCTGGGGGTGAAACCGCAGCCATCTGCTGGGAAATAAATCACATGACTGCAATAATTTTGTAAGAACTGAATCTGCAGTTTTTACCACACATTAACGGTGCATTAGAAAGACACCAGTATCAGTTCTGAATGAAAAATGTAACCCTTACTAAATTTTATGGACATAAACACGTGAAAAAGTGCTGGCCTTTACACATTGTTTAAACTGACCACTGAAAGTCAGCAACAGAGCTATCTATAGATACATACACCTTCACATTGTCTTTTTGTTTACTGTTAAATACAAATAAAGTCAGATATCCAAGCATTCAGGCGCCTGATGCAGTCATTGGTTGTGGGTGTGCTGCTTTAGGAATGCAATAATAAAGCAGTTGAGGTGTTCACGACAGCTGGTGGTTAGGTGGGTCGGTGTTTTTGTCATCAACCCTCAACAGTTAAAGGCTAACCAAGCAGATGTGCATGCAGAACATCAATTGTACGCATAGTTTTTGTTTAAAGCATTCTAGCTGCACATCGAGCTTTAAATAAACTGATACCCAGTCGCCGTTGCTCTACTTTTGAAGCAACCTTTCTGCACAAGTAGATCTGCACATACCAACAAGCCTGGTAGGAAGTGGCTCTTTAGCATAACACCATCGGCTGCTGTCTAGTTTCAATTGATGAGTGTGCACTGCTCTACCTACAAAGGAGAGGTGCAGATTATTTGCTCTGTGTGCTATCTGCACGCTCCAGTAATTGAGAAGGTGCAGATCCAGTTGGGCAGGTGACACATTCTCATGTGACCAGTTCGGCTAACAAAGCATACTTCGTGGCTCGTATTCAAACTTCTCAATGCCCTGTCAGTGGTTGATCACTGCCAGTGTAGAATAGCATTAGTGAAGCTGCTGCTACCCTGACCCTGCTCACACTTCAGAAGTTTTGCCTAGCCGGCACACTGACGGACCAACTGATCGACCTTGTAGCCTGTAAGCATGTGCTCTGGCAGTGGTTAACTTTACTAGTGCTTCCGATTTATAGTTTCTTGCACTGTTTTTTACATGCTCGACACTTTCTTTGAGGATGATAATGGGAGTTAGGATATACTCTGATCTTCATGCATGTTTTGACAGTAGGGTGACTTTATGGTGCATTGTTGTTCGTTATAACAAAGCAGGGTGACCTCAGTAGTTCTTTTTGTCTCAAACTCAAGGCTATAAACACATATTTTGACAGTAGCTCCACCCTCGTTCACAATAAGCATTTGTGATAGCTGAGGCCAATATAGGTGGGCTCTACTTCAGAGCTAGAAAAAAGTAGTGAAACCAGTACCAACAAGTTCCATAAGTACTCACTGGTACCAAGCTGTCGAGGATTTTCTCTTTAGTCTGACATATCGAATACACACACATGTGGCAGCTGTTAAATTAGGTTAAAAAAAATAAAAACAACAGTAGGCGATAATGCGTAAACAAATTCATCTTCTTCATTGCTTAGGTAATGCATCTGGGGTGGAATGAAAAAACTCAGTAAGAATAGAGAGCTTGGGAAAAAAATAAACCGCACTCCTAAGACATTGAAAAAGAAAGAGATGACAACACAGCGCTTTGTCCTTGTCTCAAGAGAGTGCTGTTTTTTTTTCCCAGAGATGAACTACCAGCTAGCTCATTTTTTCACCCTTGCAGGAACAGAGACCACCTTAAATCGACGCGGTGCTACAAATGGAAACCAAGTCCGGAAGGAAAGCAGGTGTTAAAAATCTCGGAAAAATAAATTAAACCTAACTTTAAAACCTGCAGGGATACCTAAAGTCTGCCTTTAAGGGTATGCTGCTAGTTGCTTCGTCACTGATCCATTTATTTCAAACATTTATTAACATACAGTGATAAGCTACCACATTATCTGAAAGACAACCTGACATATATATACTTGCTTTAACAATTTTATAAAAGTGCGACTCGGAGGGGCTTGATTGCCATCTCACTCTTCAATCACAAGGAGCTCCTAGCAATTCGGCATCTCATGCGGCCTCATGATGCCACACAAACTAACACCAAAACTCAATGCCTGACCCACAAAAATGTCACCTGCTTATTACCAAATGCTAGAACCCTGCTTATGACTATTTGCTCACGACATTGTCAACAATAATGCAAGATTTTGGGGAGAATGGGGCCTTCAATACTGTCACATTAAAAATAAATGACCAAAAGCACAGCAAAAACAGGTAAAGTAATGAATATAAATTACGTTTGAGACATTTGTCACACTTACTCTTCTTTTTTATTTTAGTTTCTGCATACGTGCTGCCTTTTGAGTGCACTTAAGGTATCTCATTAGCCTACGGGGCGCCCGAGCGTGGAGCCAGCTCTTGCATTTTTCTGTGTGTAGGGGGGAGGGGAGCTACTTTTGGTTGCTCCAGAATGCGTTCATTTTTTCTCGACGATATGCTGCTGGATGCCAGACTTTCACAAGGATGATTTAGTGCGGGCTGCGCTTGGGTAGCTAGCAGACAACAGAGGTGATATGGAAGTGGTGAGCATGTGCGGTACTTCATTGAACACGACATATCGTACAATCTCAAGGATAGTGCTTATTTCTGCCACTCGTGATGGACATCATGTGTGTCTTTCCATTGCCATTGTTTACTTATTTTGTGTGTGTGGGGCAACATATCTCTTCTCACCATTTAAAAGTGCAGATGTTTGCGTCATACTATGCGCATTAAGCCGATTGATTTGTAAAATGCATTTCATCTCAAGTCCATACTCGGTTTACTTTACATGGCTTGCTATTTGAGGGCTTTCTCGGGCATTAGCGCGGATTGCAGCTCCCTGTGCTTAGTCAGGAAGGCACATTAATTCGTACATGTACAGGGTCCTTCAAAATATGTGCGAACACGGCGAAGCGTGCCCGCGCTCCGTGAGCGTCAGCGCATCCGGCGCGGTCGCGCATCGAAACAATGTGGCGCATGCGCACGCTATGTGCGCATGCGAACGCTTCGAATATGTGCGAATATGCGAATATGTGCGAACGCTTCGCCGTGTTCGCACATATTTTGAAGGACCCTGTACATCAGTATCATGAGTGCACTCATTTTTCACATCTTCATTTCATTTTTCTGCAAAGTGGAAAAAGGACGCGTTTTGGAAAACACTCAAATATTTGAGAAATGACCAATGCATGCACTATCTATCACTTTATTCGTTCCCAATCTTCCGCGTCATGCATCATGCATGGACACCAACATGCAAGGACTGTCACGTTGGTCATGCTAGCGGTTTCTCCACAGTGACGGCACAGCACACACCATTGGCTGCTTTTGTACCAGCCCCAATTGCATAAAGAATTCAAACCTGCGGTGTGCAGCTTAATTTTTATTTATGGTAGAGGCGCTTGCATATTAAAAACATTCTTATCAACGTTATGCATGGATGACGGCATGCAACAGACACACTGTCGTGTCAGCTCTACCACATAGTGTCCTCTTTTCCCCTGATAGATTCCTAAGACTGCACTGCATTCCCATCCAGCAATGGAGCCAAAGTTCGAGCGTCACCGATGCTGGCATCGACAAATCCCATTGATGCTCTCTCTCTCATGCTCCCTGTTTCCGCACTCCTTTATGTTGAGTTTTGAGAAACTAAAATCAGCTTTAAACCTGTGCCCTTTTAGCCATTTAAAGCTGTGTCTAGCTGGGTCAAAGCTATTGCATGACCTTTCATTTTTTTTTTATCATATGTTTTTGGACTCCTAAAATCGTGACTCCCATTTGAGAAACATTGCTTTTTGATGGCTGAAGTGAAACATGATAGTGCATGCATGTGGTACATCTCAAATATATCTGAGCTATTACCAGAGCATGTCCTCATTTCCACTGCATTGAAAAATAAAATACCATGCACCCAGATTGTGTTTCACACACTGGCGATATGCTTGCATGAATGCGCATGCCTGAGCATGTACTGAGGGCTATGATCTGATGTCACACTCGAGAAGGTCATTAAATGATACCATAAAATAAGCTGAGGCTATGCACTTGACAGATGAAAGATATATAGAGAATCCGAGTTCAGTGAGTTCATTATGAAATAGAAATCTGCAATTGTCAGTTGCCTGGTGGGAAAGAGTGCCGCATGCATATTATACGTATATAAGCAGCGACAGCTGACAAAGAAAAAGATACCATAGGTGGGCACCATGGATCAGCTAAGAGCACCTATGATGCCCTCGGATAAAAGAAATGTCGCATGATACTCCTGTCCTTCTAGTCAGTTTAAAAATAGTGCATAAATTTCTCACTTCTATATCCCCTCTCCATTGTCTGCTAGTTGGAGGGCTGCAGCGAGCATAAAATAATCCTGCCATGTCTGGCTGCCAGTAGGTACAAACAAGACAAATATGAATAAAAATTGAAAACGTTGCTTATGCTTTCTCTAGTTTCGCTGGCTGCTAGCTTCCCTATGTAATTTGTCATTTGATAGATTTCATTACTACAAAAGCAGCGTCACTTCAAAATTTACATTGTCATGGTCTTGCTTGAGTGGCAGTATTAACTTAAAATTGTATAGACACCATAATAATGCCACAGCATTCATGGCTTTATTCTGGATATAGTCTGATATAGGCATTTTGAGCAAAAATCATGGGCATATCTCTAGCAGGTGGTGGTTGGCTGGTGACATGGCTGGACACTGCTCAGTGGTTGTGCATGTCACGAGTCTACATGACACGGCTAAAGGCCCGTTCACACTTGCGACTAGCAGCGGTCGCGTGACCGTTTTGGTCGAAAAGCGACAGTCGCAAATGGTCGCATCGGTCGAAAAGCGACTGCCGCCGGTCGAAAAGCGACTGCCGCGGGCCGATCGGGCACTGCTCGAATTTTCAGTCGCGCGACTACTAGTCGCAAACCATTTCACCAATCAGCGAGGTCCCGGAGTACTTGATCGAGCACCTTCTCAATGCAATTAAAGAATACCCCTACCTTTTCAACAAACGGCACCCGGAATTCAAAGGCAGGGAGATAGGATATGGCCTGGGAGGAGATTGGAAAGATATTTGGACTATCTGGTAAATACCATGAACTTTTAAGAAATGGATTTTTCACGCAGGTGCAACATTTTATATTGACACCACGGTGATTGACATTGTCTATTCGTCGTCGGCGTTTTCCTGGAAACACGAGAGCGCGGCATGCGTACCGGCTCGCCTGAAAAAGCTGAAGTGTCTGGCAGGCGGCAGCTACCGACGTTCACTGTCATCGCCCAGCAGCTCTCCTACTCCCAACTCGTTCGGAACGAGAACAGAACGAGAAGGCGACTGTCGCAAGTGTGAACATCGGTAGTGGCGAGCTCCTCTCCTCTGGTCGCGCGACTGGTAGTCGCAAGTGTGAATAGACCTTAAGTTGGCAGATAGGAATTCTGGCTTTAACCAAGCCATTAAATGTGCCCGAGTGACCTAGGGGTAGCATGTCTTTGTCTGGATCCAAGGTTCTTTGGATGCAGTCAACCAGGCATCCCCAGGTGACTCAGGTAGGTTCAGATCTCTTGGTTAAAGCAGGTCTCTATATCTTTATGTGGTCTAACATAATGTGATGGCTTACAACTGCGTTAATGAGTATGCACAACATAATAGAATAAATTGTGGGGTTACTCAATTACCCTGTAGTGAAGTGTCTGTACATGAATGAGAATCCACACGGAAGCCCCAATGTGCTCCATCATACACTTAAGGTAGAGTTTAAAGGACCCCCGATTTTTTTGCGTGTTGTCTTTGTAACAGTGTGCATGACTATACATGGATTAACACATAGTATTTGTTTATGGCTGCTAAATAATACAATCTCTCCCATCATCTGTTTCAATTTCAATGCCATAGCAATGGCTGTGTCAGAAATCAGTATAGGTCATGGAAGGCATGAAAAACAAGAAACTGCAATATCTGCTTCATGATTTTATTCACTATATCGCTGAAGCTAGCGTGGTTCAGGAGCAGTCATCACACCGAACGTGCCTTTATGACCTTCTTGATATTTGACACAAAAGCCTTCTTCTCCTGGATTCTAAATATAACTAAACTCAAGGATTCATTCAAGTTAATACGAAAGCGTTACTTCGCTATGTTCACAGATTTCTGTCCGTAGACCGCACCCGCAAAATCGTGTCCGCAGCAGTTGCAATTAAGAAACGTGAGAGGTTAATGAGTGGTGTCAATCGATAGAGGCTGACATAATGTTGCTGCCGAAAAATAGGCCAGTAAGCTAGTTAGGTAATTAATTACAGGCAAAAAATGTAAAAGTTCTCTGCAGCAGTTGTGAGTAATTGAGAAGTGGTAGAGGTTAATGAGTCCAATTGATAGAGGGTGACGTAGTGTTGTGTGCGAAATAATAATTAGGCCAAGAAGGTAATTAGGTAATTAATTAGAGGCAAAACATGCAAAATCATGTTCGTAGCAGTTGTGAGTGATTGAGAAATCGTAGAGGTTAATGAGTGGTGTTAATTGATAGAGGGTGATGTAATGTGTGCAAAGAATTAGGCCATTAAGGTAATTAGGTAATTAATAAGAGGCAAAAAATGAAACAGTAAAGGCAAAAATGGTCTCATTAGCTAATGGCTTGGTGCCACATTTGAATGTATCAAATACTAAAATAATTAAACCAGTGAATTAAGGTGACTTCAAGTATGTGACATTACACAACCTGAAGTCGAGCTAAAAAAGGGCATATGAAGGGATTAGCATGCAATTTCAAAGTACCAAAGACTAAAGTAGTTAAGGCAGTCAATTAGAGTGGCGTCAAAGGTGTGACGTCACGCAACTGGAAATAGAGCTGAAAAAGGGCATAGGAAGGGATTGTGCAATTTGAAAGTACCAAAGACTAAAATGAATAAACAAGAAGTGGATAATGTGAGCTAGAGGCTGTGACGTCGCACTACCAACCGGAAGTCTAGCTGAAGAAGGGCATAGGAAGGGATTGGTGCACAATTTGAAAGTGCCAAAGAAAATGGGTAAACAATAAGTGAATTAAGCAAACAGAAGCAACCAACAGCAGATTCCGTGCTTTTCCATTACTCCAATTCAGATTCTGCAGCGCTGTTTTTAGTTGTAGATGGATGCCACTCTGCAGAAGCGGCCTCAGTAAACTCCAGAGGGAGTGGAGGTTCGCCAGTACAGCTGCATGTGTTCTACATCCAAAGCCAATTCTTGAGCAACAAACGGTCCAGTGCCGGCCAGGCTTGTGTTTAGCCTCTGAGGGACTAGCATAGTGGTATTCCCACTTGAGGTATAGCAAATTGGCAGTCAGAATAAACGAAGTATGTGGATTTCTAGATCACTAGCTTTGTTTAATGATTTAGAATGAAAAGTCTACACTTGGTCATGATGTGCCACTGCTAGGGCATACCTAGGTGGCGACCCCAGGCGTTCACACCATGTTTTGTTTTGTTGCATTAGCTGTAGGTTAAAATGAAAACTTGAGATTAGGAGTATGTTTAGTTGCTTATAATGGTTTGCTTTAACCTCCCTTGCATTGTTTTTATTCTATATGCAGCCACCTGGAAAATGCAAGGATATCTTGAGCGGCTTCACTCGGCTCGGCAAGCTGCGATGTGGTCGAGCGGCAGGATCACTTGGTTAAAACTTTGCTCACAGGATCACTTGGCTTGTAGCAGTGTTCTGGGCATCTAATGGCAATTAGACTGTGGTGTCGAAAACACTGATGGGCCTAGACCTCACAGAGCACATCCCAAATGTATTGCTGGCATGCACAGCAATTGTGAGAAAATAAAAGCTGTCATCAGCGTGCTTTTGCATCCCTATTTATTGAAGCACCGATTTCACATCACAGACTGTTGTGTGTATGGTGCAAGAAGTGTGGAAAAAATTTTTACATTCACCATTGAACAGTGTGTAGTGGAAATACTATGCACCGTTTTGCAGAGGAAGGTATGGCCAAAGTGAGTCCTACAAAACATATGGCTGGAACTGGTTTAAAAAATGGTAGGATATGTAAAACAGGCCATGAAATTCCATCAGGAGGAGTAAAATAAAACTCTCCTTGAAGGAGTACAGGCACTCCTATCAGTGGAGTCCTTGAACTCCTCCTGGAAGAGTTGTAGGACGCTACTACAGTGTGTAGTTTTACTCCTTTCGGAGGAGTACCTTTACTCTATTCACAGGAGTAGCGCAGTACTCCATCAGTGGAGTCCGATTACTCTATGGCTAGAGAGAGTTCTTTTACTCTGGAAAAAGGAGTCGTATATGGGACAAGCGAAAACTCCTCCAAATGGAGTTCTAGTACTCCTTCTGTTTTTAGAGAGGCCACCCGTCGGGAGGGGGAAACAGCCGCCACAGACCACTTATCATTGACAGAGAAAGGGGCGAGAGAATCGTTTCAGTCTTTCACCTTTCGCAGAAGGGGATAGATGGCGATTGTTATGACGGAACTACATTACTCTCTCAATAAAGTGTACCTTATGCGGTATGTAAAGGTCCGAAGCTATGATCCCACCGATGGTCTACATGGTTGTGGTTTCTTGTAGTTTCTCAAAAAAATTGTCATGCATATTAGGTCAATTTTCTTCTTTTTCTTCCACAAACAGAAGATAGATATACCAACGTATTTCTGCGCCTCCAGAAGGATATGCTTTCTCTCGTATACATATATACCTTGACGAGCCCACTGTATCACTTATCCGTGTCTGCCTGTACCACTTGGAAGAGTTCGCCACACCATCAGCAAACGAATATTGTAGCTCTTACTGCTTCTTTTTTTTTAAACTGATTTATTTATAGGAAGGGAAAGACACGGTAACTGTCTCACTTGCTTTCTGTGGACACCGCAACCGCGCCGTAAGGGAAGGGAGGAAGGTGAGAGAGACAGTGGAAAGAGAGAAAGAGAAGCCGTAGTGGAGGGCTACGGAGTAATTTCGACCACCCGGGGATCTTTAACGTGCGCTGACATCGTTATAAAACGTTGCTAGAGAGCCTGATTAGGCAAGGGAGAGAGTTCATTATATGTCTTTTTCATGAGCTGGCTTAATAAAGTGCAAGCCGTGACTGAGATTTTTTGATAAAGTAAGAAAAAAAAATCCCTGACTTTGTTTCACTCTATACTTTGTTAAATAGTCCCTTCGATCTACAATTTCGGTTATATTGTTGTGGGCGAGATTTGTGAGCGAGATCTGTCATTTTCCGCGAGATTCCGCGAGATGTGTTCTTGTCTAGCGTTCCTGCCATCTGCAATTCCACACTTGAACGCGCGCCAAGGAACGCCGCGCTACAGGAGCGGTGGTGTACCATCCAAATTGACAATTCACACTTGCCGGATAGTGTGTGACAGATACTGCGCCTTACCTATCCTGTAAACCCTTGATAATTATATGTAGAACTGCAACGAACGCTAATAAGAGGCAAACGATGAGAGGCAAATTATAGGAGAGGAAGGTAGGCTTTCGCCATTTTCCTCTTAAACTCTAAAATACCCTCTTTTGATGCCTACCTTTTGTAATCTCCGCTAAAGAGCTAAAGCGGAGTTCTCTCACACTGTAGAACGTCCATGAAGCGACAAAACTACAAACAGTAACTATCGGGCTGATCGTATACCCACCATCGCTGAGAAGCGCCAAGCTTAATGTCTGATGTCTCTAATAGCAAAACATTCGATTGTATTAGCCGAATACCAGCTGCAGAATCCAAACCGGATGGTTTTAAGAAATGATCTGATTTCTAAAATTGTGGCAGATTTGAGGATAACTGCTCCCCATGTAGCATATTCGCGAGACCTTCTCCTCGTGCTTGGTTATTTCAGGAAGCGCTGGCTGGGAAAACATCGGCGATCTCGCCCTGGGTGTTTACTCAGTGACCATCGCCGACATCTGGATGGTGAACTTCCTGACGGTGGTAGCCATGGTGGCGCTCATCTTCTATCTGTCCAACGTGCTGCCCTGGAACTCGCCCATCCCACTGCATCCGCTGTACTTTCTGAAGGTGCGGGCACCGTTAACCTTTGGATATATGAGGGGTTACCAAACATCTTGTAGCCCGCGTAGAAAGAAAACCAGCAAGCCTCTAAAAAAAAAAAATAAAAAAAAAATACTTCTATGTGAAGATAATGTTCACAACAATAATGCACTTCTACATTTTCTTAGAAGCACTTTCAAAGACCGAAAAAAAAAATATTTTCCTGGCTATCAAACTACTATTTTCTGGCCGCCGTTTGAAATGCGTTCATATCGTCGAAACGTGTTATTTTAATCTGTTTCTTCAGGAGGGGAAATAACAGTTGCTAAAACCCAGTCTGAGCCAGGGAAAAAAAGAAAAGGAAGGGGGGGGGGGGCATTGTTTTCACCGCTTTTCGAAACCACACTCTGGAAGGGCAGGCTGGACAACACGAGACTTCGCTTTTCGTGCATGAGGAGGACGCCTCTTATCAGTAATTCTCAGCGTTTTTTTTTTCCCACAATGGCCCGTTGAGTTTTCAAATAACTTTGGCTTAATATTCTGTTTTTACAGCCCTGTTCTTCCCGAGGTAATCGATTAACAGGATCTTACTTGTATTAAAAGAAAAAAAAAAAGAAACTGTTGCCTTCAATTTATTTCCAGAGCTTTGAGCATTCATGTTTTTCAGAGATGAGAACACATAATGCCTCCACCACATAGACTGCTTTTCTGTTTTTGGATGCCACTAGCGAAAACCGCGTCTTATCCCCAGTCACAAGGCGGGAGAAAAAATTTACGCGATAGCTTGAATAGAGTTGTAGAAGCTCCTTGGATGAATGCAGATAGAGGCGCCGGTCTTGCTTAGAGATGTACGGTGCCCATGGGGACGAAACCTTCAAAATGCCTGAAATATAATGGATGATTCTTAAATAACTGCCGTACAAAATGCTAAATTCTGTGGCAATTTCGAGCACATTTATTCAGCGAGTCTTCATGACAAGGCACTAAGTTTACATTAAAAAATCCGAATTGCTTCAAGTGATGAGCCGCTCTGAACACGGGCCACAGCGTTTAATCTGTTTGAACTAAGGAATTAGTTTCCTGCGAAAGGCATTCACTTTCACTTACATTCGTCATTCGATTTCGAATTTCTTTGGCGAGATTTCCTTCTTTGAAGAAAATTTCAACCTCCAATACTCAAACTGAAAATTGTGAGGGGCTCATCTTTAAATCAAGTAAGAAAAGTTTGAAAAACACTAGGCGGAGTTCCGCCGAAGATGTTCTCGTTCAGATCAAGTAAGCGTCCGGATGGCTTGATATTAAAACCTGGCTTACCTGGAAAAGTGAGCTAAACAAAGAGTTCATGTCATAGCTGGATGGAAAAACTTTTATCTTCTTCAGTACGTGGTGTTTGTGCTAGTCCTACTGCGGACCGTCTTGTTTTGTTGCGGAACGACTATTTTATTAAGAAAACAAATATTTAAAAAGTTAGCTGTTTAGTTTTTACTAACTGGTGATTAACAGTTAGCAATAAATTTTGTAATTAAACAAATAAAAACACGGTTATTTGTATTAAAATTGTGCATAATCAGAACATGCTTGATTGTAGCCTCTTCCATTGTAACAAATGTAGAGACAAACTGCCCATGCCCTCCTGTCGCGTACACACACACACACACACACACACACACACACACACACACACACACACACACACACACACACACACACACACACACACACACACACACACACACACACACACGCACACGCACACGCACACGCACACGCACACGCGCACGCGCACGCACACGCGCACACACACACACACACACACACACACACACACACACACACACACACACACACACACACACACACACACACACACACACACACACACACACACACACACACACACAAAAAAAAAATAAAAATAAAAAAAGACATAAAGTACCATCTACAACGCTTTCCTTGGCCTTGCCGACTGTTGGCTTCTTTCCTGCATATATATATATATATATATATATATATATATATATATATATATATATATATATATATATATATATATATGGCGTGTGTCTGTGTCGGTGTTGCATGATGACGCAAATACGTGGTTCTGCTACTTGGCATATCAATCATATTAATAAGAAATTCGTTTGAGGCACTTAGATCCCTCTTAAGTGCGATAAGGCGAAATAATTTCCTGCGACTCTTTCCACTCATTTGCCGCGATTTCATTCATTTTCGTCTATTTTTTTTTTTTTTTTTGCTTAGTGTTCCTACTTTCCTTTTTTTTTTTGTTCCTTTTTCGCAATTCTCACGCTTTTTGCACAAGTTTGGCGTCCGTGGTTGTATTGAAGTCTGCACATTATACTGACTTCTTTGGCTATTTGGCATTTTTTTGGCTCTAACTAATTAACTAATTATTCCGCATCGACAAAAATCTCGTAAAGAGACACCGTTTTTACCTCTCTAGCTCACACATACGTTATTTTACTCATTCATCAATATATTTGTCGACATAATGGGGAGACACCCTTCGCGGGCGGACAAATCCTGTCAACGCTAATGAACCTATAAAGGCTTTCGTCTTAAAGGCGTAGTTATGTTTAAAAAAGAGTACTCTTCGATATAACGTTGAAGAGGCCTTTACGAAGCACATCACCGAGCGGTAATGAAATAAACCCCAATGCTAAGTTCCTGTCAGCTACTAATATATATTTACGATGTACTGATCTCTCGATACGAACAATGAATACAACGCTCCGGTCAGTAAAGAAAGAACATTGCAGAAACAGCGATATAATAATTCACGAGAACACATCAAATATGAGAAAAGAACTACGAACCACGAAAATAACTGCCCAAGGAATACAAGAAGTAAGGTACTACCAAAGAAGTGAAAATTATGCTAAATAATTTATGCCTTTTTCTTTCATAAATTGTACTGTATGTAAAACTCAAAATGCTTTTCTGTGTTTTGAATCGGAAAATAAAGCAATTCATAACGTGTACCAAGTTCGGCTTGCATTTAGGTATTTGTGTTGTCCTTCCGGTTCTACTGTTGTATACGCGTCTTTTTTTCCCTCTTTAGCCAGTCCCAAGTTGGTTTCTTCTTGATTTTTGTATGCGAATGCTATTTTATATCATTGCCGGCTCATGTTTTGAATAATTTTTTTCAAAATTTTCTTAATTTTGCCCGATAGGTCTTTACAAATCAGTCTACACACCAGCAAGCAATGTACATTGTTTATACATTGCTTGTGGTTGGGTACATTAATCAGCAGAAAGATGAGTGCGCACATCCCTAAACAGCGCATGCTAATTCTGTCATAACTGCGCTCACGTTTTCTTTATCAAAAATAATGAAACTTCGTTTGTCGTTGAGAAAGTGCACTAGCGTCGCCTACCAGCCAACATATACCAGAGCTGCCAATTTCAATCGGGCAACCCTGAAAACATGTTCGAAGGCAATGGCGCGCTCTATAAATCTTTGCCTGACCTGCACGTTTAGGTGTGTAGAAAATGTTCCCATAAAAAAATGCCAAATAGCCAAAGATGATTATTACTTACAAATCTTTAGAAAACAAATCATTTTGTAAGGCTCAACACAGTCAAACCTAGTTTATCGAGTGAATGTGTTTTGCGTGCTTCGCCAATGACTAAGAAATGGTGTAACACGTACTCGTCAGTAGCTATTCAAAAATGTACTGCACAGTTCAGTTTAGTCGTTCAGTCGTGTCCGACTCTTCGTGACCCTATGGACCATGTCACGCCACGCTTTCCGGTCTCTCACTATCTTCCTAACATCACATAACTTCATCTGCACAATGTACCATAAATGAATGCCAATAATTGCTCTAATTATATCCCCCATAATTAACTAAATCAAATGACAAAATATACTATATGTTTTAGATTTGCTCGGCTACTGAACTGGAATACCCGGGCTCGATCCCGACAGCGGCGTCCGTGTGCTGTGCGAGGTCAATGCACGTTAAATATTTCCAGGTGGTCGAAATAATTCCTTAGCCCTCCACTATGGCACCTATTTCTCTTTTCTTCCACTCTCGACTTCGTATTAATAATAATTGGTTCACAGGAAGGGAAAGGTGCAGTATCTGTCACACTTGTTTCTGCGGGCACCTGAACCACGCCGTAAGGGAAGGGAGGAAGGTGGGAGTGAAGGTGGTTAGAGAGAAAGAGGAGCCGTAGTGAAAGGCTACAGAGTAATTTCGACCACCTGGGGATCTTTGACGTGCGCTGACATCGCACAGCACACGTACGCCTCTTCGTTTCGCCTTCATCGAAACGCAGCCGGGCAATGAGTTAGCCGATCAAGCGGCCCGCGTGCTCTCTCCCCGGGCACTCAAACTTGCTCGGGAAGTCCCAATACCTTATCACATTCAAAGAAATTACTACATATTATAAGGACAACCACCACCGCTTTCCGGAACCTTGTAAAGGTCTCCGGAGAGCGGACGAAAGGCTCCTCTTCAAAATTTTTACAAACACAATGCTGTGCCCGACAGTCTTGAAACACTTCAATACAGATTTTGATGGGGGCTGCAGCCTGTGTGGAGCGACTTTCTTGGGCGTTTTCACATGGTCTGGGCCTGTCCATCCAATCGCCACCATTCCTAATCCTTCATGACCCACGCCTGGGAGGCGGCGCTGCTTAGCTGCCATGACCTACAGTCCCAGCGGACATCGGTCGCCAGGGCGCGAGCGGCGTTAAACGCAATTGGGGCTCCGGAATAGGAGCTCCACCTAGATTTTTGAGGGCCTGGGCCAATAGGGCCTCGGTCCAAACACCTCCTTGTACAAAGGAATAAATAAATGTTTGTCACCACCACCAC
This sequence comes from Amblyomma maculatum, assembly GCF_055883805.1. Classification (NCBI taxonomy): domain Eukaryota; kingdom Metazoa; phylum Arthropoda; class Arachnida; order Ixodida; family Ixodidae; genus Amblyomma; species Amblyomma maculatum. Next base: position 100,811,823 of record NC_139345.1, read on the forward strand.
CACCACCACCACTGGCGGTGGGGATCGAACCCGGGAACGACTTCGTATTACGGATGAGATTGTTTATTCAGATGAACGCTGGAACTAGAGGCCAACGTATTTCGCACTTCCTCTGCTTCCTCCTCTACTAACACAGTCGCTTCCCTTTCTTTCGAATTAATCGCTAAGCGGCACGTACAAATATTTTCTAACTCCTGGTCACCAGGGTCTAGCGGAAAATGAAGCAGCGAATTTGGCTGCCCAACGACTCTTCTCCCGGATATCTCCTGGATACTTCAGGATCTGGGCGAAGGCCAACATTTCACTAGATTTAAAGAAATTTACATCACTATAATGATAGTCATCGCTGGTACCCTAATTCCGCTGAGGGGCTCGGGAACACGTGTTCTTAAGAATTTTCGCAAGCACGGATGTTATGCCCGGTAATTACGAACACGCTTTTTACTCTATGGTCACCAGATGATGGCAGCACAGTGGCGAGGTAGCAGATACCTATGCCATTGTATGGGAGGAGGCGGTCCTGCTTGGCTGTTCAGACCTTCAAGCTCAAAGGGCCTCGGTCGAGAGATCCAGGACGGCGATTTCAGATAATGGGGTCCCGCTGTCTAGGGACACCACCTAGTATGTGGGTCCCCACTAGGTGTCCATATCTTTCTTTATTGTGCTTATCCCGCTGTCTAGGGACACCACCTAGTATGTGGATCCCCACTAGGGGTCCATATCTTTCTTTATTGTGCTTTATTAAAAAAGCATTTCACCACTATGCCCTCCCTTTCCTTATGGCATATTTCATGTGTCCATCCAGAAGTGTTACAGGTACTGCGCTTTCGTATAAACCAATATAGAATTTATACGGTAGTTTATAGGGAAGAAAAATGCTGTATCCGAACTTAAAGGTGAATATTTACTATGTTACATATGGGTCTGTCTTAAAACACAGTTAGGGCGAGTAAATACCACACCAACTCCGTAGAAGTGCAGTGGGAGGCTGACATGGGCCGTATCGCGGTGGTGCAGTGGTTAAAGCGCGCGACTGCTATTCAGGAGTACCCGGGTTCGAACCCGAGGGCTGGCGGCAACGCTTCGATCGAAGCGAAACGGAGAGGCGTCCGTGTGCTGTGCGATGTCCATACACGTTAAAAATCCCCAGGTAGTCGAAATTTCTCCTTCATCCTCCACTTCGGCGCCTCTTTCTCTTTTTCCGCTTTCACTCCCACCTTCTTCCCGCCTCCTGCGGCGCGGTTCACGTGTCCACGGGGAGTGGCAGCGCGATGGACGTTTTCGATTCCACATGGAGCACATGAGCCAAAAAAAAAAAAGCTTTCGACTTAAAAATCACTGTAGCAGTAAGACGACACGGTCTTTGGGTTGGATATAGAACCTCTGATAAGCGTCTATACGTGCGCGGGGAGTGCAGTCTTGCTCGCAGTGTACAGCAACGGCGGACCCAAGCGACTAGGAAGGCCAGTAAAGTACGTCGTTGTCGAAGCTGTATGGGCAGCAGCACGGCGACAAAAAGCAAGCCGGGCTTCAATGAGAACCATGTAGTGGCAAATTTGTTCCTAGCGTTGATGCATTTGTCTCTCAAGGTTACTGCAGCGTTGCATGTTTTTTCTTATTAAAAAAACGAACAAAATACTTCCCAGAGCTTCTTGAACATTATCCTTCCGTTTATAACATGAATAGAACATCATATGAACTTGAATAGAACATCAGAAACATCATGGACTCCGCTGCGGTGATACAGCGGTTAGGGCGCTCGACTACTGTACTTAAGAATGCGGGATCGAATCCCAGCCGCTGCTGCCGCTTTTCGGTGGAGGCGGAAAACTAGGCGTGCGTGCTGTGCGATGCCAGTGTAGGTGAAAGAACTTCAAGTGGTCAAAATTTCCGTAGCACTCCACTACGGCGTCTATCATATCCTCAGTCGCTTTGGGACGTACTATAAACCCCCAAAGCTATACCGAAACCGCATGTATAAGAAGATTGTTACCAGTTTGCAAGAAATGACAGCTTCACCTATTTGGCGTTCCATATGAAAAAAAAAAACACAAAATTCACAAAGCAATACGGAAAAGAACAAGAGTGGCACATAATGTTTCTGGAGTCATTGCCCCCTTTCTTCACTTGTTCTTTTAATCACTCTCGTCGACTCATAGTATTTCTCTTTCTGTTCTTTCCATAGCCTTCATATTGGCAAGCAGATCCGACAGTCCGTGTACCACCGTACATTCCTCTGGACTACTCCGACAAGCGATTTGAACCTCCACCCTGGCTTCTACGACCAGTTGTGCACGTCGAGGACGTGACAATGGTAAACAACGAACCCGTTCAAATCCGTCGGATCACCTTTCAGCTTTTTACAATAGCGTGTTTTATGGCGAACCCAGTGGAAGAAAACTACAGAACCGTGTAAAAAGTACGACAAAATATTCTGTAATTTTGTCGTAAACGTCAGAATTTTCTGTAGTCCTGCAGTTTATTCTGTAGTAGTTTACTGCTCTCTGTAGTGCTTTTTATTGTAACTACAGAACATTTTGATCTTCATAAGGGAAGATCTGTTGTCACAACATGTTTCCTGTCAAAAACCACACAAAAATTCTGTCGTAACAACAAAGTTTTAGCAGTTTTTTCCCGTCTGGGATCTTTCGAGATTTATGGCTGCACCCTGCAAACGGCGCATGCAGGCTAGCCTAGCATGCAGTAACCATGCCTTGTGCGCCTGGCTCTTGACTGATGTCGGAACAAGGATGACATCCGGCTGACGAGCGAGTCGACAGAACACAAGTCCTAAGACGCGACACCTTCCACCATATTCAAGCCTTCTCAGACAGCTGTATCGAGAGATCACTTTCAAGTCACACGCACAAATGTCTGACGTTTATCCAGGCTTAATTATGTGGGCCAATAAACCATAGATTTTCCTCGCGATGTATTCTAGTACACATGACCGACGGGTGAGTTATCACACGTGGTGGCTTCTCATGAGCAGTTTTTTTTATTGTGCAAGTTTACCCTTCGGCATAAGGGTCTAAATATATTGATATAGGCCTGTGGCCCCAATGAATGCCAACAGCTCTCGGTGGTATGGGCCATGTGTCCATACCCCTGTGTCAGGCGGTCTGGTAGGGTGGTAAGAGTGGCTTCTAAGGTGTGCCTTGCTGGCCACGCGAAGACCAAGACAAGTTGTTAGGAAGTGGTCTAGTGTGGCCTCCATAGCAGGGGCTGGGCAGAACGGTCAGTTCGGGGGAGCAGTCTGGGTGGTCCAGGAAGATTTTACAGCTGGCGTTAACGCAGCACCCGCCAGGATTCTTCTCAGCGCCCCCTCCTCACGGCGAGTTAAACCGCCGGGAAGGTCTGATCCGCACGGTGGAATTAAAGCACGCGTGGAGCGGCGAAGGAATTCTTTCGCAGGCACTACGGCATCTCCTGCGGACAACTGTAACGTAGGCAGAGGATATGCCACTTTCTAGGAACAGGAAGCATAATCAGTTTCGGTGAGACGGAGCGTAGTGTGGGGAGCCCATACCACACGCACAGGACAAGGAAATGTTTGCACAATATTGCAGATATCGATGATGTCGAAGGTATTAGCTATACTCCGTAATGCTCGGACTGCTTGGCTGGATTCTGTGTGTAAGATCAAAATGATTGGGGGTGCAGCATATAGGCTGTCTGCTAATGTAAACAAACCGTCGCGAATGGCAACGAGCTCTGCTATTAGAGAAGGAAGGTGCGCTGCTTCTGTTCTATATGAACATTTCTGGCTTATTTCAGGAAGAAATGGGCAAATGCATAGTCAGTGCTTGCGTTTACATAAGCTTGAAGCGCCCCTGTAGTGTCTGTGTAGTGATCGGGCTCCGCTTCTTGCACCGAATGTTGAACTCGGCGATTTTCTCGTAGCAGACGGTTGTTTGTCATCTGTGGCCGATTCCATGGAGGTTCCGAAGGCGTTGCTTCAAGAAGCGTACAAGACGAATTAAAATAATGCGCTAATGCAGACGCTGCAGGAATAGCTGCACGCTTCAGGTAGCACGCTGCACGACGCTGCTCGACGAGCTCATCAATGGTGTTCAGCTGGGCCTCCGCTTGGAGAGTGGGAATGGATGTCAGGCGAGGGATGTCAGTGATGGCTCGCATTGCCTCTCTTTTGACTGCTTCCAAGCGATCCCAATATCTTAACGTGAGGCGTTGAAATTGGGCTTGATAGACAAGCAGAGGCTGTAATACAGAACGCACTAACGTTCGAGCCATGTTGCTGCAAGCGCCGCCTGTTTTCTGGGCGATGCGCCGAAATAGGTGCAGGGTACTAGCGGCCTTCTGTCGTGCAGATCGAACCCATGGCGTTGCTGAACCAGAACTGTCCAGTTCGACACCAAGGACACGCATCGACGAAGTGGTAGTAAGCAGATGCCCGTTCAATGACAGCTGTAATGGTGCTTGTAAAAGCCTGCGTCTATCCCATCAGTTTGTGATAGACAAAGTTTCTCTTTTCTACTGAGAGGGCTCGGTCAATTTTCGTGCACCACTAAGACGTCTTGTCAAGAGCAATCTGAAGGCCTAATTTTTGGCGACTTAGATCTGTGTGTAGTGACCATACCGTGACGTCGTCTGCATACATCATATAAAACATCTCCGGAATGGTGGCTAGTTGCCAGGCTAAAGGTAGGAGTGCCATGCTAAATAGTATTGGTGCCAGCACGGATCCTTGAGGCACACCCCTCTTTATGCTGAAGTGTCCAACACGTTCTTTACCAATCCGTATGGAAATATAACTGTCTTCTAAGAATGTCTTACAAAGTTACATAGCGGGAAACGTAGCCGGCGTAGAATGGCTAGAATCGCTGGATGGCTGACATTGTCGTAGGCCTTGTGGACGTCCATCGTTAAAATGGTTCGGATTTTGCGGGATCTTCCTCCTCATAGTACCATACTTGAAAGGTGTTCCAACCCATCTTCAATGCCCAAAGGAGGGCGAATGCCAATCGGAGCTGGATGGTATCAGTTGTATCTTTCAAGCCACCATGACAGGCGCGTAGCTAACATGCGTTCTAGTAGCTTGCAAAGTGTGGACGTAAGCGCTATTGGGCGAAGGTTGCTTAACTTTGTGGGAGGCTTCCCTGGCTTAGGGGTTGGAATTGCCTCAGCATGTTTGGGGAGCGAGGGAAGCGCTATGCCTACCCCCCCCCCCCCTCTCTCTCTCTCTCTCTCTCTCTCTCTCTCTCCTGACCGACGCGCGTCGTCTGATGACTCTGCCGCGCTCGTCGCTGATTAGGAAGGAGAGGGGGATATACGTGTATCCCCAAAGAAGATACTGCTGAATGCTTTTATTATGGCGGCTGGAATGGCATCAGGTTCAGGAGACAAGATGGTTTTAGGCGTTTAAGGCTCGCACTAATCATATTCTCATCAAATAGAGCGGAATTAGGCGCACCAGGTCTGCGGCAAACGGAATCACCATGTGGAGTTTTGTATACAGATGAAAACTGCTGGGCAAAACTGTAGGCAACATCTCGAATTGCACACCCGTGAGAGTCAACCAATTTAATGCGCGAATCAGATTTATTAGAACGCTGGCGAATGTATCGCCAGAACTCAATAGGACAATCAAAGACATCCTTCTCCAAAGACTCAAGATAGCAGTCGTGATCCGGCGCGGCAGGCGTTTTGAAAGGGAGCGCAAGCGGCGAAACTCGTCTACCCACATATCAAGCCTAGTGCGTTTCGCTTTATAGTGAGCCCGCTCCTTAAGTTTTAGCGCTGTTCTTAGTTCCCCGGAAAACCAGAAAGGAAAGATGCTACTAGTAGGAGTATGAGCGGTATGTACTGACGCATGTCAATAAGAACAATGTCAGTGAACCGACTGACTCGTTCGGCAGCATCACTAATTTCGTTTAAAAACGTCCAATCGACAAAAGAAAAGAACTCGAAGAGACCAACATAGTCCTCACGTGCATACGCTAAACGGGGCGGATTCCCCACAAGATCTGAACTAGTAAAAGGTGGTGCAGAGACTGAAGTCGTAAATAAAAGTGGAGGATGAAATCTGTCGCAGCGAGTCAGTGATATGTCAGAGCTCGAGGCTCGAACACTTTCAATATTAGCTAAACAAATGTCAGTTAACAATTAACATAATATAATAATAACATAAATAACAATTATTATTATTATTATTATTATTATTATTATTATTATTATTATTATTATTATTATTATTATTATTATTATTATTATTATTATTATTATTATTTTAATGTGCGCGGAACCAACCATACGACCTTGGGGCTGCAAAACAAATAAGAATAAAAAATACACACCCAAGATTTACACACACAGATGGAATACAAAAGAAGGGACCAATAACATATTAAATAGAACTTACATAAATCAGTCACGTAGAGAATGAAAACAATCATGGAGATGTCTTGAAGAACATAACACAAAAAGCATCCAAAAAAAGAAAATTCAGTCAAAAACAGTACAGTCATTGAAAGCGATAAAAAGGATCAAATACAAATACACAGTGTTGCAGTGAAAATATCAATAAAAACAGATTAAAACAATTTTGAGAACGTAGACAAAATTAGGGAGGACGAAAAGCACAAGTGAAGTAAATACAAATGACTTGAAAGTAGAAGTAATATGTGACAAAAAGGACGGATCAGAATAGGACACTGCGAACTTCGAATAAAATCGAAAAAAACGAGCTTCCGAAGACATCGCCATCAGGACAAAAATAATTAAACAGCCTCTGCATTCTGTCCAGAGGGGAGTGAGAATGCAGATGTGGAGAAACTTGAAATGGGGTGAATTCCCTCGTGCTCTCTCGCGGAACGCGCAGTAGGATGTACTCATGAGCTGAGGGCACATAATGTGGCCATGAAGGAGTTTGTAGAGGAAAATTATATCTGCCCTGACACGACGGTAGTAAAGAGAAGGAAGATGCGGTGAGGTACTCCGTGTCGAGTGAGAGCAGGTAGTTGCGCAAGAAAGCGATATTGAAATATCCGTAAAAACGTTTGCTGTAGTATGTCGACCTTGTCAAAGTTCGATTTGCAAGTGCCATTCCATACAATAGGCGCGTACTCCAAAGGCGGCAAGTATATGGACAAGTATAACGTTAAAAACTCTTTCTCTCAAAAGCCTGCAGAGGAAACCGAGTGTGCGCATTGCTCCCCTTACGGGAAGGGAGGAAGATGGGAATGAAAATGGAAGGAGAGAAAGAGGAGCCGTAGTGGTGGGATGCTCTAAAGAAAGAGATTCAACTTTGTAAGATGTACGAGTAACAAGGACTATATGTTAGTACGAGGGCTGAAAGGCGGAATCTTGAGTTCATACCAACTTCCTGTTTGTGATGGCCTGGCAATTTTTAATCGTTTGTTACATCACTTAAACCATTCAGCCTCCCTGTATGGAAAACGCCCTCATGTAAATGCATGGAGTGCTTATTCCGCTTGCTTTCTTCAGGTGTACGGCAGTGCACACGCTCTGCGGAGGATCAACCTGCAGGCGTACGAACAAGAAGCCACAGCTGTGGTGGGCCGCAACGGTGCTGGCAAGACGACGCTCATAAACATCGTGGCCGGTGAGCACACGGCTTGTTCCTTGTTTTTGTCCGTACAGCCGCAGCGCACACCGGGAATGTGTACGACGACAGTTGCCTTGCTAGCTCACCGTAAATGCATACATGGGGAAAAAGTTATGCAGGCATAGTTATACTAAGAGGTTATACTAATAGTTATGCATGGTTATACTAATAGATGTGCGAATGCGGTACGGCGTTGCGGTTGAGCCGCACGTTAAACACGTGTGCGGTTACGGTCAGCCTCCAACACAACAGTCCGTTCTTTTTGTGTTTCAGCAGTTTATACTATGTTCTGCCTCTCACATTTTCTCTTCTGTTCTCCTCGTCGCAAGGCCACACCTTCAGAATTCATAGAGTTCGCTTGACGGTTTTTGCTTGGCAATTGAGCATTGAGAAACTGCCACAGAGTTCGGCAGAGCTAGAAGCCTATATTTCACGGCACACAATTGGGGGTACAGACGTCGTTTCCTCACGGCTTTGGTACGAAAGAGAGAAAATCTGGCGCCTAATGAATGAATATCCGTTAGTGATGCCGTACATGAAAATGGCGGGCAAGAAGCTGTAGGGTATGGGGCTCTGCCCCAAGTGGTTCAGTTGGTCAAATATTTAGGGGAATCCCACAAGGGGGAGTAGATTTGTAATAAAGCAGTAATTACTTGGGAGTAATTAAGTGAGTAAAAATAAGGGAGTAATTAAGTGGAGAACCGAGTTAAGTGGAGAAATATGGAAGAGGCCTTCGCCCTGCAGTGAGTATAATCAGGCTGCTGCTGCTGATGATGATGATGGTACTCATTGCATCCACCCAAGCGCAGCCATACGGCTACAAAAGAAAGCTAGCAGCTTTCTCAGAAACTTCGCAGCTAAAGAAAAATGTGTCCTGATCCGGGAATCGAAACCGGCACCACCGCATTTCTGAGGCAGTCGCTCTACCGACTGAGCTAACCAGGACGGTCAGCAGATCAGACGGTAGGGCAAGAGCGAATTCATCTATAACTCGAAGTGGGAATGGTGTTGGTCAAATATTTAGGGGAATCCCCCAGGGTGGAGTAGATTTGTAATAAGGAAGTAATTACTCATTGCATCCACCCAAGCGCAGCCATACGGCTACAAAGGTGCCGGGTTCGATTCCCGGATCAGGAAGAATTTTTCTTTAACTACGAAGTTTCTGAGAAAGCTGTTTAGCTTTCCTTTGTAGCCGTATGGCTGCGCTTGGGTGGATGCAATGAGTGATTACTCTCTTATTACAAGTGTATCAGTTGTGCATGCCGTCGTCCCACTAGCTGCTTAGATGGCTCGACAACGGCTAACGTCACAGTTGCTCTGACGACCAGATAGGCGGATGATATCACGGCTGCTATGGCGACCAAGCGTGGAGGCATCACTCAAACAAACTTGAGGAGAGGAATGGTTGGTTGTGCTTTCTTAATAAAGCTTGCAATCATGTCCGCTATAAAGTGGCAGTTTTTACGGTGGGATTCCTGTTGTTGCTGTGACGTGATGAATACGCCGAGGTGCAAGTTACACCTATCCCTCTATCTAGGCGGCCGTACTATACAAATGACGATGCTGAAATTCCAGTGTCTGGATGCTTTGGTGCACGCGAAGGAATCACGGGAGGCCGAAATAAAATCATAGCTGTTCACTCCGTTTTGCCTGATAGGATCTTGATCGTGGCACAGGATGAATGAAGACTTGAGAAAGTACTGAAATGAGTTCAGCGTCGCTTCAGTGGCCGGCAAGGTGGAAGGGATGCTCAATAAGAGCCAGTATGTTAGAGTGGAATATCCACTGAGGCCGCATTACCTGTGTCAGTGCAGCTCACTTTCGAATGAAGTTTAGCTGGAAGTTAGATCCATGCCTTTGCAGTAGGTCGCCGGAGGTATAGTCTAAGCGTCGTGCGATTTGAATATCGCCCAGTGGAAATCTTCAGCACTGGTAGCGGAAGCATCAGATCCAGTGTGTAGAAAACAATCGAAGTCGTTAGACATGCTCAGCATCATTTACTGATACGATCAACGTCTCCCCAGGGAACGAGGTGGGTTTCTTTATTTTTGCACTTGGCGTTATTCATAATTCGTTGCTTTATTTTAGAAAAGAGAAAAGCGTAAATCAAGAACTGAACTGTTTAGTGTACCCGCGTATAGTGTCCTTAACCATGCAGTACTAGAAGGAAGCTACGTATTGCGTTCTATGTTACCTTTAACTATCGAGAGCCTAAGACAATGGCTTAACCGCCTCAAAATAGACGGCAGTACCGATGGGCTCACTTCTCTTGAGCACAGTATATATACTGCTAAGCTAGTTGGTTAATCATTTTCAGAAACTGCTTAGGAACAGGGTGGAGACACACGGACAAGAATCAAAGACCCTCTGATTCTTTCGCCCGTCAGTCTTCGTGCAGTTTTTGTATTGCCCCAGTCATTCTATTATTTATCATCTAACGTGGCTCTAGACGTGCACTAACATCGCACAGCACGGGGGCGTCTTTCTTTCCGCCTCCATCCAAAAGCGGCCGCAGTGGCCGGGATTCGATCCCGTATCCTTGGATACAGTAGCCGAGCGCCTTAACCACTGCACCATCACGGCAGGGCTTTAACTGGAAGGCAGCTGTGGAATATTATAAGATAGTGTTGTGCATACTTCGATGGGTTTAGCTGTACGACACGTGGAGAAAATTTATTTTTTTCTGCGCTCGCAACGAGTAGTTAAAGTTGCCATAGAAAGCCAACGGGCGGAGTTTCTTTAAAATAATTACAGATGACTGTGGAATAGCGTAAGATACATTTTATAAAAATATTGTGATTGCGTTGTAAATGAGGTTGTGTGTTGCATTCAATCCACGCGTTCAGGTCAAGCATGTTATATCGTCAATGGAGCTTTCCACTGTCGCGCCGTCTTCTTCAACTACACAAGCTTTTCACCCGAGGATCGTCGTCTTTCACAAGTCACCGAGCTCAGATGTCACGTCACAATAACCTCCCGGTGAAAAAGGAGGCATCCTGCCGACTCACGTATTAAGCACAAATGGCGGGTCGTAGCAGGGTTTGAGGCGGTCGACGTACATTGTTTCTTGCCTGCAACGATGCATATCCTATGGCAGCACAAGTAGTTCACGGGAGAAACCACGGTACGGACCTTGACGTTCGGAAACGAGTTTCGTAGAGTGGCCAGATGTGATTGCAGGAGCCCACAGACACACGCGGGAGTCTGTGGCAGAGGCCGGAACAGAAGTAGTGGGGGCGCGAAGGAATTTCTGCTGAAACTGGTTCTGCTGTGTGAAAGACTGTAGAAGTTAGCGGTGTCCTTCACTATACGTGGCTGTTAGAGAAATTATCGTCGATTCGGAGACATCGGGGTGATTGTAGAGTTCACCATGTCCATATACTAGAGGTGAACTCGCAGCCGTAAAGAAAAAGTAAGTGATAGGTGGTCTTAAGCTCCCGACGCCTAACAAAGTTTTTCTTCTGAAGTTTGTACAGTTCACATTGAGTAATCAAGTATTCCCATGGAAAACACATAGAGTGAGTTTTTAAATAATTGTAAGGCAATCGAAATATTGTAAGATTCATTTATGAGCTATTGATAGAAATGGATTACGTTCCCGATTATCGCTTCTTAAGTTTCTCTCACGCTCAAAATAAATAAGACTGATAAGATCACCTGTGGATATAATGAATATTACCGCGACATCAAATAGTGTGTGAAAAAGTTGATGTAGAGAATAACTATAGAACAACTGAGAGTGCACTATTTTTGGAATCCCGAGATTGTTCCGAACAACCAAAAGTTTGATGAAAACGTTTAGTCGCGTTCTCGAGGAAATGCAGTGACCGAATAAGCCGGACGTTTATTAAGGCGGAAACCTTACCTGGCTATGCTTGAGAAAAGGTTTCCGCAAAAAGTGGAAGCAAAATGTATACCATGTGATATGACGTCGTAATAAGGCGAGACTGGTAGTCGTAAATGTGCATGTATTGACAACCGGTATAAAGATGTCATACCATGCTTAGTCATGTCGTGGGAGTCATTGTAGTTTAGTCATGCGTCGTAGTCACTTGTCATGAGGTAGTCAGACCGGATGTCCAGTGTGCATGACTATAGGGTCCATGTCTTGTGCAAGTCAGTCAAAGTCATGCCCATGACTAGTGTCTAGTCATGACTCTCAAAAGTAGTGACTCACCCCCCACACACCCTAGAAGCTACTAAAAAGCAGCCAACGTACACGCGTTTGCATTTCTCCAATTCAGGTCTCTGCAGTGCTCTCAAAGCTTTAAAGAGAGATTAACATTCCCCGATAACGTTCACAATATAATTAATTAAATTTTAGGGGCTTGGTCACCTGGCACGCTTTTCTATCAGCTTCGCAACGTAGAATAGCGAGAGAGCACATATATAGTCATAATAGTTATTTGTATATGTATCTTACGGAAGACTTTACGAGGCGTTTCTTGTTATGAATTCGCTCATTTCTGCCTGTGCATTCTCATGCTCTGTTTCTTCGTCAGGCCTGGTGAAGCCAACGGTGGGCAGTGTGTTTGTGCGTGGCTACGACATTGCGAGGTACACGAAGCTTGCCCGTAGTTCCGTAAGCTACTGCCCGCAGCGCGACCTCCTGTTTTCCGACATGACTGTCTGGGAGCATCTGCTCTTCTTCGGCGCAGTAAGTCGCACATGAACACGACTGCCTTCGATCGTGGGCACGTGTGCTGGTACAAACGGGTCCACAATACGCGACAGGATCATTTGCGACTGAAGCAGTGCTACATGGAGCTGCTTTACCCTTATTTGGACACATCACTACAACTAGTTTATTCGGCCACCGATATCAACCAATGCATGGCTTCTTAAGTAAAGCAGGTGTCACGAAATTTTCAGAAAGAGTGAGCGTTAAGTCACTCTTTTTTTTTTTTTGTTACACTGTACCCTGTGCTCAGGGTAATACTGGCAACGTCTTGATTAAAACTATTGCCTGAGATTTTAGTGCAGATGCCTTTTTTATTTTATTTATTTATTTATTTCTCAGAAAGAAATAGCAGCTAGAGCAAAATGCAGAATAATGCCTGACAAAGGCACGACAGTCATTGCACATAGACTCAGATAACAATATTTTTCACATTACCAGCTTACAGAAAGTGATTTTAAGTGAATGCGATACAGCACTTAAGGACAGACACTAGCCCGAAAAACACATCAGCACAACAAGAAATGCAGTCGGAACATAATTATCAAATTGCATGTGAGAAGCAATAATAATACAACAGCAATATGTAATAACAAGATGCCGAAGGGATCATCAAGACCCACAATACACAGACACAAGCATGAACATACTAAGGTAATGCGATGTTATTTTCAATGAAAATGCCTTTAAGAGTTTTTTTTTTGGAGATATTGACACTGAAGTCGATTAATTCTCGCACTTTATTTAAAAGCTTAGGTTAGGTATCTGATAATCAGTATGTTGTCGTCCGTAATTTGTTCTTGTTTTTGGTGTTCGGAGGCATTCTTTACGGAACGTGTAGGGAGTATTCACATTCGAGGTATGTGCGTTGTAGTAAAGTTTTTCTTTCCTGATATGATGTAGCAATTTGAAATAATAAACTTGATTGGCTTTTAACATTTGATGTTTCAAGAACAGTGGCTTTGTTCGCAGTCGTTCTGGTGGCCCTTGATAGCGCTCAAATATTCTAAGCACTTTTTTCTGCACAATTATCAGTTTATTGTAGATATGACTAGATGTAGTGCCCCCGACTAAGGCGCAGTAATAAAGCTTCGAATAGAGCAGAGAGTATTAAAGGGTACTTCGCAACCACGGAGAAACTAGCGGACATTTTTTTAAAATGCAGCCTACTATTTTGCTGAGGTTAGCGACAAGGCAATTTACATGCGTATTCCAGGACAATTTCTCTTCGAACCTCATATCAAAAAATTTTTGTGTATTGGTTTAAGCTAGTATTTTGCCATCGAACAAAACCTCTATGCCAATATTCCTAGACTTATTTATTGGCGTGAACAGCGCGTATTTTGTTTTGCCAACATTCAACTGCAGCTTTTTTTATGTTTCACTAGACAGACAGGTGGAAAAAATAACTATTGACAGCATGTTCAATTTCCGGGAGTGAAGGGCAATTTCAATTGCGTAAACGGAGTGTTCGTCTTAGTATGAGGAAACAGAACTTAACTGGCGTTTTCCAGAATTTGGTAAGAGAGTACTGGAGAAGCAAGCTTCGCCATGTCGTGTAGTATATATTACTGCGATCATGGTCCGTGCTCGCTGGTGAAAACGATGTGTTTGCTTCTTTACTGTGCGGCTCAGGTCAAAGAGATGCGGCCCCGTGAGATCCGCGCGGCAGCGGAGGCGAGCCTCGAACGAACCAGCCTGGGCCTGAAGGCGCGAGAGTTGACCGACGAACTTAGTCGCGGGGAAAAGAAGCGCCTCGGCATCGCCATCGCCACCATCGCCGAGCCCAAAGTATATCCAACAGCAGTTTTAGCTTTTGTACACTCTCATCACTTTTGTGTCCTTCCCTTTGCAGCAAGGTTTTTAGCAGTGCATACGCTCGAAAGGAAAGCCTCACAAGATCGAATCCTATGCAACCGCATCTCAGATGCAAAATGCAAGAATACCTTTCTGTTATGAAGTGTCAGCGAATGTCATAGAACCCCAGATGGCCTGAGTTGATCAGGAGCCCTCCACTGCTGCGTCCCCATAGCCCATGAGTCTTTCGAGACGTTAAAACTCACAGCTCGCAAATGCCATTCAGCGTACTCGCTGCGATCATATCTAAGTGTCATATCTAAAACTACTGGAAGGTATCTCTAGCTGCTGCACAGCCACCGCATATATAGCTATTCATAAAGATGGCAGTGAAATCTGCAGCAGTGAACACTTCGGCTAGGGAGACACGTCTCTCCAGTTCTATCACAGCGTGTTTGCAGGAGATTTTCAGACCTGGATTTGGAGCACCTTGGGATAAGAGTCAATGGAGAATAACATGCGCTGACTAACAACATAGCATTGTTACTTGACACGCCTGAGTAAATACGTCATGTTCGAACAACAAAATAAAGACGCAAAAACTACAAACAACACGCTTTAAAGATACTAGCGCACGTCTGCTAAAGGTGACAACGTCGGCTTCATTTCGCTGTGACTAAAATATTAATTATTAATTATCGTTCTGTTATTGCTGAGATAAACTGCTGACGCATGTATCCTTTACCCTTTTGATCTCAGCAGTTTCAACCATTTCGAGGGTGAGATAATAAATGTGCTTAATCAGCACTTTTGTGCCCTCGAAAAACGGTTTGCATGTTTTGCCGCCATAGTCCCTACAGTGTAATCCGTTCACCGGTACATCTACAAATCTAAGAATACGCTATAAAAACTGAGACAGAAAAAATGCAAGCCGTTATCCGTTGAGACAAGTGTAAATAAGCGCAACCGGCATCTCACAGTTCTTGAATCTGCATGGTGAAATCACAAGGGTAAAGGATGCATACGTCAGCAGTCCATCTAAGCAGGAGCAGAAAGATAATTAAGGTCACCTCAAAATGACGACGCTGTTGTCGCCTTCAACAGATCGCGTGTACCTCTTTATGTCCATTTGCCTTTCCTTCCGTCTTCTGCTGTTTGAACCTGTCTTAATTAGTTACGATGATCAAGCATTAAATTTTGCTTGCTGGCCAGCGCTCATCCTCTTGTTCTTCTTCCGTCCAGGTTGTTTGGCGCTGTTTCCATGCAATGGATTATCAACTCGCCAAGCTTTGGTTTTAGCCTTTTTTCTTCCTTCCTCCGCCTTTAGCCTCATCGTTCCCCATCTTTCCTACTTCTCCCTTTTCTCATTATTTGTTTTACTCTTCCTTCGCCGTTCTTTCCTAGTACTTCTTTCTTCCTTTTTTCCTAATTTTGCATCAGCTGCTTTTACCAACCCTGAAACACACCTTCTTGCAAACGAAATAATAATGATCAATATTATTTATTAATATCAGCTATCTTTATGCTGTGACACCGACCGAGCGGAATAGTCATTTAGTGAACCCTCACTTGAGAGCCTGTAATTATTCGAAGAAGCCTTTTTCATCTTTTTACACAAGAGAGGAAAATAGAGATGATTAAGGCGGAAACCTTACTTAGCTTTATTTTCGAAAACGTATCCGCAAACCATGGAAGCAAAAAGTGGAAGCAAGGCATGAGAGCAAAACGTAACGTATGATATAACGTCACAATAAGATGAGATTGGTAGTCATGAATGTGTATGTAATAAGTGATAAGTAATGATAAGTGGTATATAAATATAAATGCCACATCACGACTAGTCATGTCTTGTGTCATTATAGCTTAATCATGACTCATAGTCAATAGTCATGACTCAGTCTGATCGGAGATCCAATGCGCATGACTGGAGTTCATGACTTATGTAAGTCAGTCGAAGTCGTGACCGTGACTATTGTCTTGACTCTCAAAAGTGCTGAGTCATGACACTAAGAGCTACTAAAGAGCAACCAACGCACATGCATTTATCCAATGCGGATCACTGGAGTGCTCTATAAAATTTTCAATGAAATTGAGCGCGTGCGTTTGTATAGCTCTGCGATGAGTGCGGCACACGCCACCCACGGTTGCTATGGTCCACTTTTTTGTCGCAGCTGCTGATCGTTGACGAGCCCACGTCGGGCCTGGACCCCAGCAGCGCCCGCTCCATCTGGGACCTGCTACTTCGCGTGCGGATTACGAGCACGCTTCTCTTCTCCACGCACGACATGGCCGAGGCCGACGTGCTCGCCGACCGCGTCATCGGCCTCTCCGCCGGTACCATCGTCTGCAACGCCTCGCCTCAGTACCTAAAATCCACCTACGGTGCGTGCGCTGTTGCGACGAACCTGTCCAACAAGTACGCCGTTGAAACTTTAGTGCTTTTTGTAGTCAGGCTTATGCATTCATAAGCGTCCAGTGGGACGTACGACCTCAGTCACTCGTAGCATCTGTCACTCATAGCAAAATGCACGTACGTGAACGAAGATCCGCAAGGGGAGGCAATAAATGCGAGACGTTAACACTGCCATATCATACCTTTGAAAATGGAGCTTCCGTGTGCCCCATTTTTTTTTTTCTGGTTTCTTGGTTTCTACACGAGCGGGATGTAGCAAATAGAATGACGCCTGGGAAGTGAAATTGAGATCATTCCCACTGCCAAGGATAATATATGCTATCCAGTTCCGTTATCTCGTTGAATGGCAAGTAGCTTTGCAGTCGGTTCATTGCTCCTATTCACATCCACCATAGTGAAGTACTTGGCTCTGTTTGGAGAAGCTGCGAATTTAAATGACCTCGCTATTTGACATTTACATGTAAAGGCACAGTAAAGGTCGTGCTTTCGGTGGGCAACTGGATGGCTCCTTGAAGGAACGTGTCAAGAAGGGATTGAAAGGAGGCAGAAGTAGGTGCCGCCTAGTGGGGCTCTGTAACGACATCGCACAACACACAAATGTTTTTGCGTTCCGCTACTATAAAAAAAAAGTGAAAGCCAAGGCAGGGTCTGATCCCGCGCCAAGATATACCAAACAGCCGAGCGCCATGATCACTGAGCCATGACGGCTCCTTTGCCTCTTCTCAGAAACCCAGTGGAGATGTTTTTTGCAAGGGTGCTTTAATTTCCTGCAGAAACACCTCCAGTTTCTATAGGCGGGTAGGACGCATACATTTAGAAAATTATCACCCTTCGGTAGTTTGAGGTAAAGAAGAAAACCTCGCCTGCACCACTGCGTTATCACGGGTCCAAAATGTAACAATGAAAATCTAGCAAGAAACTGTTTCTGGAACATAAGCTGCCAAACCGCAATGTTGAAATTCTGATGGTACATGTAATGGAAACCGCCATATTAAACCAGCCCTCTCGAGTAAATAGTACATAGTTGCTTGTCAATGTTTGCAGAGTCAGATAAGTAGGTAGTGATAATGTTTGTTTTTACCCTACCGTAGGCGTCGGGTATAGGATACACATTGGCAAGCTTCCGGCCCCAGCGGAATTCAGAGTGGATCAGCTCCTGAGTACGGTGCAGAGACGTGTCCCAACGGCAGAGATGATCGAGGACTCTGCCAGGAGGGTCACCCTGGCCCTGCATACCGTCAGCCCCAACGGTTTGGACCGACTGTTCCTGGACTTGGAGACTCTGGGAGCCTCGTTGGGCATCGCGTCCATCCGGCTGACCGTGTGCACGCTTAAGGACATCTACCTGAGGCGAGTCCAGCAAACTTTTTCGGTGCACCCAAATGTGAACGAACTTAAAGCTAATGCTTGGGCTAGTTAGCGAGGTAAGATTTTTTTTTTTTTGCGTGCAATAGTATACCTCAGTACCAGAGTCTAATCTGTCTATAGGGATGGTGTTGACACCGGAAGGATTCATACTGAAAATCGCTGACTCATTCATAATCGGAATGCACTCTTGTAGCAGTTCTGAGGAACTCGAAAAGCTACCAAAAGTCGACCTGGCGTCCTCGTCGCTAAAAGAAGCCTCACTTTTTATGAGGTAGGTTTAAGAGATCCGTTGATCGGAGAACTCACCGTCGTAATTGGTATCGGCGTGTCGGAAAAAAACAACTTTGGACTGGTTGCGAGGCTCGAGCCGTCCCACCATTAAAAATTAATAAAACGTGGATTAAATTTTGGTTATAAGGTCACAACATGACTCAAACGTCATTTTGACATATTATAAAGATGTTGAAAAAATTTGGGGCAGTTAGTTAATAACCAAACCTGTGATTCTTGGGTCGCGAGTCAGGTACGCTACGCCTAGGCAACTGAGGAACGTTTGTTTCGGTTAAAGTGAGGACTCGTATATTAAATAAAAAATAAGAAAAAATTAACTAACAGTGTCGACGTCTGCGAAGGGATACGCAAGGAGGACTCCAGACCACTGAAGGGACTCGTAAACTGTCGTGTCGTACCCTTAAGGCGGTGCTCAAGTGTACCAGGATTATTTTTTTTTTCTAGTCTTGATGGATCCACGTAGGAGGGACTGAAGGTTGTCTGACATGTGGTCGATGTGCGACAGAATAAAGTATAAAAATTAAAGAATGCAGTAGAGCTCCGAACAATAGAACAGCCTACTGCGTTTAGAACCGGAGTAATAAAAAATATTACTACTGTTTTACTTTCTACATTACAGGCTGATTCTGGACAGCATTTCGCTTAGCCACGGCACAACAGTACTTGGACAACAATGGCGTACGTAACAATGTTGAATTTTGATCGCTACACCAGTGACTGCGAATAACGCAACCTTTTCTTTCGGGTGGAATATCGCACGCTGTGGAGCGAGGAGTGTTGCAGGCATACAACGCTTAGCTTTGTTTTGATCTACGGCCATTGGAGAAGTGTTGTAATAAAGAGAGGTTGCAATTATTTCGGCTGAATTAAAAACAAGAGCTCGGCTCCTCGGTAATCCATAAATGCCCCTGAAAAGCCGATAAGGTTTTGAATTAGCACAACGTCTAGATTATCTTCACCCACGCTTCTTACTGACAGCAGTACACTTCGTGTTTTCCTGGCTTGTGCTACAGCGTGAGCTCGAACCCCAGTTTGGCCGTTCTTCCGCAGATAGGAAATGCCCCCTTCCACTTTTGAAAGCTTTAAAATTTATTCATCCTGTGTATGAGTCCCTAGCCTGTATAGTGTCTAGCAGGTTGCCCGAGCTACTCAGTAGCATTTAATTTAGACGCAGACGGACCGGCATCACTGCTGACGACAGTGGTAGTCCAGATTTAATCAGGCTCTCCGGTGAGTAGTTTAAAACCTTCAGTTCCATCCCTTTACTCCCTCCAATCCTCCCTGAAACTTTCTAGCCATTCCCTGACCTTTTATATACATTTACGCCCCCCCCCCCCCCCTTCCCCCAAGTCGTTTGCCAGAAATGCATGTTCCGGATTCTTAATCTTCCTGTGATTTGTTATCTTGCCTTTTAGAGACTTATGTAGCACTTAGGGCTCTGCTTCACCTATTCTTCCTGAAAATATGCAAGGCTCGCTTTTCCTCGATTAACGCATCTTGTGTCTCGTGGTATGCTAATATTCTAACACTTTCATTCACCACATATACTCAAGGTATCATGACCACTACAATAATGCAGCAACGGCAGAATAAGCTATAAATTAAATGTTTATTTCAGGTAGGGCATTCTGGTACATTACGTGATACAAGCAAGAAAAGCCAGCACGTCGCTTGTCGCGTTCAGTACCGCTACATTTTATCTATAGCTTAGATTCAGGAGCGCAGAGTGTTGATAAAACTTGCCAATAAGGGCATGCCCAAGGACTTGAGCGAAAGCGGACCGCACAAATACGGAAATGAAGTAATGCCTCTTAGTGTGTTTGTGTCAGCTGCACTGTTCTCTCTCCGCATCGCCTTATACAAGCACGCGCAATGGTCTACTTAAACGTCCACAGGTTTTAATAATCGAGGTGATGAGCACCGTTTATTCCTTCCTCGCAGCCAGCGACCTGGCGACTGTGGTCGCATGCGTGGGCCAAAGGCCGAGCACTTGGGCCCAAGTCCAGGTGCTGTGCATGGAGCGCTTCCTGTTCGCGCGCCGCCGCTGCACGCTCATCACGTTCGCCTTCGTCGCACCCACGCTTCTCGTCCTGGTCGCTCTACGCTGGATGGCGAACGGCGCCGCCGAGCTCTCCGCCGACTCTTCGCACGATGCGAGAAGCGACATAGTCGTGCCTGTGTCTCTAGGCGCCCACTACCCGGGCGCCGTCACCTTCCTGGACGACGACACCCCGTCGCGGCTTACGCTGACCCCCTTCTACCAAGCACTGGTGCGGCTGGGGCTTGGGTGGATATTGGCGGCGTTCTCTTAACGCATCGTTCTTCCTTTAGCCGCAGACTATATATCCTGAAGACGAAAACTGTAGAGATGATCCGCGAAATGCGCCACTGCGATAGAAATGTGCCAAGGCTTTTCTCCAACTTCCGTTTGATTTCTCTTTTTCTCTTTCATTGAGATGACGTCAAAAAAATTTTCAGGTAACAGAGTTTATAAAAGACACAGAAATTGCGGCGCATATTATTCTCTCAAAGAACAGTCCCCCAAACGTGCGAAAAATTAGATTTTCTAAAAAAAAAAAGGGGGCAAGAAGTTGTACGCTGACTCTAAAGTTCTTTTGCGATGAACACGGTTAAAACAAATTCTCGAATCAGATTAACGGTGTAGGAACATTTGTTTCGTTTCCCGTAGGACAAAATGTAAAAAAAAATATTGGCTATCAATGCAACTGATGCAACTGATGCAGCAGAGCTTGCGTGAGCATTAGTGTCTCTACCCTCCCACTCAGAACAAGCAGCCGCTTTCAGACAGCGCGAGCTGGCAGCATGTCCAGTGTGTCAATAATCGTGTGGTGAGCTGTGTCCTGCTCGATTTTCCCGATCCGAGGTGATCATCACGGTGTGACGCGCCGCAATCCTTTTTCACACTGCCCCGCACATTACACAGCTTCTGTCCTCTGTTATTGCCGATAGCAATACTGCGCCAGGTTTCGAGTCATCGCGTAGTCCCGGCGGAGACCACGTTTGAAGAAGAAGAAGAGGCGGAGGAGTAAGAAGAAGAAGAGGCGGAGGAGTAAGAAGAAGAAGAAGAAGAAGAAGAGGCGGAGGAGTAAGAAGAAGAAGAAGAAGAAGAAGAAGAAGAAGAAGAAGAAGAAGAAGAAGAAGAAGAAGAAGAAGAAGAAGAAGAAGAAGAAGAAGAAGAAGAAGAAGAAGAAGAAGAAGAAGAAGAAGAAGAAGAAGAAGAAGGACGCTCGATCCCCGGCAGCTAATGCTTTCGCTCCACATTCGGTTCAGCAGCGTTGAACCCTTCTCATTTGTATGTGGGCTGGTAGCTTACGCTCTCACGTCATACTCTCAAAGGATGAGGTTAAGTTTATTCAGTAATGTAGCACCTTACATTGACAGGGCGTGATAGGGGAATAATGTAGCAGGCAAATGACGCTTCCACCGTTACTATCGCAATTCAACAAGGGTTAACCAGAGTTAAACCACAGCTAATTGTTTTCTTTCTTCCTTCCTCTGAAAGCAGAGAGGGCGATTTCTCTCAACATTGCCAGTTTCCGAGTCTTCGACGGAAGGATGGAGGGACGGAAGATGTTTACAACAATGTAGTTCTAACGCATTAAAATTCGCATAATATGAACTACTTTACGTGCCGACGAAGCCTTACACAATAGACATATGCATGCCAGCAATCTAGCAAGGAAAGAAAAAAATTATCGGCTATCTACGTTACGGCTGCTTCCAAAGATACGGAGAGAGCCGTCATTGGCATGGAGGCAGCGGCTGATTAGCTCTTTCTTTACTCACTTCAGCACGGATTTGCTATCCTAGAACGAACTTTGTCGGGGTAACGGTTCAAGATAAACCCTCTTCATTAAAGGTAATGTGTGTGTATGTCTCCTTAACACGTCACAGGTAGGACGAGACACCTTCCGCGGGGTCCAAATTCTACGGACCTCAGACCGGATGTGGAGCACATATAATGACTCTTACCTTATAATAAACTATCACCTTGAACTAAGAACTCAATGACGGTTGGAATATTACATTTGAGTAAATGAAAGGCTCTGTAATGTCTCACTGCTTGGTGGACAAGTGAAATGCACCTTAAGGAAAGGGAGGAAGCAGGGAGGAAAAAAGGCGCCGTAGTAGAGATCTCCGGAGTATCTTCGACTACGTAGGATCGTTAATGTGAACTGGCAACCAATTGTAAGGGGTGGAGCAAAGAGAGAGGGGCGGGGGGGGGGGGGAGATAACAAGGCCTCTCAATCGGGCGAAAACACGTCGGACAAATTACCCGTCCGTTGGAAGACAGAAGTGAGCTGAACAAAAAAAAAAAAAAAAAGTTTAATACCAAAACGTGAAAACGCAGCACACATAGAGAAAGAGAGACAAAGAGAAGCGCGCAACGGGAAGCAATAGCGAACTCAAAAGTCAAGAGATCGTTTTGACACTGCACGTGGTAGGAAAGAGCTGTAGTCTCTTGGCACATGTCAGGGTTGAAGACGGGCGGCTGTCTAGACTACTCACAAAGAGATCCCCTGTTGCCTTGTCAACATCGGCGCAACTAGGGCATGTCCACATTAAAAGTCTGGCTGTGCAGCTTCCGCATCGTCTCCTGTTCGAAAAGAAAAAAAGTGAAAAAGGAAGCCAGAGCTACTGTTGAGTCACTACTTCTCTTTCGGTTCGACCGGCTGGCTTGATAGAGTAAGCTTAGCATCCGGGGCCCGTCTGGGCGCGTCACCACAACTTGGCATCCGGCGCCCGCCTGAGCACGTCACCACGGCGGCCCAGACATTTTCGAAGAGTGCGTCGCCCACATTGCGCACAGCGTTCTCGTGGAACCTGCAGTTGAATCTCACTTTCGTGTCTGGGCTGCAATCCATCACCTTGGGATCAGCGTGGAGTCGGCCTTCGACGCTTGAAAGCCGCCGTCGACATCCTGGGCCTGTGGCTTAGAGGGCTGAGCTGCCTGGTCACCGCCGTCACATTCCATGGTTGCCATAATCTACAAGCAGGTGGAGGACAAACGTCTAAGCCTGAATAAAGAACATAGCCAGTGTGTACTTCATCTTTGCTGTACGCGCGGAATGTTATCACGTCTTCGCTTCTTCGGAGGAATGGCAGCGTTAAAAAAAAAAAAAAGAACAAAGATCACAATTTCCGTGAGAAAACTTAGAAAACAATTAGAAAAGGGATGCAAAGCTGACGTACTACTTTTCTTGTGAGGAAAATTAATGAGGTACCATCCTCGAAACCTGGGAGGTGGGGATGGACACGATCAGACCATGACGAAAGCACATCACGCGAGACAAGCTATACCCAAGAACTGGTAGCCAGAAAAGACCTGGTACTCCTGCAAGAACACTGCAAAATGACGATGGAAGGAGTCGTTGACAATACAGCAGTGGGTCAGTAGCGCACGACAACTGAACACAATTAAGGTGGCAAGGTCAAATCCGGGCTGCGACCGCCTCTTTTCGATGGAGGCGGAAAGCAAAGCGCTCGCGTATTGTGCGATTACAGATTAAAGAACCCCAGTTGATAGCAATTTCCAGAGCCCTTCGCTATGGTGTCCTTCATAGCCTTGCTTCTTAGGTAGTTGAACCCTACAAACTAAAGCAAACTCAATTTTTTTTCAGTACGCGACAAGAACGGTTAGGAAACGTAAAAATGAAAACGGAGAGATCATGCTGAAAATTTGATATCACGGGAATGTATTGGATAGAATCAAGAATTCGGTACTGAGTGTGTTCTTCAGGCGTATTTCTTAAAAGGCGGCACGAAAAGCGGCGATCAGACTGCTGCGTATACATTACTGCGCTCTTGTATAGCTATCATATTAGACAGGTACAATATGCATACGTGCAAGCCTCTACACTGACTTAGCCGATTGTCTGATTCTTCGGCGGACATTGCCAGACGCCTACTCTATAAAACGGTTCCAGCAATGCCGCTAGTGATGTCGACCACCGAGCTTAGTATCAGGGTGCGAGACGATAACACCAGCTGGACTGCAGGAACGTTGTATAAAATGTTCAGCAGGAGGTGCACGCTGGCGAGTGAAATCTACTCTGACATGAAAACAGGTCTGCAGTATAGGTCTTTGTTGTACTTCGTCGTTTCCTGTCGTGCTGGAAATAGCCGAACGAGTGGCTACGCTTCACGTGTTCAAAATTTGACACTTCACGGCTTTGCTCAGACCCTTTCACTTCGGGACATTAAGCACTGCTTAAACCTTACTGTTTCTTCTTGTAATACACTGCACTTTCCAACCGTCAATACTTGCAGTTATCTTTATAGAATAAATAGCAGCCCCTTCTGAGACAATTAAGTAGAATTAATTTGTGACCTCTGTGTGCACTGGTGGTTCTAGTGGTTTCGTCTTCGCCACGAGCGACACCTCTAATAACCAGATTCTATGCCTGACGTTGCTCCGGCACGCGTCCTCTCCAGAAGTACGAGCTCAACATCAACCCCATTCGTACCATCACAATGATGGCTTTGTATGGCTATTCCAGACGGCAGCCGGTATACTTCGAGACATTGAGACATACGCGGCGGCATTTAGCTTGCTATGCTCTCGTATCCAACGTCCGTGCAACATTTGCCTTGGAAAAAGAAATTACTGCTTCTCACGCAATATAGAGTCGATGTACGTTTTAAATGGTTATGGGCTCCGTGATGGCCTTGTAGCCTTTGTGAGCGGCCGAATAATCGTGGCGTTGTAGGCTATGGCAAACAATCTTCTGCTGTAGCGTAAAACTCGCAAATCGCTTTCCGCAAGACCCTTTTAACCTATTCTTTCGCTTGGCTCCATTGCTTCCACGTTCGCAGAATGAATAAGCATGCCGAAATGTGTGGGTGACCCACATAATTTTGGAAGCACCCTCTGAGTTGGCCATAGTTGGCCAAACTAAAATTACGTTGGAGAGAAAGTTTTGGTCAAATTCGGGCAAGTTCTAATTTCGGGGGTCTGGTGGGTCAAAATTTGAAGGTGGCACATCTAAATGTGAAAGGCTCTACTTAGTTAGCTGTACTGAAATTATGTTACATGCGGTAAAAAATAAGGGGTACAGAGGGTTAAAGTTAGGTGATGGCCCAGCTAAATTTGGAAGGCACAACGCAGTTTGTCATAGTCGAATAAGGTTGTACATTAAGTTTGGCCAAATTTGGACGAATCCAAATTTCAGGGGTTCAGAGCTAAGAGCAAGCGGGGGAGGGGGAGGGGGGGGGGAGGTTGGCCCAAATAAATTTAGAGGTAACCAGTCCCAAGCAACTGACCACGGTGGCGGTCAGGCTTGTGAAGCAATTTGCATGGTACTAAGAACTTGGCCCTTCGAACAGGCTGCCATCAGAAACTGAACCTGGCAACTTTTACCGGTAAAACTTTATTAAAGAGAATAGTCTAACAGTACTGTTTGAAGAATTAGCGGGAATTAAATTGCAAATCTTAGGGCTAATGGACGTTAGAAGGATGAATGAAGCATATGCTGCACTAAAAGGCAATGCCTTTTACAACCGGTACCGTATACTATTGTGAGTTAGCAGAGATATGATAACCAGGTGTAGGATTCTTGGTCGAGAACTATATAGCTGAAAACAGAGAAATTTTATAGCATTTGCGAAAAGGGATAATTATTGTAAATATGCTTAATAACCAATGGTATAAATTGAAGGTTGTAAAAACCTACGTGTCACATTTATGAAAACAATGCAGTCGAGAGCTTCTATGAAGAAAGCTAACGTAGAAATAGCAATGGGTAAAGCGAAGACACTTTATAGTGTACTGTACTGATTAGCGACTTGAACTTCCATGTTAGGCAAGAAGCAGGCTGGACACTACTATAGGCAGTGGGGTACTAATATACGCGAGTCACACAAACGGATTATGGATAGTTTTCCTAAGGGCACGATATAGCTTGGCCTTCGTGTCAGCTGCGCCGTCGGACATCTCATGATCGGCAAGGATGGACTTCGTAGAACGGCATGGGTTATAGTGTTTAACGCCTGAGAGTGACACAGTCTATAAGGGATCTAATATGAATATGAACTACGAACTTGTGATATGACGACAAGCGAGGCTTTAGTGGCCCTTCAATTTTATCTCTAAGGGCGTCGGAGTGAGCAGCCATGTTTTTAAGAGCATGCCCTGCACTCCGCTACTCGATGTGCACAGAACACCGCTGGAGGTGCCGCCTTGATGTCAGGCGTCACGCTCAGAAGTGAGCTGCTTGTGCATTATGCTCTTAGGTAGCAGTCCAGTTGCTTTCTCTTGCATTGTATAGTATACGCTTTGGTCAGTCATTGTGACTCATTGTCAACAATCTTGCTTCAGGTACGCGACGAAGAGGCCGCTGTGGGGGTCTACAATGGAACAGCTCAGGCTGCTCTCCTGGACATAGCCGAAACGAACTACATAGCCTATACGCAGTACTACGTTTTCGGCGCTATATTCAGGAACGGCCAGTGAGTACCCAACCGAGCAAAATGTTTTTTTGTCTTCTTTTTTCGCACTGTACCCGTTTAGGCAATTTAAATTTGATTTTCATTTATTCCCATATTCTGGACACAGTAAGCAACTTTAGCCTCTTGATCTTCTCTCGAGTGAGGAGGGGACAGCAGTAGCTTGCCAGGAGCCTGTTTCCCTGATTTGCGGATCACCAATATTTCCTGGACGAGTGACTCGGTAGCTGCGTGATCATGTTCAAAACATCTTTGACTATGCCGAAAAATCGTCAGTTAATATTTGTGATTAGTCGTCGATGGAGTAACATACATACATACATACATACATACATACATACATACATACATACATACATACATACATACATACATACATACATACATACATACATACATACATACATACATACATACATACATACATACATACATACATACATACATACATACATACATACATACATACATACATACATACATACATACATACATACATACATACATACATACATACATACATACATACATACATACATACATACATACATACATACATACATACATACATACATACATACATACATACATACATACATACATCATAGAGTTCCTTACACTAATTAGAAGGAAAGCTGAGGGCGCTGCCCTTCAGCCACCATGGGCGCGCTAATAATCATGGGCCGGTGTGCTACTTGTTGCGGGACAGTCGGTTTTTCTCGGGTACGTGGAGTGGCGTTACTGCAATGTTTCTTTTTCGTCATCATCATCATCTGAAGGTGCGTACATAGACCGCGAAAGCCATAGTAGCGAAGGCGCAAACGCAGACGTCGCCAATAAATGGTTTTTGTTTCCCGAAATGCCACTAAAAACTTCCTTAAGTGATTGCACAACCATAAATATTTTTATAACGTTTTTCTGTTTCAAATTTTGCCTATTAAGAGCGAAATATTGGTATTTATGCTGCTCAAAACTAAGCCAATAGGAGAAAGAGCCCTCGCTTATATTGGATAAATATCACACTGACATGCTGTTTCTCTCTCTTTTTGCAATTTATAGTCACAATATTCAATCTTAGGACATTATTTACGGTAGAACAACGCTTATCTTTGCATTAGTTTTGGCCAAAAGTTGTAGTTCTGCACTCGGTAGCTCTCCGGCCCATGATGTTTTGAGCGCCCATGGTGGCTGAACTGGCCGTCTGGAAACTCCATGTAAACTCCCATAGACGGCAGCACAGCTTTCCCTCTAGGTAAGAGTAAGAAACTCTATGACATACATACATACATACATACATACATACATACATACATACATACATACATACATACATACATACATACATACATACATACATACATACATACATACATACATACATACATACATACATACATACATACATACATACACACACACACACACACACACACACACACACACACACACACACACACACACACACACACACACACACACACACACACACACACACACACACACACATACATACATACATACATACATACATACATACATACATACATACATACATACATACATACATACATACATACATACATACATACATACATACATACATACATACATACATACATACATACATACATACATACATACATACATACATACATACATAGGTGTGTGTGTGAAGAGAAAGTGTGAACATATGCTGTTACTCAAGACTGGCTGGACGAAGTTTTCGTTGCTGGAGCCTTTGTTCAGGTTGCCTTCTCTACCACTGCAGGGTGCAAGCATGGTTCAATCCTTACGCAATGCTGAGCAAGTCCATCGCATTTGACCTCGTGAGCAGCGCCCTCCTTCGCTTACGCACGGGAGACTCCAAGGCCCGCTTCCGCACTCTTCTGGTCGTACATATCGTGCAGACCGTAAGAATGTATTCATGGATCGTTTATTTGGCATCACATGAGATCGCATTCTTGCTTGGAAAATCAAATAGAGCGGTAGCGTGACATTAGGACATTACAGGACACTATAAGCGCTCGAGCATAATAGGTAGTTTCAGTGCTTCGCGCTTTCATGACAGATCAGGTATCCTGCAAAAAATGCCATAGTTTTCTGTAGGAGCTCGCTTGGAGACATAAGTGGGCACATAAAGAAGCAGAAGGTGCACAAATGTTCAATAGACCACTGGTATTGCTTCTTTCTGTACGTTTTCTCCTTTGTGTTCATATCAGTACTCGCCAAGCCAGTATCAGCCAACTAAACCAAGAAAGAGCGCAGGCTAAGCGTTTTGTACGGCTGTTCTCCATACCCGACGTTTTTATCCGTAGACGAACATCTTGCCCGTCGGGTCCAAGTGTTACGACGACTGCAGCTTGAGAGCCTAAAGGTGTAGCGTATACCCGTACAGAAGGTTTGTAGGGGCGCCTTTCGAGTCGGACACACTCGTACGCAGAGCGATGTGGATGCCAAGAGCCCGTCGGACGGTGGAGGCGACGCCCGCCCAGCCTTATCGGTGTACATCCCCATGGAGAGCGTTCACGCACTTGTCGAACACATGGTTGGCGTGTGGTCACTGCTCGCGCCGCTGGCGGCTGGACTCTTCCTCGTCGCATTTGTGGCCTTCCCAAGCGCCGAGTCTTCGAGTCTCTTCATCATTCTGCAGCTGATGACGGGCATACCCGGATGGCTTCACTGCCTCGTCAACTGGGTGGTCGACCTTCTCCTCTACTTCTGTGTGGCCGCCGCCGTCTCCGCGGTGTTCGTCTCACACTGCTCCCTCAGCACGGTTTCTTACAGTAAGTTGACAGTTAACCTCTGACCCGTTGAACTGCCAGGTGGATGCCAGTTGCTTTCCATTTTCACATATGACACCTCTATTAAAGGGCATACGCAAAATGTGCTGTCGTAAACATTTTCCCCGGATAATTTAGAAAGTGGAGCTGAAAGACTGCTGGAAACCTTGACGACAACGTCAAATCTCGTGCAGATGCCTTGTTGGCCCTGCTCACATCGTTCAGCGTAGTCAGCATCTTGTTGGCTCACCTCATCGCGTACTGTGCGCAGAGCTCCAGCAGGGCGTACCTTATGCTGATCCTGTTCTTCATTGCTGGAGGTACGCTGACTCCGAGTTCTTTCTCCTCTCGTTCATCTCAAGGAGAAATTGCTGCATAGAAATAATAAAGTTGCGTATCGACAACAGCGTGTACGAATTTGTGTATTTTAAACACTGTCGACTGTCATCAAGGTTGGGCTTGGCTATAAGCTGGCTTGAACTAACCGCTGAGGATGGCGTAAGGTATTTAACAGCGTTAAATAATTAGTCCATTTTAGTTGTTAAACGTATCGGCAAGCGAGATGAAAGCTCTGAGCTCACCCTAATTGGTAGAGCAGATCACTTGAGCTGCAAAGCCTCGTCAAGAACACCGAGAACAGCTCCAGTGTTCCCTCGAAGAATCTGGGTATTGGGAAGGGAAGGACCTTGGAAGGGAAGTAGTGAATGGCGATGGCAGTACATTTACTCAGCCCGAAGGGTAGGGTGCAAATGTTGATGAGCGCGCTATCCTCATTTCAATACCCTATGACTGACGCTATCTGGCATGCCCATTCGATCGGTCAATGCTGTTCGCTGGGGTCTTGGAGAGTGAATCCTCCCAAGAGTTTAAACAAAGTGGGAGATGACTACAGGCCCCAGACGGATTTTGGCACTCGCAGAGGGAGTGAAACGGAGTGAGTTTCGGTTATCACATATAAGACAACTTTCGAGATTTTGATATCGAATAGTAGGAGCTGGGCATAAAGTTTATAATAAATTTTAGAACTGGCACCGAGCTGCGCCGCTAACCAAAGATTCTTCGTTCGGTTTATAGTTGTATTCCGTTGCGTAACTGTCTGAGAGGTTCTGTCATTGAAGGCTTCGCAGCCGCCTGCCTTGTTTCAATTGGAATGGCAACGCCGACCTTTAGGAAAATTAAGTAGGCACTTCGCAGATTTGGCTTATATGATAGGTACGAGCGGAAGGACATCATATGTATCAGGCCGGCATAGTTCCCTTCCTTAAGTTTGGTTCTTGGGCTATAGTGTTTAACGCCTCAGAGTGATACCGTCTATAAAGGATGTTGTATGCAGTACAGACCTGCGGAAATTTCGAGCGTCAAGCGTTTTTTAACGTGCGCTGACATCGTGCAGCACACTGGTGCCTTGGGTTTCGTCTCCGTTGAAAAGCGGCCGCTAAGGCCGGAATCGAACTCGTACACTTGGGCTCAGCAGTCGTCAGACCTAACCACTGAGCCACTTCATCGAGGCCAGTCTTCTGTTTAAGATTCTACCGTTCTTGGCAAATATAAGCTTGTGCTGATATTTTCTCTGTTCTTCGAAACATCGTAGAGCTAGCATGAAGCAGGATACCGGATTTATTACGGAAGCTTATATCACCTGCGTTAACATCGTTACCTTTGTACTCGCATGGTATGTTTTTGTTTTATCTGCATGAAGTAAATTTTATTGCTGAACACGCATTAATAAAACGCTATTAACAAAACCGGAGTTGCTGCCATCCACTTTCGCGAGCCCAGTGTCAACCCTTTTTGTTCAATAGCCGTGAAATATGTTCTAGAGGAACGTGGAGCCTTCACATCTACCTGTCTCGCAGAGCAAATTACGTTCGTGGCTGTTGGTGTTGGCTTAGCACGCATCCGCCAGAAGCTTGTGCGGACGAACTTATCGCCGTTATGACGAGGAGCGTTCTGCTTCGCCCGCAGGACTGCTCTCGATGCAGGTGACCCGGTTCTTCTACATCTACAGCAATGTGCTTCCCGGCTTCTGCCGCTTGCTGCCGCCCTGCTCTCTCCTCATGGGCGTCGTTAAGGTTGTGACGCTCGAGTGGGTGCAAACTAGCTGCCAAAATCTAGCTGGCTGGCGCAGAGGCAACCTCACCTCACTGGTCGCATTCTGCCGCGAGGTGTTCGACCACCGCAAGAGCTACGAAGCGGACAAGTTCCCCGGCCTCGCCAAGGAGCCTATAGACATGTGCTGCCTCAGTAAGTGCTTCGCCCCCGTTGTGACTCTTGCGAACTTTAAGGGAAGCCTACGCTGAGTCTGAGCACGACTGTAGATTTTACCTTTTAGGTTGGCCCTACACTCATATGTTGTATATACGCTATCTTTGGTTAACACACCGCTGTCTTGGATGCCTACACTGCACTGAAACTTTGTTGCGTGATGACATCCTTTAGTCTGTAGGGAACCTTTTAAGTAATACTCAGACCTCTGGGATTACCAAGATGAATGAATTTTTTGAACGTAACAAGGTACATGTATTTGGCTAAACGACAGGTCTCGAATGATCCAGCAGAGAACCAAAAACACTGCCTTTCGTAACAATAATTTTTCGGCAACGCTCAAATGAACATTCACAAAAAATGACGTTGCTGTGAGCCCCTTAAAAAATGAAGTCATGTATGGAGGTTCCCTGCATGAAACGATTCTGCATTCTACAGGCAATTTCCATTCGGTACTGTTGCTACATTGCTGCGGTGATCGAAATTGCCTCTAAAGCCTATATCAGGTGGAAACTACAGAGATAAAAAGTGAACGCATTTGAAATCCTTATTTCGCTTTATGTGTTGCCCTGATGTCACAGTTGCACAAGTATTGCTAGCCCAAAGTACAACAAGAAGCTGCGCGCTTATTTAGTCCATTCATCGTAACATGCGTAGACATACTCTTTATAATCTAGCTATATGCTATGATAATCGTCCACGCATAGCTTTCGTAGTGTTGTTCAAAGCATGTTTTGATAACCGGACTTTTTGCCGTGTTCTTGGTCACCAACACGATGACTACTGTAACTTCAGTGAGCGTGACCTATGCAAGCAGCTCAGCATTTTCTTAGGATCGATATATGTTACTATCTCAAAGGATGCTGCAGTGACGCTTTAAATGAAAGACCGCCTCATCATTTAAAAATGAGCTCATCGTTGGATTGCTGCTCTGTGTTATCATTGTTACGATGGAAGAAAGTAGTGCTGCAATGGTCTGACGACACGGACGCAAATTACGGGACGAGTGGACATCTGATGAAACAATTTTGCGAAAGTCGTTGCGCTTGCCCTCCAAGACTTATGTGATCTTTTCTATTGAATATCTCATTCATCATACTGAAGTAGAGAAATCTAGTAGAGAGAATGCATGTGCCCTAAGCCAAGGCTTCACACACGTGGTAAGTTTCTGATGGAAAGGTGCGGTTCGCCGCGTGGGTACATAATATTGTTACGGACGAGAAAAAAGAAACGGGCAGTGGCGTGCACGGAGCGCTAGATCCAGGTCCACCGACGTTCATTAAACGTCATCTCTCTTCGCCATCGGTCATATTCTGTTTCCTGTATTCACTGGCTTACCGCCTGTAAGAATATGGTGGATCAAGTGTGATGGTGAGTGGGAATACAGATTTCTAGCTAGTGCATGCGCGTACATGTGTGCGTGTGTGTGTGTGTGTGTGTGTGTGTGTGTGTGTGTGTGTGTGTGTGTGTGTGTGTGTGTGTGTGTGTGTGTGTGTGTGTGTGTGTGTGTGTGTGTGTGTGTGTGTGTGTGTGTGTGTGTGTGTGTGTGTGTGTGTGTGTGTGTGTGTGTGTGTGTGTGTGTGTGTGTGTGTGTGTGTGTGTGTGTGTGTGTGTGTGTGTGTGTGTGTGTGTGTGTGTGTGTCCCGGCTCCGAAAGGAGTGCGAGACACCCTCTCGAACCGAGGCAAGGGATTGGAACCTTCACGCCCGGCGCTAGCCGGTTTATGTTCAGCGCCGCGAATGAGTACAGCGCCACGAAGTCAATCATAGAAAAAACAACAGATATATTCTCAGGGTTCTACATAGGCGAATAGGGCGCAAGCATTTATATGCATTAAGGCAACACAGTGGAGGTAATATACATATAAAACCAGCAATTACAAATACATCAGCCAAATCCTCACTATCGAGTTACATGCAGATTGAACACAGACATTTAAAATAACAGAAGATGAGTGTAGAGAAATTTCAAAATGAATTAGGGAACGGGCATACTGTCCGGCGGGCGCGGTGGCAGCCCACTCACAAATGGGACGCAGAAGGGGTGATCTCGAAGGCGATGGTCCTTCCGGAGCCCAGGGGCGCAGTCTTCGGGGTGCGATGTGACGACGGCTCGGGGAGCCCGGAGTGCTTGGAGGCAAGAGGCGCACTGCTGTCGGGCCTGAGTCGGTTTCTTTTCTAGCCGTCGGTTGTCAACGCACGGAACACTCCCACCCAATAATTCACTCCCGGAGTCAGGGTCCGTAAAAACAAATATCCACAAGCGCACCAAGTAGACGATACACACAGAACGGGACACGAAGGCTCCGCACCTTCTACAATGAATGGCCGCCATGTTACGGATGAAAAAAAAAGTAGGTCACAACCAGAAATGAAGGCACGTACGCCTATAACTTCGGTACTGCAAGGGGTCGCCTGGCAGGCGAGAAAAATTTACCAATCGACAAAAGAAGCCCAAATGTTCGGGCATATATGAGGAGCGACTTGAGCTGGGAAAACTTAACGCATGTACAAAACAAGCAGAATGGATGCCTCCGCTCGAGCACTGCGGGGGTTTGTCTAACTGCAGGGAAACTAACCCGCGACGACAACGCGCACGTACTCATGCTCTTGCCAAGACCGACAAGGCAGAGACATACAAGGATACATGGACATACTATATCAACCGACTCTACAAGACTACATATGTTTAATTACCAATAATGAATTATAAATGCTGCCACTTTTGTGACAATGGTGTGTGTGCGCGCGTGTTGGAAGGGGGGCGGGGGGGTATTCTGGAGGGTGAAAAAATCTGTTCATTAACCATCGGGTTTCCGGGGACTCACAGAACGTTCGCAATAAAGTTTGACGCTTGACGTTATAGATTTAGTCGGAAGACCGTGCTATGATCGAGTTTAGGCAAGATGTCCGGTTGAACTGTTCTTTGTAATAATGGCGCTTACCCGTCGTGCGCAGCTCTCAACCCGTCTAATGATGTGAACTGGAGCCCGTTCCAGATGTACCAGGTGGGAGTGGGCCTCGAGCTGGCTTCGATGCTGGTGCAAGGGTTCCTTCTCTTAGCCCTCATCAGTTGGCGCCATTCGGGCCGCACGCTTTGCCGCGACTCTGGCGGTGAGCTGCCCGAACGAGAGGGCCAGGATCCGGACGTGTACCGTGAAACGCAGGTAAGGCCCCATATGTTTTGCTAACCATCCATTTAACACATGTATACACAATATATTAAGCTCACCGGAACCTTGAACTGACACTGCGGGAGCGGCTATCAAGCGCGTTGTAGGGGTTTTTCCGCGGGATGCCATGCTCTATACATTGTGAGTAATAAGTATAGACTTCCCGCATTACTAATGAATCGCGGCTGTGTCATGCCCTACAGTCATAACAAGTATGAAACCTAGCACCCCCCCCCCCCCTGCTTCAATGTATTCGAAGAATCGACCACACGGGCCTACTGTAGACGTCAACGCCGTGAGTAAGGGAATATCGAGCTGTCTTCCTAAAATGCGCAATATGATAGCCTTACTATACGCGGACATATGGGGACGACAACCTTTAAAAATGAAGTTTTCTCTCTTTCCTCTTCTTAACAAACCACATTATTTTTCATTCCCTTTGCACCAACTTCTCTTTCGCAGTTAAGCCTTCCGAATTATATATTTTGTTCCTTTTTACACTGCAAATGTGGTCTTCGTTCCATATTTTGCTCACCTTTCGTGCGAAGCACTACTAGCAGCAGTCACAGATTTCGCCGATGTCTGTCCGAAGCCGCTCACTCTCTCTTCGGGAACTTGAAGTGGAGAAAGAGAACGTGGCGACGCGCGCGTCGCGTGGCTCAGTATTGAGAAAGCGGAGCGGCCGCATAGATGCAGCAGTAGCCGTTCTCTCTCTCTCTGTCCATCCGTTTCTCCGTGGACTTGAAAAGGAGGAATGGAAAGTGGCGACGCCCGTACCATGCGACGTAACACCGCATTTTAGGAAACGTAGCGCAAAGAAGACAAGGACAAAAAAAAATGCAAACGCACCAACTCGCCCAATTCAGCATTCTTGTGCAGTGACTTAACACTGAGGGGGCGGAGAGCCCACATAGATGCCCCCAATGAGAGAGTAGAAGAGAGGGGCGTGTCAGTTGCAGACGGGGCGGCCGTCACTGAGGCAGCGCTTCAAAAGCGGAGTGAACAGTCATGTGTCGCTCGCGAGTCCTCAACTTCGGCATCCCTCCATTCGCATCAGTCCCTCCTCAGCCTTCACGGACAGCAGACGTGCACGCGCGGTGCTCCCTGGACCTCGGCTCCGAGCCGCTCGCCGCGTGCTCACCTCTGCTTATGCTCACCTCCACGCCTTAACTGGCGCTCGCCTTCAAGCGCGTTTCCCTCTCTCTTTCTCTCCCCCTATGATCCCACCCCAGACCTTTCGGCCGCAGAGCAGTGCATTGTAAAGAGGTGCCTTGTGCCTGTTTTCTTTCATTTCTGGAGATGGTGTAAGGGAAGCTGAGGACGCGGCCGCGCCACGCGTTCTCTTCTCGTCGCAATGGATGAAGCCGGGCCGTCAGGCACTGCTGCGTATTTGGGTTTGCTCGGTACGGTGGCTCCGCAAGGGACAAAGAAACAGAAGAGACGAAGAAAGCCTGCTGTTCCGACTAGCATCTACCGCCCCCAGGAGCCGAGCAGCCTAGCGATTAGCGGCGTATGCTTTTTCAGTGGGCGTCGCGTTGGACGCGGCACTAGCTTGAGAGAGCCTATACTACTACTACTACTACTACTACTACTACTACTAGTAGTAGTACTACTAATACTACTACTACTAAATAATAATAATAATACACAGTAATATTTCTCTGCTATTAATAATAATAATTATTATTATTATTATTATTATTATTATTATTATTATTATTATTATTATTATTATTATTATTATTATTATTATTATTATTATTATTATTATTATTATTATTATTATTATTATTATTATTATCATTAGTAGTAGCAGTAGTAGTATAGAGGAAGACTCGTTTCACGAAGTTGGCACTGAATTGTCTAGTTAACGTCCGAATTAACTGGCTAAATATTATCTTCACAGTTTTATTTAATAATAATAATAATGATTGGTTCACAGGAAGGGAAAGGCGCAGTATCTGTCACACGGCTCCCCTTTCTCTCTTCCTCCCTTGTGTCTGTAGACACCTTCATCCCTTGGTGTCCATAGACACAAGTGTGACAGATACTGCGCCTTTTCCTTCCTGTGAACCAATTAATATTATTATCATTAATAATTAAAACTGGGAAGATAATATTTAGCCAGTTAATTTGGCCGTTACCTCTGCTGCGCAGGTTCGCCGTGCTTGACGTGCTGAAGTACAACGGTTAAGAAGTCCCACGCACATACTTCGCATTTGATTACTATGCAAATCAGCCGTAATTTTTATCCCACTCCACTTCCTTAAGTTACGCCTGAATTCTAACGGTCAAGGTGTCAAAGGGACCGAAGACTGGACAAAATATGTCATAAATTATGGGGGAAATTAAAAGATTTTGTCTCATAATACAAATTGAGCGCTACAATACGAAAGAAACGAGGACTTATAATTTTAATTGGCCATTGAAAATCATATAAAAAGAACTCGTGTCATCTGACAGAGGAATACCGTATCACTGATGTATCCCAAGTGAACACATTTCAGGAAAATATAACTGATTTTCATTAGTGCACGCTGTTCTTTTCTTTCCAGGAGTGCTCTTTATGTTATGTTATCATAATCGCTGACATTACCTTGAAAAAGCGCCCGCATCGTAGCAAGTTCAGAGAACGTACTCGCTCCAATGCCTAGTCAGCTTTCCTGTACGGCCACAGTCCTTGTACTCTATTGGCGGCATTTTGGGCCAGTAGCTCGCAGCAGTGCAGGATTTGTCTAGCCGGAGTTGATGTACCGTCACAGATATAGTGTGTGGCAAACGCGCCAAGCAGTATACGCTGTTTGTGCTATTATTTAGTCAGCTTAATCTTCAGGACTACGTGGAGGAACCAGGCTGTGTCTCCTTTTCTAAGGCATGTCAGAGCAAGGACCTTGCATCTACGTGGGCTTGGAAGATGCTGGCACAACAACTATCGTTCTGGATTTCGCTGCGCTCTGCAGGGCGCCAGTCGTTGAAGACAGGCGCCAAGGCTTCGTCTATATTAAAACAAACGTGGACGAGGAAAGGCGCTCGAGTACTATTACGTTGTTGGCAGAAAGTAAATGTTAAATTGGTTCACAGGAAGGGAAAGGCGCTGTAACTGTCACACTTGCTCTGTGGACACCCGAACCGCGCCGTAAGGGGAGGGAGGAAGGTGGGAATGAAAGTGGAAAGAGAGAAAGAGGAGCCGTAGTGGAGGGCTACGGAGTAATTTCGACCACCTGGGGATCTTTAACGTGCGCTGACATCGCACAGCACACGGACGCCTCTTCGTTTCGCCTCCATCGAAACGCAGCCGCCGAGGTCGGGTTCGAACCCGGGAGCTCCGGCACAGTAGTCGGGCGTCTTACCACTGCACCACCCCGGCGGGGTGAGAAAGTAAATGTCGGGTGGCAATTATCTTCACAGTGTAGCGTCACAGCAGTGACACTTCACGAGGCGAAAGCCCCGC
This sequence comes from Amblyomma maculatum, assembly GCF_055883805.1. Lineage (NCBI taxonomy): Eukaryota > Metazoa > Arthropoda > Arachnida > Ixodida > Ixodidae > Amblyomma > Amblyomma maculatum. The sequence goes on from NC_139345.1 coordinate 100,850,092, forward strand.
CGGGGTGGTGCAGTGGTAAGACGCCCGACTACTGTGCCGGGGTACCCGGGTTCGAACCCGACCTCGGCGGCTGCGTTTCCATGGAGGCGAAACGAAAAGGCGTCCGTGGGCTATGCGATGTCAGTGCACGTTAAAGATCCCCAGGTGGTCGAAATTACTCCGTAGCCCTCCACTAAGGCTCCTCTTTCTCTCCACTTTCACTCCCACCTTCCCCCATTTGGTCGAAATTACTCCGTAGCCCTCCACTACGGCTCCTCTTTCTCTCCACTTTCACTCCCACCTTCCTCCATTCCTTTACGGCGCGGTTGAGATGTCCACAGAAAAAAAACAAGTGAGACAGTTTTCGCGCCTTTCCCTTCCTATAAATCAATCATTAAATCAATCAATCTTCACGAGGCGAAATGCACTAACGCTGTCGGTCGCCTATCCACACTACTGGAGCGACGGTGGCGCCACTTTTAGGTCATTGTCGCGGCGAATAGGGCCATCTGCGTATAAGGCGATGTAATTGTCTTCCTGCTAACTCTTCTGGACTCTAATTTAGTGCAACCCTCCAGCGATGCTGTTTCTTTTTTCATCGTTAAATATGGACACAGTGACGCCTTGCAAACGACACCAGTGTGTTCTCGTGATGCGAGTTATATCAAGAGCTAAGTGAAAAGTCAGAGCCGAAAAATACAGCCTCGCTATATTGTCACAGATTGTCTAAATTAACTTCACGCATACGGTACATTATAGTATAATAATTACTGAAGAAGTTAACGAAACTAGGTTGCAGAGGACGCTTTTATCAATTTGACATGTTTTTATGACCGGTTACAGAGCGTTAAAATAAGGGATAGCCGTAGTGAACTTTTTTGTTCACCTCCATAAGCTTCTCTCCACACAGGCAGCATACTAGGGTCAGAACTAGTTAACATTTATGTTTCAAATCTCGGCCTGTTATTCAGTACGCAGGTGCACTGCAAGTGCTCTTCAAATGATGGGTTTGAACAGGGGACGTCAATTAAGCTTGCAAGAGGACATTCCCCCGATTGTAGATTGGTTGGCATACAATTCAATTTTCTTAAATCACCCCTCCCCCCCCCCCCCCCCCAAATTAATGTGCATCAGGTACTCGTCCTTTAGTTAAATAGGAACATATATCTGTATAACATTAATTGTAACAGATGCATTTGCTGGCTATTACTGTTCGCGCTGCTAAGTATTTAGGAATATTGTTGGACCAGAATTTTTCCTTGAGCGGTCATGTCACGAACGTTTGCGAAAAGCTGAGGGCTGTCGCGGCTATGATGTACAGCCTGCGAAGGAAAAGTCCTGTCAAAATTCGAAGTGCTGTGTACAAGGTATAAGCCGAATCAGTAATTGAATAAATTATCACGTTATACGGTACAGGTTCTGATCATAAAAAACTATTAATCATGTAGTGCGTAACCTATGGTACAGAATAAGAACAAGGAGAGAGACTGGGAAAACACCGCAGTCTAGAAATACTTCCAGTACACGAGCTATTTAAGTATGCTGTGCTGACATGCTACTACTTATATTTAAACGGTTTTAAGGTACTGGTAAAGAAAATGTAAATCGTTTGGGACAACTGAGAAATACGTTAAACCGCAAGTTTTCCCTAACTTGGAAAGGAAGCCACAAATTATGTGCCGAATGTGTTTAATAAACTAAGTGAAACACTATGTGGTTGGAAATCACGAACTAAAATGCTGGAAAATGTAAGGAAGTAGCGTTTAACCTTGGCTTGTAACATACCTGTTTTCATGTGAATTTTATTTTTTTGCTTAGTCGAAAATTTGTTGTTTTTTCCTTGTTTTTTTTTTCCTCTTTCTCGATGATGTATTATTGCTGATTTTTATAATGATTTATTTCCTCTAAAACATGTAACACCAGATGCCTGGTTTTCTTACTGGCATTATGTGCTTAGATTGACTGGATATTTTGTTTTGAAACAAAAATGATTGATCGATCGATTGATTGATCGATTTATTTATTGATTGTAGCGTGTATCATAACTAAACTGCACGTCCTCGGCCTCGTGGCCGTTTGAAGCAATTTAGTGTTGTATGCACAGGCCGTACAAGAAGCCTGCCGGCATCCTTCACTCTCTGGCTATGTATTGGTCGCTGAGGGGCTGCACAAGTGGTTCCGGGGCGACCACTCCGTGCGAGGCTTCAGCGTGGCGTTGCAGCCGGGCGAGTGCTTCGGTCTGCTGGGCGTCAAGAACTGTGGCAAAAGCACCACAGTGCACATGCTCGCCGGCCTGTCTCTGCCGACGCTCGGGGAGTGCCACATGGCAGACGCCAAGTTATCCTGGGGCGCCAGGGCCGTGAGTATAATACATGTCTTCTGAGAAAGCTCTCAGTGTTGTCGTCAACGACAACCTTACTAGGAACTTCTCAGGAGGGATGCAGGTACCGCAGTTGTAGTCGTAACCGAGAACTCTGGCGATGAGCTGCTGCCCAATGAGAACGTTATTTATATCCGCCCTCAAGTATGAAGCGCGCGATCACGTGATTGCGTCTTCTGTGGATATGAGATTGAGACTGGGGCATTAGTCATTCGAGCCTTGGTGAACGTGAGCCCTTGAAGCCATGATGAGGCGTCCGATGTGCCGCTGCGATAGTGTCTGTCAAATATTAAGCTGGACGCTGTGGCTTCTGCAGATGGCGCACTACCCACATGTCACGGTTAAAAAAGATCTCGTTCCTGACAGTGATTCTCAGTTACTAGATTTGGAAGGAAGATTTGTCTTAGCCATAGACATTGTCATGACCACATGAATGTGAACGTATAATTGCTCGAATCCGTCCATTGCGGCAGGAAAGAAGCTATTGTACATGGGAACTCAACCAAACATAAAACTGAAATGTGCAGTGGCAGTCTCGCGTGGGCTACTGCCACCAGGAGGACACCCTCATGGACGACTTCACGGCCGTGGAGACACTGCAGTTCTTCGCCCGCCTGCGAGGTGTGCCTGGCGACAAGATCGACCAGCTCGTCTACAGCCTTGTTAGAGTCGTCGACCTCACCGACGTAGCTCACCGCCAATGTAGAGAGTACTCGTACGTGGAACCTTCGGTTGAGTATATGTGGCATATGTCCCAGGCGAAGCGGCTGCAGTTGCGAAAGGAAACAGTGAAAGACACGAGAGACATCAGTACGCCTGACTGTTCTTCCCTTTCCGGAAATATCCGCCAGCTCAGTGTCTCCGTGATAGCAAGTGACCTTAACTCCCACTAATAATACAGCTCAGGAAAAGCTTCACGCTTTTGACGTTTCTATCGTCATATATGCGTTCAATATTCTTTTTTGTTCTTTGCCGAAGGTTACCTGCCTAACATTTGTTGAAATCAGTCGCTTCTTATAATTTGAAAGCGCGTGAGCTATCCAATAAAACCTATGTGCACGTATGTAACGACTGCCCGCCACAGTTTAACGTCGCTCTGTTCTGTCACCTCTGTTGGACCCGGTGATGACTGGCGGCCACGGTGATGATAAACAGATTCCTATAAAATACTATTTGTTTGATTCGTTAATTATTTGCACACATTACGCCTCCACATGGAACTCTTGCAGGAGGGGTAAATGTTGGTACACTCTTAAGTTCGACTTGCGTATGCATCTTGGGAATAAATGTACTCACCACAGAGGATTTGGTTCTGGTTTTGGGGTTTAACGTCTCAAAGCGACTCAAGCTATGAGACGCCGTAGTGAACAAATCTCTAAATTTCGACCACCTAGGATTCTGCAACGTACGTTAACATCGCACAGTACACGAGCGTCTAGGCCCCGTCCGGAGCGCGCGCGCGCGAGCGCGCGTTCTACTGCAGGCCCAGAATAAACGTTTTACCAATCCAAATCAATCGCCGCCACGGAAAAGCGGCTGCCGAGGCCGGCATTCGGCATAGTAGTCGAGCGCCTTACCACTGCGCCACCGCGGCGGGGTCTGACCACAGAATAGAGAACATGTTTTGACACATTTGCTTAGTATACATCGCATTTACAGACACTTTGGCATGTTTGCACTAGAAGAGTTTTCTTCTAGTGAGCAAATGCATTTCTTACGAGCGTCTTGTGCGATATAGTTCCTTCGACATGGTGTTACCGCAGTGCGCCGGCCCTACTGGCCCACTTCCAGGGCGCCCTGTTTGTACAAACCAACGCGGTCAGAATGCCAGTGTTCATTTAGGGTGAGCAAGGCTGGTAAACGCTTTCTTCTCTGAGTTCTCTTATGTTGCAATAAAGACGATTGTGCGGATAAAGAGAACCAAGCAATTAGTTAAGCTAACATATTTGGCTATGCCTTCCTGCAAAAATAAACAGCTTCGGGCCCTTAATTCAAAGTAAGGTACCCTCGAGCGATCCTGTTCGAATCGCATCAAATTGTACTTATCTACATCCCTTTTTGACTTCAAACAATCGCTACTACCGACACACTGGAGCTTACATTCCTGCTACTTTACACGATACTATACTATACTATACTATACTATACTATACTATACTATACTATACTATACTATACTATACTATACTATACTATACTATACTATACTATACTATACTATACTATACTATATTTTACTACTATGCTATGCTATGCAATACTTTTTTACTTTTTACTTCATGCGATCGCTACTGCCGACACACTGGAGCTTAAGTTCCTGCTACACTACACTATAATATGTATACTATACTATACTATACTATACTATACTATACTATACTATACTATACTATACTATACTATACTATACTATACTATTACTATGCTATACTATACTATACTATACTATACTATACTATACTATACTATACTATACTATACTATACTATACTATATTATACTATACTATACTATACTATACTATATTTTACTACTATGCTTTGCTACGCAATACTTTTTTACTTCAAACGAGCGCTACTGCTTTCTTGACCTCGTCCTTCGTCAAAAAAGCATTAGAAACTATGAAAAGGGGGAACCCAGCGGGAGAGGATCAGATAACTACATTTGTTAAAGGACGGGGGGGGGGGGGGGGATATCGTGCTAGAAAAACTGGCCACCCTGTATACGCAGTGCTTGGTGTCATCGACGGTACCGGGACCATGGAAGAATGCAAACATTATCCTCATTCATAAGAAAGGGGACGCTAAGGACCTTAAAAATTACAGACCAATCAGTTTACTGTCAGTTACGTATAAGGTATTTACTAAGGTAATCGCTAATAGAATCGGGACAACCTTTGACTGCAATCAAGCAAAGGATCAAGCAGGTTTTCGGAAACGGTACTCTACTACCTATCATGTCTATACCATCAACCAGGTGACAGAAAAATGTTCGGAATATAACCAGCCCTTATACACATCATTCATTGATTACGAAAAAGCATTTGACTCAGTAGAAATCTCGGTGGTGATGCAGGCATTGCGGAATCAGGGGGTTGACGAGCCGTACGTCAAAGTGCTGGAAGATATATATATATAGTGGCTGCACAGCAACCATAGTTCTATATAAAGAAAGTAACAAATTCCCATAAAGAAAGGTGTTAAACAAGGAGACACGATCTCCCCAATACTATTCATAGCTTGCTTAGAGGAAATATTCAGAGACTTGGAAAGGGAGCAGTTAAGGATAAGGGTAGATGGAAAATACCTCAGTAATCTGCGATTTGCTGATGGCATTGCCTTGCTAAGTAACTCGGGGGATGAACTGCAAATAATGATTGATGACCTAGACAGGAAAAGTAGAAAGGTAGGCTTGAAAATCAATATGCAGAAGACTAAGGTAATGTTCAACAGCCTCGGGAAAGAAAAACAGTTTACGTTAGGTACCGAAGCACTGGAAGTAGTAGGCGAATATGTCTACTTAGGACAGGTAGTAACCGCAGATTCGGACCATGAAAAGGAAATAAGAATAAGATTAGGATGGAACGCATTTGGCAAGCACTCGCAGATTATGACTAGCAGCTTACCTGTATCGCTCAAGAGGAAAGTATACAACAGTTGCATCTTACCTGTACTCACCTATGGGGCTGAAACGGTGGAGGCTAACCAAGAGGGTTCTACTTAAGTTAAGGACAACGCAGAGGGCTTTAGAACGAAAAATGATAAAGGTTTTAACATTAAGAGATAGGAAGCGTGCAGATTGGGTCAGAGAAATAACTCAGGTTACTGACATTCTAGCTGAAATCAAGAAGAAGAAACGGGCATGGGCAGGACATGTAGTGCGAAGAAAGGATAACCGATGGTCGCTTAGGGTAACAAACTGGATTCCAAGGGAAGTAAAGCGTAGTAGGGGGCGGCAGAAAGATGGGCGGATGAGGTTAAGAAGATCGCAGGGGTCAAGTGGATTCAGCTTGCACAGAACCGGGTTAACTGGAGAAATATGGGAGAGGCCTCCGCCCTGCAGTGGGTATAGTCAGGCTGATGGTGATGATAGTTACCGCTACTGCCGATACACTGGAGCTTAAGTTCCCGATATACTATACTATACTATACTATACTATACTATACTATACTATACTATACTATACTATACTATACTATACTATACTATACTATACTATACCATACTATACCATACTATACCATACTATACTATACTATACTATACTATACTATACTATACTATACTATACTATACTATACTATACTATACTATACTATACTATACTATACTATACTATGCCATACTATACTATATTTTACTACTGTGCTATGCTATGCAATGCTTTTTTACTTCAAACGATTGTTAACGCCGACACGTTTCTACTATACTATACTATACTATACTATACTATACTATACTATACTATACTATACTATACTATACTATACTGTACTATAATATAATATACTATATTTTACTACTATACTTTTTTACTTCAAACGATCTCTACTGCCGACACACTGAAGCTTAAGTTCCTGCTGCACTACACTACATTACTATACTATACTATACTATACTATACTATACTATACTATACTATACTATACTATACTATATTTTACTACTATGCTATGCTATGCAATACTTTTTTACTTCAAACGATTGTTAACGCCGACACGTTCCTACTATACTATACTATACTATACTATACTATACTATACTATACTATACTATACTATACTATACTATACTATACTATACTATACTATACTATACTATACTATACTATACTATACTATACTATACTATACTATACTATACTATACTATAGTATGCTATACGTCCTATAGTAATATTTATTATAGTTAAGTGCTCGATACACTGCCTGTCGTCAGTATAGGCTGTTGACATCGGCGTATTTCGTATCCGACGCAGATGGAGCGCTCGACGCAAGCTATCGACGGCCTTGGCAATCGTAGGTTTGCCTCGTGTTGTACTCTTGGACGACGCGACCACTGGGATCGACTCAGCAGGTCGCGAGATGATCTACGAGGCGCTTAGGCACATCCGTGAGGCCGTCGGATGCGCCATATTCATGACCTCATACAGGTGAGCCCGGACAGCGGTGTTTCTTATGTTCCACAGCCGTTCCGTTAATGAGAGCCGGTCATCTCTGGAGGAAGTTTTAAGACTAGTGCTGCCTGGCTGCAGACCTCTGCCTCGCTGTAGTTGGCGGCGTAATCTTACGTTGACAGGGCATTATGCGTTCGTATTCACAAACTAAAAATATGTAAACCACTACAGGTCTTACGTAACAGTGTGTATCGTTGCTTATGCGCAATAAATGATACAAAGAATTGAACAGGCACGCAAGGTGCCGGAACAATGCGCCGGAGCAGAGATAATCAATAAAAAACGTGGAGTTTTGTGAAGAGGTTCTTATATAACGGTGTCCCCACCATCGAATTGTCTCGGTGGGACAGGAGGCGAACAAGTCCCGACCAGGCAGATAACAAATAACAGAGCTCAATTGAGTGTTTTCCCTCTAATAACCAAGACTAAGATTGGACGAAGTATCGAGACACAAACTTAAAAATACGAGAATAGTCACCGAATATCAAAGTTCAAAAAGTGATAGTTGAGGTAGGACAGGATAGCCGAGGCAGTCTAGACAGAATCCTAGATGGAGAAGGAAAGGCCCTGTCAGCAGTTGGGAACAGCAAAATGACCTTTCGTGGTGAGCTCCCAGATTTGGTAGCCCGGTCTGGCCCCGCGCGCCCAGTTAGAAAACGCCTGTCCTGGAAGAAAGCGCCCGAAGTGGCAAGGAACGCATAGATATAGAAAACGTTCGTGCCTACAGAAGGTGCCCTTCCAAGGAGAATGCGCTCGGGCTGGTAACGAGCGCCCGGGATGCTACCACGCGCCCGGGACAGGTGGAAGGTGGTAGCGATGTCCATTTAGACCACACAGTCTAGTAACACCTGGGATAAAGGCTCCCCGGCCTCGTAATACGAAGCGGTGACGGTAACCAGTCTGCTTTGCAGGGTCTGGTTGATTGGCTGCCCCGATGGGCAGTGGATTCAGCCAGGGTGAGCGAGAAAACCTGACCGTGGATGCAGCCGGGGCGAGCGAGAAAACCTGACGCGTCTCCAAGAAACGACCGTCCCCTTCCGCATGTTGCATGTGTGCGTGTTGCCGAGCTGTGTGGCGTTGACACCTCACAGGGCGAAGAGACTGCACGCACTTAGAATAATGCCCTCGATGTGAACGAAACGCAATAAAGCAAGTCAAAGAGCTTCAGGCGAACGTAATTAGTCCAGAGCCCCTACAATGGAGCCTTCTTTCCCTTCCGATTTATTACTCCGTCTCTCAATCCCTCGTGGAGCTGTTCAGTTGTTCACCGAGAGTAGGAGCCGGTAGAAGTCACCTCTCATTTCCTTTTTCCTATGAAACATGACCATTTTTGTTTTCTCTACAGTACGGAGGAGTGCGAGGCGACTTGCAGCCGTGTGGGGCTCATGGCTGGCGGTAAGCTGAAGGCTCTGGGTACCGTAGAGCACCTGAGGGACAAGTTCGGTGACGGCTGCGCGCTTACCTTCCGGCTACTGGAGCAGATGACCGTATACCTGGTGGAGCGTATACACATTGCGCTCACCACGGCCTTCCCCAGCGCCCGCCACGTCGACTATAGAGAGGTACGTGCAAAACCTTTTTCTTACGTTGGCGCGTACCAAGTGCGCGAACCATCACAGCAAATGTTGCTGCCAGTTAGGTTGGTCTTACGTACTCAACCTCAAAGGATGTAGCGAAGGCAGAAGCGGCAGAAATTTCAACGGTTTGAAACAGAGTTCTACGTAAGGCTTCAGAAATAGTTGACTGCTTGTGATAATTTAAATCTTACATTTCGTTCAAATTTCGGAACTATTCATTATTATTATTTTTTTTGCATAAAGCAAAGTTCTCGATCCGTCATTCGACTAGATTTTTTTCAGCTATCGTTGTATTTTGTTTGGGAACACTACACGTGTAATTTCGAGAGCTCGGTGTTAGTGGAAAACAGAACCGCTACCGCGGAATATTCCTTCGCTATAGTGACACACATGGGTGGGCAGCGGAAAAGTCGCCCGCTCAACCAACGTCCGAACGTGCAAGCGTGAGGAGCGTGCAATATGTCCAGCCTAGTGTTCGACGGTTCGCATTTCTACATGTTGACGTGCCCACAAAAAGAAAAAAGAAAAAAAGAACAGTTTTTTTTTTCTTTTATTTTGCCTATTTAAAGCGCGAAGAACAAAGCGCGGCTCTTCGCGTTCAAAAACTACACCATGAAATCTACTTTTTCCGCCATGAATGTAAATTCGGAAGGAATTCGTAGTTTGTTCCAGAGCACTAATCCCGCGATGCCCAGAACATGAGGGAATTATCAAGTGAGGGAGACATCTGCTCTCGCAAAGCCCGATGCACTGAACTAATAATCTCAGACGTGGTGCACTGTTAGGATTAGGCCATACGATAGACTGCAATAATTTCCAAGGCTACACACGTCAGAAAAAAGAAGCAAAGCTCTACAGCACGCCCCTACATACATACATACATACATACATACATACATACATACATACATACATACATACATACATACATACATACATACATACATACATACATACATACATACATACATACATACATACATACATACATACATACATACATACATACATACATACATACATACATACATACATACATACATACATACATACATACATACATACATACATACATACATACATACATACATACATACATACATACATACATACATACATACATACATACATACATACATACATACATACATACATACATACATACATACATACATACATACATACGTACGTACGTACATACTGCACGCCCATTTTGCGTGCCGTTACCGCTAGTAATTTTTATTCATTCGTTGTTTACAATTCGCCCACGCGCAGGGCGTGTTTCTCTACTACATTTCAAACCGGTGCGCCTGGAGTGAAGTATTCAGCCGCCTGGCACAACTGAAGCGCTGGTTCCGCATCGACTCGGTGCTGGTCTCCGACTGCTCATTGGACGAGATCTTCGTGGGAATGGCACGAGCCGACATGGCCGAGGACGCCGCCGAGGCCAAGGAGAAGGCCGTCGAGGCCACCGCGAGGGCGCTGCGCGACGGTGAGTGGCGCCGCTCAAATCTTGGCGAGTCGGTGAATCTCACTCGGTGAATCTGACGGCAAAAGGAACGACACATGAATACAAATATCCAGAAGAAACAGGAGCTGACTCTGAAAATGGTCCGTTGCTGAAGCGATGAGACTAGACTGAATGAGTCGATAATACTTCAGTTGTCACTGTTACCAGCATAGGAGCTAGAATACATATGCCTTGTACACAGGGGCTTGAACCTCGTCTAGTGAAGTGTTTTTCACTTTTGTTCGAGCCCCTGCCGCTTTGATGGAAATAAACTGAATTGAATTGAATTGAATACGGCGTTCAGCGTGGAAGAGGTTTCAGTGGAACTTCGAGATTCACGCTAGTAGTGGCTTATAATAATATTCCAAGAAACGCAATGAATAAGATAATTATTAGAAAAGAAAAACTGGCGCTGACTCTGTTCTGGCAGCCCTCTTGTTTTTTTGTTTGTTTTTTTTTTTCGGTGTTTCTCGGAGCCCCGGATCATGTTAATCCGGAGACCTCCACTGCAGCGCGTCTGATACCCCACGATGTTGCTTCAGCACGTATAAAAATGCATCAACCATTTAGTCATGTGTTCAACTAAGCGCACTGTAACTATGTGTCTTACTATATATGAGCTAATCCCTCTCGTGTGTTACTGCACCATCACAGATCCGTGGGGCCGCAATCCCCAGAACAAGCGCATCCGGCAGCTGACGGCCAAGAAGCCCGTGCGCACGCTGAAGGGGGCCCGGAAGAACTCGGACAAAGCGGAGAGCGCCTGAAGTGGACATTTATTGCTGTTTTCACAAGATGATTAGGACCGTCCTTCAAATGACATGTTTTTATCCGCAATTAACTGCCTTTATTTTTCATAATCTATGTGAACATAATGCGCGTAGCGTATCTTATATATTCGTAGCCGGACATCTGTTGTCACGCAGGGCATCAATGGACTGTTACTGTTTCCGTCTAGTAAGGTATGGCTATGTATATTTTTACCTTCTGAAGTTATTCAATCTTCCAGCGATTGTCTTACGTCATCAAATTTCATGACACCTGTATATACATGATATGATATCACATCTTCCGAGGTAGAGTACACATTCGTATACTCTGTGTTCAGGCTTAATTTAGCATTTGGTAAGCAGGGCAGTACTTTCACCGTGCCTATGTAGATAAAGACAGCGCCATGTTCACAGACTCCCCGCAAGTCTAAGTTGTATATGTGCGTGGAGGGCCGCTTAATAACCCCTCCTTGCACACCACTTGGGCCCACCGAGGAGGAGGAGTGAGAAGAAAAGGTTTTATTGAGTGCCTACACTGAGACACCGTGAAAAACAGTGTATGAGATAATTAATGCCCCTTAACCACCTGCCCAGCCCGAGTGAAACCGACCACTCCAGGAGGAAAGCAGGGCGTATAAGGGAAATAAGGAGACGTTAACTGGTGTGTTGCATGTGTTCAGAGTATCTGAGCAGTTCGGGAAGTGATCCTATCAACAATGCTTGGGCAACGAAAGGAGGATAGCTCTAGTTCATCATTCTCTTAGACTCGAAGCTCTTTGTGCGTTTTTCGTAACGCCAACTGTCACGGTAACATTGAATCCCAGTGCTTTTCATAATCTTTAATTCAAAGGCTTGCACTGCTCTCGGTTGTTGTCTTTTGTCACTGACATCACTACCACGCGTGTAGCAAGAAAATTGCGCTGGTATTTCAGATAGAAGCACAGGTGTGTACGTTTCAGGTGTAATAGACGGCAAGACAGTTAAGTGGGCTATGAAACAAACTTGAGATAATGACATCATAGCGAACATCAAGGTGAAGGGATAGGAATGGGGCAGGGCCTGCAATGTTAAGGCAAGGTAACTTATGGTCATTAGGTGTGCCCTGTGGTATGCTAATATTATTCCTTTAAAACTAAAGTATCCAGGACCATCAAAATGTCGTACTAAGGGGAATCAACCAGAAGATAAGATCCCACCTCAAGAACTGCATTCTGGGCATGTTACGTAAGGCACAAAAGAACAGCGAGCACGCAACCTGTCGTGTCGAGTACAGTTACATTTGAGATGCCACCCTACATCTAACCTACATCGCCTACATCTAACAGATCGCCGATCAAACTTGCAAACGACGACTCCTGCTCCAAGACTTGAGCGAAAGAAGATGGCACATATACGGGCTGATTGAGTTAATGCCCCCTTAGTGTTATTGTTTCTGCTGAATTGTTCGCTCTCCGCATTGTCTAAAATACTCGCATAATTGTCTAGTTAAACGTCCGCAGGTTCTATTAAACGAGCTCATCAGAAGCATCTGTTCCCCCTTTCCCCTGTATCCGGCTGACTGGAGTTTGGTTGCAGGCGCGGGTCAAGGGTCCAGAACTTGGACCCAAGTCTAGTTGTCCGTGAAGCGCTTCATGTTCGCACGCCCCAATTGTCTGCCAGCTGCCACTCGCAACGTTCGGCTTCGCGACACCCAGCTGTCCGCTTACTCTTCGCGCGATGCAAGAAGTGACATCGTCGTGCTAGGTTCCCTTAGCGTTCACTAGATGAGCACCGTCACCTTCCTGAAGGAATACACCTCATCGTGGCTCAAGGTGACCGCTCTACCAGGCATTGGCTCAGCTGGGGCTTGAGGGGATAGTGGTGTCCACTTAACGCCTCGTTTCCCTTTGCGCCAGACTACGTGTCCTATAGATGAAAACTGAATAGATGTTTCGCGGAATGCGCCACTGCAACTAGAAATGTACCGAGCCTTTTCATTTGAAAACCTTCAACAACTTCTGTTTATGATTTGCCGGTTTAAATCTGATTTAGACAACGTCGAATCGTTAGGATAGTGAGTTCTTAAAATACATATAACAATTGAGACGCATAGTGTTCTCTCCGAGAACACCGTCAATCCCCCAAATAGGCGCAAAATGAAGTTTCCTGAAAAAAAAAAATTAAGCAAAGCAGCTGTCTACGGGCAGTAAATTTCTGTTAGGGTGAACACGGTTAAAACAAATTCTCGAATCAGACAAACGCTCTAAATACACTTGATTGATTTCCCATAGGATTCAATGTGAATAAAATACTGACGATTAATTCGACTGATACATCAAAGTATGCAGGGTCGTCAGTGCCTCTTCCCTTCCCCTAGGACAGAGCTTCCGCTAAAGCTGATGTGTTCAGCCCGTGCGAGCTGGCGGCATTATCCAGAGCGTCAAGCATGTGGTGTGCTCTGTCCGCTGCTCCAACTTCACAATCCAATGCGGCAATCGCAGTGCGACGCGCAGAACCCCATCCACATTTTCCCGCCTATATCCTCTCTCCTCCACTTGCCCTCCTGCTTCAGCTTAAAGTGGAGAAGGAAATTTTTTCTCTCGACTTTGCCACCTGACGAGTCTTCTCCGGAAGGATGGAGAGGCGGAAACTGTTTCCGACACGGGAGCTCTCAAGCTAAGGTCGTAAATATTCGCAAGAGACGAACTTTTTCATGCGTCCTTCGTTAAGGACAAGCTTTTTGAGTGACCACGAGCCACTCGAGGCCGGCGAAACCTTCATTGCTGATATATTTAACGCCGGGCAGCGGCTGCTTGCGGTGGAATTTTCTTCATTTATTGGAGGACGTCCTTGCTAACGTGAACATTGTACGAGGTGATGGTTCAGGATCCGCTGGTAGCAAGTGAGAGAGAAAGAGAGCGCGCGCGCGCGTGCGTGTGTGTGTGTGTGTGTGTGTGTGTGTGTGTGTGTGTGTGTGTGTGTGTGTGTGTGTGTGTGTGTGTGTGTGTGTGTGTGTGTGTGTGTGTGTGTGTGTGTGTGTGTGTGTGTGTGTGTGTGTGTGTGTGTGTGTGTGTGTGTGTGTGTGTGTGTGTGTGTGTGTGTGTGTGTGTGTGTGTGTGTGTGTGTGTGTGTGTGTGTGTGTGTGTGTGTGTGTGTGTGTGTGTGTGTGTGTGTGTGTGTCCTTCGCAGGTCGTAGGCAGTGGGAGACACTGCGATGGGTCCAATGTCTACGGACCTCAGTAACGCAAGGGTCTAACGTCGGCGCTCCCTACAATATATGCCGCCTTATGATAAAAGCTCTAGCTCTCACTTTCAGGGAACAACACATTAATAATTAATTGAATTATTGCCTTTGATGATGAAAAAAACATTTATTGACATTGACCTAGATTAAGGGAAGGCTGGTCGGGTCTCTAGTCCGGGACGCCGTTGGTAAAAGCCGCTGCCCGTGCTCGTTCGACGAGGGCTCGTTGTTCCTCGAGGTCCGAGCTGGACAGGGCCGCCTCCCAGCCTTCCCACGTTGGCTGATTTATTTTGTCAATGCTGGTATTTTGTTGACAAGCCCATACCATATGGTATAAGTTTGCCTTCTGGCCAAAAAATTTGCACTGCGCCGAAAAGGATTCGGGCTCAAGGCGTGAAGTGTTGCTGGATTATTAAATGAAATAGTTCGTAACCTTTGAAGGTGACATTCTTGTGATTTACTAAGACCCTTAGCGGGCTTCGGGAATGTCTGCCTTTCAAGGCGCAAATACTGTAATATCTCTGAATATGTTAAAGGAGAGGGGGAGCCTAAATCAGCGAGGGTGGACGTAGAAGGATTCCGGGGAAGAAAGGAAGTTAAAGGAGTGTGAACTGGCTTAGTGCTCGGTGCACTTTTGAACTGCGCACTCGGGTAAGGGAAGAAGAGAAAGAAAGAAAGAAAGAAAGAAAGAAAGAAAGAAAGAAAGAAAGAAAGAAAGAAAGAAAGAAAGAAAGAAAGAAAGAAAGAAAGAAAGAAAGAAAGAAAGAAAGAAAGAAAGAAAAAAAAAAGAAAGAAAGAGGTGCCGTGGTATAGGTCTTCGCAGAATAATTTCGACCACCTCGGCTCCTTAACGTAAACTGACAACCAATGAACCAATTTCAAGAGGCGAAGTAGAGAGCGAAAGGAGAGATAACGAGGCACCCTTACGGGGCGAAATTATAACAGATTAACAGCCCGTCAGTCGAAACGCAGAAAAGGATTTTTAATGAAAAACAATTCAAGAAATGAAAAAATGAAAACAGCGCAAATATAGAAAATGAAAAACGCGCAATGGGAAGGCAACACCGAACTCAACTGTGAAGAGATGGCTTCGCACGGAGCACAACACGAAGTAGCTGGCATCTGTTGACATATGCCAGAAGGGGAAAAATGGGTGGCCGAAGAAACCTAGACCACACGCAAATGGATTCCATGCGTTTTAAACATCGGAGCAACTAGGGCATGTCCGCAGCACGGGTCTGCCTGTGCAACTTCCTCATTGTCTCTTTCGGAAAGAAAGCAGCAAAAAAAAAAAAAAAAACAATAATAATAATAATAATGGGGGAAGGGGGGGGGGGGGGGAGCCTGAAGGTGGAGTTCACTGCTTCTCTTTCTCTTCGACCGGATGGCTTGGTAGAGAAGGCTTAGCGTACGGCGTGCCCCAGAGCCCATAACTATGGCGACCCAAGTCATATGCGAGGTAATCGTTCTCGGGCAGGTCCTGGAGTTTCATCTCGGGCGGGACGAAATATTGGTCGTCCAAGAAAACCGGCTTCAATGGAGGCGAGGTCGGTTCGAGGAGCGCCTTCTTAAAGAGTGTGTCACCCGCACCGCGCATGCCGTGCTCGGGGATCGTGCAGTTGAATCTCACTTCCGTGTCTGGGCAGCAATCCATCATATCGCAAGCGCTGAAGTCGGCCTTTGAAGCCTGAGGTACATCGTCGACATACTCCTCCTGTGGCTTCGTGGGCTGGGCTGCGTCGTCACCGCTGCCACGCTGCATGGTATCCATTGTCTTCGAGCAGGTAGCGTGCAAACGTCTAGGCCTTACTTCTTCTTCTTCTCCTTCGTTATAATAAAGAAATCGGAAGTGCGTACTTCCTTTTCTTCGCGCGCGCCCAATGTTGTCACGCCTTCTTCGTTTCTCCAGGGCCAGTAATCACCGTTTTGGATTACAACCGTAGAAGCAAATTAGTGAAAGGATACAAATATAACGCACTGAGGATTCACTTTTCTTTCGCGGAAAAGAAACACACAGTAAGTCGCCATGTTTCGATTAAACAGGTGACATCGAACGAGTTCGCTAAGCCTGCCATTGAATGAGTCGATTGATCCGTGTTCCCAGCAGACTGCATATTTTAAAATGCAGTAACAAGAATAGCTTATTTTCATCTATGCCAAAGTATTTATTAGACAGTAAGGGTGTTAAAAGAGGTGTGGCATCTGATTCATTTTCCACAGTCAAGAAAAAAACAAGTACTGTGAGGCAAGTCTTGGCATCAATCTGATACTATAATCTCATTTGATGACACCCTGTCAGGGAATGCTAAGAAAATGTCTGCCAATGTAATAAATCTTATAGAGGAGTATCTAGACAATTTTCTGAGCCATGTTGCCATTTTTACAGATGCCTCCCAGCAGAATGAAAAAAAAAAACAGCTATTAGTATATACCCACAGGCTCTTGACTGGAGTGCTTCATTTCGGGTCCCTGACTATACGCTTACTTATGTTGCTGAGTTTCTGTCCATTGAGTTGGCCTTGACGAAGGTTCATTGTAATACCTCAAAGGTTATTTTTCGTTTTGACCGCCTATTTGTGTTGGCATCGCTCGAAAATTCGAGGGACACTCTGCTTTGCCGTTCACTTTATTTTTTTATTCCTCCTCACATTGCAGAAGTGCGATTTTTTTTTTTTTTTGCCAAATCCGCCCTTGGTGGACCTCTTGTTCCATACATACCTAATACCGTTTACTTTAGCACGATTTCAAAATTTCCAACGTCTACATTACTGGAGTCACGAGCCTCTCCTTTCTGCACCGGATTACCAGCACCTTAAATGGCCTTGGCGTGGACGCATGTGTAGTTCAAAGCAATGTGAAGTGTCTATGACTCTATTTCGCTGCAGAGTACCGAAACCAAATCTGTCGTTCGGGTCTATCCGTTACTAACTTCTGTGAGTCTTGCAAAGAATTGAAATCCATAAATCATTTTTTCCTTTTCTCTCCGCAAAATTTACTCAGTGACTCCCCTCTCGAGATTAGGCCTTCCTCTAACCACTCCAGTTCTCCTCTCCTTTGGGGAAAGCGTCAAGGGATATGCCTTAAAACCAGTGTGCGATTCTATTCATGATTAAGCAATTTTATCAGGCAGATTCCTATGCCAGCTGAGACTTCATTACTTTTTATTTTCCTTTCTACTTTTTTGCAAATTCTAGTTACACTCATATCTATCTGAATGCACTAGTCCTTGACTATATATATTTAAAATCTACAATGTACCCTGGCCAATCCCCCACCGTGGGTACGGGCCATTTTGACTGATGTCATCATCATCATCATTGGCATCGCATTACGTCGTTCTTTGCAAATCTGCCTCACAGCTAATTTGAATATATCGGAAATCTGTGATGCGAGTATGCTTCCGTTTTTTGTCCACACATACAGCCAAGAAATTTCTCGTTCCTTTCCAACTGCTGCACAAAGCGTTTTGTTGATGGGTGTCAAATGTTTATTGCCGTAAATTCTTTGAGTCTCGCCCTATCAGGGCGATGTAGATGTCTGCAATAGGTCAAGAGGTGGGTGATTTATGCGATTTGCAAGAATATATCAGCAGCTCTCTCTTTAGTGGTGAGTGGTAATTGAGCCATTTATTTTTGCATTGTGCAAGCGGCTGTATTGTTCTAGCTCAGTAATTCTTCTTTCAACTCCAGTTAACCTTCAGATATAGGTCAAATTGTTTTCCTCCGCTAAGGTATCGCACATTCCTCCTTTTTCCTCTTGACCTCAGTTGTCAGAGTTTGTACAGTTCTGCTAGAGCGTTTTTGAAGTCATAAGAACAATCCCTCTAGAGCTTTTTTTTGTAATAATTTCTTTATTAATTTATGCTATAATGAGCATGAGAGGCTTGCTATACTGTTAGAATTAGACCATTTTGGCTATATTGATGAAAATTGACTATCATCAATAAACTTTTCGTGCATATGAAAAACAAAATACTCAAAACAAATAAAATCATATACGTCAAGCATAAATTTCATGACCGTCATTACACTTTTCTTTCGCTGTTTGTGCTCTAAGGACTCATCGGAACTAATATAGCTGTGATATCAATCCTCCGCCTTAATTCTAGATGACACGTTACTGAGCATGATTATGTGAGCATGAGCTCGTATGCTTGACACAGGTGAGTGTATGGATGCAGCATATTTATTCTGCTGTGAATCGAGTCTACGCGACAGCTATCGCTAAGCTTCAGACAAGCCAGCAAAATGATGTCGCATATTACGACCAAGGACAATGGTATACAAGAGAACGACAAGCTCCTCAATTCAGGCCTTTTTCTTCAGCCACATAACCTACGTAACCCCGTACTTCAAGCTACAAAGAACGACCTCAAGCAACTCGACACCATACTTCGCATGACTTACAAGCGGGCGCGAGGGCTACCCCTCATCGCGTCTACCATCCGGCTTCTTCAACTTGGCGTTCACAACACCATCGACGAACTCATGAAGGCGTACCTTAAACGCAAACTTTCCGCCTGTATGGTACCACCGCCAGCCGGCAAGTGCTTGAAGAGCTCGGGCTTAGCCTTCCCAGCAGCATGCAACAGAGAATGGACGTACGACGTCAATAGGGGGGGGGGGGGGGGGGGGTCGCTATACAGCACGCCCCTGTCACACAATATGCACCCTGAATACAATAAGGCGCGACGCAAGGCGAAGGAACCTTCTTTGTGGATGCTGGCGATACCTGCTAAGGTATCCCAACATCAGCCATCAATTGCCTAGGAACTACGGCAGTAGAGCTGAGAGCTAGAAATTCAGACCTCGCACAAATTTAGGCGGCAGCGATCGCATTAGCCGCAACACACACCGAATCCATATACGTCGTTACCGACTCCTAAACCGCCTACAGATACTGCATTCGAGGCAGGTTCCTCCCTTGGCGTCTAAAATCTTGACGCATGTCAGACATCAGGCCTCAAAAAGTTATATAGGTACCTGATCATCAAGAGGAAAACGAGTGTGCACACGCGACAACCCGTGAATTCCTCTCCCAGGATCCCTCATGACTCCCCTCACATGACCACCCCAACCCCTCAGTACATACCACGAGATACTGTAACATGTCTGCTTTGCGAGACAGGCATTCCCGGCACCCGTTAAAGAACTCGATAAATCAGAAGAGCGTCATCTCAGGCGGCTGCAAACACTGTCCTAAAACAGCCCAGCTAGACTGCATGCAATTATTCCGGTTACTTTCTCAGCTGAATTCCCGTTTTGTGCCCAGAAAACAGACATTTACGATATGATATGGGCCTGCCAAGAAAACCATGAAAGCCATAGCTCGTAAAGAAAACCCAACGTGGGCGGATTGGGAGGTGGCCTTGTCCATCTCCAACCCTGCGACACAAAAAACCATTGGTTGCGAGAGCTCGGGCAGTAGCTTCAGCCAACGGAGTCCCTGACTGAGGTTACCACTGATGATACCACTTCCCCAAATAAATGTTTAGACTATTACGGCCACAACTACTGCAGTTTTTGTTGACTTCACCAAAGTGCCTGATACTATTACTTATAACATTATGTTTCAAAAACTGGAATATTTAGGAATTTGTGACCCTTCTATAAATTTATTGCGCAGCTTCCTTCTAGACAGATTTCAAATTGGTCAGTTTTCTAATGCCATTTCTAACCCAGCCGTTATTAATTGTGGTGTTCCCCAGGGACCTTTTTTAGGGCCACTTCTTTTCCTCACTTATATTAATGACCTCCCATACTGCCTCACTGATTCTAATTGCATACTCATTGTTGAGGATACGACTATATTTTCCAGTGATATTGATATCTCTAACCTTGCATCAAAATTAGGCCAAGATCTTCATCAAATTGGTGTGTGGTGTGAAAAACATTTACTGCAGATTATTCCTCAGAAAACTAAATTCATGGTGTTCCACTCTAGCAACAAAAAAAAAATGATCAATAACCTCACTAGATCATTTCAATATGCACGTTATTTATTCATCAAATACCACCACTTTCTTATAACTGTTATTGTTTTTAAATTAAAGTTCAACGCCCATATTCGATCTCTAACATCTAAAATTGTCCTTGGAATTCGTGTAATAATTAGAACACGTCATTGTTTTCAGCTCCATATCCTTCTCTCTGTTATTCTTTCAAGGATAGCCATCTCATTTATTGCTTATCAGTGTAGGGAAATGCTTATAACACACTTATTTCGTACCTTCGTTATTTGTTAATCAAGCCATTCGAATAATCACCTTTACCCCATTCAGATCGGCTGTTTTAAATAGATAATGTAACCTAAACATTTTTCCTGTTGACCTTCAACTTGAGCTTAATTTAGAAGCCTAATTCAGCACTACTCATACATCGCGCTCGTAATCATGAGCTTAAACTAAAGTGCTTTGACCCCCTTCATCTGTCAAACCCAAACATAACAAGATTTTAAGAAGATATTAACTTACTTTTCCAAAAATCCGTGCTAATTATGGGGAGCAATCAGTGTTTTTTCATCGATATTCGCCTGGAATTATTTGCCCTCTCACTTGAAATTATTACGCACTTCACGCTCATTTCAAAGGTAATTGAAGAGCTGCTTATTAACCACGTTATCATAGTGAATACTGTCCTATCTGATGCTAATATATGATATATTATTAACTTTTGTTGGTTGGTTGGTTTGTTGGTTTGTGGGGTTTAACGTCCCAAAGCAACTCAGGCTATGAGAGACGCCGTAGTGGAGGACTCCGGAAATTTCGACCACCTGGGGTTCTTTAACGTGCACTGACATCGCACAGCACACGGGCGCCTTGCTTTTCGCCTCCAACGAAAAGCGGCCGCCGAGGCCGGGATTCGATCCCGCGTCCTTGGGAACAGTAGTCGAGCGCCGTAACCACTGCGCCACCCCGGCGGGGCTATTAACTTTTGTGGCGAATGCGGTTTCAAGAGGTTTTTACGTTGTATTTTTTTTTCCTGCACATTTTGTAACATCCTCTTTATCTTTTCATCTTTCCCTTTTATCTTTCTTCATTCCTTGCCAATGGTCTTGATGATTTCGTTATTATTGTTTACATTTGCTTTGTAACACTTCTGTATGTGCATGGTAACAACGAATTTTGTTCTATAAATTTCTTACCATTTTTATTATGTACGATTTAGTCCTTTCAGTACACTTCTTATGCCTATTCGGTTTTGCTGCCGTAATTTTGAATTTTAAATTTTAGCTAATACGATGGATGGATGGATGGATGGATGGACGGACGGACGGACGGACGGACGGACGGACGGACGGACGGACGGACGGACGGATGGATGGATGGATGGATGGATGGATGGATGGATGGATGGATGGATGGATGGATGGATGGATGGATGGATGGATGGATGGATGGATGGATGGATGGATGGATGGATGGATGGATGGATGGATGGATGGATGGATGGATGGATGGATGGAATATAGGAGCGTCCCCCTTGAAACGGGGTGGTAGCAGTTGCTATCATGCTCATTTCCCCTCTATATCTTAATTATTGTTTTAGATTGGTTAACTATACCATCATTCTATTTATTGAATTTTTGTTTCTACATTACTAACATTATGTCACTTTTCTGCTTTTAAGCCACCAATCTTCCAACAGTTTTTTGCCAATCGTTTTTTGCTAGCTTCCACCGCAGGTTCATTCGCCCGGCCACTGGTATCTCTAAATCCCAGAGCTTCAGGAAGAGTGGCTGCGCCTCCATCGACTTCCAGATGGATACCATTACATTCGAGTATAATATGGTCAATTGTTTCTGTGGAGTTATCACATACTGCAAATGTGTCATCTTCATTGTTAAATTTCTTTTTGTACCTGCATGTTCTAAGGCACCCTGTCTAGCTTCAAAAAGTAGGGCACTGCCTCCTGAGTTATCAAAGAAAGCTTCCTTCCTGATCTGCCTTTTCCACTTTCGGTATAGTTCCACACTGTTTCTTTTCCATCGAATTTATACGTTCACGCACAGAACGTCCCCCTGGCGCTTATTACCTTGGGGCCTCCTTCTGTAGAGTCTTATTGAGGTTCTTTATGTGTTCCGCATGACGACAAATAAGCAAATAATTATACAGTCAATCCACGAACTCGTTGTTGCTTTTTTTATTCGAAGACTTGTCATGTGGCATAGAATGGGGCTGTCTTTAACTTAAAGTAAGTCGTGCAATCTATTGCCTCCAAGAAACCGGAGAAAGCTTCGGCTCTTAACGTTCTTACTAGCTGCTTCCAGATTGTTGGCATAGGGCATTTGCTGTGAAGTTTGATGCCTCTGGATATAAAGTGTTGTTTCAGCGAAACTTCATCCACATGGCCATAGCACGAACGGAAATACATCTAGTGCATTAGAGGACAGAACTCTCTCGTTGGTTTGTATTGAACGTCGTAGCCTGATCGTAGCACCACCTGGCAGCTCTGGGGTCACGCCTATACTCTCGTTCCACTTATCTCCCTTTTCTTCAGCTGTACTGTAGCTTTGACTTAAGGCAGAGTGATTTTTTTTTTGCGTCACGCCAACTCTCGGTCCCAGTTGAAGATTCTGGTTAGTTTGGGCCTATGTTAGGACACATAACTTGGCTGTCTACCTGCATCGACGGATAACACTGAAGCGCGGCCCAGGTTGGACTTCGTAAAACGACTTTCGTCGTAAAAGAACGAAAGATAGAGCAATGTCGTTTTCAAGTGGGATAAACCGAGCTTGTTTCACGGCCTCACTCTCTAGCTCATTTCATGGATGGAGCGGAAAACGCTACATCTGAAATTAATCTCTCTCGCGTATATTGTATTCGTTAGTGAGTACCGAGCCAAGGAACTTTTTTTTTCGTTTTTCGCAAGCAGTCGCATAAAATACATGAAGATATCGTAGCCTTTGACGCAATGTAACTCTGGTCTTCAATCATTCGTGCAGTGTAAAAAAAGAGCTTGACCGCTACCTCTTACCGACCACTAATTCGGGGGGCCGCCGCGTCCTCCCGAAGGTCGCACCTCATCAGGATCTCGATGTGTCGTCTTCACGACCACGACTGTGGCTCGAGCTAGCGGAGGAGTACCTAGAGAACTCCCACAAGCTTTTATAAACGTCCACCCATCAAAAAGCCAACCTCCATTTTTCAGAAGCTTCCACTCATCAGGTAGCTCCAGAACGAAAGAGCGACAGTGAAATGAAGTTCAAATACGACCATGTAAAAGCGAAATGCACAAGAGATACTGCAGATGTGTATTGCCGAGAGCACACCGTATGGTCGCTCTCTTTTTTCGTTCACTTATCTAAGCTAATGTGTGCGTGTCTAGTTTTGTTTCTTCGCCGTATACGTAGCAGACCTGTCTTTTTTAGTGAACGTGGGCACAAAAGTATGCTTCACTGCCAAATGTGCAACACATATACTAAAGAACCACGGGCTTTCTGGTCAACAAAAACTGCATTTTTTTACCGTCTCAGTGTACGTTTCTGTACCGAGCAGCTAATGCGTACTCAAATGGGTAACGAGTTCCGCCAACTGCCCAGAGCAGAGACATGCACAAAGTCTTATGCCGCAGCGACCCTCATACCCTCTGTCCTCTTGTCCCTCGTCCTGCTGGGTCCTCGAGAGTGGGCGTTGCCGTCAATAAGGACGCCGTCCCTGCCACTTCTCCCAAGGCCCGTGATGTGCGGCTCCTGCTGATGCTGCTCTCGCGAGTTGCCGGTAGAGGTCACTCCGCCGTCTCGGCCACCGGTAAAGTCC
The DNA here is from genome assembly GCF_055883805.1 of Amblyomma maculatum. Taxonomy (NCBI): domain Eukaryota; kingdom Metazoa; phylum Arthropoda; class Arachnida; order Ixodida; family Ixodidae; genus Amblyomma; species Amblyomma maculatum. The sequence continues at coordinate 100,874,463 of NC_139345.1, forward strand.
TTGGTCGTATCCTCGGTGGTGGCTGCCTGCTTACGCTTGTACAGCTCGTTGCTCGTGGTGACAGTGGTGGTAGTATTGGTCACCGTCGTCTTCGTAGTGCCGTTGTACGTGACAGTAACGGTCTGCGATGAGGATCGGTGGGCCAGCATGCGGCCCTGTGCGTCCACGTAGAACCACTCGTTCTTGTGAGGGGCGGCGAGCCTCTGCTTGGCTAAACGCCGTTGCAGGATCTGCAGCCTGCGCTTCTTCCGCCAGGCGCGCTCCTTAGCCTTGACCTCGGCCGCCGCAGCTTCTTGCTCGAGTTCCCTGGCAGAATGAATTGCGAGTAATGAACTTGTCAAATAATAGCCTAAGGAATACGGGGTGTATCCAATCGCCCCCAGTCCTCATGATTTGCTACCGATCGCAGTAAACTAGTAATCGATGGGCGAACCGAAACTTCCAGGCGTGAAAATAATACAGTCAATACCTATACGACGCGTTTCAAAGTAGGTTATTTCTTATAACTGTTTATTAATACAGGCATTCAGGGCAGTGGGTGTCTTTGTCATCAACTAATAGTGATGTGCGCTGCCCAAGAGGCGCCGAGACCATTTTACTGTCCAATTAAACTCTGCAAACAGTATACACATGGTCTAAAACGGCCAATTTTTATAAAAATGCTGTATTTTATAAATATTGTTACGGACGAAGGAAGAAGAAGAGGGCAGTGGCGCGGGCAGGAGCGCGCGCGCTAGGCCCGCACACAGATTCATTAAACGTCATCTCACGACCATCGAGCATCTTCTCTCTGTACTCTGTTCTCCATGTTGTCATCGCTTGCCGCCACGTAACAATATGTTGAAATATTTTCCTTTCCTTTCTTCTCCTATGGCAGCCGTCTATGCGACATAACTGCATGCATACAATTACCACGGTCTATTAAGTTAGAAGTCAGCGCTCTTGTGCGCCTTCCGTTTTTCGATCGTCGTTTTAAACATCAAAATGCTTTTAGATCCCGTTGTCGGTGCATTGCGGGTTACATTGGCGCCATTGAACGAAGGGAGAGGAGAACATGGAGACGAACTTTAACACATTTTAGCGTAATTTTAATCACCCCATGGTGCCTACATACTGTGCTGCCGCCGGAAGAGCATATGCGTAAACAACAATATATTTAGAATGTGTGGCGCTAACGCCATTGCGCATGCGCGGCCTGCGAAGCTCGTCACAGCTTTCTGGATTGAAAAAAAAAAAAGCGTAAAATATAGGCGCATGTTAACTACCGTGTTTGCCGCAGTGATTGTTGCAGCAACAGATGCTAACCCTTACCCTTTGCAAAAAAAAAAATGGTTAAAGACACGTACCTAAGTTTTGCCTTCAAACGTATTACGCCACAGTATTAAATGGCCCCTGAAATGGCCCTAAATTGCAGTAATATTCTGATGCAAGAAATCCATAAAGCTGGTCTTCGTGACCATTGGAGTCAAATTTAATAAATTTGAGTTGAGCGTATGATTGAAAATAATTTGTAAAAGTGTTCCTTTCGAACACTCGCAACCGATTAGGGCCACGCCTACCCTCGCGCTCCCTCCCCTGTGACGTCATTGGGACTTGCTGCGTGCACCCACTGATAGGATACTCCCAAGTGACGAGAGCGGGACAGGGCTTGGTAGTGCGTCATCGCGACTCTTTTTCCTGCGCACTGCCAGCTCTGAGTGAAGGGTAGAGGATGAGCATCATTTTCCATCGCCGGCATGTTCGGTGGAAATGAATCTACCTTAAAAATATTTGCATTGAGGAGAGGAGTGACGGCATAACTATTCCTCATGTGTGTTTTCAAGCTTTAGTGATTAGCTTTTCATTGGCCATTTATTGGGTCGTCTCTGCGGCTCCCTGGCAGGTCATTTGTTCGAGCACACGCATTTCGCAAAGCGATTAGATACCTAATGCCTTAATTTGTACCTCATTTCACACGTAATCGTAAGCTACCAATTCAAGAGCACCCGACATAGATATAAACCGCAATTTAATCAAGGCGTACGAAAGTGCCTGCGTGGCTGAGAGCTAAAGCACGCCTGACTCGGTTTCTAAAAATTAGCTGGGGCTTAGCTTTAGTTAAGCCCGGTAGGTTGCGAAAGCAATAATAGCATGGCTAATAACACGTCGTCAAAGGGTCTTCACTGTTCAAAGAGTCCATTACGTTCCATTCGGAGTCGTCACCGGTTGAGGACGATTCAAGAAAAGCCCGACGCGCTCGTCTAGCTGCATCTTGAGCGCGCCGTCGAGCGAGACGCTGTTCCCGTTCTTCATCTGTCTATGTAGCCCGCTGTTGTCTCCTGGCTTCATCGAGACGGCGTGACTTTTCTTTCTGTATCAGGATGCATGCATGAGCAAGCGCGAGCATTTATATACCCATAATTTTCCTCATCCTCCTCTCAACTGCGAGAGAAGAGGTGACAGCGGCGCCTCCACTCGATAACAGCGCGGCTCCAGCTGCAGCGCGCTGTGCCTAAAAGGGGCTTTACTGTGCCTACCGACCGCCGCCACCCGACGACTCGACTTGGTAGCCCATCTCTCGCAGCTGGTATGGCGTCACAGTCATCTGGGGTCATTAAAGGTCAAGCGTGCCTACCGACCGTGGCTACGCGAAAGGATGAAAATGCGAGTAGTATTGCTTTCGCAATAATAATAATGTTCGTAGCACTTTAGCTTGAATTTGTTCGTATACTACGTCGCAAAAATTGGGAGGTGCATTAACTTTCTCTCTTCTCGGTGGGCACTTTAAAAACGCCGTGAAAGAAGAGAGGAACACATGCCGAAGGGCAGATAGCACTATAACGCGTTGCTCGGACAAAGCAAATCTACACACCAAAATGGGCGAAGGAGGTCTACCACTGGCTGTGGTCGAGCGCGGCGTTCACGTAAAAACAAAGCGGCTAAACGCCTCTGAAGCATCAAGTGCAGAAACCATCTATACGACACCCTGGAACGTAAGACGAGATCAACTCTTTTTACTCGAGCGCGTAGCGGGCGTAGCGCTGTACGCGAGAACTGAAGGGCGAAAACTTGGCATCGTTCCAAACGTACACGAAAAAAAAAAAAAACGCACTTGAATTAGTGTCAATGTTATGACTAAATCATTCTTTGTGCAGCTTTCAGGTAGAAGTCAAATGTGACCGAAAAAACTGTTAGAATTTTTATGCTGGTCAATGTATACGGTTATATCTTACTCAGCGTCTTCATCTTCCTGAGGCACTTCCTTCCGGGTGTATACAGACAGGGTGAGGACCACGCACATCAGGCATGTGGTTACGGCAAATGCCAGCAGAAGCCTCCGGATGTTGTCCTCGGAAGTGCTGTCTTTTCCGCTTGAGTCGTGCTAATGAATAAAAGATGGTGGAAACATGCCGTTCCTAATCGTCACCGCTTCACTCGTCTCGGTAAGTTAATGTAACTATGCCTTAATTATTTTGCACTTCACTGCCTCCGTTCCTCCCGCCGACAAACCACGCAGCATTAATGTTAACAAATTAATTTAAACAGCGAACATATCCATAAATATAACCTTCAAGAGTCAAAAACCCCTTGAGATAGCCACGATAATAAAGTGAAAGTGGTTCGAAGAACTAGCGAATGCCCACCCCGAGCCATTGCCATTGCCAAAATAGACGCCTGGGCGAAAACCCAATTACGCGGCCCCAGAAGCACACGTCCAATGCACGCACTAAAGATAGCATAACAGCAGTTGAGATATATTTTCTACACCTGTGGGAAGTTGGGAATGCATGCATCAGGAGATGTAAAAACCGAAAACTTGAGCCGCACATCTACTGGCTCTGTAGCTGTGTCACCTGATAGATTGATTGATTTATAGGAAGGGAAAGACGAGGTAACTGTCTCACTTGTTTGCTGTGGACACCTCAACCGCGCCGTAAGGGAAGGGGGGAAGGTGGGAGTGAAAGTGGAAAGAGAAAAAGAGGAGCCATAGTGGAGGGCTGCGGAGTAATTTCGACCACCTGGGGATCTTTAACGTGCGTTGACATCGCACAGCACACGGACGCCTCTTTGTTTCGCCTCCATCGAAACGCAGCCGCCGAGGTCGGGTTCGAACCTGGTAACTCCAGCTGAGCCACCTCCGTTGCCTCGTGCGGACAGAAGAGAAAATAGAGAAAAAGAAAAAGAGGGAGAGAAAGACGCGCGCCTCAACAATAGCCGTCGTCCACCACCTAAGCTGTGGCTTGTGCAATGACGGCCTGGCTGGGACAGGTTGGTCACCGCCGCTTGCGGTGGGGGCTAGCCTGCCACCGAATTTTTATCTGTTGTAGGCCGTCATTGCACCCGCCACCGCTTCGATGGTGGACGACGGCTGTTGTTGCGGCGCGCGTCTTTCTCTCCCGCTTCCTTTTTTTTTCTTCTTCTCTATTTGCTCTTCTGTCTGCACGAGGCAGCGGAGGTGGCTCAGCTACAGAGCCAGTAGCAGGCCCGTGCATTTTCTTTCCCTTCTTCCTACAGCCACAACAACAACAACATGACGGCCTACAACATAAAAATTCGGTGGCGGCTTGCCCCCGCCGCAAGCGGCGTTGACCTACCGCCCCAGCCGCGTAGGGCCAGGAACTGCCACCCTTCGCCCACACTGACATATGTTGGTTTATAAGAAAGGAAATAGACAGTACCTGTCATATTAGTTCATGCGGCTCTTCGCTCTCTTTCCACTTTCACTCGCACCTTCCTCCCTCCCTCTACGGCACGATCATGTGTCCACGGAACACGCGGACAGATACTACACCTTTCCTTTCCTATTAGATATAGGCTGCGTATGGCCTATATTTGGAGTGCGAAAGTGTGAAACTTGCGTACGACAGTATGCCGACGCGCTCCAACTGTGTCCTAATCCCTTCCGCGTGGAGACAGCGGAGAGTTGAAAGAGATCTCAGAAGAAAGACTGGTAGAAACAACGCAGGCCTCAGCAACAGCGCCAGCCAAAGTGACTACGATGCCTGTATCAAAAGCAACCCAGTATCACCGTCTGCCTCCGTCGTGTGCGCATTTACTACTCGCGAGAGCGCAAATGCGACGACGTTGACTGATGATCACATATGCAACCCCACAAAATAATTTTTGCTGCTACGACTTACCCGGGCCATCTTGAACGCTTGGTTTCTTCGTCGTCCTTTGAAGTCCACTCAATTGTTATTCCTCTCTCCGTACGATAACAATAGATTCACGTTCTTAGCGCGCGTCGCGTGCCGAAGGCGATGAGGTACAGTGCACGAGCATCCGACCTGAGCTTTTTCTTTTTCTTCTTGCTACAGTCTCAACAACAACCGGACAGGACAGGGCATTACATGTCAAACGAGAGGTCTAAACAAGAAGCCTGTGATGAGCACGTGAAGGAGACCCTTGACGACAATCACATGTCTTTTTTTATTTTTCCACCATGCAAAATTGCTTACTGGAATAAATCGCTTGTCTTGCTACATTTTTCTAATACTTCTACAAATCTATGCCCCTCCGCGGTGGTGAACTGGTAAGACGATGTACTACTATACCGGAGTACCCGTGTTTGATCCCGATCGCCGGCGGCCCCTTCGACCCTTCATCGACCCTTCTTCGCCCCCGGTTTTCGTACAAAGGCGACATGAGCAGGCAAAATTGTGGAGATCTCGGTGGCTCCCGGCTCTCCGCGCAACCCGGATTTCAAGTTGCGGCACAGACAGCTAGAGCGCCTCACATAGCTAGCTCACCATAGTTTTTTTTTTTTTTCAAAAAAAAGTCTTTTTTTTCGAAGTATGTGCACCTTCACATCAATTCTTTGTTCATACATCGTTTACCTTAGAATGTATGCACAATGCCACGAAAGCACATCACAGATGAGTTCAACCGCATCACCGTCCATACAAGAAGTCCGCATTTCACACAAAACAGCGAGGTCATCCAGCTCCCTATAATCTGTTGACAATCAACTGGCTCGACTGGCGACTATTTTACAATGAACAAAAAAAAAAAATGCGTTGTAAACTTTCTTTCCTTTAACAAAGCATTGCAACGGATACACAATCTGAAAGGGGTCCGAAAATGGTATCATACAGGTTGATAGGAGAAGGAGGAGGAAACAACTTTATTCAATGCATTACTAAGCGTCAAGAATGTCCTGGGCCAGGGTCACCGACAGGTTTGAGTAAGGTAAGGAGGAGGAGGAGGAGGAAAAACTTTATTCTGCGAAGCATTCGAGGCACGCAGGCCTCCTGGGTCTCCGCACGACCCCACTCGCGATCTAAACGTTCATGTGATGATCCATGACGTACGCGGCCCGGCTGACGACGATCTTCTGCTTGACCGGGTCCGCTGACCGCAGTGAGGTCTCCCAGTCCTCCCAGGTTCGGAGAGGCACCGGCCCGGCGGGGGGAGGAGACGCCGGGCAGGATAAAAGAGTGGCCCTGGGGTGGGAACACAAAGTGCATATGGGGGATACCGGCCTAAATTTGGAAAGTAGAGCTGGTGCCGGCAGCGTTCGTGTCTGCAGGCGACGCCAGATTGACTGTTCTCTGGTATTGAGGGATGGGTGGGGTAATGGATAGATGAGGCGCTCAGCGCGAGAGTTTGCAGTGAACACAGCAAACGTGTGCATATATACGCTCCTTCGAGAAATCCCCCACGAGGTCCGCCTGTGCCCGGTTTCTAGACCCTCAGGCTAAGGAGTCGGCGGCCTCGTTGCCGGGATTTCCCGAGTGCAAAGGCACCCAGATGAGCTCAACACGTCGGGGAATTGGGGTGTTCATGTGCAGCAGGCGGTGCGCCGGAGGATGAACCCGGCCCCTGGCATAATTTAGAATGGCAGTTTTTGAATCACCAAGTACATAACTGGCATCTGTGTATGCCAAAGCAATAGCTATAGCGGTCTCCTCGGCTTCCTCAGGGGTGGTGCCTGACGGAAACTCGAAAGTTAGGGGGGAAATGTGGGGGTTATGTACAACCGCAGTGGCTCGATCCGTTCTCATCGCAGGCGGCATCCACCCAAACTGCACCGGGCTCATTCCCGTACCATTTGTGGAGTGCTGCCGCGCGCGCCTTCCTGCGACCCTGGTCATGGTGGGGGTGCATGTTCCGTGGTAATGGCTTGGCATAGATTGAGGTGTAAATGTGGGTAGAGAGTGTTCTTAGGGATGCACTGTTTGCGGGAATAGTGATGTCTAGCTTACTGAGTATGTGTCGTCCGGTAGTTGTAGCGGCCAATCTAAGGTATTGTGCTTGTAAGTGGGCCTCTCGAAGCTCATGTATTGTTATGGACTCCTTGTTCGAGTAGTCTCTCGTTGCTAGTGCTTTTCGGTAATTTAAGTGCTGCCATTGTTGCTTGCCGAATTAAGGAGTCTATTTGCTGCACCTCATTGCATGATAGTTTGAGGTATGGTGTAGCATAAAGAATTCGGCTGAGGCTATAGGCGTGCACTATGCGCAGCGTGTCTGCCTCTCGGAGCCCATGTGCGCGTCCTGTCCCCCTTTTTATGAGGCGTGGTGTTCGCAACGGCCTTTTTGAGCCGCTTAATTGTGTCTACGTTTTTCTCATCCTGTTGCGGGTATTGTCCTGAACGCGGATGGTACGGACCTGTGGTACCAGTCTTCCCTGAGTTCGGATTTCTATGGCGCTTTGGTAGGTCCGTCCTTTAGGGGGTATAACTAGTAATTCCGATTTTTCTGGCGAGCACTCTAGTCCGATTGTTGCGGTGAGCTTAATTATCGTATCTGCTGCCGTTTGTAACGTGTCTTCAATTTGACCGTCTGATCCGTATGTTGTCCACCAGAGTGTGATGTCATCGGCGTATAGAGTGTGACCGAGGTGAGGGATTTTCTGTATGTTCTGTGGTTAAGGGGATAAGGGTGATGTTGAACAGAAAGGGGGAAAGAACGGAGCCTTGCGGCGTGCCCACGTTGGCAAGTGTGTACGGTGAGATGTAGATTGACGATGTGAAGCGGGGCTGTCCTGTGCTGGAGGAAGGCTCTTATGTAGTTGTAGACCCTAGGGCCACTTTGAATGTTCGTGAGTGCCTGTAGGATTGCTGTGTGTTGTACATTATCAAAAGCTTTTTTGAGATCTATAGCTAGGATCGCCTTAGTATGCGTTGGTATATGTGGGCCAAGCACTGCTGTTGTTAGCTGCAGCATAGCGTCCTGCGTAGATAAACGGGGCCTGAAACCGACCATGGAGTGCGGGTATTGGTCTGTGTCATCCATATATGCAGTTACCGAGCTATTATAACCTGTTCAAAGAGTTGAGCGATATTGGGCGCATATTCGCCGGAGAAATTACCTTGTTGGGTTTTGGTATTACAATTACTTTCCCGTGTGCTGGGAGTGTCCCTTCTTCCCAGTGTTTGCTATAGAGGTCCCTTAGTTGCTCCAATGATTTATCATCTAGATTTCTTAGCGCCGCATTTGAAACCTGGTCTTCGCCTGGCGTTGTGTTCTTGAGCTTGTGAAGTGCTGCCCGTATTTCTGATGTCGTTATTGCAGCATCTAATACATCATTTGGTCCTCCTGCATAGGGGGCAAGGGATTGAGGGTTTCCCGGGGTGGTGTGCTTGTGCTTTAGAGTAGCTAGAAGGGCATCTGTGTCATGCTTGTGTTGATGGGTTAGTCTTGCTATTATGTTTCGTGTGCATGTCTTGCTCTGGGTAGGGTCCAGAAGGTGCCGAAGTAGGTGCCATGCACGCTTTGTGGTAAGGTTTCCTTTTAGCCCTTCAAATATTTGAGTCCAATTCTGCTGGAACAGTTGCGCTCCATGGTCTTCCATTTGGTTGACCATCGACCTCGGCGGCTGTGTTTCGATGGAGGCGAAACGAAGAGGCGTCCGGGTGCTGTGCGATGTCAGCGCACTTGAACGATCTCCAGAAGGTCGAAATTACTCCGTAGCCCTCTACTACGGCTCCTCTTTCTCTCTGCACTTTCCCTCCCACCTTCCTCTCTTGCCTTACAACGCTGTTGAGGTGTCCATAGAAAACAAGTGAGACAGTTACCGCACCTTTCCCTTCCTCTAAATCAACCAATCAGGCAGCGGAGGTGGCTCAGCTACAGGGCCCGTGCATTTTCTTTTCCTTCATCCTACAGCCACAACAACTCATGAATATGAAGTCCAAAGATCCGGCAGGACGATACACTAGGAATGGGGTGACCTGCCATTGTGAGATTGATTAGCTGGTTATGTTGGCGTTGATAGTGAGTTTTTGCAATCAGCGGCAATTTGGATTTCTCAGGTGCTGGAAATAGCCCTACTTTATGAAGATAAGGGGTCTCCTCTACTGCTCCAGGAGACCTAGAAGTGCACCAAAGAGTAAGGTCGTCTGCATAGAATGTATGTTTTAGGTTCGGGATAGGAGGAAGATGAGGAGGAAAGGCAGGGAGGTTAACCCGTAAAAGAAACCGGTTTGCTACCCTGCACTGAGGGAAAGGGGTGAGTGGATATAAAAGTTGTAAGAGAGGGATGGGTGAAGTTAGTACAGTCACATCACAGACATGTCACATCATATCACGTCACAGTCATATCACGTAACGTAACAGCAAAATCATAGCCTTTCGATTAGGCCTGTGCTTTTCATAAAGCGGAGCAGTGCCTGGGAGGTCTTCACCGCAGACGATCGCCGTGGCCAGGGAACTAAAATCTTAATTTCAGTCAATGGGCGTCCATCTCGATGCTCCAGCGCATGGCATAGACACTGTCTTTCCTCACTGTATATGGGGCACATGCAAAGTCTCGTCGCACCCACAGTTTGTACATGCAGGGCTGTTTGCCATACCTATCATAAAATAAGTTTGTGTATGCTGCACCAACCCACAGGCGGCACAGCAGTTTCTTCACGTCGGGGTAGGCCAGATGGAAGCCGGAGCTTCAGGTCAGGGTCTAGGTTTGGGATAGGCGCTAGAACACAAGATAGGGGAGCCATTCCAAGGTTAAAAAGGGTGGGTGACAGAATAGCGCCCTGAAGAGTACGTGTGAGAGGGAAAGGATCAGATATAGAATCGGGGAGACGGAACTTGGCCATGCGATCGCGGAGAAATGGCGTGAGGTAGCCGTACATCTTTAGACCACAGGCAGTAGAGGCAAGGATGTTTAATAAAGGATCGTGGGCAAGGTTATCAAAAGCCTTACACACATCAAGGGCCACTATGGTTTGGATCTGGGAAGGGGTAAGCCAGGTGGAAGCCGGAGCTTCAGGTCATGGTCTAGGTTTGGGATAGATGCTAGAACACAAGATAGGGGAGCCATTCCAAGGTTAGAAAGGGTGGGTGACAGAATAGCGCCCTGAGGAGTACCACGTGTGAGGGGGAAATGATTAGATACAGAATCAGGGAGACGGAACTTGGCCGTGCGATCGCGGAGAAATGCCGTGAGGTAGCCGTACATCTTTAACTACAGCCAGTAGAGGCAAGGATGTTTAATAGAGGATCGTGGGCAATGTTATCAAAAGCCTTACGCACATCAAGGGCCACCACTATGGTTTGGATCTGGGAAATGGGAGGAGGGTCAAATTCGTGCATGAGGAGAAAAAAAAAGTCCTGAGTAGACATACCTTTTCGGAAGCCAGTTTGTAGAGGAGGAAAGAAATCTGTGGATTCAAGATGAGCCTCGAGCCGATTGGGCACTATCTGTTCCATGGTCTTTCCCAGGCATGATGTTAAAGAAACTGGGTGGAGGTTTTGAAGCTGTTCTTTTGCCTGGCTTTGGAAGTAGGGTTATAAGTGATTGTTTCCAAGATGCTGGGAGTGTGCTTTCAAAATGCAAGTTTATAATGCTCAGCAAATGTTCTTTGTCCTTGTCAGAGAGATTTCGAATGAGTGAGTACATAATCTAGTCTTCACTTGGGGCTGACTTCTGCTTTAGCTGTTCTAGAGCCCAGTCAAGATCCCAGAGGGTAAACGGCTCGAATTCTGTATTGGAAGCACCAGTGTACGGAGGATAAATACTAGGTAGGGGAGAAGGAATGTGGGGATCGCGGAGTTGAGCTGTTAAGGCATCTGCGCCTAGTTGCGAATAGTGCTTCTCGAGAGTGGGAACAGGAGCCGGTTGAGGCCTGAGGTGTTCTCTGAGTAAGTGCCAGGTTCTTTTTTGATTTAGTGTGCCGTTGATAGTGTTACAAATTTTGTTGCATTGATTCGTGTCAAGTTTAACGCAGTGTTCTTTAACCTGTCGCGTCAATTCGGTGGCATGCTCAGACAGGCGAGAATTGTTGGGCTGAGTGCGAAGGGTGCGCAAGAGTCGTTTCCGCCTCTTCCAGATGCGTACAAGGTAAGGGTCCGGATTATCTGACAGGGTTGAAGTGGAACTATCCCACGTAGCTTGTTTTTGGACATGCTTGACTGCTTTTGTCCAGCTCTAAAGACTGCCAGTAGTATGAAAGGTGTCGCAAATAGTGCGAAAGGTATTCCAGTTTGTATGAGAAATTTTATGTTTATGCGGACAGTACGGCTAGGGACAGTGATTTGAATAATGTAATGGTCGCTGAGCAGTTTTTCATCTGTAACCTGCCAGGTGACATCTCGCAGTCCGCGGCCCACTGTGAGGTCTGGCATGGTGGATTGTTGGTGCCTGTAACCTTCCCGAGTAATGGAGTATGGGGTATTATAAACTGTTAAGCTCCGTTTAATGCGTCGTTGAGTATGCAACCAGGTCGCAAGGTGTGTGGGTAACCACAGATAACATGCGGAGCATTAAAGTCCCCACCTATCAAGAAGTCGGAGTCTCGAAACAATGTTGAAGTGCATGAACGGTTTGAAAAGTGTGTTCTCTCTAGATGGGTTATAAAAATTGAAAATGGATAAAGGGCGAAATGAGTGATCAGAATACAGAGTAAATGCCGTGAGGTGACGTTCAAGACGAGAGGGGACGTCAATGGCCTCAAATCAGAGGTCCCAACGAATATAAGTGCTCACTAATGGGGCACACTCACTGTCATGCGTTGCAGGGCACGGTAGCCCGGAATACCTTTAAGAGCACGCGATTCTTGAATGAGAATGACGTGATGCTGTGAGGGTAAAGTCAGGAGCGATTGTATAAAGAGTGTTCGACTGGTACTCAGGTTTCTGCTATTCAACTGTATAATGTGTGTGTTATTGTACAATGCGTTATAGTGGGGGGCTCAGGAAATTTCAACCACCTGGGGTTCTTTAACGTACACTGACATCACACAGCACACAGGCACCTTGCTTTTCGCCTCCATCGAAAAGCTGCCACCGTGTGTCTGAAGAAGCAGGTAACATACTACCAATGACTTGCTGAAAAGATTTCATTGCCAAGCCTTTCTGAGAGCCTTTGTACAGCTATCAAAAGTGCACAGCATCTTTTCATCCGTCGACGCGCTGTAGGCAGTATGTAGCATATGTAAACATATATAGATAATTTATTAACAAAGGTTTCTTGCTGCTCTCAGGCTGCAGACAAGCAAGCGGAGCTGCATATCTGTAGCCCCCAGGGCAGTACTGCATCTTCGGGCAGAATGGTGAGAGGTGGCACCACCTAGACAAAGAAATAGGGCACAAAATATCAGATATGCGGAATGCTTCTCACCCCACAAACCCTAGCATGATTACAGGCAGCACTAGAATAACATGCCCTTAACAGTGCAGTTTAGTTTCATATACATAAACTTTTATTTCGTGGTTAGCATCTCATTAGCACATACATTTTACATCCTTTACGAGATGCCCTCAGTTTATCGTGCCCTTATCATAGCTACCATCAAATCATGGCTTAGTGCGACCACACTGACATAGCAAAACAGAGTCCTCGGTTCCTTGCAAGCACTTCTAGAAATATAAGGTGCACTGGCATTTGTGCAGCTTTTTCAAACTTTGTAAGCACAAGAAACAAACTGCTCAAGGTCTACCCAGCAGACATCTCATAACTCATGAATTATCCAATTCCACTGCCTCCCTCTGACAGCCACAAACACAAAAATGAGACAAGCATATCTAACAAGATTATGCTAGCTAGTTCCAATGGCAACGTGTGCATTAATTTCTGTAGGCCTAATCCAGAACTCACTGTGATCACCCATCACAGGGTTTGGCCATACCATCATCATCATCCATTCACAAGATTCAGCACCTGCACTGTTGCCTACCGTATTTACTCGCGTAATGAACCCACCCCCCACTTTTGTCGTCGAAAATTGAATTTTTTTTTTTTTACGTCGCGTAAATAACGCGCACCCGCCCGCAGGGTCGGTGTTCAGCATGTTCGCGTTATCTCGGCTCAATTGGCCGGCGCTGTCGACTGTCGACGATCATAAAATTGTCTGATCGCGCAGTGATAAAATAAACATCATTTGAAGCCAACGATGCTGAACACCGGCGACGCGAACGCGGGTGACGCGGGCGTCGACTGCACGCTTTCGTTGATCGTTCAGTGACCTTGCATGATTCGTTGGTGGATGCGCAAAGGGCTTTACTGGGGCGTCCTCTTTGAAATGGGGTGACGGCAGTTTCCACCACGCTCGGCTATTTTCTTTGTATTTCTCGAACCAATTTGTCAAACTTCTCTAGATTTTTTTTTTTACAATGATGATGATGATGCAGGTTGCCGAGTGCCATCTATTAAATGCAAAGCAAACCTCTGCTTATAGCGCCATGCATGCGCGGCGGCGGCAGAACGAAGTAAAGACAACGCACTTGGACAGCGTCGGTCGCCATTTCGCCAGTCCTATTTTGTTGCTGTTTAAGTGCTTCGCTACGACCTTTGCATTATTTCGTGCGTGCTGTGCATTTTCTGCGCGTTGTGCGATGGGGCGTTACGCTAGCTACACGGCCGGTTTTAAGCTCAAAGTCGTGGAGCATGCTTTGGAGCATGGCAATCGCGCGGCTGGACGGCATTTTAGTGTAGACCCCGTGCGTGTGCGCTACTGGAGGAATCAACAAGAGGAACTCAGAGCGACGAAGAAAGATCGCCGGGCCTTTCGCGGGCCGAAGCAGGGCAAGTTTCCTCGCGTCGAGGAAGAAGTTCTGAGCTATGTGAAGAGGCTCCGCAACGAAGGATGTGCCGTATCCCACGAGCTGGTACAGAATCATGCGCGGGCCACTGCAAGAAGTCACGGCATTGCCGCGAGTGAATTTAAGGCGAGCAGTGGTTGGACGACTCGTTTCATGCGCCGGAACGGGTTGTGCCTCAGAAGGCGTACTACGTTATGCCAGCGGCTGCCGGCAGACTGTGGGGACAAAGTGCGTGATTTCCACCGCTTTGTCATTCGGATCCGTGAGGACAAAAAAGTTCCTGCTGTCGCAAATCGGGAACGCGGACCAGACGCCTATAAACTTTGACATGCCAAGAAACAGCACTGTCGATATGAAAGGTGCGAAAAGTGTGCAGGTTAAGACGACGGGCGCCGAGAAGCAGCGGTGCACCGTGATGTTAGCTGTAACAGCGGACAGCAGGAAGCTGCCGCCGTTCGTCGTCTTCAAAAGAAAGACTCTGCCAAAGGGAACTCTTCCTGCCGGTATCCACATTCGCGCCCAGGAGAAAGGGTGGATGTCGGCCGAGCTGGTGTCCGACTGGCTGAAAACAGCCTGGGGACGGCGGCCCGGGGCTCTTCTCCTGCCATCGCTGCTTGTTATGGACAGCTTCCGCGGCCATCTGGAAAAAAATGTCCGCTGCCGAATGAGCGAGTTACGCACGGACCTTGCTATCATCCCAGGTGGCTTGACATCAGTGCTGCAGCCCCTTGATGTTTCCATTAATAAGCCCTTTAAGGACAACGTGCGCCGGCTCTATACAGAGTGGATGGCCGCGGGAAACCACGACCTGACTCCCGCAGGTAAGATTAGAAGGCCCACCATCGACATGCTCTGTCGATGGATTCTAGAAGCATGGAGTGTGATTCCCAGCGAGATGGTCGTCCGCAGCTTCAAAAAGACTGGCATCTCCAACAGCCTCGACGGCAGTGAAGACGACGCGCTGTGGGAAGACGCCGACGCCGATGAAGTCGCAAGCGATATGAGTTGAAGCGTGGATTCAGATAGCGAGCCAGAGTGAGACAGACCATAAGCAGCCAGCAGCATGAAAATAAAAATGAATTTTTAATTCACATTCATCGTGTATGTGTTTTTACTATAAAGGTAAGGTTGGGATTGCGATTTTCCTATCTTCATTGTGACATGAAATTTCGACCTAAAAAATATCAATTTTTTTTTCCCCGCGTAATGAACCCTCCCCCCAAATTTATGTCAACTTATCTGGAAAAAAGGTGGGTTCATTAGGCGAGTAAATACGGTAATTATCACACACTGATGATAATCATGCAACGTCAGCCTCAATCAGAAAGTTGCCAAAACCAAGGTAAATATTTACCTGTCTCGTCAGGATAGTGCTTTGGCACCAAGGCGCTTCTTCTTAAAATACTGAGGAGCAACATCAGGCAGCCAGTCAGGGTCCACCACAGTCAAGTTCCTGTGACAATGAACAAAAAGCAGTTTATTGCATGCAAAAGTTCATGATCAAGCCATTGCTCCACTCTATGTCAGCAATGCAACATGACATGTTTCACATACTACATCCATTCAATCTGATTCGCAGGCTGTCAATCTGCTTGTTCACAATGCAACTTTTCTATCAGCCAACCCAAAGTAATCTGCAGTGTTAGTATGTTTTGTCCAATACTGTATATGATGGTACTTGGTTACTGCACCTGCTTAAAAAATAAAATAATAATATACAGGATGCTCTGCTATATGCAAGTATTGGAACAAAAAAAAATGTACAGGGTGCATCAAAATTTCCCAGGCCATGGGGTCTATTCTTCAGCAGTATGTTCAGTATCCTGGAATTTAAGACGAAACAAACTATTAAGGTCTAAGAAGTGAGAAATCACTTTTTCTATGCCTAACCTAGATTATGAAGTTCAGGAATGTCGAAAGTGCCCGCTAAACAGCTCAAAAGTAGACTATCCAGTGTAAGGAATGTTCAGCTCCGATGCTCCGGAAGGTCAGCTCCGATGCTACGGCGCACTCGGCTGTGGAGGACATGGGTTTGTGGTTTCATCTGGGAGCTGCCTTGTCAAATGGTTTATGCTTTACCCTACTTAACCAGGTTGGTTATGAGCGAACACAAATGCTGCAGTAGCTCAATGATTAATACGCTTGGCTGCTGAATACGACTAACCGGGTTCGAATCTGCTTGGCTCTAATCCCCGCCGATGGTTCTTTTTCTCAGTGTGAAAGCATTACAAGAGGTCATGATCAGCCATTGTTTAGTCATAGGCTCTATCATTCTCTCTGTTGGTTGGCAAAAGACCCATCGGGGAGACTAACGCATTAGAGCCGCTACATTGGACTTAGTTTGAATTACGCGCCAAGGCCACGTGGTTGTGACCTCATGAGACAGCTTAGCCAATCAGAGCGATGGCACAAACAAGATCGCACAAGATTATTGGCCAGTGGTGGTGAGCGGATGAGTGCTTTCGCACTAAAAGCACAGTAGAGAGAGCACACAGACAATGACATGCCACCTTTCTGTACAATTTCACAATAAAAGACAAAGTGGCCTTAAAAGGCACTATGGCACTCAGTAGCAGCCCAGCACAATTACGCATTCTTAACATAGCCAGGACTGTGTCAGCTGTGTCGTGTAAAGATGCAACAGAGGTCACGCTGCTGGCCAGTAAGATTGGTGTCTGCTCCAAGTTTTGGTGAAATACACTGCTATTTTAAACTGGCTGCTACTTCTAGCTAAAGGCACAGCCTCCAATGACAAACCCCAAAGGCCAATCTATGAGAGCGGCTCACCTCATGTAACATTTGGTGGTCTCCACCATTTCCGTGAAGACCACACATGCAGGTGATGATGAGAAGAGGCACGATGATGGGTGAATGTGAACTTTCTTGCGTGCGTCCAACTGGTCAAAAGAGAAGGACACTTCATTAGCACCAAGTCAATGAGCACAATGCAGTTGGCCAGACCAGCAGACTGGGCTTGCTAGTTTTCCATCTTGGAGTTAACAGCGTAGAACATAGACTGAGAGACGGGACAAAGGATTAATTATCGATGGTGTCTTACTCTTTCGTGCCCATCTATGTTCTGTGCTGAATCTTCGTAATGAGAATGCTATGACCTGAGAAGTTAAATACTGGTATTTTTTCTACCCTTTACCCGAAGCAGTTAAATGCACCGGTCAGTGCAAGTACTGCAATGAAGCTGCAAGAGTTTACCACTTCAGCACAGCAAACTATACACTCTGTGCTCTGTGCCAGAAACAATGTGTCTAATTTCAGTGCATTATACAACAATCCAAACTCACTTTTCACACTTCACTAATTTCTCATGCCAGCTACTCCTCTGTTTTATGATCAATTTGTTGAACAAGAAGTTTCTCAATTGTGGACAAAAAATAGTGCTATCTTAGCCTAAGATGGTTTTTCTCAGTACAGTAACAGCAGCACCCCTCGCTACAGTTTAGCATATACAACTAATACAGCAAAGTATACACACTGCCCAGTAGGAGGACGTAAGAGAATACTTACTGTTAAATAATCTCCATTTTTCTGGAGCTCAGCGACATTAGTGAACAGCCCAGAGGCCAGGCACTTTCTGGGAAGAAACAAAAAGTAAATTTAAGTCACCACTACATTTTCTTTTACTTTAGGTTTATAACAATTGCTGCACAATTAAATTTTACTCTACGCAATCTCCTAGCCAATTCTCAATGCCTTTCATGTTGTGGCGACGCATAAATGCATTTCACTAAGGAAATACATAATAGTCCAGGTCGAGCTGGCTTTAATCTACCTATCTGTTCCTTTCATAGCTGCGTCCCTTTTCTCTATAGAGCAAGATTATTGTTATAATAGTTATAACAATTATTTAGGTTTGAGAATGGTTAGTTCAAGCTGTTCAGAGTTCCTCGACAATGCCCAGTGAAAATGACCCTCGAGATACCAAATGAAAAAAGTAACACATTTAGCAACGCATGCGGCATAAAAGAGCCTGCAATCGTAAAGAATACAGTCAAACCCATCGAACCCGGATATTTCGAATTTTGGTTATATCGAACTCGCGGAATATCCCCTTGAAAATCTCATGTAAAAAAAAGTATAGGAAAGCTGCATCGTATATCGAACTCAATTTCACCAGTCGTTCGATATATCGAACTCCGCATCACGCATTGGACGGTGCGGTGTGCCTCCCCCAAAGACGATCGCATCACCTCGGCCGTTTGCCGCGTGACGTTTTCAAGCCACGCGCGGAAGGAATGAGAGGGCACAGCTCAGCAACGGCTAGTCTAGGGCAGCGCCGCGCCCTTCCCCAAAGGCGTGCGCATCTGCGGTGATCACTGCCACACTAGCATGTGACGTTTGCAAGTCATGTGGGTGAAAGAACGAGAGGGAACCAATGCAGCCGTGGTGTTTGGGAGAGGGGAAAAACGCGATAGAGCGAAGAACTAGGGTGTGCCCACTCTTCTGCTGAGCTTTATCTCTCCCCTACCTATCCCTTTCCCGGTCTTCATTCGCAGCAGCATGCACTACGCATGCGCGGACAGGCCAGCTCAGCCCGTGGCAGATGCTTCTCCAGTGTGTCTTGTGAATGCACTGTGCGCGGCTGCTGGCGTGCGATGAGCATCTCGTGTCGTCGTGCTGAACGTGCGTAAGCCACGGCGGACGCTAAAAAACGGCAGATTTTTTTTTTTTTTTTTTTTTGCGAGAGTCGTTTATTGCAGTCGTGCGGAACGTATGCTATGGCGGTTGCGGAGGTTCAGAAGCGGCAATTTTTTTTCTTTTGCGAGAGTTTTCTTGTCAGCTATGGCGCCTGCGGACGTTAAGAAGTGGCAGATCTTTTTTTTTTTTGCGAGAGTCGTTCATTCTTGAATTTATGAATCAACGAAAGCAAGCGGTCGGCTGCTATCATGCCACCGACTTTTAGCATTGTTCGCTCCAAACGGCATCTGCAGCTATCCCGCTTACCAATGATTTTGTAAGCAGTGGACTATGCCCGCCCCACCCCAAGCGCGGCACGATAAATTGAACCATAAAAGTATAGTTAAAAGATAAAAACATCGTGACATTATCGCTGCGCATCTTGGCCCGCTGTCAATAAATGAGCTGTAGATACGACAGTCGAAACGGAGAAACGCGCCACCGAACGCTTCTTTTTTTTTTTCAAATTCTCGGGGGTAAAAATGGGGAGTGGGTTCATTATGAGAGTGGGTTGACTACGCGACAAATACCATATCATTTTTCACAATCGCAAGTGGCGTCTCAAGCCGAATTCTGTATATCGAATTATCGATATATCGAACTATTTCGCGATCCCCTTCGAGATCAATATATCCGGGTTCGATTACGTCTCACATACACCCACCTACATCTAGCAGTGTCCTTGACCTGATGAAGTATTTATTGTACACAGAACCATGAAACAAGCATCACTGCTACAAAAGAAGAGTACAGTAAAATCTCGGTGATACAATCTCACGGAGTCGCGAAAAAATTCAGATCATCCAAACATTCGTACCATCAAAAATGAAAGAAAGTATGCAGAAGCATGTGAAACGCAGTCGCACAGATCTGCTCACGTCTGAGAAGGTTTATTACGGTTGCGGTCACAGTTCGCCACTTTCGGCGCACACCGCGCGACAGGCAATCTAGACGTCGGCGATGCGCGTGCCGTGCGTCTCCGCGGATTTCTCGCGGCGCGTACAGCACAACAAGAAATGGCGACGTGTCGGCAGCGCGGCACCACAGACTGCTAGTGATGCGTACAGAGCAACTAGTGCGAGGTACGAGCCATGCATCACTGCAAACTGCTCAAGATGCTTACAGCTAGAAGCAATATAAAAGGGAACACGGAAGCGAGTGGCCTCCACACTTTCAAATGTGCTGCCACCGACAGGTGATAAGAATCAGTGGTAAAGACGCACCCAAAGTAGGCTTGGTCGGCTGCTCTTTCCGAGCCTACCCTTGGTCCCACCAAATCTCGTTCTGTGTTGGTGGCACCGCTTTGCAATGCGCGAAGGCCACGCGCTCCCGTGTTCCCTTTTATATTGCTTCTAGATGTTCATACAGGGCTGCTGGCGATTGCGGAGTCAACGATGCGCAGGCAGTGCGTAGTGTTCAAGGTTGCAGTCACGTGTTCGTATTATCTGTAGTAGTGGCGTGGAAGAGTCTTCGGAACATCCAAGATATTGCACATTGTACACAATGCACTCCAGTCAGGGAATTTCGTGAATTCGTATCATACCAAACTTCGTATCACCGAGATTTAACCAAATTTTCAGAAACCTTCGTAGCAGACAGCCCAATGTGCACCATTAAATAGTTGAAAAAAAGGAAGGTTTCTTGGGCTTATGAGTGTTGAGGAAGAAGTGGAATGATTCAAGGTGAGGATAACAGCATGTGGGCGGCTGCATTCCAACTGCAACTCGAAATATTCCCCAGGTATGCTGACTGCTTTTGCACCGCCAAAAGGTTCAAAATCCCAAACTGCATGATATAAATTCTACAGGATCACACAGATGAATCATCCTCAAAGCGAAAAATGACCAATACATCTCATTTCTGGAGGTGTTCTTGTAAACTGGACAAATGACTCCCAACATAGCCCGAACATACAGAAGATACTGTACCAAAAGATGTACCACATGAGTCACGGCACATCCAAAACACACTAGACAACATATAAACTACTCCAAGGTGCCTTCCACTGGATGCTTTCATTCCAGGAAACGAAGCAATTCAATTAAGAGATAGGTAGGTGCATTTCTCTGGTTGAACCACAGCAGAAGACTCAGACAAGCTAAACTCGCTGCCTCGCACCAGCTTCACATCTTGATCCACCGCTGCAGAATTATTATTCCCATTCTCATACCACAAGCCCAAACAACCCCCTTCCCCATCGCCAGACCACCAGGTTTACCCTGGAGCAAATTGGTTTTTCAATTAAAAAAAGGAAAAGTTTAAAACAACACCCTCCCTAACCCCTTCTAGGATGCGCACAAAAATGGCAGTTCTGTCAGAACATTTGCTTAACATCATTGATACATGGGTTAATTTTTCTTCACTAGTACGACACATTATACTGTATTCAGTGAAGAAACTGCTCAGAAGTTGGAAGGCATGCACTGAAAGTCAAACCCTTAAATACCAGTACAGTAATGTCTAGTTAATTCTAAAATTCGGATAATTCCAACTAGGAGTGCAGTTCCGGCCAACACCCATGTAAGTCTATAGCGCCAGACGCTTGTTAATTGAAGTATTGGGAAGGCTCGCTCCGGTTAATTCAGATGTGGAATTGTGTCGTGCTACAACCCACACAGTCAGCGATCACCGTAATAAACATCCCCAAACATCAATTGCATGGAACAGTGCTGCCCACGCTATGGCAGGCACAATGGCAATTGGAACCTCCATATTTCTAAAATACAGTTCAGACACATAGTTTTGGTTTCTCTTTCCTTCGCACCATCTCTTGAGCTTGTGAAGTGCTGCCCGTATTTCTGATGTCGGTACTGCAGCATCTAATACATCATTTGGTCCTCCTGCATAGGGGGGAAGGAATTGAGGGTTTCCCAGGGTGGTGTGCTTGTGCTTTAGAGTAGCTAGAAGGGCATCTGTGTCATGCTTGTGTTGATGGGTTAGTCTTGCTATTATGTTTCGTGTGTATGTCTGGCTCTGGGTTGGGTCCAGAAGGTGCTGAAGTAGGTGCCACGCACGCTTTATGGTAAGGTTTCCTTTTAGCCCTTCAAATATTTGTGTCCAATTCTGCTGGAACAGTTGCGCTCCATGGTCTTCCATTTGGTTGGCCAGATCATTAATCTTCTGCTTAAGTTTGCGGTTGTGTTTCTGTGTGGCATATCGTTTAGTTAAACTGCGGTGGGCTTCAAGTAAATGGGCCATTCCGGCATCTAACATTGGCACCTTTTCGTTTGTATCAAAGATCTGCGTATTATTCTCCTGGTCCTGAAGGAGTTTTTTAACCGATAGCTCTAATTCTATGTGGTCTTCAGCAGGGGTGTTTTGACGTCGGAATTTTTCCCAGTTCACCACACGATGCTTATATGACTTTGGTGTGCAGTATGGTCCCTCAAGGATTATCGCGATGATATAATGATCGCTGCCTAATGTGTGTCCGGTTCGTTCCCATCTCAGGTGCGGGATGTTTCTGCCGAGCGTGAGATCTGGGCTAGTATCCATCATTCCAACCGTACCCTGTCTGGTGGGCATGTCGAAATCATACGGATAGCTGGGATTGCTGTATCTGATTGGACAGAACCTCTCCTCTGCTGTTTGTACGGCTGTATCCCCAATTAGCGTGTGCACAGTTTAGGTCCCCCGCTATTAATAAAGGTGTTTTCTTGGCCTCCTGTGCTATTAGATTCGCGCAACGGGATGCGGGGCTACTAGGGGGGTTGTATATATTAGAGACTATTAATGATTCGTCAGTAACATCATTCGGTATGATTTCTACGGTAACGTGTGCTACCTCGTGTGTGTAGTCATGTATTTTGTCGGAGTGTGCGCCTGATGTAGGTTGTAACCACGGGCTTGTCCCCGCTCTGTACATGGTATGCTGTATATCCTGGTATGCTGAGGGCTGTACGAGTTTCTTGTAGTAGTATAAGGTCTGGGGATGACGAGTTGCTAGTTATGAGTTGTACTAGAGGATCCCGCTTTTGCTTAATGCTCCGACAGTTCCAGTGCAAGATTATTAGTGGGTTGTTGCCGTTATGAATGGGAGGATGAGCTGCCATCATGCTGCACTTGGGGTGCTACGGAGGGGGGCAATGGTGGTTGGATGGGGGATGGCTTGGGAAGTGAGAAGTGGGGGATGGTTGGGGGGGGGGGGGAGTGTAGCCAATTTGGAGTCAACCACGTGCATTATACGGGTAATTGCCACCTATACCATCGTTTCTACTTTAATAGTTAGATGGTCACAGAATGTGCTTGGAATTGTATATAAAATTTTGCTAAGTGCTAATGCGTGGACAAGCTGCCTGACTTGACCCTCATGTAGCCTGGAGTGCTTATTGACTATGCGGCGAACTAGATGCATAAGCTGATTGTTGTTGTTCTGGCTGTAGGAAGAAGGAAAAGAAAGTGCACGGGCCTGCTAATAAACATAATAAACCATCTCTTAGCTGGAATTGGTATGTGTGCATCAGCCAGTCACACCGTTTTGGATGCACTGCGCGCTTCACTGTGATGCTTAATTCACTTTGATGCAAACAGGCTTAGGCAGTTTTTTTCTGGCCCGTTCGATAATTTGAGCTTTAGGTTAATCTGAACATTTCTTTTGGTCCCCCAAAAGCGAAACTAATGAGAGTTTACTTCATACATACCACTTCACCCACAACATCCCAACATGTACAGCCCATGCTGGAAACACCTTTAGCACTGATGTTTTTGTTCTCTTGCATTGCAGCATTTTAAAAGTAACGAAAGGAAAGCACTACCTCAAAGCTGCGCTGTCCTGGCCACATGATCGCAGTGGTACACCTGCTTTGACACAGAGCTCAGCCAGTTGGGAACGAATGTCAATAACCTTGAGCATATTCTTCTTGTTGACAAAATTTTCCTTGCACCAGGCCTGCAACACAAAGCCACTTTGAACCCCAAAATATTTGCATAACAGGGCCACAGGGTGGAAAAACCTCTACTGAAAAGTGGGACAAACCCTGGCTTGCCTGGACATATAACAGTGGAACGCATGACTAATTTCAATGAGCCAAGGCCCTAGCATACAAAACAAAAAAATGACACAGTTTAAAACATTTTTCCACCAAAAAATGCACGACAGTTAAATAAGCATGGATGTACAACTGCTACAAGTGCATGAGGGAGAATTCCCACATGCATTCTTTTCACTGGATATCCCTGTGTGAGTCACAGCTGCACTGCTCAGAGGCATCCAAACAAGAGATATGTACTAGTAGCGACAACATAGCAGCTGATTCTCATTCCTCGCTCCTCAACTGCTTACGTGACACTGAAGCAGTAAACTAGCATTATACTTTTAGCTGATACAGTAGAACCCCGTTGTTACGTTCCTCACTGCTGCGTTTTCCCGGCTGTTACGTCGCTTTCACCAAGTCCCGGCATTGCTCTTGTAGGATCCAATGTATTGGTATCCTTGTTGTTACGTTGTAGCTGGGAAACGTTCCCGCATGATACGTCGCAACTGGTCACCGCGAACCCGCCTGAGGCAACGCGCGCCGACCACCATCCTGACTTTTGAAGAGTCTTGGCTAGGCTTGGCTATGGAACTGACTTCAAGAAGCCGCACGCAAGTTGGAGAGGCCGCCACTAGATGGCCATCTGCCTCGTAAACGTCAGCTAGGTGACGTGCACCACCACCGCCCGATTCAAAGGGTTTAGCTTCATCCATCCACCCATCCATCGAACCAGTCCACGACAAAGCCGGTCGTGAACCAGTCGAACTAACCCTTGTCCTTTGTATACGACGATCGTGATCTGATGTTCTTCGATGGCGTCGCGCAAGCGGAAGGCGCTTTCCCTCCAGGAAAAGCTGGATGCACTCAACGCTGTCGACAGGCAGCCAGCGCGGAAAAGAATTGATATTGCCAAAGACCTTGGTCTGCCACCATCGACGCTTAACAGCATCAGCTCAAAGCGTGCAGAGATTGAAGGCAATGCAGCGCTTTTCAGCCCGAAAGCTAAGCAGGCTCGTGGGGCTAAGTATGGAAACCTCGACGAGGCTCTTCTGACCTGGTTCAAGCAAGCTCGCGCTGCCGGCGTCAACTTTGATGGCAGCATTTTGCGCGAGAAGGCAGTGAACATCGCCGACAGACTAGGCATCACGGGCTTTGCGGCGTCGAATGGCTAGATCGACCGTTTCCGGAAGAGGCACGGCATCGTGTACAAGACAGTAAGCGGTGAATCATCTAGTGTGGACTTGGCAACAGTCAACGATTGGAAGGCCATACTATCTGCTATACTAATTGAGGGCTATGCGCCTCGTGACATCTACAACGCCGATGAAACGGGCCTTTTTTTTCGGGTGCAGCCGTCGAAGTCCCTAAGCCTGAAAGGAGAAGCGTGTCACGGAGGCAAAAACAGCAAAGAGTGATTGATGGTGCTCCTTTGCTGCAACATGGATGGTTCCGATAGGTTAAAGCCATGGATAATCGGCAAATATCGGAACCCGCGGTGCTTGAAGAACACTCGCCTGCTGCCATGCCACTACAGAAGTAACAGTCGTGCGTGGATGACGTGTTCGTTCTTCGAAGAATTTCTTCGCTACTTTGACAACAAGATGGGATCCCAGTGCAGGAGTGTTCTCCTTTTTCTAAGAAGCCTCTTGCAATCAAGACCTCACTGAGGCGATGGATGCGCTGGGTGCCACGGGACTCACATACGACGACAACGTCTCAGTGGATGCTGCCGTCGTGACATCGGAGTGCCAGAGTATCGGTGATATTGTTGCGAGCTCGGTCGCGAGTGAAGCCGCAGATTGTGATGACGATCTCGAGCCACAAGATTCCGAAGATTTGTCAGATCCGAGCTTTGGAGAAGCGGTCGCGGCTCTGGACCTCCTCCGTGGGTATGTCGCACCTCAAAGCGACGCGGACAGCAATGCGGCTTTCCAGGCTATTGAGAAGCGCTTGGTGTTTTCTAGCGAGCAAAAGAAACGGCAGTCCACTATTCTTGATTTTTTTAAGTCCTAACGCCACTTTGCGGAAATAAATTGTTTGAAGTGAAAGCTGCACCGTTCTCGTTCCTTTTTGGAGCGTTTCTCACTGTTGCGTTTTCCCGGCTGTTATGTTTTGTTTTTTTCGGACCGGTGAAAAACGTATGAACGGGTTCTACTGTATATAGGCAGCTCACACAGTGATCAAGGGCGCCCCCATCGCTAGTCTTCAAGGCTTCTAC
Source organism: Amblyomma maculatum (assembly GCF_055883805.1). Taxonomy (NCBI): domain Eukaryota; kingdom Metazoa; phylum Arthropoda; class Arachnida; order Ixodida; family Ixodidae; genus Amblyomma; species Amblyomma maculatum. Next base: position 100,900,308 of record NC_139345.1, read on the forward strand.
CATCTCCTGTAGTGCAGCACAATGCAGAGTGTTTGCTAGCATCACTGCACACTTGTCAACATGCTCTGTTGAAAGCAATGACAAAAGACTGTCTAATGTACCTATATTCGCGGTATTCGACCCAGCATTACAAATCACACATTATCAAAGAAAAATATGTTTCAACAGTTCTACTGATGGGTTGAATGGACTATGAAAACAGGTGCATTATTTTTTTAGCTAATGCAGCCTGAAAGGGCATGAGAACAAGTTCGTTGTTTTTCTAGCTGATGCAGCCAAGAAGAATAAGACTACAGATGCATTAAAGCATTGTTTCTACCAAATGGAAGACTGTTCCATTCTCTAATATAAGAAGTCCAGCAAAGGTCACCTCTGGGATTTTTTTTTTTTCTTCAAGTCTTATTTAACCCTTCATACATACACTGCTTACCTCTTATCAAAGAAAAGAAAAAAAGCTTCCCTATGCACATAAATAGTCTATTCAGCCTTCCAGAAAGCCAATGAGCTTTGCAACACAGAATACCAAGTACTATACTACTTTAAATTTATCGGCATTTATTAAGTTTTCTGCTAAGCACCATAATAGCAGGAAACTGAAACATTGAAACAGCAGTATTCCCCCCTTAGGAACTTGAGGGAGTGTGAGATCACACTTTTTTCGAAGAACACGATGTTAGAAACTGAGAGAAAAAAAAGACATTACGAGAGACAAAATTTGTGTACATGACTGTGCTGAAAGGTGCACTGCAGCAGATTGTTTTTAGAAATAATTACACAAACTATATGCTGTGTTTGCCACCCAGCATTACGCGGTTTCGCTTATGCTCACCTTGTTTCCCTTGACACTCTTATAGGCCTTGTAGACATTCAGCAACATCACATGGTCCCCTTCATTTGACTGAAATTTCTTCCAGACCTCAGCAGCACGATCCCTCTGACAAGCAAGGAAAAGAATTTGCAGTAAGTACTAAGGGTGTACAAACATTTGAAATTTTTAATATTTTTCGAATGGTACTTGCCACTCAGTTCAATTTGCACTAAGTTTTCATTTATCAAACTATTAGTAAACAGTTTGTGTATTGCAAGTGCGGCCCAGCAGTCTCCTAACGTTCAGACATTATGAATTTCTAGTTGATCTATATTGCCAGTAGTACTTGCCTCGCAAATTCTAATGTACGCCTTATGAAGTGAAATTATACTAATTGTACTCACATTTTTTTCGTTGAAGTAAAGAACTGAGTCGCCAGATAAAATGGATATGACAGTCAGGATTTCTTCCCTACATAAACAGAAAAAAAAAAGAAAGAGAGAAATTATTACCTCTCAATAACATTCATCAATCTCGTGCAAAGTCAGAAAAAATTTTAACATGAACGAGCTACAGAGGTGCCATTTAAAAAAGGAAAAGCAGTGTTTGCAAATGCAGAGGCATAACTGTCATGCTTGCCCTACAAGAAGTGTGAAGTTTCAAGGAGATGCTGAAAATTAAATTTTTTTTTAATACAAAAGTAAAAATACTGTTCGTGGCAAGACCCACATTAGCCAAAAGAAAAGTAACTCTTCACGAAAACTAAGGTACAGGTCCCTCCAATACGAAAGAAAACTGCTGGAGCAGTCAGTTAAATTTTACTCCATAATTATTAGTAAAAAGCACACTTTTCTTCTTTTCAAACTAATGATACTGCCTACTTCAAATAATTAAAACTCGTTTTCAACTTCAGTACAACAATATCAAGAAATTGGACAATTTGTGCACAATGGTTGTTCCATTCTGTATTAGAGGAACCTGCACACAAATCAGACAGGGTAGATGCTCGGGCATGTTGGTTGGACATTATCGGTGCAGCGCTATCTGTGTCTCCTCTCGTCCTCATCGCATATGTGCTGCAGTACTACTGCACATAAATTTCATTCTTGCCAAAGAAAGTGGTGCACAGGTTAGGAACAATAATCAGTCAGCGTTTAATGAGAAAGCCGAAACTTAGCTACTCTTCCTATGTGGCTTTGGCCAAGTGGCCATGTGGCCAAATTCATCACAAATCTGCACCTGCAGTGACCATAACAGTGTGACAGGCAACCCACTTTTGATGAAAGGCTTTGCCATGTCGCACAGCCCATGCTTACTCATCTGAATAATGAACCTTAAGACAGCATTACTGCCAGTGAAAAAACCCAATCCCTTGCCCGAACAATAAAAAAAAAAGGTTTGGCACAACCTTCTCAGCAGTCTGTCTGCTTTAGTACAACCAAAGCATCTCTATACAGTCAAGTAAACAATGGCAAAAAAAAAGCTACTTACGTGCAACCAAGGTCCTTTGAGCACAGTATTATCTTGGCAAACCGAGGCTCCAGTGGAAATGCAGCCATTTTTTGACCCAGGGCAGTAAGCTGCAACAACATTGTTGGTTTACCACCTCAAAAGAGAGACAGAATCAAACAGCTCTCAACGTATATAGATACACAAGAAAAAGTTTTTTAGCTTGGCTAGTGTTCACCCTCAAATAATGTTTAAAAAAATCCTGAAAGAAAAGTTTTATGCACGCTCGCACATTGAGCACATGCCATCAAGACAACACTTGATTCCCTTTTCTTGCAGAGTGATGTTTAACCGAAAACAGCTAATTCTCATGACGCAACAAGCCGTATCTTGACTGGGGTTTAGCTGAAGATAAGAAAGAATTAAAAAACATTAAAAGAGCATTTGACACATGATCACACTGAGCACATGCCTTCAGGACAACGCTCACTTTCTTTTTCTTGCAAAGAAAAGGAGGAAGAACTGTGAAAGCCTAATTCTCATGATGTAACAAGCTTTTGCATTGACCTCAGCACGTGGGATTAAGAAAAGGCCCCCACTGCAAGCCAGTTCAGTTTCACAAGACTTAAATGGTGGCAACAGCTCACCTGAAGGTTATCCTTTTTCTCAATGGCTCCAAGCTGATGCAGCTTGACCAGGGCTTCCATCAGGTGCTGTAGAAGGGAAGAAGAGAAAAACAGAAGAAAGAGAAAAACAGAAGAAAGAGAAAAACAGAGAGATGAACTTAGCAGTTTCTTAATTGTTCCATAGTTATGAGCACTTGTATTTCAGCATCGGTGCCTGCTCTGTCCTCATTATCTGCTGACTAAACATCAAGAGGCCAGCAATTAAACAGTGTTTTCATACAGACTACTTTCTTCATTTCTGCTATGAATCATAATCAGCATTGTAGCAAACTGTTGCAATCATACTATCAGTAGCTCACTATGGCAATAAAACTTCTCTTGCTCTGAACTAAGCAAAAGGAGGAACATATATGCGTAGTTGAAAAACCATTTGCCAAACTTTAGGAAAATCGAAATCTAAGAAAAATTACTATGCTTATAAATCTAAGAAATTTTACTCCGCAATATGCATGTTAGGCAAGCCGTGCTCCACATTTGCCCGCACCGATACATGGATGTGGTAACCTGCCGACGTCTCGAAGCTCTTTCAGTATGGCTGGAACTTGGCAATGGGCATGTAGAGTGGTACACTACTTACTCACATACAGAATTGCCTGTTTTCCCAAAATCATGCTCTCAAAAGCCTGTGGGCCAACCTTATAGTTAAGAGCGAAAGCAAGGTGCAAACCAAGATTCAAGCTCAGAAAAATTAGAAGACGTTCAAGCTCTGCCTTAAAAGTAGATGCAGCAGTGCCTTTAACACTGCCTTGTCATTTTGCAAATTTTTGGCATTTTGCGACTGATATGCCAAATGTCTTTAATTCGTCTGAATTTTGCAGAAAGGAAGGCGCAGAATCTGTCTCACTTTTTGGTGGACACCTACACTTACAATTAACAGCATATAATTGGCTGTACATATCAGTCAGTTTGAATTCCTATTGCTAACTATAGCCTCTGCTTTAATTAGGTTAAATGGGAAGCGAGATGGTATGACAGCACACTGAATGGTGCACAAAGAACAGCTGCGTCACAATTTTGATATAAAAATTGTGTGCATATTTTTTCCTAAACGTTTTTCTCAATTCTAGGTCATGGCAATGACGAGTCAATGATGGCACTTTTTTGACCGAATGTGCTGTATACACGCTCGTGTAAAACAAAATTAAGAGAACAGCACCAACAATGCTACTACTGAAAGCTTTGCCTTCCAGCTTCCTTTGAGCCTTTAAAAAGTGCAGCGGTTGGTGCCATCATCAATGTACAAATATTTCATGAGGTCCCAGCCTCTCCCCCCCCCCCCCCCCCCTTCTTTTTTAAGAGAAATTTATGAAAGATTTCCAAATTATTTCAATACAATGATTATCACCATGCAGGCCCACCAAACTATCATTGTGCCAATCGTGGCATTTTCATAGAAAAGAGATTCCTTCTAGGCACTTGGCCATACGGTAAGTCACGCCTTCCAAGTGCAGCTGATTGCTATCGACACCTTTTCAGAATGAAACCAAGGTGTTGATGCCTTGCATGCTCTTAAACCATGTTATTTAAAGTTCAAGTGCTGAAATCATCTTCCAAGTGTACATTTGTCCTCTCAGAAGAAGAAAAATTTCTCATGGAACCACTTAATCTCCGATATGCGATGCACGAGTGCCTTACTGAATGCTGGGAGGTATGTTTCATTTGGTTGTACTTGTTCCATCAATTCCACACTGGATAAGGCTGTTGAAATATACCTTGGCATTGGCTACATTAAAAATGAATGGTTGGATGTAGGCCTGGTCATCTGCTTGCCATGATGTAACAACCAGATTTCAGCTACTGCCTCTTGGAGCAAAATTAAAAGCCACATGGGTTTTGCACATACTTTTGCGATTGTATTATCCAAATCCACACGAAAATAAGATTAGCTATACGAAAATGCATTACCTATCTAAAGTGCTGGCCAGGAACAAAAACATATATTATTCCAAAGCACATATTGAGTGGTATCATATCAATGACGTTTCACTGTATGTGGGTGCTGACATCTAGCTACATTACAGCTGCACTTTCATGGCATATACAACACTGGTAATTTCATTCATTCATTCATTCATTCATTCATTCATTCATTCGGTCGGTCGGTCGGTCGGTCGGTCGGTCGGTCGGTCGGTCAGTCAGTCAGTCAGTCATTATTTCAGTTTGTACATGCAAACTGCAGATGGTGAGAATCTGAATGAGCAAGTGCTGCACTCCTTGAACTGGTGCAGAAAATGCAGCCGAATCGAACAGACCTAGGAGTTCAGAGTTTCATACATGACACAACTATGCAATCTATATGAAAATCCAACTTTTTTTTTCCGGTTATCAAACTTGGGAGGCCAACCTTTATTCATATCAATCAATATGTGACTATGTCAAGTAAGTATTAGAAAGCGTAAAACTGACACGTAATGAAGACCACAAAGTGGTGTTAATATATACCCTACAAGTCGTAGCATTAGGATACTTATGCTCAACACTGCTGAAAAAGCTTACCAGAAAACTCAAAACTCTCAATGGCTAAAGAAAATGCTGACTCTAAATAAGTTGTATATTTAAAGTGTGCATACTTGTACACCCCCCCCCCCCCCTCCCACCCCCTTCCCAACAGCCTCCTCTGCACCATATTCATTTGCCAAAGGAAGGATATGCCCACAGCAGCATACAGAAATTTGCAGTGAGCTAGCATACTTTAAATTAAGCCAAGCTGCAGGTAACAAGCAACTGAAGAGAACTAAAACCATTGATAGTTCACAACCACATTGCTGCAGAAAAAACAAAAGGTATCTGCTCCTGTTTATGTAGTTGTTTCAGTGTTGCACACTGGCAAACTACTGGCAAACTACTTTCTTGAATGCATATTTTCAGGTATAAATTGAGTTTAACCTTGCTTCGAAGAAACCTGCTCACTGTCAAAAAATTTGCTGAAACCATGGTTTACCCAAATGCAAAGGGCTCTGCTTATATTATCCATTATATATACATATATATAGCATTTAAAGGAGCGAACAGTCTCGGAGTGCAAGGCAAACCTTTTTTTTTTATTATTATTCATACTGTTGACATTTACAGGAACATTGTCTTGCGTTGATTATTAGAATAAAGAGCATTAAATACAAAGCGGAAGGAAAAACAATGCGCCGATGGTGGATATATATATATATAAATAAAGCTTTTCATTTCCAGTTAAAGCCACATTTTAGCAATTTCTTGCATCCCGAGCAGATTACATCAGGATTAAGTTAACCTGATCACTACCTCAAAACAAGCCTCCAAAAGTTGCAAGTATGAAAGGCTGTGTACTGGAAACGGAGTTCTCTCTTAATTGCAAATGGTTTCAAGCTATCTTTAATGCCCATTAACGTCAGCATAGCTCTGCCTAGTGATATGTTTAAATACAGATGCTGAAGATAGCGGCCAGAAGACAAAAACTGACATGATGTTTAAGAGGCGTCACTGCACCAAGTGTTGCCCCTGCTAGCAATGTCTGGCTTCAACACTCCATTGCATTTCAAATTGCTGCTCTGAAAGAACATTTCTGCAGTGTACACACAAACACAGACGTTTGTTATGAAGATGCAAAGAAACAGTAACATATGCGAGGAAATAACAGGATGTAAACTAGAAGAATTTAGGTAAATGAAGTCTTTTTTTAACAAAAGCAGCCATATATAGATTGTCTATAGAAACAGTAAGAATCAGTATGTCTCCTCTGCTTTGCATCACAGCAGAAAAACATCACTGATTACTTTTACAGGCAAAAAGCTTTTAGGAACTCAATTTTGTACCTAACTTACACCTCAAACAACTGTGTGCAGTTTTTACATACCAAATTGCTTTAAAAAGATACAAGGGCTATAGACATATAGCATGTCTTCATTGAGACAACTGCACCTATTAGATGGTACTACAGTCAACGACCGATTTTTCGGACCCTATAGGGAACGCAAAAACGTCCGAAAATTCAGGCAGTCCGAAAAAACGAATGCGTGAAAAAAGACTTACCATTTTACGAATATATCTGGGATCAAAATAGTTAAACATGAGGTATTAGGCTGGCGAAACACCAAAGCATGAAAAAGAGCCGTTCAAAAACTCTATGCAGCCGACAGCCTGTTTATTATACATGTGTCGTTATGGCAGCTGGCGTTATTGCTACAGTGCCTTAAAGAACTTGACGATCCTTATTTGGACGGCATTCCGGAAGCTTGCATGCTATCATATTCGCCTCAATCTGAGCAAGAGTCATGTCAGCGCTGTACACCGATGAAAGCGTGCGCAATGCTCGCGTCAACTTGACGTTCGTAGGCGGCGCAGACATTGGCTCCTCATTCTCAACATCGGAGTCTTTCGAATCCTCCACAACTTGACGGACTAGCTCCTCGTCGGTCAGTTCTGCACTGAAGTTGAGCTCATTGTCAGCGTCGACGAACTGTTCAAAAGTTATTTCCGTCGGTATGGAAATCCCAGCAGAGCAGAGGTCGTTGATTGCGTCGTCCATGGGCAGGCACATGTCAATCATGTTGTCGCATTCAGGCAAGTCTGCTGCCTCTGTGGAGAGTGCGAAGCCTGCATGGCGAAAACAGTTGCGAATCGTGTCTTCCTTCACTGTCTTCCATGCATCCGCAAGCATTCCGACAGCAGACCGAAGGTCAACGTTGTAGCCTTTGCCGCTTTCCGCACACAACACCATGTGGTTTGGTACCTGTTAAAGATACAAAAGTTTCAGAATGAGGATGACGCCTTGGTCCATCGGTTGGAGAATTGCAGTCGTGTTAGGCGGCATGAATTCCAGCTGTACAGCCTTCAAATTCTTGATGTGACCATGAGCGACGCAGTTGTCAACGAAGAGAACGACACGTCTGTTCTGAAGTTCAAACTTCCTGTCCAACCTGCGGACGTAATACTCAAACAACTGCTGAGTGACCCATGCCTTTTTGTTGGCTTCGTACAACACTGGCAGCGATGCCCCTAAAGCACCTCGGGTTCTTCGACTTCCCGGTTACAAGCATGGGACGCTTCTCGCTGCCAGACATGTTGCTGCCGACGAGAACGGTCAGCCGCTCTTTACTGTGCTTGCCACCGTGGCATGGGTCACCAGCAAAAGCAAGCGTTATTTCCGGCAACATCTTATAAAATAAGCCAGTTTCGTTGCAGTTGAAAACATTGTCAGCAGAGAACTGCTGTAACAAAGACTGCAGTTTTCCGTTGCGGTACGTCTCAACAACTGCATTGTCGAAGGCGCCGCTCTCACCGCACACCTTCCTTGAACTTGAGGTCCTTCCAATGTTTAAAGTTTCTCAGCCACCCATCACTAAACTTAAAATCGGCAATGCCCATTTGAAGCGCGAGAGTTTCCGCTTTTTCTTTCAAGACGCCGCCCGAGACCGGCAACCGCATTGCAGTCATTGAATTAAGACACACGATGAGGGCTTCTTCAAGCTTTGGGTGAACACCTTGGCTTGCATTCCTTTTTTGGCTCCAGATGGTTTTTCGGCCGCTTCCAGGATTTCGCCCTTGTTCTGGAGAAAATCCGAGACTGTTTGCTTTGAAATGCCGAACTCCCTACCCACGTCAGCCTGCGATCAGCTGCTCATTACTTGTTTAATAATGGCGGCTTTCTTCTCCATCGTTAACCGACGGTACTGTTTTCCGCGCTTCGATGCCATCGGCGAGGACGGAGTGGGGGCCATCGCGGGCAAGCAAAATCCTCTTGTTGCGAAGTGTTGAACCACCTAAGCCTAGCGTCGCAGAGCACACTTGACACAATACGTAGCACGTAGCAAAACCATGCACTAGCGTAGCGGAAGAACACCATGTGATCTGCGATGCGTCTGCGCAATAAAAAGGCGAAACGGTCGCGGCATCGACGGCGCTTCAGAAAACTCCAGGAGAGGCGCTGGTAAACATAGCCAGCGTGGCCAGACCAAATCTGTGTTAGACAGCTAGGTACGGCTAGTTGTTCAAAGCTGTGACATGGTACGCAGACTGGGAGATAGCCAAAATGGCGGCTTTGTATGATGCAGTTGCAGTTTCAGACCTTCCAATGCGTCAAAAAGTGCAAAAATTGGATGGCGGGGGTTCGAGCGTCCGAAATTTCAGATGCCTTTATACATTGATTCTATGAGGCTCGTGGCGGTGCTGCGAAGACGTCCGGAATATCGGGCATGTCTGAAAATTTGGGTGTCCGAAAATTCGGTCATTGACTGTATAATGAATATTGTGCTACACATCGAAATGCGCAACTGGTTATGAAGCACGCTCACCTTGTCGGATGGTTTGTCCATGAAGTCAAAGGAAAATATGTTTTTGATGCCCAGGGCGAGCATCTGCAGGACCACGCCTGAAAGACTACACCTGAAAGGGCACAAGCGCACTTGGAAACATGGACGGTCAAAAGCAAGAAAATCTTCCTAGCTACCATCAAGCGCATGATGTATACCCACATAAATTCTGGAGAGCAATAACCCTCACACTGAACCTTGAAATACTGCTAAACCCTTTGTATAGCCACAATATAGGTAAGTGCACTTTTGAACACCCAGGATGCTCAGCATTTATGTTGCGAGGTGAACATCCAAACAGAAAAAGAAATATGCACTTATGTGAGGCAGCACTGAACAGATTTCTTCACTTCGAACAATCCGGGTGCATGCATTAAGCAGCTATATTCAAACCTTTCTACCATGAGCACAAACACAGGGCCCAGATGTACTACTGAAGAAACAAATGTGCATCATCACTTAGCAGCCATACAGTTACGATAAGAGCAGCTCACGAAAGTTGGAGCAATATGTATTGCACTTGACAGAGTGTTAGGAAGTGAAAGCACATTCTAACTGCTTTCCAGAATACTATTCCGGTGGCTAATGGGCATACGTGTTTGGGTGTTTATCAGGTGAGAATAATTGGAGTAAGTGAGAAAGAGAGACAAATCGCAGAAACATGAGCCAGAACACACGTAGCAAAAGCTTGTTGATATGAACTTGCATAAATGAAACACCTTGTTCCGTTGACATCTACGAATAAAGCAGCTAATTAATTCAAAAGCAAATTGGTTTCGCCACTGATAATTCAAACCACTATACCAGGATGGATTTGGAAGATGACACATGGCCATCCAAGCAGGACACACTCATCCCGTCCCTGGTTGGTATGTACACATTTGCTAGACTGTACTGCCTCTTCCGATGAGTTAAATGCTGCTTACAGATGCTCACACGGTTGCTAACCAACAGCGATTTTTAAGACTTCGGTAGCTGCTGGCACTAGCTATTGTTAGGCGGGCATGCATTTTGAATATCCTTTTTTTTTTTTATGAGAAAAATTATTGAAGAACTTAAAGCGCCCACGGTGGCTGTGAAAGGTGCAGATCCTATCCTTGTTCAAGAGTGTGATGCGTAAAATCATGATGTCACCCGCAACCAGGCATGTGCAAGCTGATAGGCCTATGCTTTTTCTCCCCAAGACTGGCTTCACTGCTTCTAACTTCCAGCAGGTAGTATAATAATAAGTGCTTTCACCATCGGAACTGAGGTTTTTCACTGTACCTTTTCATAACATTAAAAATGTTGTTTCCCTACTTATTACTTTAGGCCAAAGATGACTTTTGTGTGCAAAATTTCAAGCATATATTTAATTGCATCAGTACCACACTTGGCATGTAAAACCTATAAGGTGTGTATAGAACAAAGATATTTAGGTTTTAATGCAATCAGTGAAATTTTTTTAATTCTGACTTTGTTAAATATTCAGGCACCAACCATACATAATGCTACACTAAGTATCAAATTGCCTCAAAACACTGCAAGCCAAGGGAATGACATTAATTTGCTTAGTTCAACACAATGGGGTGTTAGAGACAAGAAAAATTATTTTTCACTGCTCTGTCATGCCTGCTCTAAATGCCATTTAAAACAGGAAAGCATCAAGCTATCTCGAAACTAAGAAGAGGTTGCGACAGAAGAAATTAAGCTCTGTAAGCAGTACAATTTTCAGTCACTCTTAGCACAACTATTAAAAAAATGAAGTCCTTTAGGAACATTTTCTCTAAAATAATGGACGACACCATCAAAACCAAGATACAGTGAATCAAGCACATTGCAGTATGACTGGCATTTGTGAAGGGAATGAAAGTGAGCTTTCGCTGATATTTATGAAATTACTTTTTTTTTTTTTCATACAACCTGGCTTTCGGTATTTGTGTTGCACAATTGTAGACTCCCGTTAAGACGAACTCGCTTAAGATGAACCCTCAGTTAAGATGAACAGTGGAGGTCGTTTGTTTGGTTCCCCATAGAGTCAATGCAAAAAAAATCCGCTTAAGATGAACACTTTGCAATCGCTAATCGAAGATGAATTTTCACGGCCAGCCGCACCCCACCCGCGCAGCTTACTCGACCGTCCGAGCAGCGCTTCAGCGGAAAGAAAAAAAAAAAAAAAGCTTTTCAGTGCCACGACCATCCGTGCCGCCGACGCATGCAGACCCAAGCATGTCGGCGTCGGAAATGCGATTCTACGAAGGCGGAAGAGTGCCGCTGTTCGTCCTCTCCCACTGTTCCCCCGCTCACTCCTTTTGTCCCCGCAGTAGGAGTAGGTTCGCGTTTCGCGTCGCGCCGGCTGTCTTGGTACGACCTCGAGCAAGGACGAAACAGAGCGCAGAGAGGAAGAGAGAGAGAGAGAGGAAAAAAAGAGCATGCGCGGCCCGGCCAGCAAAACTAGCGAAACGCGAGAAAAAAAACAGTGAGAAGAAAAAGCAGCCAATGACGTTTCCCAATGGTGATCACGTGATAGTGTCGTCATGCCAGTGCTACCGAGCTCCGCACCTTTGCTGACTGCCAACGACGCCTACTACGCAGTGCAGAGATCAATTGTTCGTGGCGGGCGTGCACGTCGTGTCCCGCAATTTTCTACCAGGCTGTACGCTGTCACCTCGTGGTGTGCGCTGTTTGTTTTCGTGCACGCCGTGTTCGCCGTGTTGCTACTATGGCTGGTCAGACAACAACTCGAAAAAAACCGCTTGAGCTTCGTGAGAAGGCCGAAGTTTTGACCGAAGTTCGCGCCGGCCGGCTTTCAGACTGAAATAGTGCGCAAGTTTGGCATCGCGAAAAGTATCGTGAGCGGTATCGTGAAGGACGAAGTGCGGATTACCAGTGCTTTGGAAGATGGTGAGCTTGCGCCGAAGCAGAAGAGGATGCGCACAGCTATGCACAAAGACCTTGAAGACGTTCTGCTTGCCTGGGTGAAGAGAGCGCGCAGTGCGAATTTGCCAGTGAATGGAGTGCTACTGAAAGCTAAGGCGGAAGAAATTGCTCTGCAACTGAATGTCGAGTTTGCGTGCAGCGATGGGTGGCTCGACCGTTTTCGGAAAAGGCATGGACTGGCCTTTCGTTGTGTTGTCGACGAGGCCGCTGCAGTGGATGAAGCGGTCTGCAGCGATTGGAGGCAGAACAAGATGAATGAACTCATGGACGAATATGACCCTCAAGACATATACAATGTGGACGAAACTGCGCTTTTCTACCAGCTACTCCCAAATAAAACGCTCACATTTGCTGGTGATGACTGCGTGGCGGGCAAACGGAGCAAGTTTCGAGTAACGGTCTCGTGGACGCAAATATGACTGGGACTGACAAACTAAAGTTGCTGGTGATTGGCAAATCTAAAGCACCATGCTGCTTTAAAAACATAAAAACGCTGCCGGTCACTTACATGGCTAATTCAAAAGCGTGGATGACGCAGGCACTTTTCGAGCAGTGGCTTCAAGAGATGGATCGCCACTTCCAGAGACAGAAGAGAAAAGTTCTCATTGTTGTTGACAACTGTCCCGGACACTGCCACGTCGCCGGACTTCATGCCATCCGACTGGAGTTTCTACCAGCGAATACAACGGCGAAGCTGCAGCCTATGGACCAGGGAGTAATAAGTAGCTTGAAGAGGCACTATTGTTGCTCTCTGCTGCAAAGGATGCTGATTTGCATGGAGAGCAGTAAGGAGTACACAGTTAACCTGTTAAGTGCTGTCCACTTACTGACGAGCGCCTGGGAGCAGGTTACTCAAGCCAACGCCTTCCGCCATGCAGGATTTGTGGCACTTAGTGATTGCTCAGTGCAGAATGACTGCGATACTACGAATGAGGACCACACTGCGAACTTGGAGGATAGAAGCATTGTTTCTGCGCTGAGCAGTAAGGGTGTGTTCATTGACATCAGTGCGTATGTCAGCATTGACGAAAGTGTGGAAACGTGTAGGGCTGACACACTGGACGCTCTGATTGAAGAAGTGCTTGACCTACCATCGGAAACTGCTGCTGAAGATGACAGCTTGAATGTTATGCCTGAATCTGCACTAGTTACCTGTGATGCAGCTGATGCCTGCCTAGACACTTTAGCGCAGTTTTTTGAACAGTGTGAGGGCACTGAAGGGTATCTTCAAAAGTTAAGCGAGATGTCTGCTTTTGTAACAGGCCGTCGATTTTCACGACAGGCACAAAAAAGAATAACAGACTGGGTAACAGTCAACAATGCCTGATGCCTTACTACTGCAAAGTGTAGTAGACAATCATTAGTCCAATAAATGCTTGTATTGCAGTTTATTTTCCTGAAAGGCCATTTTATTCATTTGTTCTCATATATGAGGTATTTGGACACACTCTGCATGCTCAAACATCATTTTTGGAAGCACTCCTGATTAGACGAACTTCTGATAAGACGAACAATTTTCATGGTCCCTTGGAGTTTGTCTTAAAGGGAGTCTACTGTATACTGATACACTAATCTGATTTTAGCATGCCGTGCCGTGCTACAAATAAAGCATTGAACAAGAGTACTTTGCAGTCAATCCAGTGAATGTTGACTATAAAGATGAATTAGCCTAGTCTGTATGCATCATATAGAGGCACTAAGCATCACTATTGACACAAAGATGTCATACCTCTGTATTTCAGGGATGCTGTGCTCTTTCATGGCTTCATACTCTGCCTTGGTGTAGAGCCTGTAGCAGACACCACTGAAACCAGGAAGAATTATGTCTTTTTGTTTCACAACCAAATGTTAGCTGCAGCATGCAACCTTTCACTTATCTGTTTTAAAACCAACTGCAACCTCTACCTTCGTGAAAACTGTAACAGTGCACATCAGGTGCAACTTCTTATAAGGATAGGCAAATTCTAACAAAAATATACACCTAACAACCACCAACAAGACGTAATGGACTGAATAAAAGTGGTAACGAAGCAAGCACTGGCTTCATCAATACACTACAAAGCGAATTTAAACCCATGGCAAGTGCAACGTGCAAGATATATATACGAGGTGTGACACAAAAGAAATGAGACTGGTCCATTAAATTATTGTACTTAAAGAATCGGTTCTCTGTGACATTATCACCTTCAAAGTAGTCGCATTTAGCATTCATACACTTCTGCAGTCTGTGCTGCCACTGCTGGTAATAGTTCTGGAACAAGGTTATTGGAAGGCCCTTCAGGAGATTTTCCGTTTTTGCCTGAACCTCTTCAACTGAGGTAAAATGGGCTCCCTTTAAGGGGGGACGAGGGTCTTAAAACTAACTTTTTTAGTTATGGCTAGAATCTCACGAAACTTTGTACACAGATGTGGTTTTCTCTCCTGATTTCAAAAATGCAATTATGATTAAGCTGGTGGTCTTAGATCAAAAGTTATCAAACAAAGTCCAGAGCATAATTAGTGAATTTCTTACGCAGCTTTAATGAACTTTGTCATTGCTTTTCGTTGCTTTTAATTACATAGATTGATAGCCAAAGTCTTCCCATACCCGATGACATCATTCGTTTTTCTCAAAAAGGCACGTCATCCTCACATATTATGGTGAGAGTAAAAGGCTGCATTATTTGACATGAACTCATTAATCTAATCTCAAATTGACATTTATCCATTGTCTAAACCAAAATATTAAAAATGTCATTGGCTACTTCATTTCTCTCTGAAGAAAATGGTACCAAAGTTATTTGTGTGAACTAAAATGAAGTTATCAAAACCCTGCGTAAGACTGTAGAGATCGACCAAAAATATGAAACTGAGAAAACGGCATTTGAAATTTGACCACATATTATAACTTGAACAATCAGTAGCCTCACTGTGATATTTCTCACCAAAAATGTCATGCTCTTCCCATTTCCAAAACTGTCTTTGGCTTTTGAATATGTCAACTAAAACTGAAGCTATCACCATTACCCATGGCCAAGGTAGTGTATGCCATTAGGAAATCAGCAAAAGTTTTTGACATGCAATATTATTTTAATGGCAATTTGAAAAAATCTCGATAGAGTGATGTAAGTGTTGGATCACCCCCTGATCTTTTCAATATGACTGCAGTGATGCTAAATTTGTCATTGTCACTCGGCGACAATGTAGAGAAAAAGCACAGTAAGGCTGAGTGCAATGCCCAGAAACAGCACTGAGAAAAACATATTTGCATTTTGAGACCTTTAACTTTTGCTACACGGCAGCTATGGTAACATAAATGGAATCGTTGTGAGGCTTTGTTCTTTATGAGAAAGGCTATAGTATACTAAACATATAACAGTACCCTCCCCAAATACTGGCAAAAGCTTGCCACGAAGTCTAAATATACCGCCACTAGAACCAGCATGAGAAGCTTCATTTACCACTTCATATGCCCAGTGCCCTTCAATGCAGACAAATACTCAAATTAACGATAAAACAGTCTTGCAATATTAATAAACCTGTACAAAGTTTAAGGCTAAAGCACAGCGGCATACTGGAATGACCTAATAAATTGGCTAATATTCCAGAATGAAACTTTGCTACTTTGCTGTAAAGCGCATGCAGGGCCGCACGCGGGTTCCCTTGCTGTAGCAAAGCTCGAACTTTCACACCCCTTGAGCACAGCGACGTGATTACTTAGACAATCTGCAAAAAAACGAAACCGTCCGCGGATGACGAACGCGTGCAACGGCGCAATGTCAGGCTCGTGAAGCGACGCGATAAAAAAGCAACGAAGTTGTAGCGTCGGTGGGGACCATGAGTATCAGCTGAACAGTTAAATCTATCGATGCTATCTTTGATGCCTCTGAACCGCTCGCAAACGATTATATGCCGCACGTACAAACAAAAAAAAAAGGAAAGTCAGTCGCGCTGGCCAATGGGAAGCGCGAGACAAGGGGCTCGCTTCGCGAGCGCGCGCTCCAGCCAATCAGTGGACCGGAAACGGCTTTCGGAAAACCCGCGACGGTGGTTGTTCTGTTTGAGCGATGTCATTTGGAGATGCCGCAAAATGCGCACAAAGAAACAAGCTTCAAAACAAGTCCAAGGTGGCGGTAGCCAGCCGGCTGCTTCACCTGCGGCGCGCGCGGGAAGTTCGAACAATTTTCATCCCTTTTTGGCCATTTCGAGGCTCCCATGGCGTTTTAAAAGTTGATTTTACCGTATTTTCCGACCGAATTCAGTGTTGATATTTTGAAGGCTAGTGCTCAAAGGTACAAACATTCCGAAAATGCGTTTTTCTCAAAATCAATTTTTCGCCCATTTTTGACCAGTTTAAGACCTTTTTGACCAGTTTAAGACCCGCGTCCCTCCTTAAGCAAGATTTAATTTTTGGAAATAAAAAAGTTACACGGAGCCAAATCAGGTGAATAAGGAGGATGCTCCATCACAGTAATGTTTTGCTGGTCAGAAACTGCTTGACAGATAGGGCCGTGTGAGGGGGTGCATTGTCCTGATGCAACAGCCATCTATCACTTCACAACTGTGACCTTCTGTTTTTCCTAATTTTTTCCCGAAGTACTTCAGTGTAGTAGTGTTGATTAACAGTCTGACCACTGGGAACCCACTAAATCATTAGAATTCCACTCTTTTTCGAAGCTACACACTTAGTCTCGTTTCTTTTGTGTCACACCTCGTACACAAGGTGTACTAGAGAATTCTGGAGCAAGACTTACCTGCACTCACGGCCTGCCCTTCCAGCTCTCTGCCATGCTTGCGCCCTCGATATCTTCTTCACTTTGAGCACCTCAAGACCTGTTCCTGGTTGGTATGTCCTTTAAACAAAAACAGCACAACATTGCACAAAGTGTTTAATGTTGGCCAGAAAAGAGACATGTACCTACGGAACCATATCTGCATTCAGCTTGAATAATCCACATAGTGCAAACAAAGTGATAAAAAAAAAATGCATGTAGATGAGAATATGACAGGATAAACACTGTCTTTCTGCAAGAGCGCCAATGCTGTAATGCTGTCATTTTCTTTGCTCCGTTGCCATTAAGCTTTGCATCAACTTTCCACAGCTGTGTGAATCCACTATTACCTGCTTCAAACAGAGAACACATCTGATGCAGTGTAGAACAGTATCTGCAGTAACACTAATGCCGGTGCAGTGAATCCATTACCGGTAACAGCAGTACTGCTCCTATGAATACACACTTGGTGACAGCACCACTTGTGCTAAAGTTTGTGGCAAAAACAGAGAGAGAGGAATTTATTAACAAAGTGCTGCTAAAACCCATTGTGGACTAGTGAAATCAATTGTTGATGCCAGCAGCAATAAGCTTGGTGCCAAATTATTGTTCAAACAGCTAGATCAGCATAACCAAGGAAAAACCAGAGAGCAGGTATAAAACAATGCTGCGAAGCAGACTGCTTCAGGAAACAAATTTTTACCTTTGCTTGACAACTCCTGTGTCAACTACATATTTGATTCCAGGGATGGTGATGGATGTCTCCGCAATATTTGTTGAGAAGATTACTTTCCTCCAACCCTGTTTTTAGATACACAAGAATAAGAGCTTGAAGACAGCATAACTACAGTACAAAATACATTCAAATAAACAAGACAAAATGCACTTGACAGATAATAGAAAGACCAAACTGTGTTATCAACTTCTTAACATAGGGTAGGTGTACGAATTAAACTCCCTGGCTTGGCACATCGGCACACCAAGCCCGTAGTAGGCACATCCTTCAGTTGTGAGCCTTTTTACTAGGATGCAGCTCTTAGAACGATGTGGACTTGTGTAGGCAGATTCGAGCATGGCAAGGAGTAGAATGAATGCACACACTACCATCCGTATTTCCTTATTTTCTTAGGATCATCGCAGCCTCACTCGCCGTAAACCTAGCACCTTGAGGCAACCTACATGAGCTCCACATCGTGAAAAACACGGTCTGTTAAAACAAGTTTTCACTTACGCTGAAGAATTCGAATAGGTGCATTGCTATAACAATAGCTACTTCTCAACATGTCTGAGTGTGCTCCTAATATTTCTTCCTCAACGTGTTAGACTATGTTGTGAGAAGCGGTGAGCAAAACCCTGCTGCGAAATTATCAACAGGTAACTTGTCGATGTTGCAGCAGAACATGCCCTGCACTCCTATGTGTAGCCTGGACAAATGTACAGTGCAAGGCATGGTGGAGTTGACATGGCACAGATAAACTATAACAGAACCAGGCTCCGGTGCATGTTTCCATTCCGTCAAGGGGATAGTGCACCAACTCACTGTTATGCAAGGTATTTAAAAGAACATTTTCGCTCCAGAGCACATTAATGTCAGAGCAATGTGTGTGATAATGTGCAAAGCAACAGTCACAAGTTATGATACTTTAGCTATTTTAATATGTGCAAGACATGTATTATTCCTGCCACCAAGAAAAAGTGGAAAGAACAGTAATCAAGTGGGCTAGGCAGTTGGAAGTTAAACCCATTACCTGGGTTTCTTGATGACATACATTGATGTACTCCATTGGCAACACTGCAAGCCCCATCATCAATGCATTCCCGTGCATAACTTTGTCTATACAAGCATTGCAAAAAATGCTGTCTTTTTGTTGCTTTTTTATGGGTCACCTTGTTGTTTTGGAGGGGATGGCATGGAAGCTGGGAATGTGTGTCGGTCATCGCACTTACAGACGAGCAAGAGTTTTCATCTTGAAGCCAGTTTATGTCACCTCCTCATTTGCTCAGAGTTCTGAGATCGATCATTAGGTGTATCAAAGATCCTAATGCCCAATTTTACAGTAACATCCCTTACAAGGGATGTTAAGAGGGCTCGATTGTTTGCAGACTAAGTACAGAATCTGATGCAGTGATTACTGCAGCTTAAGCATTCAACATGCACTGCACACATTCATTAGCAGTCAGCACATGAAGTGTTCTTTCAACACAAATTACACCAATGAAAAAAAAATACAAAACTAGAGGGCAAAAGCCTTCCACATACCTTTGGTGTTGGCTGGAACACTTTCAGCTGCAGACTTGAAGGAAGAGCCGAGTACAGAGGGAGGGCAAGGACATTTTGCTCCTCTTCAGTAGAAAGCCAGAAAAAAGAAACAAAAAAACATAGATGGATAAATATAAGCATGAGTTTCAATTAAAAAGAAATGCAATCTGTCAGAACTGTACATAATGGGAAGAATGTAACAGTGTACAAAACATCACCTTTCTTCTTCTTTAGACTGCCTAAATAACATGTTAAAACTCAACAAGAATTGAAGCAGACGTATTAACCGGATAAACTTCCGTAATGGACCAGTTTTTTTTTTTCAAGAAACATTGACATCAGTTTGGGGCGGGGTTCATTACGCAGAAAAAAAAGCTGACAAATTTTTTTGCGAGAGTTGAAACGCTGCCCGTCCATTATTAATGATGGCACATGATCAGCCCCAATAACGGTACCGTTTTCCAGCATCGTTCGCTTCAAAAGGTGTTTGTTGACATTACCCCGCAATAGGTAATGTCAAAATATAAACATGCCATGATGTTCTCGCTTCTCACTGTGCAGCCTCTTCGCGCACTAGCAATGAATGCAGTGTGGGCTGCAATGGCGCAAAACTGAGAGAGGCGCTAAAGACAAGCATTTTTCTTTAAGCGAGTTTTCATCGACAAAAAATGATGAGTGAGCTCATTATGTAAGTGGACTCACTACGTGAGCAAATACTGTAAACTTAAACAAATACTACCCAATTTTTTTTAAAATAAATGCTGACACTCTAACTTCCAAATTAGTGACATGCCTTAGGCAACTATACTCTGGCTACTAGTACTGCTATGTTTTCCTCAGCATCTCATGAAAATTCTCTACAATTGGCAACACTGATATTTTATGGCACACTCACAAAAAGAACTAAACAGCAGAATAATGACACCTTGAGGTTTAAAAATCTCCCCCCTCCCCCCCCCCCCCCTCCCCCCAAACCCCCTTAGCTACAGAAGCATATTTTCTAAAACATGTAGTCCATAATGGCTAGCAAGGTTAAAGGAATATCGCAGTACAATACCAGGATCAAGCTGCAGCCTTGTTTCCCGAGCAGCTCGAACAGCTGATTCAATTTCTTCTTGGCCAGTGCAAAATACGAGAATGTCCCTGCAATGTAAAAGGTTACAGTGCAAAAGCTTACACAAATAAGGCTCTTTGAAATCAGTACTAAGCTCAACCTAAGTTATTACCATCGCCAAGTTGTTCACCTTTATGGAAAACAAGAAACGTTGCAACAGCACTGCATTAAAACTGCCATTGAGGATAACAAAGATAATGCTACCACAAGCAATGAATATAGTTCTTTAGTTATTTCTTAACTTTACCAAAGTAAATTATTAGTTTCAACAAAACTACCAGAAAGTATGGAAACTTTCTATTATGCAACGTGACCAACAAGCCCCGTAATTGCTAAGGTTCTTCATGTAGAGGGGTCCCCACATACTATTACCTTCAATTCTCAATGGGGATAGAATAATTTTTGGTTTAGGCAGCTAATTATCAGTTCAGAGAGTTCTATGCACAATTCATCTCCAAAATACAGGGTGGCAACAAACTGCTTTCTTCCAAAGGAGCATACTACTACAAAGACAACAAAGCGGGGAGTGGTGCAGAACAGAGCACTCACACCGGGCCCGCTGGCTTTTAAAGCAATCCTATCATCACGTAGCCTTGTTTTCAGTCATGTTATCGTCCTTTGCTTGCAACGATTTAACATCTTGTTCGTGGAGTGGCCGTTCTTCATTCCTTTTCATCCAGTCTCTGAAGCGCTGCCTTTCATTTACCTCGGTTGTGAGCCACAGTCAGCTGGACTGGCTGCACAGCTCTGCCCTGGCTCGACTAGACCAACCCAACCTGCCGCTCTCCCCAGTTCCGTCCCAAGCCCTAACCCCAAGAAAAGATGACCAAGAAAAGCCACAAGACGAAACAATGCTTGCGACCCCACAATGAAGTGTTGACCCTATGACCATTAGACCCAAAACAGTGCCCCGCCTCGGTCGCCCACTGTGTCCATGTGCCTGGCCCTACGAATAATGGCAACTGCCAGACTCGAAGTTCTAGGGAGAAGCATTCACCAGGTATTCTCATTCATCTTGTGGCAAGCCTTTAAGCTTAGCCTCCCTGACCATGCTCACCATCACGTCATGCATCATATTCCAAGCAATCAGCTGGATGATTGCTCGGGGCATGAATATGAAGATGACAAAGCGGGCAGTGGTGCAAGGTGGAGCACTTGAACCTGGCCCACTGGCCATTAAAGCATATCTCAACATCATGTCACGTTGTCCTGTTTCTGTCATTAAGTTGCCGTTTCTTTTGCATGCCCCACTTTAACAATGTGAATAATCCTATCCTCTTAAACAAGCCAGAGAGAGAAAGGAATAGGCGAGACAGGAAGGTAGACTAGAGTTAAAGAAATTAAAACAGGGTGCAGCAGGTAAAGCACTGACCAACATTCTTGCTGCCGAGCACCGGGTGCCTAATTCAAAAACTTGCTTGCCGTGTTTTACGAGAAGGCAGGCAAGATGAGCCACTAACCCTGGCCCTTGGTTTCTGTGTATCTGAAATACAGTGACCAAGGCTGAGAAGATGTAGTCCTCTTGAGACTTTACAGCATACATGATCTGGAAGGGTAGAGAAAAAGAGTGGTCATGGTCAAGTCAGCTAAAGCAGAAAGTCACGTTACTAAGTATTTATCTTCGATGAGTCGACCCGTAGCAATATGGTAAGCAGTAAACTTGTAATTACCAGTAAGTCAGGTGGTTAAGCAAGAGCCAAGAGGTGACTGCATAAAACTGACAGTTCATTCAGTGGCACCGTGGTCTGCTGGGGCCCCACTGGTACGGCAGCCAAGGATAAAGAGCTTTCTGGTCCTGCCGGGGTGGCGCAGTGGTTAGAGCGCTCGACTACCGAGTTCAAGAATGCAGGATCAAATCCTGGTTGCGGTGGCCGCTTTTCGATGGAGGCGAAAAGCTAGGCACCCATGTGCTGTGCCATGTAATACACGTTAAAGAACCCCAGGTGGTCGAAATGCCTGGAGCCCTCCATTATGGCGTCTTTCATAGCCAGAGTCACTTTGGGACAATAAGTTCCAGAAACCAAACCAAACCGAAAAGCTTTTTGCATGCGCACGCAGCCCTCAGTAATGCTTCTACTATTGCCATGAAGAAACAATGTAATTATTAAAAAATATATATATTATACTTGCGTGATTTTCTCTCTTCCATGCTTACCAATATACCTGCAGCAGCATGAAACATGCTAATGAACCAAAGGACCACCATCTATTCCACTTCATTCATTTCTGGTTCTTTCAGTGATTTGAACTTGCTCATTTTGAACTGGCATATTATACAAACTAACACACTATAGCTGAATGTCCTTTAAGAATGTAGTGGCCAATGCTTCCTAAAGGCGGCCCTCCAGTTAATGAGTCAACTAAATGTGGCACCTATGTTGGTTTGACTAATCTGTGGTTAATCCTTCTGCAACTGCTAGCCCCCTGTGATGCCCTGCCAGCAGGTGCAAAAGGTTAACTCTGACGTCATGACAACTGGTTCACATCAGTGATTGGAGGGCCTCCTTTGAAGGGCATTTGCCACTGCTTACATGAGTTGCATCTGCCCATGATTTCATCAATCTCTGGTGTAATAAAAAGGCTTCACGCAATTTAAGCAAATTTTCAGCCCTCCTCGAGCTCACATTATCGACAGCATTTGTACCGCCTCCTGTAGCTCAACACAGCACAGACTAAGCCGTGTCACTAATGCAGTGAAACTTACCTCAATAGGATGCTGCCTTCCTTCAAGTGTGTACACAGGGGCATTATCAAAGTACCGGGAAAAGTGGTCCACGTCCATGGTGGCGGACATGACAACAATCTGAGACATGGGCAGGAAGCAAGAAAAGGCATTTATGTCACTCAAGACAGCGTAGAAATGAACCTAATGGCAGAAATCGTCAGCACATAGAATCTAGAAGAGTGACCTAGTTGTAATGATTTCAAACAAACCCTACACAGAACCTGAAAAAAATGTAGCGATAAGGTTGCTGGCTTAGCACATCAATCAGTGAAAGCTGTTACAGCCTCCGTTTAGCCAGATAACCTTTCATTTTGCCATGGAATCTGCACCTGGCAGGTGGCCCAAGTGGGGTGCACACCAAAAGACAAGTATTTAGCTACACTTGCATACTACATGGTGTGATGTATGAAGAAAAATTAAAAGAATGAGGATGAGAATGCATAAATAGATGCTTTATATGGCAAATTAAAAAATTAATAAAATTGGGCTCACATTGCAAGAAGAAACTTTCAGTTATAAAAGCTCCAAGCATACAGCAATCCGGTTCATTTTAAAGTGATTTAAAAAGGAACAAAACAGCACATTAAACATAAGAATAAAGTCTGATTAGGATTACCAAATGTTCTTTTCCTTCTTCATGTGTTCTTCATATTACAAGAAAGAAACCGGAAGGTAACACAATTAGAACCCCACTCACCTTTAACGGATTTGCTTCCATGCGTTGCCGCTCCTTTTGTGCAGACTTCACCACACCAAAAAGAATGTCAGTGTTCACTGTCCTTTCATGAGCTTCATCTAGCACCACGACTGAGTACCTGCAAGAATCAAAAGGCAAAGCAAGCAAAGGTACACTGCATGAAACTGCTCATAACAAGAAAATATCTCATACAGCCAAGTTCAAGTCATGGAAACTATCGTCTTTAGTGTCCTCAATGCCAACACAGTAAAGTCTGTGCCAAGAAAGCAACAACTCAGCTTACCTTCGAAGCAGTGGGTCCAGCAAGGCCTCTCGTAACAACATGCCATCCGTTAGGTACTGCAACACATAGTGTGCATCACAGCTCATTATTTTCAGTCAATGCACTACAAACAGATGCATGCATTCTTTTGGATTCGTGCACAACAGAAAATCATCTTGGCAGGAAAGGACAGACTGGTATGTGATTGCAGCAAACAAAAAGACGCAAGAGCACCTTGATTCTGGTGGCACCACTCGTCGTGTCATCAAAGCGAACTGAGTAACCAACCTGAAAATAAGTGACGGTTATGATTGTCGAAAAAAAAAAAAAAATTGCTATGCTGCATGATATTGTGTATATACGCACCAGGTCACCAAGTTCAACACCCATTTCCATGGCAACTCTGTCAGCAACAGTTATTGCAGCTACCCTTCTTGGCTAAGAACAAAGAAGAAAAAATTGTATCAAGAGAACAAATCACACACTCAAGATAAGCGGAAGAAGCAACTCGCTGAAAGACTTTAAAATTCAGAACAGATGCCCCGTATATCTCTTCTAAGGCCAGATTTACTACAGTAACCTGATCAGGAAAACAAAACCTATTGCAGGTCTAACGCAAGCAATTGGATATGTCAAGTTTTGGTGTTATTCTTGCTGCAGAGCAAATGTTTGAGACAAGTTGAGAGCTAACCAGTAAGAAAGTGTACACAATAATCCAATGTGTGAATTATTAGGCATTACACGGAACCCAATAAAACAAATGATTGCAAATTTCACAAGTCAGCGAACACTGAAACACTGAAATTAGTTGGCTATATTTTCCACAGTGAGAAAAGCACACAAATAAAAAGAAACCAATCAGAAGAAGATATGAAAGCAAAAAAAGGCGATGTGCCGCGGTGGTGTAGTGGTAAGATGCCCGACTACTGCGCCAGAGTACCCGGGTTCGATCCCGACAGCCGCCGGCTGTGTTTCGATGAATGTCAGTGAACGTTAAAGATCCCCAGGTGGTCAAAATTACTGGGGAGCTCCCCAACTACCGGCACCCCTTTCTCTCTTTCCTCCGGTGCTGTTCAGGTGTCCACAGAACAAGTGAGACAGATACTGCACCCTTCCTTTCCTGTGAACCAATTATTATTATTAACTCTTTTTTTTTGGAGGTGTGTGTATTTCACATGCATCATATTTTGGGTCTGCATCTTTTTTTCGTTCTTTTTTTATTTAAGAGTCGGCCCAGCCGAAGTTTGGTAAACTAGTCTTCGCGTAACATCTTAGTGGAGGTGCAGCCATTGATCCTGGCGTCAGCCTCAGCTCGACGGAGCTCCGCAGCGGCCGCCTGATTTCCTGCCAGACGATGCCTCAGGATGCCGTCCCTGCACCAACGGGGGCCTTGCTATCGGTCATCCTCACCAACCCACGCGATGCTGTTTGTTTTAATGGTACCGACACTGCGGACGTGGAAGAATGGATACGCAAGTACGAACGTGTTAGCACATATAATCGCTGGGACCCCACCCTCATGCTTGCCAATGTTGTTTTCTACCTCAAAGGCACTGCGCTAGCCTGGTATTAAGCAACTTGTGTAACTGCATCAACAAATGAACAGACAATTTCTGAGCAAAACTACAAAGCACACCTGGGCACCGGACCACAACTTACTTGTGTTATGCCGACAGCCCCTCGTTTCGTGAAGCCAGTGGCATGAAGATACTGCAGCAAGCGAGTGCAACATTAGCCTCCCATGTCATGCTGTCTTGCATGCACAGTAAAAGCACCTAAATAAATAGGATAATCTCTAAGCACAGATGCAGCAGCACGATAATTGCTGTGGAAAGCAAATACCTGTGGGAGCTGAGTCGTTTTTCCACAGGCAGTCTCCCCTATAAGGATGACACAGTCTCTCTGTCGTATGACCCGCACAAGCTCCTTTCTAACTGGGAAGATGGGTAGCGCTTTGCGCTGCTTATGAAGATGCATTTTGATTCGATGCCTTTCGGCATCTTCGTCGTCTTCTGGCTCACCACTGTTGTTCAAAGCACTGTTTGCACTCACTGCCGCTCTGTTCGTACAGTGAAAAGTCGTCGTGGCTGGCTCACGATCCGAGCCCGTTTCGGCGGTGTTGTCGTTGACAAGGCTGTGGTTTTTGACACCGGGCGATGCACTGGTGCTAGGTAAGTCCGCGACATCATCAGCACTAAGCCTCGGTTTTTTGCACAAGCTACTGTCTGGCCCATGTGCGGCTTCCAGCGATTTCCGCTTGCGACTTCGTCGCTTTTTCTTCTTTTCTGGAGTCTGGCTGACAGTCATCTCCGGATGTTTCGCTGTGATCACTACTGGCAGAAGTCCCTTGGCCTCGGCAGTGACGGCGACGTTCTTCGGGCGTTTATTTTTCTTGGCGCTACCACGTGCTTTCCCAGCCTGGCGGCAGCTGTCAGACATCATATTCTGCTATTTGCATCGTACAGCTGGGGGGCAGCATCTTCTGTGGATAGAAAGAAACATCAAGTTATACATGTCAGGGTACGACACGTTAAACATCACATAAATGTGGTCTTGGTTGAAACTTGCATGGCTAACAAACATATGACAGCTGAATTAAGTGTATTGTCATAGTTACATTTTTCTCTCTACTACTACGTGACCACGTAAACAGCCCCGTCGAAGACAGATGCTGAAATGAATTCTATTATTTTTCACCTTGCCTGTTATCGTTTTTCCTACGTCCTTATAAGGCATACGACTTCTAAATAATGCACATGCTCACAGGGCAGAAGCACCGGAGGCGGACATTTGTACCAAATCGCGGCATGCAGCGTGCACGAAAATTCAAAGATGCCAAGCTAGCATCGTGCTACTTCCGAGGTAGACACGTGGAAAACCGTATTGTTGAGCGCACACGGAGCTGCATTCCTTGTTAGCCACCGAAATGAAGGTGCAAACAGCCTAAGTAAACGAACGGAAATATCCAAGAACACTGATGCCGTGCACTCTTGCATGAGTCACGCGGGATTTTGGAAACGCCAGTCCACAGATGGGTGACTGCGACCACTGCGACTGTAACCAGCGCGGGTACCCATCAATGCTGCGGGCTGCGTGCCGGTACGTGTGCACGTTATCGGCAGCGTCACGGGCTACAGGAAGTAGGATTTAAAAAAAAAAAAGTACTTACGCTTTTTCCTGGCGACGGCAACGATCGACAGACTCCGACAGCGCCCGAAAGTCGTCCTGATTTCTCTCTTCCCATGGGGGCCGACATGTTTGCCGTCACGTAGTATGGTCACGTGTCAAAAAATTGCGCTTTGTGCCGCTGGCTTGCCGCTGGTGTAGCCGCGAGCAGTTGCGGCTTTGGCTAGCGCTAGCGCAGCCTTCGCTCGCTAGGTGGCTTCACGGTTGCAGCAGGTAGAGTTATGTAGCAGCAAGTTGTATGTTTGTAGGAGCGCATGTGTGTTTGTATTTCGTTGACGTCGTTTTCTTACATCCGCCGGTACCCTTCTCCACTTATATGCGACGGCGTGCGTGATACCATGCTCAGTCTGCTGCGACAATACTGGACGGAACACATGTGTGACGCGCTAGGCGCAAGAAGCAGATGATGTCTGGGACTTCCTGGAGGACACAAAATGGGTTCGTACTGTGTTTCATTGCAACGCACCACAACAGAAGCTTATTCATTGATTAGCACGCAACGGACATGGCACTAAGGTCAGTCGGCTTATTTTCGCGTTTCTTTCTCAGGATCCGTCGCGCGATGTCATCTGGGAACGACACGGCCGGTATCATTGTGATTGGTGACGAAATACTGCGTGGCGACATACGTGACACGAACGTGTATCACATTTGCTCGCGCTTGCGTGCAGTGGGCATCCGGGTGGAACGGGTGTCCATCATCCCTGATGTCGTGCCCGTGATCGCCGAGGAAGTTCGCAGGTTCTCCACCTCATATAACTACGTGTTCACTTCGGGCGGCGTGGGCCCGACCCACGACGACGTTACCTACGAAAGCGTAGCCAAAGCGTTCGACGAAGACGTCTTCGTGCACCCGGAGGTACTTGCTGCTTTTCAGGCGTTGTATGGTCCCAGGTCTGGAGCAGACTTGGCAATTAGCAAATTTGCGACCGTTCCACGCTCTTCAAAAATTCTCTTCGGTGACATACAACGTCCTGGCAGGGTGATACGTTTGCCCTTAGTTTGCGCCAAGAACGTGTACATGCTCCCAGGCGTTCCACTGGCGCTCGAGGCACTGTTTCCATTGTTCCTTAAGGATTGCGAAGAGAAAGGCCATAAAATAATGTATCTTACGGAGCTGTTTGTTAAGTCAGATGAGCTTAGCATAACAGCTCCCCTGAACAAGGCCGTTGAGAAGTTCAAGAACAAGGTGAAGTTTGGATCCTATCCATCCCTGGACAACAACTACTACCGTGTTCGCCTTGTCCTTGAAGGGGAGAGGGAGGAGGACGTGGATGACGCTAAAAGGTTCATCCTGGACAACTTGCCAGTTGACTCTGTCACCCAGTTTGATCGAGATCCGCTGGCAAATGCTTGGCAGAAATTGTGTGCTTTAGCAGAGCGGAAGCCCAACGTTGCAGCTTCTATCAAGACCATTGAGGAGGCCATTGAAAAGTACACTGTGGAAGGACTATGCCTGGGGTTCAGCGGTGGCAAAGATTGCACCATCATCCTTCATATGCTGTATGCTGTGCTTCAGAAACAGTTAAAGTCTGGCGAGGAAACAATGCCACAGATTCAGTGCCTCTTCATGCGCAGTGAAAACATGTGGCCCGACACAGTCTCCTTCATCCACAACAGCGCCAAGCTCTACAACTGTGACCTGACCACTCTCTCTGAAGGCAGCTACAAGATTGCCGTGCAACAATAT
The DNA here is from genome assembly GCF_055883805.1 of Amblyomma maculatum. Lineage (NCBI taxonomy): Eukaryota > Metazoa > Arthropoda > Arachnida > Ixodida > Ixodidae > Amblyomma > Amblyomma maculatum. The sequence continues at coordinate 100,929,139 of NC_139345.1, forward strand.
CTTGCATCAAAGCCTAATATCAAGGCTTTCTTGCTGGGCAACCGTTCCACAGACCCTGGCGGTGAAAAGCTCAAGCCCTTCACTCCAACAGATGAAGGCTGGCCTCCGGTGATGCGTGTATTTCCTGTGTTGGACTGGTCATACAGAGATGTCTGGGACTTCATTCGTGACCTAAGCATTCCTTATTGTTCACTGTATGATCAGGGCTACTCATCGATTGGAGTAAATGAAGCCCCTAATGAAGTGTTGATGTATCTTGATGACCGGGGTGCTAAGCGTTTCAAGCCAGCATACATGCTAGAGGACACAAAGCTGGAGCGTTGTGGCAGGAAGTGATTTAGAAAGGGTCTGTTACTTAAACCTAGAGATATATTAATTAACTTTACCTTTGATGTTTTCTGTTGAATGACAGCATTAAATTGAGCGTGCCTTATGATTGCTATTCTCAGTTTTTATATTGACGTATATACAGCAGCCGATGTAGTTTATAGACTTGAAGGATTTAAATTTAAGGTATACATATGTTGAAGATTACTTTCGTTTATTAAACTTTTTTAAGCCCTGATCTTTTGTCATTCTTTTGCCAGTTGGCATGAGAGTTTTCAACTGCAATGTTGCAATTCTTGCAACTGGGTTCACATCTCGCGGTCTTCATTCAATACCTTTGTAAAAAGGAGTTAGTTTGTTACAGGGGGTATTCACCTGACGTCAGTAGACAGCCGACGCCATCTTTACGCCCTCTTCTGACTATACGGTCGGTAGCTTAGCTGCTTCTGTGCATCCGTTTTCTCAGTCACTCTACCTCATGCCAGCACTGATGTAATGAAAACTAAATTGGCATCATAAGTGACAGTTCAAATTATCTGCAAAGTCTGCGCAATGTGGACAGAGACAAGTGCATAAAAAACAAACCCATAAAAATGGCACCTAAGGTTGAGGCACCCTATACTTTGTCTCATAAGATATCTGCAGCACTTGGAAAGGCAGTGGAGCCCTTGTAATTGTGCTCCTAATTGCCTCTCACCCCCGTGCACTATAATAGAGAATTGTGCTTCTACTGTCACCCCCACCAATTTGGGGCAGAGAGGCGCGTAGGAGTACAATTGCCTATTGTAGTGCGCGTGATTCTGATTGGAACAGAGTGCCTCTGCCTTTCGCAGTGCTGCAAACATCTTGTGAGACGAAGTATAGACGGTTTTATTATGGGCGCTGCCAGTAGCCCACATGGGCATTTCGGAGCTTTCGCATGCAAATGTTTGCTTTTTGGAGGTACCTGACTGAAAGAAAAAATTTTTTCAGCAGCACCCAAGCCACTTGGTCAGAAGTGACCAAAATATATGCTCCTGATCGGGTCAGCTGAAGGCTACAGGACTGATTACAATTAGTGTGTAACTTTTAAGTGACACATAGAGGCGGTGGCAAACCACTGGCCGTGAAGCAAGCAAGGCAGGGCAGCTTTCGATCTACTTTTTATCCATTTATGATTTCTAGAGACAGGCTACCGTAACAATTTGAGCAATGAAAGTAAGCGAATGTAGCCGTTTCATATTATGTTTAGGAGTAATGCTAATCGTGCTACATTTTTTGGGTCAGCTGATCATTCATATACTCTTTACTGCTTGAGCAGCTACTGCGCCACACCTCCACTGGGGTTCTATTTATAAGGATCCATTATCCATTTTGGATCCGTTTACTCTGCCCTAGGCTATTTTTGTTGAGTGACAAAGGGGGGGGGGGGGGGTGTTCAAGCGTTCACTACCAGGCAGCCTACAGCATTGCCTACATAACCCAACCTCTGGTTTGCTGGTATGTGCGGGAAGTGGCGATTACTTGTCGACATCGGGTGCTGGTATCCTGCGATTACTTTGACTGGGCACTAGCTGCGTTTGTCTGACGCTGCCGTCATGCTGACATCCAGATGAGAGAGAAAATGGACAATTGATACTTATGGAATAATGACCTTAAATTATGTCCCATAATGACCTCACAGAAAGTTGCTTTTATCAAAAATTATATAGTCCATTTCTCGTCGCAAGATTTGCTTACTTCAAGAAATCACTACTATTGCTATGACCATATTCCCATTCATTATCGCAGCAAAAGCTTACGAGTGGCATTCTTTCAAAAATATATATTGTAATGCTGTTTCACTAAATGAGTTGACAAGCAGTTTATTAGGTATCGTCGTCTTCAAGTGGTACATGTTCTTTCATACTTTCGTTAACATCAGGTGAATGAATCGAAATAGTTTTTCCTCCTGATGGCATCTGGTAAATATTTACCACAAGAAATATTACCCGCTTGTTGCCCAAAGACTGCCGTTGTTGCACTGACATTCAGTTTTTCCTGTCCCTTCTCTACAAACACAGTCTTCGGAACTGGCACTAAAGACTGCCAAGGTGAAACATTTTCGCTTGGGGCTTGAAATTCAGAGGCTGCTCGTCTTCGCCTAATTGAAAGAGTTGCAACTGGGACAGCGTAGAGCGACACAAGCGCATACCACTGCTGTTAATATTTTATCTTCCGTTAATCATCTCCTTTTGGTTGCTATTTTCTCGTTAATGCGAACAACAGAGTAAAGAAAAGGGGTTTTGCTAACCGCGACACCTCTTAGTTTTAGCACTGCGTACGTAAGCATACGCAGAACCCTTGCGTACGTAGACGGCCTGCGTACTGCGCATGCGTCATACGCAGCACGATTCTTGCATACTGCGTATATGTTGTTCGCGTACGCCGATATCCCTGCCTCTGCGTGCGTTCGCGTCTTCGTGTTGCTTTCGTTGTGTATGAGAAAGCGCTGGTGTACTTCGTCATCAGGATTGCTAAAACCTGAAGCAGTAAGTACCAAGTTTCCCGTAGGCCTTACATCTGTAGTCCGGTGCCGTGTTTACAAAGGTGGCGTTCGTGACGCTGCCACAGACTAGGGGTGAAAAGTGGGCTTACCATCCATGAGGATACGTGGAAGCGAAATGTTTCAAAGCCGTTTTATGTCTTTACGGGGCACATATGATGTCGGGTTTTTTTTTTCTTTTTTTTTTTTTGTAAGGAGCAACCACAAACATCTTAGAACAGACTGAAAATAAATACCGCTAAAATGTTGCGAAGTCGTCCACACCGCCTACAGGCTCGCAATGCGCTGGATGCTTCTCCCTATCTTGCAAGCTTCTCGTATAGCCTGATATGCTGTCGTAAAAATTTTGTAATAATACCGATCATTCAAAGTAAGCAGCCCATACACAAAACTAAGTTCAAAAAGCACTTTTTAAACTTAAAACGAGAACGAAAGAGAACGGCCCATTGTAGCAGACGGCAGCGCAGACGACGCCGGCCACCGCAAACGGCATTCGTGTGAGAGACGGACTGTTGGTCGTCTGCTGCTGTGCGTGGTTCGTTTATCGTGCCGAGTAAAGACTGCCTTCAGCTTAAAAGCTTGTATCATTTGAGTGGCTGTATTTGAGAGGGAACGTAGCCTGTGCGACGACATGCAGGAAAACACGAAAAGCTCTCGCCATTGCGAAAAGCAACCAAAGTGCAGCTAGTTTTCATGGGTATGTAGGTCGTTACGACACAGGTTTATCGATGCACGTTAAAAATTGATTGGCTTTAAAATGGTGCAGCATATTTTGTCATAGTTTTTTTCTTCAAAACATTTTCCAACTTTTAAAATCTGCTGTGTTTACTGGTGCTCTCCTTAAGCGGCAAATTGATTTGGTAAGTTTTCTTTTCATGTGTTCCCATAGGCCGTGCTCCCCACTTTTACCGCCATATGTTTTGCGGTGTTTTAAATATACTCCGCCTGTCTAATAAGGCTGCATAGTCTGACAATGTGTTCTCCGAGGTACATAGGTAATTTGCGCCGAATGATGACATCATAGGCGCACTGTGAACTCAGAAAACTGCTTTGACATCGTTTCTCTACGCCCAACGGTTTGCTTCTCCGCATTTAAATTTTGCACGGGGTTGTATTGTTAATTTTCACTTTCTACTACGTTTTCAGGGAGTAGTACTATCCCGATTCCGTCAAAGTTATTCATTATATCTTCATCCTCTGCAACAACAACCTACCAAAGCAGCACATCTGCAGCATGTGCTTTATCGCTCACCTGTCGGAAAAGCAATGAAGCAAGCGTTACTGCGCTGAAAAATTCATGTTTGGATGGCCGCGAGGTGGCACTACACAAGCCACTGCGCTTGATGCGTTAGCTTCCGGACTCCTGCGTACGTATGGGCTTCCGACCAACTAAAAGTCTTTCTGTAGCATATATGCGACCATGCCGTAGCGTTCCGCAAGGTACGTGGGCTGTACGTACGTAGCGCTCACTACGCAGAACTAAAACTCTATCGGAAATGAAACGATCAGGGAAAGGAAGGAAAGAACGAGGCGAAAAAAGAAAGAATGGGGATGAGGGTATGTAAAAAAAGGCTTAAAGAAACGCATCGCTTTCATCGGCTAACCAGCTTAGACACTTTTCAGCTATTCGAGACACTTAATTTGTGTGCGCAAACGACTACGCAACGCGTGCGCTTTCTCCGTGGCGTCCCCGCTGCTATCACCGCGTCCCACATACCAGAGAGGAGGAACGGCGCTGCGCGGTTCGGTTCAAGGCTATTTTCTTCCTCGCCGTGAAAACGGTCTATAGTTATAGTAGTGGCACCGACCCGTTTGCAGTCGATGCGCAACTGCACGGTAAGCGTCGATATGTGGCCTTGCATAAATATGTGCGATATTCATGAGTTCCTTGTGATAAGGACGAACTTCGTCACACGAAACCAACAGACCACTCGAAGGATACAACTTAAAGTCCCTTGATAAAACGAAAGTAGCGACTTTCTGTGAACTTTGCCGCCGCTCCGCGCCCCCTCGCAGATCCTCCTCTCTCAACTCTCCCATCGGCGCTCTTCTCAACGGTGATTGGCTCCGCGGGCCATCGCCAGGAAAAGCGCGCGAAAAGTTCGCTCTTTTTGTGTTTTCATTTTTAGCCGGCGCCATTTTTTAGGCAGCCGCTGTTTGTAGGAGCGATCTACCTAGCATTCCGCGCTTACACTTCGCGCTATTCGCGCTGTTTTAATTCAGCGCTATACCGAGTGGCTGCATATTTATTTGCACAAGCTGTCGTGAAAAAGGCTTTTCGCAATTCCGAGCAGAAAGAAGGCCACCATTCGAATAAAAAAGTGGTTCAACAACATCGGCCGCAAGCATTTCACCCGGCCGACGAAGACTACTCACCTCTGCTGCCTGTGCGACGTACTGTGCATTTGTTCCAAGCGACATGAAACTACTTGCAAGCGCATCACAAAGCTGATAATCTCACTTAATGCACTGATCATTTTGCGCCGTTATGCGCGTTATTGTTTTGACTTCATGGTTGCGCTCAACGTGCTATATAATAGCGACAGCTGATGCATACAATGCGCATACAATAGCCGCTTTAATTTCTGAACTAAAGGTCTCGCTTTTCAGTGCGAACGCGTGCAATGAAGGAGATTGTTAATTCATTAATAGGTTCATGTCGCTGGAGAGTGTAGAGGACTCTTTCGCAGAACTTGTCCACAGAGTGTATATATATCCGCACATCGAAATTTTGTCTCTTTAGGCCTCGAAATTAGACCTCGTCCTAATCTGGCGATAATTGATGTCCAACCTAATTTGAATATTTACTGGTTACGTCCAAATTTCGGTGGGCCTCCCTCAGAATGTAGCCCCAGAGACCCCTTAAATTTGACCACTTCGAAAGGTGGCAAAATTAATGACCAACCTCATTTGCGTAGTGCGAATTCAGGGATTACCTCCAAACCTAGGTGGCCTATTCCCAAAATTTAGCTCTCTGGACCCCCGAAATTTGTCCTCGCCTGAATTTGACCAAAATTGGTGTCCGAACTATTTGAGTATGGGAAATTCAGTGGTAATCTACCAATATAGGAGGGCCACCCCCGAAATGTGGCCCTTTGAATCGCCAAAATTTGACCTGGTCTGTGTCTGACCGGAAATTGGTGTCTATAACCTAATATGCGTATGGCCAACTCAGTCTTGACTTCCAAATTTAGGTGGGCCTCCTTAATTATTTGCCTAGTTAACGGGCGTCATGTTCATTTTCGTAGCGTAGAGTAGCCGTCGGCCTTGGACCCGAGAGGTCTAGTGTGTACAAAGAAAACAATGCTGTTTGGTCTTGAGATTTTGTACGTGCGCACCCTGTCGCAGTTATCGACATAAGGCCTGTACTTCCACATTTTCCCACTAAAGAGTTGAAAGCGTTGTGGGTCACGTTTATTTAGTCTAGTCAAAGCAAAAGAAAAAAATGTTGGTCATACTAAAATTAGAATTGACACCAATGTGGATGAACTTCCGACAAGGTGAAGTATCGATGGTCGACAGGGCCAAATTTTGGGGTACGGATGACGGGAAATCGGTGCCCTGATCTTGGCTCTCGGTTTTAGCTCGACGTCACTTCAAGGCTGCCGACAGCAGGAGCAAGATCCGTTTCATTGTTAACAGAAAAAAGTTGATATTCGATCGTTTTCAAGCAGCCGCGAAAATTTTTAACTACGAAAACAACTAAGCAGCTACATGTACACTGAGCGGTAGCAACCTCAGTCTAAACTTTATTGAAAAATTTTAGAATGACCACTAAAGCATTTGTTCCAGCCTCTTGCTAGCAACCATCGCATTAATGAAACTCCGCTCGTTACCAACTGCATAAACTTTACTACCGCTAAAATTAGTTTGAGGTGAAAATACATTTACCTCAGCATCAGTATGGTGAGAATATTCAGGAATGTTCAAATATATAGTAAATATTATGCTTAATATATTATGACGGGTTGAGACACACGGTAATGAAAAGTCAAAAGGAATGTGAGGTGTATGCGGCAAGCGGTTTTTGTTCATGCGGCAAGCGCTCGTAATTTGCACTTTCATTGCGCGTACGAGACGCTAATTTATGTGGCTCGCGGTACAGTCAAGCAAGTCGCATGTCTTATTCGTGTCTTTATTCGATAACAGAGCGTGGAAAAAGCGCAAACTTAAGAGCGCGCGCGCGTGCCAGCCAACTTCCCGGACGGCGAAGGAGCGCTGCCCAAAAAAGCGTGCCGTGTGCAGCGCGCGCAGGCGGCGGGCGAGGATATTTGAGGAGGAAAGTGCCGGAGTGGAGGAGAGTGTCGCTACTTTCAAATTATCGAGGGACTTTAATACAACTATGTTACAAGCGCCTGGTTAAAGAGCCGCGGTTGAAGCAGACGAACTCGCGCTTTGCGAAATTGCATGCGTGCCGTACAATGCTTATCCCAGCTAAACCACCGAGTCCTTGTAGCTCAAATTTAGCACAGAAATGGCATTTTGTAGTCAGTATTTTTATACCAAGCTTGTTCGGTGTACTTGCCTATTTGCTCAGAAGAAGTCGGATGTTTGCATCGTCTGTGACGACAACGAAGCAAAAGAAGCCGCTGCCACAGCGATGGCCCCGCTCCGGTGGCGCCACCTCGTTGCGTCGCAGACCCGTTCGATTCAGCTGCACTCTTTGCACCAGTTCCGTAAAACTCTGCCGCTGTGTCGCAAGCGTGCAGTGCCAGTTCCAGCAGTTTAGGTGCAGCATCGGCACTAGCTGCATCCAAACGAACGGTACAGTGCAGGCCAGGCCGTCTGCTAGCCTTGGCGTCGCCAACAAGCTGCGGTCGGCTGTGTGCAACTCGCGTCAGCCGACGCCAACGTCCCTTTTAACTTCATGAATTTTCAAATAGCACATGGCAACGACGTTTTCGGCATGTGCGTTGTAATAAACGGCACTTGTCAACTAGAACACGATCGAGTTCGCCAAGGTAATCGTTACGCGTACTCACAAGAAGTAGTCTCACGCATGCGGTGTGATGCATGCTGATTATATACTTCAATCATGATCATGTGCGCTTCGATCGCTGGCTGCCGCAAAAGGTGCATATATATATATATATATATATATATATATATATATATATATATATATATATATATATATATATATATATATATATATATATATATATATATATATATGCGTTTGCACAACGCGTACCTGATGCGATATGCTATTTGAAAATCTTCATGTTTGGGATGATTAGCTCCGTTTGAGCGGCATATACACGTGCGATAGGATTCATTCATTCATGAATATGCGATGCATATATGTACAAAAGCCGACCGCATGTGGTCGGCTAGCTGTGAATTATATTGCCACTCACATCAACAGGCGCCAACATGCCGAATAAGATCAATTTTCAAATAGCACATCGCAATAAAGCGTTGGACGAACCAGCGTGTATGCGGACCATGCAGCAGCTGGCACGAAGCGCAAACTTCGATCACGATTGAAGTCAGCATGAACATTAACGCATGCACGTGCTTACAATTGTTAGACATGGTTTGAAGTACGCATCGTCGTTTCTTTGGCGAACACGGGCACCGTTCTCGTTGAGTGGAATAACTAGGGTCGCTTCACTGTTTATCACAACACGCAAGCCATCGTCGCGCAACTGTCGTCTGCTTTCATGCGGCGGCTGCAGCTGTACCATTTCGGCACTGACCACTGAGGAGGTGCACAGTTCTGCTTAACTTTTCGTGAACTCAACCTGCACGACGCCTGCACTTTTTGATACGAACAGCGTAGTGCAGAGGGCGCCATGTTGCATCGTTGAAACGAATGGTGAAGTGCAGCACCACGTGAACCAGTTCACGTAGTGCAGGTGAAACGAACGGACCTTTCAACAAAACTCTTCAAATACAGTGAAGTTTTGGCCAAACTAAGTTTCGCTTGTTATATTTATAAATAAGTTTATAAAGGTTTTCAAACCTTCCGCAAAAAAAAAAAAAAAAACTCTGCCCGCCTACGTTCCTTTACCCAAACGATGCCAACATCCAACCATCCAACTACTTCGTCAGCCCGTGATGTCAGTGGAGATGCGGCGGCGCTGGCGACAGCAGTGACTTTCGTGGTGTAGGCAAAAGCTCGGGTCGTCTGCATTGGATGCGCGGCGCTTGCTGTTACAAACGCAGAAGTCCTCTAAATACTTGGATTGCCGCAAAACACGACAAGGAGGTGTTGGCGGCTCACTGCATGCGCATGGCTGCACACGGAGATGCATGTTGTTATGTTGCCGCGCTGCTCTTTTACCTGGAATATGGCGTGTGAGTGCAGGAAGAGCAGCTGTGCCCGGATCGTGGCAACAGCTCGCTGCCAGGGAACATCCAGAAAACAAGTCCAGTCCATTTTCGACATAGATTTTGCATTTTCCGTGACACTTACGCGGTTGAGCCGTGCCAGCCATAAGTGACGCCGCATCTCTGCGAGTTGTTTCGTTCGGGCGGAAACGTTCGTGTGTGCTTTAAAAATTTATGTAACATTTTGAACCACTTAAGTGCGATAAGGCGAAAGCTTTTGTTTTAAACTTCGCTGATTCCTGGTTTTACTGTCTGCTTCTGTAGGCTGTGTGGTGCGGCGTTTGAGGAAGCGGTAAATGAAAGGCGCCGAAAGGACGCCTGGATCGGTATGACGCGATAGCGTAAGCTACCAGCCAACATATAAAGCCCCGCTTTAACCGAGCCGTATGAACGTGCCTGCGTGGCCAAGGGGTAACGTGAATGCAAGGGCCTTGGCAGGCTGATTCTGATATATCACCTCCCATATGAAAGGAGAGGCTCGAGTTGGCAGCGCCTGCCGCCAAACGTAATGTAAGGAAGCCTTACGTCAAGTTAGTGCTCGGCCTTGTCAGCTGCCAGCTACCGCCTCCCACATAACGAAAGCGTATTAATACATCCCCCCTTTGGAGGGTATGGGCCCAGGGTGGCCCACCTTGATCTATGGTGGCCGTCATCTTGGGTGACATCACGTGACATAGGGTGGCCGCAAAGTGTGTCACCTATGAGCCATTAAAGGCTCTCGCCTTTAAAAAGCCCCGGCCGTTCGCGCAGCTCTTCAGCTTCCATTGCTTGCACTGTATACGGCTATCGCATTCCACGACAGCTCAATAAACCATAGCTGCGGATGCCACTGCTTGTGGAACCCCACGCGCGCACTACAGCATTTGATACATACGTTCGCCTTGTTCTTTCGGCGGATACAAAAATGGCCGACTGCGCCACAATTACCCAAAATGCACTGCACGCGGCGCATTAGTGAATACCGCTTTACATGCTGCCTTGATATGTCACCGTGAAAGCTTAAGTCGCAGTGGTTGATTTAGAATTTTTGTGATGTTGATATCGGGCAGCACATGCTTTGATACACATCAGTATAGGCTCATTATGTAGAATCGAACACTTTTCTAGGCAAGTACATAATGATTGCCAACGTGGATAAATTTGCGGCCACCTTGTGATCATCTTGCCTTTCCACTACACAAGGAGTCGTAATGCTTAGCATGTCTGCTCTATTGTACAAGTACAGCCACTGTGATGGTCATACACATTGATGTTGGCCAATCAGCAGCAGGGCTGGTGCCTTAAGTATGAACGACTAGAAGCTTCAAGCATTAAAATGATGATTAATTCGTATTTATTGTTGCGAAAACAAAAGCTCGCCTCGTCGCATATGCCTTAGCCGCAGGTGGCAGGAACTGCCAACTTCGGTCTCTCGTTTCATATGGGACGGTTATGTCAGAATCAGCCTGCCAGGACCCTGGTATTCACGTTACCCCTATAGACCACTAAGGCACGTTCATGCGGCTTGGTTAAAGCGGTGTTTTATATGTGGGCTTGTAGCCCTAGGCTATCGCGTCATACCCATATTTAGATGCAATTAACGCCTACGCCTTTACCATCACCACCTGAATTCCAAATGGTTCAGCCTTAACCTGTCTGATGACGCTTCCTTTAAACAACATGGTCATTGTTTTACGAACTCTAGAGATGCAATCTATTCCTATTTTTCTTCCTGCTTTGAAAGACCCCTGAAACTTGCTGTCCACGAAATATATCCAACTCCATTCGGGGCGACGCGACAACACGTACCGAAACTCAGGGTTTTTAAACCTGAGCTGAAATTTTACTGCGAGAAAACCAATGCTTTCGAACACGCAGAGAAAGAAACAAGAGTGTGGCGATTCATTTTAGTTGCCGCTGTTTATTTTCAGTTTACCACGTACATGTAGGCAGCATATGTTGAATTAGCGATAAAAATATATTTTATTGTTAGGAAATGTTTTGACGCAGACCGAACAGCTCATCACAGGGGACACATGGGTATTGTCGCTATAGCTTCTGTTACAGGAGTGACAGAAATAACCTAATTTACTGCGTCGAAAACGGATATGTCACTTGCTAGGCGTGCGAGGCTCGTTAAGGGCCGCTGTGAACATCTGGTGAACAGAAGGTCCAAGTTCAGTCCGGTGGAATTCTGTATTTGCAGTTCTGAAAAGTACGAATTCAGAACAAATGTATAAGCAGTAAAATACACTGATAAATGCATCTTCAAGCGAAGCATGCCGCATGTCGTAAAAAGAAAAAATAGGAGGATATTTAAGCTGCGCCGTTACGGATATGACGCTACAGGGTTTCACACACGCGGACGATGCTTTTTCCGCATTTAATTTTTATTTTATCTATAATTGCTTCATACACCGATAATTAGCATCAGCAAACATTGACTTTTCATCCTGAGCAGCTTGACATATTTGAACGCATTTTCATTTTTTTTCAATAATTCATTTGATCAATTACACACTCTAAATGTTTCTTAATTATCATCCTTAAGCAGTGACTTCATTCTGAGCATCTTGATACCTTTGAACCACCCTTTTTCCTATTTTTTTTTCATCAGTTAATCAATTGATTACAAAATTACAGTGATTTCATTAACTCGTCACCGCCAATCACACACCAATCAATCATCAATCGCTAGAACCGCAAATTACTGTGTTACAATTTTTTTTACGCAGACCCTGATCATTTCCGATACGCGGTGCCGACTACTACGCTGACGAGTTTTTCGACCGAACGAGCTGTATCAGCTGTCGCTTAAAAATGCCGTCTATCCATGCTACACATAGATTAACTCATTTTAGGAATGCATGCGTGTTGTTCAATGCGCAGCACAAAGAAAGCTGCCACGTGTTCCAGGTGAGGTAGGTCTGGCGATTGCAAGCCTTGGCCTTCCGGGGCTGTGGGCCTAGAGGTTGTGTTTGCGGTGGAAGCTCCTTGCCAGAGTGGCATCTATTCATTCCGTCGCTGTACTCGTAGCTTCCGTGGCAGACGACGAATGATGTGAGTCGCGTTCCCTCTTTCAGTGTGTCTTGCCGCATTCTTCCAAGTCTCTTATGTCCGCACGAAGCAGCGATAGAGGCTCAGCCGAAGCCATTTTGGAGCCCCGCGCATTTTAGTGCGAAAGCACTCACACGATCCCCATTATTTGTGCCTTCGGTTTAATTGGCTAAGCGGTTTCGTGAGGTCACAACCACGTGGCCTCGAACGGCTAATTCAAACTCAATCCTGCGCTTAATTAGTGTCAGGATTCTCCTGGGGCTGAATCACATAGCATCCCAGACCTTGCCACGTGGGAAAAGCTGATCCGGAACCATTACCCGGGTCAGCAGACTCATCATCCGTCAGGCGGATAGAGCTTACTGCAAGGCTTTCTCCTCAGTCTCCGGTGCTAAGAGCTGGCTTAGAGGCACCCTCTCCTAATTGTTGGACCCAGACCAGCATGATGACGAGAATAACGTTCATTCATTCATTCATTCCAAAGCACAAGTCTCCCCCAACGGGTCTTTCAAGTTTGCTAGCCAACAGAGTGATATAGTCTATGACCATGACCTCTTCTGGTGTTTTCACATAAAAAAAAAAGAATACATTGGAGCGGATTCGAACCGGTCCGGTTTGAAAGTGAGTACCCGAGTTCCAAGCGTCAGCCACTGAACCACCGCGGATGGTACTTTTCGCTCGTCATTAAAACATTTGCCATTTGACGCGGCGGCTCCCAGATGACGCCACATGTACAGCTGCAACTGAAACTTCTGTATTCAGTTAAATAATAATAATAGTAATAATAATAATAATAATAATAATAATAATAATAATAATAATAATAATAGTAATAATAATAATAATAATAATTGGTTCACAGGAAAGGAAAGGCGCAGTATCTGTCACTTGTCCTGCGGGCATCTGAACCGCGCCGTTAGAGAAGGGAGGCATTGCACCCGCCACTGCTTCGGTGGTGGATGACGGCTGTTGCGACGTGCGTATTTTCCTCTACCTCTTTTTTTACTTTCTTCTCTATTTTCTCCTCTGTCTGCCCGAGGTAGCGAAGGTGGCTCAGATACAGAGCCAGTAGCAGGCCCGTGCATTTCCTTGTCGTTATTCCTACAGTCGCAGCAACAATAAGAGGAGAGAGGAAGGTGGGAGTTATTATAGCGGAAAGAAAGGAAGAAAGAAAGAGGTGCGTAGTGGAGGGCTCCGGAGTAATTTCGACCACCTAGTGATCTTTAACGTGCACTGACATCGCACAGCACACGGAAGAAATTTCGTTTCGCCTCCATCGAAAGGAGGGCGCTGCGGTCGCCGACGGGAGGGGACGTGCTTCTCATCGGCCCCTGCTGTTATGCCAATTACCGCAGTGTTAATTTACAGTTACCGCGATATATTTGGTACCAAAGTGTGCGCGAAGGTGCGGGGCATCGACCGGTACCAGTTTTGACCAAGCGGTACGTGATTCTCCCGATTTACGAGGACTTTTCTCTGGTGCGGTGCGGACTTTTCTCTAAGCCTAACGTCGGCCTACCACGAGTACGGCCACCGGTGGCGACGGGCCCGGCCGCTAGGCCTAACCCGGCGACGAGTACGACCAAGATGGCGTCCGAAATGGAAGTGGCCACGTCGATGGGAGACAACATGACGTCAGCACCGAACATCGACAGTCTCGGCGGGCGTACGTGCATTGAAGTTCAAGGAGAGGACATTACACCGGAAGAAGTCGAAGGCTGGTCGGCCTCCGGCAAGCGCGTCAAGCAGATCATGGCCGGCAAGGAAAACGGTGAGTCCGCCGCCATTACTCGCCAGTCTAGACCCAAGACTAGGGCCAGCTTTGCTAAGAGAGTTGCAGCCTCGGTAACGAAAGCGGCGAGGATGCCGATGGACATGCCGAAGGAAGACACTAAGATAGTCATGAGACCACGGGGAGGTCTCAACGTAGCGAGAACTGAGGTTTCAACAATTATGTCGGCCATCATGACGGCGGCTCGAGTAACGAAGGAAGAAGCCAAAGCAGACACCATCTGCACGAACGCGCAGCAAAACATCATCGTGGTCAGCACCCCGGACGAGAGGCGTTCCACGCTGTACTCTAAGGTCAAAACCCTTAACGTAGGAGACAGGACATACGAAGTCAGCGCCTACCGAAGGGCGCCGGACGGCACGGTCAAGGGAGTCATCCGAGGCATAGCCGTAGACGACACCCCGGAGGAGATAGCCGAAAACATCGTGAACCCGTGCAACCCCCTAGCGGTGGAGGCGCACAGAATCGGCAATACAACCACGGTGATAGTACTCTTCGCAGGAGAGAAAGTACCGAACTACGTCAAGTATGGCTCGATATTAGTCAGGTGCGGGCTTTACCGCAAGCACTTTGACGTGTGCAGGCAATGCGGCAAGATCGGCCATAGAAGAGACGTATGCCCGAATCCCAACACCAGAGTATGCTTCGGCTGCGGAATCGCGAACCCCAGCGAGGATCACAAACGCGAATGCAAGCCCTAGTGCAGGCTCTGCGGGGGACAGCATCCAATGGGCGAGAGGGAATGCAAGAACAAGTACAAGATGCCGTATGTGCTCAAAAAACGGAAATGGGAACGCAAGATGGAAGCCATGCAGCAACAACTGGATCCGAAAAGCTTTCCGCCGCTGCGAGAGCTGTCTGCCGAGAGACCCCGCGGAGATTCGAGGCAGCGCGACAGCAGCCGCAAGAGGGACAACAGCAAGGGAGGCAGGAGCGCCAGCCGCCACAGACCGTCGCAATCGGGGGAAAGAGTCGCCTGGGCCGAAACAGTCAAGGCAAACATGGCAGAGAAGAGACAACCACCGGCGCAAAACGCCACTAAGAAGTTCCAAGAAGAGAACGGGGTGGTAATAAAAGCCCTAAGAGACGAGAACGAGAAGCTAAAGCAGAGAATCGCCGAACAGGACGCAACCATCAAGGAAATCAACGCGAAGCTAACGACATTAATTGCGATGCAGCAAAAGCAGCAGCTGCTGCCGAAGCCCGCACAAGAGAGGAAACAAGAAGAGATAACCGAGGACGAACCAGAGGTCAAGGTGGACCCGAGAGCCACGAAAGCGGCGGGACCGGCTCCCAAGAGGAGAGCCATAGAGGGCGCCAAGGAACGAAAGACAATGGAGAGAATCGAAAAACAGGACGACAGACTCGACCGTCTCGAGGCGATCAGCAAGGTAAGCAACGAAAGCCTTACTGCGCTCGCGCAAACGGTTCAGCAGATGACAACGAACATACAGAGCACGATCCAGAACATGATGGCGCAAACGCAAGCACAGCTGCAGACGCAGATACAGGCACAAATACAAGGTATGGAAGCACAGATCATCGCCAAACTGCAGCAATCATGGACGGGACAGCACGTACAGCAACATCCACACCACCAGTGAGAGACCTCTTGGTCTGGCACTGGAACTGCAACGGCTTTACCGGCAAGAGAGCGGTGCTGCAGCAACACTTGCAGCAACTAACGAGGAAACCAGACGTCATAATGATTCAAGAAACACACAGCGAAGAGACGCCGAGACTGCCGGGCTACCGGTCGCACGACAGCCCGCCGAGCAAAAGGGACACGTCCAAGGGCAAGGGCAGAGGGGTCTGCACCTTCGTTAGGAAAGGGATCACCTTCGTGGAACACGAAATGATCGGCAGAAGCGCCATCGAACACTGCACGGTGGAAGTAATCACGGGCAAGAAGAGAAAGGAGAGCACTTTCCTGGTGAACGTCTACAGCAATCCGTCCCACGGACAACAGAAATTCAAGGCACTGCTCCACAAGGCAACTTCAGTCGCGGGGAGCAATACGCTCGTAGTGTGCGGAGACTTTAACGCTCCGAGCCAAGACTGGGGCTACCACAGAACGACGGTCAAGGGGAGAGAGCTGATGCAAGACGCTACCGACGTCGGACTGAACCTAATCACGGATCCGGCCTTTCCCACCAGGATCGGCACATCTGTTACGAGAGACACAACTCCGGACCTTACCTTCGTCAAAACTGACGGAGGATCAAGAGAAGCGAAATGGAGAAACACGGGCCAAGAGCTGGGCAGCGATCACTACATCGTGGAGGTCGTCGTACCGCTCGAAGGCCAAGGCAACACCGGCATAAGGAAGCATCGCATTACGGACTGGGACGCCTTTCGAAAGGCGCTATCCGCGGTGCAAGTGGACATTACGGACATCGAGCAATGGGCGGCCAACGTCGTTGAGACGACGGAAGGAGCCATCAAAGAGCTAGAGACGGACGAACGGATAGACAAGATGGACAGTCGGCTGGCCCACCTGATAGAAGCCAAGCAGTCCATAAAAACGAGGTGGCAGAAGCGACGAACCAACCGAAGTCTAAGGAAGAAGATCGCCGAGCTCAACAGGCAGATCGAGGTCCACTGCAGGGTGCTATGCACCCAACAGTGGAACGAGGCCTGCAACGAAGCCGACGGACAGATGCACAAGGGCAAGACGTGGAACATGCTGCGGCACCTCCTCGACGAAACCAAGACCAAGGGCCACCAACACAACAACCTGGCCAGGATCCTACACAAGGCAATCTGCGAACACGGGGAAGACGAGGTCAAGCGGCGCTTGGACGCCAAGTACCTGCCGACCACCCCCACGGAAAGACACCCGGATTACCAAGGCAAAGAGAACGAGACGCTAGATCGCGACATCCAGACCTGGGAAGTCAGAGTTGCCCTGCAGGATCTCAATGGAAGGTCTGCCGCGGGTCCCGATCGAGTGACCAACAGAGCGCTCAAGAACCTCAACGAAGCGGCCATCGAAACGCTCACGAACTTCTACAACAAGTGCTGGCAAGAAGGAAGGCTACCCAAGCAATGGAAAGCAGCCAAGACGATCCTCATCCCCAAGGCTGGCAGGCCGCCCAACATAGAGAACCCCAGGCCGATCTCGCTCACTTCGTGCGTGGGAAAGGTCCTCGAGCACGTTCTCATGAACAGGTGGCAGCGTTACCTGGAAGAATCGGAGTTTTACCCAAATTCTATCATCGGGTTTCGGAACAAACTCGGGGCGCAAGACGCCATGATCTTACTGAAGAACGAGATCATCGACGATACGACGGGCACCAAGGACAACAGAGCCGTACTCGGGCTGGACTTGCAGAGCGCCTTTGATAAAGTGAGGCACTCGGCTATCCTGGCCCAAGTATCCAGGCTAAACATGGGCAGGAGGACATACCTGTACATCAAAGACTTCCTGACGGAACGGACCACCGAAATCTGTGCGGGAGACCTGCAGCTCGAAGAGAAGAAGCTGGGCAGCGTCGGAACTCCGCAGGGGTCGGTAATCTCCCCGCTACTCTTCAACCTCGTGATGATCGGGGTGGCCACCCGACTAGAAAGAGTAGCGGGAGTCCGGCACACCATCTACGCCGACGACGTTACGCTATGGGTACCGGGAGGAAGCGACGGACACATCGAGACAACGCGGCAAGAAGCGGTCAACGCCATCGAGGAGCAGCTGGACGGGTCTGGACTCGTTTGCTCTCCGGCCAAGTCAGAACTGCTGGTGATTCCCCCGAAAGGATCGGGCAGGAAAAGAAAGAATATGGAAGTCAAGTACGAGCGTCCCAAGATCACGGTCAAGACGGCGGGAGGACAAGTAATACCGGAGGTCGAGAAGATTCGAGTACTCGGGCTGCTCATCCAGCGAAACCGAGCCAACGGTGAAACGGTCAACAAGCTCGCGGGCAAAGCGGCTGCGGCAATGAGACTCATCAAGAGGGTGTCCAACAGAAAAGCGGGGATGAAGGAGGAGAGCCTGACTAGGCTCGTTCAATCCTTCGCAGTTAGCCACATAACGTACGTGGCCGCCTTCCACAACTGGAGGCCGAGTGAACGTAACAAGATAGACGCCACCATACGCAAGGCGTATAAGGCGGCACTCGGTCTCCTCAGGGGCACGAGCACCGAAAAATTCATGGCGCTGGGAGTCCACAACACGCTGGACGAAATAGCCGAAGCACAGAGAACGGCGCAACTCGAGCGTCTCTCTGAAACGAGAACCGGAAGACAGATACTGCGGGACCTTGGCCTCGAACCGAGGGAAGGCAAGCAGCAGAAAGACGTACCTATACCAGATAGCATCAACAGAAAGCTCAGGGTCTTCCCGATCCCGAAGAACGTGAACCCCGAGCACAACAGAGAGCGGAGGTTGGCGAGGGCCAGGGCTCTCGTAGACCTCCACGCCAGAGAAGAAGGCGCCGCCTACGTGGACGCGGCGGAGTATCGAGGGAACACCGACGCATACGCGGCGGTGGTTGTCGGGGCATCGACGGGTGCAACGAAGACCGCGGTGAGCGTCCGGACTCGAGAAGCGCACTGGGCGGAGGAGGTGGCCATCGCCTTGGCCGTTTCCGACCCCGGATGCACTACAGTGTTGTGTGACTCTAGAACGGCAGTGAAGAACTACGCCAAGAGTAGGGTATGTAGTGAGGCCGCGCGCATACTGCGCAAGGCCGAAGACATCGGACGCAAAAGTCCTGTGGTGATCAAGTGGTTTCCGGCCCACATGGGCAGTGACGTGTCGGAACGCGGAAACATGAACCACAACGAGACGGCCAACTCGGCCGCGCGAGGACTAACCAACCGCGCGGCTACAAGCACGGCCGACTCGGAGTCTTGGTCGCGGCGCAGTGCCAAGGACAAGATGACCACCTTCAACGAAATAGTGAAATGGTACAGACTGAACAGACAGACTATGCCGCCACCTCACCCGGGGCTTACCCGGAAGGAGGCAGTGTTATACAGACAGTTACAGACGGGGTCCCTGCTCACCCCGGTGCTAGCTAAGCACATGTGTCCGAGTGTGCACGCGAGCGACATGTGTAGACTGTGCGCGAAGGAGAGAGCCACCGCGGCTCACATCCTTTGGGACTGTAGCGTAAATCCACGCGAAGCCAGCGAGAAGACGACGATCCCGCCGCAGCTAGAGGCTGCAACGAGGAGCTGTGATCAAGAGACACAACTCAAGGCCGTCCAGCAGGTCTCGGCAGCTCTAGAGAGGCAGCGACCGAGCGAAACCGAGGAGAGGGGGGGCAGCACCCCCAAGAAGGGGGCGGCGGCCCTCTCGAACCCGCGGAAGTAGCGAGGGACGTAACAAGACCTCAAGGAGCACGACGCACGAGACTGACGTAGTGGCCGCGTCGCGGTAAAAGCTTGTCCTCCCTGCTTGGAGGGAGCCTAACCGATTCTGCAGGCATTTTAAATAAAAGTTGTTCTCTCCCCCCCCCCCCCCCCCCCTTAAATAAAAACTTAAAAAATTCGCGGAATGAAAATGCGATATGTTAAAAGCGCTATGTCATCCACTCTTTAGACGAAAGTTAATCCTTTCGGTCATTTCGCGGTGATATTGCGCACGCATAAAAAGATAAAGCTTATCTCTCGTATTGTCCTGTTATAAATGTTTGCTGAAGAGTTGAACGCGATTGCGTTATCGGGCCCTTCCCGTTGGCATCGTGTAGTCACTATAGGCCCTCTTTTGTTCAGTCTGAAGCCACGATCGAGCCTCCGTGACCTACGTTACAACAAAAAAGAAAAGCCTCCTTGGCCTATGCATAGACAGGGTGCCCGTCTCACATTCCGAAGGTCCTGTGTTCGAATCCCGCCCCTCCAAAAATAACGCATTCGTTCTTTTTCAGCTCAAGTACCCTCCTCTGCTTACAAGAAGCATCCTAAAGAATTCCTTGTCTGTCTGAATATTTTTGACCTGTTCATGAATTTACGTGACAAGCGAATTGAGAGATATCCATTTACTCTCGGTGCGGATGGACGGACGGACAAACGGAGGTGAAAATTTAGCAGTTAAACGCACTCCTTCATTGAACAAAATGTTACAGGCAATCTGAGGATAGCGCATCCATTATTTATGTGCGACTAAATAGTTCATCCAAGCATCAGTCGTTGTTCCCCGATATAGAAGAAATCGTAACATTATATGCCAGCTGAGAACATAATGCACGTGTGCGATCCATCACCCAGTTAAAAGTTGATGACGTTTGCACCAAACGACGTTCTGTCAAGCCACGTCGGGCATGGCATGAGCTCCGCAAGTGTCATTATAAGTATGCGTCATTTCTTTCGTAAAAAAATACCAGTTTTTTTACGAAGATAAGTTTCGTGGCCAAAACTTTACTATCCTTGTGGTATAGCAGAAGAAACCACCTCGGTTTGGTGAAGTATGTACATTTAAAAAGTATTCATGTGTTGAAACATGGCGAGTTTTTCGCTAATTGCATTTAGAAGGAAGGTAAGCCTCGAAAACAGCAATACTGATCCCCATACTTAAGCTAGGAAAAGGTAGATTCTGTGCTGAAAACTCTCGTCTGATTACCCTGACTAGTTGTCTCAGCAAAAGTTTTGAGCGTTTTGCCAATACGCGACTAGTGTAGTACGTTTTGGGAAAGAATAAGAGCATCTATAGGTTTCAATGCGGATTCAGATGTCATCGATCTGCAGTTTATCTGTTCTTGCAGCTCGAAACACGCAAATACGGGAGGCTCATGCAAATAGCCAACATTGCTTTTCCGCATTTTTTTTTTTATCTAGAAAAAGCATATAACACAAACTTGAGATACGGAATTCTTTTGGACTTCGTAAACAGTGGAATCGGTGGCAATATGTTCAAACTGCATTAAAGACTTTCTATCGTTTCGCACATTTAGATTAAGATTGGGAACACTCTTTCCGAGTGTTCATTAAAAAAAATGGCGTTCCCCAAGGCAGCGGTTTGAGTGTTACGCTATTTTCTCTTAATTAAACTCAGTAAAGAGTGTCATTACGCCTAGTGTACACTGCTCGCTATTGGCAGCCTATAGTGAAGTTTGATTTGGCGATCGCCGCGCCGTAACACATATCCTAGTGAGAAGAACAAATACTTTTGAGGGCGTTTTCATGCCACCTGCATGAGCTTACAGGTATCAGATTGCACGCTCTGTCGAAGCTTTGCATGGCGTGTGTCAGATAACTGGGATGCATCGAGAGCGCCCGACCAAGGACGTTATCTGCCACACGCGTATCTATAATGGTGCTGAATATGGTCGGTCGTTTATCGCGAACGCGAAGCGGCTAACAGCAGCATTTTTGAGGCACGCTGCAGGACAATTGCAGCGCCACCTAGGCAGTGCAGGTTCCCTATACGTAGACTGCTTACAAATAAGTTTCGCGTCTTGTAACCTTGCCGTCTGTAAATGACAGATACAGACAACTATCAACCGTCTTACAAAAGGTGCTAACGAAAACAGTATTTACTTTTTCCTTAAAAAACAAAACAAAAACAGTTCAGTTTGTTTTTCACGCAAGCGAGGTCTGCCTCCGCAGTCGTTCCTTAGCATCATTGGGAAACCCATCCTTGGGAAAAAAGAAAAGTTTCTCGGGATGCTCTTCGATATTAAACTAATATTTGGACCACACATTACGTCTCCGTGCACAAAAAGCAATAAATATTCTTCAAATTTTACACCAGAAGGCATGGAGTGCCGGCAAAGATTGCTTATTTCAGCTATACTGCTCGCTAATCCGTTCAAAGCTGAAATTTGGGTGTATCGTCAATAGTTCAGCCCGAAAATCAACTTTAAAAGCTTTAGACCCTGCGTCTTACTCCGGCTTAAGAATTGATTTTGGCGCATACAGAACATCCCCTATTGAGAGCCTGTATATGGAATGCCATGAATAATCTCTCAAATCATAAAGAAGTTTCTTAACACTGACATACGCACAAAATATATTTTCATTGCCTGGTCACCCATGCAAACCTATATTTGAAAACAAACGTATGATCACTCTTTTCCGCAACAAGCCAAACCTTATACCGATTATAGTACTCAGACTAAGCCAGATAGTAGAATCATATGAAATTGATCTTTCACTACAACATACGTTTCCGTATGAAAATGACGCAGCACCATGGATGGAATGTAATTTTGCACTAGCGAAACTAAGAATTTCGTGTCTTCAACAATCATTCGTAGTGAATTCTTGTAAACTGAACATAAATACAGTCATTTCTCAGCTTTTTGCGCAGATGACTCCGGAAAACATAACCGTGTTAGTGCAGCTGCCGTACACAAGGGTTCAAGTGGTATGTCATTACCATTAATTTAAATGGAAGTTTGTACCCGGCCGAGCTGTACGGTGTATTAACGGCGCTAGAAATGATAAGCAATAAAAACAATAAAAACGTCATAATTTGCACGGATTCTACAAGCGCTGACAGCAATTAGTTCAAAACAAAGGGATAAAAACACTCTCTTACTGCATGCCATCCAAAAAATTCGTCGTGCGATACGCGCTTATGTTCTGCACCTTTGCTGGATTTCAAACCATGTCGGTGTTGCAGGAAACGAGCTTAGGAAATGCAGCCGGGAGCGACGCGCTCGAAATGAAAATTTTCTATCAAGAACATAAAAGTACAATTAAACGAGCGTTGACGTCTAAATGGTAGCTAAAATGGGACCACGAACAAGATGATAAATAGCATTTAGTCTAACCAACTTTAAAAGAACGGGAAGGATTGCCATCACGAAAATCGATTTTATGAAGTGATACATTCACGATTACGAATTGGGCGCACACATCTAACTCACAACTACTTGCTTTTAGGAAGACAGCCAACGCAATAGGAGCACTGTAGAGGCCCTCTTTCAGTGGTCCATGTTCTCCTCACGTGTCCATTTTACGAAGTACATCGTCCCATTCATTTAGGAAAATTTTATGAATATCATATACCATTTGATCCTTCACTTTTAATACTGGATGGCACCACTGAACGAGTCGTGCACTATTTACATACCATCGGAATTTTAATGAATATATAAAGTTTTAATCCTTTCATTTCAACCCCGCCGGGGTGGCGCAGTGGTTGCCATGCCCCTTGGCTGACAACCGTGTCTAATGGACTTTCATTACCACAAGTTCGCCCATCAGACCACGATCTGTTACTGATGTATTTGTACCAATTCATGCAATAAAGAAAAAAAAAAAAGCCGGGGTGGCGCAGGGATTACGGCGCTCGACTACTGTTCCCAAAGATGCGGGATCAAATCCCGGCCTCGGCGGCAGCTTTTCGATGGAGGCGAAAAGCAAGGCGCCCGTGTGCTGTGCGATGTCAGTGCACGTTAAAGAACCCCAGGTGGTCGAAATTTCCGGAGTCCTCCACTACGGCGTCTCTTATAGCCTGAGTCGCTTTGGGACGTTAAACCCCACAAACCAAACCAAACCTTTCAGTTCAGGATGACTATAGTTGCAGATAGATCTGGCTCCGAGTGGGATCCCGTCGTAGCCAAGCGCCGTATGAGGAAACTCCTCGCCCTCTTGCTCGTGCCAAAGCCCTGTTACTGGCTTCCATTTAATTCTATTTTATCCTTCGATTCCAGTCGTTTACACTGGATTTTAGTGTCAGTTTTGACACACAGCGAATATCTTTTCCGCGTCATCTCACACGTCAAACATTGTTCTGCGCTCTTTTGCCTTAGCCGCCCTTGCGCCAATAAATTCCGAACTCCCAACCAACTGGAGTTTTTCACCATCTGCGGGGCTTCGAGTCGTTTCGTTGAAATACAACGGCAGATTTAAGGAAAATCGTGTGCCTGTCAGAACAACTGATAATTTTTACCAGGATCTGAAAGGGAAAAGATTTCCTTCGTTAAGCCTCAAAACAAGTCACTGCAACGAGGTTCCTAAGCAAAGAGTAGCGTATCAAACAAGCAACCTATTGTTTTGGGAGTTAAGTACAGACTTTAGATTAGGTCGAAACTTGTTTCCAATCTCTCGTTTTCTAGAGGTGCGGCGCCTTCTAGAGGTGGAGAAAATGCATTTGCTACTGGTTCAAAATAAACCCATATGGGAGACGGAGGAGTAATATATAAGTGCGTGCTTGACAACTGCGATGCGGCTCACTAACAAGAACCCCGCAAGCGCAGTTGGAGCTAGCGGTTCGCTTCCATGGAGCTGGAGGAAGAGAGGTGCGTGCGCAAATCGGCCGTGTGAAAGTAAGCTTCAAAACTTCGGGCTTAGAAATGTGGTCAGCTTCAAGTTACCTTCAGCGCTACTCCATTATAGGCTTTACCTGACAGAACGGCTGCTTGATGCCCCCCGATGTGGCATTCCAAGGGACGCTGTCCCTGATCCCGCGCGCCGCAAGCGCACGCAAGTGAAATGGGAGAGCTTACTGCAGTGTTAGCAAAAAAACTGTCGAGGGAAGGGTCATATCTTTCATGTTTCTCCGCGCCTTTTATAGCTCAGGTCTTCTGGTAGACACAAGGGTCAATCTGAAAGCAAGCACGAGCGCAAAATTATAGCCACAGCTTGCTTACGTCATTTGAGGAAACCGAGCTCGTTTGGTGGCTGCTGAAGGGATATTTTTTGCGCATGCATGATTGTACGCGCCTGCGTGAGTGCACGCATGCTTCTGCGCGCTATCAAAACCTTCTAGCATCCAATTTTACTTGGAAAAACAGAGCAATTGATCGTGCTTGCGAAACTGATATTTGTTTCATTGTTTCGGCCAGTGACCCGGCTTCGTAAAAAAATGGGCAGAAGCAGTTTCCATGTGGACTACTTATACTTTAAAATATGCATGCCTAACATAGGAATCACTGAGTAGGCCTTTTATGCGCCGCTTTTAAAACAGTTACTTATCAAGGAAAGTAAAAATGTGGCGCAACAGGTGTCAAAAACAATTCAGTAGATGTCCCTTTACGCAGTGTTCTGTAATACGCACAGATCAGCTATGAATTTGTTGAACACAATAAAAACACGGAATTAAAAAAAGGCACCAGAATGAACTATATAGTGTTCGTCTCATGCGCAGAGAGCAAATGATCAACACTGCGATAGTATAGCGCGTCACGAGTCACGACAAACATTAGCCAACTATTACAAATTACCGTTCTGAGAAAATGGAACACTGAAGAGAGAACGCGTCTGACGTACAGGTGAAGTCAGTCTTCGCGCGAACACTGCTGGGACCAGAAAATGACGTCCCACCTGGAGCATTTTGTCGACGTCTCTGGCGTCGTACATGACGTTCTCGTTGATGCGGTCCGAGAAACACTGCATCAGGAAGTGGTGCTTGTCCTCCTGCGCACGCGGTGCCCCGTGAAGTATTACGTATATTGGGTGTTTGGTATCATCGCAATTAACGTCCCTAGCAAAAAAACTGTATGAGTCACAATAACCTCATACAGGTTCCTCATATAAACTCATACTAAGCTCATACAAGTCTCGTACAATCTCATATGCTTCCAATCTCAATCTCGTACGTTGAATGATATTTGTACGTGATTATATAAAATTTATATGAGTTTAGTATGAGTTTAGTATGAGAAACCTGTATGAGATTATTGTGACTCATAGGGTTTTTTTCGCTAGGGAAGCTACGTTCCTTCCAAGACAGGCCTCTTCCACTAGCCTCCAAATGACCTTGCCTTAATTGCGCCCCCTTTGCAATTACATCCCCGCAAACTTTATGATCTAATCAGCGCACATGACTCTCTGCCGCCTCCTGCACGTTTGCTTTATTGAAATCTGTTCTGTTACCCAAAGGGCTAGGCTATATACTTTTCCCATTATGTTTTGAATTTATTTGATATATAATGCTTCCCATCATGTCCATGGCCATTTATTCTAGATTTCAGCTAGACTGTATAATTAATTTGTATTTGTTCCCTAATCCATATCGCACTGAATGCCGACGGCGAGCTGGCTGCAATCTGCAACCCTATGGCTCGTCATAGCAGCTTCTTGTCACCAGTGGGAAGGTGATATACCGCGAAGGGGTGACATCGCAGAGCTTTCATTTGCCGACGTTGATGTTAAAGCCTATTCCGTCAGACCAAGAGAACAATCCTAAAACTGTTGTCACTGTTAAAGAAAGGGCAACTATATATGATACAATATAGTGAATATAAAGCAGTATCATGACGTGTCGTACAATGGAATTTTGGTGAATCAATCAAAGTGAATAGAATTTGTAACGATGTGTGAACTTAATACACCTGCCGCTTCAGGCAAGCTATTCGGAGGCGTCCCCAATTGCTTATCGATTACGAACCGCATGTAAGCTTTGTGGGTAAAGTGACAGACCTCGTCTATAACTGTGCTTCCAGGTCAGAGGCCGGGACAAGGTCCAATTATTCTGTCAAGAAAATTTAAGAAGGATGTGTGGCTTCATGTTTTTATACTACATGGTATCTCTGTTTACCAATGTGAATACTATGCTAATGAAATCAGTTCATCCATGGTAACCGTCTTATGTAACGAGGATATTGGTGTTTTAATCAGACTGACGATTGACAGCAAGGATGCTGGAACCTCAATAAACAGCAAACTTATTTTTGAACACTTTAGGATGATTGTGTGGGCCTGCTGAGCGTGGGCGGATCGTTACTGTGATGCCTCGAACTGGCAGTATCTCCAGTTCATCAGATTGCATCCTCGCTCGAACCTTGGAACCGTTGTGTTTCGGCAGCCCGAATTGTTGGGCGGCTCCAGTTCGTGCGTTCCCTTCGCGCCACGGCAGGCAGCTGGAAGCCCGAATGCGGGGCGCGGCGTGATTTATGCGCAGGAGTGTTAGGTATTCTGGGCCGCTGTGTGGCGCGTGATGCTGAATTGCGCAGCGGACGCGGTTATCAGTAGTTATATCATAATCCAGTGATTCATGACAGTATATTCGAAGTATAGAATATTATAGAGGTATATTCTCATTATCGCAGGCGTGTTTTGAGGGGTGTGCGTTTTTGTTTTTATAATTTTATAAAGGGGAACCCATAAGTCGGTCCTCTCATATCCACTCACTCACGCTCATATTCGTGATTATGTGTGAATGGTTGTGAGTATGAGCGGTTGTGCATGTGAGCTTGAGTGAGTTGACGTGAGTGTGCATGAGTGCGAGTGAGCGGTTTTGAGTGCGAGCGCGAGTAAGGGATGTGTGAATACTGAGTGTGATGGGAATGAGTGTGAATGGATGTGAGTGAGCCACCCTTAATGGTGTTGGGGTGACTTCGACCTCTGCACGTCCGCGTTTTCCAAATCCCCCCCCCCCCCCCCCCCCCCTCCTCTGAACTGTGAGAGTTGCACCACACGTGCAAGTATAGCGAGCAATTAAGACGGGTTATCAGTACATCCATGTTAGTCAATCTGTCTGTTTTGGTCTCTTATGGGCATGAAAAATGACACTCTGACTCGTACAGCTTTCCAGCGATCCGACAAAAAATAAATAGAGAGAAAAACTGTGCGTCGCAGCGTTTCATCTCGTAACTTCGACAAAAATAAGATTATGCCGCCAAAGAAAAGAAAACGAATTTTGTATCATACATAGCGGTCCAATTTCGGAGACTCCCGCTAGCACTAAAGCTAACCAAGTGATTTGCTGGTACGCTTCCGTGCGTTGTTCAGCAGTACTTTGTCGATGAACTTCATGTACGTAAATCACTTGAAAATCTCTGTGGACACCTTGGGCACATGGTTCGCTTCATATGCAATGCGCATCACGACTCCCGGCTGTAATGAGGCTCCATGTCACCAAACACCACGCGCCGTGTCATGTCACCGAACAGGGTACCATGTTTACACGCATTATACTTCTACGCGGTAATCCACCATAACACCATTTAATCTCATCTTCCTTTCCCAAACGCACAGCAGTATAGGCAAGATACAGCTCGGATCGACCTCATTGCCGTTCTCTGTAAATAAGCCTCTCTCTGTCTGTGAGCGGTTCTTTTCCAGTTTCTGAGGTCGACGGCATCCAGAAAACGCTCGCAAACACTTTCTGAAGCTTGTTTGCGAATCTGGTACAACGTAACACTGCAGCTGAAGTGCGCGAGGCTTGCCACATATATCAGGCACGCGCAGCGCGAATAAACACAAACGAAATAAAATTTCAAAAAATCTGGTCAAGGCAGGTAAGGCGAAACAGCGACATGCCCCCGCCATTGAAGCAAATGTATACGGTGCATTGCGCTGACGCAGCTACAGGTGTTTCCACAGCTGCCACGCTTTCCTTACCGAGCGTTCGTGGGCGTTTTACATCGTGCAAGCGCTCATCGTGTCTGCTATACCTCTCCCTGCCACCCCCTACTTTTCTTCACCCATGCTTTGTGTTGTCTCGTAAATCCTTCGGACGAAGGCACTTCGTCTCACTACGCAGCCTTTGTGTTTTCGTTTCAGACTGGGGCGCATTAAATATACGGAAAGAGGAGTGTAACTGCGCGCTCTCTGGACACAGCGACAGTTGTGCGCTTACTTTCCTCGGCGTCCATTGTTTCTTTCTGCCGCTTGGCCCCTGAAGTCACCGCCACGAGTGGCGTGCTGTACATTTTGCTGAGCGATACCCTGCCATGTCTTTATGGTTCCACGCATTTCAGCAGGGAAAATCATGCTGATGCTTGCACTTCGCGACCCGTCGTCTGTGGGCTGTAGGCGTTTCGAAATTTAGGAGAAATAATTTCGGGCAGTAATAATTCATCAGAAATAAGGCTGCAATTGCTCCGCGGTTTATTTTTCGTGGCGATGGGGAGGGTACCTTCACAGTGAATAAATTAGCCTTGAGAAGCTGCTAAAGTTGGAGGTTATACGCTAGCGAAATGTTCGCCAGCTCGCAGCTCGCACGTCCTTACCGGGGAATTATGTTGACGTCAGAACGTATGGCGACGTCTCGCTGACACATCTCGCGGACTCATTTCGCAGAAGCGAGATTTTCACCATGAGCCAAGAAAGGCTTGAGTGGCTCAATAGACCACGACCACGGCTTCCTTGTGGCACCTTGCCTATAGTTATAATGCTCTCAAATGAAACATAAGTCCTCGGTGTCCAGTTGCTCCTTAACGTAAGCATATGGGTAGCAAGAAGCGAACTGTTCTCAGATTTTTTTTCAGCGAATAAAGGCATATTTCACCCGAGTCAAAATTGGCAGATTGTATCGCAAGGAATATAGTTATTCAAACAGTAAACGAGTCAATGCACGCTGGTCCTACTCGACGATTCAATTGAGACGAACCTCACACTAAAGTCAACCGCCAGTCAATGACTAATATCGCTAGCTTCGATACCTTAGTCATAGTATACCACAGATGCTGATTTGTGGATCACAATTGGATGAGGTGATTTGCTTGGGTGTGATCCTATTTGAACAACATGTATTACTTGAAAATGTTTTTCCGTCGAAAAAAAAAATTACGCGCAACACGGTTTTGCTATGTAAGATTTCTCGCATGAGAGAAGCGACCCCACTCCCCTCTGTATAAATTCGCTCTCGACCTATCTCTCAAACTCAATTGCTATGCAAAGTATAGGCAGAAAAGTATAGCGCCGCATCGCTCGCTCGACCGCCGTCGCAGTCAGCGGTACGTCACCAGCACTTTTTTGACGGGATGTATGCACGCTCCATTTTTCAAGCGGCGAAAAGGCACGTAATCCCCCAGACCACTTGCACCCATACAATCGACCGTAAATACACCTACAGCCTTTACGGGGTATGTCGTGTTGCAACGACGTGCACCAGGGCTTGTGGCTTCGATTCATCCACGCGTACCACACATAGCGTGTACTGTTGGGCCATATATATGTCCCAAACAACATTACCAGAGTAGCCCATAACCAAGGGATAAAGTCATTACGCGGCGGACTTTCCCTCGTTTTGTGTCTATGACACTTGTTCCTCGCTTGGCCTAGCTTGCCGACGCATTTTCATATACTACACGCTTGTCAGCTGTATTTGCCATAGTTTATCACAGTGCGACAGCGGATTTCCCGTTGCAGTGTAGCTACAGCAGACAAAAATAAAAAAATAAAAAAAAAAGAACAGTAACGGCGTTTTCACCCGCTTAATGCAGGAAATCTGCCCCAGCTGTGCTCTGTAATTGTTAGTTATATCGCTCGTATGTCATACCTCTTTGTCGCCGCAGAAAAATCCGAACGCTTCTTCCCAGGTCTGCGTGTTCACGCCGCTGAAGCAGTAGTTGGCGTCAGTCTCCAGCTGGCAGGGAAGGGGGAACAGAGAGAGGAGAGAGGGGTTAGTAAAGCAATTTTTCTAGAAGCGTCCGTGGCCCACTAAGGTATCGGGGGATGCACAGAAGTGTGTTGTCAATTTACGCAGCATAGGCGTTAAATGGTAACAGCTTCGAAATATGAGAAGGAAACGCGCCCAGAGAAGCTAACTTTCAATCATTCCGCCCTATTATTTAGCCTTTGGTGCGAAAATATCGTTTGTCGCTATGCGCTCTATTTCCGACGAATACTTCTGTTCTGAATTTTTAAATTTATCGTGCTACATGAATGGAGCTACAATGTACTAGGAGTAGGCAACAATAAGAGACTATTTAGCAATAGGTTGCAAGGAAAAGCTTCTTCGTCATTTGTAGCACTAGATATATAGTCACCAGTCTATATTTAGCAGATATTGGCCTGAAACAATTTTTTCCGATACTTGGTTCTTTCCTACCACTAGCTGCCAAAGCGGAACATAATCAAAAGAATCAACTAGAAAAAAAAAACGGCTCTCCGTCCTGTTTTGTTTCGGAAAGCTAAAAGAGGAATTGATGGAGCATTTGATGGAGCACAAGAACGGAAATCTGAGCTAGTTGGTTGATGGAGCACCAGACGGAAAAGAATAGCAGATCTGGCAGCTGTGTTTTGTGTTCTAGAGCATGAAACGTATCAATATTCTTCTTTTGATATTACTAGGGGCATTATAACCTTTAAGTCGACCTATAAAGAAGCCTGCATGCGGCGATGGCTTAGGTGATGTCGTGCTCAGCTGCAGAGTGTGTCGTAACAATATTCGGCCATATTAGGTTGAAGGCGAAGTGCAAAAAGAAAAAAAAAAAGAAAGATCACTGACGATGTTTACGATTCATGCGACGAGATATGTGTTAACAATGTACTTATGGTATGTGGAAAACGTTATACGACGACTGAGACTGTAAATGCGATTATGAAATGACTTTGTTTGCCAACTGGCCCTAAACCCCCCTTTTTTTTTTCGCGGCGTTGTTCAGGCGTCTAACCTGCACGAGATGATTACTCTATATTCTTTGTGAGCAAAAGTAACAAAAATCAGTTAAACTAATGGAAACGTTATAGACCCCTTGCATATACAACTGGCTGCACTCGTTAAAGGCCGTATGTATTAGTATTATGTTAAACACATACGAGTAGTTCTGGGATGTAAGAGTAAACTTTAATTTGTCGGTACATATAGAATATCTTTTTTAACGCACAACAATATCTAGCGCTCAAACTTTTCGAACTCCATTTGCCAATAAGCAGCAAACACGTACGACATAAATAAGATCGCGTTAAGCCGTTACCTTAAAGGACCCAGTTGGAAAAAACTACAGAAATTTTTCTGATGTTAGGACACAATTTCTGTGCGGTTTTTGACGGGTACAGACAACAGAAATATACTACAGAAAAATCTGCTGGTTACGACAGAACTACAGGATATTTTTTCGTATTTTTGACAAAGTTCTGTAGTATTTTTCGACTGGGGAGGCTGAAAGAAGCGAACAAAATTATGTCCGCAGTCAAAGATATTTTGACAAATTTGTTTGAACATGCTCTACGTGCTTATTGCATGACAAGTTTACGTTGAAAAAAAATTCGGTGTTGAAACAAAAAAGAATTTTTGTTGTTTCAACAAACTTGCGTTAAACCAAAGGAAATACAGCGCTAAATTTTAGACGAACCACACAGAAAGACGGACGGGACAGGCGCTAACTCCAACTAAGTTTATTGAAAGATTCATGTGCACATATATTAAGCTGAACATTAAGCTGGGGGACAGAAGTGTGTGCTGGCGCTACCTTCCTAGGGCTAAGAAAGATTTCTTGCCATTCGATTCGGCCCAGTCAAAAACTGTAAAGAGGGCTATTGCCGCCCTCTCTATGGAATCTGCACTCCTCAAGTCGTGCTCTCACATGATGAAAGCGAGCTTCCAGGGTGAGGTGAGCAGACTGCGCTAAGCAGGGTTTCCAGACCATGTTTTGGCTAGCGTGACCGAGGCATTGCTACAAAACCTCAAGGGCAAGCCAAATTAAGGGGCAACGTCGAAAACAATCCTTTCGTGGAGCCAAGCTAGTGGTGATACCGTATATACACAAAGTATCCCACAATTTACAACGAGTTGGCAACAAGTACGGAGTCGCCATGGTCTTCTCCGCCCCCTGCAAATTGGCCAAGATGTGCCCCAAGGTTACCAGTAGGGCTCAAACAATATCTGGGTGTGGAAAGAAACACTCGAAGCCCTACGTAAAGTGTGCCACGGGAGTGGTCTACGAGATCCCCCTTACGTGTGGCAAGGTGTACGTCGGTCAGACCGGACGCTGCGTTAACGAGCGTGCCGGCGAGCATAACAGGTCTTTAGGGAACGCATCAGACTCGTTCCAAAACCTACCCGCCCATTGCCGCTCTTGCCTTAATGAAAATAAAAAAATCTGTGAACCACGATTTGGAGAGATTAAAATTCTAACCAGAAGTAAAGACAGATTAGCTCGCGAGCTCGTAGAAGCTTTTTTATCAAAGAGAGGGGGGGTAAGTGTGTCAGCACAACTTCTGTATCTTTACGCGAAAGTGAACACAGATTGTTAAAAAATACGAGATTATGAGAAGGTTTTTACCTTAGGGTGTTTTTTCTGAATGGTTTTTTTTCCTTCTTACTTTAGGGACATGCGCAAGCGTTCACTATCTTCGGGTTATATATGTGCACATGAATCTTTCAATAAACTTAGTTGGAGTTAGCGCCTGTCCCGTCCGTCTTTCTGTGTGGTTCGTCTAAAACTTAGCGCTGTATTTCCTTTGGTTTAACGCAATGTCACACCAACTAGCCCAGCAAGAGATACTGTTCAACAAACTTCTTGCGAAATTGCTCAAGACTTCGTGCGCTATTATGCCGCACGCTGAGATGGGTGGAAGAGAAGAACAGCTTTCTTGCACTTGTGGAATACCGTACTAATCAGCGAGTTAGTTTCTTTCCATTTAATTTTTCCAGGAAATCATCGGGTGCACGTAATGGCATTTTGCTGCCGGGAAAGGAGAGAAAAGGCTGGCTGGCATAGTCGCCGAGAATGACATGATGAGTCTTATCGCTAATCATGGCGTATCGCAAAATAAGGGTGTAATTGATACGTGCAAGTTGAAAAGCAGCGGTCTCAGATTGATTTCTCGAAGGCGCACCTGTAGCTATGGGTTTTTAAAGTATGATATTGAACTTGCCCTACGTTCAAAACGCTAAACTTCAGGTTGCAAGTAAAACTTAAGGAGAAGAAAAGTTAACGCATGAGCTCCTTACTCGACAGAGGCGGTAAAGTTTACGTATATTATTATACAACGCAATGTAATACCACAAACAATATGCGTTTTACATCATGGGGTTGAAATATTTGAAGGTACTTTTTAAAGAACTAATTAACCCGGTTATTATATAGCAGACATGATATTATCTATTATTAGGGAATAGTAGCAAACTGTGGCACCGAAATGAATAATATGACGAGGTCACACGATATATATGTCCACATCGTTGATTTGTGTTTATTGATCTCAATTTGGAGAATGAACGCAGCGGATAGGCTTCGTTCTCTTTCTTGTGATCATGAATCGGGGCTAGTTTTCGAACTCGCGACTATATATTATCAAAACCCTGATCCGCAAGTTTCTAACTCCACTGTGCGTATGCCGCAGCATGATGCGCAGATCTGCTGTACGTGTCGCCTGGGCCCGTATTCCGAGTTTGCGTCGTTATCGATGTGTCGCTATCTCACGTGACCTCGAGTCATCTGATTGGTCGAAACGCCGGATCTGGGTGTTGCCAATACGGAACCGGAAGAGGAGGCCACATCATATTCCGGGGTTTCCACCAATCAGATTACTCGAGGTCGGGGAGATAGCGACACTTTCGATAACGACGCAAACTCTGAATACGGGCCCTGTTGCGTGGTGTTTCGTTGACGGACACCAACACTCCTTTTGGTATGGCTGCCAGCCTTGCATTGCATCGTTTGCACTGCACTGCTGTGACCCTTGCCATCTGACTGAATTGGAAGTCCTTATTGAATGCAGGCTGCAAAGGCCTTCGAGTCCCTGTTCCTTTTATTGAGGGCGTCGTGCATACCTGGTACTATATGCTATCACTCTGCCATATGTCCTTCATTTGTGATTCCTCCTCTACATCACCAATTCATTCACTGCCGGTCAGCAGACTCACACTTATCCTCCTTAACCTCCTCGCCCTTTCCTTTTCTTATTCTTGCCCGACGGTCTGCACGCTCTATTCCGCTTGTTGCGGAAATCTGTCGTCGGTGTTGGAAGCTATGCTAAGTAGTTGTGTGATGGTTGAGACATTCGTTTGACTCTAGTATATTTCAGCTTTAACACTATCACTTGATTAAAATGTCACAACACAGAAAGTAAAACCTTGCTGAGACGACTCGCATGCTTCTGTCGAAGTCTGAATCTAGTTCAGCCTGTAAAGAATTTCGACCAGACACGCGTGTGCGGATCCCTCGCCTGTTTGAACGCGCTAGACACAACGCAAAACGGTTGTACTCCGAATTTCTTGGGAATGTCATGGCGCGTGAACGGACTGAACAAGGTCTATTATTTGTGTCACTCAGCACAGCTGCTTCGACAATTTGTGTACTCGTATGTCGAGCCAGCACATATGTCTTATTCCTGTACGTGGAAAAGTACGGAGGTCCACTATCCGTATACCTATCAGTGCTTATGCCTGGCTAGAGCTTGCAATGAGCAGCGCCTCTATTTTTGATAGTATATCACTGCGCCTGTCTATAGCGGTACAAGTCCTTCTAATAGTTCGGCGGAGGCCCTTACAAAAATGGTCGTCAACGGTCTTTAGAATTTGTATTAGCACCTTATTGACTGTATCAATATTGTACGTACTTTTAATATGTATGGACATGTATAAATACGAAGTTCATACACAGTTACTTTTGTGTATTTAGATCAGTTCATATAAAGTTAGTACATAGCAAGTTGTTAGGTGAATATACTTCTCTGTATATACGCCTGTCAATATACAGCAGGGGCGTAGCCAGGGCTCTGTTTCGAGGTCAAAACACCTTCCGAAAGTTTTTGAACTCCTTTTTTTCGGCCTTTTTTGCAATTTTTTATCGATGCCGTATAACGCCCTCGAAAATTATGTCTGGTTATACCACTCATACACAGCTATTGCAATATATTGAAGCAATTTGGCATGTCAGAAAAAATGTTCAGATCGAAAGTATATAGTCCCAATTAACTGACCGAGTGCATGCTGTTCATTGCAAATCATATTTGAATTACTTTTTTAATTTTTATTATGAGTAACATCTGTTAAAAAAAGAAATGGAAAAAGACGATTGATACGACCAATTTGCAAGAATCATTGATAAAAACGTATAAGTTTATATTTTGAAAAATTGAACTGGTTACAATTTCACTCTTTCTTCATCGCGCATTTCTTCGTCAAGCGTCCGCTCTCGTTGAGGACGCACTGAGTCCTCCCCGGGGCTTGTCGATGTATACGTTCTGGTAAACTTTCTATCACTGAACTGATTTTGAACCTTGCGATTAATGCAGAGGAAGAGCCGCCTGTCAATGTCCGTGCTTTTCATCTCAATGCCCTTCAACGTGAATGATGACATTTGCCACATCGGCCACCTAAGAACCACTTGTTGCTAATAAATTTATGATCCGGTAACATATACGTACTTTTCAATTATAAATTGTAAGTCGTAATGTTCCGAAGCGACATATGGGTGGCGAGGAACGTCGTAATGGAAGGCTCCAGAATAAATTAGACCATCTGTGGTTATTTATCGTGCGCTGACATTGAACACCACAAGGACATATTTTCATTTCACCGCCATCAAAATACATATATATTATGGTGAGGCTACCCAAAAATAATATAAAATAATATACCCCTCCCCGTGCCACTAGTCCATCGAAATACAGCCGTACTGGTCGGGATCCAATCCACGATCCTGGGATCAGCAGCACATAGTCAAAACTACTGAGCCACCGTCTTGAGTCTTCTACGCGTGCTTGTAAGGAAGATACTATATTCGCTGTCAAATTACATCTCCAGGTCTGCCACCACCGTGCTCCTTGTTTTATAGCAAGAACTCAAAATCTCTTTTAGGCAATACCTCATCGCCGTTTTACAAATCGGTGGAGCCACGTAACTATTAAAGAACAGCGTCTTTCATGCCTAAGACTGTAAAACGGCATACGCACCCCGTACTCCATAAGGTACTCCACGCAGGCTAAGTACCAGATTCGCCTTGTCAGGTTCTGGGTTGCTGCTGCAGATGCAAGTGTAGAAAATGGAAAAAAAATTAAATATATATTATTCGTTTGTTTATTTAATTAATTATCAATAAGCCCATAGCGCCAAGGCGTTACAGAGGAGGGGGGCGAGGAGAGCACAATAAGAAACACATAACTTCAACTGCCCAACTTCTTCAACTCTCCAATAAAGACAATATGTCTAAAATCTGCTAGATATGTGAAGTTTTCTAAAAGTACGGCTCGTTTTTTCTTGGTTTGGTTTGGTTTGTGGGGTTTAACGTCCCAAAGCGACTCAGGCTATGAGAGACGCCGTAGTGGAGGACTCCGGTAATTTCGACCGCCTGGGGTTCTTTAACGTG
Organism: Amblyomma maculatum; assembly: GCF_055883805.1. Classification (NCBI taxonomy): domain Eukaryota; kingdom Metazoa; phylum Arthropoda; class Arachnida; order Ixodida; family Ixodidae; genus Amblyomma; species Amblyomma maculatum. The sequence continues at coordinate 100,966,031 of NC_139345.1, forward strand.
CACTGACATCGCACAGCACACGGGCGCCTTGCTTTTCACCTCCATCGAAAAGCTGCCGCCGAGGCCGGGATTCGATCCCGCGTCCTTGGGAACAGTAGTCGAGCGCCGTAACCACTGCGCCACCACCAATATCTAAGAACTGGGAGCACTGAATAGTGGCGTAATAATCGCTGTAACGGTTTTTCATGATGAACACGGCAGTACCCTGTCCACATGTCAGCGCGTTTGCATCTCCTCGTCCTTGTGTGACATCTCGGACTGAGTTTACAGCTGAAACAGGCACCGTAAGAGAGCAATGCAGTAGTTGTGCGTCCGGAATCAGTTGCGAGCGGATTGAGGTTAACGAAGATCGAAATGCAACGCACAGTGCGAGAGTGGCAGTTAAACACGCGATATATTAGTCAGCGGTGATTGATAATGGCCTAAAGCAGTGTCCAGCGAAATTGATCTGTTCGCACTGCCTATGGTTCGAAACTCACTCGCATCCGCGGAGTATCTTACATTCTTATATTACCCTGGGTCAATCAGGCTTCAGACGTTGCACAATGGCTAAATGATTGAGTGACAGGTACTGGCGCTTCTTTAGTACATGCTAAAATACACGCTGGAAAGCACCAATCGCCACATGATGTGAACCTTCCAGACGTTAATTGGAACCCATTAAGTCCACCCACGGTGACAAGCAACGTTATGCTTGACTTCATGTTCACTTTAAATCTAACACAAACTGTTTGCCAGGCTACTCGTGTGCAGGGTCCTTCAAGCTCTTCTAGATCTTATTTTTTTCTTAAGTGACCTTTTCTGAAGGAAAAAGCTAGTGTGAATATTCTTGATGGTTTATCTAACTATGCTATGGTCTTGTGCATGCTATCGTTTCCAGGACGGCTCTGCCAGCGTGGTTATACAATGTGCCTATATGCCTTTAACAAAACAGACGATCCCGCTATCATGACCTGCCTTGCGCGTGAGTACCATGACTTTCACATCATATGCACTGAAGGCTCCACGGACATCTAGGAAATATGGCTACAGTTGAACTAGCATATTATGCGCTCTATAATGCAGTTATTGAAGTAGCATATTATGCGCTCTATAATGCAGTTAGTCCCTCAAATAAAATACAAACCACCAACGTGACAATCCTTGCGGAATAACACGTGAAGTAATTCATTTAAAAGGCATAACTCAAAGATCCAGCAAATCAAGCCCAATCTCAGACTACTGCCAGAAGGTTAATGCCCTGAACAAAGAGCTGAAAAAAGAAGAAAAGAAAAGCAGATCGGCATTTCTGCAGAACAACAGTTAGCAACTTTATCAAAGAATCGTCGTACCGATATTAGTCACAAAGAAAACCCTTCATATCGTTCGCCTTCTTTTGAAAAGATAAAAAAGGCGGAAGCGTTTAATGTATTTTTCCAATCCGTATTTACACCTGACAATGGTATCACGGTATCACCCATCGTTTTCAGCAAGGAAACAAAGCAACACGGTGTCTGGATTCCCCAGTCGTAACTGAAAAAGTACTGACACTTTGTTTAACCTCTCTGACAAAAATAGCGGCGTTCGACGGAATACCTATAGCCTTCTTTAAATGTTATGCCGAACTATATAAGCAAATGTATAGGCCTTGTGTTCAGTAAGCCTACCCTGGAGCGCTGGCTACGAGTGAAATGAAGCTTAAAAAATAATACCATTTCATAAATCAGCTGATAAGTCTTGCCAATCAAATTACAGGCATATTTCTCTTGATTCTGCTTTCTGTAAAGTATTAGAACGCATTGTACTAAAATCAATTTCAGAGTTCGTTGAGTCGAGCAATATTCTCCATTCCCACCAAATGGCTTCCAGAGCGGCCTGCCTATACCCTGTCTCATCACTTCCTTACAGCATTGTGGAAACGAGAATCCCTGTTCAACAAATCACTAGCGATCGTTAAGCATGCTCCTCCGCGCCGCGTCGTCTGCACATCGCCTGCTCGCGGCGTATGCGAACGTTACTCTAAAGGTATGAATAGATCATGTCTATATGCCAAACCTTGGAAAACATTCCTAAGTTTTTGAATAGCCTTTTGAGTATCTTTAAGCTATTTGTCATATCCGCGCTTTTAGTTCATAATACGCAAACGAAGCCGTGGTGGAAAATTCTAGGCTGCATCGAGGTGTCCTGGAAAATTCAGCCTAATGGCGGTATCTGGTTTTCCGAACTTCAACCATTCCTTCTTCATTTTTTTTTTTTTTTTTTTTTTTACCGAACGGAATTTCTTCTTTAGGCCTGGGAGAGGTGCAATCATAGCCCGAAAAAAAAAAAGACAATTTAACTCTTATGAATTATGCTGTAGGTGAGATCAAACCAAACGAAAGCCGGATGCATTATTTGCTGTTGTCAGATAGGAAGATGACTTGGCACCCGAAAGTGCCGAGTCCGAAGGTCGCACCCCATTATCTGTCATCATCCATCCGACGCCTCCGGAAGGGCAACCTCCCCCTGCCAAGTAAGAGCCGGAGGGGAAGGGGGGGGGGGGGGGGAGGGGGTGTTATGGGGCGAAGGTCCTACCCGGCTCAAGGGCCACGACGCACCACGAAAGCGGTCACGGTCACAGGGTTGATGCCCTTCCTCTCACGAGGAGGTGAGATCGCAGCAATCAGTAGCGTGGTTTTTTGGGCTTGTTGGTACATGATTCCAATACACTATAGCGCAGCAAAAGGCGCAGCGAAATCATTGAAGCCGAAAAGATAAATAGTTCAGGACGCGCGTGTGTAAGCACACCTTCCATTCTCCTCTCAGATAAAGAGCTTGTCTTTCTAAGGAATTGATACTGTTAGCACATCTGATTCATGTTTTTCTGGCGTTTATATATGATGCTTCAGGAGAATAAAATTTGTTGGAAGTTAGCGCTCGTGGTGTTCGTCTCTCGCTCTTGTGTCCTCGTCTTTTGCTGCGCTATAGTGTATTGGTATCGTAGCAATCACACGGTCGGAAAATGCGCCCCCGCAGATGACACGTGGCGGGGCAGAAGCTTCCACTGCCGGATGCACCATTTATGGCAAATGTACAAAAAAAAAAAAAAAAACTAGTAACAACGACGATTTGACTTCGAGGCGGGCCTGCTTCGAAGCCATGTTGAAAACGTGATCGCAGCATGCAAAAGAGTCGCGAAGGGTGAACTCGGGAAATAGTTCATGTAAGCTGAGTTTAGTTTAAGGTCTGATTTGAAATAGTGTTTCGTGAATGCATGCTTTAAAACATGTCATCCCATGTGTTTTACGGCCATTTTATTCTGGCACTGCACTCCGTAGCGCTTACAGTAGCTTTGGTATTGCTGCAAGGAACTTTTGAGATACAGCATGCTTCTACGCAGCTTGTCGAGATTCTAAGCGACTTCGTAAAAGCAATTAATGACCAAACACAAATAGATGCAATATTTAAATACTTTTTAAAGGCCTTTTATCCAGTCTGCAATACTGAATTACTACAGAAAGTAAATCATATATTAAAGGATGTACCAATAGTTGAGCAGATCGCCAGTTACTTAACAGACCGCGTCGCCAGTTCATGCACCTCGGCGACCACATTTCAGACACTGTCCCGGTCCTTCTGGTGTATACCGCAGAACTCTGATCTAGCTCCAGTTCCGTTCCTTCTGTTCATAAATAACATTGCAGATCAGACAGAAGCCAAACTGAGGTCGTTTGCTAATGATTTTCTGCTAGCTGTGCAGAGAAATAAGCCGAGAAGGTCAAATAAGCTTAAGCAATGTATAGGAAAGACAGGTGAATGATGTGCGGAGTGGCACCGTTTCAATGACTACAACGGAAAAATTTTAAAGCTTATTTTTTTCTTTCGGCTATAGCAGCTACTCAAGAATGTGACTGAGAATAAATACTTAGGCGTCATTATCATCTAACCTCCATAGGGTTTACTACTCACGTAGAGCACGTAGAAAATAAAGTGATGCGAAAGCTGACGTTTACGAAACGAGCCCTGCTAGCATTCCACGAAGGAAGCCTAGCTTTTGGCTTACAAAAATATTATACATCCGCTCTTAGATTAAGCAAACGTCGCCTGGTTCCCGTATACGAAAGATCACATGACCACATTTGAGGCTGTCCAGCGAAAAGATGTGCGTTTTATTTATAACAGATATATATAGGCGCGCCGATTCACCGATGCAAATGTCTGAGATCGGGCTTGATAGGCTAACTAGTCGTGCGATGCTCAGACGGCTGAAGTTTTGTATATGCCATTAAATAATAAGTTTAAAGTTGATTCCGGCACATGCATTTCCTTTAGCACTTCCAGAGAAACGCTTCACAAGAATAAACTCCCACTGCAAGGTTATTTCCGCTCAAATATAGCGTTTGTGTTGTCCTTTTCCGCGAGTTGTGCGGGAGTGGAACTCGCTAGACGATGCGGTGATCGCACAGTCAACTATTGAGAAATTCTTAGAAATAGCTGGCAAAAGTGAGTTGTCAGAAATCAAAACGTGATGTACTTCATTCTTTTCCTCCGTTCTAAGGGGCTTTTCCTGTACTTTGCTCTCTCGCGGTCATGCGTAATGTGACAGGGTGAGGCTGATTTATGCGTTTTCTTTTCTTTATATTCTCGGCCAATGCATTGTAATATTGGCCCTATATTTCCCACTGTCCTTGTGCCCTTCGTGTATTCTTGCAACAGTGGTATTTCTTGTCAACTGCTTGTCTCCAGGCAAACAAGAATCCATTCCTGTAAAACCCCGTGAAGCCATAGGCAGTGATCGATCTATAAATAAATAAGTATATATATATTGGTTTGGTTTGTGGGGTTTAACGTCCCAAAGCGACTCAGGCTATGAGAGACGCCGCAGTGGAGGATTCCGGAAATGTCGACCACCTGGGGTTCTTTAACGTGCGCTGACATTATATATATATATATATATATATATATATATATATATATATATATATATATATATATATATATATATTAGTACTGTCGTAAAGTGCATAGGCAGCAGCAGAGAACTTACCCCAACGAAGTTGTCTCATACCGCTAAACCCTCCCCAGAGATAGATAATTGCCAGACAAGAAGTGTTCGTGTGGAATTTTAAATATTACTTTCGTATAAATAACAGGAGCAACGCACTGAACAACGCAAACTTGCAAGAGGTAGCGCTTTTGTTTTTACAAAACATGTATGAAATTGCATCTTTCAGTTATCCTTAGCACATGGCTTCGAAAAGCTGTGCTAGTAGCACATATATGTTTCTTTTGCAGCGTTTTTCACTACCCCCCCCCCCCTTTTTGCTTCAAGCTTAAACGCATAAAAAAAAATTCTGCGGTACATGTACCTTCCTTGTTGAAAAAACTGTGTGATAAATGTATGAGAAATCTGTGATGAATGATGCCTATGATCTGACCGATATTTGTGTGATATTGTCACGGGTGGAGAATGAAGTGGCGCGCTCCTCTGTGGAACATTGGAAAGTGAAGAGAAAGGAGCGCATCGAACACTGGACCCTCATTGCCTTGCTCCTCGGTTGTCTCCGGCTGTATATATCTTTGACGACATTTTATGGCGTATAATGAACAAAATTTGGTTGTATATTCATTGTTGCTTTAAGTACATGTCCACGAAAATATATTTTGCAGTGGATTTTCTGTTTTCATTTCATTTTTCCCCTATTGTGATCAGGTAATCGAGCAAAGTGCCATTACATCAGAATTAATTCGTAGCTGTGCGTCTGCACTTCTTTCCATTGCACGGAAATCAGCCTTTTAGCCACTGAATAGACCAGCAATATCGTCTATCGTGTCACAGAACACCTTTCAGGCTTGCACCTAAGCTGACCAGACACGCCCGGAGCTCCGCTCTGGACAAAACTGGTCTCCCTGTTTGAAGAAATAAAGTTTATTTCTCCCTCTCAGTTCTCCAGTTTTCCTTTATTATTGACGTTCACAGCACCGCAGCCGAAATACAATGGTCAGGACAACACAACCACGGACGCGCGGCTACTGCACATGTGGGAGGCTCACGCTAGTTTACTTTGCCGTTGGAAAAAGCAGCGTTTCAACAGAACGCTGCGACGGCGCATTGCACAACTAGAGAGGCAGATCGAGGCACATGCCAGCGACCTGGAGAAACAACAGTGGGGGCAAATCTGCGATGGAATGAACGGACAGCTCGGCAGTAAGAAAACCTGGCTCTTGCTCCGACACTTGCTCGACCCAACGCAAACAAAATCTGCTGCGCGGGATCACCTCGCACAAATTATACAAAAGTATGAAGGTACGGACGCGGAGCTACTAAATGCACTATGTCAAATGTACCTGTACACGACACCTAGCACTAGCCCACTCCCTATGTATGGAGGACTCCCCAATGAACAGTTGGACGAGGACTTTACGGAAGCGGAGATGTTGTACGCGATAGGACAACTCAGGACGACCTCGGCGGCGGGACCAGACGGCGTCTCAAACAAAATCCTCAGGAACCTAGATATCGGCTCAGTTTCGGCCCTAACTGACCTCATGAACACCTACTGGAGGAAAGGAGAGGTACCGCAAGAATGGAAACATGCCAAAGTGACATTCATACCGAAACCAGGGAAGAAGCTTAACATAGAAAACCTAAGACCCATTTCGTTAACGTCGTGCCTAGGCAAATTAATGGAACACATTGTTCTCAACAGGCTGCAGGGTTATGTAGAGGACAACGACCTCATCCCCTCAACCATGATAGGATTCAGACCCAACCTCTCCACGCAGGATGTCATGATCCAGCTGTCGAGGGATGTTATGGATCGCAGGTACTGTCATGGAACGAGGGCAATACTTGGCCTTGATCTCTGTAAAGCCTTCGATAATGTCTCGCATGAGGCGATATTAGAAAACCTCTCGCTTTTGAATCCTGGAGAGAGTCTTCGGGTACGTCCGGTCCTTCCTTACGAACAGGACGGCCGAGCTCACTCTCGGCGCAATCAAATCAGACCCCATATCTCTGGGCTGAAAGGGAACACCACAAGGCTCTGTGATGTCGCCGTTCCTCTTCAACATTGCACTGATAACACTGCCCCCCAGACTCGCCGCCATCGAGGGGCTACAGCATACGTTTTACGCGGACGCCATTACCCTGTTGGTGAACCTGACCATAGCGAATACTCATTTTCAACAGCACAAGAGGCGCCTGTACACATGGACTTCACCGGACGGTCTGTACAGGAATCAGATCGATTATATTATTTGCCGGCAGAGATGGAGAAGCGCTATACAAGCAGTAAAAGCAAGGCCTGGGGCCGATTGTGGCACCGATCATCAGCTTCTTGTTGCCAAGATTAAGCTTCGATTGAGGAAAACGCAGAAAACTAGAAGGCCTTTCAGGTATAATCTGGATCAAGTTCCATTAGAATATGTTGTGGAAGTGAGGAATCGATTTTAAGAATTAGATCTAGAAGACAAAGAGCCCGAAGAGATGTGGACTGATGTTCGCGATATAATACAAGAAGTTGCTACTAAGGTAGTTCCAAAGCAAAAGAAGTGCAAGAAAGCAATCTGGTTATCTGAAGAGGCTTTGCAAATAGCTGAGGAAAGGAGGATGGCAAAAGTTATGGGGGAAAGAGAAAGATACAAGGTTCTCAATGCGGAATTTCAGAAAATAGCAAGGAGAGATAAGAATGCCTTTCTGAACATACAGTGCCAAGCAGTTGAGGACGACAGCCAATTAAGGAACACAAGAGCTCTGTATAAGACAATCAAAGGTATCAAAGGAAGCTTCTGTGCTAAGCTGGGCATGATAAAGGACAAACAAGGCAAGGACCTCACTGAAGCCGCAGAGATAAAGAAGAGGTGGCAGGAATACACAGAAGAACTGTACAAGAAGGACCCGAATGTGCAAACCCAACATAAGACGGTTGTGATCACTGATCTCGAGCCGAGCATCCTGAAGAGTGAAGTTGAATGGACCTTAGCCAGCCTTGCTAAGAACAAAGCTAGCGGAATTGATGGCACTCCAGCTGAGTTGCTTCCAAACCTCAACCATGACGCTGTTAACATTCTGCATACATTATGTCAGAAGATTTGGACAACCCTGCAGTGGCCACAGGATTAGAGGAGGTCAGTTTACATCCCCATTCCAAAGAAAGGCAGTGCCAAAGATTGTTCCAACTACCGCACGATCGCGCTTATTTCGCATGCTAGCAAGGTGATGTTGAAAATCCTCCAAGGTAGGCTGCAGCAGTATGTGGATCGGGAGCTTCCGGACGTGCAAGCTGGGTTTCGCAAGGGCAGAGGAACTAGAGACCAAGTTGCCAACCTTCGCTGGATCATGGAAAAAGCAAGAGAGTTCCAGAAACCCATCTACTTCTGCTTTATTGATTATGCGAAAGCGTTTGACTGCGTAGGTCACAGCCGATTGTGGCAAGCTCTCCAAGAGATGGGAGTTCCAATTCACCTCATCTGTCTCCTCAGGAACCTGTATGAAGGGCAAGAGGCCACAGTCAGAACTGGGCATGGTCTTACTGATTGGTTTCCGATTGAGAAAGGAGTGAGGCAAGGCTGCATACTGTCGCCCTGCCTATTTAACCTATATGCAGAGTGCATCATGAGGAAAGCCGGTCTGGACGAGTCTTCAGTTGGAGTGAAGATTGCTGGAAAATGTATCAACAACCTTAGATATGCGGATGATACCACTTTAATGGCAGAAAGTGAAGCGGAACTCAAGAGACTTCTGATGTGCGTACAAGAAGAGAGTGAGAAGTTTGGGCTTAAACTGAACATTAAAAAGACAAAGATCATGGCGTCTTGCCCTATAAAGTCCTGGAGCATCAAGGGACAAGAAGTGGAAGCTGTGACAGATTTTCTTTTCTTGGGCTCCAAGATTACCTCGGAAGGAGACTGCAGCCATGTAATTAGGAGACGCCTGCTTCTAGGAAAGAGAGCAATGGTTAGCCTTGACCGCCTAGTAAAGAGCAGAGACATTAGTCTGCCAACCAAGATCCGTATAACTCGTGCTATGGTCTTTCCAGTTGTGATGTATGGATGCGAGAGTTGGACTGTGAAAAAAGCTGACCGCCGAAGAATTGACGCGTTTGAATTGTGGTGCTGGCGAAGACTCTTGAGAGTTCCTTGGACTGCCAGAAGGTCAAATCAGTCAATATTGTCGACCATAAACCCTGACTGCTCATTGGAGGGTCAAATTCTAAAGTTAAAGCTCAGCTACTTTGGTCATCTGATGAGAAGAGAGGAGTCGCTGGAGAAAGATTTGATGTTGGGAAAGGTTGAGGGTCGCCGGAGAAGGGGTAGGCAGCGAACGCGATGGTTAGATGGCATCCTCGAGGCACTGCAGATGAAGTTATGTGATGTTAGGAAGATAGTGAGAGACCGGAAAGCGTGGCGTGACATGGTCAATAGGGTCACGAAGAGTCGGACACGACTGAACGACTGAACTGAACTGAACTGAACTGAACAGAGGAAGTGATGCCCAAATAGAAAGTGTGCTTCAGGAAGAAGTCGACACCATTGAGACTTACGCTCTAAGGGCGGGTCTTGAATGTTCACACTCTAAGTCCGAACTCCTTGTAGTTCGAGAAGGCCCCAATCGAAAGAACAGACCTCCGCCTCCTGCAATCAGGGTAGAGCTCAAAGGACTGCCAATCAAACAAGTAGACACCATCAGAATCCTAGGCTTGTTAATTCAGAGTAACCACAGAAATTTAGGAACATTAGTTAAACTGACCACAACAGTCACCCAAACAGCCAGACTAATCAAGCAAATAGCCAACAAGAGGAGGGGCATGAAAGAACGCGACACCTGTCGACTCATTCAGGCTTTCGTCATCACCAGGCTAGTCTACACCCTGCCCTATCTGCACTTTTACCGAGACGAAAAGCAAAAGGTTGAATGTCTTATCCGGCAAGCTTACAAGACAGCACTAGGACTTTTGAGAAACACCTCAACCGAGATAGGCTCTTAGCTCTTGGAATGCACAACACACTTGATGAACTCAAGGAAGCGCATTTAATAGCGCAGTACTCCAGACTGGCGCGCACCAAAGCCGGGAGGCTTGTCTTGCTGAGGCTAGGCATCAATGCCGAACCCATGGCGGACGATCCCAGGCAAATACCCACAGCAATCAGGAAGGAGCTTGTTATCAAGCCCCTCCTAAGAATATGCACCCCGTTCACCACGAAGGCAGGCGACTAGCACGCGCACGTGCACTACACACCAAATACAAAGGAAACCATTCGGTGGCTTACGTAGATGCGGCCGAATATGAAGAGACGGACCGCGGTTTCGCGATTTGTGCGGTGACTGGGGCCTGTGAGTCCACGCCTACCAAAATCTTAGCTTCAGCTACTGTACGCACCAGAACCTCCGAGGCTGCACAGGAAGCAGCCATCGCGCTGGCTATCGCTTCTACCGAAGCAGATGTTATAGTCAGTGATTCCAAAACAGCCGTACGGAATTTCAGGAGGGGCCGTCTGTCGGCTGCCGCCACGAATATCCTTAAAAGCTACCGTCCAGTCCCTGGTAGGACGATAGAACTGGTATGGGTCCCGCCTCACTCGGGCAATCCCGGGAACGAGAAGGCTCACGAATATGCCCGAGGTTTCTTCGGCCGGGCGGTGAGCACCTCGTTTCCCGCGGGCGCGAGGGAGGGCTTGCTCTCGTTCCATGATATAACTCGCCATTTTAGCCTGGGAAGGCGCATCTTCCCTCCACCAGAAGGCCCAGAAGATACTCTGGCGCCAGCTACAAACCCGCTCCTTCCCCTGCCCCAAAGTTTATTCATATATATTCAAAGAGCAGGTTGACCCTGAATGCAAAGGGTGTGGCGTCGACGCTACTTTAGACCACATTAAATGGGGGTGCGCGGCCTATTCGCCACCAGCCGATTTGCTGCCAGCTCCATCTCTGGAGGAGTGGGAGGCCGTGCTGCGCTGCTCGGACCCGGCCATCCAGGCTCGGGTCACTGAGTGGGCCGAAGAGATCGCCGACAGGACGCAACTGGCGGCCATCTGGCGCGGCCAGCAATCAAACTGAACCTCTTAAAGCCGATGAAATAAATGTTTTCCCATCCATACATCGTTGTCGAGTCTCAAAGCAGCGATAATTGTTTGTGTAGTTGTACCATGTATAATCATATTATATATTGGTATTGTTTCCCTTATTACACCACAGTCAGAGTTTCGGTACGCTTAATTATGGATTTATGTTGCGCAGAACGAAATTGTACGAAAAAATACAGGCAAAAATAATTGTGATGGCCTGTATTATATATTTTAGCAAGTTTCGGGAAGCCGAGCAGTGATATATATTTCACGTAGCAACCAATCTTGAAAGAAATTAAAATAAAATAAGATATAACTATGCATGTGCAGCCGACTGATTTACTTAAAAAGAGTAGGAAACAAAGACCCATTTGTTTCATGCACCTCCATTGCCATCCAGGCGGGGAAAAAGCTAAATATAGAGAGACGCTTGCTCAAGCGTAGTTTATTTATATATTTTTTTTGACATTGTATTAACAACGCATTCAATCCGCAAATTTTATTTTTTGCTAATGTTGGGTTTTGGAGAAAGGAAGGTAGAACATCTGTCTCAGTTCTCGATGGACACCGACGCTTACAATTACCAACATGCAATCGGAGGTTACGTACGTGTATGTGTCGTCAGGATTATAATCCGGGCTAGCCTTCAACTTGTCTAGCAAATGGATACTAAGTGGGAAGCAAAATGGTATGAAAACACCATGAACACTGCGCAAAAAATTACGGCCCAGTTTTTATTCGATAAATTATCACATCTATGTAACCGAGTTTGATCAAATGGGTCTACAAGGCTATTTTGCTTTTATTTTTTTGCTTTCCGCTCATGTTTGCGTTAAAACCAAGGCAACGCCGATGTCAGATTTTTTGTGACATGGGGCCCTTACGTTATTGCGTAAAAAGGTAGATGTTTATGAGATTTCGCCACAACGAGTGCCGCAATTGTCTGATCAGTCATCGTAGCCGCGCGCCGTGCGTGTACCAGCGGCAGCGCCGCGTCGCGGCAACCGCCTCAACAGCCTCACCGGTAGGGCGCCGCTCTTGCCACTACAAAGCTTTCTAGGACACTATAGCATTGTGCTGACGTGGACGCCTGGCCCGCGATGTACGAGCGCGTCAGTGCGTATGATGTCTTTGCTTGATATCATACAAAGATAAGGGGGTTTCTGTTTGCGACCACATTTATTGTGTGTGGTCTCGTCAGTCATTCGAAATCGCATGTCACCCGTCTCATTCAGCTCTCACACAACTGTGTGATACTGATCATTCCAAATCATTCGTCGTGCCTTTCGTGATGTATCCCACAAAACATGATTAGTCGTGGAGCTTGCTTTTCTATTGTAAAATATGAGCAAGACGTCAGCGTGCTTGTGACATACTAAAGGTTCTGAAATGTATCACGAAGAGAAATAAGCAGTTGTAAAGAACTTGATGAATCGCTGTACAGCTTTTGACTGGCATATTTGGGTAAAGCAATCAGTTCAGAATGGCAGTGTAAAAGAACACTGCACAACATATAAATATGGTATTAAAGTAATCACACACTCCATGCACTACCATTAAGACAATTTACCAGTGTAACCATGAGTGCAAACTTGTTTTAATCATGTCAAACCATGCCAGTAAACAGTGCTTTGGCGCATCTATATCGGTTTACGCTGAGCTAAACCGCGGCAATTTTTCTTTTTTTTTTTTTTTTTTACTGTTATATCACACCAAACGATATTTCGTGCAGATTATAGCATGGTAAAGTCAATAGCTGTGTCAGCGCACTGAGAATTGGCGGAGCGCCCGTGATAAGCCATGCAGTGCGCAGCAATACTGCTCAATTAAAGAAATATCTATTTTCGGCTGAAAGCAGCTATTGTTTCAGGCAAATTATAGTAAGTTAGAACGAAGTAGATTGGGCTGTCCGCAGAGTTGTGTTTTATATTTCTGGGTGGAGAGCCAGCGCACGCAGCCCGCTGTTTTTCGCGTATTTGCTATTTTTTTCTGCAAGCCGGTATGCAGCTTATGAGCACAATTTATTTTCCTTATAATAAAGCATCTTGACAATTAAAGAAAAAAAAAACGATTTATTCAACCACAATACAAGCCCTGACTTTGAAATCAATCCGAGAACTAGCACCATTTTGGGACATTGAAATAGACAAACTGTACTCAGGAGAAATTTCTCATCTCTGCATTAAGCTTGAGCGTGAAGGAACGTGTGAATATGTGGGAAAAACGTAATTCCAGTGATATGCTAAATATATGTTTTAAATAATCTGATCCCCGTATTCGCACCAAGCCTTATATTTCAACACGCGCTTTAACAATGAATTTTCTTTTTCGCAGAATATTCGGCAGATTACTGTTATTTCTACCTACTACCACGAACTTTGTTTTGAGCAATATAAGATAGTCTATCTCCACAAAGATGGAATGACCCAACTGCAAAATTGTAAAAAAACAGGTGGCGTACTTAAGCTGTAGTGCAAATTCAATAACCAATGACAACGCGCCTGCAAAACGAAACTATGCGATCACAGTTCGATCATGTGACATTAATAAGTGATCAGAAAGTAGTTTCTTGAACAAATGACCATGGTCACAATCACTTTTTTTCCCAGTGGTGTTGCTTTATCCATGAAACATTTCGCGCCGCGTCGTCTGTTTACCTGGGGAATGGACCAAAATACGCTGTGCGTACTTTCTGACATATGGACTGTAAAATGAAATGCAGAAAGACTTTCGAGGTTTTAGATTTTTGCCATTCTCACGGTGGTAAAAAAACAACGGTGGTTTCTCGAACAGGCTGCGAGCAAAGACAAGTCCCGGCACACATATATAGTATATAACATGTATTAATACCTCTCATACTGACTGTGCTCGTGTCCAAAGTGGAGATCTGAATTAAAGTTGATAAAGGCTAATAGGCATCGACTATAGGGACCGGACAGCTGAACGGGTGGCGCCGCCTCTCGGCGCATCGCTCAATCGCCGGAATGCGCCGGCCCTGGCCGGCGCATTGCCAGCGCATTGGACGGTACTGTTTGTCGTTGGTTTGTGTGGAAATTGGAAATCCTAAGGTTTAGATGACGTTGTGCCTGGATATATCCTCAAGAGAACAGAAAGTTGGGCTAGTTAAATGTGTGAATATGTCTAGTGAAATGAAGTCTGGTCGAACAAGGCTGGCGAAACGTGGTGCGTTGTTGGCTCCACTGGCAGCTACCCAAACTCGTCGGAAGTTTTTAAGTCGATTCATTTCTACGGGTTTCCACAGAAGCATGAGTGGCGGGTGACCTAAGCATGGTTCTTTGAAAGGCAAAGGCACGAATCTACGTATTTGGTTACTGTGTGGTCCTGGAAAGTGCCGAATTTTTAAAATTCTGCTTGCTACCGGATGCTCTGTGCCGTCTGTTCCCCAGGAGTGACGGCACGAGAGTCTCGGAGTCGAAGCCGCACTACTTCATATGTAGTCACTTTATTGACAATTGGAAATCGAAATAACCCTACAACGTAAGTTACAACGCTAGCATTTCCCCGCCTGTGTACAAGAAAACGCCAGAACGGCAAAAAAAAAAAAAAAAAGGCAGCTCCACCATCGTCGTTCGGGCTGCGTTACGATCTTCAGTGATGGGCAGAGACAATGTTTGTGCGGATACTTTCGCTGACATAGTCAAAGATAATTTACTTTTTTTCTCCTAACAGAAAGAGCAGATAGAAGACATGAACAATTCCTATTGCCATGATCTTGTAATTTTTCCTCTTTTCGTTTGTCAACCAATGAAAATGCGCTGAGAGCTCTGCGTTGATACTCTTATAATTTGTTAACATTTGTTTGTGGCATGTCCATTTCGCCTAATAATATCACTCATTTCACAGCTCAATCAATACCGCATGGTCACAAAATCTGCTATCGGCTTCATATAAAAGTCGAACAAGAAAAAAATACAATCTAATTGGTGGAAACGAGCATAAACGTAGCATTTTTTTTTTAATTTCGAAGGCCGTGTAGCAGTTTTTTTTTTTTCGCATTCACGTTGCACCTGACACGGCTTTACGTATTTTCTCAGCAGTATCCATTTCCTGGCCCGCCTAAACACATGTGTTTCTCGTCTGCGTTTTAGTGAACGTGAGATTTCCTGATTGTGGCGTAGTATGACAAGACCGTTCTACCTCTCTCAGAAATTGCTTCTAGGTATGGCTAATGCAAACAGATTTAGCAGCAGTCCGGCAAGCTGCAGTGACAAAGTTGTAAAAGGAATGGCTTTCAGTTATCCGGATTCCTTTACGTGCAAATAGAAAACTACATACATGGTCGTGTCCCCTCACACTCGTCAGGTATCGAGGTCAGCTAGGTATCGGCCCCGCAAGTTCGTGGTACGCTGAGAAAGTAGACCACCTTAGCGAACGAGCCGTCAGAGGGATTCATTTAACAATAGAACGCTCTCTTGGTTGTCGGTGGCTTATCTTAAAACACATCACACTGTGTTTTTTTATTGTATTTAACAGTTTGACAGTATTGGACTATTGCCTTCAGATGTTCAAGGCAGGTGCGGTCAATCGCATTGAACTTCCTGCGCTGAGAGAACGCTAGCAGGAAATTTATTTTTTTTTCTTTTCACAACCTCTGCAGCATGTCGGGAGAGAGGAATGCATAGTATAATATTTTCTAAGTCAATTATATGTAGCAGCTCCGACGTGTTCAACAAGAGCATTGCCGTATATGTAAAAATGATGCTGAGGTGGTATTACTCATTTGGCTTATATTATGATTAAGTTTGATGGTCTCAAGGTCGGGTTCAGTGAGCTATTGTAGCGTAATTGTGCAGGAAGTCCTGGAAGTATATGTGTGTTTGCTATTCTAACCATAAATAGGATCCTACTTTTGTCTTGCTTGTTTATTTTTCTCCTTTTACAGCTCTCGTTGCAAGGTTGAAACTGGAATGTCATTTGCTATTATTCTGCTCTGAATCGTTTGAGCCTAGCTATTACCAAAAAAGACAGGTGCAGCATGTTTTTCATTTTACATGAACACTGACCATTACAACTACCACTACTACACGGCTACACGGCTCGGCGGTATTTGATCTTCAGGCAGATTCCGAGTATACCTAATATAAGATAGACGCGCAGTGCAGGCGCAATTCCCGTCTTCGAAGTCGCCTTAACAAGTGCCTAACGAAGGTGTTCCTAGCGCATGGTGAAATCACGCGCGCGGCATTTTCGAGTATCAGAAATACCATGCGCCAGGCGGTTTAAAAAAAAAAAAAAAAAAAAACAGAAAAAACACGCACGCCCTGCCGAGAACGGCCCTTTTCTTTTTCAAGATTTCCCCGTCAAAAAATACTCCTTGCGATTTGGGCCGTCCAGCAGGTCATCAAGGCGCTAGCCCGGCAGGGAACCAGCGAGCCGGCCACGGCGAGCGGGGACCCAGGCCGCGCGGCCGGTGCCCAGAGGACGACGTAGGCCCCGTCCGAAGCGCGCACGCGCGAGCGCGCGTTCTACTGCAGGCCCCGAATAAACGTTTTACCAATCCAATCCTTGCGATTACTCAAAGCAGCTCAAAGCAGCTCAAAGCTCTCAAAGCCACACCGCAAAACGACGGGTTGGGACAGGCTCAAAAACGCCTCGCAGAACGGAAATGACTGCGCCGCTCAGCTGCCTCGCCATTCCGCTGTTTCGGCACTCCGCCGCGGGCGGCGCTGTTCCACCGAGGCGACGGTGGCGCCATACAACGGGCGCCCGGTCCCTATGGCAGATAAGAGGCTGCTATCATTAGCAATTCTGTCCGTAAACAAAAAAAAAAGAAAAAGGTCGCATTCACAATCAACATGCACATTGAAAGGCGTAGCTCTGTTCGGAATGTTAAAGGCCCACAACGTTCCAATATAAATTGTTTGTGTTACGGTTACCCTCAGCTTGTTTTCTGTGTTTAACACAGTCATCAGAGGACAGCGTAATTTTCACGTTGCTATATACTACTTTAAAAGCCTTTGACATCTATTAGTGACTTTGATAAACAGCACGGCCATCGGGCGAAGATGACGACTTCAAGAGGAGCTACGTCTATGATCTGTCTTGGCTCAATAACAGGATTTCGTTTCTGATTGCACGACTTAAATGAGCTGGTCTTGTTTGAAGGTTATCACCGAGTTTTAGCTAATCATTTTGTATTAATCTGTGTAAAACGAAGAACCGCGAATGTCCAGCGTACGCCAATGTACATGCGCACTATGAACAATGCATGCAGTCTGCCACCCAAGTGCCGCTCACAGTGGACTTTATATATTCTTATTTGTCTGTGTAGATGCTATGGGTATGTTAGACAAACTCTAAATTACCCACCGACTTTATCATCAAACTACTGGACTTCGGTCCTATTCAAAAAGCCATCCATCCATCTTCAATGACCGCACTCTTTGCCAACTGTTTTTTCATCTTTATACCATAATCGACCCCCCCCCCCCCCCCCCCCCCCCCACTCATGCAGAGTAGCATGTCAGCGAATATTAACGCTGGCTAATATCTATGTTTCTATTAGAAATCTTGCTCTCTTTCTTTCTTGGACACCGTCGTTCTGTGCAGATCTTCAAACGTTCGCCGTGCAAGCGGAGCCGCACACGATTGTCCCTCGCCTCCAGGGCGTTTCCAACTTCACTATGATCGCCAGCGCTGAGGACTCCTACGCGAATGGAAAATCAGAAAAATACAAGCACGTCTCGGATTTAACACTGCAAAGGTAAATGTAAAATGGTATTGCGACATCATTTTGTGACGGCGGAAGTTGAGATGATTCGCGATGATCTCGCTTTATTCCACCATTTGCTAGGAGTTCAGTTAAGCAAGGTAAACCCCAATACGAGTGGCCGCAAATTCAGTCGAGAAGGAACATTCTTGTGTGTACATCCACGAGCATACTCATTTAGAGCGCTGGAGGGATGCCCCGCTAAGAATGTATCATACTGTGTTGATGGCAATGTGCCCTTTATTTGCTTTTATTTATGTGCCGATTATGGGCCGATCATACACGTGCTTCTTCCGGTATATATGTCTGCCAACGTCTTCGAACAGTAAAAGAGTTTTTGCGTTTAGAGCTCTGCCGTGTCACCTGCCAGGGCTATGTCTGAAAGATGGCACTCATTTTTGCGTCCACAATTACTTCTAATGCGAGCTTGTCAATAATCGCCTCGTATACCATTCGACACATGTTAGGTAGATATTTATTAAAGTGCAGTGCCTTTTCTGTACGTCGTCTTTTCTTTCGGTTCAAATGACTATAGCCGAAGATGTGAGCAAAGCCTCGTATTGATGATGATAAATTAAGAAAACAGGTATGAAATACGGATCTAATTTTCTTCAAAGGTTCACTGATCACAGGTGTATACAGCACGGTTTCGTTAACTCTTAAACCGCCTACGTGTATATATGAAAGCGAAAAGCCACTCGCTCAGCGACGCCCGATTCCTATGCTTCCTCCTGTGATGCCACGACGCGACCGGCAGCGTGATGCCCTCTGTACTCTTACTGCTTCTCTTACCAAAACCCTCTCCACTCCTCTTCTGAAAACGGCCGCTGCGCTATAGGTCACGTGATGTAGTGAGGCGACTAAGGCACACGAATTCAAATTCCTATCGGTGACTATAGGCTAGCAGATGCATGTCACTTAAACGCTTTATTTTAAACTTACTTCACACTTTGCGCATCACTCTAGCATCAGCAGCGAATACATCCGTCTAGAAGACGAGAAAAAGAACAAACAGTATTTTCGCCTCATGGGCCTGTCAGGCAGGCAACTAAGCAAACTGGCGGGAAACAGATCTGGGATATGTGTACAGGAGTGGATTAAGTGCTGCGTGGTAACGTACTGCTTGCTTTCTACAATTATTTTACAACGCTATCCGCTCTTACTATACAGCTACAGTGCTACAGAGCATCGTAGTGGTAAAACGTCTGTGAATGTCATGAACCGGAATCACTTTTCACGAGCACTTTGGGGCTATTTCTTTGCTTCACTCTCGTGTATTCTGGGACATAAGGACATAAGTTTGATAGTTTCTGTTTGTTCGTTTTTCAGTGGACAGTTACACTGAATACAGGTGGTTTTTTTTATGCTTATCTTGCAACGAAGTCCATGCGAATTGTACCGAAAGAAATTTTTTTAGTATTATTAAACCACCCCCCTCATAATTTAATCTTTTTCGCTTCACGCAATTTTGAAGACGTTCGCTACACCATGTGGTGCGAGTGGTATGGTTTCGGCTGGGCGCTTGAGTGTGGCAGCACTCCAGCTGATATAGTCGCTACTATTTCATACAAGTATACACGTGTGAGAGCGGTACGAAGCCATCAGCACCGTGTTATCGAATACTTACCGCAGATCACGGGCATCACTTGATTCATGAAGTCCGGCTCTTCTGCTGAGGCCATCACCACCAGACCTGCGGCTATCAGGGTACTCAGAGCAGTCGCCGGAATTGCAGTCGCCATCTCTCTTTCATAACTCCTCGCAGGCCGCCCGCCTAATTGAATCGGAAGAAAGTGCTCTTGGCTGGGAATACGTTTGTCAACTATGCGACCGTTCCTGCTGACCTGCGGGTATGTCGTCAGTCTTCTAAGCCAGGATTAATGCATTATCATTCAAGAGTTGTGTCGTCGGCAAACACAGGTGCATGAAAAACACGATGAGAAGCGATGATGCTCCTGGCGTCATCCGAGCCGCACCTGATTGGTGAAGTGAAGCCACGTGGTGAGGCAGCGTACGCCTTTTAGCCTCTACGCACGCGCTGCCGTGGAAGTATGCACCATGATGGTTCTTCGGACTCTTCTGCGATTCGGGACTTGATTATCAGGAAAAGTTGTTCAAAAAAGGGCAAAGTGCTGTTATGTGCCCCCCGTGTTCGAACGCGCACATAGGTGAAAGAACACCTGCTGCAGTACGCCCTGCAGAGCCGCCACAGTCGAACACAATAGCTGTTCGTGCACGCAGTTTTCCGGAGATGGCGCTGCAGGGCTCCCCGTGCTTCCTATCCGCGGCACAAACATGGTTTACACAGCGGTTCGGAGCTAGGCCAGAGTGAAACAAATAATGAATGGACGGTAACTTCAGCAGCAGCGTCTCGCAGTGTTGACCATTGGACCGGCTGTTCCACTGCTACCATCGCCATAGGTCCAGAAGCATGTCTGGAAGCCTGTTTGAACACCTGGAAGCGAGCGCGCACACCCTGGTGCTCTTTGACCACCCCATCGTTATTTTCCTGTTCTCCTTTAATAGAACGAATTGCCGGAGACCGCCACACTGTACGCCACTGCTAACGATGAATGTGTAATGAACTGTGCGTACTTTTAACTGCGTCTGTTCCGGTGGATGCTACAGATAAGTCGTCAGTATGTTAGGCCAAAATTTGTGTGCTGCGCTACTTGCGCAATTAGCGCACATTGTTGCATTGATTGCTTTCAAAGCTTCCTAGCACGAAGAAGCACTTTCTTTCAATTCATGAGGCACCTTGCTGAATATTTTCTATATTTCATAGGCTATGTACCAGGGTGCAGAAACTGGACAAGTTAAGATACATGTACGCGCAGGAGTGCCGTGGTGGTTGATAAATACCAGAATGTGCACAGATGCCTTCTGCCCACGACGTCTCGTCATCCTGCTCTGAAGATGGCCCCAGAGAGATTGAGATGTCTTGTAGGCGCGGTTTCCGCATCGTTTAGGATGGCTGAGTGTCTCCATGCAGGACACATTTTCTGTTTGTTGTTAATAATGATTGCTAAAGTAATGCGAACTTTAACATCTTCAAGCAGGCGCTGATTATTATGCAATGGCGGAAAGAGCCCTTTTCTTCAGAGCATACAGCGCAGAAAAAAAATCGCAACTTCCCAGATTAATATTTTTGCATTTTCTTTCGAGCCGTCATATGTCTACTTCGTGCACCAACACCTTCAAGACCACAATTACATTCGTCTTTACTCAACCCTATCTAAATAAATTGTTGCCGGGTGTCTTAACGAGCATATGCAAAATTCCTAAATATAGAGAGTTGCAATTAAAAACAAGTTGCAGAAACAAAGTTTCTGCCGCGAAAGACACAATTTACTCTTTAAATCTCGTAGTCATACAGCCGAGTAACAAAGACACACTAATTATTCTTTTATTTAACAAAGTTCGGTGGTTATTGGAAAAGACGATATACCATAGTGATTTTCGAAACAACTAAAAGCTCATTTCCTAAAGCGCTGCAACGTGAGGAATTCCGGAGCTGTTTTTCCGCATGAAATCGCGACTGAGCGCATTAGACGCGCAAGAAGCTCGGGACAGCCGCGACGTCAGCTGATGACGTGTTGCTACTGCGTTCCGTTCGAAGTGCAAGTGGTATTGTTCCACGTAACGGGGCATTCTTTTGCTCCGCAGCTTGGTGCAAGGAACAGGGCAGTCATTGCCAAATGCGTGGTCCTGTTTGAGAACGGCGAAACGTGCACGACACATCGCAGTAGACAAGGAGTTCGAATTTGGCGCCATAGACTGCAGCTCATCAGTGCACGTCGCGTCTGCATTGAACTTCCTGTTGTCAGATCTGGTATCGTGCGGAGAAAATCCTCGGTTTTCCTCGCACTGCGGGGCTTTAGGAAAATAGTTTTGATTTGACATCACCTTGTTCACGGCTTCAAAATAGGCACCGGGCTGCGTTAATTATAAAGCTGCCAGAAAATTTCAGTGAATTATTAGAAGAATTAGACGTTGTGGAGTAATTAAGTTGTATTTTTATGATTGATAGAGAGTTTGTTCCCGGAAATATTTTGTTGCGAACTCTGAACCTTTAGGAATTTTCGAAAGAGTTCTCTCAAATACCCGGAATAAGCAAATTATTACATCTGAGATATATAGATCGTTCGTACTTCGTGACAGATACTCAGAAATTGACAATTTCTTGGAAATAGTTTTTTGACATAACTTTTTACGCATTTCATAACTTCACAATAGCACCCGCTCTGGTAGTTGCTTATCTGTTCTCCCTACAACACTGGCATACTGCAGCAAAGCCAACTACTCGAGCAATAAACCTGAAAGATCGTGGTAGAAGGCCACCGTTGAAGTTCAAGCTAATAAACGGCTCGTTATCTGTGAATCCTGCGTGCGCGCTGATTCGCGAGCTTGGGGAAATACGTCTAACGTATGCACTTGAAGTCGCAGCATGCGGAACACCATTGGATGACCAGAGTAGAAGCGGAGAGGGCTATGGGGCCGTACATACACGTATGCTCGTTATACTCGATGCAAGAAGCGCTGAAAAACTTTTCAGGGGCACGTATCCTCTGGGTGCTTTTTCAGTCGACATGTGTGTCTCAAGGTGAAGCTTGAGCGTCGGCCTTATTCAAACCGTCAAACCATGCATAAATATGCTTAACACAGCTTTCGCTCGTGTCACAAGGTTCAAGCCGTGTTTAAACACCACAATTTTCCCCTGTTGAGTCGAGAGTCGCTTGCAACTGTGTGACCTTAGATGGGCAGTGCTGTTGCGGTCCGTGGCGGCCTTGTCACCTTGTGAGTGGCCGCATAATCATGGCTTTGTCGGCAAGGGCGAGCAGTCTTCTGCAATGGCGTATAACTAGCAAACAGACTCGATTCTAAGACTTTGATTTGCTACCGTTTCCAACGCTGGGATCGGGCGGAGTTTTACGCGCGGGTGTGTTGTACCGTGGCACCATCCTTTGGGAGAGCGTGGAATCCTGAGAGAGCGAACTGGTCCCGTGAAATCTTGTTAGGTGCCCGGATGTTCACGTTTCGTGGCCTGGGCGAAGAGAAATCAGAGCCCGGGTGACTGAAAATCGGTTCCCGGATGTTGGCTCTCGGTTTTATTCTCTCTTTCTCGGCTTAGGAAAGAGCGGGTCTGCAATCTTCGCCAGACGAATTCTTCTGCCTTGATCAATGGCTTGTCCGGGGGGGGGGGGGGGGGGGGCGGATAAATCCTCCGCTCAAATTTATAGTGATTTGTGATATCGTGAAAGGATACCAGACCATCTCTCGTGGACCTCATCGGAACCGCCGGCTCACCTGCTCGGCTGACGAAACCTCGATCATTTGTATGAGCCGCCTCGTTACCAGGGTTCCCAGAGTGTGACAATACCCATACAATCCGCCTTTTTCACAAAAAGTGCGCCCTCTGGGAGTGGTTGAAAATTCGTCTGCTACTGGTTGAAAACGTCTTTGGAGCCAGCGAAATGATGTGTGTTCTCGACAGCTACCGCCATATATCGCATACGCCTGCCACTAATATTAACTACACATGGCTGCCGAGATTGGCTACGGCTGCGCCGATCGCGGAGGCCAAGAACTGCGCATGCGCAGCTGGGTTGGTGGTTTGTTTTCAACCAGGGGAGAGACGCGCATGCGCAGGGCGGCCTTGGGAAAAAGGCGGATTTCTACCTCCCTAAGTTCTCGTCCCTTGGCCTGTGTAAGTTGTGCCGCTGTACCGGATATTCTGTCCCTCGCCAAATTTCGGATGGCTGTTTTTGAGTCACTGAATATCAAGTCAGCTTTAGTGCGAGATATAGTTAATGCTATAGCTGCCTCCTCTGCAGCTTCTGGGGAGTGGGTTCTGTCTTATCCAGAGGTCGCTGATAGTCCTCGCCCGTCCACCACCACAACTATAAATGCGTTCTTGTCCTTATGATCCGCAAGGTCTACATAGACGGCCCCTTTGTAGTTCCCATACTTAGCTTGCAAAGCTATGGCTCTTGCCTTCCTGCGACCTTCATGATACACAGGATGCTTATTCTTGGGCATAGGGTGAAATATCCTTATCCCCACTCACAGGCTGAAGAAGACGGCGAGGTGGGCCATAGTGAAGAGTTCAAGGTAATTCATCGACACCCGGCGAATTAGTTACAGCCCGGAGAGTAGATCTACTGGTCTAATATATAATGTAGGAACCGTTTACCAGGGGAAAATAGGCAGGGTAACGCGAATTGTGTGTTTTGAAATGAGGCAAATCTTTCCAGCGCCTTATGATTCTCCAGCAAGAGGAGTCACGTGATCTGCTTGCGCGCCGCTTGCCTAAGCTGTGGAGCTTGCGCCAAATACAGAACATGGATACTAGAATAATTCTTATACAATTTTATTCGCCATTCAGAAAGTAAATTATGACACTTGATCGTTTCGCGGGGCATAAACACAGTGCAGATAACAGCTGCACAAAACAAAAAAGAAAGGCAAACATTTCGTAAAGCCACAGAATGAGCCATTCGAAGGTCATTACCACGTAATGACAAGTCCCAGCTACATGCTATTTTTATGTACAGATTTCTTAGGCTGGGAAGCATAAGGCACTCACTCGTTTCCAAAACATTCAGCCCAAGGCCTCACACAGTCTTATGATATCACGAATGGAACCTATCCGGGCACAAGGGAGTGGTAGCCAATTTCATTACTTTTTTTTTTTTGCCGTTATTCTGAAGGATGTGGGAACAGAGAGGTGACTAAATAAATTGAGCAGTAGTTTCCAGATGTTTCTTTTGTGCGTGTACATGGAGGTTGGGCAAGTCCAAGTTCTCCCCAAAGACCATTCAGGTTCCCAGAACTATAAAATAATTAAACTATTAATGACGATAGCGATTGCACATATTACAAATACGCCTAGCCGGTAATGTAACAAAACTAACTTCCTCATATGATAGTAGCAATTTATGCATATCATTTCAGAGGTATACTGCAGAATGATTCAGGGAGCAGGAACATTATCCTCTTCATATTCTGATTAGGTATGCTGTTTCTGGATAGACAACACCAAATGCAGAGCCATACTGTGGTGACATCAGTAGCCAAGCTGTTTTCTTGGCAGAATCGAGCTGACCAGAGTGGAATGACAAACATCGAGGTGACGTTCAATGTCATTTGGCACATGTTTGTAATGATGGTTAAGCAGTACATAAAAAAAATGGCAAAAGAAAATCTGACTCAGCAACGCCTCCTTGTAGGGGCGCTGACAGAACAGTAATTAACACTGTAAAATCAATGTAAAATACTTCTAATGAGATACCTTGTGAATCAGCTATATACTTAAAGAAAAATTAAGTTCAGTGTAAGGCCACTAAGTTTCTCTAGGTGGCCGAAGATGCGACTAGACATGGTGTCATATAAGTTGATAACATCTGAAAAATAGCAAGTGCGATAATACCTGAAAAGACCTTGCTTATTCAAATACTGATAAACATGAAACTTTTAAAGCTGGCTCGAGCATTAAGCCTGTTCGCAAGGTCCATATATCTCTACTACATTAAAACCAAAGCACTTGCCATTTTTTTACAGCACATTTTTCCAGGACCCATAAGCCTCGCTAAGCTCCACTTTATTTCTGGCCCTGAACAAAATGTCATAGCCTAGATATTTGCTACTGTAAAACTCTCAAAGCTGAAACTATTTTGCATGCCACAGTTTGTGATCTGCTTATGCTGACATTTCAGAAAAAACGCTACCTCAACAATGTCTTATAACACATGAGAGCTACATCGCGAATCCTATGGCAGTCCGTCAGAATTCATGCAAGTTTAACATTCTTCTCAGCTCTTGAACCTCTATATAGTTTAAGAGCCTGTATGAATGATTCTATACATAATTGGTATATGACTGACATCTTCCTCAGAAGAAACATACTGTGTGTCCAATCTGTACAAGAACCATCTAGTTTCATATGCTTAATCAGCAAATGACTAAAACTATTCAGGTCGCTCAAGATGTACAATGCCGAAATAGCAGTGCATTTGCAGGCGAGTTTGCTTCAAAGAGCTGAGACAGATACGACAGTAGTTAAAAAGAAGCACCAGAAGTTATAGTATTTAAAAACTGTATAAAATATATTTAAGGTACAAAGGAACTGCTGCGAGAGCAGCGCGTTACTTTGTACATGATGTCCCGACTGCACTGAGGCTGCACTCGTACATATTACAAATTTCTTTGCTTTGAGCAAGGAATGCTCAGGATCTGTTGCGGAGCTTAGTTTACAGCAATTCATCGCAGAAAGACTCTTTTTTTAATTTAATATAGTAGCAAGTGTGAGTACCTACCACAGAAGAGAGTAGTCCTCAGTATAGCTCCCTGAAATAAGCTGCTGCAGGGTGACGAGTGTGAGTACCTACCATAGCAGAGAGTAGTCCTCAGTTTAGCTCTCTCAAATAAGCTGCTGCAAGGTCTAACAAAAATATGAAAGCCTTTCAAATAGATTCTTTGCCATAACAAGAAAGCTGCTTTGAGATGCATGTAATAGACCTAGTTCAACACCCTTAAAAAAGTGTCCTTATTCCAGCTGGCACGTAGCTAGTACACGACTGTTGCGTAATAATTACCACCGTTTTATGCTTCACAAGAAAGACCAGGCTCATCGGTGCGATAGTATCACGCTGGTTGATCTGTCGTTTTCGCTCATCCATTCATTGGTCACTCGAGCGAGTCGTGGCTCTGGAAGGTACACCTGCCAGCGCCGCAGTCGGCTGGAGCAGCCGCGCCGCACTTTCGCACAGACACCGGACTTGTCGCAGACAGAGGCGCGGCTTGTCCTAAGAGCTGGGAGAACAGCGTGGTGCCCGGGTGCACAGTGGCCCTGTTGCGACCCTCGTGAAGAGCCACTCGGTTCCGGCAGAAGCGCAGCGTCTCGCAGGCCAAGTCACCCACCGTCCAGTGTCGCTCTTCCACCTTGAAGCTCACCTGAGACAGCTGCAAGTATCGGATGAGAGTGTGAAGACGACACAAGAATGCTAAATTGGGCGAGTTGGTGCATTCGCATTTTAGGAAAACGTAGCGCAAAGAAGACAAGGACAAAAAAAGAAGGAAACACACACGAGCAAAGACGACACAGACTCGCGTTTCCGACATGACCGGACATTCATGCTTTGTGTTTCCACGGGCACAGTATGTCTAGCGACATTCCCGGAATTGCGAAGTCCCTTAAATGTTGTTCGTTCACCGTGAGCGCGGAAACAAATGATGCCGATTTGTGCGACACCACTCAAAACCCTGTATCTCAAACGAGTGGACCGCAATTTCGCCACCAATTATTACTGTAAGTGGCGACATGCACACCCATTTCAAACGGAATATATAAGGCCAGTCGAGAAAAGGAAAGACGCAATCCGAGAGCGACGAATAAACGGACGATAAACCTGCAAATGTAAGTAGTAAGAACTAACATTGTTGAAAAGCGCAGATTGCCTCGCGTTTCAGAATTTCATGAAACGAGTTTTTCTTCGTTTCAAAAACTGATGTGCCATTTTCTTTTCGACGGCTTCGCACTCCCTATGATCACTAACCACCCAACTGAGTTAATTATAAGTTATTTGTGAGGTTTAGTTAATTAAAAAATTAGACAATTTTCTACTATAAATTTCATCCGCCGTAGCTGAGTTCGTCGTTGGCGATTTTTCTTTCTTTTTTTTTTTTCTATCTCGAAGTCCCATTTTCCAGACATTTTCGAAATTTTTCACTCAATATGAAAGGGAGCTATAACTTGACACAAAAAGGCAAATTTATCAGTTATGTCTCTATTGAAATCAGTAATTACTTTTGGGCATTATACGCCAAGTGGAATTCTAGTTAGAAAACAAAAAAGGGCGCGCGTCAAGCATAATTACGGAGTAATATTTTATGGAATGCTCAATTGAGCGATGCCTCCTCGCCGAGCGCGAATGCTCCACGGAGCATTCTCCTTAACTGGGTGTTTCCTGGACACTGGAATACCGCGTGGACTTTGGGCTATGACTACTACAGCGCTTGAGCTTGGCGCACAGCAGCAAACAATAAAGAGATAGCCCACACAGCGTAGCAGCAGATGCAGACAGCCGTCTAGATAACTATATACTATCGCGAAGAACAGCTTCAAAAGAGCTCTGATTCCTCACTCAAGCTGCACCGTCTAGCAGTCCTAACTGTGCACTTCTAGCTCCACTACAGAACCACAAGCAATTAAGGCTAATCCAGTATTTTCGGCTAGCCAATCGGATACAGCCCAACGAAAACGCAGCTTTTGCCCCAAAAATACCCGGCCGACTCTCAGATATCATGGACAATCCCCTTGGACCTACATACTATAACGGAACAACGCAAGGTGCGGCATATTAAAAGAGAGGTTCAATATGGTTTCATCGAATTAACCGCGGCGTCGTGAAAAATCGGTCGATGCTATTGCTCTGCCGCTTTTTTATCGAGTTATATCTATATCGGACAATAGAACCCATAACTTGACCGGTTTGCTTACCTGTTCGA
Source organism: Amblyomma maculatum (assembly GCF_055883805.1). Taxonomy (NCBI): domain Eukaryota; kingdom Metazoa; phylum Arthropoda; class Arachnida; order Ixodida; family Ixodidae; genus Amblyomma; species Amblyomma maculatum. The sequence goes on from NC_139345.1 coordinate 100,994,292, forward strand.
GGCTGGGCTCGCCGCCAGTGTAGACCACGAGGCCGGGTACTCCGGCAACACTGGCCGCGATCCACTGGACGATGGCCTCGAGTTGGGCGTCACCCGATGGATCGGGGCAGTCGCGTGCCCACCGACACGTGGCCACGGGACGTACGCCAGACGCCGACGCTCGCATCGGGAAAGAAGGCGCCGAACGGAAGGCTTCCTGCGTCAGTGACGAGCACGGCTACATACGGCAGGCCGTAATCGAGTTGGCGACCCCAACCGTTAATGTGACAACTGGCATCAGCCGAAATTTGAACGCGTGGCCGCATCCGCATGGGCAACCGTGCCGTGCCGCAGTCGCTAACGACTTTTTGTGCTTGTCTACATCCCTGATGTAGGAAAGAGCAGGGATAGAGACCAAAACATGCCGCCACGCTCCCGGAGCCTTCAACCTATGTACACCTTTCGATAGCAAGAAAAAGAAACGCCAAATCAGCTAACGCTGATTGATGCGCTAAACTGGTAAGTTATAGCTCTACGAATGTTTTCCTTACTTGTTTTATGTATTTTTCGCTCACCACGCTGCGCTTGAAGTCACGCTGTGTCGATGACAAACCTGGCTTCAATGCCTCGGAGGTTCATACCAGACATTCGCCGGAGCGCGACATTTTTTTCTGCGCATGCGCGAGAATACGAGAATACTTTTGCCAATGGATAAAAAAAAAATAAAGCAATCCATTTATGTTGTTCTTTTTTTAGGTTTTGTTCAGTGATAGTTTCGAGCAGATGAGCCTGAGGGCGACAACCGAACGTGAAGGCACTATACCGTTGCGCATGCGCAAAGCACGAGATCGATCTCCGACGAGTGCTACGGGGGCTTCAACGCCCGCAATGGCGAGCAAACGACGCCTACCGAGTCCTGTTGTGGAGGCTCCTCATCGACGGAGACGAAGCTCTCGCGCTTTCTCTCCGCGCTACCTCCGCTGGCCGTGTCGAAGTCCTGCGCCTCGCGCGGCTCTTCGTCCGGTGCACTCTCGACACCGTCGTCCTCCGAGGTGCCGCCGCCCGAGGAAGTCAGGTCGGGCGACACCGGCCGAAACGAGTGCGCCTTGATGAACTCCGTGTCCTGGCGCGTCAGACCCAGGGAGCAGGAGTTCCCGTGGCTCCCTTCCTCGGAGGTCTTCCTGCACCTGGAAGCAGAACGCTAACACGTCAGGGCTAACGTCCGGCGCTCGGGAACAGTGCTACTTTTTTTTTTTTTTTGCCGCGACAAAATGCCACCACCAGGAGCTGTATAACTGCGCAGCTGCTTATGCAGTTTCCTTGTTCTTAACCCCAAATCAACGTTGTCATCTCCCGTTTCTTCCCGCTCCCTCCTCACCCAGGTATATACCTTCTTTCCCGGACTCAGATGTACGAACTGCCTTTTGATCCCGTTTCCTTACTTTCCTTGAGTTTGGAGGCGAGAGTATCACAGGAGGCTCTGCGTTCCGGCAACTTCCATGCCTTCAGTTGCACGGGGTTGAATATATACCGACATCAGAAAGATGAAGAGGGACGTTTTACGAAAAAAGAAAAAAGGTTAGACGCCTGCATATTAGATAATACGCAGCTATGCTACTCTGCAAGATCCCATGTGCAGCACGCTCTACATCTGAGCGCACTACCGCCATTTACTGTGGACGTGTCTATAGTAGTCAATTAAAACAGCCCCAAACAAATCCGAGCGTATAAAAACGGAAATTTCCACAAGGTGAAAAAAACAACAACAAATAAAGCGACCAGAGAAGGGAGGGCTGAGGTCTTACCGCTCCAGATTTGCTGAGCCTGCACTAGTGGGCCAGGAACGAATCCCGGCCTCGGCGGCCGCTTTTCGATGGAGGCGAAAAGCAAGGCGCCCGTGTGCTGTGCGATGTCAGTGCACGCTAACAAACCTCAGGTGGCCGAAATTTCCGGAGTCCTGCACTACGGCGTCTCTCATAGCCTGAGTCGCTTTAGGACGTTAAACCACACAAACCAAACCAAACCAACTATAGTGGTCCAGGTTGCCTAGGCGGCAGAGACAAATTCCACAGCGGAAGCAAAACGACCAGGAAAGATGCCGAAGTGACAACCCCGGAAAAAAAAGGAGAAAAATAGCCTCGCAACAAACTGATATACGAAGTGGCTAGGTTAAAAAGCTATATCATGCAATCATGCCTTCGTTAAAGCGAATGGCGTCTCAATAAAACTTTAGCAAAGGTCAGACGACTTCCTTTGTCGGGATTCTCACTCCTTTAAAAGTTGTAGGCCGTCATTGCACCCGCCGCCACTTAGGTGGTGGACGACGGCTGTTGCGGCGCGCGTCTTCCTCTCCCTCTCCTTTTTCTTTCCTTCTCTACTTTCTCTCTTCTGTCCGCACGAGGCAGCGGAGGTGGCTCAGCTACAGAGCCAGTGGCAGGCCAGTGCATTTTCTTTTCCTTCTTCCTACAGCCACAACAACATCTTGCCTCCAGCCATGCATTAGCAGTCCCTCGTTAACGAACGTCCCCCTTGCCTGCGCCGACGACGACGCGCGGGCCAACGAAACCCGAGCCGTCGTTGCCTTGGAACTGGACCGTCCTCGGACCATGTGCGCGACCATAGCAATGCCTTCTTTACAGGCGCTCGCGTTTCTCTCTTTCCTTCGCCACGAAAACCTATTCACTAAAACTTGAAAAAAGCATGCGAGCAATAGGTGTCCTATCAGTCCTATCTTCAAATCAAACATTTTAAAGCTAGCATCACTAACATCGAAGATATCGCCGATAGAAAATCACGGTCCTCCCTCCCCCAACTCCACGCATGCAGGCGAAGAAGACAAAAATGAAGAAACAAGCCGTGATGGCGCCCCACCACGCTCGGTTTTGCCCGCGTCACTTGGCCTCGGCGGCTGCTTTTCGATGGAGGCGAAAAGCAAGGCGCCCGTGTGCTGTGCAATGTCAGTGCACGTTAAAAAACCCCATGTGTTCGAAATTTCTGGAGTCCTCCACTACGGCGTCTCTCATAGCCTGAGTCGCTTTGGGACGTTAAACCCCTCAAACCAAACCTTGGGAGCGTCCAATATGAGTGGGCGCACGTAGCAAGCATCGATGACATCCCATGTGTGGTTTGCGTCATATGGGAGGTATGCGCGGGGGCAGCGTGCCAGCCTAACCGGTTGCAAGCGGTCACCAGGAGCTATTTTTAAAAATTATTTGTGAGTTATCAGCACCGCACAAAACATTTAAATTTGGCTCGAATACTCACAGCGACCCCGTCAATGAATTTCTTCCACTATATAAAGGTAATACAGTGGTGAATAGCTTTAACGTGAACTACCACTAAATAATTATAAAATCACTGAGGTCGCTCTTTATCAGACGGTGAATGTATTCGTTGCACTGTAGACGACTGAAAAATTTTGTCGCCTTCACCAATTATGGGTGCTTCAGCAATATTTTCGTTCATAGTAGCGCTCTGGTGTCGACGTAACTCGATGATGTGGTGTTGCACACATTGGTCAGTTTCATAAAATCGAGAAATGCTTGGCCAGCATTGCTGTGCTTTACGTCGATCAAGTTGTATGACCTCAATTAAGATCTGGAAAAAAAAAATAGAGTTAACGAAACACTACATTCCCGCTCAAAGCGCGATGCGAGCATTCTTTAGCGTTCTCATCAAACTCTGTCCCCACCAACACTCCTCTTTCCTTTATTTCTGCCCGTAACTCGCCTCAGCTCGGTCATTATATAAAAAAAGACGAGCAGAATTTTAAACAAAAAAGCAATTAAGGCCCAAAAGTCGTCATTTTTTTCTGCACTAAAAACAGGAACAAGCGGCGAACCCAGATATTTGCTGCCCGCAGCTGCTTGCTTCGAAAAAGGTTATTTATTACTTCTGAAATATAAATCCACCTTTAGAGCCGTATACATTCAGACTGTCCCTATAAGCGCCTCGTAGCAAAGAGCGTGGCTCGACAATGCTGTGCCCTTGGCTGAAATAACTCCTCTGTGTGCGCTCCTCACTCATATTGAACTCTTCAAAATGCGCCCGCTGTCCCTTTGGCGGCCAGAGCAAAGCATTGCACATTATTTCTCGGTAGATGCTAACCATATGTGGAATCTTTCACATCCCTCGGACGAGGACCATATAATAATAACGGGAATTGATGCCAACGGACACATACAATTATTTACAGGCGCACGCTTTTACCCATCATGCTTTACATGCCGACCCATTAATGGGGCCCAGACTTTTCGCGCGTCGTTCCTGCTTTTGTACACGGCGACCTATGCGAAATACAAGAGAACGAAGCTTTACGGACACAATGAGCAGTGCGGTTTTTGTTTTGTTTTTTTCGAAAGCAATTTCTCGAGGAAATTACTCTTTTGCTAAATTAATGACCCAAAGAAATCTATTACATTACTAATTTACTGGGTGAGGAACAAGAATTCATTACACCGCAAATCACTGTATTTGCACGAATGTCACACTAGCTTTTTTGCTAATTCATCGATTTCAGAACTCATCTGACGTTTTACGTATATATATAAGTGAAAAGAAGCTTCATACTGATTCCAGTTTCATTTGGGGTCGACGTTTCGGCAGGAGCTCTGCCTTCTTGAGAAAGGTAGGGCTCCTGCTGAAACGTCGACTCCAAATACAACTGGAATCAATATGAAGCTTTTTTCACTTGTGTAGAACCTCTAGCAACCAAGTACGTCTATTTACTTATACCATATATATATATATATATATATATATATATATATATATATATATATATATATATATATATATATATATAGCCCCGCTGTGGCGCAGTGGTTAGGGCGCTCGACTACAGTTCCCAAGGAAGTGGGATCGAATCCTGGCCTCGGCGGTTGCGTTTCAATGGAGGCGAAACGGAGTAGCGTCCGTGTGCTGTGCGATATATCATCATCATCAGCCTGATTATACCCACTGCAGCAACGTTTATAGATATACTTCTATAAACGTTGCACTGCAGGGCGAAGGCCTCTCCCATATTTCTCCACTTAACCCGGTTCTGTGCTAGCTGCATCCACTTGACCCCTGCGAACTTCTTAATCTCATCCGCCCACCTAACTTTCTGCCGCCCCCTGCTATGCTTTTCTTCCCTTGGAATCCAGTTTGTTACCCTCAGCGACCATCGGTTATCCTCTCTTCGCACTACATGTCCTCCCCATGTCCATTTCTTCTTCTTAATTTCCACTAGAATGTCGGTAACTTGAGTTATTTCTCTGACCCACTCTGCACGCTTCCTATCTCTTAATGTTACCCCTACCATTTTTCGTTCCATAGCCCTCTGGGTTGTCCTCAACTTAAGTAGAACTCTCTTGGTTAGCCTCCACGTTTCAGCCCCATAGGTTAGTACAGGCAAGATGCAACTGTTGTATACTTTCCTCTTGAGCGATACCGGTAAGCTGCTAGTCATAATCTGCGAGTCTATATATATATATATATATATATATATATATATATATATATATATATATATATATATATATATATATATATATATATATATATATATATATATATATCGGTACCGATGAAAAGATGTGACACGATTTTAGCCCTATAGCGTTAGAGGTTCCGTTCTCCGGAAAATCGGCGTCGGCGCTATTTGCGTGCCCCCGCCGCAGTGGTGCAGTGGTCGTCGGACTACTGTGCCGGAGTCCCCGGGTTCGACCCCGACCGCCGGCGGGTGCATTTCGATGGAGGCGAAACGAAGTGGCGTCGGTGGTGTCCATGTGCAGTGCGATGTTAGTATGCCCAGGTGGTGGAAATTACTCCGGAGGCTTCCACTACGGCACCCCTTTCTCTTTTCCCGCTTTCACTCCCACCTTCCCTTACGGCGCGGTTCAAGTGTCCAGGGAGCAAGTGCGACAGCTACTGCGCCTTTCCTTTCCTGCGAACCAATCAATTATTTGCGTGCTGTGAGCGAGCGATTATTGACATGCACGCTCTCCTCAAGACTGGCCGTGGCCTGAATCGGTGGTTTCTCGTGTCGACTGCTAGGTGGTGAGATGTACCTGCAGTTGCGAATGTTCCAGCAGGAGGTAAATATAGCTGCGGTAGTTTTCTCCATTTCCCCTTCTCTCTTCTCCTTTTTGGCTTAATGGGAGAGCCAGGGCCCGGGAGACAGCCCAGGACAACGGTATCCTGGACTGAGGAAACCACCCAGGCTATTCCGTTAAACAATCAAAGTTTACTCTCTCTCTCTGTCGGCCCGCAGTCGACATGTGTCAGGATGATGAGAACGGGATTGGGTCTCGGTATGGGGCCAATGAGAGAGAAAGAGAGAGAAAAGCGCACCTGAACCTGGCCTTGAAGGGGACCGGCAGGTTTGGATTGACGCCGTCGAAGGAGTACGCTTTGGGCCGACCCCGGCCCGTGGTCATCACCAGCGTCTGCCGGCGCCCAGGCGAGGAGGTCATGACCAGCTCAGAGGCGATGGACAGTGGCGGCAGCTCGCGCGCCGATCCCCTGGTGGGAAGCAGCACGTGCAGCGTGGGCTCCGAGTTCGCGGCACGCACGGCGCCCACGGGAAGAGGGGCGCGCGAGAAGCCCAGCTCGGGGTCCTCGTCGATGTCGTCCATGTCGCTGCTGCCGCTCGAGTAGCTGGCGCGCAAGCTGCGGCTGAGCCGGCGTGCCAGTCGCCGGCCCCGGCGTCGGATGCGGCGCCGGAAGTCTTCGTACCTGCGAAAGCAAAATGCGACGGTATGGTTTTATTGAAGCGAGAGCTTCACAATGCCACACCACGCCAGGTAAAATTAACGTCGCCGTGCAGAGCAAGAGCCGCTACTGCGCATGCGCCGAGAAACATGTGCGCCGCGTGACGTCAGAGTTGCGCCCCCGCCGACTCCGCAGCCTCGCTGCGCCGTTATAGTGCGCCGCTCGGCCGCCGCTGACTCCATAGCCTCGCTATGCGCGTATCACACGCGCAGTAGCTACAGATGCGACATGCGTGACGTGCGTGACAGATGCGTCGAGCTTGATCATTGCAGTCTTAGCTAGCACAACAGTATCTCGGTTAATCGCTGTACAGGCGTGGAAGACAAACAGAAGATAAACAAGCTGTGACAGTAAGGAGCTTCACTACGTGTCACATAAAGGAAAGGTTAATAGCGCAACAAAAAGATACTCACTATACACCAACTAGCCGAGCAATCAGTTTTAGTTTACTACGTGTAACCGTGCGTACAAGCTTTCGCGACACACTATGCTTAACAGGAGCCAAACCACAGCCATTTTCTCATAGCGCAAGGGCAGCTTGGTCAAAATGTTAAAATGTTTTAGAGTATACGAGGCAGGGTCTAGGATCCAGTTTTCCAAAGCATTCATAGAAGCGGAGCACCTGGTGTTAAGGAAAACTTGCGCCCGTGGGTAGCCGGCGGTTCTAAGGAGAATATTCAAACCACCTGACCATCACTGAGGTGGACTCCATTGTACTAATATGCGTACCACGTATGCTTGCTTCTGCCTCCTCCACGCAGACAAGCGTACCATGCTCCCGCGTGCGAGAAGTGTTCTTCGAAGAAAGCAAAGCCCAGTGCTCCGATATTGCCGGTTTTTTTTTCTCAGGTGCGGAATATGTTATTACACAGAACTTTGAAATTACAATGAAGAAAGTGCAGCGAAAAGAAGATGACAGCGGATGTACAGCCTTTGCCAAAAGTGTAGAGCCCAGTAGGTTTGTTTCTCAGCCGTGCGGTGGCTCTGATTTAGCATTAGTGAAGGTCCTTCCCCATGGAGAGGGTAGGACAAAAAATCTCGGCATAAATTTGAAACGCTGGAAATGCATTACAAAACGCACGAAGTTTCTCAGAAGGAGACCCCCTGGGCTCAACATTTTTCACAAACACTTCACATTTAGAGACACAAGGCGAACAGAAAGAGCCACATACAGTACGTTACAAGAAAGAGATAATGGCATCCTAGCCAAAACCAAGCAAATGGAATTAAATTGGCAGGGCATGCGATGCAGAGAGAGATAAATGGAAGTCCTCTTTCACTGCGTAAGCAATACTACGCCAGGTTTCAGCCCGTCGCGTAAACCCGGTCGGTAGCAACGTTTGACCTTTAGAGCGACCGCAGATGGGGCCCCTCTTCAAGCCGTAGGGTAAACCCGGTCGGTAGCCACGCCGCGCCGCAGAAGCAGAAGAAGAAGAAAGAACAGAAAGAGAAGCTACGTCGACTTTGCTTACGCAACCTACCGGATTTAACTAAAGCTAAACCCCAGCTAAGGCATGACAGTGGGGCATGAGGACGACGTCGTAAGTATCTGGGGGTAAATGTATATACGTGGCTTCAGCTTGTACAAGATACGATTAGTTTTAAGGACAAATGGCATACCTTAATTCTAACGCAAAGAAAGGAGTTGTGCTGACGATGACGATCCTGTTCGAATAAATATGATAAGCGAAAGTTGGCTGGCAGAGTATGTCCGCACTAAGCGCGACTAGCTCCACAGTCCCCTTCTTTGAAGTCAAAGCCCCCGTCGCAGTGCACTCGCCTCTCGTGCTTGCTGAGCGAGGAGGCGAGGTAGTCCTCATCGTCGCTCCGGTAGTCGAGCACGAACCCCACCGAACTGGCCGAGTCGTCCCTGCTCAGGCGCTGCGACAGCGACGAGAAGGCACTCGATCCGCCGCCGCTGGCCTGCGAGCGCTGCGAGCGCTCCCGGCGCGACTTGAAGCTGCGAGGCCGGGCATCGCTAGGCACGCCGACATGGCCTCCATCGGGACCTGTGCAGAGCGCCAAAGGCTGGCAAGGTTAATCCGATGCGCTCAATGGACAGTACCGTGCAGTAGTTAGCTTCCCCGATTAAGTGTTGCATACCACTTGTGCTCAGGACTGTACATGTTAACTCGATGGTGGTAATGACCCTGCTCTTCAGGATATCTGGCGTCGGCGTTACGAGTGAAGAATCGCAGGCATGGTTCTGGCAGGTAGATGGCAGCTGACATAGCCGTGCACTAATTGGTCGTCGGGCTGTGCGACGTCACGTGACCACTTAACATGATCAATTTAGCAGGGGCTACCATCTCGGGCATCTTATTTCAGATAGGAGCGTGAGACTGAAATGCAGCCATCCAAGACCCTAGCGCATTGCTATAGTCGGACATGCTACCCCTCGACCACGTAGGCTCGTCCATACGGATTAAGAGATGCTCTGAGCCTATGTCGGGTGGTCTTTCACACAATGTGGTAGCCTACGACTGTACGCTAATTAATACGTTAGATAACAGTCACCAATTAAATGATTAGTGATAGACGACTAGCAAAGTACATATACGTCAACGAGAATTCACAAGGGAAGCCACGGACGGGAGCTGTTAATGCTGTCGCGTTATACCGTTAAAGACGTAGCTTACGTGTCCCCCTCCCCTATTTAATACTGAAAGGGGATTGATGCCCGAACAACATTGGGAATGTATTAAGTAACTCAAATCTCAGTGACGTTGTTATCCTTAATAAAAATGGCTGCTACCAACTCCTGGGGACTGGCCAATGCACAAGCCCTCGCTATTTCGCTTGTATACCTTTGTCTCTCTACCATTTAATCGCTAGGCAAGCGGCTGCAGAGCAGAAGCGTAAGCTGTTGAGAGAGGGTGCTCAGATCTTCTGTGGGCGGCCATGAAAACAAATCCATAAACCGAAAATCCAGCGCGCGTGGATGGCGCAGCCGCTGCCATGCCACTTGCTACGGGTGATGCGGAGGAAACTCATCGCTCGTAGACAAAAGCAGGTTGTGTTTAGAGCAGAGGCGGATGCCAATCAGTGACGTAGCAATACCTATGTGCGCCAGGCGACGAAGGTCTCGCCACAAGAGAGGCGTCGGTGCAAATGGGCAGGTCTTCAGCTTTTGAAAATGAGTCTCAGACAACGTTTGTGCTAGAATGGCCGCGTTAGAATGAGAGCGTAAAGGAAACGCAATTTTGATTTCGTACAAATGTAGCCATTCGGATTACACACGAGGACTAGCCTCGTTGAAGGAATCGCTTAATATGTAATTTTCCAATGCGTGTTGCTAGCAAGGCAGTTTTATAGGGCTACGGGATCGGCAGTCTGGCCGGTGCCCTGACCACCGCCACCACCACGAGACATGCAAAATTGAGCCTGTGTGGGGACCCGATGTGTCGCCGCTTTTCCCTGTTGGGGCAATTAAAATCTTCCTCAAAACGGAAAAACGTTGTAGCACTTCGGCGCCACTTGCTTCGCGAGTCGAAAACGGCGATTTGCCTATTGGGTTAAAACTACGTGATCATCCCTGAAAATCAGCCTTTGACAGGCTCAAGGAAGGGCCGCGAAAACATTTCCGATGGTTTTTAACGAGACACAGGAAGATTTTCTACCGGCAGAGAGACAGCATAAATCATACTCCTGTCAGTGACCTCCGCTCCTGAGGTGTACGCGCACCACAAGTATGACTGCCTATCTTGTTGCTTCACCGCATAATTATGAAAAGTAGTGAAAATAATGTTTCCCATGCCATCTCGCAATAATAAATCAAGCTAACTCATGCAACGCAACGATGCCTGCTGGTCCCCTTCGACTATGCGAAGCAAAAGCTCCGGGTGGAACTTTTAATTCTTTACATAATGCACTTTTATAGTGTTCACTCTATCACTTATCCAATCTTGTCTTAAGGCTCATATACGTCCCCTTTTTTCCGTGTGAATTAAAACTTGTCGTGCACTGATGGCGCAAAAGGGTAAATAATGGTAGCTCACTGTCTTCGAGGCTCTCGTCTGCCGTGTGGTATACGTCGTCGCACGATTTCTGCGATGGTAGCCGCGGCAACGGCAGGCGAGTCGTCGACGACCCGGACGCAGTCCTCCGGTGTCCCCGTGCTGGAGGTGCACTCTCCGCCCACGGCTGCTGCTGCTGCGCCAAGGCCCACTCTTCCGTCTCCTTGGACACGTCCCGTGCCAGCGGCGGCCTTTCGATACCAGGCGACTCGAGCTCGACGCTCTCCTGCCTCCGGCAGACGTTGTCTTCGGGTGCAGACTCCAGCGACAGCTGGACCCGAGGCGAGGAGACTGGGGGCGACGTGAAGACTTTCAATGGGGCCACTTTGCTATCCTGCTGCCCTTCCTTGCTGGTGGTTTTATTACTGAGAGCTGAGAACTCGCAGTGCGGCAGCGGTATCGGTGGAGGGTGGCCGTCGCTCTGCCTCCTCTGGTCTAGAAGAATTTCGGCGGCAGGACGAAAGGCCGACTTGCGCGTGAGCAGCGGTGACAGATTGACCGGGCGGAACACCATGGCCCCCTGGGATCCACTGCCTCGCCGCTCGGGTCTAGGAGAAGGGTGCCTCTGGGCGCACAATACGGCCTGCGTAAGAAGCGGCGCTGATGATGACGAAGAAGGGGACAGCTGGCTGGAAGAGATGCTGTTCAAGATCTTTTCCAGGCTTCGGTTCTTCTCCAGGGAACCTCTGGAGCCAGAGCCGCCCAGAGACCTAAGACTTCTTCTCGAGGTAGGTGGCGGCGGCTTCGTCGCCAAGGGTCTCGCGATATTGGGACCCGTTAGAGATGTCAATACGTCCGAGACTTTGGCATTAGTTTCAGTTTCAGTTTTCTGCATAAGACTGTCATCTTCTTTCTTTCCTGTCGGGCTTGGGCTCCGTGAACTTAGTACTCTAAAGCACTTTCGAGGGGTGCTAGGTTTCACTGGTTGCGGCGGTAGTGGTGCCTCAGGTTTGACGGCATGGGCTGTATTCTTTCGCAGAGCTCCAAGGAGAGCGGCTATCGTAGGGGCCTGGCTCTCCAGCTGTGGCGTACGCGTGGGCTGGCCCTGCAAGTCGGCTTTGGTGCTCGTGTCGGTGACGGTTTTCGTTCTCGAGCGTTGCGGGGGAGGAGGCCTGCAGTCCCCGAAGTGCTCTTTGCCGTCGATAACCTGCCGTTGGTCAGGCGAAGAGTCCGTGGCGTGGACGCTGCTTCGCGAAGAAGACGTCTTAGACGAAGACAACGAGTGGAAGCACGGGGGATCGTGGCCCGTAGCGCTAGAGCTGGAGCTCCGGCCCACGGGCGAGGGCCGACGCTGGCTGAGGGCCTGCCGGAAGACCACGAGGCACTTGTTCAGCTCGCGCAGTAGGGACGCGTCCTCGAACTGTCCCATCGGGTGAGAGGAATGGTCCTTCAAGTCCAGAAGGCATACGGCGCACTCGGATGGTCCGAAAACCTGCGAAGGCGGCGAGAAACGTGGAGAAACCCTATGCTGTGAGGAATGTCCGCGAGCCTGAAATTGCGAATCGCCTGTACGTCGTAGCTCGTAGACAATATTACAGATATGATAACATAGCCATTGCGACTGAGGTCACTCGGATGTCGCATTCAGCCCAATACAGACTGACTATTTTATTTTATATCATGCGTATTTTCGCGTATGCGAGTAGCTCAGCCAGCATGGGCATGAAATGCGGATGTGCAAATATGTTCATGAAAAGAGCAAGGGGGAAGGGGACTGCGAGAAAAGTGTTGAACAGATCACTTTACCTCCATCTACAGCAGTTGAGCCTTCTGGCAATTATCTGCAGCGTTCCTAGATTGCCCTCAGCCAAAAAATATTTGCAGACTGTACATTATCCTCCAATAAAAACAAAAACAAAATCAGATTTATACACTGGCCATCCCGCCTAAGCTCCCTGCGCAGCAACACCTCAACTTTAATCATCGGGCGCAGCTTTGTTGACTGAAATAGGGCCAGCTGTGCTGTATACAGTGAGTGGGCGAAGAAGTTTTCAAAATCGCATTTTTTTCTATTTTAGTCGTTTCTCAGATACTAACAAACTCACTTAATGTAAATACTCAACGAGGTTCGACGCGCCCCCAGTGAACAAGGTTTTACATACACAGTAATTAGCCTGAAGCAGTTCTGCTTTTTCCTTCGTGGTAGCTTCGATTTTATTGCACTTAATGCCACTTCAAGCGCCACGTACGATATGTCCACCAAGAAGCAACATGACTCTGTGCTGTTGATTAGATACGCATGTCCGCAAGAAGTAAGAGCAGGCTACCTTGTCCTGCAGGGAATCTGCATGCTAATTTTTCAGCATGAAGTCGCACACATTGCAGCGCATCTCCCTCCTACGAAACTGTAGACCGTAGTGTACTACGTAGGTAGCACGCTCCTGAACGCACTTCCAAGCCCACTCCCAATCGTACGCCTCCGGCAATACTTAAAAGACATTTAAAATACTTAAGCATATTAGCACTCAATAGTGTTCACCCCAGTGTACTCCCTAATAAATCACCGGAGCCTATTCGTACCGGTTCACCGCTGGCCTGTGGCCTCGGGTCGAGTGGGAGCAGGCCATCTACGGTGAGAGCTTCATTGTCGCCCAACAGCTCGACGAAGAGCAGCGCAGCCAGCACTTCGGGGCAGTTGAGAAATACAGAGCACTCCTGGATGTGAAGACAAGTGACCCGGCACAGAAATCAAATGACACTTCCGCTCCTATATAGATAACTGTATGAGGAAGGTGTTGAAAAAAGTGCCAATCGGCTGCACACACAAAAAAAAAGCCTTGCAATTAAAACGTTTCACTTGATTAAAGCGACGAAATAGTAGAAGACAGACCCTATCTCAATACTGTAAATGCATTAACGCTGAGTAGTTTACGAAAAAAACATTGCGGATACCGACGTACCCTGACGATGACAGAGTTCGTACTCACACAGGTAATGAATGGGTTTTGTTTATCTTCAGAAAAAACAAAAAACCTTTCTAGTTTCATATTAACGTCAGCGGTGTCATGAGCTCATCAGCGCGATATATAAAAAAACAAAAACATTTTACTTACCACTGTACAATTGCTTCCGAGAAATTCACTCCCGACGTTAGGCCCGGAGGGATAGCACTGAAAAAGCGAATGACAAAATCAATGCTTTGGCTTTTTCAGGATAAGTTTGAAGCGATAGTAATTAAGTTAGTGTGGGCAATTAAAAAAGAAATAAAAATAACGTTGCCCAGCCCGCACCGCAAAAAGCACCACGAGCTTAAACCAATATAAAATAAAAGATGGCAAAAAGAAATTTTTCATTGCAGAAAATAAAAAGGGAGGGAGGGAGTGTAAATCAAATCTATTAAAAGTGTTGAGGGGGAGGGGGGACTGCTCAGTGGAATTATTTTAGAAATGAGTAATTATTCGGCTAGCAATGCTCTAGTTCTTAGGACAGAAGTGGTAGCAGCTACCTGTAATGCCTCTTTTTGGTTATGAGACACAGGATTGACGAATTTTCAACCAAATTATAAAATCCCTGTCCCGCCAGCACCTTGACGTCACATCTGGCAAGTAGAGCGCGACACTACCGCAGCACTGTCACTGCCAAGCGCGCGCCCATACCTTGAGCAAGATGGGTTCGGCCTCCTCGATGATCCCCCTGGTGCGAACCATGAGCGGGCACAGGGGACAGTCGCTGCACATCCACTCGGGTAGCGACATTAGGTTCTTGGCGGCAGTCACCTGTGGGCCGACCCACGAAGTTACGTTTTATTAATTTTATTAGCGTTTATTTATTACCTCTGGCTTGCCAACACAGTGTCCTCTTTTATTATAGCATGACTTTGCATACTGTTCACTGAAACAGAGACACACTGTCGAGCCTATTGGGTTTTTATATGCATAGAAAGTCTTGAAAACAGAGTTTCTTACTCTTACCTAGAGGGAAAGCTGTGCTGCCGTCTATGGGAGTTTACATGGAGTTTCCAGACGGCCAGTTCAGCCACAATGGGCGCTCAAAGCATCATGGGCCAGAGAGCTACCGAGTGCAGAACTACAACTTTTGGCCAAAACTAATGCAAAGATAAACGTTGTTCTACCGTAAATAATGTCCTAAGATTGAATATTGTGACTATAAATTGCAAAAAGAGAGAGAAACAGCATGTCAGTGTGATATTTATCCAATATAAGCGATGGCTCTTTCTCCTATTGGCTTAGTTTTGAGCAGCACAAATACCAATATTTCGCTCTTAATAGGCAAAATTTGAAACAGAAAAACGTTATAAAAATATTTATGGTTGTGCAATCACTTAAGGAAGTTTTTAGTGGCATTTCGGGAAACAAAAACCATTTATTGGCGACGTCTGCGTTTGCGCCTTCGCTACTATGGCTTTCGCGGTCTATGTACGGACCTTCAGATGATGATGATGACGAAAAAGAAACATTGCAGTAACGCCACTCCACGTACCCGAGAAAAACCTACTGTCCCGCAACAAGTAGCACACCGGCCCATGATTCTTAGCGCGCCCATGGTGGCTGAAGGGCAGCGCCCTCAGCTTTCCCTCTAGTTAGTGTGAGGAACTCTATGCTTGAAAAGGCACAAAATCAACAGAATGGAACCCCATGCGAAGAATAGCCACACAACGCAAGCCGCACAGAAAGAGGAAGCTACACGACAACAGTAAGCTACACAACGCGAGTAGGCCGCACGCAAAAATAAACCGCACTATCAACGCAAATCACATTAGAAAAGTAAACTATAAGAAAAACGTCTTCTTGCGAGAAGTCAGTGTGACGATCAATATTAAAGGGCACGTTGCATCATTTCCCATATCCGTCTCTGCCCGACTGCGCCCTGTATCTCGAGCAATCATTTCGAACCTGCCTGCAGAAGTACACGGTGCCCTCCGGTTCATCCTGGAAGGTGCAGTCGAAGTAGGCGAATAGGCTCCGCAATTTCTCGCAGTGGCAGGGCCTGGAAATGGAAAAGCACGACGCTTGTTTACTGCTGCTCACAGCACTTGGCTACGCGCTCTGTTCGTGAAAAGGAAGCAAATATTGTTACGCGTCAGCAAGGCGAAACATGCAGCAGCTTCAGCGTGAACGGTCCACACTAGGCCAGCCCATGTCGTCGCGTATTTGCTTTAATAAGTGATACTTCAAGCTCAGTCTGGCGACTGAGAAACAAGGGCGCGATGTATTTTGTCGTCCATTTGATCCTGCGAAACGATACTGCAGCCGTTATTATTTCGCAGGAAAACACACGAGGTTCATTCAAGAAATACGCTTCAGGTGTTTTTGCTAGCCTACATCCTCGTTTCAGTACTATACGCTACATGTCTCCCTAAGAAGCCTCAAAAAACGTCGCAAACTGTACGCCAGCGACGACAAACTAAACTGCTTTACAATGAGAAACAATACAGAATGATATTGAACAGGATGTAAGAAAACTTAGTCGCCAGCCCGAATGAGCAATGTGACGTACACGTCGAGTCCTGCATGGCCAAGAGCGCGCCTGACGGCGCGGGCTGCAGCAGTACTACTCTCAAAGCTCCGTTACTTGCGAATATTAGCCCTGAAGCACAGCTTATATGCCGAACTAGCCATTTCAAGCCCGTGCAGCTGACTTGTCACTCCTAGCGTCACACTCACGTTCCGAGGTAGGGGAACAGCTCGGAGCAGTTGAAGTCCAGCAGCGTTGGGTGCGTGCGGGGAGTGCGCTTGGGGAACGTCGAGAAGAAAGCGTTGGCCAGCAGAGACGCCACGAACGGCCGGCTCAGCGCGAACATGCCCTCTGCGAAGGTAATGGGACAAATAGAAGCGGCATACCGTCAAGAACAAGAAACTACGATAACCATTTAACCCTTTCTTTAACACTGTGAATAGGTCACCGTTGAGTCACAGATATTGCGCGCTATTTCAACGCTATACTAATAAACCTTTCGGTTTGTTACGCTATCAGTTATGTAGCCCAAGAACACAAATTTCAATTTCGAAGTCATTTCCAACTCTCCTACAAAGCGGTGAATTTGAGTGTGATACCGCACAATGCGCAAGTGTCCTCTGTGAATATGCAAAACACCTCAATATCCGGGCCTATAGGTTTTATTTTTATAAAAGGAAATATCAACAGTCGGCTTTAGGATAACGCCAGATCGTCTTTTGCAATGAAACAAAAATTATTGGGGACACATAGGCTCCGCCTTTAAGGGTCTGGTGCAACAGCGTAGGCTATATACCCCCTGACATATAAAGTCCCGCTTTTTACTAAGCGTATGAAAGTGCCTGCGTGGCCTAAGGGTGACGTTAAAGCAAGGATCCTGGAAGTCTGGCTGACTCTGATATCACCCTCCCAATGAAAGAAAGGCCCGAGTTGGCGTAACGCCAGGTAACCATACGTCCAGTCAGTGCGCGACCATGTCAGCTGCTAGCTGCCACATGACAGTGCCATGCTCCTGATTTTATTGCGATAGCAATACTGCAGCAGGTTTCGACCCGTCGCGTCGTCCTTGAAAGGGCCACGTTCGACCTTGAACAGCCGCGAAGGAAAAGAAGAAAAAGAAAAAGAAGAAGAAGAAGAACGCTCGGTCACCGGCAGCTAATGATTTCGGTCCACATTCGGTTCAGCAGCATTGAACCCTTCTCATTTATATGTGGGCTGGTACCTTACGCTCTCGCGTCATGCCCTTAAAGGGTGAGCTTAAGTGTCCCCAATAATGTAGCACCTTACACTGATAGGGCGTGATAGGGGAATAATGTGGCAGGCAAAAGAAGCTTGCGCCGTTGCTTTCGCAATTCAACAAGGGTTAACCAGAGTTAAACCACAACTGATTTTTTCACTCACAACGCCTACGACGACAACGCGGACACCGGATTTTCTGGTGAATGGGGCGTTTAACGCTATCGCGTTAATACCAAGGACAAGCGGCTTAGGATATCGACTGCTGTCATCAGGAAGCACTGTTAATCCTACCTGCTACCGCTGCACTAACTTTTTTGGCCACCTAGGCTGTAACAAGGATGTTCGGAGCACCACTACTGCTATTTGACATCTGTCTACACTAATTGGCAGACATCTGGTACCACCTTTTATACAGACACAGCCGCAATGCCCGAAATTGTCTGAAACAATGAGTATCATCATCATCATCAGCCTGACTATACCCACTGCAGGGCGAAGGCCTCTCCCATATTTCTCCAATTAACTCGGTTCGGTGCTAGCTGCATCCACTTGACCCCTGCGAACTTCTTAACTTCATCCGCCCACCTAACTTTCTCCTGTCCCCTGCTACGCTTTCCTTCCCTTGGAATCCAGTTTGTTACCCTCAGCGACCATCGGTTATCCTCTCTTCGCACTACATGTCCTGCCCATGCCCATTTCTTCTTCTTAATTTCCACTAGAATGTCGGTAACTTGAGTTATTTCTCTGACCCACTCTGCACGCTTCCTATCTCTTAATGTTACCCCTACCATTTTTCGTTCCATAGCCCTCTGGGTTGTCCTCAACCTAAGTAGAACTCTCTTGGTTAGCCTCCACGTTTCAGCCCCATAGGTGAGTACAGGCAAGATGCAACTGTTGTATACTTTCCTCTTGAGCGATACCGGTAAGCTGCTAGTCATAATCTGCGAGTGCTTGCCAAATACGCTCCATCCCAATCGTATTCTTCTTGTTATTTCCTTTTCGTGGTCCGGATCTGCGGTTACAACCTGTCCTAAGTAGATATATTCGCCTCCAGTACTTCGCTACCTAATGTAAACCGCTGTTCCTTCCCGAGGCTATTGAAGATTACCTTAGTCTTCTGCATATTGATTTTCAAGCCTACCTTTCTACTTTTCCTGTCTAGGTCATCAATCATTATTTGCAGTTCATCCCCCGAGTTGCTTAGCAAGGCAATGTCATCAGCAAATCGCAGATTACTGAGGTATTTTCCATCTACCCTTATCCCTAACTGTTCCCATTCCAAGTCTCTGAATACTTCCTCTAAGCAAGCTGTGAATAGTATTGGGGAGATCGTGTCTCCTTGCCTAACACCTTTCTTTATGAGAATTTTGTTACTTTCTTTATGCAGAACTATGGTTGCTGTGCAGCCACTATATATATCTTCCAGCACTTTCACGTACGGCTCGTCTACCCCCTGATTTCGCAATACCTGCATCGCCGCCGAGGTTTCAACTGAGTCAAGTGCTTTTTCGTAATCAATGAATGCTATGTATAAGGGCTGGTTATATTCCGAGCATTTTTCTATCACCTGATTGATGGTATGGATATGATCTATAGTAGAGTACCGTTTCCGAAAACCTGCTTGATCCTTTGCTTGATTGCAGTCTAAGGTTGTCCTGATTCTATTAGTGATGATTACCTTAGTAAATACCTTATACGTAACAGACAGTAAGCTGATTGGTCTGTAATTTTTAAGGTCCTTAGAGTCCCCTTTCTTGTGAATGAGGATAATGTTTGCATTCTTCCATGGTTCCGGTACCGTCGATGACACCAGGCACTGCGTATACAGGGTGGCCAGTTTTTCTAGCACGATATTCCCCCCGTCCTTTAGCAAATCTGTAGTTATCTGATCCTCTCCAGCCGATTTCCCCCTTTTCATAGTTTCTAATGCTTTCTTGACCTCGTCCTTCGTCACTGGTGGAACGTCTGACTGTTTTTCCCTGCCGCCAATCTCGTTACGGTCCTGACTACTTTGGCTACTGTAGAGATCTGTATAGAACTCCTCGGCTACTTTGACTACCTTGTCCATATTTGTGATGACGTTGCCCGCCTTGTCCCTTATCGTATACATCTGGTTTTTGCCTATGCCCAATTTCTTCTTTACCGCTTTAAGGCTTCCCCCGTTCTTTACAGCATCCTTAATTTTCTCCATGTTATACTTCCTTATATCGGCCACCTTGCGCTTATTGATTATCTTTGATATCTCGGCCAATTCGATCTGGTCTGTTGGATTGGAAGCTTTCATACTCTGGCGTTTCTTAATCAAATTTTTCGTCTCCTTAGAGAGCTTACCGGTATCCTCTCTAACTATCCTACCGCCTACTTCTACCGCACACTCAGTAATGATATCTCTGAAATTATTGTTCATTGCTTTTAGGGTAATGTCGCCATCCTCGGTTAGAGCTGAATATCTATTCTGTAGCGAGATCCTGAACTGTTCTGCCCTCCCCCTCACCGCTAATTCGTTGATGGGTTTCTTTCTTACTAATCTGTTGCGTCCCTTCTTCAGATTTAGGCTAATTCGGGACCTCACCATCATGTGGCCACTGCATCGCACTTTCCTGATTACCTCTACATCTTGCACAATGGCAGGGGTTGAACACATTATGAAGTCAATTTCATTTTTAGTCTCCCCCGTTAGGACTTTTCCATGTCCATTTCCGGTTCTTCCGTTTGCTGAAGAAGGTATTCATGATTCGTAAGTTATTGCGCTCTGCAAACTCAACTAGTAATTCAACCCTGCTATTCCTAGAACCAATGCCATAGTCACCTACTGCCTGGTCTCCTGCCTGCTTTTTCCCTACCTTGGCATTGAAGTCGCCCATTAGTACAGTATACTGCGTCTTTACTTTTCGCATTGCCGATTCTACATCTTCGTAGAAGCTTTCAACTGCCTGGTCATCATAACTACATGTAGGTGCATAGGCCTGTACAACCTTCAGTTTATACCGCTTATTAAGCCTAATTACGATGACTGCCACCCTCTCATTAATACTATAGAATCCATCTATATTACCCGCTATATATACTTATTGACAAGGAAGCCTACTCCTAGTTGTCGCCTCTCTGGTAAACCTCGATAACACAGTACATGCCCATCCTTCAGTACAGTATATGCCTCACTCGGCCTCCTAACCTCACTAAGCCCTATGACATCCCATTTCATATCCTCTAGTTCCTCTAACAGCACTGCTAAACTAGCTTCACTAGCTAGGGTTCTAGCGTTAAACGTTGCCAGGGTCAGTTTCCAATGGCGGCCTGTCCAGCGGAGCCGGGAATTCTTAGCACCCCCTGCTGCGTCACAATGAGCATAGACACACACATACAGACACACAGATACAGAAAGACACACACAGATACAGAAAGACACACACAGATACAGAAAGACACACACAGATACAGACAGATACACAGATACAAACATACAGATACAGACAGACATACAGATACAGACAGACAGACACAGACATACAGATACAGACAGACAGACACAGACATACAGATACAGACAGACAGACACAGACATACAGATACAGACAGACAGACACAGACATACAGATACAGACAGACAGACACAGACATACAGATACAGACAGACATATACAGACACAGACAGACAGACACAGACAGACAGACACAGACAGACAGACACATACAGACAGACAGACACATACAGACAGACAGACAGACAGATACAGACAGACAGATACAGACATACAGACACAGACATACAGACACAGACATACAGATACAGACATACAGATACACAGACACAGACAGATACACACACAGACAGATACAGACACAGACAGATACACAGACAGACAGATACACAGACAGACAGATACACAGACAGACAGACAGACAGACAGACAGACAGACAGATACACAGACAGACAGACAGACAGACAGACAGACAGACAGACAGACAGACAGACAGACAGACAGACAGACAGACAGACAGACAGACAGACAGACAGACAGACAGACAGACAGACAGACAGACAGACAGACAGACAGACAGACAGACAGACAGACAGACAGACAGACAGACAGACAGACAGACAGACAGACAGACAGACAGACAGACAGACAGACAGACAGACAGACAGACAGACAGACAGACAGACAGACAGACAGACAGACAGACAGACAGACAGACAGACAGACAGACAGACAGACAGACAGACAGACAGACAGACAGACAGACAGACAGACAGACAGACAGACAGACAGACAGACAGACAGACAGACAGACAGACAGACAGACAGACAGACAGACAGACAGACAGACAGACAGACAGACAGACAGACAGACAGACAGACAGACAGACAGACAGACAGACAGACAGACAGACAGACAGACAGACAGACAGACAGACAGACAGACAGACAGACAGACAGACAGACAGACAGACAGACAGACAGACAGACAGACAGACAGACAGACAGACAGACAGACAGACAGACAGACAGACAGACAGACAGACAGACAGACAGACAGACAGACAGACAGACAGACAGACAGACAGACAGACAGACAGACAGACAGACAGACAGACAGACAGACAGACAGACAGACAGACAGACAGACAGACAGACAGACAGACAGACAGACAGACAGACAGACAGACAGACAGACAGACAGACAGACAGACAGACAGACAGACAGACAGACAGACAGACAGACAGACAGACAGACAGACAGACAGACAGACAGACAGACAGACAGACAGACAGACAGACAGACAGACAGACAGACAGACAGACAGACAGACAGACAGACAGACAGACAGACAGACAGACAGACAGACAGACAGACAGACAGACAGACAGACAGACAGACAGACAGACAGACAGACAGACAGACAGACAGACAGACAGACAGACAGACAGACAGACAGACAGACAGACAGACAGACAGACAGACAGACAGACAGACTGTTGTGCCTGGCCAAAGCCGCCTAGAAATTCAGCCGGACGCCAAACTTCTTCGGCGAACGCCTCCTTCACAAACTTTGGATACTTCTCTGCAAAGCACCAATGCACTGGAGGCGAGCCGTACCAAAGGGACAGAAGCGACGTGTTTTAACATGCGCTGAACGTCCAGACAGCACGGCGCGCCGTGGCCCTGACGGTGAACCCCTTCTCGCCCCGCGGCATATTTGAAGCGAGAGCGCAGCAAGCTCTCCCATTGGCCCTGCGAAAGTGCTGCCGTCGGATTGGACCATTTTGAGCGTCAACGGTTCTCGGCAACGGAGTCTCAAGTGCTTCCGTTCGAGACTCCGAGTGTGTGAGTTCGTCACGAGCGTCCATCGGGAGCAGTTCGCCCCCTGACAGTGCGGACGCGGCGGAATCTCCCCGGCCGTCGCTGCGCGAGAACAGTCGCGTATGGCTATGTTAGCTTTCGGCCCCAGAGCCGATCTTGTTGTGTAAATACATGTAAATAGTGTATAAAGCCTTTTCTTCATCTCACCAACGCCGACTCGGATTCATCGCTACCGCCCAGGAAGCTGACAGCCCTCGTTCACGAAACGGGTGACGAGCGCTGCGTTACCAGCTCCTTGGCACAACCCTGTTGACGGTGGGCTACTGTGTGATAACCCCACCGGCACAATATTGGTGGCAGTTGCAGGATCCACTGGCACAACATTGGATGGCAGCTGCGGGATCGACCGGCGTCAGGCACCTCGGCGCGGTGAGTACCTGAAGTTTCCCTCAAACGCCAGACTTCTCTAACACACAGGGTAGCTTAGAGAAAGGCTGAGCGTAGCATTGTGTTAACCTTGCGTGTTTCAAGCCTACAGGAAGTGTTTTGAAAACCAGGGGATGCTGAGAAGGGAATCAGTGTGAGAAAGGCTTGCGCATCTCTTGCTAGGAGCGAGATAGCGAACGTATAGTACACTATTCTAAAAAGGCAAACAACAAGAGGCCGGTGTAAAGATGGAGAGTTACAAGGTCAGAGAACTTCTCCAAATTTGTGATGAGTTGGGCATCGATTTGGGCTCAGCGAAAAGAAAAAAGGATATTCTTGAGATCATGCAGGCAGAGGAAGTGACGGTTGAGGAAGCCGCAGAGGCCTGGGATGATATTCAAGAGAGAAAAGGGAAGGAGGAAGCCAAAAGGCAAGAACTCCAAAAGCGCGATGAACGTCGCGAGAAAGAGGACGCCCGCGTATGGAAACTGATGCAGCTGGAGGTTTCAGTACATAGAATGAGCGTGGAAAAGATTAAAGCTTTTAATGCCATTCATTGTAACGGTTCAATACCGCGAGACTGTCCACCACCGTTCCTCATCGCCGAGGATATGGCAGTGTATTTGGCAGACTTCGAGAATGTCTGCAGAAGTAAACGTTTCGAGAGAGATAGTTGGGCGCAGAAGTTGGTAGCTCTTCTCTCCGCTGAAGCGTCGGAAGAAATCAAGCGATTGGTTGGCGACCGCTTGAAAAATTACGATGAACTAAAAAAGTCATTGCTGATACGATATGAGATAACGCCTCAGGATCTTCGGAAAAGATATGAGCGCGAGAAACATTGTAACAAGGCATACTTTGATTTGGCCTATCAGTTGAAAGCCGCTGTAAGCGAATGGCTAGAAAGTCAGGAAGTCTCAGAGCAAATTGTGCTTGCACCAGAGAATGAGACACAACTTGGGGAAGCGGCCAAGCAACGCGATAGCAGCAGCGAGCTGATCGAGTCTCAAACAGAAGTGTCTAGGGTTACCTTGGTCGAACCATTGGCAGCTGAGACGGTTGGAGCCGACTCCATCGGCGAGAAATCTGAAGTGACACCGTCCTGCACGCATTCCCACGTAGCAGTAAGCATTCCACCAATCGAGAGTGGCGACCTGGCAGTAAATCAACCGCCTGACAACTCAGAAGCAGCAGTTGTACAGCGTGGCGGAGATGTAGTCAGGCTAGGAGACGACAAATTGGTGATGTCCGAGATCAGCGTTGTCGGAGATCATCACTCGCGGAAAAACGAAGTGGCGCTCATGGAAATTGCGCAGCCCACGAGTGTTGAACACCTAAGGCAAACCCATGACGCAGACGCTGTCGAGAATCCCACCTGTGAAGTCGACAGCGAGCGACTAGATAAAAGCCATGCATCTTCCTGTCCTGACGCGCTCAATTGTATTGGCGAAAACAACCCTGGTGCGAACATGGACCTCACGCGATCCGAAACGCCCCAGCTATCAGACGACCTTGATCGTGCTCCGGTTAGCGCTGAGCGATGCGGCACACCGGCGGATCAGAGTAACTTGAGTGGCGAGCCTGCAGAGCATATACCTAGCTCGGGGGCTGGCGTGAGCGAGCCTTGTCCTTGTTCGGACGCGACTGGCAGTGAGTCATGCGCTGCTGGCCGCGATGCAGGCGCGGCGCCGAACTCCGACGATGTCGGCGCCATACTAGCTCCGGTTACCGGCAGCTTGAAAGAGTTGGCACAAAAAGAAAGTAAGCAAAAACTCAAGTGCCGCCACCGAAAAGAGCGGAAAGGCAGGTGCATGAAAGAATGCTGTCATCGGAAGGTCAGAAAACGCAAACGATCGCGAAAGGAAAAGAAGCGGCGATCCCAGTGTCACAAATGCACCCGTGCTCTGAAAATGCGCGATTGGTGCGCAAAGCGTAAGGAACGAGACAGATCGTTCAACAAAGCGAGTAACTTGTGCTCGTCTGTTCTTTCACGCACAAAGTGGAAAGAAAGGTCTCGTAGAGAAATGGACAGCCGAAGCTGTGGCGGAGGGAGGAGAGCCAAACCACCCGAATACTGCTACGCATTCTGCCGCTTGCGGAAAAGAGCAGCACAATGCGAACTCGGATGCTTTGAGTCATGCATTCGAGACATAGCTACCTTCAACGAGCATTTCGTCGCTAACGGTAATGCTTTAGGCAGATCGGGGCAAAATTGAATGACCTCCTTACTTCCTCAGTTGTGGTCTACGGTCCAAGTGATTTCAAGGAGACTCTTTTCTATTACTGATTATTAATCTTCTTTGCTATTTAATGTATCCTTAATGCGCAAAATTGTTGTTTGAACCTTGTGCACTGCATCGTATACACTTGTCTCTTGTTGTAGTGGGAGTAAAAAGGGGACAACAATTTAGCTAATTGAATTTGAAATTTTGCCTCTGTCTGGTGTTTGACGGGTGACCGAGGGTACTTGCTTGTGTTGGGTGTTGCCTGTTGTTGGTCGGTTTCGCAAGCCGCAGAACAGTCTACCGTTACCAGTGGCGAGAGGCAAGGGCATCGGAGCGACCCGGGCGAAGTTGATCGGCGTGCCCCGGCAACAAGGCTGTCGGCAGAGATCCTGACCTGGCGAGTGGAACGTGAGGCTACCTGGCGCCCGGACACTGTACGTGAGCTTGGAGGAACCTGGCGAACGAGCGCGCCCGGCATCCGAGCCACATGCGAGCAGCTCGTCTTCCCGGCGCATTGTCTGATGGCGGGGGTGCTGTTGTGCCTGGCCAAAGCCGCCTAGAAATTCAGCCGGACGCCAAACTTCTTCGGCGAACGCCTCCTTCACAAACTTTGGATACTTCTCTGCAAAGCACCAATGCACTGGAGGCGAGCCGTACCAAAGGGACAGAAGCGACGTGTTTTAACATGCGCTGAACGTCCAGACAGCACGGCGCGCCGTGGCCCTGACGGTGAACCCCTTCTCGCCCCGCGGCATATTTGAAGCGAGAGCGCAGCAAGCTCTCCCATTGGCCCTGCGAAAGTGCTGCCGTCGGATTGGACCATTTTGAGCGTCAACGGTTCTCGGCAACGGAGTCTCAAGTGCTTCCGTTCGAGACTCCGAGTGTGTGAGTTCGTCACGAGCGTCCATCGGGAGCAGTTCGCCCCCTGACAGTGCGGACGCGGCGGAATCTCCCCGGCCGTCGCTGCGCGAGAACAGTCGCGTATGGCTATGTTAGCTTTCGGCCCCAGAGCCGATCTTGTTGTGTAAATACATGTAAATAGTGTATAAAGCCTTTTCTTCATCTCACCAACGCCGACTCGGATTCATCGCTACCGCCCAGGAAGCTGACAGCCCTCGTTCACGAAACGGGTGACGAGCGCTGCGTTACCAGCTCCTTGGCACAACC
Organism: Amblyomma maculatum; assembly: GCF_055883805.1. NCBI lineage: Eukaryota > Metazoa > Arthropoda > Arachnida > Ixodida > Ixodidae > Amblyomma > Amblyomma maculatum. Next base: position 101,020,820 of record NC_139345.1, read on the forward strand.
CTGTTGACGGTGGGCTACTGTGTGATAACCCCACCGGCACAACAAGACAGACAGACAGACAGACAGACAGACAGACAGACAGACAGACAGACAGACAGACAGACAGACAGACAGACAGACAGACAGACAGACAGACAGACAGACAGACAGACAGACAGACAGACAGACAGACAGACAGACAGACAGACAGACAGACAGACAGACAGACAGACAGACAGACAGACAGACAGACAGACAGACAGACAGACAGACAGACAGACAGACAGACAGACAGACAGACAGACAGACAGACAGACAGACAGACAGACAGACAGACAGACAGACAGACAGACAGACAGACAGACAGACAGACAGACAGACAGACAGACAGACAGACAGACAGACAGACAGACAGACAGACAGACAGACAGACAGACAGACAGACAGACAGACAGACAGACAGACAGACAGACAGACAGACAGACAGACAGACAGACAGACAGACAGACAGACAGACAGACAGACAGACAGACAGACAGACAGACAGACAGACAGACAGACAGACAGACAGACAGACAGACAGACAGACAGACAGACAGACAGACAGACAGACAGACAGACAGACAGACAGACAGACAGACAGACAGACAGACAGACAGACAGACAGACAGACAGACAGACAGACAGACAGACAGACAGACAGACAGACAGACAGACAGACAGACAGACAGACAGACAGACAGACAGACAGACAGACAGACAGACAGACAGACAGACAGACAGACAGACAGACAGACAGACAGACAGACAGACAGACAGACAGACAGACAGACAGACAGACAGACAGACAGACAGACAGACAGACAGACAGACAGACAGACAGACAGACAGACAGACAGACAGACAGACAGACAGACAGACAGACAGACAGACAGACAGACAGACAGACAGACAGACAGACAGACAGACAGACAGACAGACAGACAGACAGACAGACAGACAGACAGACAGACAGACAGACAGACAGACAGACAGACAGACAGACAGACAGACAGACAGACAGACAGACAGACAGACAGACAGACAGACAGACAGACAGACAGACAGACAGACAGACAGACAGACAGACAGACAGACAGACAGACAGACAGACAGACAGACAGACAGACAGACAGACAGACAGACAGACAGACAGACAGACAGACAGACAGACAGACAGACAGACAGACAGACAGACAGACAGACAGACAGACAGACAGACAGACAGACAGACAGACAGACAGACAGACAGACAGACAGACAGACAGACAGACAGATACAGATACAGACAGATACACATACAGACAGACAGACAGACAGACAGACAGACAGACAGACAGACAGACAGACAGACAGACAGACAGATACACATACAGACACAGACAGATACAGACGGACAGACAGACAGACAGATATACATACAGACAGACAGACAGACACAGACATACAGATACAGACAGACAGACAGATAAAGACACACACGCACACAGTGTATCACAGGTGTGCTTACAGTACAGGGTTTATCCCCGTGGTGTAAGTGCACTCGTGATTTACACGTTCGATGCAATATGTGCGCCCCCTACTGAAAAACACGCATGCTGCGCACTGAAAGCGTACCAGATTGCTACACTCGTAAAAGAAGACACCCGTAGTGGCCAAGGACATTCCGCGATTTTAGCACCCGTAATTCCCGTTAAAACAAACATTCAAGAGTATAGGGCTCTCACTGTGCACGAGGGCATTTGCATTGTCTTACACACACAAATGTGCGAATGCCTCACAGCACTTTCTTCGTGTAAACTATTTGGTAAAGCTGTTCACGAAATATGTACAGAAAGCACCACAAGTTAGTGTTCAGTGCTTGAACTAACGCGCATTCGCTTTTGTTTTTACGCCCCACACCACCACCCTCGACAAACAGCTGAAGGTTGCAAGAGAAGGGAAACTATTAAGCAAGCGAACAAACAGATACACGTTTCAAGTGCGGTTAGTCAGCAATCCCGCGCTCTTATTTCGTTGGCATATACATTCAGACGCTACCGCCTGATGACAAAAACTGTCGGGGAACATCCCAATAAACACGACGCCACGAACACCAGTCGCTGGGTTATCACGCCAGCAACACAGCAACTCCGAAGGCCAGTCAGTTTATGCATTTACCCAAGCTGCTCAAAACAGAGCCAAAACACAGCGCAGGCACCGGGAGCTGCGTGTACGGCGCCAACATATCACGCGCGCCTCACTGCCTTTCCCTTGGCGAGCCCAAACAGATCGAAGCTTCTTAAACGGCGTCTAAATGGACGCCTTCGGAGACTCTGGCAGCGGTCCAAAGAACACAAGCACGAGCATCTCGGAGCCGGGCCACGTGCATTTATGTGTACTCTGAATACTGCGTCACATGAACGGCAGGGCAGAGACCTTTGGTGTTTCTGCACTTGTGTTCCGATCACTGACCCACCGAAGCAACGCGCCGGTCTGTTCGAGTTTAGTCGAAGGGAGCATGCTTTCACGCACCTCGTTCGAGTAGAAGACAGCGACACTAGTCGTTGAGGAAGATAACACGAATTACCTATAAGTTACTCTTTTCCCGGAGGCTGCCAGTACTGCCGCTAAATATGAATCGCATGAGCCTGTCGGTGGCATGTTAAAGTTTCGTACACTTCTCTATACACATCGTAAGATATGAAACATCTGCGATGGCAAGTACTGTCGATGGACTCGAATGCGTTGTACAGCCTCGTCCACTTCTAGCTATAACAATGTCACTTCTTTTAAAGGGCCATTGCGTCCGACACGTCAATGCAGTAAAGCTAAGCGGCTGGCCATGCGAAGTGCCACCTCCATATCCGTCTGTGCGTGTATCAATTTACTTCGATATGTGCCTGTATCGGATGCAATGCTGCTTTGAAAGGAGTGACCTTGTTATAGCTAGAAGTGGATGACCTGTACATGAATTGCTAAAGTATAGCCGCTAGCGATACGAGTGGAACATAAAAGATTAAGAGCGTTTCAGATAGAGATGCTTGGTTATTATCACAGTTTTACCACGGTAACCATGATACAGTAACCCGTGAATCGCTAGTATTTTTAGCGCATCAGTATTCTGTGTTGTTCGCGTTTTGTTTGTTTCCTCGAAAATACAATGCAAGGCCAATTAGCTGATACCATTTATGTTCAGCCATTGCTTATTGATTAGCAGCAAATGAATCGCACAAATTGTCTAATTACAGATGTTTAGCCTTCGCAACATCAAAACAAATTGCTGGTTCTGTAAATTTTACTTAAATCTCTCAATGTGTGCACAGAAAAAATAAGGTATTTATTATTGGACGCCCCCCCCCCCCCCCCCCCTCCTTCCCTTGTCCTGGGAGAGAATAATGCTGTCTTCAAAGACAGCATTCGCTGCTGTTGGCATCGCAGACAGTGACGACGACGGTGCGAAACTGGAAAACGAGCAAAGAATAGCTAACGCTATATAAACTTCGCAGCTCCGAGGGCGGTACCCAAGCCGCCATTGTCTTATCATTACTTGGTGCGCCTTAAAGCCCATGATTAATCAGGCATGTAGTGGCTTCTCATGACGTAATGACGCATCTTCTATAATCAATATTCTTTCCCACATCCACATGACTGTACTCAGTCGGCTGACCGCAGGTCTGCTGAATTAGACTTGAAAGCAGAGCCAGCAATGATCACGTGGAAAATTCGATTAATACAGCAGGCACCTCAAGTCGCCAGAATGGCACTCCTGTCACAGTACCGTCAAATTCACAGTGCTATACTGCCGATCTGCAAAAGACTAACAGGTACCACACGTCCGCATGAGGATGTTAAGAAGCCAGCGCACGCCTCGCGCAGCAGTACCAACATTTATACATATAGCCGCGCTCGGCAACCAAAAATCATTTTGCCAGCAGGTAGGCTCTGCTGGACTCCGGATGACTGAATAATCGCCTAATGTACCCTCTCCTCACCACGTGTACTACGGCGCGCTGGACTAGCCTCCAAGCTTAAGTTCTTTGTCTGCGGTCCGCACATTTTTCATAGCCCTGGATAGATGGTCCAATTTCGCCGCTTGGCGCCAACTGGAAAAACATTACATTGACGGATTATCACTCAGCACTACGTATACTTTTCGCAGTGGTGAGCTCCGTATTGATTTAGAGCCGCCAGGTTCATTTAATGACACCAAAATCTTAGTATGCAAGCGTTCTGGAATTTGAATTCGCCGAAACGCGGTCATAATTTGAATCTATTGTCCCTTAGGAAGGGCGAAGAAAAAAAAAAACAACCTCTGCATACCTATCAGATAAAAAAAGTAGCTATAAATGATTTCAAAGACAAAACGCGCGTAGAACCAGGAATGGGGGCCCGGATTTCGATAACGTAAGCGCGAGAAGCAAAATCTATGTGAATGGGTAAGCGTGAGAATTAAAACTGAAATATTTGTTCCATAACACCTTATTGATTACTCAAATATATGGCTACAGGATCAAAGCTGAGCATTTATAATCATAAAAAATCGCCAATGTCGCTGATCCACCGCGGCGGGTGCGTGTTCGGAGAGATTGGAATACAACCCATGAAGCAACGAGGCAAAAAGTGACAGACAACCGTTAGTTGTGTCGCCTTTTTTTGCTTTGTCTGCGCTGTTTTTTTTTTTTTTTTTCTGTTCAGGAGGGTGAGAAAGAAAGAGTAGGAGGAAGAGGGGAGCCATATCCCACCCTGCTGCTCCAGACAATAGAGGAATCCTCCGGGAGGCCGGAGCTCGCGCAGCCTCAGCGCAGAGCCGATCAGCGAGGGCAGCGTCGATTCGAAGAAGCGCCGGCTCTCGTCCGGCGGCAGCGACTTGAGGAAGCGCTTGAGCAGGTCCAGCCGGATCTCCTCCCGCGGAGGGTCCTCCGGATCCAGACCGACGCTGCATGCGTGAGAGAACAACGGACGCCCCTCGTCGACATCAACGAAGGCAAAATCGCGAACACATTACGACAGTTTTCTCTTCTACGTGTTCCACGGGTTTTGTCTCCCGCCTCAGCGAGGTCATATCGAGCTAAGGATATATGAACATGGTGTTTCCGCTAACTTTGGGGGACATACTACGGGATTTGACATTAGGGCGAACTGCCGCAATAGTGTTCCTAATCTGGATCCCAGACAGGATGCCGTGTAAGGTAACCATAGCTATTTTCTGAAATGCGTCACGGCTTCGAGCACGGCATTTCTGTGCCGCCTGTTCCTGTGTTCCGTGTGAACGAGCTGTTTTCTCGTTTACTGTCGAAACCCCTGAAGCGAGTAGAGTGACGCTATTAATGAGACGGCCAAGACACTTCCAATGACATCACCGATACTGCTACTAAAGATGGCACCAACGAGGCTACCAATGATGTTTCCAATGATGTCACCAATGACGCTACAAACTAGCAAGTTCCACGAGTGTTATATATTCATCGTTTGACGCGAATGCTACTCCACTAACAACAAAGGCGTTTTCAGAGCAACCGTACGGACGTTCTGGTTGGTTTGGTTTATAGGGTTTAACGTCCCAGAGCGACTCAGGCTATGAGAGACGCCGTAGGGGAGGACTCCTGAAATTTCGACTACCTTGGGTTCTTTAACTTGCACTGACATCGTACAGCACACAGGTGCCTAGCTTTTCCCTTCCATCGAAATGCGGCCGCCGCATCCGGGATTCGATCCCTCGCCCTTAGCACAGTAGTTGAGTTACGGAAGTTGTTCCCACACGCTTCTGTCCCCACTATAATAAACAGACACTAATGGGCCACCACTGCATGTAAGGCTACGGATTAATGCGAACTGCGACTTGTAGTGACGGCCACTGCGACTGGAGGTCCAGTAGACCGCTGCTCGAGAGTCACTTCTCACCAGCAGAGGTCGTAAATGCGCTGCATGTCGGCGACCAGCTGCTCGGGCGAGTGGGCGAACCGGAGCTGGCTCAGGTGACGCTCCACTTCTTGCCACGTAGGCACGTCGCAGGGCAGTAGCACGTGCGCCATTCGTCAGCGCTACGTAGCAGCCACTCGTCAGCGCCGCCAACAGCAGCACCCGCCGCACCGCACCAGCGGCAAAGACGTCAACGCGCAGTAGCGCCGGCGGCCACATCTGCGGACTGAGTCACTGCTCCCTCCAGTGCGCCACCTGCAACATACGGAGGAAGCATGGCACGAATAATGTCAGCGACACCAGTGTGGAACACTTGAAACGTGAAAATGGTTAATGCGAGTGATCGGAACGCCTCGTATTTCGGAGCTGACTTGGTGCTCTTAAGATATGGCTCTTGCTTACACACAGGGCAGCCTAGCCGACCATAGCCGACCGATCGAGTAAACAAATAGACGCCTGTGTTCTGTGCTATGTCTGTGTGCACATAGAAGATCGGATGGAAAGTAAATGACATGTCGCCAATACGGTGACTCATTTCCTCACCTGAAATTAGGCCTCTTTTGGCGACTACAGAAAGACTTCCCCTGACCCTAAAACAAACATGCAAGTCGCCCCACACTTTACGCAGATGTTATCACAATCTGGACCACCGAGGGGAGCCTTGAGGACAGGAGGAGCACCTTCAGCAAACCGCCTTCATAGTCGATGCGTATGCTGCCGACTGTGATCTCAAATGTACTCCCGCAATATCAGAGATTCTGCATGTCAGGGCAAATTATAATGATAAAACGTCTCTACACATCCCTCTGTCGGGAGGTCACATCAGAGCAATACTGGAGCCCTGGATACTGGGTTTGTTCATCAATGACAGGCTTGGGCCGGGGTCTATTATAGCGAAACTCAAACACGTAGGCGAACAGGCAGGACGCATGATCCATAACATTTCCTACGAGCGTGGTGGTCTGCAGGGCAGGGATGCGCTATGGCTCACCCATGCCTTCGTGACCAACCGGATCCTCTAAACCGTGCCGTGCCTACGCACCATAAACAAGATGACAAGCGCATTGATGCCATCATCAGGAAAGCGACAAAGCGAGTGCTGGACCTCCCGGTTGTTGCCTCTAATGCCAAATTGAAGGCGTTGGGGGTGCTAGGACGCCGCCTGCTATGCCTCTCACACATCCAACAGACATGCCCAAGACGGATAACAACTCGGAGTTGCGACGCCATATATGCTCTGGGTCGCTCCGTTCCCGCGTAACTGGTGGCCAGTCAGTGCTGGGCTCCTGAGTATATGAAAACTTGAAATTACTTAAAGGAAAAGAGTACCGCGGGCTCTGAGGCGTCTCATTTTTGTTTGGTACGTGCCCCGACAGCACGTGCGAGGCGTCCACCCAGAGGTGAGGTAGGTTTGCATTTTATAGCCTGCGAAAGCTTGTTTAGGTTCGCCTTCGTGCTGATGGCGCGTTTGAGCTACTTTGCAAGGGGTCAGGACGTTTTGACCCTTTTCATTCAACCAGCGTGGACTGAATGCATGCACTTGATGGATTCACTGCTCCAGAAACTGCACAAACACGCTTTTGCGCACAGCACGAAGTGGATAGAAGAGAAGGAGAGTTAGATAAATAAAATAGCGCTTCGGAGACGCTGCTTCGAGCCGTGAAAGCCATCGGCAAGTGACATATTCTAGTCGGTTCTGCGTTGATTTAGCTCCTATTCTCAGCCACCGAAAGCCAACATACGGGCACCGATCTTCCGTCATCCGCGCGCCGATTTGCAGCAATCAGGGCAACAAAACGAGGACGTCCGGGCAGCGGACGAGTGTGTCCGCGCCCCCCAAATTTTACCTTTTCCGAATTTGACCAAAAATTGCTGTTCAACGTAATTTTAGTATGGCCATCTCAGACGAGAGTTTCAAATTAGGTGGGCAACCTCTAAATCTTGGTCCTTGGACCCTCAAAATTTGACTTCGTCCGAATTTACCGAAAAATGGTGTCTAACCTAATTTCACTATAGCCAACTAAGTGGTGCCTTTTAAATTTAGGTGGACAGTCCCCAAAATTTGACCTACCTGCCTACGCATTATCCGCGCGTAGGAGCAATGGATTCTGATGAAATCAGAGGTAGGAAGCCTCTGGCGGGATGCGATCAGTTTGAGAGTTATACGTCACTGCAGAAAAACGTTTGAGATCACTGCGGCCCCCCGCATTGGCGGAATGCGTAAGCACGTCACGCGTTACTAGGCTGCGCCATGACGACACGGTGGCAGCTACTACAGCAACCGCGTCTTTTGAACATAATATACTCGATACGTATTTTTCGACACCTTTTTCCTTTGTGCATGCTTTAATTATACTACCGCGGGCCGCGGACGATAGCACAATGTTTTAACAAGTACTTTCAAGTGTGTTTCTGACGGAGGGAGCAACCACAGCTAGAATCAGTCGTCGTGCAACATGGTTTCAGAAAGGGCATGTCCAATGTGACTCAGTTAGTTACGACAATTAATGAATTCTAACTAGTTCTTGACAAATCAGGGTAGGTTGATGTCCTTATTTTAGACTTTCGGACGGCATTTGACATAGTTCCCAACGTAAACTCATTTACCTATAAATTAGAAAGTATTGGCGTCCCTACTTACATTGCTAACTTGATTTCTGCTTGCCTGAAATATAGGAAATAATACGTAGATGTTAATGGCTGCAAATCAAGCGAGCTACCAGTTACTTCAGGGGTACCCCGAGGGAACTTCATAGGCCTGCTGCTTTTCCTGATTTATATCAATGATCTGCCAGTTTCCATTTCCGAGAATGTTTCCTTAAAGCTTTCTGCTGATGGCTACATACTTTTTAAGAGCATAAATGAACAGAATGATCTCTACATTTTGCAAAATTCACTCTTAGCAGTTCATGAATGGTGTGTTAAACGGAATATGCAATTTAACCTAGAAAAAGCTGTCCTTTTGCGCATCTCGCGTAAAAACACATCTTAGTTCTTTCTCTTAAGCCTGTTAAACTATTTAATTCACGAAGTGACACATTATAAATACTAACCTATGATTTAACATGGACTGCCAATATAAATGACATACGTTCCACGCCATTTTAAAGATTCTCGAAGTAAGCTGAAATTTCTTGCATACTCAAAATTTATATCTAAATTATACTTCGCTTCGGTTTTATGGGATCCATTTATAAAGAGAAATATATACCGGATAGAGATGGTGCAAAGGAAAGCTGTCAGGTCTATTTATAACAAATACAAGACATTAGACTCACCCTCGACTCTAATGAAAGCCAACCATATCCCATTACTTGAAGTACGCAGAAAAATGTCCCATTTACTGTTTATGCATAACCTTTTGTCACATAAATTAAGCATACCTCGACCCACAATTTTCAAACAGCTGTCGCGCTGAACACGACTCACGAAGTCAATTGCTCGAACCCATTTTTGCAAGGACTGACACTTTCAAGCACAGTTTTTTTCTTCCGCGGAACGTTGCTGATTGGAACCGTCTTCCCGAGGGCATTTTCCAGTCTCCCAATTTTAGTAAAGCTCTAGAGGATTATTTTCTTGAGTAAATCAGTGCTGTATTGGTTGTTCTTGGTTATTGACTGCAACTGAATGAACTGCCTATTTATTATTTTTAATCTGTAAATCCTTGAATGTATTGTATTGCCCCTCCTGCATGGGCCAAAATATTGGCCTGCGGTATTTTAAACTAAAAAAGTAAATTTTAAGCAAATTTTTTTCCTTGCGACATTTTTTCCTCCTCTATCTACTACAGCCATTTGCTTTTTCCTATCTCGCCTCACTTCGACGCAATCCTGCCGACAAAGTTCTGGAGACAAACTCCTCAAACATAGCCATTTAATGCTTACGCATTAATATGCTCGCCACTGACGACAACGTCATGATTGTGCGACCTCTGACGAAGTTGGCAAGGGCGCCGCGAAGACCGCAACGATTTCATGCTTACATCGACTCGATTGCGGGCGACACGGTATTTCTTTTTTTTTTTTTTTTTTTTTTTCAAAGTGCTCTGAAATGTTTTCACGTTTCGCCTGCATCGGAACGCTTCTAAAACACCCTGTATCGAACCTGGTATTTTTTACTCGGGGCGTAAATGCCACAGCCATTCAGCCATCGCGACACGTTAAAAGCCTAGAAAAGTTGGGAAAGAATCTTCAAAAATTGCATGCTTGTTTACACCGAGTGATATTTTTAAATCTATGCAGGTCTTCATTTTAAACTGTGGTACTGCCTGTCCATGCGGATTTTACAGCAAGAAGGATATGATGCATATGATATAGCTGATAAGTGCGGTATGTAACAGAACTTGACTAATCAGCGTTTATATTGTAGTTTAGGCAGCAAGGCTATGTTGCGAAACGGAACATCGTTTAAACTTTTAAGGTGAACGGAATTTTCAAACTTTTTGGTTTTGAATCGTGGTTAAAAATATTAAAATTGGTAAATGCGCTTTTCAAAGCGCGTTAAGCTGGCTCTCCCCGCATCGCACATTGCTTCATACTTTTTTTTTTTTTTTTTTTGATTTCTGATTAGAAAATGCAGACGCGATCCACACCTTATGATGTTGAAGTTGACACGATTTCGGCGACAATACCACGCGCAGCCGCGCCATTTTATAAATGGGAAACGAGGGAAAGCCAAATGAATCAGCCTTCGAAAGTGTTCTCTCGATACTGCATATTTCGAACCGCAAAGCAGATTCAGAATATTTAAAATCTGGGCTCACCGTCTGTGTTGACAGCACTCTGTTTCTGCGCTTGGGTGGATGTCATTACAAATCTACTCCACCGTGGGGGTTTCTCCTAAATAATCGATCACACCATTTCGATCAACCCCATTCCCACTTCGAGTTATCGATCAATTCGCTCTCGCCCTACCATTTGATCTGCTGACCGTCCTTGTTAGCCTATTTGGTATAGCGGCTACCCCGGAAAGGCGGTAGTCTCGGTTTCGATCTCCAGACCAGGACGAATTTTCTTTACCTACGAAGTTTCTGAGAAAGTTGTATATGTTTCCTTTGTAGCCGTACGGCTGCTACAAAAGAAATTACTCCCTATTACAAACCTACTCCACTTTGGGGGTTTCCCCTAAATATTCGATCAACAACGCAACTACAGAAATCTCAATTTTTAAAACAGCCGCTTTCAAATTTTATCAGAGTAGCCATAATGATAACATGTGTAGAAACTCGTAAAGATAATTCGTGACGAATGGTTAGGGAAGAAAAAAAAAAAGGCGAATGACGTGAAATAAAACGCATCTCTGCCTTCCCCTGAGCAATGGTCGTAAACATGAACTCGCCCGAATCATTCGGTCTCGCTGATACAGCATGATCATTGCCTCTACTACACTTGACAAAGCAAAGCCTTATACCACGGCCTCGAATTAACCCTGCCCTACTCCTGCTGCGATTAATCAGTCCCTGAAAATTGCCTTTCTTCTCCCGGCTTGAGCCATCAACTGCTATGTTTGTCTTCTCTGTATCTGCTTTCTGCGTCTCGGCCTCATGCCCATTTACAGTTCCTATTTTCAGCTAGGCATCATCAGTTCACATTTGCTAGCCGTTATGTTATTCCCTTATGTCGCTCCTATCATTTTCCTTGCTCCAGTCGACTGGAGCAAGGAAAGGAAAGATATTTCAGGTTTCTGACCTACTATAGACATGCTTGCATAGCAACGAAATTTCGGGTTTATGTATATCAGTGACAAGGCTCGGCCAATTGATCAAACATATATTATGTGCCCAGTTATGTTTCTCGGCTAGCGTATGTCAAACTGTCTGCAACAGCAATGCACATAAGTACACATGTATACAGTGTGAAGTGGAACGGCAACTCGACGCCATTATGAAAGCGCATCGTCGCCTCACGGCGAGAATTCCATTTGCATACGTGCGACACGGATCGGTCGATCGACTTGTCGATGCAAATAATGTGCGGCAAGCGTGACCAAAACTGTCACTTCAAGGCAAAGATGTATCGTTCTGGCATCGCCGCGTCAGTGTAGTCGCTCGGCTCCCAGCCCAGCTCCAGCCATTTACATCACTGGTATCCGCGCCGCACCACGCAACGATTCGTGATCCAAAAAACTGCTAAAAATTTTGGCTAAAATTCTTTTCCATTTTTAAACACCAAAGCATCATTTTAACACCACGCGGCGATGATTGGCAATGACACATGGTTACTTTGTTATCGTTTTGTAAAATTGTATTTGTGCTTATACTGACTTTTGTTCATACATTCCTAGCATTAAAAAAAAAATCATCATCATCATCATAATCATCATCAGCCTGATTATACCCACTGCAGGGCGAAGGCCTCTCCCATATTTCTCCACTTAACCCGGTTCTGTGCTAGCTGCATCCACTTGACCCCTGCGAACTTCTTAATCTCATCCGCCCACCTAACTTTCTGCCTCCCCCTGCTACGCTTTCCTTCCCTTGGAATCCAGTTTGTTACCCTAAGCGACCATCGGTTATCCTCTCTTCGCACTACATGTCCTGCCCATGTCCATTTCTTCTTCTTAATTTCCACTAGAATGTCGGTAACTTGAGTTATTTCTCTGACCCACTCTGCACGCTTTCTATCTCTTAATGTTACCCCTACCATTTTTCGTTCCATAGCCCTCTGGGTTGTCCTCAACTTAAGTAGAACTCTCTTGGTTAGCCTCCACGTTTCAGCCCCATAGGTGAGTACAGGCAAGATGCAACTGTTGTATACTTTCCTCTTGAGCGATACCGGTAAGCTGCTAGTCATAATCTGCGAGTGCTTGCCAAATGCGCTCCATCCCAATCTTATTCTTCTTGATATTTCCTTTTCATGGTCCGGATCTGCGGTTACTATCTGTCCTAAGTAGACATATTCGCCTACTATTTCCAGTATTTCGCTACCTAATGTAAACTGCTGTTCCTTCCCGAGACTGTTGACTGTTGTAAAAAAAAAAAATGTTTTACAATTTAGGTCCTCTTTGTGCACTTATCTTGTTTTGATGTCTTATATTTGTGCTTTAACTGCTGTACTTATTCACAGGAGGACCCCCTGACGGTTCTTACCTTGGGGCCTCCTTCTGTAGAAAATCATTCACATACTTAATATGTACCGCATCAAGGCAAATAAAAATTAAAAAAATCAAAATCGTAATATTTACCCGGTCAATGTGGAAGAATGACAACTATTACCTGCTATATGTAAAGATGTACTACGCGGAGCAGTACATACATTTGAATGTTAGAAATACGTTGGTGCAATCAAGACAGGTCGATTGCACGGCAAGGTGGACCCATTTCATGCCTGTTAAGAATAAATAATTAGGCGAGTAAATGGTTAAAATTAACTAATAACCGTTTTCATCTGATTTTAGAGGGCAAAATTATGGTGCGAAGTTCAAGGCCATTGACATTAAGGGTGAGCCTTGCTTTAAATGTTCTTAGTCGCAATTTGGTTCGAAATATCGCACGCTAAATATACGTATTAGAAAGCTTGCCGAGATGACTTTCTCTTATCGCAATATTTTAAACTGGCGTCGCTCGCATTTCATATGCATCTATTACTGATATTTTATTGATTTGATCTGATATTTGACGATGTAGAAGATTTTAACTTAACTTTCGTGTCAATGCCACGAACAGTGATGCAATTTTATAAATATAAAATGCGGGAAAGCAAACTGAACTGGTTTTCAAATGTGTATTTTTGACGTTCATTGTTTTAAGACATATTGCAACTGAAAAAAATTCGAAAACTCTGCGCACCTTCGATGTGACGGGTTTCAATTTCACAATATAATCCTGCCACTTAGCATCTACAACTATTATATTATTATTAGTTGAGTGTTTAATGGCGTAAGGGCTTAATATCTCAAATCTGAAAGTGACTGCCTAATTTTAGTTAATTAGCCGCGTAATTAGTCAACCTAATTTTCCTCTTATTAAACAGCATCGATGTATCAGTTTTCAATACAAACAACAACAAAAGTTAAAAAGACATCATCCGGTATAAAGCAACACAAAATGGGCAAAGCACTAGTTCCGCTGCAGCTATCCGTGTTAGCTCCCGTTGTGCACCCCTCTAATTGTGTGCATTAAACATAATTTAAGGAGACATAGCATACGCCAGCACTTGGCCTGCGGCTAACCGCATTACTGAGGCCCGCATTTTGCTTCCCTCTTAGCTTGCTCAGTAACGGGGAACAGATAAAAACAGTTCAGTCTTATCCTTGGCTTTCGTTCCTCACCACCCACTTCTTTTACAGAGTCCACAACGCCTAACTGAGTGTCTCGTCATCTAGACAGCTCTGACAATGCATCAACTTCGTCGTTCATTCAGGAACAAACGTATGCGCTGCCTTTTCGCCCTCGCCTTTCACACACCCTCATAGAGATACAAGTGTCTGCTTCCAGGCAGTCCTTACGGGATTACCAGCGCCGGTTCGAGCGGATATGTTGCTCGGCGACGAGGATTACTGCTATCCCCGTCCTCGCCGGCATTCCATGTCCCGCTTTGCGCTGTCTTATCCTAACTTACGCTGCCTGGAATCGATACTGTGCGCAACTCGCGTGGCTCAATTTCCGCACCACAAGGGATACGTATACACCACCAACGGTTAACGCCCAATGCAGCGCTTAAATAATACGAGTATTCCAGCGCATGCGCACGGGTGAAAACGGCGGCTAAGCTATAGTATAGCTCCCTCGGCAGCTAAGCTATAGCTGTGCGACGCAGAGAAAGATCTAATGTACAGCGTCTGCGCAGAGATAATGAGCACATACTAATTAGCAAGGACACGCATGCGAGCTTCGTGGGGCTTCATTAGCGAACCGGCGGAGGCTAAATCGAAGGGGGGGGGGGGGGGGGTGATGAGGGAAGGATGAATGCACTCGGTAAGCCGTGCAGAGCACCCACGCGCCCGCCATGTTTGCTGAGAAGACGAATGATCGGTGCATGCTCTCGGCAGCCATCGGCAGGGAGAGATCCAAACGGTGCGGGGGCGGCAAAAAGAGCGCCAGAACTTCTTCCTGAATGAACGCCGACGGACGTCCCGTTGGGAAGTCTTTCTTGGACCAACGGGGTATTGATGGCAGCCGTGGTCGGAACGCAACGCGAAGCTGCGCATTTCATCTCCTAATACCCTCCTTCCCTTCCGTCTTCCCCACTTTGTTCCCAATCACCTTTCCATGCATCCCGCTTCGTCGGCTTCCGTGAGAAATGGGGGCAAGGCTTCTGCGTGGGAGCAGACCCTCTTCAGCGCACGAAAACATTTCCACAGTCGTGCCTTCTTTTCCGTTCTTTTTCTTCCATCGTCCCTTTCCTTTCCCTTATTTTTGCTTCGTTCTTATTCTCTCTCTATACTTATCTCCTTCCGTGTGCAGCCCTTCTTTTATGTTTATTTTGTCTTGCTTCATTTTTTTTGCCCTATTTACTTTCCTCTTTCCTACACTTACTTATTTTCTTTCCTTCCTAGCTGCTTCATAACTTCTCTTTCCTTTTTTTCCCTTGTCCTTCGAATAAAGGAAGAGGGTGCAGAAGGAAACGCAGGGTGAAAAAACTTGGGATTTACTGGATGTTAGATTACTGCATGGATAACAATGTAATCTTGTGCTCTTAAGCTTATGTTTTCCTGTTTTTGTCTTCATGCCTACATATTTCTTGACAAGGGGGGGGGGGGGATCAGTTCCTCCTTTTCCCTCAGGAATTTTATGGCCACTGAATCCCCCCCCTTCGTCTTTTTTTTTTTTTTTTTGTCCCTTTTTTAACCGGCGGTGTATAACGGCCTCCGAAAAATATTTCCGGCTGCGCCTCTGTCGTGCACTACTTTCGGGAGATTGTGATTATGACCTCAAATGCTCATTTATTATGTTTATTGCTACGTCTGCGCTAAAACTAGCGTGCAATGCGCTCTCTAGGTTTTATTTATTGTGTGTCGTTAAGGTACGTTATTTTGTACTGTCTCGCACTAATAGCGAAATTTATTTCCTTTATACATAAGAGCGACCGGCGCCGCTACCAGAAATGCTCCCCTTTATCCTTCGTACAAATAAATAAAACAGGAAGAATAAAAGACAGCAAAGATTAAAATCACAATGTCGTGTGTAATGACGTACGTGTACGGCAAATAGCCTATTACATAGGCAGCGCTCCTTACAGAAACAAAATACCCCACAGCCCGCAGTAGCGGCGATCACAGTCCGTCGGTCAATGCACAACGTAGCGAATGCCCCTCTCCGTCATATATACATGGCATGCACATAGACGCGTCGTTGACAGATCTGGCGAAAACAGCCAACCCGTGAAAGGCGCCAGTGGCCACACACTCGCTTAGACATGAGCATGCTTAGCCACGGCCGGACTTAGCATGCGGATGTGCGCTTAACAGGCTTCATCTTATCGCTTGCCACCGTTGGAGGTTTCTCTCTTTTGTGCACATTTTTGACAACGCTGATAAAAACTGCAACAGCGCACAACTACAACAAAACAATTTCACCGACGATTACGATAACCGGTAGTGCGCAAGCTGAGCGGAGCTCTGCGTGCTTTGATTTCGCGCTGTGTTGAGGCATCCAATTTTGGAGGATCATGCAGGTATATACGTGCAGTTAGAGAGCACACTTTATTTTGCACAGGCACTTTTCAAGTTACACTCCTTTCTCTGTCCTTGACTGTGATGAAGTAAGCCTTGCGGTCGGAGAAATGGAAGAAGATATGTTTTACTTGTGCACCAATGGCTAGTTCTGGAAGAGGAGGTCTATATAAGCGTTTCGCGAGGTCGTCGCAATAGTGGAAGGAGTTACGAGGGTGCGAAGAGGAATGAGCCCGGGATACCAGGGATGGATTGGGTGTAACCGGGTGGTCACCTTATCTATAGCGAATACAATTAAATGTAGGATGCGATAGTATTAAGGGGTCCCTCGGGATCCGAACGCCGGCATTCACCAGTGTCCGAGACGTGATGTGTTCCGGATGACCGTGGCGGGTTGTTTCAGTCCGAGCAGACTCTTGTGCACAGGTTGGCCAATGCCAACTATGATAGTGTAGTCCCCTGGACCACCCTATAGCTGCCCACCGGTCACGCTGAATGCGAAATTAAACTTTTATTGCGATAGCAATACTGCGCCAGGTTTCGAGCCATCGCGTGGTCCCGGCGGAGGCCACGCTTGACCTTGATCAGCCGAAGAGGAGGAGGAGGAGGAGCAGAAGAAGAATAAGAAAGAAGAAGACTGGTAACTTACGCTCTCGCGTCATACTCCTAAAGGATGAGCTTAAGTGTCCCCAATAATGTAGCACCTTACACTGATAGGGCGTGATAGGGGAGTAATGTAGCAGGCAGAAGAAGCTTCCGCCGTTGCTATCGCAATTCAGCTAGGGTGAACCCGAGTTAAACCACAACTATATTTTTTTTTACGACTGCCCGTCGCATTTCTTAGCTGCGTATAGTCATGGAAGCCACGCCATCTTTCGTAAGCGACCGAGTGAACGGCCAACAAACATCCGGCTGTACGCTGTGCCCAGCCTACTTTAATAGTTTCTGTCAACCGTGTTGCTCTGATAAGCGAGGCGCATTTATAAATATTGTAAGAGCTCTGTCTTCGCTACGCTGTTTATGCACTTCCCAAACGGGTCCCGTCTATGATAACTGCCAAAATCAAGCATTCTTACACGACCAAAATTTTGAAGCTCTACGTCTGTCACGCCGCTTGCTACCTTTACATGTATTCACATGATCCACCGACATTGCAGCAGAGAAGCCAACAACAGCTGCCTGCATTGGATATAGGTGATGCATCTCTGCATTATAACTAGAGAGCTGGTCTTGCCTAGATTGGGATTCGGAGTTTCGCGGCTGATAGGATCAAAATAGTACATTCTGTTTTTTTTTTTTTTTTTTTTTTTTCAATAGAAGAGCTGCCGAGAAGTAACTCGTAATAAATAAGAAAATGAATAGCTATACGAGTACTTTACCTCGGTATGCGAAAGCCATGTCATCGCTTCAAAGTTCAGAAGACAGCGCGGCTCGCATAACGCCGAGCATCGCTTTGATACCCCCCTCCCCCACTTTCAAAACGAGCTAAGACAAAGAACAGATCAACGAACGAAGGTAATAGATTCGTTTTACCCACCCGATAAAAACCCGTACTTTATTACAAATGGCTCTCTTTCGCACCATCCTCAAATTTGCTTTTTAACGAACTAAGCGCTAGACGCGCTGAGGGCCCCACGTGAGCTTTGAAGACCCGAAGTATATTCGGCGAGCCTCCTGTTTGGCGGTGAAATTGCATCCAGTTATATTACGTAATGGCGAGGGCATTTTCCCCGCAGTAACGTAATATAACCAGACGCAATTTCACGTCAAACAGGAGGCTCGCGGCGTGTACTTCCGATAAAGATATCCCGCGGTGGGAAAAGCGGCAACGACCCCTAGTTTTACGGCTCCGAACAGGCGGGGGCACTCCAATCACCACCAGGGAGCAGCGTTGTTAACGGGTCGTCGGCATGCATTTCTGCCTTCCTACATTCCTATGGCGCCATAGTGTCGAAACACGCCACGCAAAATGACATCGCATAATCGGACGGTGGTTTTACGGCACCAGACTTTACCGCGATTTCGATAATGCGACATCACTTTACGCCTTGTATATTGGAAAGCCGTAAACGAAACGGCCGGCTAGCGCAGACGACGTATACTCACGTTCGACGAGACGGTCTCCTCTTGGCGCTATTAAACACGCGATGCAGAGGCGCAATATTAATTAACGCGATATAAATTCGTCCCGCACACGCCGACTGCAGGTAGTAAAGTGAATCTCGCGGACGCTGGACGCACTGCGCTTACCACAGTGTATATGTGGTATCCAGTAAACAACTGGAGCCGTATGCTACTCACCGAAGGGAGCAGACGACAGCTAGTCCGTCTGCGTCCTGCGTACGTAAGGCCAGAAAAACGGAGAGAGTGGGGAGGGAGTGCTTAGAACAAATACAGAAGTGCACAAGCGCGAGAAATGCTTGCTGCACACGCGAGAACGTCACGAACGACGACGAGGAGTGTTTGGCCGTTGATGTGTGTACACACGACGACGAACAGGAGCGAACGAACGCCGCGTCCAGTGGCACGCACGAGCTGCGCACGCGGCCTCTCCCCTTCCGTTCTCCACAACGCCGACGTCGCAATACGAGGACGTTGACGCCGACAGCGCGCGCTCGCGTGCCGCTGTCGGCACGTGCAATGAGTGCTGTGACGCGTGAAACGCCTCCCACCGAGGACGCGTCATGGGCTGCGCGCGAGTTTGAAATGGAAATAGTGCGTTGACAGGCGCAGTTTTGCGTTGACAGCTGCGCCAGGGATGTTTCAGGTGTTTGAAACGTTGTAGCGCATCAGCGGTATATATAATACAGTAGCCAGCCATCATCAGCACAGCTACGTCTGCTTCTGGGCAATAGGCGTCCCGATTGCGCTGAGATTATCCATGCGTCTCGCCAGCTACGCTCACGTATTCCCGCATACTTCAAAATCTCGTATAAAAATTTAAAATGTAGATTGGTGCAGCATCTGTCACATTTCTCTGTGGACACCTGAACCGCGCTGTAAGGTAAGGAAGAAAAGAGGGATATAGTGAAAGAAGAAAAATTACGAGGAACTTTAGCGACTAAAGTAGTGAAAGGCGGAAGCCTGAGTGCCGCATTCTGCTACGAGAGTGGCACTAATCAGTAATTAATTACCTAATTAAGCATATATAGTAATTAATATGAATTATTAGTCATTAATTAGCATTTGATCATTGATTGGTGTATGGCCATATAAGCCTCACATGTGGTGGTATTCTGTGATTGGTCGAGACCTATATGTCGTCATCCCGCCTCGGCCAATCAGAGCCGCCGCAAAAGCGGGACACATTTTGTGCACGACAGCATGAGTGAGGGGGAGGTGGTGAAGGGTGGCAGTTCCAGGTACTACGGGGCTGGGACGGCAGGTCAACGCCGCTTATGGCGGGGGCTAGCCAGCCACCGAAATTTATCTGTTGTAGGCCGTCATTGCACTCGCCACTACTTCGGTGGTGGACGGCGGCTGTTGTTGCGGAGCGCATCTTTCTATCCCTCTTCTTTTTTTCCTTCTCTACTTTCTCTCTTCTGTCCGCACGAGGCAGCGGAGGTGGCTCAGCTACAGAGCCAGTAGCAGGCCCGTACATTTTCTTTTCCCTCTTCCTACAGCCGAAACCACAGCATGAGCCATTAGAGGCTTTCGCCTTGAAACTATGCCGACATGAGTTTCTGCCACCCATTTGCAACAATTACGTCTCCTTTCAAACACACCCCGTTACGCAAAGAGTCTATCGACTATGCTTCACCCGAATCACAAGCCCTGCCCGTGGCCCTTTCTTCTTGGTCTTGCCTATAGATGTGCAACCTGCGTCTATTCCATTGCAGTCTTCCTTTCCCCGAGTACTATACTAATAATAATAATAATTGGTTCATAGGAAGGGAAAGGTGCAGTGTCTGTCACACTTGCTCTGTGGACACCTGAACCGCGCCGTAAGGGAAGGGAAGAAGGTGGGAGTGAAAGTGGAAAGAGAGAAAGGGGAGCCGTAGTAGAGGGCTGCGGAGTAATTTCGACCACCTGGTGATCTTTAACGTGCGCTGACAGGTGGGAGGAAAGTTTGTGAAGGGTGGCAGTTCCTGGCTCTACGGGGCTGGGACGGTAGGTCAACGCCGCTTGCGGCGGGGGCTAGCCAGCCACCGAATTGTATCTGTTGTAGGCCGTCATTGCACCCGCCACTGCTTCGGTGGTGGACGACGGCTGCTGTTGCGGCGCGCGTCTTTCTCTCCCTCTGCTTTTGATTTCTTCTCTATTTTCTCTTCTGTCCGCACGAGGCAGCGGAGATGGCTCAGCTACAAAGCCAGTAGCAGGCCCGTGCATATTCTTTTCCTTCTTCCTACAGCCACAACAACAACAACAACGCTGACATCGCGCAGCACACGGAAGCCACTTCGTTTCGCCTCCATCGAAACACAGCCGCCGTGGTCGAGATCGAACCCGGGAACTCCGGCAGAGTAGTCCCTTTTCGTTTATACAGTTCACTGCGTTGCCCGCGATATAACTTAGAGAGCTATTTGCCTCACGTTCTGCTTTTATAGGTAACCACAAGATAAAGCTATATCATACATTTTCCTCTTGGGCGATAACCGAAATTTAAATTGTAATTTGTTGGGTTTACCACACCGGCAAGCGGCTCGTCATGACAGTGCAGTCTGCCATCTAGGTTGTCGGGTTAACATATCCAGTTATACTAGTAAGAGCCTTCTTTCGACAAACGCTTTTCATTACATTCTCATTCTCCCATAGCCAGTCACACACATGCCAAGTTGTAGCAAAGTTTTGCCCTGGTAGCGACTTAGAATGGACTATTGCTGATTGATTTGTGTGCAGCAGTGGTACGGTGTCTTCTGGGATATATTTCCACGGATAATTAAATATTATACTAAGATGTCACCTTTGCTTTACTGTTATACATTTACTGCTGTACTGAAAGCCTCCGGTACCCGCCGCGGTGGTACATTGGTTAGGGCGCTCGACTACTGTGCCCAAGAATTCGGGATCGAATCCCGGCAGCGGCGGCCGCTTTTCGATGGAGTCGAAAAGCAAGGCGCCTGTGTGCTGTGCGCTGTCAGTGCACTTTAAAGAACCCCAGGTGGTCGAAATTTCCGGAGCCCTCCACTACAGCGTCTCTCATAGCCTGAGCCGCATTGCGACTTTAAATCCCATAAACCAACCAACCTGAAAGCCTCCGGGATTCCACACGATCTGCTGGGGCTGATTGGATTTTTAGCGTGTGGAAAAGCCGCATTAGGAAAC
Organism: Amblyomma maculatum; assembly: GCF_055883805.1. NCBI lineage: Eukaryota > Metazoa > Arthropoda > Arachnida > Ixodida > Ixodidae > Amblyomma > Amblyomma maculatum. The sequence goes on from NC_139345.1 coordinate 101,042,615, forward strand.
CCACGCAAAACAGCCTCGTTCAACAAAGTCTCTGTTCAGAAAACAGTGCGCCTTAGTGCGGGGGCTGTATGCCGCGCAGGATCACCCTCCTGACTGGTTATCGGTTCTCGATGCATGTATGTTTCCCACACTTTTGATTTGCGTATGATGATGCGCGTATGACACCGGATCCCAGGCTCGGGATTTAGATTCCACCGCTTGATTAGCAAACGTGTTAAAGTATAATTGATTTACACTGTTATGCGCTATAATGACGTTTAAGACATATAGCCTCATAGTTGCAATTTATCAAACGTTTCAATCACACCCAGTATTGTAACTTCACGAGTGACGTCACACCCTATCGTCCACCGGCGCACCGACACCGCATTTTCCACGAAACGAAACATTTAAAGCAACTTCCTTAAGATGTAAACCGTATGCTCCAGTTGTAATCACTTTTCGGAGTTTTTCTTGGATGTTTTATTTTCAAATTTCGGTTGATGTTCTTTCGCCTCGCGTCCGCAAATGCGCCGTGAGCGGGCGTTAACAGCATACGTTTGGGTTTCGTTTCTGTGCTTAACGCTCACTTAATTTTTTTTATCAATGTAATCATGTATCAATTGGGAAAAGGTATAAACATGTATCACTATAGAAACAAATTAACGGAGAAAGATAGGTTTTTATCTGTACTTTCACATCTGTATCTTTCTAACTACCTTTTTTAACTATCTTTTTAACTCGCAGGTGCCTAAGACCAATTTTGATAGTTCCAGGAGGCACACAGCCAGGAACATAACTAAGGCACTAACCAGAACGCGCCACACAATATACGTGCGCGAACCTAAAAAGGAAATAGCTCCGAGTTCGCAGAACATTGTGCGGTTAATTTGTCCTCAAACAAGCAAATCTGAAACAAAAGCTTTATAAACCCAAACTTTTCCTGGGAAATCGGTAGCGCAGAGCTCTTTCATTCTAGCCTCAAATAGAAAAATACTTATCTTTTATACGCTGCGTTATAAACGCGAATTAAGTGAGTCCGAAACTATAGTTCAACATGCCCGAGATCTCGCACAGGAGTGCTCTTCCTCGTCATCCTCTCATTTCTCGTTTGTTCTGTATTGATTAAACTACGCTGTTTGCTAGATGGAATAATTGAAGTCAAGCAATCACGTCCTCTCTTCCTCCTCTCTTCTTCACTTCACGTAGTCATCCCATGAATATCATACATGCGTAGACAACGCCGTGATCTTGTGTGGAGGCGGATCATATTCGAAAAAGTTCCGGTGCTAACAACTTTCTTTTTTCTTTGAGGTGACTGCACGCACATAGGACGACGTTTGCGAACAACAAGTGGACTATAGCGTGACTGCGATTGCTTATGACTGATGAATGCGATTCTCTGCTCTCGTCGGTAGGCTGCACGTGTTTCGCGGAAAATAAAAGAAACATAGCAGTGTAAAATGCAAACGCATTTTTTTTTTTTAATATTTTCGTCATAGCCTCTAGGGGCATTAACCGTTCTCGTTCGTTGCACGCTACAAGTGCGTCGTACCTTTCACACGCGAACCGAAGTTAAGCCAGCTGAATCAATAGGAAAACCACGACGCGCTTAGCAACGAAGCCGACTGCCGCCGAAAAGGTTGCAGTGCAGTCTCATTGTGTGCACGTGTGAGTGCGCACATGCTTAGTGGTGTGTTAATTGCTACAGCACATTTGTTGCCCGGCTGTTGCGGCGTTTACATTACCTGCTTTTTAAATACTGCTTACAAACGTTCTGATGAAAGACTAACATATAGGTTGCATTTGAACAGCTCGCAATCTTTTCTTTTCCGTACCCTTCACTTTTATAAGGACGAAATACATAAAAAACTGGAGCGATACTTACACTCCGCTTTTAAAGGTATGATGCGATGGTGTTAATGGCTTACGGCTGCGATAATAATAATAATAATAATAATAATAATAATAATAATAATAATAATAATAATAATAATAATAATAATAATAATAATAATAATAATAATAATAATAATAGCAATAATAATAATAATAATAATAATAATAACAACAATAATAATAACAATAACAATAACAATAACAATAATAATAATAATAATAATAATAATAATAATAATAATAATAATAATAATAATAATAATAATAATAATAATAATAATAATAATAATAATAATAATAATAATAATAATAATTGGTTCATAGGAAGGGCAAGGCGCAGTATCTGTCACACTTGCTCTATGGACACCTGAACCACGCCGAGGGGAAAGGAGGAAGGTGGGAGTGAAAGTGGAAATAGAGAAAGGAGAGCCGTAGTGGAGGGCTACGGAGTAATTTCGACTACCTGGGGGTCTTTAACGTGCGCTGACATCGCACAGCACACGGACGCCACTTCGTTTCGCCTCCATCGAAACGCAGCCGCCGTGGTCGGGTTCGAACTCGGCAACTCCGGCACAGTAGTCGGGCGTCTTACCACTGCACCACCCCGGCGAGGCAACTTACGGCTGCGACTTCCCTTGTTTGTGTACATGCGCTTTTCTACTCGCTTAATTCCTAATGCCTTACCCAGACGCACAAAGCATTTACCTAATATTGGTACTGCTTCGACAAGTGGCCGGTCCAGCATAGGACCATTGCTCTTTGAACACATATTACCAATATAGGACCGACGGTTTCGCCACCGCCATTTCGTCGTTCAACGTGTCTCGCTACTTCACCGTCCGAAAAATCGAATCCTCTGTCTGAGAGGTCTATATTGACGTTCCACTCACGTAGTGGCCCGGCTCTGCTTGATTTCTCGATAAAAAACACTTCAAGTGGCTTTCTGTCTTGCTCGGTTCTTCCACGTGCCACAACTGAAACTTCACAAAACAGAGGGCACGAAAGGAGAGGTGGGAAGGGGTGATTGTATTTGCTCTGGGGACAGCGGTTTACGGCAAATTGCTTCTGCCCTACGATGTCACTACGGTGTAAAGTCCTTGATACCTGAAGCTTCCAGTGTGGGCGACGTAAGCGTAAACGCGCGAAAGCAGTGGCGAATAGGCTATTTCACTATAGAGCGATCAGTGAACTAGACGTGCCGTCAAGCGAAAAGGACGTAATCTTCATGCCCCTCCCTTACCTACGAGCTTAAGGCAGAAAGAAGGCGCAGCACCTCTTTCGAGTGTTTATTTGCGCCTGATTATTGCCTTTTACCACCGGTTCAGATATACCATTTCCACGTACTCTTCGACACATCAATCAAATAGGCTGCCGCAGTTAAAGATCCCCAAGTGGTCGAAATTACTCCGTAGCCCTTCACCACGGCTCCCCTTTCTCTCTTTCCACTTTCACTCCCACGTTCCTCCCTTCCCTTACGGCGCGGTTCGGGTGCCCACAGAAACAAGTGTGACAGATACTGAGCCTTTCCCTTCCTGTGAATCAATTATTATTATTATTAGAATCCGTCAACTTTAGAACCGTATATGACTGCGCTTGGGCGGGCGAACCTTTACGTATGTCACATGCAGTCCTTTTCCATCACAACCGCTCAAAACGATTATACACCATATTGCAGGAGAGCCGATATTGCGACATTTTCCAAACAACTTGTCTGCCACCCAGATTAAACGTGGCATGCGCTCCGCGCTTTTCAAGACCCAGTAATGAGTACTGACAAGAACGCTTCCGTGGGACGCTTATTTGCAATTTCGAGGCGTTCGTGTGCTGTGCGATGTCAGCGCACGTTAAAGATCCCCAGGTGGTCGAAATTACTCCGTAGCCCTCCATCTACGGCTCCTCTTTCTCTCTTTGCACTTTCACTCCCACCTTCCTCCCTTTCCTTACGGCGCGGTTGAGGTGTCCACAGAAAACAAGCGAGACAGTTACCTCGCCTTTCCCTTCCTATCAATCAATCAATCAATATTTGCAATTTCAATGTACACCGCTTCTCCTGCGAAGAGACAATTTATTGCGCGTAATATAAGGAGGCGTGATTGAGAATTAAATTACTTTAACGACAAACTAGAAAATCTTAGGCAGTGCTGCTGCAGCGTTCAAGGAATTGTATACACAGTCATTCCTGTTAAAATCTTCAAACGTGAAACAGAACAGTACGTGTACTCTTTCGACAATGCCATCCGCCTTAAAAATTTGGCACTTGTCCGTTTGAAGATGCCGTAGTGTGATAAATGAATACTGAATATTGTAGAACACGCCTACGATATGCCAGATTATTGTATTGAATGGCAGATTTCGCGCATCTGTCGCGCGGAAGCAAATCAATATACAGTTAAACGAAGGCGAATGCCTGCTCCAAGAAAATGAAGTAAGAACTTGAGATGGATATGTACGAGGCAAGCGCCATCCCTAGGCTTAAATAGAAAACAGAGGACAAACTCAAGCTGACGTATACTGGTAAATTACACTATCATATGGTACATTATTAAAAAGCAGAGTAATTATAGTCTATAAAAGGCAAAAAAATGAATACAGGTGTTGTCATACCAGAGCAATTTCGCCAGTGATCCACCTAGAGGTGCAGGTGTAATTAGTTTGAATCGAGTGCGGAAATTTTCGTTTAATTGCAATTTCCACAGCAATTAAATGCGTATTTTGCAGCCACAAAAATCTCGAATCGCCAGAAAGGGTCACAGAGTCCATTATTTCAAACAATAACAATTTGACGGAATTGTGTACTCGGGCTCACTCTGAAGTCGTCAAAATCACGAAAATTTGAACACGATCAGCGCCTGCGCCTCCGTTTAATACTATATATGAATGTTCTGGCCTGAACACTTCAATTCATTACGAAAGTACTTAATTTAGGCTGAAAATGCAAAGTGGTGCGACAGGCATTGGAAACATAAATCCCGTGCTTATGTCGATGATAATTAAGGAGCAATAACCTCGGACCATGGCAGACAAGTCACCAAGAGTATCCCAATGGGCTGGAACGTGTTTGGCAGGCAGTAGGACTTATCCGCAGCACACGTACTGACATCTCTCAAAATACAACCTGTTTAAAGGGGCCGAAACTGGACCAGTAGAAAAAAATATGAAAATTCGGCAAAGACGCTTAAGACTGCATACGTGTACGAAGCAAAACCATAGTTTCTCGGGTGAAATGTTTTCTTTGGTGAAGTTTCAACTTGTATTTAAGTTCTCTCTGCTCGCATTGCATTCAGTGTTTGCGCATTACAAGTAGACTGTCATGCTCCACGCGGAATCTGGGACCCGCATTCGCCGAAACCTCGGTTTGAGAGCATGCAATTTCAGACACACATGTAGGCAGCTCGAATCCCTGTCGCGAGCTAGCCTTCAACTTGGCTAGCATATGTATGGTATATATGCAACGAGAAATCATATGAACCACCCACAAAAGCTGTAGGTCAAACTGTCGGAAAAAGTGGCGCCATAAGATGGTCGGGCGGCCAGTGGTATGTTGTCGCGCCTCGGTTCTGGGTGTCAGGGTTCCGTTCGCCGTCCGCGACGCCCAGGGAGATTCCGCCACGCCCCTGGCGGGCGAGCAGCACAGTACTCGGCGGACGCTCTCGACCACGCTGCTCTCGACGGTCTCTCTCCAAGCGCGCGCCTTCTTTTTCTAGCCCAGGAAACCGTTGGCACTTGAACTCTCCAATCCGGACGGAGGCAGCAGTTCGATAGCGAGCGCGCTGGTCTCCCGCTTCGAACCTGCTGCGGCGCTAAGGGGGAAAGGAGGTGACACCGAGGCATCCTCTCTGTGTGCCGCTTCCACGCGGTTCAGCACCGGGGCTTGTCAAGTATTAAGGCGATAGCCTTTATTGCCCTATCGTTGTCGTCAGAAAAAGTGTCGCGCTTTTGCGGCGGCTCAGATTGATCAGGACGGGATGACGTCATGGAGGTCTCGACCAATCATAGAGCACCACCACAGTATGCACGAATGTGGCCATATGTCAAACAATGATCAATCACTAATAATGACTAATTAATTAGTTACTAAGCAAATACTAATTATGTGACTAATTGTTTCATGAATAATAATTACTTACCAATCACTAATTAATTACCAAATAATTAATCATTTATTTAGTCACTGATGCATAATTAATTAATGACTAATTAATACCGCGCGCCTGGTAAAATGAACCACACAACAGTAAACGTAGAACTGCGAAGATACAAGGAGCGTGATCTCGCTGCTAAGCAGAATTGACTGAATAAATTCACTCGCAGAATGTGAAAGAGTAGTCACTTATTTTACTCGCAGCGGCATTCATCGCTACATGCGCAACAGTCGCGTAGCAGAATAGCACTCAGGCTTTTGCCTCCCATCACTTTAGTTGCCAAAGTCTCCTCGTTTTTTTTTTTTTTTTTATTATCATTATTGTCAAGGAGCGTCAGACGCTCGCCGACATCCGCATGGCTACAGTCGACCGCTGCAGGAGCCGCGCGAACTAGAAGACCAATCATAAAACGTATGGACGAATCAGACACACTATATTATCCGAAGTGTCAGTGGCCTCGGCCGCTGATGGGTTCGGAGGCATCCATGTGATGCATCGTGGATGTTCCTTGCAGTGAACGTGAAACGGCCGCTTGATGACATCTATTTTTCTCGCTGTGCAGCTGCCGATGGCGCATTTTTCTAGCCATACATTATAAGTTAAAGGCGCCAAAACAACACGCACACACACAAGAAAAGAAGAACGGGACAGAGCGCCACTCACAACTGATTTATTGTGCAGGAAAAAGTACATATATATCACTGCCGGCACATGCGCAAGGAACACATTCAGCATCATGTCATATAAGATAAGCTATGTTCAAGAAACGCTTTCTCTGCATTGTACAGATTGATCGACGTGTCACTGATACACAAATTACCTTTCTTTCCGATATAAAATGCTTCAATTAGCTCTCTGGCCATCGTATTGCCACTCCTTGCAAGAATCCGCACAATGTGTTCCTTGCGCATGTGCCGGCAGTAATATATACGTACTTTTTCCTGCACAATAAATCAGTTGTGAGTGGCGCTCTGTCCCGTTCTTCTTTTCTTGTGTGTGTGCGTGTTGTTTTGGCGCCTTTAACTTATAATGAATAGACACCAACTCGCCCAACAAAAAGTTCTCTTTTTCTAGCCATACGTCATGCACACAACTCCGCCGCCTTTCTTTCTAATGGGAATAATGCTTTCGCGCTGATAAACGCAAGATTCGATTGCCCTAACTGTGCTGCGATCAAAAGTGGCAACTATGTTATGACACCCATGGTTTAGTGGAATGCTGTCAAAAGAATCGATAAAGGTGTGTGTTGTTTTTTTAGATAAGGATTTGAGAGGTGACACTGAGACTTGATTATGAGGAATTATTTTGCTGACAAAAAGGTCAAAGACCAGAAGCTTCAAGAGAAGCCTGGAAAGCACGGGCGTCGCATCATTCCCTATAAACACGTAGATCATGACAGCCACGAGCTGAGGCCACCTGGTCATAGCCTTGCCTTTCTTTTGACCATGCCGTAACCCATCATTGCCTATTTTTATGTTTTCTCGTAATACTATTTTTCCTTCTCTATCTTGCTGCTACCTCTTCTTACTGTATAGACAGACATATTCATTTTTTTTTTTTTTTACAGGATGGAGTAACCGCGACAATTATATCTAACTGCCAATCGGCCATCTAGCGTATTCAAGTGTCAAGCGTATACGTATACTTCACGAACGTCAAGTTTTTTTCTGCCTTCGCGTCATCCCAAGGCCGACTTAGATAAAACTTTTGCTTGGGGTCGGTTGAAATATGCGGAAGTCCCCCACCTCTTTTTTCCAGTTATTCCTACTCTGCACAAACTATGTTATCAAAGAGGAGCGAAAAACGCGCCAAAAGAACCTGTTTTTCACTGGCAGTGAATACCTCGGGAGGCGACTGCTTATGCGCGCGCCCCAGGAAACTTGTCAAGGCTTGTACGTCAGCACGCGCTGCCGCGAGAGTAATTAGTTATGAGACGCCGAAGTCAGCAGAGCCCCGTTAAGTGATACGCACGTCGCGGCTGCTCAGTCTGCGGTGGCCCTCATTTGCATCCCAAACGCGACAAGGCTTCACTGCGACGCGACGCTAATATTTGCGTGAGTCACAAGGCGACGACTCTCGGCCCCACAACCCGCCGGCCAACCGGTCGAGACAGCGAAAGCTTAGAGGGGCTGACGCCTGGCTGTCTTTGCATAGACACGCCGAGGAATGCGAAAAGTGTACGTATATCGCGACTTGGACGGTCATCCGGACAGCAATGCAGAGTGCGAGACAGACACGGAATATATATTTGCAGCAAAGTTAGACTCCACTCAGCAACCAGTCGTACTAAAATCTTTGTACAGTCCGTTATTGATCTCTTCACACAAATGTGCAAATACGAGACGGGGCAGAAAGAAATTGGCGGAAACAACCCACCCCTTTGCTCTGTCGTCTTCAATTTTGCCGTCGTCTAGTTTTTTCTGCCCTACGTGCCGATCTGAGCTACATAGTCTGCGACTATGCATAAGGAGGGGAAGATGTATGCGTACACGCACGTCCTAACCGCTAAAATAAGCATACCAACGCATGTACGTACGAAATTCATCGCTTACGACACGTGACGATCTCTATTTGCACATTAAAACCAACCATGCCGTTATTGTAATTCCGCCAACCAAGCTATTTCTAGTTTAGTGCCCTCATTGGTAACAGCCGCCTTATTTATTTGGCTACTGTAAGGGCCCTTGAGGCGTTACGGATAGGAGTGGTAACTAATTATACATCAAAAATAAGGAAAGACTAACATATGTGATGAAGAAGCGCATATTTGAATACTTCGGGTTCAGGAATGGAGACAATGCATCTATTTCCATCCAGAACTGCAGTTCCTCTTCCGACCTATGCCACGGATCCACTTGGCACCAGCGTACTTGTGAAAGGCACGTGCAGTTTGGCTTGTCCGGCCACACATTCGGCTGTCGGCGATGTGATGAGCAGTGGTTTAGATATCGTTCCCTCCTAGCTGCCAACGAGTTATTGCGAGGCGGGAAGCCCCGAATCCCGCGAAAAACAGAAGCCATATGCTTCGGCCGAAAGGTGGAAAAAAAGGCAGCGACAGCGGCGATTGCGAGCCGTGCGAAGAGCGAAAAGCGATGTGGCAGCCATCATGCGTTTGCTAAGGACCTGTAGCGTGCACTTGAGGGTGACGCCCTTTTTGAAAAGCGGAACTGGTACAAAAGATCAATAAAATACTTTGCCTGGCATGTTGGTGCACAGCTGCTACGAATACAATTAAGCTCAACAGCATGCCACCGCTGTTGCGCTTGAATTTACATAAGAAGCGGGTGTACCCGTACTTACGCGCATTCGCGAGTGAACAAGAAGAAAGATTTCGTTTATCTTGCTTACAAACCGATCACGACCGACCTATAACGCTTACAGGCATAAATATGCGAATTTGCTGTATACAAACACTCCGATCTCTTGTCCGGGCATCTAATTCGTTGCTGCGCAGGAATTTTCTACAAAGCCTCCATCTCAAAGGAGCGCGCAAGAACAAGCCGGTAGCAGTATTTTTGTTCAAACAGAGCAGGAGCATGCCGCAGATACCCTACACTATCTTTCAAGTAGTAGCCAAACGAGCAGTTAGCGTTACAAGTACGGTAACCGGGAAAACACAAAGCGTATTAATTTCAGCGTCACCCACCATATATCTGTACGTGTCCAAACACATTTCCTGTTAAAATGAAAAAAAAAAAAAATGCCACATTACTGAAACTTTATTGTACGCCTGTCATGAAAAAGAAGAAGACCGGTGCCGTGAAGTCGGACAAACCAAAAATGTTCAGAACATGGCACTCGGTGAGTGCCAGTCGTGCAAGCGCATTCTGAACAAAACACGCACTGTGCATCTCCCTGCCGGCAGAGAATAGAGAGTTTTAGCACTGCGTACGTAAGCATACGCAGAACCCTTGCGTACGTAGGCGGCCTGCGTGCTGCTTACTGCGCATGCGTCATACGCATCACGATTCTTGCGTACTGCGTATACGTTGCTCGCGTACGCAGAAATCCCTAACTCTGCGTGCGTTCGCTGAACCGTCTGCGTGTTGCTCTCGCGTAGGAGAAATCTCGACAGACACGTTTGGCTATGTGGCCGCGCATGATATGCAGCAAACACGCAGCGCGTGTTCGTTTTTTTTTTCTTTTCATTGCAGGCGATTTGACGTTTCGCAAGAAGTAAAATCTAATTCATTTGTTGCTCCGCAATAGAGGGCGCGGATTGCCTTATGCGACGCACAAATTGTCTATGAATGCGCTGCGCGAACGCTCCAACTTCTAGCTGGTGTATTCCGTCGCCAGGATCTCTGAAACTTGAAGCAGTAAGTACGAAGTTTCCCATGGGCTTTACACCTATAGACAAACGCAGTATTCAAGAATATGTGGAAGCGAAAGATTTCAAAGCCATTTTGTCTTCACGGGGGCACCTATGATTTTGTTTTTGGTATAGAGCAACTACAAACATCCAAGAACAGACTGTGAAAATATGAAATGCCATTTCAAAGGCGGAGTATCTATATAACGCTGCGTGACTTATAGGGGTACGAGATGGTAGGGATCTTAGAAAACATGTAAACACAACTTACCGCAATATCTTTCTTGTTTAGTACAGTACCAATGGAGGCTGCCTATCATTAAATGTTGGCGAGTGCTTTGAATAAATGTGTGACAAAGTATGCTGAGTCCTTCCGCGGGTAATCTATTTATAAACGGCTCTAAAATATGTGTTGTGAAGCCGCACATGCCGCACGCACGCTCGCTATGCGCTGGGTGCTTCTCCCAATCGCAGAAGCTTCTCGTATACAGCTGCCGTATGTACTAAATTTTCTTAATACCTTTTATTCAAATTAAGCAGCTCATAGACAAAACTACATTCAAAAGGCATTTTTAAACTTTGGAGGGGAACGGTTGATTGTAGCAGACGGCGGCGCAGCCGACGCTCTATTCGATCGTAGACGACGCCGGCGACCGCGAATGACATTCGTGTGATCAGACGGACTGTTGGTCGTCTGCTGTTGTGCACGGTTCGTTTTTCGTGCCGAGCGATGACTGCTTTTAGCTTAAAAGCTTGTATCATTTGAGCGGTCGCCTTTAAGAGGGAACGTTGAAACTTTCGGAAGAGCAGACAGCTAAATTTCAGGCGTATGCAGGTTTTTACAACGCAGATTCATCGAGGCGCGTTAAATATTGTTTGGCTCCAAAAAAGCTGTAGCATATTTTGTCACACTTTTTCTTCAAAACATTCGCTAACTTTTAACCATCTGCCGTGTTCATTGGGGCTGGCCTAAACCGGAAAATTATTTTGGTAAGTTTTCTTTGCCTATGGGCCATGGTATCGACTTTTACGGCATGCGTTTCGTGGCATTTTAAATATACTCCGCCTCTCTAATGAGGCTTCGTATAGTTTCGCAGTGTATTCTCCGAGGTTCATAGTTACTTTGCACTGAATGATGACATCATAGGTGCACTGTTAACTCGGAAAACTGCTTTGGCATATGACATTGTTTCTTTCAGAAAAACGGTTTGCTTCTTCGAATTTTAAATTTGCACGGGGTTGTATTGTTAATTTTCGTTTTCTACTACGTTTGCTGGGGGTAGTGCTCCGATTCGGTTAAAGTTATTAATTATATCCTCATCCTCTGTAACAACGACGAACCAAATCAGCACCTTTGTAGCATGGGTTCCATCTCTCGCCTGTCGGAAAAACAAAGAAGCAGGAGTTCCTGCGCTGGAAAATTCAGTTCTTGAATGGCTGCGAGATGGCACTGCACAGGCTACTGCGCTTGCCGCGTTAGCTTTCAGACCCCTGCGTACGTATACGCTTCCGCCCTACTAAAAGTCTTTCTGTGGCATGTACGCGACCGTGGCGTAGCGTTCCGCAAAGTACGTGGGCTGTGTGTACGTAGCGCTCAATACGCAGTACTAAAACTCTCTAATGTTGGTTGCGGAACATCTAGGGAACATCTAGGGAACATCTAGGGAACATCGGCGGCCGGACCCGCACGAGTGAACTGATGACCTCACAGTCCGTACATGATGCACGAGCGCGCGGCACGCCAAGCGGACGCGCCGAATGCCAACGCGGCGTGGCGATGCGCCGTTTTTGCGAGAGCGTCGCTGTCGAGAGGTCGCGGTCCAGAAGGAATGCTCGGGGGAGTATATTGCACGCGTCTTCCGATAGGAATGCAGCAAAAGTGAAGTCGTCTCGTTCTCGCCAGCTGTGGAGGGAGGGAGGCCGGATGGTCGCGCGTCGACCTCGAGACATGCACTCCCAAAATGTAGACGACAACGGAGTGCGCATACCAAAGCCTAAGTTGGGACGCTCGCCCTCCTCCGAGCAGCTAATCCTGCAGCTGCTAAAATTTTTATCTTCGGAAGTGCCACAAATACACATATTCAATATAATTGCAACATTCGTCTTTTTAGCATTTTTTTCCTCATATTTCAGGAGGGACCATTTTAAGAGCAGTCACGGGAACGAAAAGAGTAAGCGAAAAATAAAGAAAAAAGAGTAGCACAAAGATTTTTTTTTTTTTCGCACTTAAGAAAAGAAAAGGTCCAAGTACTCCTACGACCTTTGCCAAAAGTAAAGGGTATATACGGATTTATAAATTACTCTCAGAGAGGTGAGCACGACAGTTCCTTGTAGCTTATTCAGGACATTTGCAACGCTGGCGATGCACGACATAACTCAGGAAGAAAAAAAGGAAAAACTTAATTTAGCCCTATATCATTTTGGCGGTTTTCGGGGCGTCTTCACAGGTGTCTCTTTGTTGCATCCACAAGAGTCTTCTCCGTCGACCTCGTCGCACTTCTACAAAATGGTCGGTTGCCCTCAGTCCAGGGCTCGGCTGACCACTGCCGCCCGTTGAGCTCTCTGTACCAGACCTTGCATGGTCTTCGCAGCGGTCGCTGGACAGCAGAGTCTCTCATTGCTCCACACTCGGGTTTCGAATTTTGGGGACCAGGTCTATGTTTTGGGTCTATGACAGGCCCATGTGATGTGATATGTGTGGGTTTTTCGTCGCACCACGGACATCTGTCCGCGTATATGGTAGAAAATCCTTTGGGATCTGGCTGCATTTCTGACAAATGTTGCGAACGACAAGCCTATGTCTTTGGCGCGGGTGGCTCCAACCTACGCTTTTTGCCCACAGAGTGTGAAAGCCGCGTTTAACCACCTTTTTTTTTTTTTTTTTTTTACATTAGTCTCCTACGAATACGGTCGTTATTTATCATATATAAAGTTTCCCGACAGCTAGTTATGACTGAGAATGTATGGGCTTGGTATAGTGCTTATTCACGTGACGTCACTCCGGCTCTACTGGCAACCCCGGCACGCAAAAAGCACCATCAGAGAAAGAGAAAGAGAGAGAGAGAGAGGCCTACGGCGTTTGTTGACAGGGCATCGGCGAAATCAGAGCTCTGGTTACACGGCTGGACGGCGTTGCAAAGTTTCTCGGGTGTCGGAAAAGCGAGGGTGCGCAGCGCTGCAGAGGAAAGTCAAATTACTCCAACCTCACTGCGGCCGGCAGACCGGCGTGGACGCGACAGAAACATTATTTTGAGGGGTGTTTTTAGTTTCTAACCTCTCGATGTTATGGCGACTGCCGCAATCCAGGGTTGCCACAACTCGCGCTAAGCCTGGTAGTGAATAGGGTTTGTAGAGACTGGAAAGCGCACGCTCCCTCGATATACGTGAGGTCTGCGACTTCCCGTGTACCCCGTGAATCCAACTACGGATGGCTAAAAAAAAAAAAACAACAATCGGCCTAAACACTATTCAGTGAACGAGTAGTGCCCATTAGCGATCCGACTAGGTTGTCTTTACGTGCACGAAAGATCGACAAAATAAATCGTCTGTCTCGTCGCGATGCAAATGTATACGCTAGTGATCAACGCCTTGCGTGTACGCCCCCTGGGCAGCCACCGAAGGATCAAAGTATTCGGCCGAGCTTCATTACTTTATTGCGAAACCCTGATCTTAAGCCTTATGGCGTTAAGCGGGAGCGGGAAAAAAGAAAGACGCAGCCGCAACTCGCGCACCACTGCAGGTCTATAGTCTATATCTTCCCGCCGCCGCCCCAATACATCCAGACCCAAAAGGCCTTGGTCAAGAGGGCGAAGCTAGCGGTTTCGACCAGTTGGGTCCCGGAATGACTCCACCCATTTGGGCGTTCTTCAAAGAGTCTCACTTCTTTATTTTGACCTTATAAAGGCTATTACCACAACCACCACAGGTATTGGTTCTGAAGACAAAGGCTTTATAAGGACTGTAGTTCAGCCGAGCCAAGGAAATAACGCAGCGTAATGGGATGTCCCTTTGCAGCTGAGTCCACAGTTGCGGCCATCAGTTAGTTAACAATGCCAGCCACCGCTATCCTCTCCTCTTGCACTTTCGCTGATAATGATCCTGTAAATGTTTCATCGCGCTATCCCTGATCAGCAAACATTTGATCGATTAATATATCCGTTACATTGTTTTAACACAATCCGCGCAGGAAACGCAGGACGAGTGAAGGCACGAAAAGAACAAAGAAACGCTAGCTTGTAACTAAATTCTATCCGAAATAACCGGCTAAATGTTCGAGCAGTCGAATCGAGTGTCCATTCACTCGTCTGTGTATCCTGTGCGCTTTCTGTTAAGCAATTGATTATCAGCTAACCCATAGCCGCAATGTCATTATTGCATCCGTAACCATAGGCGTTCGTCGAAGCGTTCCATATCGCGCTTTGATTGACCAAATCATCAATCCCGCGCACTGAAGCCCATATGTTTTGGTTAGCATCGGACATGGGGAAGAGATGCGACAAAGTGCCTACCTACCTCCCTCAGACAAGGCCTTCACCGGCCAATAGTATCGGAAAATAAATAAAATCGCATCGTGAGAGAATTGATGAAAGAAGTGAAATGAGGGGTATGGATGAGTTGTCGCAGTGGAGGGCTCCTGAATAATAATAATAATAATAATAATAATAATAATAATAATAATAATAATAATAATAATAATAATAATAATAATAATAATAATAATAATAATAATAATAATAATAATAATAATAATAATAATAATAATAATAATAACAACAACAACAACAACAACAACAACAACAACAACAACAACAACAACAACAACAACAACAACAACAACAACAACAACAACAACAACAACAACAACAACAACAACAACAACAACAACAACAACAACAACAACAACAACAACAACAATAATAATAATAATAATAATAATAATAATAATTTTATTGCCCAAGTTTCGCTTACAACTTTACACAGAGCGGTCCCATCAGAGTCAACGTGAGGTACCGTGGAAACAAGTGAGCATACGTAACTACACGAGAAGCTGCAGCGGCTTGACCTTCAGATTAGTTTAGCGTTTCATTATTTTTAGCCAGTCTCCTTTAAAATCATGCAACCCATACCCATTTTTTTATTTTTATTTTTATTATTTTTTATTTTTTTTTGCCAGCTAGCTCAACGGTCCCATAGCGGCGACGCCCGTGGCCGGCAGCCGTGCCTGCGACACCGAGATAAACAAACTCCCCAGCGGCCACCGCCAGTGTAGCGGCTTTGAACGAGCACGCTCGCTATATTTTCGACTTTGTCTTGTTTGCGTATAAGTGCAAGCGTATTATGCACTTGCGTGAGGGCGCCAGTCTATAAATTTATAGACAGCTCAAAGAAACACGAAGCGAAAGAGTATTTTCAGCACCCAGCAATGAGCAAGTAGCGCACAATCAATCGCTAAAAGAAGGCCGTCACGCCAGGCCCTTACTGTTCAGAATCAATAACAAGTCTCGTCGCAAGGACCTCTGTCTTTCGTCACACCATGCATTTGCAACGACAACAAACTTTTCTTCCACAAGCTTAACTTTTTTTTTTTTTTTTTTCTGATTAGCCAGAACATTGCGGTATGTGCGACTTCTACAAACCGGGGCTTGTCGATTGTTTTCCACTGTCGCCACGCTGGCTTCCTCATTACTCTAAATATAGCTCACGCCTGAACTGGCTACGTACGCCGAGTTCGACACCAAAAGAGGAGGGCCAAGCTCGCATAAGCAGAAGCGTTGCCGAAAAGGCAAAATCATGCGACAACGTTCAAAGGCAGGAGGACTTTTCCTCTTGCAACCTGAGCCATGCCGACGGAAAAAGTTGGTAGAATTTTTTTTAGAAAGAAAAGGTGGGATAACACTGCAAACACGCCGCGAAGGAAAGAAGGAAGGAGGCAACAAAAGTGGGAAGAGTGTAAGAGGCACTGTAGTCGACGGCTCCGGGCTTACTTCGACAACCTCAATTTTTTTTAACGTGTGCTGACATGGTCGAGCATGGCCGTGGCGGAACTCAGCAGCGACGGCCATGTTTCGAAGAAGTCAGAAAGCGAAAACGTCTGTCTACTACATGGGACCCCATCTGGTCAAAATTAATCCGGGGCTCTGCACTTCGGGACGTTAAGCCCCGCATTACACGTACCATATAATCACCTAGCACACGCAAATGTTTGCATTTCATAGAAGCCTCACAAGTACCATCGAAACATCGCAGGTACGCATCATCTGGACACCTTCAGGATGCTGTCCTCGGAAATTAAATCTTTAATGAGATGGGCCGAGATCTCGCCAGCCGGGTTTCGAGAGACGAGCGGTTAAACCAAGACGACGTACCAACTCCTACTAAAAAAGACAGTTGGGCTGGTTGGTGCGTTTGAGTAGCTGACTGCAATACTGCAACTAGCGTGGAAAAAGACAAGTAACAGCGAGAGAAAGCAACCGACGACACAACACGCCAGCGTGTTGTGTCGTCGTTTGCATTCTCTCGCTTTTCCTTGTCTTTTTCCACTTATTTTCAATGTTGCAGTCAGGCACTCAACACCTACAAAACCTCCACCTCATCCCCGCTTCAATGCGAAAGTATTTCTGCTTCAAGAGCGTGGTCAGGAGCGTGGAGCGTGGAGAGCCGGTGGTCAAAGCGTGTCCGCACAAATCGTCAATCATCAATTGCAAAGGTAATTATTACAATAGTTGTTTAAGTATAGATATGTCGTTACTAGAAATAATTATGTCATCAAGATATTAATTATTAAATAATTGATCGATCGAATGAATTAATGATCTACGTGGATCAAATTGAAGGTCTGCAGTATTGTGTAAGTAAAGTGCTTCATTTTATTATTAGTCAGTTCTTCAGAAACTGATGGCCAATTTCAGCGGTTTTATCGATTACATATGTAGTCATCTACTCAATCCATTACACTCAATTCCAATAATTTCCTCCATTCCTCCTGAACAGTTTACATCTGGGCTTCGCACCAAAGCAGACTTAGTGCACCCCTGAAATTTTCCATCTCCCATATCCAGATTGCTGCCGTTCCTGCGGGGACACTCCTACCCTATACCACTTTGCACAGGCCTGCCCCGCCGCAGTGGTGCAGTGGTTAGCGCGCTCGACTTGTGTGCCCAAGGATGCGGGATCGAATCCCGATCGGGGCAGTCACTTTTCGATGGAAGCGAAAAGGAATGCGCCTGTGTGCTATGCGATGTCGGTGCACGTTAAGGAACCCCAGGTGGTCAAATTTTCCGGAGCCCTCCACTACGCCCCCTCTCATAGCCTGAGTCGTTTTGGGACGTTAAACCATACAAACGAAAAAACATTTTGCACGCACCTGCCTAAACACCACTGAGGTTAAACCTATCCCCCAGCGCCGCCCATGAATCCAGGGAAGCGGAGCTGGCCGACACATCTCGCGAGCCTCACCACAGGCTAATATCGCGTGCGCGCTCGGTGGCGACCGCCACTATACAGCCCTGAACTGAGGGCACCACTCGAAATACTAGCAACAACGCTTTTATACAGATGAACTAACTCTCTCTCTCACACACCTCCACTGAAATGTGCATGTCGCAATCTGGCTCAGACAGCATAACCTTGTGCTCAGCAACCGACTAGAACATAGCAGAGTCATCGAAAACAACCTTTTCGTGAAGCTACATGACTCCACTATCATCATCAGCAGCAGGACTGCATCTACTGCACGACAAATGCATCTTTCATATCCCTCCAATTAACTCGGCCCTGTGCCAGTAACTTCCTAACCAAATCTACCCACCTAACCGCTTTTACGTTTGCCTTCTCTTGTAATCCAATCAGTTATTTTTAATGACCATCAGTTACCCTGCCTCCGCATTACACGCCCTTCTTGGTTTTGAAAATGGCAGCATCTAGCTCTTGTTCCGTGATAGCTGTACACTTCCTATCTATTAACGTTCCGCTTACAATTTTCCTTTTCCATAGTTCTCTTTGTTGTCCTCCGCTTAAGTTGCTCCATTGTATTTAAGCCCAGGTTATTACCTCACGGATAAGCGCCGACAAGGTACCGTGTACACTTTCTCCTCCTCAAAGATACCGGTAAACTGGCATTCACGATCTCAGATGCTGACATTACTTGCCAAAATGCGCCCCCTCCCATCTTATTTTCCTAGCTCTTTCACTCTCGTGTCCCAGACCTTGGAGGACTACCTGCACGAAGTAGACGTACTCTCTTAGCATTCCCTGCTCTTTGCTACCTAGCGTAAACTTCTGTTCCCTCAATTCAGAGGCTGTTTAATAATGCTTTAGTTTTCTGCATATTCGTTTTTAAGCAGTTTCCTCCCAAAGGATGTTATCTAGCTATTGGCGTCGGCCGATTCTCATGACCCCGTGGATAATTCATTTTTGTCTGGATGACCGCATGGTGACTGGCCGTGGACGAAGGGTATGGAAGACGAAATTTGTTTGAACACAGCTTAACATGAACCACGACGTTATGAAAATGCCACAGGCTTGGGGGCCTCCCTTAGTGAGATCTGCCTCTGTATTCTGCAGTTATATCCAACTATAGGCTCTGCAGCAGACAGCCTTGAGAGCGCGCTTTCATGGGTGCTCTGCGCGTGCACTTTGTCCGGCTTGCCCTTTTGCCATTTGATGCAGCACGCGGGGCGTGTGATGATGCAAACCAATCGCACTATTTTCATCAAAAATTTACCCAGCTCTTTCAGTGCGACGGCGCACTTTGCAAAAAAAAAAAAAGGAAACATTTCTTTAATAATCGCATATTTTTTTTTAGTCCACAGGAAAACACGAAAAGCCAGAGACCAGACCCGAGAAGTTGCAGAACAAGGGCCACGCAAACAGCTTTCTCAAGCCGCTGTTCAAGAAGCCATGACCCAAAATGCCGCGTCCTCTTCGACGCGACCGCGAATACAATGCGAATGCTGTGTATGCGCCGTGTATGCATTAGCCTTGGATGTAGGAAGTCTTGCGGAGTGCAGCCACTATATTGCCGTACACGCGGCGAGAACGACAGCGGGAAAGAAAACACGGCGGGCCCTTTCGTTGGCATGCTCCTCACTGCTGCCACGCCGAACCGCTTCGCGACAGGATACAGAACCGCTAAGACCCGCGAATGGCCCCCAGAACTATGCTTAGGAATTGCCCAGCAATGATCTCATGATGGAAGGACTCGGTCACTCCGTCAATGAACAGCAGCAAGTGAAAGGCACGGCTGATGTATTTAGGCACTATAGCTGATGTAAACGCATAGCCACAAGCCAACACAAGGTAAAGCCGCTAGCCAAGACAAGGCGTTGTCGCTAACTAACAGTGGGTGTACTGAGTTTACAGCAAACCCTGCAATGATGACGATGATGATGGTGATATCAGGGATGCAACACTTACGACATATGCATGAAATATCATTTACGTTGAGAGTAAACGAAGTCTTCCGTATCTGCATATTCTGCGGGACTACCATGACAATGCGACGTGCGGCCTTTGTCAAAAAAATGTAAACGACTCAAACGTGGTCACAAAGAGGGTTCCATGCAGTTCCAAAAACCTGGGCAGCAGCACAGTCAAGGAAATCACACTGCACAACCAAGCAACATTTACGCCGTCTCCGAGGGCACGGTACACGTGCTTGCGGCCTCGAGCACGAATGTACGTGAGCGTAAAGCGCACTCTTTTATTTGAGTGGCTGTAAAAATAGCACGCGCTTACATACTCCCGAACAATGGTAGGAAAGCAAAACAGTCATTTGCACCCACCCCGGCTTCTGTCTCGTAAACGGTGTTGTGTTTTCGCCGCACTCTCAATCGAATCGTGCAACAACAGAATGCTAGAGCGCGAACGATTGTTACGTGCCAAAAGAGCGCATATGCATATGTAAGGCACGGAATATAGGGTTCTTACATGTCTGCAAGAAGAGCGTGCGCCCTGCCTCTTGAATATGCAAAAGGAGACGAGTTTTCCGGTCTCTCTTCGATTAATCGATGCAAGCATCGTCATGCAAGCCTCTAACACGCAAGTACGACATCACTGAGCCTGAAGGACGACGTACAGGGAAAGGCACAATACAGCTCGAATATCCTACCAGTCGCATTATTATTCTGAACATAGTAAATATTTTCAGTTTAGTCAAGGGCGACCCAGCTCGGCCACTTCTCTGTTTTTCATTTGTGTCCTTGAGGTACCTGAGCCAGCGTTAACGGCAACCATTGGGGCAAATGAGGTGCTCTGACCCACCTGTCGGAGCCCTCGTGACTATGGCAAGGGGATCACGTGTGCCGCTCCCATGACCTTTAACTTCAGTATACGACTTTGGGGGTCCTATTACTGTCTATCTGAGTTTTTAATGTGACCTTTTGGGCAAAAAGCACTCCATGGAGTAAAATAGCTAATAACTAACATTTCGCAGCCGTCATACAGTGCAGTCGTTATAAACCACACTAAAGCGGCTGCGTTATCATTAGCACCATTGTCATCAGGTCACTTATTTGCGCTGAAAATAATTTCTAAGATATGGAGCTATGAGAAGACCAAGCCACGCAGAGTCAGTACGAATCAAATGCTGGCTCGTTCGTTTCGATTTGTGCTGACGCATGCGGTGCCATTCGACTGCTCCCTTTAACTATTAAAGTAGGCGAACGAGGCAGTGGGGACGACTCGAGATCTTCGACGACACGGAGCAATCATTTGAAGCCCCCAGCTCCTCCGGCGTCGGTTGTTATTTAAATAAGCAGTTTAGCGACAACTCCACGAGCATAATATTGCTTGCCGAAATACTTGGTGCCCACATGACAGTGTAAAATGCGCCCTTTTGGCCACTCTCAACGTAAGTAAGTATGGTTCTCACAGTATCTTTCCGATCAAAATCTCAGCTTGCAACAAGCTTGGTCGCGTCTGTAAGTCTGGCACTTAGCCAGTGACGGAGGCGTAAATAACATGCTACTCTTACCATGACGGCACATGATCAAAACGTGCAATGAAGGAACTCGCCAGCAGGGCAGAGCAGAAAGATGAAAGTTTTGGAGGACACTTAAGACTGCTTGCGAGCTGTAAACGTGAAAGTATGGCCCCTATTCTGCAGCATACTACGTTGCATGCTCATTAAGGTTTATCGAATAGTTTCGCTTGAACGTACCGTTCTGACCGACGGAAAGGATCATGGTCATAATGCCACTACTATCTGACGTCACTATCCCTACTACTAATTGCATAGTGCATTAACTAGATCATCATTGGACTAACGAGCCTTCGTGGCCTGTGGGTGGCATGCCCATCTCGCAGTCTGAAAGCCCTGGGTTCGATTCACACATTACGCAAATTAACCGGATTTTGTTTGCAGCTCAATAATTTCCCTTTGCGTACATGAACTTCCCTAAAAAAGAATTGGCGTCAATCCGAATATTTTCAAAATATTTTTCTTGTTCCTGAATTTTCGTGACCATCTCTCCACACGCCGGACCACGCCGGGTTCCACTGCTATTGGGAGATATGTTTTCGAGTAACACGACCTGTATCGTTTAAAACGCGGCAGTTTTTTTCCGACACCTTTTTCAGCTGCGTCGAGAGGAGTCGCGTAATCCCCCTAGGGCGCGAGAGGACGCTAGTGCCATTTCATTTAGTGTTAGTGCTCGCACCCACAACCACAAGAGCCCCGCCGCGGTGGAGCAGTGGGCTCTCGAGTGCTGCTTGCAAGGATGCGCTCGTCATGTAGTTATTCAGCTCCTGTCTTCGCTTTGCGCTGTTTGCCCTTCAACAAGGCGTCCGTGTGCTGTGCGATTGTCTGTGCGTGTTAATTAACCCCTGCCGGTCGAAGTTTCTGGAGCCCTCCACTATGACATCTCTCATATAGCCTGATTCGCTTTGGGACGTTAACCCCTTAGACCAAACCAGACAATAACCACAAGAGCTAGCACTGATGAAACGAGGCGTTCAACCAAGCAGCCAACGCTGACCAAACATGCAGTTGCATGGTTTGCTTTGATTTCTTTTAACGTGCACGGACATCGCACAACATACGGGAGTCTTGCTTTTCGCTCCCATCGAAAAGCGGCCGTCGTGGCAGGGATTCGATCCCGCATCCATGGGCAAGGCAGTCGAGCGCCCTAACCATCGCACCACCACGGCAGAGTCACTTTACATTAAGAATGGTTTGGTTTGGTTTATCGCGCTTAACGTCCCAAAGCGACTCAAGCTATGAGAGAAGCCGTAGTGGAGAGCTCCGGGAACTTCGACCACCTGGGGTTCTTTAACGTACACTGACGTCGTACAGCACACGGACGCCTTGCTTTTCGCCTCCATCGAAAAAGCGTGTTATTACATTAGAGGCGTGTAGTAATATTTATGGTGGTGGTGCGGGTGGTAGTGATGCGTTCATGTGTGGGGGTGACGTGTTGTAGGGGTGATGCGTGCGTGATGGTGTGTTGCGCGTGGTGGTACGATGTGCGTGGTGGTGGGTGTACTTGGTGGTGTAATATGCGTGGTACGGGACGTGTGCTTTATGGTGTGATGTGTTTGGTGGTGTGGTATGCGGCTCGTTGACGTACTGTCTGGTTTGGTTCATGGGGTTCAACGTCTCAAATCGACTCAGGCTATGGAGACGCCGTCGTGAAGGGCTCCGGAAATTTGGACCACCTGGTGTTCCTTAACGTTCATTGACATCGACAACACACATGTGCATATAGCATTTCGCTTCCATCGAAATGCGGGCGCCGCGATTATTCGATCCCTCATCCCCGAGCACAGCCCTAACCCCTACACCATGCACCACGGAGGGGATGACGCACTGTCAGCGTCCAATGAAACGCCAAGGCAATACTGATCGACGGTAGCAATAAAAACGATTTTATTTGAGAGAGACTAGTGCACTTGAAGCGCGGTGACCTCTGCATGGAAGTGTTAATGGACCCTAGTTATAGCTTGTCTTGAACAGCTAATATTTTTGTATTCTTCTATTCGTGTTTCGGTTATCCTGTTCGCATTTCATCTGATAATGATAATACGCTGTCATCTTTTTCTCTTTTGTTTCGCTCCCATCGAAGTATATCCACACGGTCAGGATTCCAAACCGACGCCCCGACACAACCACTTCGGCGGTAGCATTTCGGATTTTCGGCAGCTTACTAGACGCGGCCTACGGTGAAAGACTTCAGTTGCACTGCCAGCAGACGAGACATTAGCCAAAAAAGAAGCTTCTTAAGTTGTCTGGGACTTAAGGCATGATAGAATCACAGCGATATTAACTGCGTGTAAAAACAAACAAACAAAGTAATTAAAAAATAACACCAATAACAGTGTATATTCTTAGAGCTCACGACCACCATGCAACACGTCTCAAGACCCAGGCGCCCTTAATCACCATCCAGGGCTCGGCACAGAGCCCGCCTCTGTCGTGGTTGCGCACTCCCGCCGCACATCTATCAATATTTTAGTTTTCGTTATCTCTCCACGAACGTCCGCGTTAGTAATTATAGTTTTATTTTTCCTTTTTCTTTTTGCCCTCAGTGCTATCGTGAACTGCACAAGCGACGCGTCATGTGAAAGCCACGTCAACATCCAGCCAGAAACTCTCGCGATCTTCATATATTAATCCGTGCAACTTCGGGAACCATCAAAGCATTCGCGCCCTTCTTTAGAGCAGTAATTTTTAAAAGTTATCATAACAACTGATAACGACGCAAGGCCATCCGCATCGACTGAGCTCCAGACCGAGAAGACCTGCGGCGGCGCAAGCATGCACAGAGGGCCGTGTTTATTTTCACTGAACGCCGGCGGAGAAGCCGACAGGGCTTCGTGCATCGCCGGCACTCGTTATGATCTAGAGAGACTTCAAAAACAAAGCTTCACGCACACAATCTCCACAGGGCTTTCAGAGAAAGTTTATACTTCGTAGCGTCGACGTACGAGCCTCAAGCATGAACGAGGAAGTGTGCCTAACATTATGGCAAGGATAAAACCGGGTCAAGGAAACGAGGCCTGGCGGAACGGGAAAAGCTGGCCATGAGCGAGCGTGTTTTGTCGTTACAGAATGTCACACAGAGAGGAAATGCGAGCAACTGCGAGTGGCATCAAGGAAGGGGCTCAAAAAGATATCAAACAAAATGAGCCAGCTTCGCTTCTACATTTTTTCGGTCGTTAAAACATAACTGAATTTTTCTACAACAGTTTATGACCATCCAGCGATTGTATGAATAGCCCGGCACGAAAGAAAGCAAGGGGGCTGACGCCGCCGCTCCAACTTTCACATTTATTTTATGCGAACTTGAATCGTTGATTTCGCTCCTCGAAAACATTTTTTTCGCTCGCTTCTTGAATACTGTGGTGACGTCACAGAAGAGTCTTGTTTTTCTGCATTTCTCATCCTCGTCTTTAGATTTTTGTTCACTCATATCCGACTCCCACTTCCACTTGATGTCGGCAGTGAATCGTGCAGAAATTCGGCATGACTACATTGAAAAGGAAAGAAAAACAAGACAGCTAAGGGCATTCGAAAATAGTGCGCTTATGTCCTTACTGCTTTATAGCACAAACCCGCTGCACGAAAACGGAAGCTAGGCTCTTTTGTGTGCGTTTTTCGACGCTGCTTCTCGCTTCCGAAAACCTCGAATGTTGTTATCAGTACTTTTCTATCTTTAGAGGGTGATGCATGTTCTTTAATTCGGTAACTTAGCGGTCATTTTCTACTGTCTGCCAGAATTGACCAAGAAACAAGATATGCTAGAATACTTTTACTATTATCTAGAATAGTATAAAAAGTAACGATCGATCTACGAACCATCCGTTTCATCAACCGAAAGACAAACCAAACAATCGACCATGGACGCCAGACAATATCGGCGACCGCCAGACAGAACGGCAAACCGAACAACCGATCGTCGCATCGACTAGCGAAGTTATTCTTTGCGTATGTTGGCTTTAATTGTACCGGGTCGCCAATTGCTACAATCAGCGCAGGAGCAAGTGATGGAGTTAGAGCATTGCAGAGCTTCCCACATGAATGACAACCACATTACTGCGCATGTACAAAACACTATAGGAGCAATGACATCGCCCCGCACCGCCCTTGGAAGTATAGCTAGTTGGCAAGTATTCAAGATATGGCGGCGCACTTGAGTTGAGTTCATTCTTGCAGCGGATGGCCGAATAAATGCAAATCCTTGATGACAGCATTGCAGCGGCGCTGATCTTAATGTTTGTGAGATGCTTACCCAAAGGAAGACCTTTTACTTCCGCCAATGACCTTATATCCAAATGCTTGTAACGTGCACCGCCTATGACCAGTAGTTTAAAGGGGGGAGAAGGAGGAAGTGAAAGCACGTGTATGCATAATTTTCTTCTTTACGCCCCCCCCCCCCCCCCCCCCCCCCGACGAAAAGAAAAAAACACTTTCTACCAAGAACGGTATTACGAAAAACGAAAGACCGGTACTCTGTATGGCTCTATTACCCCTTTTCTTTCGAACTGATTTCCATCCGATCTCGTTATCTGCTCGTCAATCGAAGCTATCTTCGCGTCGCGGCGCCTCCAGACCAGCAAGAGACTGTCACTTGACGCGACGTGTGATCAGAACGGAGCGGGGTCTATTAAAAGTGCTATATCACAACGGATGTGATGTAGAGCACGACACCAGCGTTGTCGTGTGGCACGCAAGCATTTTCTGCTTAATGCGCGTGCCGAGAACAGACAGGTCACTGAAGAGGAACGAACAGGAAGTGGGTCCCTTAGTGCACAGGCCGCACGCAGTGAAGAGAGACGGAACATGGCCAAGGGAGACAGTCAGCAGGGGATACGTTTTCCCGTACCATCGGTTGGCGCCTACGGGCAGAACTGATTCGAGAATATCGATGACAGAAGCCAACGATTCGTACTGAACGTAAACATGGGTGGACCATCAGCTCACATCCCCTGCCAGACAAAAACATCTGTCATATATCCCTCCGATCAACACTGTCCGGTTGCGTTATCCCTGGAAAGTTGCAAACGCCATCCGCTTACTGCGACGAATACCATTTCTTGGAATGTTAAAACTTGGCACCGACTGGAGGGTGCTGGTGTTTTGTTTGTCGTTTTCCGCCTTTGTAATCTGTACCCTGTATCGCTCCTATCTTGGTCTTGACCGGACTGATAGTATCTCAAATAAATAAATAAATAAATAAATAAATAAATAAATAAATAAATAAATAAATAAATAAATAAATAAATCCACACCGTTAAGCGACCATTGGTTATTGCCTCTGCGTTGCACACCCTGACCGTGCACTTTCTTTTTTCTTTGTATTTGAGTCGTGTAGGAGTTTCACGGCACGAAAACAGCTGAGGCTACCACGCACCAGACACGAAGTTAAAAAAGTATTTTGTTTTACCTACTAAATTTTTGCTTCTTTTCAAAACTTGAAAAAAAAAAAAAACATTACAAATCAGCATGTGCATTTTCACATTAAGGTACCAACCGGTGAAAATGAATATCTTAATTGTAGAGTGAGGTATTTCTGATGCTTCTATAGTTCTGTGCATGAGAATAACATATGGCTTGCTGAGAGTTGGTCTCCCCATATTTCACGAAAAGGCTTGTCTTGTTCGGTCAGAATTCGGAATGTGTGTGTGCGTGCGTGTGTGCGCATGTGTGCGTCTATGTGCTTGTGTCCAATGGTAATATGGCATAAATATCCTTCGACGAGACGTTCCCGGTCCTTGCATGACTTTCCCAAGCCTGGCATTATAAAGTGTGCTTTATTATTTATTGAGTTCACAATGTATTAACTCTATGCAGTGCTTGTGGAGCACGTTTCGTAGTTTCGTTTCCCCGCGCACTGCAGGCATGCGCAGCACACGAGCCGTCTTTTTCGTCAGCATCTATAGCTCAACACGTCTCGGATGAAGAACCTCATCATATCGCCTTGTGATCTGCGTTTTTCGATGTGCTCGACAAGTTTCCTTTTGACCTCAGTTTGAATACCTTTAAGTCTGCCCTCTTCTTGCATGTCTGAGTTACTCTTTCCTGTATAGGCTTGATTAGATCAGATATGAGATAAAGTGAATGGATATTTACGTACCAAACCGCTACGGTAGGCTAACCGGCAAGTCGTACTCGAAGGTTCCGCGTTATTTTCGTCTCCAAGTCGAGTTATACAACAGGTGCTGAAATACCAACAGCACAATCCCGTTGTTGCGCTTTGCCGTCATCTCAATGTGCGACAGACAGGCCACGGTATCGAACCCGCCAATTCGTCCTCGGTAGCCGAACGCCGCAGCCGTTGAGGCAAGTTACTTTCCTTGTGTTGATGACATTCAACCGTTTGTTACGTTGGTTTTTCCGTAATGAACTTCATCTTACTATAATGGCGCAATCTACCAGTAGAGCCTCGTAAGCGCCACCAAGGTTTCCTTAATGAAATTACGTCGACAACCTGCGGCGTCGAAAAATGCACTCTCATACTCGGCGCTTGGAAAATCGCCTATTCCATCATCGGATTGACACACTGCATTTCAGATAAACAACTAAAGAATTCGGAAAACTTGCTAATTAAAAAAAAAAGTAAACACTATCGTAACGTGCGTACCATTTCCTAGCGTTAACATAAAGCGCCCAAACTGCGCTCCAGTCGATTGACTATGCTCGGCTCAAAGCTGTCGGTCGCAGCCGCTTTTGGGTAACGACAAAACAGGGCGCTCGAGTTCTATAAATGTTACGAAAGAAATGACAAGCCCGATTCACGGATTTCCAGTCTACGGCATTATGGTTCGCCCAGTCACGTTGGTGCGTTGCGCAGTCAGCTACCGCCTGACACG
Source organism: Amblyomma maculatum (assembly GCF_055883805.1). Classification (NCBI taxonomy): domain Eukaryota; kingdom Metazoa; phylum Arthropoda; class Arachnida; order Ixodida; family Ixodidae; genus Amblyomma; species Amblyomma maculatum. The sequence goes on from NC_139345.1 coordinate 101,070,755, forward strand.
CACGCTCCATCCTCCAGATATTGGCGGCGCCTCTAAGCCGGTGCGCGTCTGCTTGAAACATGCTGCTCCCTTCGTTCGATATGCATGCTACAAGTACCATGGCACTGAGTTTGACACGGGTAACTTCACCGCAGCTCGCGGCCTATTAATTCATATGCGCTGTATAAAGCGGCGACACACTATCAGCCTCCTCTCCAGCAGACCGTGCACGCAGCAACAGTGCGTCCTACACCCTAAATAGAATGCCGTTCGATGCGAAAGCGTACAAGTGCGTAAGAGCAAGGACTCCGCGCCTCCTCACATACATCGTCTATGCGCGCGCGCGTATGCTTTCTCAGCGCGGCTGTCGCTTGAGCGCAATCATTTAATCCGACGCCTCTACAACACCATCTCCGACGGACTCGCAAACACGCGTCGGAGGCACGAATAGCGGGATTTGTTGTTTTGAGCCAGATGCAACGGAAGAATAAATTCCATTTCCAATCAAACGCAGAACACGCCCGCAGAAGGTTATATGCGCCGGCGACACAAATTCGATCGGAGAGGCTTTCAGAGCAACACGCGCGCTCGAGCGTGCTTTCACAAAATGCCCCAAGCGGTAGCCGCGCAACCGAAAGGAAAAAGGAAGAAGAAAAATACATCTGAAATTGTATTATTCCGTGCGCGGCCTTACATTCGTGGTCAATAGAAAGTGCTTCCTCGAACAAGGCGACCGTACGCAATAAAAAAATAATGTCAGAAAAAGCTACAAAATAAAAAAAAAAGGAAAGAAAGAAAAGGAAAAGCCAGCGCGGTTTCGTCCGCGCTGACCGCGAGGGTTTCTTTGCTCTGGCGCGCGCGCGCACACGCGCCAAAGCCGAGGAGCTGTGGGGTCTCGGAGAGGGGTAACCATGGATACGCCTCCCACTCCCTTTCGCTAAAGACGCGCGTAAACAGTAAACAATAAAGACGTTACGAGCGAGCGACCGCTCCCGGACTGGAGGCTTATGCGCAAGATTTACGTCGGTTCCATGAGCGATATAAAAGAACGGAGGAGGATAGAGCCGTTGTGTGGTCGTGGGTGCGACACTGCTTTCATTGCGTCGGTTCGACAGCGACGCGTGTACGGGGGCGACAGGATTACGTGTGCACCGTCCGAGACACGCTGAGTTGGTGTGGCTTTAAGAGGGCTCAGACAAGGGGACGGACGGAAATACTAGACAAACAAGGCGGCGCCTTGTTTCCAACTTCTGGCCGGCTTCCACGAAGAACTCCTGCTACACTCGTGGCGTTCCGAAGCTATGCGGCTGTGGGGAGAATTAACTGCCGCACTCACAGGTGTGGAACGCTATGCGAAAGCAGATTAAAGCGGCCCAGAACCGGCTTATACCATGATTCGAGTTTTTTGGTTCCATAATTCCCACAGGTTATACTCTAAGCGCCGGCACCGGGAAAAAAAAAAAAAAAAAAAAAAACACAAAACGGCCGCGGCTTAGCTCGGCTACGCCTGGTTATGCAAGCAAAAACCTTTGTTGTGCTAGCTTATGTTGAGCTGCTAAGTTATGCTAGACTCATACAGATAACCTAGTTCGCAGAGCGGCGGAAGCATCGATTATTACAGAGATTTAGCTTACCATGATCCGCGATCCACCATCGTGACCCGCTACCGTGCGTGGGCGGGGCCGCACAAGCTGATTGGTCCCTACGCGGCAGGTCTATGTGCCGACATCTAAAGCCCCTCTATCCAAGATAGAGGGGCTTTACCGACATCCAGTGTGTGGCACCATCTATCAGCGTCAAGGAGGTCTGGGCATGCGCAGTGGAACGCGCGCTGGCGGATCACGGTAGCGGATCGCGGTAAGCTAAAACTCTCTGAGAATGGTCAGGCACGGTATGCTGCGGTTTAACTCCTCCGTGGCTGTCTACGAACGTCAAGGAAAAGCAGCCGAAGCACTGGTTCCAGCGCGCGGCTCCTCCATGAAACCTAAAGGACACGACAGCCGGGTCTAGAAGACACGAAGGTGTCTAAGCTAGTTTTAAGGGGTAAATCCCAGGAGTTAAACCAGATGGACAGCGGTGGCGGTGGAGGGAAAGGTTGTGCAGAGAAGTGGAAGTCTGTGTGGCATTGTGTCAGGCAATCCTGTATGTATACATTTGTGGAGATATGTATCGGTACGAATAAAGTTTGTCAGGTGTGGGAAAAAAGAAGAAGCAGATTTGCGAATTCGAGGAAGCGAAGAAGCAGTAGAAGAATTGAATATTATATCCTCTCCTGCCGCAGGTTTGCTATTCAAAGAAGAAATTATTTAGAAATACCTCTTGCTCTCTAGGACTGCCATTTACAATTCCTGTCCTCCTCTCCTTTGGAGCAACCGTCAAAGGGTATGCCCTAAAACCGGTGCGTGATTTACTCCACAGCTATAATGCTACCGGTATAGATTTATGTGTTAAAGCTGATCTGTCTGAATTGTACTCTTTTCTTATTTTTATACATTTTAACCCTTTCTTTCATTGATTTCTATTCATATCACCTCAAAATCTTCCAAATTATTTTAGTAACACTAATTCCTAATTAATAATTATCTATCGTACAGTCTAAATCGACATCATGAATTCTATTCTGACACGTAAACAATGAATTCTGGCCAATCCCCCACTGTGGGTATGTGCCATACGCACCGAAGGAGAAGAACGGAAGAAGAAGGATAAGAAGCAGCAGAAGAAGCAGAAAAAGAAGAAGAGGAAGAAGAAGATGAAGAAGAGGAGGAAGCAGACGAAGAAGAAGAAACGAGCGTCTCAGGCTCCGTGTGCAGTACCTGAGGTCAAATTGCAGCGTCGATTACATTAGCTCGAAGAGGCCAGTGAAGCTTTCGCATCAAAAGAAAAAACAGCGCGATTAACTAAATATTCGTTCAAAATGTTGAACGAAATAGGAGCAATAAATTCCTACCCAGAGTAGATTGCCTAGTAAGTGAGCTAGCACTCTGTTTCAGCGCGCGTTACAATATAGTGTTTGTACTCCCGCATTTATTTATTTATTTATTTCATTTTGCAAAGGCACAAATACCGACGTTTCAGTCTGCTCAATAGACCGCATCAGTGATGAGGTAACGTATTTGCGAATGACACTGACGCATTCGTTTTTTTTTTTTTTTCAAGCTTTACAAAATATGCATGTCTTTATCCGCTCAGTCGAATGACACGAATGCCGAATAGCGAACATTACTGCGCACGGTACAGAGCGTAAACAAGTGTGGACACCAGGCGATGTCTTATAGGAAACGTGAACATTTCGTACACGGCATTAGCTTTACAGCGTGGAGTAGCATGAAACTAGCTGAAGTCCAACCTATTAGAATATATTAAGGCAGGCAGGAACAGTTTACTGAAGGCGAAAATTTAGAATTTGTTCGAATATACAACAATCCAGCCGTCAATACACTGGAACACATGGACCGATAATAAGAAGTGAGTGTGAAACGAGACTATTCAATGGACTATTCAATGGAAGAAAAATTCTGAAACGAATATAGCTTGTATTTCTTTCGTACTCTTCTAGTTTTGTTGTTCTGGACGCGAGTAATCTATTAACTGCTGCAAAAACTGAACAAACGCACGTGTAGGTGCCTGTGAGAGAAGGTATGTGCTCTATAGACAAGCCACAAGAGCACGCGCTCACAGGCTGAGAGATACCAACTAAAGGAAGTCGCTGGGCATCCAACTACAGGTTGCATGCCTACACCGAATTCCGCCGGTTTGCTGCAATAGCCGGATGTCAACCGAACTTCTCGGTCATGGCTTATCCTTCACATCATCCTTCACGCCACCGGCGCCGCGCCGCGCCGCAACCACGAGCAAACACTAGTGCAATAATCGCCTTCCCTTCCTCACCTTACTTTTGCTTTGCTAGTTCGTACACAACCGCTATGTTTTACAAAGTTTCGCCCGTCTTTGCGCCATGCTCGCGAACAATTTGCGTCCGCCGCCTCTACTGCGAGGCCGTGCTCAAAGCTTGTCGGCTCATCCTAAAACTTCCTCTCCACCAACAACGCCGCATGCAGGCAGCAGAGGCAGCATGCATGTATGCTCAACTCGGATAGAGAAGGACGGAGAGCGGACAGAGAGGGGCAGAGAGAGGAGCGGGGTAATGTCGCTCAAAAATAGCCGCGATGCGCGTCCCGCAGGCGCACATTTTCTTCCTCGCCACAGCGCTAGCACCGACGGGACCCCACCGTTTTTAGCGGCGGCGGCGGCGGCGGCGGCGGCGGCGGCAGGATTGCGACTCCCGGAGCCTCCGGCTCTCCGCCTCGGGAGAGAAGAGAGCGGCGGCGCCAAGAAACCGGCCGAACCGCCCGCAGCTCGGAGTTTCCCAGCGTCGGAGTCTTGGCCTAGGGCGCAACACCCGCTTGCTTTGTGTGCACGCCGCAAGGGTAACACGAGTTTGCCTCTACGCCAACACCGCAGCCACGAAGTTCCGGCACGCCGCCGCTAGCCACCACACTGTAGCGGTCAACAGACAGTGCCGCCGGCACATACCCCACCTGAAGAAGTCATTAATTTTCCAAACTGCGTGACTAAAACAAGGACAGAGCGAGGAACACAGGAACACACACAAAGTTGGAAGTTCTGCGCTTTGTGTGTGCTCTTGTGTCTCTCACTCTGTCCTTGTTTTAGTCGCGCAGTTTGTAAAATGAATGATTTACACCAACTAGCCCGCCAGAATTGCACTTCTGAAGAAGTCAGCAGATATATTCAAAAGAGAAGTTGTACGCGACACTGCCGCTTCCTTTGCTAGTTGATAACAATAACTTCATTTGCCTACACCATGCTATGCAGTCTTCGCCGAAAATATACAGCCCAAGGGGGCACCTGCTGCTAAGCCCTATAGCAGGGCTAAGCCATTCTGGAATATATAAGCCCGAGAAGGATGATGACGTGATTTCTCGACAACTACGAGGCAGCGAACACCGAGGATACAAAACGAGCCTTGCAAACTGGGTTAGAAGCAAACACATTGGGTTGCATATGTATGGGTGGGGTGATCTACGCCTGTAATCACGTAGCCTGTGTGGAGTAGCCTGTGTGACGTAGCCTGTGTGACGTAGGTAGCTCCACCCAAAGACTTCGTCACTCTGCTGGTATCACCACAGAACCGGACGGACGCGCGGCAGTTGGTTTACAACTTCGCTTCGACCGTGGCCTCGCTGATAGCAGCCCCGTCGGTACCCAATGCGCACAGTCATTGAATTAGCTCGCAATTCGGCCCCAAAGCACCAAGGCGGAGTGATCTACGCCAGACTAGAGAGCCTTCGCGGGAGCCGCGGCGCAACATATGGGCTCCCTTCGCCGAACGCATTCGCTTGGCGCTGTGTTACAACGTGAAGCTTGCGCCTATCAGGCTGACATCTGCGGGCGTTGTAATGCACGCTATATTTCTTTTAAAGAATTTTTTTGTTATACTATTTGGAGGACCAGCTCCAATTCTGCAAATACAGGACCCTTAAAATAAATAAGAAATAGTTAATTCACGCATTTAATTAATTAGCGAACTACTTAAAGCTTTCTGCCTCTTACCTCGTGTACGCCGTAGCTCCAAATATAGCCTCAGGGCTAAATAAATCTAAGGCCAGTAAACTGTTTAAAGAATTGAGCCTTAAAAAAATCGTATATTCAGATGTATTATATATTTGTCTTCCTTCCATAAAGCTCGAATCAATGACTACAACATCTCCCCAACCCCTTCAGTCCTTCATACCACACTAAATGTATCTGTATATTAATATTCGCTAAAAGCGTAATAGGTCAGGTGAAAAAAATTATATATATATTCAACAACAAAGCCTTCGCAATAGGCGAACAGTTCAAGGCGACGCAGAGATCACTCTTTTCGAATGGTGACAGAAAACGAGCGCGCGCTCAATTGGTGCGGTGCCATAAAGGTGAACGAGAATCCGATATTTGCCATCCGAGACGAGCGAATGACACACAAAAAGCGTAGGATGCGGGGGTAGGATTGCGGAAGAACGACAAAAACCCAGGGTTAGAGTTTGATGATGTCGGCGTCAACAGCACGGCTCCGCACGAAAGTTTGGATTACCTCGGCGCTATTTCAGTTTTAATCAAGACCGTGACGCGTGCACGCGTATCCGGCTGTCACGTTCGCAATGCGCGATTGTCATTCGCGCCGCTTCCCTCATATGCGGCTCTGTCACGCAAGTCTATATCGAATAGGGTGCAACCTCGAACAATATGTGAGAAGAGCGTTTGCCGCGATGACAGCTGGAAAGGTCACACGTCCAACCGAGCTCTCCTTGGGATTCGTTCCGGCATCCCATTGCTCTCTCGTACATTTTTGGCGCACAGAGAACGCCTTTTCTCGGTTCCACTTCCGGGAGCAGCTGTACACTTCCTGTCGCGGTGTCAACCTTTCGAGTCCTGCTACCTTTGCATAAGTAAGGTATACAGAGAAAGCATTGGGGCACGTAAGCTCTATGCTTTATATTTTCTTCACTATAGACCCAAGAACGAGGTGGGAAAACCAGCAAATGTTACGTAATTTGTTTACAAGCTTTATAACAAATAAATAAATATATATACAGTGCGTGCGTGAAATGTGCGTGCGTGAAATGTGCGTAAAATGCATGCTCTTGTTTCATTAGTAGTGTAGTTCATTTTATGTGCAGTGTTGGACCGATAAGTAAGTCTAGTTTGTATGTTTGCTGTGCTTACAATACGTACTCAAGGCTATCTGCGCCAAACACGAGTATAAAATGCATGTTACAACAGAAGAAGCGGAAGCGCTCAGAACTATAAACGACTTTAAACTGTTCTTTTCTTCCGGACCTGACTGGGGACACATGCCAAGTACACAACTGCATTTTTCTTAAGGATAATTTCAGGTGGTATGCCGAATGTACTCGCTGTAATATACTCTAGGCATATATTCACAACGCTTCCAAAGATTAGAGGAGACAACTCACGATAGCTATAAGCCTACAAGTACAAAGGAAGATTAATGCTGTTTTATAAGTTTCATTATTGATGCAATAACAGTTCTTTTTATAACACTTGGATATTTTTATGCTCATAATTTGAAAAAAGAAACCCTAAAGGTGCCTCTACAGCCGGCTCTGAGAAATGGGCTCACATGTTTTCGATTATGACCATGCGCAGTCGGTTTACCGGCGGCCAATGAACTACATCTGAATAATTTCATATAGTATTGACATAAATTCACGTTATGGTAGTTGCGCCAATTACTCTAGAGAAATGTTCGCCTATATTGAACGTGTGCGTGTTCCTCGATACTTATTTATGTGCTAGGAGCTGTTAGGAAAGGGATTGTGAAAAGAGAGAAGCTGCCATTAAGATTAAGAACTTGCTTCCCCATTTTGTTGTTGTCATTGTTGTTCGTACGCTGTTATCCGTATTGTACGAATTATTCGAACAAAATATTACACATACGTGATTTTGTTTATTTTCGCTTCTCTAAATTATTCTGTGTGCCCAACAGCGTGAATTTTGCTACTACTCCCGAGGACCAAAGGATAGCTAGGCGCGCCGAGGACCAACTCGAGGTCATTCATCGCAAAGTTATCAAAGGGACTCTTGACCTCCCCACTGCCACATCCAACCAGCGTTTGTTGGACCTTGGGATGGTCAACACCTATCGGGAACTCCGAGAGGCCCATCTTTTCAGCCAATACACACGCCTATCACAAACGCCGTCCGGTCGCCGCATTCTTGACCGACTAAACATCCAATGCACCACCACCTTTGAGGAACGAGTACGAGCGCCAGAATCCCGGACACGCACACTCAGGGTCAGACCGATTTCCCGCAACATGTCACACTCTGATCTTAATGGCCGTCGCCAGGCGCTTGCGGATACACTGGAGCGGCATTATGGCAGACAGCCACGTGTATACAACGTGGACATTGCCGGTCCCTACCGTGAGAGGTGGTTCACCGCGGCAGCGGTCCACAACACCAACACAGTGGCAGGACTCACGTTCCACGTTCCACGCCCACAACACAACACACGCGGAGTAAATCGCGATTGCGCTCGCCCTCTCCCTCCCCCAAGTGAAACACATCATTACCGACTCCAAGGGGACCTGTCGGAATTATGAGCTGGGTTGGATACCTCCTCTTGCCAAGCGCATCCTACAAAATTGCTGTCAGTCCAGCGACCTTTCAAATTGTAATCTTATCTGGGCTCCCGGCCATCAGGGACTCCTGGGCAATGAGTTAGCCGATCAGGCGGCTCGCGCGCTCTCTCCCCGGGCACTCAAACTTGCTCGGGAAGTCTACTCCTAGCCCACCCAATATCTTATCACATTCAAAGAAATTACTACGTATTATAAGGACAGCCACCACCGCTATCCGGAACCTTGTAAAGGTCTGCGGAGAGCGGGCAAAAGGCTCCTCAAAATTTTTACAAACACAATGCTGTGCCCGGCAGTCTTGAAGCACTTCTATGCAGACTTTGATGGGGCTGCAGCCGGTGTGGGGCGATCTTTCCGGACGGTTCTTACCTGGTTTGGGCCTGTCCGTCCGATCCCCACCGTTCCCAATCCTTCATTACCCACCCTTCTATGGAGGCCTGGGAGGCGGCGCTGCTCAGCTGCCATGACCTACGATCCCAGAGGACCTTGGTCGAACGGGCGCGGGCGGCATTAGACTCCATTGGGGATCCGGAATAGGAGCTCCAACTAGATTAATGAGGGCCTGAGCCAATAGGGCCCCGGTTAAAACACCCCCTTGTACAAAATAATAAATAAATGTTTGTCACCACCACCATTACTGTAGCAATGATACATGTCGTGAAAATCCCATGGGGTTCGTCAGTGCTAAGATTATTTGAAAATATGTTCTAGCCTTTTCTCGAGACAATGAATAGTCAGTTAAGTGCAGCTTCCAGTGGCATGACATAATTTGCTTGAGATGATTGATGGCGACAATGATAACTTGGTTACTATAGAGTCCCTATGATCACCAGTGGAAGGTGATCGCCTCCTTAGGGGTTGTCGAGAACATCCCACTTTAACATCGCGCTAGCGCCGGTTAGTTCAATAAAAAAAAAAAAAAAGAAGAAAAGGGTCGACATTAAAATTCATAGCTATAAGGTATGACATGAAAACGTTCAGCGCAAATAAAACAGCCCAAAGGCGAAACGAAGGGACAAGAGCTCAGTAAAGATTAGTTATCAATCAGTGCACCTTCCTGTCCCTTCTTTGCGCTGAATTTTTTCGTGTCAAATGAACCAACTAGCCCCCCAAAAAGTTTTACTTCAGTGTAAGATACGGCATAATAGTGTTCCTCGGTCGTGAAGTGCTCTGTTAGATGTGGCGCAAGATATATTAAACATATTGTGATAGTTTCTAAATGAAGAATGGTGACAGCAACAGCTTCGTATTTAATCTGAGGTTTGATAGACGAGTTGCAACCCCGCTGGAGCTGGAGAATCATAGCAACACCTCCCGAGATCTTGCTTCCTTGCACTCGGTCACAACAAAACACTTGATACTTCCTTAAAAGGTCTCGGCGTTCAGGTCCAAAGTTAGTATCTCGTCGAATAAGGCCACCGCGGAAACTGAGTTTAAAAGATCGTTTACATCGCTGTAGTTTTTGAAAAGTCCAATAGAATAATACAATTTCAATGTATTACGAACGTCATACGTTTAGTGACTTCTGGGGATAAGGTTAGAGATTTTGGTTCCCTAGTTCTACCGGTCCATTATTAGTTTCTCTCTCTCTCTCTTTCTTTACACACTCAAGCGACTTATACAGTGCTGCTGCAGCAAGGTCGGGCTAAAGGTTGTGTCCACCGCCTCTTAGAGGCGTTGAAATCCGCGGGAAAGCCTCAGGTGTACAGGTTGCAATTGCCTCTTCTGACAGAGGGATGCCTTGCGGACTAATCCCTGAGCATCATCATCATCATCATCAAGGAATGGTGGGACTTTTTTCGTAAGTGGCCGAGAAGCTTTCACTGTGCCTACCTGGGGCGTTGATTATGGCCCTTCGAGATTTTCATGGGCAGGGGCCGGATACCGCAGTGGTGTGCCACACCCGCACCGCCTCGGTGAAGTTTCATCAGTGAACAAGAGTGCGTTCTTTTTGCATATGTAATCGTCTTCGGACTTGATGGCAACGTCTTTTTTTTTTTTATGGTCGTAACTTTTTATTCTTCAGTGTAGGCAGAGATGAAGGGCGCAACGCCACTGCCGACACAGTCATCGGATGGGTGGTCATTCGAGGAACACCTTGCACACGTTTGACGGCCACGGCAAGTCAGGGAGCAATGACCATGTCATTGGCACCTGAAGCATTGTCCAGGATTGGGTATATAGGGTCGGACATTTATATCTACGCAGCCAACTTTGGCTGAGCCGACGATTGTGCTGGAAGTAAAGGTACGAGCTATGTGTTTGGTTGGGGACTACTTTGTCGTCTTTTATTGCTCTTATATACGGAAACTTGTCATATTTTGCTACTCGAGTCCTTCTAGAAACTGCTCCACCGTAGGGCTCAGAAAGTCATTTTCGGGTATTACTCTGCGGACAGTGTTTAAGAATGTGTGGGCAGTGACTGATGAGGACGTTCAGTGTCTCGGACTCAGCTGTGCATCATCTTTAGAAGAATCCCGATCTTACCTCGGTCTGGCCTTTTTTTTTTTTTTTCTTGCATGATCAAAGTCGTTGAGGAAAGGGGGGGGGGGAGGGACATATATATTATTCGTTTTTAAGCTACGGAGCAAACAGCCAGGCATGAGGCCAAACTAGAGGATGGAACAAGAGCTTAAAGGAACTTTACCAGTAACCAAATATGGCATAACTTCCGGTAGTTAACCCTACACGGTTGTTACTAAGCGTTGAGAATAAAAGTAGCAGAAGAAGGGCGGAAACCGGGTGTGAGGAAAGACCAGAAAAATTAAAGATTGAGAGAAGTAATATGACCGATAAGCAAGTCTAGTTTGTTTGTTTTCTGTGCTTACAATAAGCAATCAAGGCTATCTGCGCCAAACACGAGGATGAAATGTATGTTTGTTACAACAAAAGAAGCTGAAGTGCTCCAAAGTACCGTGTGTCGCCTGACTCAACCTCCAAACGACCTTTTGTTTTCTTTCTTTTTTCTTTTTTTTTTTTGCAAAAACTGTATTCCAGTGACATTTTGTTTTCGATTTCACTAAATTGTAATATTCCTTTATTTAAAGCACTTTTATACGATGTTCTGCTTTGTTAGCAGAACAAAGATTACTTAATGACTTTTTGTTCCTTGAAAGGATGCGCATTGCAAAGTATGTAAGCATAAAACAAATTCTTTTTTTACGTGTTGTGACAACGAACATTCCTAAAATGCTACTCTCAGCTCTTCTTTTTTTTTGTGTGTGTGTGTGTGTGTGTTTTGGTCTTGGGGTATCGTCAGCAGCAGTAATTGCTTGGGCGATCATGGTTGCTGCAACGCACCCACTGTCCAAAAAAAAAAAAAATCCAGACTAGCCTTTCTTTGAAACAGTGGCTAGTTTAGCTAACTGCAGCTTCCAACGGCATTGTTTGCTTGGGATGACTGATGGTGATGACGCTAACCTGGTTGCCGCAGGAAGGTGATCACTTCCTTGGGGGTTGTCGAGAATATCCCGTTTAAAATTGATAAAAACAAAGATGGAACGAAAAATGCAAAACTGCACAGCTCGTTCTTGCTGATCTCGGGGATAAGCTTAAGTGCTTGCCTGTATGTGTTTGCCGCAGACAGACATTACTACACAAAATACAATATAAAATATGACCTTTAGTGCCAGTTTGCTCACTTCCACAGACAAAAAAGAGGGGCGATATTAAAATTTCCAGTTATAAGATACAACTCTAGCAGTTTGTTTTAAAAAATGCTCCTTGGTCATGAAGTGTTCTCTCAGATGCGGTGGAAGATCAAGATCTGTAAAACACATTGTGATAGTAAAATGAACGACAATGGCTGCAGCAGCTTAAGACTAGTCTGAAATTTGATAAGCGAGTTGCAACACTAATCGAGCTGGACGACCACAGCAACACGTTCCAAGCTCTTACTTACTTGCTCTAGGTTACAATGAGATGTGGTACTTCCTGAAAAACTTTTTGCGTTCGTTGCGATTTTGAAGGTGCAGTAACTGTCTCGCTCCATTGCGGACACTATCGACCGCACCGCGAGGAAAGGAGGAAATGTGGGAGTGAAAGAGGAGGAGGAGGAGCTAACTCTTGGGAAAGGAGATGGAAGGGTCATCGATGCGTGCTATAGGCAAGACTCTACTGGTTTTTGCTGACTGGCGAACAATCCGGATTAGCCGTAGCTGTACAACTACGATGTGCGGGTTTCCGCTGTTCTGTGCCGCCTCCCACAGCTCGTGCGTGTGCTCAATTTTGGTAAGGCGCTGTGGTTTGGCCTGGTATCCCCATGATATATAGTGGAGGGTTCCGGAATAATTTCGATCATCTGGTGATCTTGACCTCTAACTGGGACTCACAGGTTAAAGCCCCCGTGTACTGAGCAGGAGTACCCGGGTTCGAACCCGGCCGGGGCGGCTGCGCTTCTACGGAGCGCAGCGGCCTTTCTCTCCTGCTCTTCCCATCTTCTTCAATTCTCGCACGGCGCGGACAAGGTGTCCCCGGAAATATAAGAGATTTACTGCGTCATTCCCATTCATCCAAACCAGTTTTCTTTTGCAGCGTGGCCCAGGTGCTCGGCAAGAGTAAAGCGGTTATTGCCCCTACACATGTAAGTGAACTTATCCCGCTAAACCTTCATCACTAGCCTGCCTACACCCACTGCAAGACCACGCCCACTGAGCTCCAGTTATAGACTGTCCTGCGCTTGCGGCGATCGCCTAAATTTTGGTCATGCATTAAAAGGACGCTAGTGCCTCATCTGCGGAGTACTATTCCTGAAACTTACTACTCACTGCTTCACCACGGTCCTCTATACTGCCTTCTTTTGAGAAAATTTTCCCATGGAGGCGTAAAGGAAGGCACCCGTGTACTGTACCATGTCAATGCACGTGCAAAAAAAGAAAAAAAAGACAGGCGGCCGAAATTAATCTTGAGGCTTCCAAAGCTACATCTCTCAAAGTGTGAGTCGCCTGCAAAAACTAAGCCCTCTAAACGAAACCAAATTTCCATCTAATTAGAAAGAAGAAAATCGGTGGACACAAGCTCCTCCTTTAGCAGTATGACGTTATAAATGGATCCCGCCTGCGGCTCCTCCTGCGGATCCACATTCGCGTATATCTATTTTGCTCCTGCTTAATCGCTAAACCCTTTGTGGCTCAATATTTGTGCATCTGATATATCGAACAAATCGATAGAATACAGTCTTAAGCTAACCAATTATGTTTAGTTTAGTTTGGTTTGTGAGGTTTGACGTTTCAAAGCGACTCAGGTTATGAGGGACGCCGTACTGGAGCGCTCCGAAAATTTCGATCACCTGGGGTTCTTTAACGTGCACTCACATCGCACGGCACACGGGCGCCTTGCTCTTCGCCTCCATTGAAAAGCGGCCGGGATTCGATCCCGCGTCCTTGGACACAGCAGTCGAGCGCCCTAACCACTGCGCGACCACGGCGGGGCGCTACCCAATTATGTGAATGATCACATAGATACCTGTGGGCTACTCCAAAGATCACATAGGTATCGTAGTCTTTGGTGTAGCGTGTCTTACACATCGCCCACATGTGTCTTAGAAGTTTAGATTCCCATCTCACCACCCAACTTAAAACAGAAGACCGAGTTGGCATCCACTGGCACGTAATATATATGATCTCGTGGCGTCGCACAACCAGCCAACCACTCAGTACCTGGCCATATATGTCACCTGACAACCACCACTTACCTGCTAGAGCCATATGCGTAATTTTTATCTCGCATTCGCGCGCAACGCTGGCAACACTGTAGTATTCTGCAAAACACATAGCTGCAGAATGCAATTGAGAAAGTATACCGGCAGAGACTGTCTAGGAGCAATAATAAAAAGCACAGACCAAAGTCACGGTGGGACAGAGAAGTGGCAGCTGCAATAGCTCACCGTAAAGAGAAATGCAGAGAGCACCGACGAGATTTAAGCTAATGCGCGGAAGAGACAGCCCTCGAAAAGAGCTGGGATCTCTATCTGGATGCCGAAAGGAATATGGCTGGTCTGGTCCAGAAACGCATAACGGCTGTGAATCAAATGTTTTTCCAAGAAATCAAGGAGACTAGCAGAGATGCGGGAAGGAAATTCTGGAGGCACGTAAAAGGAGAACAGCTTGCCTCTTCTTCTTGTTGACCAAATAAATGGGATAGAATATGAAGGGGAAATATGCGTTCAGTTCATGGCGGAATATATGGCCTGCAAACTACGTTCCGAATCCCCTCAAGCCACTGGCGGCATAACCACCATTACCGCCTCCTCAATGCCATGTGACTCGATCACAGACGGGGAATTGGAACGAGCACTGAAAAAAATGTCAGGGCAGTCGGCAGCAGGGCTAGATGGTGTGCCTCCGTTCCTACTAAAGCGAACCAAAACCGGTACGAGAAGTCTTCTGCTGGTTGCCTTGAATGCGGTCGTGACATCAGGAGACATCCCTCAGGATTGGAGACACACTCGGATCAAAATGGTACCCAGGAAAGGCGTCGACAGAGGTCTTTCTGGAAGTTACCAACCCATCACAGTGACGTCTTCTTTGTATAGGCTGCTCGCCCATATCCTACTAATGAGACTACAGAAGTGGGCAGAGGACAATGTTCTTGGCGAGCAGCAAAATGGTTTTAGGCCAGTCCGCTGCCTAGAGGACAATCCGTTCATAATCGCCCAAACTGTGGAGATCGCAGCAAAGGAACATCGCCCACTACTGATTGCTTTCCTGGACATTGCTATGGCTTATGATTTTGTGGAGCATGCTAGACTGTGGAAGGTATAGGACACTCTTGGCCTTCGGGGAAACATGCTACACCTCCTAAAGGCTCTTTACACTGGAACAAGGGCAGTTGTGCATTGGGGAAATCGTACGTCCTGATCTTTTTGAAGTCTCTAGGGGCTTGCGTGAGGGCTGCCCAATGTCCCCGCTGCTCTTCATGCTGTATGTTGCAAGTCTAGAGCAAAACCTTACTGAGAGCCAAATCAGGTTCGATCTGAGCTATATGACAAAAGGAGTCATTAGAAAGCGGAGACTGCCAGCGCTGTTCTATGCTGACGATATTGCCCCTCTAGCAGGCAGCCTGACAGAGCTCCAAACCCTGCTAGACATATGCTCCACTGAGGGCTCTGCTCTGAGGCTGACCTTCAATGCGGAGAAATCTGCAGCCTTGCACTTTGGAGCTGGGACTGACGTAAGGAACAACCCAAACCCCACACTACAAGGCAAGCTGATAATGTGGTCCTCGACCTATAAATATCTGGGAGTGGTTACGACGTCATCACCCAACTATGCAGAGGGGTACGAGGAAGAGCTGCGGGCAAAGGCGAGAAGACAGCGGGCTTTCCTGCGATCCCGCGTGTTATGGACGTTCAGTCGATATGAATTGACCCGGGCGCTATGGAAGTGCGTGGTAGTCCCAAGCCTCACTTTCGCAAATGCTGTGGTGTGTCTGTCGTCATCTACTCGGCTGGCGCTCGAGGAACAACGAAGACAAGCTGGTCGCCTTGCTCTGGGGGTCCACGGCTGCACCCCGAATGAAGCTGTACAGGGGAACATTGGGTGGTCCTCCTTGGAGACACGCGAAGCAGTGACGAAACTGGCGTTCGACCGCGGCGACTAAGCGAGATGCCGGATGGTCGCTGGGCTCGGGAGGTGTACAAGTACATACACCTTCCCTCACTAAACACCAAATGGGTTAAGAGGACAAGATGCCTCGGATAGAGGTGCAGGAGGAGGAGGAGAAAACATTTATTTACGACGATATGATTTGGGAAGGGAGGTGCGTTTGGTTGTGGAGCCGAGAGGCAGACCCTATTCCGGGACGCCATTGGCCGCCGCCGCTGCCCGAGCTCTCTGGACCAGGACACGCTGGGCCTCCAGGTACAGCGTACCCACTGTCCGCCTTGATGCCCCACCTCAGCGTGACCATCGCCAAAAGGTACGCGAGCTTGTCAAGAAGCCGGAGCTCCACCAGTGGAAGACTCGCTAGCCAGGGGAAGGCGGCAATGGTATACATACGTAGCCAACAAAACCATCATCGGCTGAGAAGCTTTCTACGACAAGGTAGCGGCCTACTGTGCGACGCTCGGAGTAGCGTGCTACGGACGAGAATGTTCCGAGCCAAGTACACCAGCGGCCTGGAAGTAACCTGTTCGCAATGCAGCTCCGATGCCGAATCCATCCGCCATGTTGTCTTGGAATTCCCCACCCTGAAACCATCCCCATAGTGGTGCGATGGACTGCTCCGGTGCCGACCCACTGCCGATAGCACTGGACTTTCGCTCGGACAACAAACCGCCGCGGTGGGAGGCCATTGAGTCTACGAAGCGGCGGCTGGAGTGTTCCCTATTTGAGCCAGCCAAGCACCTGATTACCACAATGTTTTTTGTTAATGTTTTGCTTTCTTTTTTTTTTAACCTGATCAGAGTTAGTTTCGTAAATCGCCCGTTACAAAGGGTCTAGCCTCAAGGATCATCATCATAATCATCAAGGCCTCCAAGTTTATAGCGTTAAAACGCCGGGTTTCACATTACAGTGTAGCACTGTTCGGTTCATGTCATTACAGGGAAGCTCGCAGTGACATGTGACCTTATCATGTTAATAGACATGTTCAGCCAGTGGAAGAGTGGAAGAGGCGCGTGAAAAACCGTCATGCGGAGCCCCCGCCGTGTTCGACAACGTCCTTTCCTCGGCAGCACGGAGTGCACTGGTGCGTAGCGTGTAGCTGCGCTAAGCGAAACACCCGAACCGGCTCGCTCCACCGCCTCCACTTCTCCCCACGTACCATGGAAACTCTGGTCAGCCACGCTAGAGCGATCCACGCCCGGTATAATAATGACGAATGTTTTAACCGTGTTGTTTTTTTTATTATTATTATTATTTCTTCACTCCTTGCAACTTACTCGAAAGACACCGCGCCCGATTAATCTCTGGGCTTGAACCGATATGACGCAGATACGTCGAGGGGTGTGACATTATTTGAGTCATAAAATAAGAATGAATGAAGCCTTTATTTGAAGGAAGGGATGGCTCTCGAACGCTGTTTGGGTATTGGAATCGGCATTGATCAGAAAGAAAATTCTCTTATTCCAGAGCTCGCACCATCCTCTAACCCAACAATTGATGGTGTTAAACCGTGCGACGCTGGTCAGCAGCTTATTAAAGGCGAGGATTTGCAGAATGGAGACTTTAGGAGAGCCCACCATCAAAAAAGTTTTCCTTTTCCATGAAACAACCACAAAAAAACTCACATCTGGCGGTTATTGGTCAGTTAATGGGCGGTACTAGTGGTTAATGACAGGACACTTAATGAGAACGTTAAGAGCCAACCTATATAGCACCGGGGAAATTCTTAAATCAGGATATAGTTCGAAAGTTAGGTGTCCAGTAGAAGCTTCTCCCTACATTCTTTGTTCATATAGCGGAAGATATCTGAAGGATGGTTGACGTGGATGGAAAGGGTCACTGCGAGAGCGCAGGAGCGCCGATGACGCGCCGTCCAGCACTTTTAATAAACAAGGTTCAAAGTGGGAATATGCGCAGACCGACGAAGAGCGAAAGAGCAAGCGTGCCCAGCACTCGGCCGCCGCTAATGCCACTAAACTCAGCTTTCGCCGAATAATCCGCTAAGCCGCAAAGCTTATCTCTACTATTCTTTTTCCCTTACTGACGAAGCCGTATGCATACAAGCAAGGCGCGCTCACAAAATCTTATTCAGAAATGATTTCTATACATTTCGTCGCGCGCTTTTCACTGAACTGTTCGGTCTTGTCAGCAACATATGTGTCAACAGCTTTGCGGTTTATATAAAGAAGCCATGAAAGCGTTATCCTTTGAAGTATCAGGCAGGTTATGCAAGCAGGCAGAAACAGTCGCATTGTGCTTGTTTCGGCAAACATGTCACACGACTGTAGCAGGTCTAAAGGGATTTCGAATGGGATTTCAGCTGCTTGTATTGTAATGTCGCCTTTTGCCCGTTGAGTATACTTATAATCTGCGTCAGGTGCTTGAGGGATTTGGGGCACATTAAATCTTTCTTCTCTAATGCAGCATTCAATGCATCACGTTCAGATCCAGCTTGCACTATTCGTGCTGGATGTGATCGTTTATATAGTACATAATAAAAAGGATTGTTTTGACACACTTTATTGTTTACATGAAACAGCAGAAGTTGACGCCAACGCCAAGCTTACATAGCGTAAGGGCGAGATTCAGTGCGGGATTTTTTGAAATGGAACAAGTTAATTTTGTCAAAATGCAGATGCTCTAGACGGACTTCAGCCCATGGTTGGTGGCGACTTTAGAGGTATATTCGAACGCGTGGGGTCCGAGGTGACCAGGACGGCCTCCCCATTGCTCAAGAGGAAAAAATAAAAATTGCACTAGATTCTCCAATAGAGATTCTCTTTTACATTGCCATATTATGTGATCACGTCATCTGCTAGAGGTATGCTTGTGATTTTGGTGCCATGGGCGCCGTCTTCCGCCGGCTTTTGTGCTAATGGTACATTAATATTGTATGTCGTTTTATGACATCATTTTTAGTGCGTTGGCACTAGGGATTCTACTCCGCCCAAAAGCAGTTTTACGTATGTCCATTGTTCCTCACAAGCATGCCTTTGGCAGGTGGTGGTTGGCAGGTGACATAGCCACCCCTATGCCTGCAAACCGTGTTATTCACCAAGCACCGCTGGATTTTGTACCAATTGGGTATACGTAATAAGGATTTCATTTTTATATAGGAAAGCGTGCGCGATGACCTATATAAAGGGGCAGCGAGCCTAGCCATGCTTGCTCATTGCATTAACTTCGAATCGGCCAATGGAACACCTGCGAATTTTTAATGCGAACTTTCTGTAACAAGCCATACTTTCTCATTATCCCCTTCGATCACCTCTACATGTGGCCCTAATTAGCAAGGCCAGGATGGCCTTGCTAATGGCCAAATGGCCGAGTGGGATGTCATCCAAACCCGTCAAAATTAGGACATAGACCGTGTCTACGGGAAAACTGCGCTGCTTCGACCGAGCTGCGGAAGAGGAGGTTGGCACAAGTCATCCAAATGTTCCACATGCATCCATACCCAGAAATTTCGGACACAGTCTGTGAAAGAGCTCTTGAACGCATTTTTTTAACATCGTATAACTCCAAGATAACATCTGATGCATTCATTCTAAGATTCTCCCTGGACAGGCTTGTAGCCTCATGCTATTTATTTTCAAAAAGCGCGTCCATTAATTAATGGGCAGTCTTATTGCTCGTGAATACAGGAAAAACTTAATTGAGAATTAAAATGTTTGGTTACCGGAAGCTTATATACCTTTACTATAAATATGCTCGTAAAGGTGTCCTGCAATATATACCAAAGTTGTCTCGCAATTATTTTCAAAACCTCCGCCCATTGGTTTTCAATTGCAGTTTTAACTACTCAGTTGTCATCGCAGGGAAACATTAGAAGCAAATATTTGCCACTCGCCGTAAGTTTAGACCATTCCCATCAAAATGCTCGTGGCAGTATTTTAATAAGGTCTTGCAGTTGCAATGCTTTAAATTTAAAAGGGGCCCCAGAAAGCTCGACTTTCGAGCCATAATGTTCACGCGCATAAGCTGCTAGAGAACATAAAAATAAAAGAGCACTGCAGAATCTGCATTGAAGAAATGCGAAAGCACGAATGCTTTTTTTGTATTTTTTCTTCCTTTCGCTGTTATCGAATTTGGGTTGTTTTTTTGTTGTTGTTTTTTTGTAAATGTTTTGTTGTGAGCCAATCTCTTCCTATGCCCTTTTTGTCTCTACTTTCGGTTGCGTGACGTCACATCCTTGACGTCACCCTAGTGGACTGACTTAACTATTTTAGTCTTTGATACATTCAAATTGCGCGCCAATCCCTTACTATGCCCTTTTTGTCTCTACTTCCGATTGCGCGACGTCACATCCTCTACTCCACATTAATTCACTTCTTGTTCACCCATTTTAGTCTTTGGTACTTTCAAATCGCGCGCCAATCCCTTCCTATGCCCTTTTTTGGCTCGACTTCAGGTTGCGTGACGTCACATCCTTGACGTCATCTTAATTGACCGATTTAATTAACTATTTAGTATTTGATACATCTTGACGTCACCCTAATGGACTGACTTAACTATTTTAGTATTTGATACATTCAAATTGTGGCGCCAAGCTATTGGCTAATGAGACATTTTTGCCTTTACTTTTAAATATTTTGCCTCTAATTAATTACCTAATGAACTTATTGGCCTAATTACTTTTTCGGCAGCAACATTACCTCGCCCTCTATCGATTGACGCCACTCATTAACCTCTGCCACTTCCCAATTACTCACAACTGCTGCGGACACGCTTTTGCGAACGCGGTTTGAGGACAGAAATCTGAACATATAGAAGTAATGCTTTAGCATAAAAATAAAAAAAAGTTTGTCTTCTTTGGTTAATAGGGTTTAACACTCCTAAGCGTTATCAGTTTTGAGGTACACCTAAAGAGGGCTTCGGAAATAACGTGCATTGACATCTCGCACTGCCATCGCACAGTGCACGGGCGCCTTGAGCTTCGTCTCCACTGAAACGCAACCGCTGTCAATGGGATCAGCTGTCGAGCGTCATAACCACTGAGCCATCACGGCGGAGCCTGAAAAAAGAAAAGTTCGTCCGTGCGCTTGCTTTGTTTTAATTTTAAGGCACCTCTACGTACTTTTTGTATTTGAGGAATACCTACTGACGCGCTTGACATAGAATCATAAAGAGCGGTAAAGGTCAACGCGATTGCGCACTTTGACAGTTGAATGAGATTTGTACCGTTCGTGCTTAACGTTTAGCCGCCCTTGTTGCTTTCTTTTTAATGTCGAGGTGCGCCAGGGCAATTTCTGTTTTGAGAGAATGGACGCCCTGAAGAAATGGAAACATGTCTTCAGGCGCAAGCGAACTCCCTGCCCTGCCCTGAAATGGTTCATGGTTTATTGGGTTTAACGCCCCAAAGCGACTCGAGCTGTGAGAGACACCATAGTAGAGGACTCCGGATAATTTCAACCACCGGGGGTTCTTTAACGTGCACTGACATCGCACACCACACGGGCGCCTTGCTTTTCGCCTCCATCGAAAAGAGGCCGCCGCGACCGGTATTCGATCCCGTATCCTCGGGCACAGCATTCGAGAGCTCTAAGCATTGCATCACCACGGCGGGGAAGGCCTGCACTGAGAGTCGTACGAGGAACGTCAGACTTAAGATTCACTAAACAGCTCCACTCGCTCGTAGTTTACTTCATGTCCAAATTCTTCGCGTCCGACCACCTTCATGACCTTAATCTCACCCAGCGCCTCCTGCTGTCTCCCCGTGAGGAAACGGACGAGCGCTACGGAATAACTGCAACTATCAGAACATGGGCGCCTTTTGAGTTTCACCTCCAACAGGACGAAGCGAGGAACGAACAACGAACAACATTCTCGCTTCGTCCTGCTTTTGCGCCTTTCCCTTTTTAGCATTGTTGAACCAACTAGCCCGCAACACCCTCGTGAACTAACTTTGAAGACGGCTTCTACGGCACAGGTGCAGCAGTGTTGAGGGACACAAGAAAACAGGATAACGTTAAATTGTAAGCTGGTTAACTAATTTCTGATAATAACTAACTATTAAAGTTACGTGTAGAATGAAACCGATATTTGTAACCGGCCATTACAATTAGCAGTTATATAAGTTATTAGGATTTCAAAAAAAGCGAATGGCCTTGGCGTTTGGCTCGGCAAGCTTTGGCTATCTCGCCCCAAAAGAAGCGCGTTTTTGAGAAACTCGTGCTCTAAGCCCTAGCGCAAGCCTCGCCGTCAATTAGTGGCGCAAGTGCGAAATCGGTGTCGAGACATCCTATTGGTAGAAACGCCGGAACCGGAAGTGGAACTGATATCTGGTTCCGGCGTTTCCATCAATCATGTGACTCGAGGCCGGGGAGGTTACGACACTTCTGCAAACGACACAAACCGTAATGCAGTTAGCCATCCTGGTTAGCTCAGCAGGTAAGCGATGTCCTGCATGGTCAGGCGGTGGCCTCTGGCATGAACTCCTGATCAGGATGAATTAGTCTTCAATATAAAGATTGCGAAAGCTGGACACTTCTCCTATGCAGCCGAATATTTGCGTTGAGGTGGACATTAATGAGTAATTATTCCCCAAGTACAAATTCCACTCCATCTTGGGGGATTGGCCTAAATATTATTGCGTTCAGTATGTGCACCATCACAGCGTGTTGCTGGTCATTTGCACAACGCTATCCATTATTTATCTTATCCAGATCTACTGATATCAACTGTGACAACCTCGCTATCTTTCGACCCCATTGGTCGCTTCGTTCTTGGGCTGTATCTAACATGGGCTCATGAACGCCACACCTTTGACGTGCGGACATATGGCTGATGGATAACGATAAAAAATAAATCTAATGAAGTAATAAAAACGACACATTTAAAACAGAGTCATTGGACCGAATACGAAGACTAAACTTTGACCGTAGAGTTACTTGCGATCCGCAGCTGCGCATACATCGTGTTGCCACGGGAACCACGCCAACATCTCCGAACTATACGATAAACTACATAAACAGCGTCTGTGTTTTGCTGCAGTAAAACTCGAGTGGTGACTTTTGTTCATTGTACGACATGGAAAATCACTTTTAATTTAATTCTATCTATGTACGTCCCGTTAGAGTCTGGAAACATGACGTCCCTTCATAAATGTAGAAAGCATAGTTTCCCTTCGGCTTCCCCCTATTTGGTATGCGGGAATTAGCGATCGATTGATAGATAGATTGATTGACTGTCTGGTTGATTCATGTAGACGACTTTAACTTTCCCAATATATCCTTGCGCCCATACCAAACATCAAAAGGAACCAAAATGTTAAAAAGTCAGTTACGTGATATTCGTTAATTCGTATTTCATTCGTACTCTATCAAGGACATTTCGCTTAATAGAAAATTCTGCACAAGGTTTAAAAAAACGCCTCATCTACCATACACGTATACAATACCGAAGACTTTCTTTCACTATTCATGCTTATCCTAGACCCGGTGCCCTTCAACTTTCCTCTAGTAAACTTCATACCTCAGCAGAACAATCAATTAACAGTTCATTATGCGAAAAATTCCTTACCATTGACTCCTTTCATTTCATAAATGGCAACAGCTGCGTCAGTAATCACAGCTAGAAGGGATTCTAAAATAGGCACATTCTATGGTGGAACGCTAAGCATTATTCACCCCGGAGTACCTTTTAACTTTAGAAGATCAAAATTGCAGCCAATTATAATAATAAATACGGCGCTTTCAGGGTAGAATGCTTTAAAAACTTCACAAAAACAGTATAGTATGGACAAACTTCTACGTATTTCAATGGAAATGACTATACATAGGTATCTCATAGATTCGAATTCGCTTAATTCGAACTTCCCGTTAACTCGAACTGATAGTTCGCTCCCTCCAAGGGCAAGTATATTAAAAGGCTAGCTCAATTGTGGCTCGAACTCCACATAAATCGAACGAGTTCTGGTCCATTTAGATTTCTAAAGATTAGGAGGCAACAACAATTTAATTATTGATCACTGTGGAAGGTGCCAATTAGTGGCGTAGCACATACGGATTGCCCGAGGCACAAAATTTGTAAAGCACGAATTTCTGGTAGCGACACTGTAAAGTTGCTTGATACTATGCACACTGGCAGCAATTGATGTTTGTAGGTTCTTCCCGTACCCGCACTAATTTTTGCATGCACTGAAACAATCTGGATCATAAGCTCGAACGAATAATCCAGTATTTCCAAATGGATGTGCACTTGAGCTCAGTCTGACTTTACGAAATCATCAATTAAACAAAAGGTTCCATGCATCTCTGGACCCAATTATGCTGACAACGACGCAAATTTTAGCACTCGAAGAACATGCATTTCGAAACCTTGTAGTGTCAGCGAATTCTTGGGGAAAACGGCAGCGCATTAAATCTACCATCTTTAATTATGCAGTTCTGTGACAGGAAAAAATGAAAGAGCTTGTTTGTAACCCAGTACCTGCCAAACAAGGTTATCTATACTGAATTAAAGGGCTATAATAATGAAAGGGCCACTGAAACCTGCCTGCCTACTGCACGCGCGCTGTTTGAGTAGTACATTTTCATCGGCCAGTTACATGGGGTAAGGATACGTGGGGGAACATAAAAGCGATTAGATAGCCCCCTTATGGTTGACGATATCTCGACCTGCAAGCAGAAAGGCGAACAAACGCGCACATAGGCTTTTTGTTCGCGCTGTTTGCTCGCTGACAAGCGCCGCACACGAACGAACGTGAAAACGGCGTGGCGGCGACAAACGTATAGTCACCCAATCGTCGCATCGCGCTATTTTTTCGAGCCAGCAATATTAACGCAATCAATCTGGAGCGGCGTCCGCAAATAGTAAACCGTCCCCTCCACCGCGGCACACACACGCGGTCTCGGAGTGCGAGACGGGACCACGCGGCATGTGCGCCGAAGCGGTCGCTCTGCAACTACGGCACGACAGCGGCAAAGCGTCGACCCAACCAAGTCACCGTTAGACGAGGACTCCGGCAAGGTCGCGCGCGGACTCACCTTCGGGGTTGTAGCTCCTAGGCATCCCAAATTGCGCTGGACGTCTGCATCGCGTCGCTGCGCCTAGTTTGACTAAATCACGGGAATCCAGTTTCATGGCACGAAACGACGTCGAGTAGCTGCTTCCTTCAGCTTCGTAGGTGAAAACGAGCAGTCACGAATTTCCTCCAGCTCTCCAGACGACGTGTTAACGAGCGCCGAACACGGCCTCTCTCCTCACAAGCGCGCCGCACCGCCGCTGCTTCGCTCCGGAGCGGGCATCCCGTTACATGCGTCGACACAACGGCGCGTGCAGGATGAGGCGTTTTTTCCGACCGACGCCCGATATCCCGGTTGGTGGAAAGCGAGTCTGCTCCCTCCCTCCTCAGCTACTTCCGACTATTTCCCGACCAACGGTAACGCTACTTCCGACAGAACAACACGGAAGAAACGGAGGCGCTGGAAGCCGGAACTACTTTGACGCCCCCTAAAGCGTCTTTTCGTCTGTTCTAAGAAACGAAACTGAAACCACCGCCATCACTTACCGTGATGATGTTTGGGGAAACGAAACCGAAACCTCTCTGAGCAATGAGGCATGCGCTGATGCGCTAAATCGCTAAATTTTAAGTCTACCGATTGCTAGTTCACGTTGACCATTAACAAAGACGCTCTGATACTCGCGCCCGTGTCTGCGGATACTTGGGTTTAGTTCAAATACATACTCGTTGAAACTATTCTAGTTAGTGCGCGCCCATTCAATTAAATTATGGCCGTCCAATGAAAGCTTTTTCGTCTTCATTTACCTACCAACTTACAATGTAAATGTTTATCTCGTTTCTGATTACCTGCACAGAGTTTATGCGACATTACTTTCCAGCTCATATTCTTTTTACATTTATGCCGTTTAGCTAGGCCGTGGCGCACTAGAGGATTACAGAAGGACTGAGAGCATATATCTGGATTACGTGATCTGGATATGCCCTTGTACGCTTCTCCGCGCGTTAGCTGCCTGCCCTTTAATTCTTGGGCGCTGGTACTGTAGCCATCCAATTGTACCAATTGGTACAAAATTGAACCAGTTGAAACTCGTCCTTTTCCATCTGTAAGGTTTCATGAAGGTAATATCACCCACTAGACGATAAGAAGATGCCCTTCTACATTAAGGTGGGTAAAACGATCAATACGAACAATATTAAGGTGCAAGACAAAAAAAAAAAAGAGAAAAAAGCCCGATTGGCATACATAGACGGTACTGAACCTTATTGTGCCAACGTTTTTCCATAGCAGTGCAAATCATAACTACTTGCTTCACATAAACCAAGACCCTAATAAAGCATCACAATCAAGGGACGTTAACATCATACACTGTTAACATAACCCGAACACATATTCATAGAACACATTTGCTCTCATTATCCCATATATTTAACTCTCATGCTGGGACTAGTTATGCGTTAGTTCAGCGCAGTTAATGCAACTGCAGAAAAGCACAAATTATTGTATCATTATAATCATCAGCCTGACTATTCCCACTGCAGGGCGAAGGCCTTTCCCATATTTCTCCAATTAACCCGGTTCTCTATACAATTCCCGTATAGGTTCCCGTATACAATTCTCTAGATTAAGGTCTTTAATGCTCTTAATGTGAAAACTATAAATATTCTACCGTGTTTGTCAAATATGCCAATGTTTCCATGGATATCTTGGGAGCAGTTAGGCAGACTATTTGCACCTATTGGCAAAGCCAACTGTTCTTCCCAAATGGTTGCAATCTTCAAGTCCAGTTGGACTCAATTGGAATCAATCATGACTCAATCATAACTAAGTGCAGTAAGTAATTTCCCATTTGGTCCAGTTCATTCCCTCAGGCAAGTACAATTGAAATCAATTGGTTCCTCATCTCACCCAATGATGATTTTTTTAACTGGTTCCAATTAATTACATTTGATTCCCATTGGTAATGCCAATTGGAGTCAATTTTTTTTAATTGGAGCTGTTGTAGCGCTGGCATGTGCCGAGTTGAGAGGGGGAAACTTTTTATCGCAAATAGCTACAGTGTTAGCAAAGGTGGCTTTAAAATCTAGCTAGCACATAAAGAGACTAGCACAAAATATGGCAACAATGGAACACAAAATAACAGGTCAGCCCCCATCCTTTATTTTTATGTTCCTTTGTTACCGTTTCTTTGCACTGGTATTTTTATGTGCTAATTATGAACCAACTGGCCCACACAGCTATTTTGATCAGATAAGACAATAATGGAGCACGGTTTCTAGTTTCACGAAATAGCTTTCCATAGTCTCTTTAAACGCTTAAACGAGCACGTTTCCGAGAGCAGAGCAGTCAATTGATTCCAAGAGCACAGCAGTCAAAAAGACTATATATATGAAAGACCCGGGTTTACCCTGCCTAAGAAATCCTGAGCACAAAAGTCAACCCCTAAGAAATGCCATTCGTGTATCGGCACTTTAATGGAGATATATTGAGGCAGGAGCTGTTCTAAAAACGCTCAAGAACGCCTTCAATTAAAGTGAGTGACATGTTTTTATGGCATGCAGTGTCCCAGCACACAAAACCTCCTTTGTTATTTGCAAGGTGTCCAAAATGGCGCAGTATCGAGCTTGCTCATTGAGGGGCTGTCATTTTTCAGTATCTCAAACACTTGAAGGGCACACATTTTAGAGCCCATGAAGTCGGAACAGCTGCTGCTAAGGGACGACTCTATGCACAAGCACCACATTCATTTTTTTTTAGGAGCTGTAGAGAAGTTGCAGGGTAGATGCCAAAAGTGAATTCATCTTCGCTGAGAAAATGAACTTGCAAATTAATTTTTCTCAATAAGTCTAGACTTACCAGCAACACCTTGGAGCTATTAAATAGCTATAGCTACCATTATCCAGCTTTGCAGAGCCAAGTATACAATTCATAACCTGCTCTGTCATAGAATTTATACTATGCCTACTTATCAGTAAGAGTTACAACACGCATTCTCTTAAGAGCATAGAGCAGGTGGTAGAGAAAATGAAAAAAAAAAAAAAAAAGAAAGAAAGAAGAAAGCCACGCAACAAGCTTGTCAATGGATAAAATTTAATAGCATCATTTCATCTCTGTGCTGATGCACGCACACACGCACACACACACACACACACTACAACTTGAGACCACAGTGAAAACAACTGCGCTTCAGTGTGCATCAACACTGGCTTCATGCTACAGACCGACCAAGCCATCTGATATGTTTACATATTATACAAATAAACAGCAGTCATTCTATGTGTACAATATATATATATTCTTTATATATATATGTATATATGTATAAATTGCGCCAGCTTTGGCAGCCAGACTTTCAAGCCTTGACAAAGCTTTCATCAAAAACAGGAAGTTCTTACTCGGCATTGATGCACATAAACAAGATCATGTCAGTAAGTTGCAACCAACAGTGCTACCTACATCACCACATACATAGGTTAAACTCCGCATATTTAACAACACTGAAAGCTCGCTTGTGTCTATAAAAAGCTTAATTTACATTAAGATCCTGGAACTTTCAGACAATGCACAAAATGAAACCGTTCGCCGTACAATTCTAGAATGAAAAGCACAACAGGCATGACAGACTTGCTTCGCCTGGCGATACAGTACACCAATAAATTCTGCGAGAGTTCAATACAGACCAGGAATCTTTTCAGTATGTGCTGAAGATATCATTAGACAACTGAACATGTTTAGTGACAAGCGTTTACTCATGTGATTCAAAAGGTTACTAAAGCAATCAAATTTTGCACATAAACATAAATAGTTTGTTCTAAGATGAAAAGAAAAAAAAAACTAGAGCCACACACACAAAAAAAGAATGTCTTGTGGTATGCGCATACCCCATGAGCCGAGTGACCATGGAGTGCTAATACGCAACTGATTAAGCAGCGTGTTCATTGGCAACATGAAATCTGTCTGAAAATGCATTTAACAAAGCAGTGTAGCCATAAATATAAAAAGAAATTAGGAAGAAAGGCCAAGTGTTATAAGCAGGAGAGCAAGACTTTTCAGTTGAACAGTGATATGAAAACGAACGCTTTTCCTCATTTTCTACATGGTGCATGGTAGCACACGTCATGAGGCAATCGCCTTTCCTTCTATGGTCCTCTGCTGCAGGCTACCGATGAGCTCTTGTCGTCTCGATTCTACTACCTAAGCCTTCAGTGACATAAATGATAGCATTACACTTGGCTCTTTCAGAAAACTCCTATGGCTAACACTGAAGACTTCTTACAATGCAATGTTTATCACTACAACATATCATTTCTGCGGACAACATGTACACTCGGGTACCATCTTGGAATTCTCATAAAGGACTATAAACACCAAATCTTGGTGGCAATTTTCTTCTTGTTAATGATGAGTATGCCATTCCTGTATATCGATCCACACACAGTTTTTGCTTACGACCAGTAAGTAATTTATAATTGAATTTTCTTTTCTCACCAGTTTCGGTTTCGATATCCGAGAGATGGCTGTGACGTCACAATCATGTCTTGACGTGCGGCATGAAAAAACAGCGATATAATCACTCATTCTTCACTTGTAATGATTCCTGCTCTTAAGGCAGGCTGTCTTTATCATCGTAGTGAATTCGAATGATACAGCAATGATTATAGTACTATTGCTGCATTTTCATCCCTTGCGTGGCTTAGACTTGACTGTGACGTCACAGCCACCGCTCGGCTGTTGAAACAGAAACTGAAAGAGGTGAGAAAAAAAATTCATTATAAATTTTTCAGCCGCTGTAGGCGAATGTGACGTTATGATCAGTGTACAGTAACGTCCTAAGCATTATTACAAATGATAATACACGAATCCAAAAATAAGGTGTATATAGTCCTTTAAGGGCACGTGTGTATATCAGGTAAACATATATATATATATATATATATATATATATATATGTGTGTTGTTTTTTTTTCGCCTAGTCTTGGGAGCACTTGTAACACCAATAAGCATAGAGGAGGGGTTTGGAGGACAAATATGGCTTCGGCCTCACGAGCTTCTCTACAGGCAACACGAGTATGTCTTAAAAATGATATTACTTGGTTTCCAAGTCTTGTAAGTATTGTTTTCTAGTGCATATGTCAGTAAACAAAACTACAGAATAATTAACATTTCGAAGCAGAAAATGTGAATAAAATGGGGGTGGCACAAAAATTATTCTGCATGTTAGAACATAGGTTACAGTATGCTTGGATTCTGCAGCTTTTCACTTGTGTGTTCAGACAAAATATAAAGGCATATCCTATAGATGTTTGCCATAGATTCATTTCATTATAAAAGATGTGATCCATGCGTAAAGATACTCTCAACAGAATAAAGAACATCAAACATCAGCGGTGTGTTTTTAATTTGCGATGAAGCACAAGACCTCAAATTCGAATTGAAATTATGCCAAACTTCAATAATAATGTATTGCAATTTTCTTTGAGGTTGTTTCGGTTTCAGCCTCAACACCCAAATAGTTGATGCTCCGAGAGAAAGGCTTGCACAGAAGTCGCAATTATTGTATGCCTCATGCCAGCTCAGTGCTGTCAACTCTGACGAAATGGCTACCACAAGGCTGATGAAATCAGAGCTCTGAGAACACACCAGATGGGAAGCTCTACTAAAATGGCAGGAGTAGAAAGTCCTAGAAGCCACTTTTCAGGAACTTATAGCGATATCATCTATACCATCTATAAGTCGCCAATAAATGCTATCATCTATCGTTGCCATTATTTAATGAGAAGCGTTTCCTTTCTTTTTTTGCTCTTTTTGCTTTTGCCTTTTAATTAATCTATTCAACTGTTACACCCATAAATTTTTGATACTGCATATGTTTACCTGATCTTGTAGGCTGATAGTTGTTTATTTACAATCTCAAGGTAAGTTGGATGCAGTTTACTAGTAACCATGGGCATCACCAAAATACATAAACACCCAAATTTTGGCCCAATCAGACCAGTCCTTTTACATATGAACCTAGCAGCAAGTTTTGCAAGTGGAAAGAATAAAGACCTGTGGATGGAACTGAAGTCAAGACAAAATTACAGAAGAAATTCAGTTATAAATTGCTGAACGGACAAGGTGCTTTTCGTATAATGATTCACGTTACCCTTTAATGTGTCATACACAGTTCCAAAGAAAAAGCATGCAGCCAAAAATATGGTGCTCCTCTTACTTCAGTGCATTCCTGAATACCTAGTGCCACCCTAACCATCAGATCGCCATGCTGGCAGCAGAGCGAACGTTACGTCTCCCTGGACTCGCAATTTTGAAAACTTTTCAGAACATGTGGATTTTTAATGCACTGCAACAAGTGAACTAGCAGAGAAACTGTAGGTTTGCAACTAACTTAGCTCAGTTCCCGTCAGTGAGCTCTTGCATGCCTTAAATACATCTTAAATACATCAACGCCGGTATGATTTGATGTGTAATAACAAAACATATACAGGCTGTTGCACTTCTCCCCAATCGCAACAATTTTACAGTGCGACCGACACTTGTCGAAATCTTGTGAAATGGCAGTACAAGTCTGCAGCAGACAAGCATAGGTTAAACATTGCAATCCCATACAAAGGTTCGAGAAGGACGTTGCTTGAAATGACGTGCTAAGAAAAAAGCAAACAAAGAAGGCAGTTTCTGGTTACAAGCAACACACGCAAAATGCTTACAAAATCTCGCCATGCACGAGAGTTGGTGCTTGTTAGAAATTAATTTACAGCTAGACTGCAATCCATTACACCTCTGTGAAATAATGTTGATAAGCAGAAAAACGATCAAGGTAAAGAAGAAAAAAAAAAAAAAAAAAAGAGAGAGCTACTACATGTAAAATCAGAAGTTTGCACATCACAACTCAGCATCTTTGCCTTATCAATTCATGTTAAAAGAACTCGCAGGTGTTTAAAGTCACCAGGAAATGTTTATAACAAGGAAAAAGTATTTTGAAGCAGTTATGCAAACCAAGGAACATGTGTAGCTCATCTGTTAGCATATCAACACTACAAAACTAGGTTACAAAGTAGCACAGCAAAAAATTTTTCGGCGAGCGCACGCATTGCATAAGCTTTTGCTGCCGTCTCTAGACGTGCCACTTCGATTGCTAGTTTCAATAAATAAGAATGCCCAAAAAACTTCACCACTGGCACTTGGCAACCAAACAGGCCAGCAAATAAACAAAAACACATAGTGCAAAATAAAGAAGAAATACGAAAAATAAGAAGGCAGGAGAGTTGGGTTACAGCTTGCGCTGTTGGAAGCCATGCTGCAAAACATCAAGGCGGAGAGTTTTTCACATATCCTGAACACCAATTTTAGTTTTCAACGGATCTTTCGCTCTACAAAGCAAAAATAATTCATGACAAACATATCAACCACATTTTCTCCGAAATGGCTTTGCTTAAGCTTTTCTTCCCATTCCACACTAAGGTCATCTCTTAAAAATAGTGTGGGAAGAGTGAGAAAAAAGGAATAGCATTACACATTTCACATATACTCCTTTTGCAATCAAACTAATCTAACAATCTTGCACTTCTATTGTGCATGTTTACGAAAAGCCAATACAGGAAAACGAATACTTTCAAAGATCATGCCAGCTCTGAGCAGTTGTAATTTGCGCATGACACAAGAGGTACGCTCGAAGAATTCAGTTTCTCCCACTTGACGCTTGCACACAAGAAAGTGTACCAAAGAGGGTCTTTAAGGTTTGGCTACAGACTAGGCAATAAATGACTCTCTGTTTGAATACAGCAGAAGCGTTCTAATAAAATAGGATATTCATGATAAAACTTACAAATGCTGGCTTGTGACAAGTCATGAAAAAGTAAAAAAAAAAAAAAAAAAAATAATAATTCATTCAGCAAGCAATTACTGATGCCCAAATTGTCAAATATATCACTTACACAATGCGGCAATAGTCAGTAGGGTCATACTGGAAATACAAAAATTGTTGACCACTATGAGACATTCGAAAACCAAGCTCTAAAGTAATAAGCATTAGAATACATTCCTTAACCACCAGATGAAACAGGCACCATTAACATGACACAGGGCTAATGAGACAACACACTTCATACCCTGCCATTTCTTACAAGTGCCGATTAACAATTACGAATGCAGAACTATGATCCAGAGGAATGTGGCAGGCTTTCACCAGGTAGTTATAAGAGATGCAAGGCCATGCATGCTAACTTTTCAGTTTCCTTAAAGTAAACAAAATTCAGCCAAAGTGCCTAACAGTCTTTCTTCCTTGCTACCAATGCAAATAAAGTAAAATGTGCAAAACTGAAACAGCAGTCTCACTGTGCAATTAATTCTCAGCATTACTTTTTTTTTTTTTTTCTTTACGGCCACCAGCCTTTGGCACAAACATACAGTTGGGCAAGGCAGTGTATGGAAATCCGTGTTACTGCCGTGCATGCAAAAAAACCCTTCTAGCCGCTGTTGTCTGCTGGTGATAGACCGTCTTGTGCCAGCCGTCATAAATTTGAGGAAAGAAAACAAGTGCAACAACAACCGAATGTGAAACTGAGAAACTGGTATTCATCCACATGCCAGTGACACTAACTAAAGATAATAAGGTTCCAGCGGCAGTGAGAGATAGACAGGTCAAAGTGGACTTCTAGAAATCTGGCAAGAAAAACCCTAGTGCATTGGTAGAAGCTGAGCATGACGGACCAAGCTTATTGCGTTCAGTATTTTCCGATAGCAGCGTTACGAGCTGTCTTATGAGAAAACCTCAGAGCCACTTGTAACGCCCATTTCATTTTCCAGCAGGCAGCATGTGCACAACAGTATATCAAGGAAAAAGAAGGATATAATAATAACAATAATGAAGAGAAACCCAGTATCAGCTTCACTATCTTTTTCTTTACAGACAGCTATACAAGAAAAGCCAAACGTTACCTTCCTCTCCCGTTCAAAAAGAAAAACAGCTGTGCCAGACGACTAATAAACTTGTTTAAAGGGAGAACACTATGAGAGGAGGAGTGCAGTAAAAAAACAACTCAGCGTGAACAAGCTTCATGAAATGTCCATAGCATGTCACCGTGCTGCTCGACCATGTCAGCATGTCACATGCAGAAGGACGACATACAGTCTTCAAAAAAAAAAAAAAAAAAAAGAAACAGGCACACTGCTATTGGTTACATGTGAATGTATATACACACTTATATGTACATGAGAAAACACACTACCATTGTCTATACATGCTAGGAAAAACAGACGAGTGTGATGTGAAGTTCCATATCAGAGGAGAAGGACAGGCCACAGATTTAGCACCATAAAGTCAGTGCATATATTTTTTTCCTTTTTTTTTTTGCCCCTTGTCATCATCAAAAGAGATGAACAGGAAAAAAACGAAGCTCGAGCCGGTCTGCAGTAGTTTTGGTGCCAGTAACCAACAATGGGTAGGGTTCAATATCCAATATCATGTAGGAGCCCAGAGCATAACCTTTCACTGCAGTCGCAGCAACTTCAAAATAACAAAGATGCTTCAGCATACACAGGTCTTTAAATAAGAACTGCCAGACAAGTGAAGCAGTGTTAAAGGGGCCCTGAAGCTTATATTGTTACACACGCAATGTGTCTGCAGGATGTCTTACAAGCAATGCCAAGCGGTATTATCGAGCCCAAAAGCAGGCCTAAAGGGTATGGAGTTTAAAGTTCTGTCCCACCACAGTTTCTGTAGGTCTTCAGAAGCCTTAAAAACTAATACAAAAAAAAAAAAAAATAGTGCACACGCAAGAATGTAGTTTTGAGCCAGAAGGCTGGAGCCTAGTAAACATAAAAGATCACGGCCCCTGAAAAGACAAATCAGCGAGGCATGCAAGACAGGAAGCTAGAAACCAAATTGTCAGTTGCAGCTCCCAACTCGCTGGCTGCATATTACTACAAGCCTAGCGACACAGTGCTAGCCCTCATCTCTTTAAAATCGCTACCAATTTGAGTAAAGTGTTCAGTCAGCAGCACAGGGTCTGCTTGTTAAATCAGATCTTTGCACTGGTAAATTTGTTAAAATTTGGCGGATAAATTATCGGATCACTGAAAATATTTGAATCGTCAGGGTTAAATTCCTTCCCATGTTTCAATGGAAGCTTGGTTGTGACATGGCTGAAAGTGGATGTAAATTCCCTACACTGACAGCTCCGCAATGGCTAACGGTGACAATGCAGCATGCGTGAGAATAAAGAAGTAGACCTTATCTTTTATTTCGGTTTCGAAGGACTGTGAACGTAGGACTTTATTAGTAGGTTGAGATGTCTGGGGCTATATACTGTAGCACTTAAACTCGTTAAATAAACATGCTCTACGGAAAGTTCAGGGCCCTTGTAACATATAGTATCAGGTTAAAGGACGATGAGGAATCAAGGTCGGGTTGATGACTGTGCACTCTGGCTGGCAAGTCACATTTCTCCTCACTCAAAAATTCATACCGCGGAAATGCGCTCAAGACTGCGACCCAAAAGTCTGCAAGGAAACACACCACACACACACACACTTCACTGACTTAGAGAACAAGTATTTTGTGCATAACGGGCAAGTGGACAAAGAAGAACAGAACTATTGGAACAAATGTGCATAAGGGCAACAGTTTTCGTTGTATGCAATGTCCTAGAAAGCGCCACTCGTCATTCCTTCTGACAGGCACCCCTCCAAAAAACCAAAGGACAAAAATAAAATAACAACAATAATAACAAAGTAAAAAGATGCTCTAAACGAAGCTGCAGACCATAGATAAGGCTCTATCGAGTGCTCCTTAGGATAATAAATAGCCTAAAAAAA
Source organism: Amblyomma maculatum (assembly GCF_055883805.1). NCBI lineage: Eukaryota > Metazoa > Arthropoda > Arachnida > Ixodida > Ixodidae > Amblyomma > Amblyomma maculatum. The sequence goes on from NC_139345.1 coordinate 101,106,281, forward strand.
AAAAGAGTTAAATATATATATATATATATATATATATATATATATATATAAAAGAAAAAGGACAGGAGTACAGGTTTGCCAAGGTGCCTGCCTGACGGTAGTACCCTTCTTCCCTTGCGCAAATGGTGCTATGATGCAGCTGATTGCAAGATGATGCCTGCTGGGCCAATGAGTGAGGCAGTTTCACGGCTCGTGCTCATCATGGAGAGGAGGGAAGTGGGGAGGGAGGGAGGGGGGCACCATTTTTTGATCACAAGTGGCCATTTCACTCACAAGGATGGCAACCTGCAATTAAAAAACAAAAAACAAGAAGTTTTGTGAAACATGACCAGATATCAAAGCATCCATTGAAGAAGCCATGCGAAACACTATTGTAAGTGACCAGCCAAGCATTACAGAGAAAAGGGGCAGCCTTGCTACATAGCACCTTGCTGACACAGTAACCGAGGGATAATGCATAGAAGCCTATCTGTTTACTTTCTACAGACGACAGATGCAGTCTAAGATGCTGCTGATTTGTTTTCTTTAGACGAGCTACAACAGAGTTCAAGTTTTCCCAGCAAAATAAAGATCCAACTAGAATGAAAAGGCCTATATTTTCACAGTGCGCAATTACCAGAGGTTGGCGACCTCATAAGGTAAAGTCGATCATCATGGGCATTGAAAACACTAGTACATCCTTCGAAATTCTATTTAATAAAACTCCAAAACAATGAGTGTTTACAGCATATTTTTGCTGATAAAGCAGTCGGCCATGGATTTCTCAATTTCTCTTCTTTCATTGGCCCGCAGACCTGCCAGACAACGGCAGACCTGCCATAACCCAGGCATTAAGCACAAGAACTCCATACCAATGCTAAGCTGGCTTGTCAATGTTGCAGTCGCCACTCACCATATATTCCCCGGTCGCTTGGGAAGCACTTGCAGCCCACGAGTCACCAACAAGCTACTAGCACACACAGAGAGAAAGAGGGCGAGGAGAGCAGGGCGTTTGCGTGCTCTATTTGGCACTCCTTCAGACTATAGCCAAACCTAGGGAAACCTTTGTTCCAGACTATCACTAGTAATTCTCATGTGTGCTTTTTGCTCTTTAAAGAAGTTAACCAAACACATAGATGAACTTAAGCTAGGAGCGTGGGTTTTGATGCAGCAAAAGCTCCCCTCCCAATTATGACACGCTATCCTCGACTATTCACAGAGTTCACCGTTTTTCTTAAATAAATGTGGGGTCAACACAGACAGCCTTGTAGTGCAACATGGTTGGGACAGAGCGTACATCACAAGCACTAGGTCATCTCTCCTTCATTAGGTTTGTGTGCTGAGCAGTAGATTTGGCAAATAACAAAAAAAAAATCGCATGCAGCAGAAACTAGCCAGCAATCATATAGTTCTTGAGCTAAATGCTTCCCTCTTGGCCCATTTTTTCAGAGGCAAGAAAGAAGCAATGTGACATGTATGATGGGTACTGCATCAAGCCTACTACTGATTTTTTTTCTTTTCTTTTTCTGTGTCCAGTAATCACGAAAAGGAAATGGACAGCATTCCTTGCAAGTTTTTTTTTACTGACTGCTCCCAGCCCCTGACCTTGGTCAACATATAGTTTCTCAATGTTTGAAGCAAGCTATAGATATATCGAAATCAGTCTCGGCTGGCAACATGCTGGTCATGATGCAACTTCAGAGTAAGTACCTAGTGTGAAGTCATAATGTAAAGCAGAAGGCTTTGGTGAAGAACAAGCAAAACAAACCTGTTCTATGTAGGAGAGCACGTTGACGGCCATAGTCTGAAAGAGTGTATGGGCAGAAGTGTATAAATGAGGTATCTTGTGGGAAGGAGGTAATCTAGAAGGGAGCGCAACAAATGGGAAAAGTCAGGAGGACCAACAAGGTGGGAAAGAAAAACGAGAATAACGGGAGGTAGTGATGGGGGTTAGGAGTCTTCCATGTTGCAAGGGCTGTCGATGGAGACGACAGGTGCAAGGGGCGAGCGCACACCAGAGGAAGACGACGGGTGGTGGTGGTGGTGGAAGACAGAAGGGCATCCAGGAGAGCCGCTGCTGCTCGACAGGGAATCACCCATGTCTTGTGGCACTGTCTGCTCTGGGCTGCTCATTGCCTCTAGGCTGCTCTGCGAGAGGCTGGAAAAGGGAACCCCAAAATTATACAATTATAAATTTGTCGCACAAACACTTTCGATCCACACTAAACTTGATCTGCATTGAGGTTTTCAAGAAGGACTGAAGCATCCGGTATTACATGAGCATTTTGAAAGACCATTGGGAAGTTTTCTTCACGTTCGTTAGTTGGTACCAAATGTTCTGCTAACAGCCAAAGCATCAAAATGCCTTAAAATAAGCAATCATAATGTTCTAACAACATCCTATAAGTCAAACCCGGATATATTGAACTCGAAGGGGATCGCGAAATAGTTTGATATATCAATAACTCGATATACAGAAATCGGCTTGTGACGGCATTTACGATGCGAAAGAACGATACCGTATTTGTCGCATAATCAACCCACTCTCATAATGAACCCATCCTCTACTTTTGCACCCGAGAATTTGAAAAAAATAAAAAGAAAAAAAGATGCTTTAAGGCCAGCTCGCTCACACGCAAGCGATTGAGCGATCTCGACGAGCGGCAGCGGCAGCGACAGAGTGAAAAATTTCCAACTTGTTGGAACTGGGTCCCTCTCACCCCTCGAGCCGCTGCAGCAGCTCAAAACAAAGTTTCTGTGTTGCCGCACAGAGATCGCCAGCGTTTTCACTTGCATGTCGATGGCATGCACCACTCCAGTTTGGTCGTCTCATCCACAGTTCATTTCTTGGCAGCGTGCCAAGATGCTGTGCAGCGATAACATCAAGGCGTGTTTATCTTTTGATAGCTCCTGCAGTGCCGGGGAGCAAACTTGGCAGAGTGCCCCTGATGGCTTGATTGCACACGCCTGGTTCGATTTATCCCGTCGCGCTTGGGGCGTTGGGGCGGGGCGTAGTCCACTGCCACAAAATCATCGGAAAACGTGAGAGCTAAATGCTGTTTGAAGCGAAAAATGATAAAAGCCAGTGTCATGATCGCTGCTGACCGCATGCTTTCGTTGATTCATATATGCAAGAATAAACGACTCCTGCAAAAAGCGCATACAGCACAACAATAACAATAAACGATTCTCGAAAAAAAGAGAGAGAGAGAGAGAGATCTGCCACTCCTTAACGTCCGCAGGCGCCATAGGGAACCCAAGCTCAAGTTTCGCCACGCGACGGCAGCGCCGCATTCCTGGCGTGGTGGCAAAATGTGAAACGATGGGGCGTCGCCGCAGCACACACTCTGGTAGCTTCCTGTGCACGCGCGGCGATCACGTTGAGCCTGTCGGTTATTTGGCGATACAAAGACGCTTCCGCTGATGCGAAACGAATGTACTAAGTAGCATTGTGTCATGGGAAGCCACAATAGTAGGCGAAGCGCTAAAAGACGAGGCTCACGTGTGAAACTTTACAGATCCCTTTCAAAGTGTGTCCGCAAGATCTGTTTTCCAACCACATGACAGCGTTCTGAGAAGTCTCGCATTCTTTGTGGAAACGAAAAGAGCCAATTTCCCTTTTCTTCGTAAACTCAGAAATGTTGACAGTTGACAAAGACGGCTTGGAGAGGCATCAAAAAAGTACAGTTGTTTAACACTATGCATAAAAAGTGAAGAGGATGGAAGATTATCCTGCTCTTCGTTCCCTGCGTGTCTAGTTTTGCCGATTTTCTGTGCCCTTTCCCTGCTTTGTTAGTGCTCTGAAAGCAACCAAATCAACAGATACGGCGGCTGCGTTTCGGTGGAGGCGAAACGAAGAGGCGTCCGTGTGCTGTGCGATGTCAACGCACGTTAAAGATCCCCAGGTGGTCGAAATTACTCCGTAGCCCTCTATTATGGCTCCTCTTTCTCTCTTTCCCCTTTCACTCCCACCTTCCTCCCTTCCCTTACGGCATGATTGAGGTGTCCACAGAAAACAAGCGAGACAGTTGCCGTGCCTTTCCCTTCCTATAAATCAATCTCAATCTAAATCAACAGATACGGCGTCCGCGATCGACACTAATGTGTGAATATGCCCTAAGTGTCCACAGCTGCCTTTTCATTTTTAGATTGACCAAGAAAATATCTAGGAACGAGGCCTTTTTTTTTTTTCGGGGATGGAGGCGGTGTTGGAAAACATGCCTTGCTGAGACGCTTATACAAATTTTTCACAAATTGGCCAATAAGTGAACCAATTAGTATTATTATTATTATTATTAACGAAGATATGTCGGAAGTGCAGTACAAAAGTGATCCTAGCTATGGCTCGACTGACACTACTCGCACGGAACACCCCATTCGCGTCACAAGGTTCTTGAGTGCAAACCAAATATTATCATAAATGAAGCACAACCGTTTAATAAGAACCTAAATAAAACACAATGTAGTACAAGCTTGGATTTCACCTGTCTTCCGAGCCAGCGAGCCGGTTATGTCGCATGCAGCGTACGGAGCACGCATGTGCTTATGCGATTGCTAGCGTTCTTGTCTTTGAAGAAACACCTCCTTTAGACTATATACTTATTCCTCTACTGCAAGATTTGCTTTAACAACGTCGTAATAATAAAAAACAAATCTGTATACAGATCGCATGCTACAGGCCAAAACGATGGTCAACGAGCGGGCCACTTTATTTCACAGTACTGATGATACTTTAGCAGTTTTTAAACGTATTATATATGACAATTTACATAGCGGACTTACCTCGAGATGCACTTCCTACGTTTTTGCTAACATGGGACGCATTCACGATCAATATTTACTCATCCCTGTCTGTCGTCTGCTCTACAGTCCAGACGTGAATAAAAAGTTTCCCGCCGATTATTAAGTATCCTTCATGGAAATAGGAGTCAGGTTGCCCAACCAAGACGGAATGCAGGTGGCATGTCGCGGTGCGCTTGCGCAAGGTGCGTGCTCGTGTGAGAGAAAGCGCACGAGGCACGCCGTGAAGGCAGCGAGCTGAGCCGGCGGCGTCCAGTGTGTGCTTTTCTGTCCGTGCGACAAAGCAACGTGAGACGTCTGCACGTGCGTGGAAGCAAGAGAGCGAAAGGAGAAAACTTGCACGGGATGCCTAGATGGTGCCGCCGCGTGTATCCCCAGTTTCTATTTTTCTGTCAGAGATGGCGCTCCCTGTCAGGATCAGCAGTGCCGCTCAACGGTGCTTTGGAAGCCTATAGCCACGTCAGCCGCCGCACGCAGAGGGTTCGCAACACAAGCTGGAGAAACATTCTGTCTGAAAACGGGCTGAGCTGCTTGGCGCATGCGTAGCGCGTGATACTGCGAGCTAAGCCTAGGAGAGAGGAAGGAGAGAGATAGCGCCGCAAATGAATGGGCACATCAAGCTTGCGCTTCGCTCTGTCAGGTTTTTCCTCTCTCGTTCTCACCGGTTCTCTCTAATTCATTTACGCACATGGCTTGCATATGTCACGTGCTGGCGCGCGGAAAACGATAACCGCAGATGCGCGCCCCTTTGGGGAATGGGCATGGCGCTGCCCTAGACCAGCTGTCGTCGAACTGTCCCCTCTCATTCCTTCCGCGCGTGGCTTGAAAACGTCAAGCGGCAAATGGCCGAGGGTGATGCGATCGTCTTTGGGGAAGGCACACTTTTCAGTGCATGGTGCAGAGTTCGATATATTGAACGACCGGTGAAAATGAGTTCGATATATGACGCGGTTTTCCTATACTTTTAATGGGATTTTCAAGGGGATATTCCGCGAGTTTGATATAACCAAAATTCGATATATCTGGGTTCGACTGTAATGCCTTTAAATACATTTCTGCGTTAATATTTGCCGTTTTATTGCATTCATTTGCTTTTATTTGTAGAGCTCAGCCACGAAGGCGGTGTTAATGACTTCTTTTGAATGTGCTTGACAAGTCAAACGCGCTTGAGGAAGCAGCTTCGAGCCAAGCAGGCTCGGGCTCGACTGCCCTTGAAAGTTGCCATGTGACAACTTTGATCTACATGGAGTTGAATGCAGATCAAGTTCAATGAGGATCAAAAGTGTTCGTGTGATGGAGGTATTACACTGAGCTGACTACGTGAAAAAAGAGGAGACTCCTCATGGAAATATAAGCAGAAACAAGGCATTTTCAATGCTGACAAAAGCACAAGCAAAATAAAATGTTTGTAAATTGTCCTGAGATTCCGGTAACTGGCCTGCTCCTATACGTTAAAATGAAACGAGCATCATATCTAAATTTGTGTAAGAAACATATAGAAACTACCATGCCTAGCTGCACATGAAAACAACAAAACGGCCTTGATAAATGTGGTGCAACACGATTAGCCTATATTTAAAAGACGACATGCTCCAAGTGCTCCACATTACATGCATACTTGTCTTGTTCAGACCAATAAAACACTAGAAAAACTCAACTTGCCTAAAAAATTTATTCTAATCTTGCATGCCAGGACAATTACAATCAATGACCACAGCCTTATTTTCACTTTCACTGTCACTATATTAACACATCTTTATTTAAATCTTCACCTTATGCATTACATGAGTGCTTTTTCCCCCATTATTTTGTTTTTCGAGATTGCTCTTCGCAATGACAAATGGACGGGCCGCAGAAATGTGAAAACAAGATACCCTCACAGTAAAAACTTGTTCACCATGACAGCCTGGCTTGTTTTGAGGCAGAAATTGGGTGCTGCGCCAGAGACTGGTGGGGTCAAAGAAATGCCAAGCGCACTCCCCGCATACACCTGCCAAGTACTGCAACAAAGTAATTAAGCACACAAAACTTTCTTGCCTTTCAAGGTAGCTGACTTCCACATTTCTGCAACCCGCCTACAAGGGTGGCAAGCACAATGGCCAGCACCTGGGCCGGCTTGAATTTGTCACTTGCCTGAGTGCCTATTGTAAGCCCCTCGTGCGAATGACTGCAGTTTAGCGTCTCTCAACACTAGTCCAAGCGACAATGCGCAACCAGAATACGACGACTCTTCCTCACCTGTGGTGCAGCATGTGTGACACAGCCATGTCTTGAGGCCCAACTGAGAGGTTGAGCCTCTTGGAAGGCATGGGCAGCGAGTCTCCCTGGTCCATGTCCATGTCAACTGCACAAACATTGGTGGTTGCAATTAGAACAAAATGGAACACAGCAAGATGCTTCATTTTAGATGTAATTACAATGCAGAGCCAAAAATTTAGATACTTAACCTAATTATAAGGGTATGGCTACAGATCTATTCTAAATAAACACGTATGCTCCCAGCATGTACCATGAGCAATGCGCATTCTCTAAGTGTGCAGCATTTGGTGTGCTACCAAATAAGCATCACAAGCTAAACTCTCAGACAAAGCTTGATGACTTGCACCTGCTAAGTCATCTAGTTTATAAAAAGCAATGTTAAGGGGACCCCTCCTTTTGCCTTTGCCAACTGTCTGAAACCCTGCGCGTGTGCAGCAGCCATAAGCATACTTAAAAAATGTCAATAATCAATTTCACAACAATCTGTGGAGATTCATTCCGGTTTGCACAGCTGGATGAACAGCATTCAACGCAACATCACAATGGCACCCCCATATGGCTCACAGTCATGTCACTACCGCATGGCTGATAGGACCCAATTACTGCTGTTGTGTCATCTGGCTGTCTGCAGCATTTACAAAGCGCCAACTGGCAACTGCTCCTATAGGCACCCTATGTTGTGTCATGTAGCACAGCAGCCTGGAAGGTGTGCTTCTCTCCACACTCAACAGCTAGTGCTAAAAGCCTCTCAATAAGTTGGTATATCCGCTACTTTTTCGATACCGTGGTCTATATAGAAAATATTTTTCCAATCACTTATGGGACGACACCGCCTTAAGGGGGAATTTTCGAACCTCTTGCTCGAACTTAGTCAAACTTGCTGAGCTAGTTCATATCACTACTACAACCAGCGTTGTCAAATTTTGTTATTCTACTGAGGGGTTTTTTTGAACATTGCAGCTCTGAAAATAATGTAGGTGAACTTCAGTCCTTGAGTCCATTTTTCCCATTTCCTGTTTCTTTCAATAAATTGTCAGCTTTAGAAAACTACGGTTCCAATATTACTTGGATGATATAAATATTCTAGTGAGCTTTCTGGGGTAACATTTTAAGAGGAACACAGCTTTGCACTAGTTTGTTTATTTTTCCCTTTTTGTTTTTTTCTTTTTCCACTAATAAATTAGAAATGAGATACCACCGTCAATCTATATATATACATATATGACAGAATTATTGTACAGTAGAATCTCAATGATACGATTACGGCTGGTACGAATTTCGGGATGATACGAATTTTAAGAATGCTTTGAACGGACTACATTGTATAGAATACGTTAAGATTCGGGGTGATACGAAGAGTTTCTGAGCCCGCCGCGGTTGATACAAACGTGTAAACCAGTCGTGCATGCGAGCGGGCCGGCGCGGCTGGCCTCAAGAGGGTAACATAACCGACGTGGCCGCCACTAACTCCTCCCCCCCCCCCGTCGCGAATGATATGAACGAATGTTGTACAAACGCACAAAGCCACCGAGCAGCTCAGCGAAAGAGCTCACAGGGGAGAGGGTACCCACCGCGGTCGCTGCCTCTCCTCTCCAACCCTAAGAAGAAGTGTGTCGACTTAGCAAAAGAGCTAGGGTTGGCACCGTCGACGCTCTGCACCATTGTTGGGAAGCGAGATGTCATCTTGAAGAATGTGCAGCACTTCGGTGCGAACGCGAAGCAGGCTAAAACAGCGACCCATGTCAAGCTGGGAGAGGTTCTGCTGACTTGGTTCCGCAAAGTGACAGTGGCCGGCGTCAACGTGGACAGCAAGGTGCTATGTGAAAAAGCCGACACCGTCGCGCTTTCGCTTGGAATTGAAAATTTCCAAGGGGATGGCTGCACGGTTTAAGAAGTGGCACGGACTTGTCTACCGGGTCGTCTCAGGTGAAGGCAAGAAAGTGGACCAGTCAGCTGTAGATGAGTGGCAGAACACGCTGCCGGCCCTGATTCCGGAGTATGCGCCACGCGACATATTTAATGCCGATGAGGCGGGTCTCTTTTTCAACCTTCAACTGGAAAGAAGTTTGCGCGTAAAAGGCCAGGCATGCCAGGGCGGCCAGAAAAGCAAGGAGAGAGTAACAGTACTCTTTTGATGCAACTCGGATGGATCCGAGAAACTCCAGCTTACCGTCATCGGTAAGTCGAAGAAACCGAGGTGTTTCCGATCGGCGGAGCGTTTGCCTGTCTTTTACAAAGGTAACCGAAAGGCGTGGATGACTGGAGATTTTTTCCGCGAGTTTTTGACAAGCGATCGGAAAATGGCGTCAAGAAACCGGAAAATTTTGCTTTTCGTGGGCCAGTGCTCTGCCCACCCAAAGGAAATGACATTCAATAACGTGAAAGTCAGGTTCCTGCTGGCGAACACTACCAGCCATCTTCAGCCACTGGACGCTGGGATAATTAGAAATGTGAAACATCATTTCAAAGGACTTCTAGTGAGGCATCTGCTGGCGAAAATTGATCATAAAGAAGCAAACTTGCGGATCAGTCTCTTAGATGCTTTGCACTTTCTAGCCATGTCGTGGGATAGTGTAACTTCAGACACAATCTCGAACTGTTTTAGAAAGTGCGGATTTGCCATTGGACTTGCTGCGGCTTCGGCAGGAGATTGTCAAGAGCCTGATGAAGACCTCATGATTGATGGCTGGGACAATCTGGAAACTGAAGCTTCGGCTCGGGACTTCGTTACCGCGGATGACAACATCGCGACCTGTGGGCTGAGGTCTATTGAAGACTTGGTCAATGAAGCGAATGATTGCGAAAGTGAGCCTGACAGCGATGGTGACGCTGACGACGGGTGTGATCAGCCTCCCTCGACGGCAGATACTCTTCACGCTTTGGACGTTCTGCGCCGCACCGTAAGTGCCGGCAGCATGAGCGGCGAAACCGCGACACAGTTTTATGCCTTTCAGGCGGAGCTTGTCCGCGACATTAACAGCAAAAAAGTGCAGACAAGCATTACGGACTTTTTTGGCCGCAAGCAGTTCGCCATAATAAAGTTTGGCTCATTTTCAATTCATTCCCATGTGGAAGTTGACTTGTTTTGGATCATACGAATTCAGGATGATACGAATATTTTGTGTGCTCCCTTAGAATATGTATCATCGAGATTCTACTGTAAAGGATGGCAGAAATAAGCAAAATAGTTTCCTAGCTGTGTGTTCTGGACATTTCTAAAGCTACATAACAGACAAAATTAGGAAAATTATTGTTTTTCGTTTCCAGACTACATTTTTCTTAACAAGCATAGCTTCATCCCTGGTAAATAGGTTGCATAATGTTCTTCTTACTTATTCTAAACAATGAAATTTGACAGAGGTGTTCCTAGAAGTGATACAGACTAGCCTCGCAAGTTTCAAAGGAATTGAGCATGTGATTCAAACCTAACTCTGTGGGGTAGTCTCCACCTTCTGCTGCTGTCCAGTCACAAACAGTTCCGATAACAGCATGTGCATTTGTCACTCATAAGGTGACAGACAGTTGCCAGCTTTGTTTATTAAAGCGACAGTTGACAGCAATGCAAACGAGTTTCTATTTAATAAAAATTTTCGTTTTAGCCAAAGAACCGGTGATGGTTATTGACCTATGCAGTTGACAGCATCTGCATCGTTGTTACACATGCAAGTCAGATTAGCCAGTTTAAACTTATTAAACCGCAGTTTGAAGTTTCGTCTGCATTTGTCAGCAAAATGAATAGTTTTTTTTTTCTTCATTGCCATACTTTAGTCAGACAGTCCTCGCTTTTTGTAAACTCAGTCTGTTTAGCTTTGAAGCAATCGAGAGGACATTGCTCATCTTTAAAAGACACAACTTTCATAACCAATAGTCATGTCTTGTTTGGTGCATAATGACTGGGTCTGTGCGTTATTTCAACAGGTACAGTGGCAAAAGAAATGAAGAAATATGCAACTTTTAAGAGCGGAAAGAGGTGGCATAAGCCCCAATTGTTCCCACAATTTATTTTTCTCGTCTGGGATGTTGTCAAGATTTTTTTTTCCCTTCTCTTTGAGTTCGGCTCTTCAAATTACAATGAGGTCCCGCAGTGTGACGTGCGGAAGCAGGCTTCTGAAATCTCGGCAGCAGTCACGCCACAACAGTGCTCATGGGAGTACTGACGAACCATTATCTTTAACAAGCTTGACTTTGTCTGCCCATTTGTTAGTTTTTCTTCAAGTACCTTTTTCAAGACAAATGGAACAAAATTAATCCCCTACCTTGTACCGGTGCTGTTGCACAAATGTACTGTCATAACTTATTGAACACCTCAGCATTTTCTAATCAACAGACAGAAGCACCGAGTTTTCTTTTATGTCGACTGCGAGCAAAATCATTCATAGAAAAAAAAAAAAAAAAAAAAAAAAACTTTAAACCTAGAAGGACCATGCTTTTATCAACAAAAGGCATAAATATGCACACGATCAAGCTGGAATATGGCATCAACCTCCTAAATTTTGCCATTAGAAAGGGAAGAAAGCAGGCAAGAATAACAAACCTAAGGAAAAATGAGACATAAGCATCTAGTGGCTAAAGAAAAATGAGACGTAAGCATCTAGTGGCCACATCAGCACCAGATCAGTGTGGCTAGCTGCAGAAGCAGGCCACCCTTGCACCAAGGGCTCCAGGGTTGCCAGTCAATGAAGCGGTCAAGCGCCACTAGTTCTGTAAGGCCCAATGAGAAAGCGTTGCTGCTAAAGCCAGGTCAGCAGAGCAGACTTGCTTAGTAGAGATGACTTTGTTTAGCGGCAGGCACGCTAACGAAGCAGCAGTGTAGAAAATTGCTATCACCTGTAGAACCTTAGGAAGAATATGACACAAGTGTTCAGCAGTTTTGTCACCACCAGATACCGTTGCAGATAGCCGCAGCAGTTGCTTATGAAGACCATTCTTGAGCTGGGGGCTCTACGGTTGCCAGTATAAATTTAGAGGTCGAACAGTGGTAGTGATGCAAGGTCTAACACAAAGTGTCACACCAAAATGCTGGGGCCTGCTCAGCAGACATGGTACCATTCAGCCAAGTGCATGTCAACATTGTGGCAATGTCAGAAACTGCCATCGCATGTAGCACCTCAGAAAGAATGAGATGTTAGCATTCAGTTGCCATGTCGGTGCCAGATCTCCAAGTAAATTTCCTTGTGCTAGCAGAAAATTAAATAAATGATATAAGAAACTGACATTAGACAGCAGAATGCTATGACAGGTAAACCATTTCAGCCAAGTAGAATCATAGTCGTAAGCATGTCACGCCGTTTGTGTCAGCAAAGGACTGCTGTGCACCAAAAAAATAAATAAGCAACGCAGACAACCTGGGTTATGATGTGGATAAATACAGGCAGCTTAGGCATTATATAAAACCTCTCAGGTTTCATACGTCAATAAAATGGCAAAGCATTCTGGACAGTTATGCAACCGAATGACACAGACAGAAACAGACAAAAGGCATCAGACAACTACTGTCAAACAAACATCACTACACTGCAAAACAATAATACTCACATTTTCGTTTTACAGGGAACTGGCTTGGCCTAAGAGTGATAGGGCTTTGACTTCTTCTAGGGCAAGAGGGAAGAGAAAAAGCAGGAAAAGAGTGAGCATTACAAAACGAAACTGCAAAATGGAACACAAAGATCAACCAACACTGCAAAAATTGAAAACCAGTGTCAGCCAACAAGACTACCTATGTCCCAAGCAAAACTACTGCTTAAGAGAGTAAGTAGCCTTAATAAGGATATCACTACACCGCAAACTACAGATTTCAATGAAACAAAGTTTTGCAGTTAGAAACCTACAGCAATGAATTCGGTGGAAATTCGTCGTAAAGACGTCTCTCCTCCAGTCAATACCAAATAAAATGAAATCAGGCCTGCACCTTGTTAGTTTTCCATCTCACGTGTGCCTCGTGTGAAAGGGTTGTGAGCGTCAGCAGTAAAGTGCGAGATGAGCTTCACAGCTGATGGGTACACTGAAGGGACTAGTAACCTTCCCAGTCCGCTTAATGAGCTTCGGGAGTCTATAAACAAGATAGAAGTGCCAAACTGCCTTCAAGAACAAGCTGCATGCCACACTTGAGGCACCAATTTCGGAAAAGGAGGGCAACGGCTAGACTGGCAGGTTGCACTGATACTTGTTCCAGCCTCACCTGTACTAGCCCAGGTGGCACAGCAGGTAGTATGCTTGCCATGTCTGCCTATTACCACTATGTCTTCTAGCTGTGTGGCACCCATCTTGATTGAAGCTCTACATTGTGCAATTCAGTATGTGCACCACGCTTCCGTGATACAATTTTTTTCTCGGGATTATTTCCAGTTGCCACTGGAATGTCGTTACACTAATGCTTCATAGAATCTGTTTTTCTACTGTGAAGTAAAAAATGCATGGTATTCCAAGGAAGTTCGTAACAACAAGGTTTAACCGAACTATGCAACATAACATGCCACAAACCAGACAAGATCAAAGCGGCTCAGAGGAGGGCTCCGGAAACTTCAACCACCTGGGGTTGTTCAATGTGCACTGAGAGTGCACAGTGCATGCTAAAGGACACCAGGTAGTCGAAATTTCCACAGCCCTCCACTAAGGCGTCCCTCATAGCCTGAGCTGCTTTGGGACGTTAAGCCCTACCAAAGCAGGCAAGATTTCAATTGATCCTTGTTTGTACCTGTGTAATCTGAGAGGCCATGATGCCACACTGAACTCTGGGGAGTACAAACATGTCAGCTGTTGTTGCATTCTCACTTCCTCAGTTGCCACTCTGACTGCTAGGCTAGGTTGCCAAAGAGAATACCTAAATAGCTAGTGATACTCCTGATTTTTGAAGACGCAGTATCATGAAACCACTTTCTGTTAACCTGACTGAAAAATAAAGGCAGTGGGTGAACGAGTTTTAAGCTTCAATAAAACAAACCAAAATGCTCCCTCACTTTGAGTAAGAACTAAGACATTATTTTTACCTTCCTAAAGTGAGGCTCAAATCTAATAATGTCTTCTTGCCCAACCAACATGGCTTTAGAAAAGGCCTTTCTTGCGAGTCACAGCTTTTCGAATTCACTACTGACCTTCATTCCAATATGAACAACAACTTACAAATTGACTGCGCCTTTCTTGACTTCTCAAAAAGGGTTGGATCGCATAGCACACTGTCGTCTAATATCGAAGATTTCTGCTCTTAGCTTAGATTCTCTAACTTTGTCATTGATTCGCAACTTCCTTTCTAATCGCCAGCAATTCACAGTTGTTAATCATTATTCCTCTCCTCTCTCAGATGTTACGTCGGGTGTACCGCAAGGAAGTGTCCTTGGTCCGTTACTCTTTTTAATTTATATCAACGACTTACCGAACAACATTTCATCCAAAATGCGAATATTTGCTGATGACTGCATTATATATAGAGTAATAGAAAGTACTGGTGACCATAGCGCACTTTAATCCGACTTGGATATCATTAACAATTGGTGTAACACATGGCTAATGACCTTGAATGTCTCCAAGTGTAACATAATCTCTTTTACTCGTAAGCCAGCTACTTCTCACTTTCCTTACACCATTAGTAACAACATATTGGCGCGGAAAAATGAATATAAATACTTAGGTGTTCACCTAACACCGAATCTCTCGTGGGCGAATCACATAATTACCATTTCAGCTAAAGCTTCCCGGTCTTTAGGCTTCTTGCACCGCAACTTACATAGCGCTCATTCCAATGTGCGTAAACAAGCCTATTTTACATTTGTTAGATCTCAACTAGAATACTTCTCTTCCATTTGGTCTCCCCATCAAAAATACTTAGTCGATATAATAGAATCAATCCAAAACAGGGCCAGTCGTTTCATTACACGGAATTATAGTTATCATTCAAGCGTAACACAAATAAAGCTGGAACTTTTGCTCCCTCCGTTAAGGGGAGACCCTGGTCTTAAGACAATATTTTTTATTTACTGGTAGATTTTGATGAAATTTGCACCATTTATGCAGCTTTTTGTGCTGATTTCAAATATGCACATTAATTTTATGTAAGCCATTTAGTTCTGAAGATATTGAGCACTTTCTGTTCTTTGCTTGGAGGTGAGCTGTCAGTAAAACTACAGGAATTATAATAAAAAACTGACATATCAAATCAATTTAGAACACACAGAGAATGCAAAAATCAAGATTGAATGTCCTGGTTCAATTTTAACCAAGGTTACAGCTTGTCAAAGTTCAGAGACCAAAAAGCCACCTTGACACTCCAGAAAACATGAAATTTTTAAAAACTTTCCTCATTAAATACCACAAATTCATTTATATTTTTGCACTGTACATGAGTTTACCTTTCTGGTGCAAAAGGAATTATAGCAATATCATAAGTAGAACTAGAGATATCGCACCTCCAAACATGTACCGTCCTCAATATTTTGATTTTGAGAAATTGAGGAGAAACGTGTTGATAAATTTTTGAAGCACCAAGGCTAACAGTAACTCATTAAAGTTGGTTCTGACTAGCTCCTGATGCCAATGCATCATTTCCCATCGGTATAATTCGCCCTCAAAGAATGAAATTACCGGAAAACGGAACGCATTGTCCGGAGGCCGCCACCAAGACGAGTGCATTTGCATCGTCACCTCCGCAATAGTTGGTGCCAAGTTCTGGCGCGCGATCGCCATTCTCACGTTCATGCAGTAAACGCAATCGGCCTGCAACTAGTGATAAGCGACCGTTGCTCGTCTTGCACCGCGTACCATTCAGAAGAAAGTTTATTTCGACAAGATTTGGGATTCCGCGCAATCTTCTCTATGTTCCGCGTGTCGCGGGACGCCGCTTCGCGACTGCCGCTGCGGTTGGTAGCGGCACTGCCTCACAGGGCGATCTATCCTGGCGTTGCAAGCTGCACTTGCTCATCTGCACCCTCACGGCTCCGTACGCGGCAGATCGTGCTGCTCCTCGCTATCGCACTGAGCACGATCGGCTATGCTACGCCGTTATCAGGCCATCGCGGACTCTATGCGGAGTGTCGGCGCTTCGTCATTGATTGCAGATAACCAGATGCGGCGATGCAGCGTCCCCGGCGCGCTTATCTCCTCTCGCTACTTTTTTTTTGGCTAATAACGAAGCGTGAATCTCAATATTGCGCATTTCGTGTTGTGGTTACGATGAGGGAACGGCGCTAGGCCGACTCGGCCTAAAGGAGAGACCTTTTCAAAATGGCGCCGGACCGCGAGCAGTCGACGCCGCCAGCCAACCAAAGCTCGCCTTTTGCTCACGTGCGGTGGGAGTCCAATAGCAGGGCGTGTTTCACGCAATTTTGTTCCTTTGTTTTCCGCTTCGGTGGGCTCGCTCATGGTCGCCAACCGAGATATAGGAATGGCCTGAATCGCGATCTTTCGAACGACACCAAGATTATGCCCGCGGATCACGTATTTCGCGAACTGCGGGAGATCGAAATTCGGCGCGATTTGACCTCAGTTTAAAGAGCCACACGCGCAGATTCTCGTCTTTGGAACGCTGTAACACGCAAATTAGGCGATATTTTTCAACGAAACTTCGGAGATAGCTGCGGAAAGATCTCAGAATCGCGAAAACAAGAAGATTGAAAATCCGATTTTCTGACTGATTTTCCGCTGCAAAGACCCGGGTCCCCCCTTAAGACTGCGTCGAGATATTGCCCTTCTATCTCTATTTCACAAATTAATCCATGCCACTTATTCCCCGTTATCGCACCTGCAACGACCCTCTTATTCGTCAACCAGATCCCACTCTAACTACAGTTTTACACGCATTTATGGCAGTACTCATGCCTTTAACTTTTTGGCCCTGCCACGTGTTATATGCCTGTGGAATGACCTCCCAAACCACATCGCCTCTCAGCGCAATCGTGAAATTTTCCATGATCATCTAGTCAAACATTTCATCGACAACTGTACTTAGGATGTTCTCATCTGTATCAGGGAGCCATGACTTTGTTTTCACTTTATTTCCCTGTCTTATCACATGTGGTTGCTACGTTGTTACTATTTTTTATTTTCCCATCTGAAAGATATGCATCTATTTTTCTGCCAGGTTACTTTATATGTATGCTTTCTTGTTTAATTATTTTGTTCATGTTGGGCTTTTTCTTTTGCGTGGTTGTTATATTTGCAATGATTGCTTAATATATTTTCGTATTTAACACTGTTCATTCCTGCTGATTTTGCTGCTTTCTTAGGCACTATTATATGTATCTATACTTCTTCTTGTACCCCCCTTGCACAATGCCTCCCTGGAGGCCTGTAAGGTATTGTAAATAAATAAATAAATAAATGTCTACATAACAGGCATTAGGAATGGCCCGGCAAACTTTATTTGGCGTCTTATTTTCAGAACATGAAATTTAGCATTCCAGTTTCACTGTTGACGCCATAACAAAGCCTATGGCAGTAACACAAACCTTGTGGCAAATGCTTTCCTGGTAGGACTGGGGCTTGGACTAGGTGAAAATGCCTGCTTGTTTGATGCGCACATCGATGGCGAAAAACACTGCTGCAAAGTGAAAGGAAAAATACATAGTTACTTTCGTTTCAGCACTGACACAATACACATTTCTTTCTCCCCCCACGTGGAGAAAGAAAAAATTTCACATACAATCAATGCAATTCCTGTTCCCACCCCATCCGGAGCAGCCGCAGCCGCAGCCGCTGATGTGTTCAACCACCTGGCAATCAATCATGTTGCAGCATGCCGTGCTCACTTCTCCACTCTCCTGATTCAATAAAACAATCATAGTGTCCCACTCTGCACCCTCTACACATTAAACTGCTTCATTCTCCTTATTTAAAAAGAGAACCAGAACAAGAATATGCCATTGATGATCTTCTTTGCCGTACCCCCTAGCGTTCATTCTGAAGCCCAGCAGCTCTGTCCTGTAGAAACCCATTAACACTGCCAATAAAAAAGAAAGCCAATAAAAGGGATGTGAAGGTAGGCTTATTGACCTTGCCAGCTCGTGTCGGTGAGGGTGAATTGCAGATACCCGGCGGTGGTGTGAATATGTGCAGGGGATCGGTGAGCGACCGCGGCCGTTTGCTTGTCTCTCCGAGGCAGCCATCTCCCTGCAGACAGCGAACGGCTTTACTGACAGCCCTGCCACTGCTTATAGAAAACTGTGCATTCACAGTGCATGAGAAAACACTGCAGTGTCAGAAAAGAGGGTGAAAAAAAAGTCTGCCGGCATAAATTTGCTTTAGCCTTCTAGAGCACGTTTTTTGGATTCTTAGTTAATTAGTGACACCAAATCTGAATGCTTTCTGTCATGAATATCTATCTTA
Source organism: Amblyomma maculatum (assembly GCF_055883805.1). Classification (NCBI taxonomy): domain Eukaryota; kingdom Metazoa; phylum Arthropoda; class Arachnida; order Ixodida; family Ixodidae; genus Amblyomma; species Amblyomma maculatum. The sequence goes on from NC_139345.1 coordinate 101,124,632, forward strand.
ATGTAAAAAACAAAAACAAAATAAATAGCAACACCGAGAGTGAACACTCAAGGTAAATGCTGTGAATGATGCTAAGAAGCAATTCACTGCAGTTCTCATGTCCTTCAAAGAGCAAAAGCTCCTTGCTTATCATTGATATGTAGGGGAGTAGAAATACTCCAAATTTTGAACAGTTTAAAAGTAGCATTTGCCATTTGATTCGATTCACACTGCACTTTCACAAACTGAGCTATCTGAACTTTCTGAACGTTTCAATTCCTGTTTCCTTATTTAAGGTCTGGTAGGCTTTAAAGGAATAGTAAATAATGCTTATTATGAGTGAAAATAAAATTGTTTGCAATAATTTTTGTTTTCAAATTTGCTTTGCACAAAAAATATTGATATTAACATACAACTTTTAAATCAGCTTTCTTTCTGTTCATGTTTTGCAGAGTATTTAGCTTGTAGTTTAATCTAACAGTATTCGAAAAATATGTTTCTATTTGCACCATGTCTTTGATATCCAAATTCACTTTGCACCCAGAAATTTGCTATTTGCACAGATCTAATGGGCACCGAGATGGGTTAAACAAATTCCCTCGAAAATAAGATTACCAGATGAATGATTTTGACATATCAGTACACTTGACACAACATTTCGGGCAATTTATTGGGTATATGTGTCTTAAAACTCCTGGCAATCTGAGTTCCGGTAATATGGGGCAGCAGGACAGTGTTAAATTTATTCCTTATAATAAATGCATGTCATTAGCCCGAGTATGGCCACCATGGAACAAAGACCTACCCCATTGATCTCCATTAAACTTTGCTGTGTGCCACCGGAGGCCACCCTATTGCCATAAACTTTCTAATCTCATTACATGACTGTCTGTCGCCCCTACTAAGCTTGCCTTCTCTAGGAATCCACTCCATTACACTAAGCGAAAATCAATCAAAAGCCCAACACAAACAATATATTCCAATTTCGTTTTCTTGATCTGAGCTAGGGTATCATAACTGACACTATTTGCCTGACTCATACTGCTTTTTTTGTTTTGTTTGTTTGTTTGTTGGGCAGGATTCAAATGGGGGGGATGTGGGGAGAAGGCATCAGCCTAGCCCTCACTACCACGCCAGGGTCATAGGCTCCCGGGTAGAAGTCTCCCTCAAGTGAATGACCTTTTAACATTAGCCGCATCGTTTCCCTTTCCATAGTCCACTGCACCATCCTAAATCTGATTTCAAGTCTTTCACTGGCCTCCAAGATGCTGTCCCAAAAGTGTGTACTGACAAGACACAACAGCTACAAACTCTCTTTTTGAGGGATACTGCTAAGTTGCTATTTTATTATCAAACTATTGCTTACACGTGCATAGTGCAGGTAAATGAGAGGAAATAAAAGAATGAAAGGAATGGCCGAAGTCCATTCTACCCTGGCAGGATTTGTCAAAAAAATATATTTTGATAACACCAAAAAGTTGCACATATACTACGATCATCAGTGGGAGCTCATTTCTTTCTCCCTTCATACGAAACTACTAAGAGGAAACAGGAAGAAGCAACAAATTACATACCAATGTGAGGTCATCCCAGGATTGTGATATTTGTAGTTTAGACTGCACCTCCCTGAATGCAGCAGGAGAAAAGATAAAAACTAAGCATGCTGACAAAGAGATGAGATAAACTGAGATGCTCTTTCTTCTAAGGAGCAATTTTCGTAAAATATATTCAGCCCTACTAGCTAGTAAATAAAGCCGCATGTATGACCATTGGCCACAGCAAACATGTATCCATTTTCTATGTTCTATCACTGCAGAAGCATACTATCAAAAACAAAAACTTCACTCAGTGAAATCAGTACGACATCAGATCAGGTTTAAAAGATAAATAAAACTATTCATGCGGTGTTCAGCAAGTTGATGATGTAAATGAGTTTCCAAACTGCACTTGACGAAATACCTTTTCTTGAGATTGGACGGTGTCAGCTCGCAATGGGAGCAGAGACCCTAAAAATTTGCTCATCAACTTGCAAGTAAGCGCAAAAATTTGTCTTTCAGTGAGTCAACACACACCGACAGCAGAGAAATCTATAATTTCAGAAATTTCTCTTCACAAGAGGTAGTTAGCTTATATACGACAACACACATTAATCACATGCTGAGGTTTTTTTCTCATTTTTCATTGAGCCCCTTGGTTGCTGAAGTACATGCGCTACACGAAGACGCAATAAATAAATGTAAATAAAATAAGTAAATAAATGCGCAGTTCATCATTCATACTTTTCATGTGCAGTTTCTCTGATCATGACATCCATGCCCTCTTCATGTTTGATCTGGCTCACCCGGGACGGCACAGCAGCAAGCGGTGACTGCAAATTGGAGAAAAGGTTGAGTAGACTGTTGCTTTCTACTGGTGATAAATAAAACTCCAACGAAACCGGCCTTTACAGCCCCCTGACTCCAAACAGTGCCTGCATCGCCGATAGCTTTGAACATTTCACCTGTACTCTGTTTCATAAATAATGTGCAACACTAAGCAAGCTAGATAAGTATAGTGCACCCGCTAAAACATGCCACTCCACCATGTCTCTCTTGCACTTTGCTAAGTCTCGGCAATGGTTCTGTGAAAACAAGGAGAGGTATAAGATGATACTCTGGGTAGTGAAAATCATGGTCAAAACAGCCAAGCATTCATTTGCTGAGTCCTTGTGGATTACAATTTTTGTCACGGTGAACTACTTTTTTGGCATGAAGCAAATGGGATAGCCAGCCCCATATCCCTTTGCCCGTAGCCCATACAAGTCATGGTACTTAAGCTTTGCTGGAACAAACTGCGTTCATGTCTACTCTGAGGGGGACGATCTTCATTCCCTTTAAAGTTGGCTTTCCCCCGTGGTAGTTACTATAGCAATCACGAGATGGTGGCGGCGTAGATAACGTTAACAATAATTATCGAGAGATGGCACCAGCATCGTGGCAGCACAAGCGCCACCCCTGGCCTTGTGACAGCGCATGCAGAAAAGTCAGGGTTTGGCATCAGGAACGCATCACTCACGACGTCGCCGCCTTGCGCGACTTTTCCCGCCTGGTCGCCCTATTCGGCCTCGGAGTTTATCCCCTGCCATAGCGTGGGCAAACATTTGCCCATAACCCTGCTGATGAGTCGGACGACCTAGATTCATTAGTGTGCTATTGCAAGCTGGCGTTGTTGTTATTGCAGCAATAAATGCCTGTTTGTTGTCAGCACGTGTTTTTTCCTTGTTTCCAACAGCACGGCCCGTAGTGGTCGGCGCGTGCTCGGTAGCGCACGCAATCACTGGATGGGGTCAGCAGTTTGGACTGTCAGCCGCGATTAAGCGGGGAAAACATATTTATCCCCCTATTAAAACCCCACAACTCTAAACATATGGCTAATTATGTTTCAGGTGTGGATGTAGCCAGCATAAACAGGCATGCAAGCTCTGGTAGCGTTGCTCGCTACGTAAAAAACACAGTGTATGAGCAAAATATATGATACATCTGAAGTTGTGTTGTGTTTGGCTTTATGGCACAAAGCATCTAGGGCAATTATGCACCAAACGCAAGGTTGGGGAAACATCTGAAGTGTAAATAAGATTCTCTGTATGACAGAGAAGAGGTAATAATCCATTAATGATCAAGCTGCACTGTTTGGAATAAAAAGCTCACTCTCTTTACTTTTACTACACTTTTTATATATTTCATACCATGCTTCAATCAGAGAGTAGGCCATAAAAGAATTGTGCCAGGAATATGGATGCATGGAAATGCTGCACAGTTCACCAAGCATGGTTCCTAATTCATACTGCAAGGCTCATATGTGCAAGTGGATGGACTACAGTGACAGGCAGGACTTACCGAGGGTGAATGGTTGGGGCTGAAACTAGCACTGAAGCGTCGTGTCCGTGGGATGCTCAGCACCAGTGGGGAAAGCGCCTCCCTGTTGTAAACAATGAAGCTTAAATTATCCTCCCTGAAGTTTAATGTACTGAATCGAATTGTGGGGGTCAACGACCTGAAACGACACATGGGCTATGAAGGATGTTGTAGTAGAGGGCTCCAGATTACTGATGTCAGTACAAAGTAAAGACCTCCACCAAGGTGTTCCTCACAGCCCAATGTGAATGCCAGTAAAAGATAGTGTCCATGCAGGATCAAAAGATGTCAAATTTTGTACGTATAACCAGAGTACAGTGATATTTGGTCTCTGTTACAGGCCTTTCACATCTGTGATGCTTTTCTTTTTGAGGCACATGCTGACACCCAGCAATAGAGGGCAGCAAATAAATTACTACTGATGAGTAGCTTTCATCAATGATGTGGCCACTGGCAGGAGATGTGAATATGTACAATGCAGAACATGTTGCAATTCATCAGCATCAATCAATGTTATAAAACAAGGCTAGTCTAAGATGGCAGTAATCCACCTTCCCTTGTGACATAAGCATTCCCTATGCAGGTTTTTGATTGTTAAACCTTCGCAGCACAAAAGAAATTCAATAATAAAGATTTCATTTGCAGGCTTTGCAATCTGCACTACTTTTCATGACAGAATTATGTGGGTGAAATTCCTTGAACAAGATGTGGCATGACTGTAAGCACCATACAAAAATAAAATGTTCGTCCAACAGAAATGCAGTCAGTTTAACTTTGACTTTTCTGAAAAGCATGCTTTATATGCCAGAAGGCACCACATAACAATCCGACAAAGCCAAAAAGGACTCATAAAACCATCTACATGATGAAGTAATGCTCACTCAACACTTCCCTCCTGCTTCAAATAGGGTTTACTGGAGAGAAAGACATCAGTAATCAACTCACTTGACATAACCACGTTTCATATTTAGTCACAGGGGTAGTGCTACACAGAAAACACAAGTGAAACTGCTGCCTACAGTTGGCAAGGAGCATTCGCACACTCTAAGAACTTTTCCTAAAGTGACGCAAAGGCAAGTTTTCCTGTTAGGCTACCCAGCAATGGCAAAACAAATGACATTTGGGACAGCTGAGATGTCACCAGGAAAATTTTGCACAATGGAGAGAGTGCTAGGAGAATGTTATCATCAATAAATAGAAACCGGGGCAAAGTATTCATTGCTGTATGGGTCAGGAATGTATCAAATAGATCCCTTGGGATTACCGGATATTTGGGAGCAGCCAGCTTATACACTTGGTATGATGCTACAAAGTATTTATGCTTGTTTACTTTTAAAATTAATCTCTCCTTTGCGAGGAAAAAAAAAAAAGGGTAAAGTCTTACACGTTCAAAACATAAAATCATTCACAAGCTAATAAAAAGAAGCTTTGACATCCCTTTGCAACATTACATACCTGTCTGTGACAGTCCAGCACACAAAAAGAAGGTGTTAATTTGGGATATAACGCAAGCCATATAATTCCTGCTACCTAAGAAAGCATCACACTCCAAAGCATCAGGGTAGGCATGCCAAAAAAACAAAATATTTGTAAAGGACAGAAAACAATAAAAATCTAAACAAAGTGAGCAGCATAATTGTATAGCCCATACAGAACAGTGAAATGACCATCACTGCACAAGAGTTTTACTCCCTTTATACTACAGCTACTTCTGTCCCTTCATACTATTACTGCAAATTCTAAACAACTTGAATTTTTAATATTTTTAACAACTTAAGCGCTTTATTATTTTTGAAATTTCTAACCAAGACTGCTTATTTTTCAATTTTTACTGCTGATTTCAATTAGTATTGCAGTAAAAAGGAAGTATCCAACACTACAAAAATATCTGAACCAGAAGCTAAGTGAAATTAGCAAAAGGAAGTTTATTGCGAACTCATGCTCTTCTGAGCTGCCTTCCTCTACATCGAAAGAACTCTCATATCAATGATATCACAATCGCCTTTACTTTTTGAAATAATGTTAAAATCAATGTCTGAATTACCAGCTTTGAATGATGAGGACGGCAATGAAGAAAAGCTTCTTTTTCGTGATGACAGGCCAGCAATGCATGCATCGCCTGCCCCAGACGCAATTTTTCTTATCAAGGCTGCTGTATAACAAAGCTTTCAAGTGACAGAACAAAAAGCAATTAACAGGTCAGTGGTGTCATCTTTTGAGTGGCACACGACCTAAGCCACAGACGAGCGCTGCTCACCTAAAAGACAAAAGTTGGGAGCTACCAAGCGAGGATGAGCTACATTTGTCCAAAACGATTTAAGGACAGCTTTACAAGGACAAGGTCTGCTTGTCCAAAGCGCTTAAGGGGCTAATGAACTTCACGTCAACACGCGTCACTAGCTTCAGCAGTCGAGTGCCCTAATCACGCAGTCACAGTGGCGGGGCCTGCAATGGCTGAGGTAATACAAGGGCTATCTTCATTCTTGTAATGCCAAGCTAAGCCCTTACAAGATTTCCCATTTTAAAGGAGAATAGACACTTAATTTTTCGTTTTGTGTGTTATTCGTTATAACAATACATTAAGACATTACCATAGCGCGATGACCATCCGGTATTCACCTACAACTGCTAGCTAATATATAATGGCTGTCTTTTCACACCTGTTTCAGCTCCAGCTTCAACAGCCAAGCGACGGCTATGACATCAAAGTTCCGGATATGTTAAGTGAGGGATGAAAAAATCCGTGATATAATTGTTCCACCATAGTTTTGATTCACGAAAATGAAGAAGGCCTTCCTTGAGAACAGAAATCACAAAGAGCAAAAAGAAGTTATCATATTTCTTATGTCTCAAATTGGAACTTTGACGTCGTAGCCATCATTCAGCTGTTGAAACTGAAAATAAAACAGCCGAGGAAAAAATTTCAGTTATAAATTACTTAGCAGTCGTAAGTGACCACCGTGTAGTTATCAATGTACAGTAATGCCTTATGCATCATTAACAAGCAAAAAATATACACCCAAAACTTTGTGTCTCCACTCCTTTCCTCTTGCACACGAGTAACTTTGCTCTCCCACATCATAAACACATTTAACATATAATGATCAAAATTGTAAACAGTAATGAGTTTATTACAAGCTATGCACTCAACGAAAGGAAAAGTCATTGCTTAAGAGCAGCAATTTTTGCCAGGATCCATCACCTACACCACCAAATATGATGCAAGCACACCAACACCTTTCGAGCCCACCTGAATGTTGGCGTGTTTCCCAAGACGTTGATCATGGGTGCACTCGAGGAGCGTTTCAGGTTAGAGCCCGTGCCCATGGGCGGCGGTGGGTCTACATCCATTTTGCTGCAGGTGTGGAGTTACGCAGCAGACATCCTTTGCACTTCAACCCACTTGCCTGCGATAAAAAAAGAGAAAAGAAAAAGAAAATAAAAAATATGTGCATGAGTCCGTGCAGTACCCGACAGCCATATAGTTAAAAAAATTCAGGCACATTTTTAGACAGCAGACTTCACAGAGGCCCTAACCGGGGCCAGATAAATATGTAGACAACTCTATTGATAATTTGGACTCAAGAAGGTATTCAAAGTTTGTTTGAATTATACTGACTTCAACTTTTAATACAGCTAGTGCTGACTGGACCAAATTAAAGCTAGTTTAAATTAATAAGTATTTCTTTATTTTGCAGGGGTGCATAAAAACATAAGGGCACTTGCTATTTGCTAGCAAGTGGACAGTACGCCATCACCAGTACACAACCTGTGCGCCATAATAGTATTTTATTTGGTGCAAACAACTGCTACTTTAGAGCACATGCCAAGATGCAAGAACAAATGCTAAACGGTTTGGCTTTATGGGGTTACCATTCCAGAGACTCAGCAATAAAAGACGCCATAGTGAACAGCTGCAGGTTTCGGCCAGCTGGGCTTCTTTAACATGCAACTGACATCATATTGTATGTGCCTTGCGATTAACCTCAATGATGACAAACAGAGGAACGGTATCACCATTAAACCTGCTAACTTTTCAGCAAGGCCAGCATTTCATTTGCCTCTGAACAATTATGGGTAATTGCACAATTTAATTTAGTCTCGATGTCAAAGCACATTTATTATGACAGCAAAAGGTGCCGATGACATATTGAAATGCACATACACAAGTCTGCTTCCCTTTACAACGTTTAGTGACTCTTTGTGCAGCTTCCACCTCTCTGTTATCTCACAAATCACAAGCTAGGATCTAAAATGACAGCTCACTCCTATCCCTTTTCTTTTTTGCTGCTGCAATGGCTGTCAAATAAACAGCTTTCATTATAACAGTATATAAAATGCCACAGAACTGCGAGTCACACAGACCCTTACACAGCCCGCAAACACAGCGCTTTACTGCAGGAACTGTTTGGAAGCTAGCACATAAATGATCCATAAAATTTACAGAATTATATTAAAGGGCGCAAATGGAAACAAGGACGAAGAATTTTATAAATACTCTTTCCAAGTTCGTGTGATAACTTGCAGCGAGCTCCGAATCAATAATAAGCAGCCTGACACTGCTCGAATTAGTAACAGTGGCACGTATTGAAATGAGATTGGCGCAAAATATGGGTACCAGTGACATGATGGAAATTGTACGCGCATTAACGGCGTCACTGCACGCAAGACTCAGAGGGTTTAACAAGGTATAACTAATCATAGCGGTGATGTTGAACATTGTGCGCGATCCGTCAACGAATCTCCATCTGCGAATATCACCTAAGCGAAGGGGCGCGCTACCCCACTTCAGGCTCGCGCACGGGATTGTCACATGGCCGTGGATGACAGAAAGAAAAAAATAACGTGATTGCGAACAACGCTTCGCCATATTGATGCTGCTGTCGTTGACCAAGCCACTACCAAGTTAAGAAAGCTATTATAAACGCGCCTTTCTGCCCGTAAGGTCAGCAAATACGCGCGCTGCTTGATTTCTGATGTATTCAACTACTCGCAAATAAAATACAAAATACGAACCAATTGATAAGAAAACGTAAAAAAAGAAGAAAACGTTGAAAAGTATGGAACAGAGAAGACAGAATCACTCTGAGCACACCACCTTTTCAAGGGCCGCCGAATGCCGAATACGTGAACACTTCACAACTTGCAGCACTTCTATGCACTTACACAATAGTTTATAGATTCGGCTTAACAGCAAGTAAACAGGACGGAAACAGGTGCGAAACGTGGTAATAATGGGCGGCTATCTAGAAACGATTTGCCGTCAACCGTTTACCAAACCTAGGCGCCCCGGAGGCGAAAGGCTGCGCGAGTGGAAAGCGGTGAAATAGACAAACCCCCTCCGATCAACGGAACACCATCTGTTCTTTCCTCGTCCTCCGGTGTTTCTCGATCGTCCATCAATGTACTTCAACGTGGAAGGGGCAGTGATTGTAAAAAATGAGCGATGAGATCTAGTGATTAGTATATTTCTCCTCCAGTTATCAAATCTCAACAACAGTCGTCTTGTATCGAGTTTCAAGTTTTGGTTCGGAGGAACAACGAGCGCGATCGGAGCCGCTATGATCGTCAAATGAAGCTTTTGCCCTCCACCGAAAAAAAAAAAAAAGAAAAGACGGGCAGAAAGAGGTGAATAAAGCTAAACTCGAAGTAAACTGAGGTTGTACTCACAGCCACCGACCCTTGTAACAGGCCCTTTTTACTTTATTATGGCACACGCAAAAACCAAATGAAAAAAACAAAACAAAAAAACGCAGCAACCGGACCGGATATGTAACAGAAGTGCTCATTGGTTACGGCCGTCTCCAGCGCTTCTAACGGCCAATGATCATTGCTGTAACAACATCATCAAAATAACTCCCCATTATGCCGTGAAACGAACCTCTACTGCCACTCGTTGGGGCGATCAAACAGTTCAGTTACTCAGAACACACAACGAACAGCCTCATTCGCTTTCAGGAAGCAGGGTTTTAGGCAGCACTTTGAACCTGCACTTCAGCGCACGCATCGTTCCTCATAACGGTTAAAAAGAAAAAAGAACTATGATTTACCGTTCGAGCAGTCCTTCGCAAGAACCTTGCTTGTCTTCAGTGCGCGAGTGGTAGAAATAGTTGACAAAAAAGAAAAAAAAAAGGAGCTTGAATCACGTGGCTAAGGCACTGAGGTTTCGCCCTACAGATGCCTCTCTGTACCCTCCCAAATTTGCCCTTCACTTCGCTCTTTTTTGTCTGACTGGCGTTAGGATTAGTGATTGTTTTTAAAAGCACTAATTTTAGCTCTAATGAGAATGGAGTAACCAAAGCAACTCAACAGTTTGCCGAAAATCAAAACATTTTTCGATTTTCCGTTTAAGCGTCTTTGTCTTTCATAGACCCACACGGTTAACAGCTGATTGGGCTAGGGGCGCCCTTGACGTAGTTTGCACTGAGGTTTGCACGCACGCACAGTTTGCACACTTGTCCAAGCGATGCGAAAGTAAAACGACGTGGTGCTATCTTTTGCACGGTATTATGGCTGAAGGTATGCTTTATGTATACATCTCCGTATGTGACATACAGCGCTTATCATGTGCAGCGCGTGTAATTGCTTTGATTTGAAATACGTTTTGGACTATCTACGTTTTCACGAAGCGCGATCACTTCCCTCCTGTGGCGATCGCACGCATTTGAGACCGCGGCGTTCAATTGTGTTTTGCAACCAGTGAGGCTAACTTCGCTTTAGCAATACATAGACGCTTTAGCAAGCTCGCGCGTGCGAGCGCAAAAGCACACGCCTGGTAAAATAGCAAGAAATTCACGATTAGAGCAGAAAGAAGCACTGGAAGCTTTGTGTGCAATAGAAAGTCCGTCTTCTATTTTCACACTCGGCAAAGGAACAGAAATAGGCAACGTGGCGGATTGCATGTTGACTGCTATACAAAATGAAGTGTCTCAGTTGTACTACATTTTTTTATTGCATTGTTCAGTAAATACTTGTCATAACTATATTTGACCTTTATGGGCAGGGATATCTTGTGTACCTTCAGCATACAGCTTTAACAAGAATACCACTCATAGTTAATTTTTCTGCCAGTACATTGCAAACTGCACCTCGGAAGGTGCTAATCAGGATAACGCACACTGCCTTAGATTAAGTATTGAATGCAGAATAACTAAGATTCATGACCTCCAGTATGAAATTTTCTCATCGCAACAATAAAGGAATCGGTCGCAGTTGAGATATATAATATATTTCAGCCAATATGAGGATGTGGGCACTATGAAGGTGGTTTCTTTTAGCTAAACATCTCCAAGTGATCTCATTTGTCGAGAGACCTCTGCTACAGTATGCTTCATAGCACGAGTTGCTTCGGAAAGTAAAGCACCTCATTAAAAATAGTAAAAAACGGGAGGTTTTGCAGCATCTCTTTGCAACTTCCTGTGACTGAAAAAACAACGCTGGAGCATAGGTCTTGCTTGTGAGCCCACTACTTCGACCTCAGTAGTTGATTGACACTGAGGAACCCAAGCACAGAACAAATGCTACAGTAAAGCATTTCATGCTCTTGCATTTGAACTGGCTGGAGCCGATCAGTCATGATTAGCACAAAAGCACTAATTTTCTGATGCTTTTATGTCCACTTGGGCACTTGGGGTGGTGTCCACTTAGAAGTGAGGCAGATACTGCACTTGCTTTTCTTTCTCCAAAAAGAAACAAACTGAAGACTACTAGTTTAGTCTAGCTTATATCTGAAAGCAACTCAGGCTATTAATTTTTTTTTTCCAGTCAGTTAGGTTGTTGCTCTTATTTACTTAACAAGGCTATCAAAATTGGGATCAATTTAGACTGGCATTTCCGTGCCAACACAGTCACACTTGCTCAGAGTGTATAAGCAGTGCACTGCGAAGAAAAGAGAGCCAAGTCCTACAGCAGGTGCTGTGTTCTAGGGAGACGATTGGTGTTCAGTTAGCTTGTGCGTCCGTGTGGCTGCACTAATTTCTCTAGAAGTATCTCTAGAGACTACATGGTCACAGTTTGATCTTTATTTTGCTATCTGGTGTGCTGTTTGCAGAGCCTAGGTAAATGCAATAAGTTCCTTGCAGTTCTTGTTTGGTAGTACCGTGCTTTGTTTGTCCCTAACTGCAACATGAATGTAATTGCATTGTTGCAGCTGGGCTGTTGGAGCTGGTCTGCACCGTGCAGAAGTACCACTGGGGCAAAAGGGGGCCCTCCAGTCTGGTCGCAGAGCTGGCTCTCAAGGGGAACCACCTGACTTCTATTGAGGAATCCACCACGTATGCCGAGGTGATTGGGGCGGAACTGTTTAAGGGCGTTGAGGACATTTTGAAGCTGGCCTGTATCAGTTTATTGCTGCTTTTTAGCAACAGTCACTAAAAATTGACCTCTCATAAGTTAGAAAAGGCCAAAAAGGGATATTTTATTACTGAGCGCCACCGGCCTCTTCCTAAAGCAAACTGCGATGGCATAAAGATATTTTGTTTTGTATCATAGGCTTTGTGATGAAGCTCCTTTCATTACTGACTTGATGAGTTTGAATTGAGTGGTAGGAGGAGAAAGTTTCTATTTTTAAATACAACTCTTTCGGTAGTAAACATTTTTTTTTGCCAAGCAAACGTCAGCACAACCATGGAGAGCGAGATAGTAAACTTTTCTAGGTGGAGTCATGTGGAATATTTTTGACGCTTCATGGTTAGTTCTCTACGGCATAACTATCGCCCGGCAGCTTCAGTGCCGACTGTTTCAAGCCTCACACCCCGAAAAATTGTGAGCATGCCTCTGGCAGGTGGTAACTGGCAGGTGACATGGTTAGGCACTGATTGGTTGGAGGCACACTGGCGTGTCGGCACTCGGTTCCCTCTAGCTCACGGAAATAGCCGGACGTGTGTAGAGCATTTTCCTCCATTCTCTGTTCTCCGAAGTGGTTGTACTTGTATTCGATGAAACGATGCAGGTTAATAAAGAACAGTTCATGCGTGTATGCTGCATGAACCTCATTGAGTGTATGCGGATTTCAGGGTGCAGGAGATCAACAACAAATCTAGCAATAGATGCAAGTAACGCGGGTGTCTACTATCAAGAAGTGTCACCTAGAAAGCTTAGTGAACTGATTCCCGGTCATGGCATGAAATTCAGAAAAAGAAAAGATTGCCACATCACTAAAGTATCTAGCATAGTCAGCATGCACAGCACTGATTCCAAACTCGTTGCCTGAGTGTCTCTGCAAAACACCACTTTGGACCAAAGAAACTACTCACTGTAAACATTTTATTACTACTCCCACTTTTGGCAAGGATGTATTGCCAGTGGTGCGTGCTACTACACGGTATTACATTGCTCTCTTCTGAATGCCTCTCAATGTTTTCAGACCAGGCACGGCTATGAATCAGGATGCCAGTAGCAGCACAGAAAGACAAATAAGCTGGCATGCATCTAAATAGAAACAGCCATCTCCTTGCCTGTCTCAACAGCAGGCATTGCCTTAAAATGGCATAGCTGAGGTATAAAGTGTGGTTTTTTTATTAGTTTTTGCATGATGCCATCCCTAGTGGACCTTACATTTTTATGCCCTGCAGCTATGGATGGGCACACATCCTTCGTGCCCGAGCAAAATTCGAGGCACGGACAAGACGCTGGCTTCATACATTACGGAGCACCCCGAGTGTCTTGGTGGCACTGTTCGAGCCATTTTTGGCTCACAGCTACCATTCCTCTTCAAGGTACTCTCGGTTGGTGCTCCACTGTCCATACAAGCACATCCTACCAAGGTATGTGTCGCGTTTCATTTATCTGAGATGTCTGACGACACCCAGAGCAGCTTAACTGTAATCATCACTAATACATAGTTTGGTGCAAGAAAGCTTAAAGCACCTAATCAAACTGCAGCTGTATGAGTGAGATGCAAAAACAATTTGGACTGTAGACAGAAAACCGAAAAAAGAAAATTTGATTTTACAGTCAAAACTTGATTTAACGAAAATATCCCGATTCCTCTTCAGGCGTAAGGTGCAATACTTTGAGTAACTCGAAAGAATGAAATCAGTTTCATCATCTGTCTCGATTTAATGAATCTTGTGTAAAAATGAAGGTGAAAAGAGTTAAAGTTTTTGTAGAGAACGGCCAAAAATTTATTTATTGCCGGCTCTAACATCGTGGAGTGCCTCTTCTTCTCTCCTTGCCGAATTGCGCCTTGCCAAATGAGATTTATAATTTTGAATTGGATTCACCAGATGGGGGGTGAAGTGGTGGATGCCCTTTATCTAATGCAGCAGTTTGCCACAACACACGAGGGGCTGAAAACTGTGCTGGACACACTTCAATCTTTAGGGCAGTTCATGTGGTTTTTGACTACAAAGCGTACGCAAGAAAATATAAAGTAATAGGCCTTCGGGGCTCCTCTTGTTGCATTAGTGATGTTGGTTGTTTCCGCGGGCTGCAATTTCATTGTTGGCGCAATTACGCTTTGCCAATATGAAGCCACGGTTGCTTTCTGGGCACCACTACACCATATAATGGAATGTATCGAATTATATGATCGAGAAATATTCAACTCAATTTAACGAAGTTCTCGATATAGCGAAATAATTCGTGGCTCCCCTTAAGTTCGTTAAATCGAGTTTTGACTTTTCATTTTGTATGAATCGTAACAGGATATCCTAGTTCACTGACTCGCAAAATATATGTCGCAGTTCCTGCTTTTAGCTGCTGGTGTCTCTTAGATCTGTTTTTTGGTTCACAGTCTTTATTTATTTAGCGCCTGGATATTATACCTTATGATTGGCCGAATTAGTAAAGGTGAGGTACTAGCTACTTTTATTTCTTTGTTTTATTTGGCAGTGAGCCGCAGAACTTCTATAACTATTTGAGCCAATTGCTTATGCATTCATCCCAGTTGTCGTCATCAAATGTTAGATCCAGTGAAGGCCATATATCTCTTTCATTTGTCTCCCATTCTACACCAGATGTGGTTGAGAGAGAGAGAGAGAGAGAGCACACATATAAAGCAAGCTTAGGGATATTCCGGTGGAAACAGTGGATGTTACCTCACCATAAGACCCCAGCATATGAAGCCTAATAATTTGCCTGTTGACATATCGACAAAGACAATGCATCTCTGCTCATCTGTTTCGGTGAAACAGGTTTTGGCCAAGAAACTTCACGAGGCCAACCCCGACTTGTACCCGGACTCAAACCACAAGCCAGAAATTGCTATTGCCCTCACAGAGTTCGAAGCCTTTTGCAACTTCCGTCCTCTGCATGAGATCTCACACCTGTTAAAAGGTAATCATGCCAGCCCTGGCTATCCCTGGCTGCTGCATAACCTGCCTTGATTCATTGCTTTAAAATTTTTTTTTCCAGCGTTTTTTGTGGCGTAGATCTAAACTGATGGCACAGAAGTGCAGAAACAAAACTATGCTTGTCATTTAGTTTGGCTGAGTCGAACATCTCAGGCAGGCCCCTCTATCTCACCAATTTAGTGCTTTGTTATTCTGTATTGCGCTTTGAAACTAAACCTCACTGGGTTGCCAATGCCTTCATTAAGAAAGGTCTTGTTTTTAGCGCGAAACCTCAACTCAGCGCAAAAGTCGATCTCTTTGCCTGTGTCTCGCATAGCACTGCCTTGGCGGAAAGTTAGGCATAGCAACTGTGGGTATTGCATCCCCGCAGTGCAGTGTGGAAGAGAGGGCATAGATATGAGGTGGGCAATCCTGTGGTGGAGGGGTGGCGCATAAATCGTTTGATGTCAAACATAGCAGAGAAAAGGACAAATGCGTGTGCTCTGCCACAGTTAAGTTGGAAGACGAGCCAACCCTGGTGAAGGTTTCTTGATGGAAATCTGCTGGTTTTTAATGGTTTCATTCGGTTCCAGAAGGAAGCATTTGGGTTTGCTGCTGGCTCAGATGGTCCCAGTAGAGCACCAACTGGTCTTGTGCAGGTGTCTACTGGTAGACCATCCACACACTGAGGGCTCATTGTCAGGTGGAGTCTATGAATCCTGAAAATGGGGCAATGACAAGAACAATGTTGGTTTAACAGTGCTTGAACCTCATCGCCATCATCAGCAGCAGCAGTTTGACTACAACCCCTGCAGAACAAAGGCCTCTGCTATAACCCTCCAATTCACCCCGCTCTGTGTTGGCTGCATCCACACATTCCTACAAACTTTGTAATCTCGCTTGCCGATTTAACTTTTTTCTGCCTTTGCTATGCTTTCCTTCCCTTGGAGTCCAATCTGTTAAGCTTAGTGACTATGGCTTATCTTGCCTTCACATTACATGCCCTGCCCATGCCTTCTTATTCTTCTTGATTTTAGCTGGAATGTGAGTAACTCGCATTTGTTTCCTGACCCACTCTGTGTGCTTCCTGCCTTTTCATGTTGCACCTATCATTTGCCATTTCATAACTCTCTGCGATGTCCTCAAATTAAGTTGAGTCGTTTTCATTGGCCTCCACGTTTCTGCCCCGTAGGTAGGTGTCGGTAGAATACAGCTGTTATATACTTTCCTCTTCAGGGATACTGGTGAGCTCCCATTTATGATGTGGAAAAACTTGGCAAATGCACTTCATCCCAATATCATTCTTCTAATTATTTACCTTTTGTGGTCTAATATGCAGTAAATACCTTTCCTAAGCGCTAAACATACTCTGCAACTGGGGTGTCACTTATGATACCCCTGCTGCATTTTTCTGCAAATTATGTGCCTATACCTGATGCTCACACTGATCAAGTGAGACAGCCGTGATATTTCAGACCTGGGTCTGTATGCCACGGAACATTGCAAATTTGCAGCAAAAACTTAGTTTTTTAGTTTTTTGCTTTTTGCTTACCCCCCCCCCCCCCCCCCCTCCCGAGAACTTCGAAGTGAGGATGACAGCAATGACTGCTGTCACCTCCCCTTCTAAGTGAGCCTACTCCTATAGCCGCCAAAACCTTACATTGCAGTTTGTGTGGTACGTTTAAAGAGCCTCTATTCCCAAGTTTTTGTGCCCTTTGGAAGGGCAAGTCTGGAGGCTTCTTTATGAGGATTTCAATTTGATGGTCCGATTATATTCCTCGGAGTCCTGTCTTTCTGTTTTGACTAGCCATTCTTGAAAACAGCAAGTAAAAGCATTTTGAAGCAGCAGAAGCTGCAAACAGAATTTAAAGTGGGATGGATAGCTGGAAGCGGCGCGCTTTGCCCTATGCAGGAACTTCATCACAGGTGATGCCGAAAAAATTTCAACACACACTTTAAATGGCTTAAATATTAACTGCTGGCAACGACTTCATTCTTGATATGTATGAAATGGCCAAATACAAGCCTGAAAATTTTTATTCAGCAAGTGAGGAGTTGACAGCAACCTCCAGGTAATGTTCAAATGCAGTTTTGCCTATAACAAATTATTCAGAACTTAGATCGTGAAAGTGGCAGAAGTTAGAAATTGATTCGCGAAGAAATGAAATGCCACATGGCTTTCAAACTTGGCGCGACGGACCAGAATGGAGGGGAGGCTCCACAGCGACAATGTCATTGAGATACACAATTACCGAAAGCCACCTTGGCAACATTATTATTCACCGGCAGAGGAAGTCAAAAGCTTTAATTTATGACTGAGGCAAAGATTCTGCAGCTTCCATGCACTAAAGCCTCCATACTATGCCATGCCTTGCTCATTTTGTTGAACTTGAGTATGTTCGGTGCATGATGATAGCTACCTCGAAATAACAGATTGTGGGGTTAGTCGGTGCGTATGATACTCAGGAACAGCGGCACAATGAAGACAATACAAAGAGAGAACACAACACAGACGCACACTAACTGGACAAACACAATAAGTCAAACTTCCTCCTTCACACCCAAGCGAGTAAGGCTCTGCACCAATGAACTTTTTCTTCCAAATAAATTAGCAAATTTTGAGTTGGTTTGTTGGTTGGACACTACTTTTTATTAGATGTTTGGTAAATTTTTAAAAGAAAAAATTATGGGTGTAGAGCTTTCTTCGATGGTGATAGAAGGGTTTGTGAGATTAATGTAATTATGTGCTTGGGTGTGAAGGAGGAAGTTTGGGTTATTGTGCTTGCATTAGCAGTTGGTAGTGTGCACCCCTGTCGTATTCTTTCTCCGTGTTGTCTTCATTGCGCCACTGTTCTTGGGTAGCATGATGATGGCATTGAAAAGGTTGTTTGGGTTCCTTTAAGCAGAAATAATTAGTATTGCTTTATTTTCATGTTACCTTTGTGATAAATAGAAATTTTTTCTTGGGGCAGGGAGCTAGTTGATTCACAACTGTGGAATAGGTGTGCACTTAGGTGGCAAAGATGGAACAAATGTCAAACAAACAATACCCTGTGCGCCCGTGTCCTCTCCTTTTTTTTATCCTCTGTTCTGCCATCAACCCTCTACTTGCATGCAGTATTAGAGTTTCAGTTTCAGGTAGACCACTTTCTATGAGCATACTGCTTTATGTGACCATTTGAAGCTGCATCCTGTGGTGAACATGGAAGTTAGGCTAGTTGGTGCCCTCGCCGTGACAAGCACAATTAAAGGACGTGATCAGAAGATGAAACATGCAGCTTCTTCAGAATGGTTGCAATGGATGGGTTTTGTCGCATTTGCCGCTAAGTTCACCGATGCAGCTTGCAGTGCCTGTTATTTTATCAAATTTTCCGAGCTTATGTCATGGCACAAAAATGTTCTCGCTGTTCTGAAGTTGCCGAAAGAAGAGAAAGGTATACTAAGAAAAATCATGAGGGGGTTAATGATAGAAGTGCTAGTATACTATACGGAAACTTACGCAACTGTAGAAATCTCTTGCATATTGATGAGGCATATAAAAAGTTAATGGATTCGCTTGCAGTAATATATTAATCAGTTGTGTGGAGTGTCATATCTGATTGTAGATTTTTTTTGGCTTTGATCTACAACTCCTGCGAAATCTAGGATTGCCTGAGCTGCGAGAGTTGCTCGGGAAGCTGATGGACCGGCCGCTGGCGTCCAAGGAGGATCTGCAGACCTTGTTTCGGGCTGTTATCACTGCCCCACCTGATGTCTTTCTCCCGCAGCTTAAGAAACTGGCCGAAAGACTCCGGAAAAATGGTAAGAAATGTTCACTAACATTGATGGCTGAGTCCTTTAGGTTTGAGCAGGAAGATAGATTAGCTGTTTGGTTGGTGTTTTAACATCCGTGCAGTGGTGACTCTGACTACTGCGTAGTGACGTCCTTAGAGGTGTCTTTCTCTCCAAGGTGGTGAAGCAGCAAACTCTGTAGGCAATGTCAAGAAGTGTGAATGGGGGTTGGAATGCAACTGCCGAGAGTTTTATTAGATTAATGCTTTGGGTAATGTTTTTCATATTCTATATCGGTAGCCACTAGCACAGTTCTTAGACATGATGCACCCCATCTCCACAATATCTGAATGTATGCACAACTGGCCTGTAAAATGATGCTTGAAAATTAAGCTTACCACTGGTTGGCTCACTAAGTCTCAAGGGGCCGCTGCTTTTTCAGACTTATTTGTCTAATACCTCTGTCACTGTACAGTGTTGTCCTTTATCCATAAGTGTGCCCATCATGTGTATTTCCCTTTCCTCTGTTTTCATTTCATTCATTGCATCCTTGCCTCCTTGGCACTGGATAGCAAATGAAATGCTATTTGATGTAACCTCCTTTCGTTCCATTCTTTGTGTCTTTCTTTGTGGCCTTTATTGTGCTTAGCGGATTTTAACACAGTGTTGTTAAAGGCCCTGTTCACCAGAAAAACCTGCGTCAGTGTTGTGAGTGAAAAATCACGAGCATGGCACTGACAAGTAGTAGCTGGCAGCTGCATATCGCCGTGCACTGGATGTGGGGTAGTCTGCCGTTACGTTTGTCAGAGGCTGCCAACTCTGGCCTCTCCTTTCATATTGGAGGCTGATTTCGGAATCAGCCTGCCAGAACCCTTGCATTTCGAGTGAGACACGTTGCCCCTAGGCCATGCAGGCACGTTCATACAGCTTGGTTAAAGTGGATCTTTATATGTCGAGTGGTAGCATACGCCGTTGCTCAATACTTTTAAAGACCGAGCTTAAGTGTCCCCCACACTTTTTGCCAGTCAAGCGTTGTACTCATAGGCCCAGCAAACTGCCATCTTAAATGGGGAATGCCTGAGTTAAGAACTTTGCTAATAATTTTGTATTGTTAGGCAACATGGAACCATGGACACTTTGGAAATCCAAAAGACAAGGCTTGTGGCACACCAAGGCGACATTAGCACTTCATTTGGACCCTGATGAGGAGGACACTTCATAATAGTTCAGCCTGCACTGGATATTCACCAGCTTTCATCATTGCATTTTGTCTTCTTTTTTATTTTGGTGAAAAGCAATGCTGCAGAGGTGTCATGCCTGCCCAGCGCTTATGTCACCTCTGCTGCTTCTCCCCGTCAGCTCACTGTGAATGCTCGAACACGATCCCTGGACGAGAGACAGAAGTTCACTGAAGACAAACAATTGCTGCTAGTGGAGTCGATAGAGAACCTTTGCTTAGATTCTGGAAATAGAACTGCGTCCAATGTGTAGGGTTGTCCTCTCTTGGTTTGAACACAGTAGCTGTCTTCAAAGTGCCACTGTGCCCAACGCAATCGCGTATTGAAGGAAAGTGAGGTAAGCACCGATGGACCTGGAGATGATGTTTCGCATCGCCTGCCACTTAACTTCAGTTCATGGCCGAGAGTCAGATGCAAATGGCATTTTGAAAGCGTTCACTGTGTACAAGCTAAGAGTGGATGACCCTGTACGAGGAATGGTTTTAATAAAACTTGGGTTAGGGCTGTGGAGGAAGTTCTGGAAAGCAGCTTGAGGAATGAGAGATAAAAAGTGGACTGAAGCTAGCAAAACCTCTCAGCACCTGCTTGTCTTTAGTGTTGTCATCCTTTGTGCTGCTTTGAAGAATATTGTGCTTGAATAGGGGTTGGAGTTCTAATTTCTTACTTTTTAAAAATCCGGAGATTTTTTTGTGTTTATTTCAGACAAGTATTCTCGTTTTCTTTTTTTTTTTTTTGGCGAATATTATTGTTTACGAGGGCATGGGTGTATTTGTTTTTTTGGTGTTATACCGGGCTATTTATATGCAGTCACAAGTTGCTTAGAATTTATCTTAGCCTTTTGAAGTGGAAGCTTCACTACGGCAGCCAACTCGAGCCTTCACCGTCAGTGTCGGTGGGTGCCTGAAAGAGCGCCAACTCGAGCCTCTCCTTTCATATATGAGGGTGACATTAAAATCAGCCTGCCATGATATTTCAATTCATGTTACCTTTATGCCACGGGCAGGAGCTGCCAACTCGGGTCGCTCCTTTCATATAGTAGGGTGATATCAGAATCAGCCTGCCAGAACCCTTTGCATTTACGTTACCCCTAGGACACACAGGCACGTCCATACAGCTTGCTTAAAGCGGGACTTTATATGTGAGCTGGTAGCTTACGCTCGCGTCATACTCTTAAGGGATGAGCTTAAGTGTCCTTAATAATGTAGCACCCTACACTAATAAGGCATGATAGGGGAACAATGTAGCAGGCAAAAAAAGCTTTCGCTTCCAGGGTTAACCAGAGTTAAACCACATCTAATTTTTCAGTATGAGCAGCCAAAGGTTTAGTAATTAACATACTTTTGGTTGTATGACTTCACAGTTCTGCTTGTAGATGGAAGTGCTATTGATGGAGTTCAGACAATAACACAAATGGAGGCTTGCTTCTGGCAACTAGGCTGAGTGTGAGGGCAAGGTGTCTTGTGATTTGCATATTGACGGCAGTGATGGAGGTGACACTAAACCGTCATGATAGCCTTGATGTGGCACTTTTCTAGTGAGAGCTGCACTACGCTAGTCAGAGCCGAGTTTCACGTGGTTAGCTGGAGCCAGAAGTGCGCATGCGCCGTTACCATGACAACCCGCTGCGCAGGTGTTCTGCCGCTTTACCACACTAGTCTTCACCGCTACACTGATGCATGACATTACGCCTCACCGCCGAGCATGCACCGTTACCATGGCAACCAGCTGCGCCATTCCACATGTGATTTGCAGCTGCGTCTAGCTACGGACCTTGATGTATAAAAAACCCTGAGGGTATGTGCTTTGCTAGCGAAGTGCTTTGTGCGTGAAGAAGTTAACGGTGCGTGCGTGTACTGCTCATGGCATTTTCTTCGGCTGCGAGAATCTGCTTTGGACGACCCCAAAATCGTTGCTCGGCTTGAAGAGGCCCGTCAGCGTAAGAATGAAGCTCGAAGGGCTAGGCATGCTTTGGAGACGTCTGAAGAGCGGGCAGAACATCTCATCAAGCGGCTATGTCAAGATGCGGAGCGACAGGTACGTCAAGCAGATGCCAAACCCTTACAGGAACAAGGACATTGGGAAGAATTATAAAATGCGAAGAAGACACACCGGATGACGGAACACACCATTCGGCTGGCAGCCAATGCACCGATACGCAATTGTGTCTTTAATTGCTTAACCAGTATAGTTAAACCAAACCTAAACCAAATTTGATAAACCAGCTAAGCGTAGCTCTTGCTACATAAATCCTGGCCTAGCTGAGCTAAGTCATCGCCAACTTTTCGTGACATCTATGAATGGCTTCGCATCAGTTTCCTTGCATACAGTAAAAACCAACCTAACCTAGCCTGTGATGGCTAATGGATCTTTGCTAGCAAATAGTGGGGATGTGGAGCCCCTCACTCTGATGTGGCATGTAAGTTAGTAGACCAATGCTTCCAAATGCTCAACAGCGCTACGTCAGTGGTACCACTGTGACACCATGCCCTGGCTTCCATAGTTTCATAATCTGAAAAGCACAGTTTTGATGTTTTCTCCTTTGACAGAGTGTAGCTCTTAGTCAGTAGCCACTGGTAGCTGAGACTGGCCCAATTCTGAATGCTTATTTCAGGCACTGCCATGTAGTTGATGTGTCAGTGATCTGTTCAGGTTGTTTTTGAGCTCGTGTGATCTCTTCCATCAAGCAGTGGACATGCTGGTTGCTATCAAAACCAAAATTGCTCACAATGTGGGGCTAATATTATTTGCTGCATGCTGATTCAATAACTTCTTTTCTTTTTATGCTGTAATAGCTTGATCAATGGTACCTGCTCATTAAAAACTTTTTCTTTGAGTACTAATACTTGGTGAAAGAAGATTGTTGATCTGTTCTTTCCAAATCCATTTTTAGTTCCAAGACAGCTTGATGCTTTTTATTCTAAATAGCATGCCTGCATGAAAAACAGTGCATGCCTGTGCAGCTGCCGGACATTGCGGCAGGCATGATGGAGCAATGTGAAATTATTTTTCTTATTTTTATTGTCCACAGCTGAGCAGTTGGTAAGGGGAACAAGCGCTCAAAAGACACACACAGAAGGAAAAAAAAAATGGGACAGGCGCTAACTTTCATTTGTTTTATTTGCAGCCACGCCAGTAAATATATACGTACGAAGGTGAAGACATGCGCTGTAACAGAAGCGACATCAAACCCACTGGAGGTTCACAAAACACGTTCAAGATATTTTACCTCTGCCCTCAAAAGCCTTACCGATGTATCACTGACACACATTTGCGGGCGATAAGGGGTGTAGGCACAAATGTGGCTGAGCATTGTGCTAATTGCAGCCATGGCTGAGTGAGATTGAGATACTGTGTAGGGGCCGTGGCAAGACGGCATGTGAACTGTTAGAAGCCTGAGTGAGATTAAGATACTGTGTAGGGGCCATGGCAAGACAGCATGTGAACTGTTAGAAGCTTTTCATATAAGGAAGAGTGGGCGAGAGTGTGTCAGTGATACATTGGTAAGGCTTTTGAGGGCAGAGGTCAAATATCTTGAGCGTGTTTTGTGAACCTTCGGTGGGTTTGATGTCGCTTCTATTACTGTGCATGTCTTCACCTTCGTATATATTTGCTGGCGTGGCTGCAAATAAAACAGATGAGAGTTAGCGCCTGTCCTATCTTTTTCTTCCTTCCATGAGTGTCTTTTTAGCGCTTGTTCCTCTTACCAACAGGTGTGCACCATCTCGCCCAAGTTCAAGTGATGTTAAACTGAGCAGAATAATGTCATTCTCCTTGCATGCTCCATTTGAAACAATTTTATATCTGGGGCATAACTTTCAGTAGATGGCGACTGAATATTTAAAACATTTTATGTCTTAAATATATTGCTGATGTAATAGCACTAAAGGTGCACTAAAGAGAATTCTCAACTCATATTTTTATGTTGAGAACTCTGTCTGTACTTTTTGGGAGTTCTTTTAAATTTCAAATTATTTTCCTGCGTGGCCGATTTCCATATTAAGATCGAGTGAAACTTCCTCCTCCCACCTTTTTTTTCGTAGAGAGTAGGAGGATTCAGCCTACGCATGGAATGCTTTTCAGGCAGTTCAGGCTATAGCTGTTGGTGGAGTGGTACTCGGAGTGATCTTGTGAGCATGGTCCATTTGCTTTGGGCCTGTTCTTTTGGTCATGCTTGCCGCAGATATGTAGTGGTTTTACCAAATATTATTTTTGCGTTGTGCGAAAGCATTAATTAATATTGCTTTGGGTATCTTCACGGATTATAGTATTTTTATTGGCCACCGCAGAGCTTCGGGATTGAGTCTAGTGAAAGCAATGAGCACAGACATATTTTTATTCCCATGGGATTAATTTACTACTGCGTTGTTGGCTACTAAAACTATTTGTCCATGAAAACCCTGAAAACGAAATAAAAGCAGTAACGAAATTTCCTAAACAGCTCTTTATTCTACTCGCTTAATCACGAAATCTTAATTTGTGCTACTATTATCTCACACATATATTTTAGCGTACAAATATAAGCTAGCACATTATGTGAAGGACCACCATGCCATAGATAAAGAGCTCTGCTTCAACCATCCAGACCTCACTAGCGTGCCTGAGTGTCCTAGGAGTAGAGTGTCCGACTTGGGATTGAATGGTTCCAGAGGGTTTAATTCTCAGCTCAAAAGAGCTGCCCAAGTAGGCAGGAGCTTCAATGAAAGTCGGAGCCGGAGCATGTCACGTCTTGTGACGTCGTACAACGCATTGATCATTCAGCACCTGGCCATGTCACCTGCCAACTACCGCCTGCCTGAGGCATAGCCGGGATTTTGCACTCACAACTATGCCAGTGTCGATGTCAGATTCTCTGGACAGCGGAGCCTTTAACATTATCATTAAAAGCATAGGCCTGCCAGGTTGCAGAAGTCTTACTGCGGTTAATGCTGCCATTTGACGTGTCACGCTCTTGAAAATGAGCCAGATTTGCACCTCTTGTAGTCACTGTGAAGGCTTTAACTGAGCTTTTTGATGGTTTGCTTGTCGTTACTGGCTCTGACCTTCTCTTTGGTGAACAGGAAGTGATGAAAGTTGCTGAAACAGTCAGACTAATCAAACTAATTTTTTTGCAAGAAAATTTTCATTTTTCAATATGTGTCCCCTTGATGCAAAAAAAAAAAAAAAAAAAGGTCAAATTTGAAACACCATTTCAGTAGTAACTAAAGAAAGAACTGAAGGCCTTCGTGAAGGCCTAGAAGCAGGCTCACTTTTTTATTTTCTGCTCCCAGCATATGCAGCACAACCATATGTAGCTTATTGGTAAAGCCTGTCATTGTGGTCTATTACTGTGGCCCATTTGTGTAGCCTTTTTGTGTAATAATAATAAGGATGATGATGATGATGATAATAATAATTGGTTCACAGGAAAGGAAAGGTGCAGTATCTGTTACACTAGTTCTGTGGACACCTGAACTGTGCCATAAGGGAAGGGAGGAAGGTGGAAGTGAAAGTGGAAAGAGAGAAAGGGGTACCGTAGTGGAGGGCTCCGGAGTAATTTTGACCACTTCGGGATCTTTAATGTGCACTGACATTGCACAGCACACTGACCCTATTGTGGTTTTTGCCATCCTAGAAATAATTGGCGCAGTTAAATATAACTAGTGCGGACATCATGAGCCATCTAGACCGGCTTGAGTTAACATCTTAGTGATCCAGGTGTGCCTGTTTTGCACTACACATGCCTTTCCTTCGTTCTGCTTCTGTTGGATTTTCAGTGGAGGCAGTAGGTCTTCCTAATGAGCTGGTGAACGTGTTCCTTCGGGTGAACGAAACCTACCCCAGTGATATTGGCTGCTTTGTCATCTTCTTCCTCAACTACGTCAAGCTACAACCTGGAGAAGCCCTTTTCCTAGCGGCAAACGAGCCACATGCCTACATCTATGGCGGTAAGCCATTATTTGCCCTTTTCTTGTGCACGTCCACATTCAGAATAAGTGCACTTTGCGCAGAACTTTCCTGGAAATCACAATGAATGTTGAAATTATACCTTGAAAGAGAAGAATGAAGCAGTGATACAGTCAGAACACGATTTAAAGAAAGTCTCAATTTGACGAATATATTCCAGTCCCCCGTCAGACGCCCATATGGTCTAATGCTTTGAATAACTCGAAGTAACGAAACAAATTTCACTATCTGTCCCGATTTAACGAACATTTTGTGGAAAAATGAAGGCAAAAATTATAGTTGTGGTCTATTTTGTTGAAAACGCTCAGACATCTGTTGACTGCTAGCCACGGTAACATTGTGGAAAAACTTCTTGAAAAATGGGAGATTTATTGATCTCAATTCAGGAGATTTTGCAAACCGTAAAAAGCCTGCCTGTCATCCCGGTGTCGGCAGCGGTGCCGCATGCTGACACCGGGTCAAGTTGTGGATGTCCTTGATCTGCTGCAACAGTCTGTCGGAGGAACACACAAAAAATCCATGCTGTTCTTGCTTACAAACTACAAGTAAGGAAAGATCAGCGACTTGATAGGAAAGAAGCTTGTAGTCCCTTGGCACCCTTCTTGCCGACATACAATTTCCTTTGCTTCTTTTCATACGGGCTAGCTATCGGTATAGGATAGTGGGCAATTGCTGTTATTTCATTTCGAAAGACATAACAGTACAGCTTCTCTGGTTCTTCGTATAAGTTGCACTGTTGTGTCCTTTCAAAATGCAACTTCATTTTCATCGAATTTGTGCTTCGCAAATATCATGCCGCGGTACTTCCTTGAGGCCGCTACACCACATAATTATCGATTGAATCGGGTTAGGTGACCGAGAATTGCCTCCCTCGATTTAATGGAGTTCCCGATTTAACAAAATAATATACGGCTCCCCTCAACTTCTTAAATCAAGTTCTGACTGTATATGGCAGGCTTTTCAGTATGCAAGATCTGGCTAGAATCAATTTCGAGATAGCTTATGCAGCAGATAGCCTTGCAGTGTACAGTATTTGATCAGTTAATAGATTGCTTGACACATTCGATGCAGCTTGATCTAATCGAAATTGCCTTGTGGTAACTGGAGGACATTTTATTCATTTGCAGTGGTATATGACGAGGAATAACTGAGGAATGTGTCACATTTTTTGTTCATGAAAGAATGGTGTAGGGTGTAGCCAGTGTTAAGTGGCGGTACCATGGCCTTTTTTTTTTTTTTAATTTTCAGGACATTGGTGGAAATTTAGTGACATATGCAAAGTATATCTAGTTATCTCTCTTGGTATCGGAAAGGAACCAAACGGATGGATGGTGACTCTACCAAGCTGCTCAGTGCACTAATTTCTGGCTGCTTCTGTTACTTGGAAAAATGTGGGTTATTGATCAGCTTTCACAGCCACTCCACTATATACTAATTATCCAATGCTGGTGCCAATGGCTTCTGATATGATTGGTTGTCAGGGGTGCACCCAGGAACAAGAACTGAATAAAGGTGCTTTGAGAACATGATCAGAACTTTTCTGGTGTATTTGTTGAGGCATCATTGTGGTGATCATTGGCCATGTTTCAATTGCAGTGAATTGTGGCTTATGACTTAAGCCAGTGAAGAATTGAAGAATTTGTAAATGTGCGAATGGGTTGTTGGTGGCATCTGAGAGGGACCGTACGTTTTTCTTTGAACATGGCATTTTGATGTGTTCAGTGAGTAGAATATGCTGCTGTATCTTGTTCGCGTTATTCAGTCATACATGGGATTTTCCTGTAGTAGTATTACTAGTGCAGAATGCTGCAGATTTTGGCACCCACACTTTGCATACAACTGCCGGGCTGCTGTTTAAAATCATCATAGAGAGAGCAAGTTTGTTACAAGCAGCCATGATTGCTTATTGAAAGTGGGCAAATGCCCATGGGAAAACATAGAAAGGAATACTTAGAGAAAGAGTGAAAGGCAAATTGTGTAACCTTTTCTTTTTTATTTCTGCACCCTTGTTGCATGTCTAGGGCAAAATCCTTATGCAGATTAGGCTCAAGGACAACAACCAAACCCCCCCAGCACTTCTTGCCATTTCTGTTGATTGACAAGAGGGCGTCCTTGAGCTCCTTGCAAATTTACATAGCTAGCACTGCTTTACAAGTCTAGTAAATGCGCAAGTTTGTACGACTGGAAACAAAAAGAACAATTGATAATAATAATAATTGGCTCGCAGGAAGGGAAAGGCGCAGTATCTGTCACACTTGTGCTGTGGACACCTGAACCGCGCCGTAAGGGAAGGGATGAAGGTGGGAATGAAAGTGGAAAGAGAGAAAGGGGAGTCGTAGTGGAGGGCTACGGATTAATTTCGACCACCTGGGGATCTTTAACGTGCGCTGACATCGCACAGCACACGGACGCCACTTCGTTTCGCCTCCATCGAAACGCGCAGCCGCCGTGGTCGGAATCAAACCCGGAAACTCCGGCACAGTAGTCGGGCGTCTTACCACTGCACCACCCCGGCGGGGCAAGAACAATTGATTATGCTGAGCAGCTAAGTTTCCTGTTTATGGAAGCAGCCAGTTGTGAAGCCCAAACACTTTAAATGGACCCAAAAACACCTTCTATGCATACTGCTATATGTCTGTAGAACATGAAAGAACATCACTTGTTGAATTGCTTACGGCAAGAACTTTCAAGGTCAGTTTGTGCCATGCGAGTTAACAGCAATAAGAAGGTGTCTCTTAGTGCTTCAAAGATTTTTCCCTGTCATTGGTCCTGCTGTGCTGGAAGTTACTTGAATTCATTGGCACTGCAAAGTGTTACAGTGATCTATCACATGGCTGGGATTTGTATTTTCTTCCTTCATTTCATTTTTCTTTTACATTTCGTAAGCCAATTACTGTTGATTAATGTGTGCAACTTGCCAGGCTTGCTTGGTTTGCTTTCTCTGCCACTCTGCTTCCATTGGCATTAGTTTTTGCAGTTGTGAAGAAGTTATCTTGCTGCTGCCTGCCCATTGTGACATATTAAACTGGGGTAGTATTTTAAAAGTACTAATCAAGGGATGGACACTGAGATAGGCATAGAAAATTTAAAGCAATAATTAAGGATGAGCGCACCAGGAGTACACACAAGCAGGAAGAAGGTACAAGCCGAGTCCTCCATTTTACTGAAATCGCAAGCACTTGTAAAGTTTAGATTTAAGCTCCTCTCCTGTGCCAAGAGTATTTTTGCTGTGGAATTCCTTGCAACTCGCTTAATTGAAATATTCCTTCATTTCGTCAGCATAGGGTTTACTGACAAAAGCTCCCGTTAACTTGAACAAATTTTTGGCTTCCTTTATGTTCAAAATAGAGCATCAGCTGCAGTTGGCCCGTATGTTAACAGACAGGGAAGGAGGGTGGTTACCCTCACTCCATTTGAAAAGAACTTGAGGGCTCCTCTAACGAGTTTGTCTCGGGCTTTCCATCGCTTCTTTTCAAACATGCAGACTGCGTGGAATGCATGGCGTGCTCGGACAATGTGGTGCGGGCAGGTCTCACGCCTAAGCACAAGGACGTGGAGACGCTGTGCTCCATGTTGAGCTATAACTCAGTTCCTTTGAGGCAGGTGCGGTTCCCCGCAGTGTCTACCAACATGGAAACTTGCTGCTTCTCGCCTCCTATCTCGGACTTTGCCGTCAGCATGATCAAGGTGTGTCACCAGTTTTGTGTAGAAAGCGCTGCATTTACGGCCATTTCTAGTTGAAATGTCTGTTAATCTCAGTTCCATTGGCTTGGCTTGTGCCTTGTTTGAAACCCTAAAGAACTATATGTTTATGTCTAGATTTTACTTTAGGAGCCTGAAGTGTGTTACGTGTAACTCAAGTTCTCTGTGCAGTTAGCATAGAGAGTTGTACTGGTAAGAGGAGACTCGTTAAAAAGCATGAGAAGTAGGCTACGTCGTTCAGTGAAATTTGTGGGTTTCATTTGTGATAGCTGCTTTCTAGGTATGCTTGGAATGACTGACAATAAGTTTGTTGTTCATGTAGATGGAAACTCTTGTGCTGAGAGTGGCCATTTCATTTTTTTGACATGGTTGTTGACATTCACTGCTTTTGCATTATATTCTGTCATAGTTTCAAGAAACAAGTTTTGTGTCCGCTGCTCATGCTTTACAGGTCATGCCCAACACCAGCTTCTCGCTCAAGAGCATCGGCTCGGCAAGTATTCTGTTGGTGATAGAGGGCAAAGGCAACATGGGCACTCTCCCCGTGCACAAGGGTAGCATCCTGTTCCTGGCCGCAGAAAAGGGCCTCACCATTACTGCAACTAGCACAATGTGCATCTACCAAGCGTTCAGCCCTGTGTGACCTTGGAATCTACGACCAATGAATTTTTGAAGATGCTTAGTTGTTTCTTTATCGGCAATGAATTGCACCTCAAGGAGCATAACCTTTTGTTACGATAATTGCTTAAGGGGCCCTTCGAGACTCCTTTTGCGTAATGTCACCTTCGCAATATTACTGGGATGTGTTGTCATGAGCACCAGAGCCATGCAGCAGAGAACCCTCATTTTTGCTCACGAGTTGATGAGCTCTCTCGTGTGAGCTTTTCAAGCTCACACCCTCATTTGTACATGGATCTGTGTATATGGGTTTAGGGATGACTATTGATTCGATTCTTTCTGAAATCATTAGCTGCTACCAGGACTGCAACGAGTGGGCCCCGTCACCCCAGTTTCTGCATGTTCTGGCAGCCTGGCTGTAGAGTCAGGTGGTAGAGGTTGATAGAGGAACATCAACCTTCGAAAATCTAAAAAGTGACTAGAGATCAGAATTTTGAGCTCTGGCAACTATGCTTCAACAATAATGCATTGAGCATTTTTTTGCAGGAAAATAGTTATGAAGCAGTGCATTTCAACATTCTACACATGTAACAACTTTATTAAATAGTGTTGCCAGGTCTTTTTAAAGAAACCATAAAGTAATGGTAGTCTGGGGAGGGTGTAGGGTCAGCAACTTGCAAATCATGTGCGCCATGTTGCTAAGGGCTTGCAGCCACTGATCTGTGGCTCATGGCCTTTCCAAACGTGCAGAGGCTTCAAACTTAGGCCTTTTGTATCGACAGTCTCTGCCAACCCTAACTTATAGGAGTGGTTCAGAGATACAAACAACAGAGGTACAAATAAGAGACTAGTAACTAGGTGAGTAGCGGAAGTGCATATACAATGATCCGCAAAAGGAGCCACAGACAGCCATTAATGCTGACGTGTTGTAGCTTTAAAGGTAGAGTTCAAGTGTTCCACAAATTTTAACGATTTTTTGTTTGTTTGTTTCATTGGATTATTTTTTTTTATGTTTTTGTTGCAATACTCACCTTAGCTTCCTAGTCCTGTGCACCTCTTGGAAGTGACTTATCAAAGAATTGACTACTATAGTAGGTTTTAATATTCACTTATTTGTGAACATCTAGTGAGCAAGGTATCGGATACCGCTCGTGTGGATTAGAATCGGTGTTGTTGTGGTTGATAGCTGTTTAAAAGAGGCCACATTTTTTTCCAACCAAGCAATAAAATGGTTTTATGTGAAGACTTGGTTGTTTTGCTTCTAAATGATAAATTCTGTTGCTACTTCAGACATTTTGTAGTGCAGTTCAAGGGTACAAAGGTATGCTTGCTTAAGTTTTATATTTTGATATAGTGAAGCCTAAAGCTTCATCAAGCAAAAGTATGGATGTATGACTAAGCAACTAAATCTAACCGCAGTTTGGTGAAGGTAGAATGCAAAAGGCGGCTATGTGCTGTGCAACGTTGATGAATATTAAAAAATCCTGGATGATCTAAACTAACCTGCAGCACTCCACAAAACCCGTATATTGCTTAGGAATGTTGAACACAATTTTCTAATTTAATACTGATGAGCCTGAATACCTCTTCCTGAACTACGTTTCAGAAATGGCTTTTACCTATGGTAACCTTTGATAGTTACTAAGTATCCACTGTGTGGCCTTCCATGTATGATGTCTGAACATTTCCTTGGGCCTATTTTGCAAAATATTGTATTGCTGTTGAGCACTAATGTGTTTATTTATATGTAAGTGAAATCAGGGAATCACCCTTCAAAGGCTCTTGTGTTCTTTTCTGTTAGCAGCAAAATGAGTAGTTGTATAAATATCTGGTGACTACCCAAAAGAGGGCATTGCTATGTATATTTTTTTTAATGAAACTTGTTGCTGGGATGGCGATACTATATTCTTCTGGGAAACAAGTTAGTGCAACAGGGGAGAATGCTTATGAGAGAGGGAGAGACAGTGTCCAAGGAACACTGAGACATTGTATGTCTTCTTCGTGAATGGTTTTTTGTGTCACAAACTTTTTCTTATTTATGAAATACTGCAGATACTAACTCCAAGCAGGGTGGGTGTAGAAGTCATTGAAATTGTTTGGACCTCATGAGGCAATGGGTTAGTTAGCCGATTCTCATCCGTAATTGTGCATAAAAAAAAACATCAATTTTAGTGACTACGGAGGTGTTGCCGAGTGTGTTTGGTTGATGATGGCTTTAAGTGTAATGAGGGTCCAGACTGAGTTTTTTATGTAATAAGAGAGATATAAATTTTGACCTAAATCTTCTTAAATGTTGAATGGTTCAGTTTTATTATTTTGCATTAAAGTGGTTTTGGAGTCAGTCCTTGCACATATATTAAACAAAGAAACAAACAAAGCAGCACAGCTCTTTTCTGTATTTCCAAATTTTTTATGTTAGATTTAGTACGCAGGTACCATAATATGCATGCATATTTTTTAGGTTTGGTTAGTTTAGGTCAAATTATAGAAGAATAACAAAGCTTAATGTTAGGAGGGGTATTTTTCAGTTTGTCTTCAGCAGCATAACTTGCAAAAGTTGAAGAGAAGATAATGTTCATATGAGAGTTCCACAATATGCTGCTAGTTATGGTTATTCCTAGGTATTTGTAACCAGATTCTTGAAGAGGGAATGAGCCTAATTTATATTGTGTCGCGTGGTGGTGACAAAGCAATAGGCACCAAAAGACAGGCGTAATTGCACTGAAAACTCTTCATTGGGCTCTCTTGCGCCCACAAAAGAACTAGACAACTCTGTGGCGGCGACAGCAACAATCGTGCTGAGCGGTTGTCGATCTACTAATGCCCATTTCATGTGTCAGCGCTCGATTTAAATGCTTGGAAGAAAAGTTGAGATAAAACTGCAAGCAGTAACTAGCATACCCTGAACATTGTAGAAACATATGGGAATGGCTGGAATCTTCAAGATATATCTCGGCACATCTTGCACGAAAAAGAAAATGATAAGGCTACTTTTCGCGACAAAAGAAATCAACAAAAAACAAAGAATACATAACCGATTCATGCGCTGGAATCGCAATAATAAGGCTGCATGCAGCGGCTGTAGAAAAAGAAGAAATAAAGTTTTGAAAGGTTCGCGGCAATATGTATAGCTATGATGTATGTTTTTTGGCGTTATTTTTTGGCGTTCACGCAATGTGGAACATGTTCAGATAGCTCACAGCATGGTGACGTCATTAATATGGGACACTAGTTCTGCAACAAAAGATCACCTCCTTTTTTTATAAACTGGAACGGTACAGGGTGTCTTCCAATCGTCAGGTATTTTGCCTATTAACGTTGAAGTGCAAAAAATTATCACAAGAAATTTAGCCAGAGTTTCGGAAGTGTGATGCAGAAATGTGTTTGGAATGTTGTCAGGACCACATTAAATTTTGGTTTCGAGGTTCAGTAACATAGAAAAAGACACTAGGGTAATAAATAAAATTCGCTTATGAGGATAATACGCTGTGCTGTAGCCTGTTGGTGGCACATGTGCTTGAAGAAGAAAACACTTTGAAAATAACTATTAAAATCCTGTGCAATGTCCTTTTAATCACATGCCTTAATGTTCATCACGGTAATTTGGGACACTGCTTTATTTTTTTCACTATAATATAATTCCGAAACTTTGCTTGTTTTATACAAGATTTTGAGGTGATATGTTAAAAGAATTATCTTTCGAACCACGTGAGGCACGTGCAATTATACTGTCCAGCAAATCCTTGATCACTTTAGGATCAGCGCATTTCTTCTTGTGTTGTTTTATCCTTTGCCTCGTTTGTTTTATATTATGTGTCATTCATGGGAATTCCTTCTACTTTTTTTTTTGTACCTGCTTGGTACGAAAGTTTTAAAAGAATAAGAACAGATTTTCTTAAACTGCTCATCGATGTCTACAACCCAGCCAAGAAAGTATCAATAACTGAAAATTACAAACTTGTACTGCAAATGATGACCATCTCAATGCACTTTCCCCATTTTGTCCCCATTTGTTTATTTCAAAAATGCAATAAACTCTAGGTTTCTTTCCCATTGGTGGGCGAACACTTAAAGTAACGCGGCAATGAGAGTTGCTTGTTTGTTTGTCGCACCAGAGGAATTGAAACACCAAGCAATGATAGACAGCCCTTGTCCCACAACACAATTTCCACTTAGAGTTATTGATCAATTCGCTCTCACCTTACCCTTTGATCCGCTGGCCATACTGGGTAGGTCAGCTGGTAGAGCGACTGCCCCAGAAAGGCAGTGGTCTCGGGTTCGATACCCGGACCAGGACGAATTTTTCTTTAACCACGAAACTTCCGAGAACTTTCCTTTGTAGCAATATGGCTGTGCTTGAGTGGATGTCAATGAGTAATTACTCCCTTATTAGGTTGTGAGGGATGAACAACAAATCTAGCAACAAATTTGTGGAACCAACATTTTGGGATGGTTCCTGAGCTATTTGCGTCAGGCTATGGGTAAGCATTATTTTAATATGTTGCCTGTTTAATGCAAGCACCAAGGCACTCGAGGAGTTTCCAATCCACAACCGGCA
The DNA here is from genome assembly GCF_055883805.1 of Amblyomma maculatum. Lineage (NCBI taxonomy): Eukaryota > Metazoa > Arthropoda > Arachnida > Ixodida > Ixodidae > Amblyomma > Amblyomma maculatum. The sequence goes on from NC_139345.1 coordinate 101,159,607, forward strand.
AGTTGAAATTACCCATCAATAAAATTTTACTGTTTTAGTACTGTGACATATTATTTTGCAGTTAAGTATTTGGTTCCAGAACCGGGAGACCTAAATAAAGCATATAAAGCAAAGTTTTGACCACAACTGGGCAGTTTTACACATGCATTCATTATCTACATCATCTTGCAAGATGGTCTCAACTGGTTTCTTAAAGAGGACAGCCACTTCACCACCCCTAGATTCTTTCTTTTCACCTCATCACTCACTTCACTGTGGAGCCGTACCTCAGTGATCACTGTAATGTGTAGACAATGATGCATTAGGAGAATGTCTGTCTTGTTTACTATGAGCATTAATGCCTATTACTCGCAGCTGTTTTGCTATGTTCTTGTCAATCTAGTTATGCCTTGTCCTGCTTATCTGTTCTCTAAATCGAGTAGACTACCTTTATGAATGTATTTTGCGATTGATTCCAGAATATTATATCTTTATCCACTTTTAGCTTATTATGAATGAGTGGACCTTTTCCTGACCACTCTGTTCTGTCGCACTTTCCTAAAGCAGTTTCCACTTATGCAGCATAGACTGTGAGCAATCATTCCAAATGAGTATCCCAGAGCCTTCTTGCTTTGCAACATTTTGCAGTTTTTTCTACAAATATTTTTAAATAGAGAATAGTATGGCATTTGTCATTCTTACACCCCAGCCTATGAATGCACCCGATAGGTTGGCAACTCACTTGAAGTTTACCCTCGAAAACTTCCTTCGTTATTTTTATCTTTCAACGTAGCTTGCATTGTCAAGTTTCTCAGCAATGCCGTGAATGTTTAGCTTGTATGTATATGCAAATGTTCTTTAACAGAACGAAATTGGTATCAGTTGATTAGTGAATACCGCTGTAGTAAATTCTCAAAGCAGAGGCCAAGTAGCAGCACGGAGATAGCACAGAAGACAGCTCGACACCTATGCACTATACAAAGACACTGTGCATACCTAGGAGCTTTTATCCCTGTGAACACGCAATCCAAAATTTGTTTTTGATGCAGCCAAGATTGCAATCATCTCAGTGCGCAAATCAGCCTAGAAAGCTTATCAATTACTGCGAACTACAAACTTTTCCTACAAGCCGCTTCCAGTCAGTCTCAATGTTTTTGTCAACATCAGCAGTTATATCCCAGTAACCAGTGCAAAAAAAAATAAAAAGGCAGCATTTAAAGTTCCGCTTGCGTAAGGAGTTACTAAAAAAAGTAACACAAGGCACCACACAGCCAGCAGACAAAAATGCAGGTGGAAAACAAGTCTTGTAATCTTTAGGGTGTTGCACTGGGCAGAGTGAGCGGGTGGGTCACCACACAGGCTGTGTGATGCCAGCAATGGAACTGCCGCTCATTTTCATGGTAGCCAGAACATAATTTTTCATGACATCCATGCATGGTTTTTCGTCAGTCTCCTGTATGCGTCTGATAACGAGGCTAAACGGGTGATGATAGCAAACAAACAATTTAGCTAGCAGGCAGCTTAAAGGTGGTGATTCATGATCCACGGAGACATGTAAGCTAGTAGAGCTATATACCAGAGATCGCACAACCACTCTGCTTTTTAGATCATACCATTTTCGCATCCCCCTGCCCTTTGCTTCTCAGTTAAGTTTCAACTGCGACTGAAACTCGTGCTCAACGGCCAGCTATCTATGCCTTGCGTGCCAAGAATACTTATCCTTTTGAGTTCAAACCTAATTTTCAGAAATGATTTCGGAGCACTTTTATCAGTGTTTATAGGTTCAAACCGAAAAGGCAATCCCTAGTTATACTGAACAAAGATTATCCCTTCGAAAATCCTTTATGAAAGTATCAGAAAGCCATGAAGTATATCGAACTGCAATTGCGCAGGTCATTCAATATATCGAACTGCACGCCACAAGTCTTTTAACGATGCTCTTTAATAATTTTTTGTGGCAATGGCTAGTTCCAAAGAACTGCTCGCTGCGGCTTCGATGTGAAGCAGGTTTGGCCAACGAATGCCTAGCAATCCGTGTGCTTCCAGATGCGGGCAGATGACACATCACTGCAAGCAGCACATCACTAGCCTGGATGCAGTGCATTCTTGCTTATACGTCAGATAACCATACCAACTGCCATTTTTTGAATTGCTGATCTATTGAACTATTTCAGCACAAAGTTCAAAATATCCGAATTCGACTATAACATACAGATAACTGCAGCACAAGAAATGGAACAGAACAGAGTAGCGCCAAGGACGAGCATTGGGCCCATTTTACCGAATTATTTTACCAATAAGCTGAATTGTGCACGTTACTGCGCACACTGGAAGTCTGAGAATTTGTGTCCAACAGCCTTCAGCACAAGGCTGTCAGTGGTTTTGTCATCTCTGCTCCATCATTGATGCAGTTTTAGTCCTACTATTTGCAGGAAGCTGTCCACCATAAGAGCAATCGGCTATGAACAGTCCAAGTCAGTTCTCTCGAGTCTAAATTGAACTCATTTTTCCAGTACTCAGATTGGAATACAAGGGCGTTAAATTGAGCTGTACAAGAAATATGTGAATCCATTCTATGGAGCAGGGCTGTTATCTCTGTGCTCACCTCATAATCATGGCAGTTTGCAATAGTCTCCCACATAGAGCTTCTTAAGAATGATCAAGTCTGGCATGGCTTTCTGCATTTCAAAAGTTAGTGTGAACTACCATAAATATGTTTATCAGAACTGTTGCTTCATTCACTTACCTAGCTAGTCATCTTAGCTAAACTAAGAGTCAGCATACAGCTATTGTTTGTTTACAATTAACTTCAAGTGGACTGTTTGGACTCCAATGTACTATGTGACAACACTACAAAGAAAAAAAAAAAAAAAGGAAGACTGTGCACAATTTTCACTTTCAATGATCTTCCATTTTAAAAGTATGATGACCCCTCATTCACTTACCTAGCTAGTCATCTTAGCTAAAGTAAGAGTCAGCATACAGCTATTGTTTGTTTACGATTAAAGTGGACTGTTTGAAGGACTCCAATGTACTATGTGACAACACTACAAAGAAAAAAAAAAAAGACTGCACAATTAATTTTCACTTTCAATGATCTTCCATTTTAAAAGTATGATGACCCCTCTGTTGGTCACTGAAGCAAGCCATTTCAAAAGTGGACTCACCTTTGTGCCTTAAGTGTGCTTGAAAGTGCATGCATGTCAGGTTCATTGTTCATTGCAATTTGCACAAGTTGCTCTGCAAAGCCTTTGTGGCCAACTTTATTGGAAAAACTTTTCTTCTCAGTCAGGGTTCCTCAGAACTGCTGTAAGTAGCCTCGCACCATTAGCAGCCTTTTTTTTTTTTTTTGCATGTGTGCAAAGCTGCATCACCTCACTGTGAAAAGAGTTTTGTTCTCAAACGTGCTCAGCATTTTGAGTCACACACACACGCAACAAATAATAGAATAAAGTGAATATCTGAATAAATATTATGCTCTACAAATAAACCCCAATAGAAAGCAACCATAAAGGTGACTAAAATAGACCTCTGCACTCTTTGCTGGCCACTGAGTATGGAGAAAAAAGTAAATCTTTGTTAGAAGCAGCACCATCTAGGAGTCGGGGGGGGGGGGGGGGGGGGGGGGGGCTATATCTCTTTTATGAGACGAACGCTGTTGCCTTATACAAATCCATGTCCCCAAATGAGAACTGCTGTTCAAACTCTTCTTTTAGTTTGCAGACCCTATCAAAAGCTTGAAATGCCTCAGCTGGTGTCGTCTGTGTGGAGGTGCGAACGGCAGTGGTAGTGCCCTGCATTGGCGCTGCTCACTTTCTCACAGGATCACAAGCAGTACAAGCTGTGGTTGCTTCTAACAAGGACAGTTAAGAAGAAACGAACAAGCAAAATAATTCTCACTAATGAAGAGGCGCCTGTAAGCGGCAGCATCGGCTTCGTCATCATCACACTGATTGTTGACCATCTCTCGTACACTCCCATACCGTGTTTATAAACATGCAATCTTTCAGACTTGATAAAAACCTTGGACTAGAGAGTCGTCTCAGTCCAGCACAGGGCTAGGGCTCGCATCATTCATAACAGAGGCTGGACATAACCACTGCAGCATTTCGAAGATAACAGTTGCGCCCCACAGTAGCCATGCTGTATCCGTTCAAAAGGGAAGGGAAAAAAAAAAACTTATTGCGAGGAATGTACACAGGGTGGCATGAGTTCACAGACCATGCAAGTGAGCCATTCACCAACTGGTATCCACCTAGAAGTACCCAAGTGTAACGTCACAATACAGTGAAACATCCACAAGATGTGCTAGTTGTCCGCAGAACCACAACTTTGGGCAGGAGTGTTAAATGCGCTCGGAAACAAGTCTCCTCTAGCAAATCACAAAATGATGAAAGCAATGCCTGAAAGACGGGAAGTGTGTGCAAGTATTCAACCATTGCTGTTACTGCACACATTTAGAAGCGGTAAAATTGTAAACTATTGGACATAAAGGAGGCCAGGCTCTGCAAGCTATCTGGCCAGGTGCTCTTTCATCATAACACCTCCCCTCGCGGCTACATCTCGCTTTAAGCCTTGCTGCATAGTCTGCAATTAGCTTTGGTTTGCCGCAATCATTTGCAATGCAGCTCGCAGCCTCCCTATTCACAGGCGCAGATTATACGAGACTTTTCTGCATACTCCAATGTACTAACAATGCAGGCTTGTGTAGGTCTAAATGTAAGCACTCTCTCTCCTTGGACTACCATGACAACGATGCTGCAAAATGGGTGGACAGCTGAAGTGTGAAGATACTGCCAAACGCACATGACCCATGAGGATAGTGACAAACACTGTTGGGCACTTCTGCATTTAACACGGTACAAAAAAATAATAATAAAAAAGCCGTTCACTCACAGGAGCACAAGCCTAAAGCCCCACCTTCGAATGCTCGGTCTGCAAACTTCAAGCCAACAGCACCCATTCAGCTTCTCAACAACTTTTCTCTCATGTCTTGCAGTCTGCCGCAGCCTTGGTTTTCTAAGGAATAAGCTGTCCGCGTGTGCAGCAAAAGCGGCAACAGCAGCAGCAGCAGGGGCAACTGCAGCAGTGGGAGCGACGGGGACGTGAAAAAGCAACAGTCGCGGCAGCTTGAGTAGGCGCCTAGATCCTCTAGCAGATGCAGCTGCCTTCTTCATCCTTCATCACCTTTGGTGGTTCCTGGGGCTTCAGCGGAACAGCTGGTGGTGGTGAAGGGATGGAGAGTTAAGGCTACTACTGCACACGCACGCATGCACTCGCTGTATTGCTTTCTGCATGCGGAAGGGAAATGGCAAGGGTATGTTATCAGCACCATTTTCCTGATCGATTACTGGTCAAACACACTGCAACAACGCTCCCCAGCTTATTTCAAGTATCAGACTAAAACACACTGCCACCCTGAGCACGTGTAAGGCGACATGAGCCTTAGAATGAGGTCAAGCGACTTGTCAGTAAAAGTCACTAAATCAACTATCAGTGAGCAAGCAAATGCTCTCAGCTAATTTCAAGAAGAGCTCTGTGTTTACTTTGCCTTGCCCAACAAATTAAGGCACAATGCAAGCTTGTATTTGTGCGTGCTGTCACTTAAGGCTACCAGCCAGAACGTGTTCCAGTTAAGAGCACCAAGCAGGAAGGTCAACTCATGATGCAGATTCTACAATAGCACAATGGTGTTTGCTTCAAAGGCCTGCTACATGGACTTGGTAACACCTGGCTGGCCGCAACATAGCACTTGAAAATTTTCTACTTGCTTGGCTTATGGACAATAGAAGCAAGACTGCAGCACATTTAAATGCACATTAAGTATGGCTAGCATTTGATAATGCCTCGAAGCCAACTCAAGTGCTTCGTCTACACGCACCAACAGCTTTTCAAATACCTTGCAACAGCCTTTAACCTTGACTTACAAGTTCCCCTCTAGTGCCAGTCATGCATGTAGTTCTGAAGTACTGAAATGATGCAGTGACAAGCAACATCTACTCTGGTTCTGTCATGCCTGTCCTAGAGAAAACAAAGCTGTCTAGCCTACTGTTAAAATGTTTAAGCAATCGTGCAGCAGTAAGCCAAACTTTACTTTGCACAGATACAGATTTTGCCAAAATAAAGTTAAGAAAAAAAATCACTCCTTAACTACGGCAAGAAGTTAGGTGCACTCAGCAAGAATTGCCATGAGAATTGCCAGCATGCATTGCCAAGAATTGCATTGAATTTTATATAGAGTTATACTTTCTTCGTAGCACCCATTTCTTCATCGCAAATGATTAGCAAACTAAACAGTTCGGGTCAGAAGGCGCAACCTGTTATAAGTGGTCCAGTAATGTGGCAAGATGCACATCATTACACCCGAGCTGGCATGCTGCCGATTAATACGCCTTGCCTCGGATATGAATGCGCACTGCATGCTGCAAAACATGTCATTCCTATTGCCTACAGCCTACAAATTACAAAAGAATGTGAGTGCTAAGTTCTGAACTCCATACTCGATGTAAAAAAAGAAATACCTAAGTGAAAAGGATGACTGGGTTCACCATAGAACTGGTCAGACAAGAGAAAGTCTCCACAGACAACAATGCCACAAAAAGTACAAAAAAAAGTTTATATTCTACAAAACAAGAACAAAGAGGAACACAGAATGACAAAACAACGCAGATCAATGAAGACAAACTTGCAGAGAGCAATGCACCCCAAGGGTGCAGATGTCTGTTAGAAAAAAAAAATAGATACAATGGAGGACGGCTGCTCTTGCTTCAGCAGAGCTACGAAAAAAGGCGTATTAAATAAACGAGTCAACAGATTTTAGAAGAGAAGCACGCCCAACCAGCTAACAATTACAAAGCACCCCCCCCCTGCCTCAAGGCAGCCCACCTTTCTACAACAGATGCTGGCCTTCCAAGTGTGCGGACAACGCGCAACACTTCACAGACTTGCAGTGGATCACCACAAACATCCAAGCACAAGTTAGAGTCAACTTGCTGAAATGGCAGGGGTGGTAAAAAAAAAAGAAAAGAAAGCACAATGCAATTCGATGCAGTGGCAGTGGCTGTGGCACTTGTATCCGCCTGCTTTTCGTTTCTTGCGTTTGTTGTCCCTTCTCGTTCCGTGCACCCGGCAGCACGTAACAATCCCGGAAGTTGGGTAGCGACTGTACCGGCGTGCCTCCAGCCGTGTATGTGTTTGCCTGAGATAAACTGTGTGTGTGTGTGTGTACGCATTGTGTACGTGTTGCTGTGTATGCATGCACAAATGCATGTGTTAAGCTGTAGTGCTGACGGTGGACGGGTAGGTAGGTGCGGCGCAGCAGAGCAGCAGGTTGTGGTGATGTGGCCGCCTTCCCATTTTTTTCCCCCTTTTTCTCTCTCTTTCTCCTTTGCTCCTAGCAGGCACAACCGCCTTCGGGACGTGGCGTTTCCGTGGGGCCGTCTTTGAGATCGACGTCCACGACTGGCAGTAGTGAAGGGGGGAAGGGAGAGGGTTCTGAGTCAAGGAGACCAACAAAAAACAAACTTGACAAACCAAAATAAGCAAACAAGGAAAAACAATAAAGATGCATATCATGCTGCATGCAGGCAAGGCTACAGCTAGGAATGTGCGAACAAGAGGTGAAATCAATGTTCATGCCACCACAAACTTATCTGCATACTACACCAATGACCACGCCAATTGACACTAGTGACTTTGGTGCAGCCGGGTTTACCAATGTTGACCTGTTTACGCAACTAGCAAACCTGCAGCATTAACAAGTTGGATAACCTAGAATATTTGTGGTCTGTGAGGCTTCATGTACTGAAGCGACATATGGGCTATGAGGAACGTAAAGGAGGGCTCTGGATGAATTTACACTGCATGAAATTCCATGACGCATGCTCAAATCGCGCAGCACAATGAGATATCACAGCATATCTATGCACAATATCCTGTTGCTTTTAGTACAGACACGCCAATCAACACGCATCACATTTTCTAACTTGAGAGTTCTTTTTAACAGGGCTCAATAACAAACAGGAGTTTGAGAAATGATGTATGATCGCACACCCCTAGCAATAGTCTCAGGGACATCAACAAGCAGACATCAGAACAAGTAGCCACGAAAAAAAAAAACAAGGAATAGACATGCATGTTGCACAGCATTCACACACTCTGCAAAAGAAAAAAAAGGACAGCATAGAAAAACGTTGAGACATCTAAAGCCATGAAATAGAAACGTGCCATAGTACCAGAAGACAGGCAGATAAATTTGCACTGACAGATCTCAAACAAGCAGTGAAAATTGCGAAGTACTAGATTGGTGACAGAATTCATCAGTGCCTGGAACCTGCCAGCGTTTGTGTGTGTGCGTGCACATGTGCATGTGAGCACAGTGTCAGCTGCAAAGACTTGCAAAGCAGAGCTGCAGTGAAAGAGGCGCTCATATATATATATATATATATTTTTTTGCTTTGGAACGTGGGTTTGATGGGCAAAATGTGCCGGTAAAGCAAACAAGCACTAACCACACCACAGAATGCTGGGCTGCGCAATCCCAGCAAGGGAATGTTATGGTCGGTTAACATTTTTTCAGGCAACGATTCCTTTATGTTCTGTACACGTCCAGGCAAAATTGCTGCCCTTCGATACGAGGATGTATATTACTAAGCTAGAGGCACGTTCGTGCACAGTGAGGCAGCAGCGAAGCAGTTGAGATGTCTCAACGACAGACCATGCACAACGTGCAATATAGTGCTCTGTCCTAACCTGCATTTCGGCATCACAACAACAAAACAGAACAAAAAAAAAAAAAAAAAGAAAAACCCTACATCACTCACGTATGGGCAACATTGTGCACTGAGAACAACACTCCAGCCAAGTGCCATTCACAGTGGAACTCATCTGCCTCTTTGTTGCTTGTTCGGGAGTGAAACATGCATTTACTGCAGAAAAAATTGAATTTTAGATTGTAGGATCCCTTTTCATCCCTCCAAACCACTAGACGACTTCAATACTGAAAGGAACTCCTGACTACCATTTACAAGTGAATGGAGGTGTAACCAGGCCTCTGATATCCATGTGCTAAAGGGAAACTGTGTTCACATCGCAATTTGCTAATGAAAACTGCCAGCGCGGTGATACAAAATGCAGCGTGGAACGCACAATGGTCATGATCACCTCGGGCAAACACTGTTACTGCTTCGCACGGTGCTGGAAAGCCCGAAAGATCCCAAGGCAAGTCTGTATGTGTTCTCTCTGACAGTACCACACATTTAGTCAGTTGCTGATGCCGCTCCTTACATTAAGAACGCAAATGAGATTAGCAGGGTGTCAGTGCACTGCACTGGTCACAGCAAACTTCGTGGAAGACTGAATCACTGACTGGGAAAGCTGTCGATGGCGACAAAAGGAGGAGAGGAACTGCTGTTGTGACACAGAACTTGCACATGGCCTCGGCCACCCCCAAGGACCTGCACAGAGGCTAAGTGCAGTAACAGCAGCAGCACAGTTACAGCAAGCACGGAGAGGAAATATGGGACAGTGCATACAGCATGCCAAGCCGAGCTGCTCGAAATCTCCATTACGAAGGTTTTTTTCGACAATGTTCTTCGAAGGCTGCTTTGGGACACTAATACAGAATGAAGCCTTTATCAGTGGCTTATCTCCTAGAGATTTGCAGGACTAGACCTTTACATTTCTAAAAATGTGGACAAGCTCAATTGCTGTAGGAAAGCACTGTTAACAAACCACTAAGGTAGGAAATTTAAGTACCGCATTTTTACTCCTAGAGAGGATTTGCAACGAAGTACATATTGCCGCTACCTACATAGCTCATTTACTCTGAGGCACATGCAGCCACAAACAAGCTCATCCAAAGGCATGCTGCAGACATTTCTAGCAAAACGAAAAAAAAATCAGATGCTTGCACCCGACTGTTATATATTGCAATGGTAGAGGCTTTAAATGCAGCTAAGGTGCAGAGTACTAAGAATGTACTGCTGCCTGCACGCTTAATGCTGGAGCGCGTGACGTGGGAGGACGTAGTGCCACTCAGCGACTGCTGGTTGATTGTATACCATGCTAAGATGGCCACAGAGCAGCCACTATCACTACCAACCCAAAACACATGACGCAGCATGGTATTGGACCCAGTGCCAAAGAATGAGTGGCACTAATGTCCTCTCAGGCCACGCGCACGAGCGTACGTGTTAAATGTATGGGCGGCGGTACTTAATTTCGAAGGGAAACACAATTAGGTACAGAAACCACACTACTTCCAAAGTTAGCTCATCTGACCCATTCAAATACTACTGTGCTGTGCATAATCACAATTCTGACAGCAAGTACTTGTGTTGTCTATTTCCTTGTCCGTCCCATTACATATTTCTTTTCCTGGAATATCTTCCTTCAACCTGTAGAAGCATCTTTTTGACTTTTAATTTTTAAAATTAGCCGGCCACTATAGTTAAGCAGCAATATAGCACCAGTGATGGCAGACATCAGGAAAAATATCACTGATGGTACCAGCAGGCTTGTTAAATTATTTCTGATAATTAACTTTTTAACTATTAGGTACCTGGTTACAATTAGAAACTTTCAGTTGGCTATTAGCAAAGACATCAATTTTGAGAGTTGGCTATCATGCACCAAGAGGCCTGCGTTTTTTGAAAACCAGTGCTCTATGACACCCCAGAAATGTCAGTCAATAGCGCTAGTGCCCAATGACCTTCTCTGTACCATGTGGACTGCACTGCACTCCAGCCTACATTACCAGAGAAGGTCACTGAGCACAGACGCCAACACTGGCATTATAATAGTGCTGTAGAAGCAGTCCTCATACCGTAAAAGCCTATTTTTAAAAATCAGTAGCTGGCTTTCCGATAACGCATGGTATGAAAATGATAGGGCAACTTCAGATGACGCCAATGGCACATCCGTGGGGAGCAACATCCATGCATTGTAATTTATGGATTTCATACAAATGGCCATCATTCTAAGTGCTTTGCAATACATGTTACAGAAGCAGTTTCAACCACCCCTAAAGTGAACAGTAACTGGCTAGTCACACGGTATTTTCCATGAAGCTCAACTAACCACCAGGTTATGTGATCACACCACCTCAATCTGTATGTAACAAACCTCAACATAGCGAATTTTTTTTCAATGCCCCATCATTCCCCCTTTCCCCATTGCAGAGCATTTGAAAACTCTGATGTAATGAGCATGTTACGGTCTCTAAACTTGATGGAGCGAGCTCGCTGAACATACTATCTGTTACCTAGTGTGGAGTCACTAAAAGTTTAGCAGAATTGCGCAGAAGTTTCATGACAAACTAACATGAGGGGAAAGTCGGTTCAAAATGAGTGCAAAAAATGCCATACAGCCCTGATGGCACTCTACAAGGAAAATGTAGCTGTTTCAGCTGCTTTCACCTTTGGAATGTGTCACCACAATTCATACTTGAAGGCAGCAAATGGTAGCAGAAAAAAAAAATGAGAAGGGTTCAACGCTGCTGAACCGAATATGAAGCGAAAGCATTAGCTGCCGGTGACCAAAAGTTCTTTTTCTCCTTCCTCTTCTTCTTGCAGGGTTGGTCCGTGGCCCCGACGAGTGGTTAGACCTGGCGTAGTATTGCTTTGGCAATAAAAAAAAAATACCAGGCGAGCAGTGTGTGCCAATCATGCTGCGAGGTTGCTTAAGAAATTCCAGTGTCAATGGCTCCCACGAGTCGGTAGCAGGGACGGTGGACAATGTTGACGAAGCAAGGTGAAGAGTGGGTTGTCGGGGGGGCAACAGTGGCAGGCAGACCAAGAGCTGGCGACATAAGCGAAGAGACCGGTGTGATCTGTGCCTCCACAACCAGGGGCGCTGCTCTCATGCAACTCCCCTCCCACATTCTCATTCCCAGTCTGTCGCACCACTCACAGCAGCTTTGTGCGAGTGATGGAGGCAGCTGCCACAGCCATGCTGTCAGCGCGATCGTGAAATGCTTCACGGCTTTCATAACTACAAGTAATGGGGCTTTATTTACTGCAAACATATTAAAGATGATCTTGCCTACAGCTGTTTATATTGGTTCCCGTTCTGCATTGTCATTTCGATTCTTCTTATGAAATCTGTAGAAACCTGGATGTAACAAAAAATCGTGGACATTCTTGAATTTCGTTATAACCAGTATTTAACAGTAGCTTATTAATGATTTGGTTTCCTTAATTTTTAAGCATCTCCATAAATCACTGTACAGAGCTACAATTTCTGTGCTAGCTTGGTGGTTGGCATGTGGCATAGAGCTAAATACAGTCTACCCGGTTACAGAAGCCACTTATAGCGAAATAGCGGTTATAACGGATGGATTTCAATTTCGCACTTCCATTTTTGCATTTTTCAATAAAAACTGGGTATGGTTTTAATGAAGTGAATAAAAAAGTCTCAGCAGATATAGCGAAGAAATTTTGTAGCAGATGAAAAATAATCTATCAATTGGAACACTTTCACGCCTTTCAGAGGAATTTCTGCACGAAAATAAAAGCAAAGCTCGGCTGACGGCCGCATGCGCTGCGCCGTCTGCACTCCTGCGAAGCGAGAGATTGCTTCAGTGCATAGCTTCGCTCGCCGTCCCTGTTGATCCTTGATTTCTCAGCTATGCCGTCTCGCAAGCTGGTGACTACTGCAGCGGCTGATGCTGTACGAACGTTCCTCGGGAGTTCGGAGCAAAACTTTGCTTCGCATCTGGACGACGTGGAGGCCACTATCTTGAAGTTGGCGGTCGCGAAACATGTTCAGGGAACACTGGACCACTTCTTCCAGTGGCAGTACATCAATTTGACAATAGTCGTGACAAATTTTCTTGGCTTACTAGGGGGTCCAAAAAATCAAAATTAAAAAAAAAAATTAAATAAATAAAGAAAAAAAGATCACGTTACATAAACTTCCGATTAGCACAGAGAAGGAAGGGGACCAGCAGTTTTGTGCCCATTCTGATACTTGACTGACTCACCGTGCAGTGTTTACACAGATGACGGGCGGCAACAGGCGTCCTATGGCCATCGACACGTGGCGGGCGAACGCGTGGGCTTAGACGAAAAGCAAACCTGCCATGGCTAATCCGTTGAATCGTTGCATCTTGAGGATGCTTCACGGCACAGTCCTCACAGTCCATGCAGTGAAGCATCCTCAAAATGAGGCGGAGGCCATCTGTGAAGAGGCACCACTACTACTGCGTCGCACTGCAATGCGGACCACGGAGGCATTAACTATAATTGGAGCATTTCGTTAGTTCTATGGAGTCTGTCGTATAAATAATCAAGCACGTCTAAAAAATCAAGGGTCGGAACTTTCGGTCAGAGACTTTTTTTCTTCTCAGTCCAGATGTAACGAAATAGCGGATACAGCGAAGCCATTTCTGATTTCCCCGACTTCGTTATAACTGGGCTAGACTGCAATTGCACAAAAATAAAGACAATACAATAGAGGCATATATGGCAACAATCATCCTGGTGCCGCTTCATTTGTCTGAATGTTTATATGCATTTGGTTAGTAGAAGCTGCAGGTTAGGACTTATGTTAGCCAAGGCATTATTATTTTGTGTGTCTTGAGAATACCACATTTTCACCTAAACAGCTTGAGTAAGGAAGTAGACACTGCAAAAGAAAAAAAAAAGAGAAAAAGAAAAGAAAAATATGACTAACGCCACCTCAGCCCATTCAAGCAGACAGCTAAGGGTGAGGAAGGGTAATGAAGCATGCAAAAATGTGGAAAACAAATATGCAGATATTGTCTCAGAGGCAGCACCTCATGAAAGCGCACAACATGCTCAAGTGGAGCAAAGCTTTTGTTGCATTCACTTGGGTAGTATGCCACACAGTAGTGGCCATAATCGCTGGGAAACAGCTTCTTTTTGTTTCATGATGCCCAGTCCTCTACCTGTCTGCCTTGCTTTCTTTTCACTATTCCATCAGACTTTTTCGATGCATTCTTTTTCTTCATGGTTCCAACTTTCCAACTTTCATTTAAAGTCCATAGACCACCCTCTCCTTTTCCCATGCATGCTGCATAGCACCACGGCAGTTGCAAAGTTGGCTTCTCCCAACAACTCAGGAGGCTGGTGGAAATGCTTGTTGTACAGTGAGAAGGGAAGAATAGCCTTGCTATATTTACAGTTGATTTTGAATATATTGTGAGGCGCGTTCTGGAGCCGTTGAAGTAAAGTGAAAAATTCCCGTCGCATTACGGTAGATATGGTACACAGCAGCGAGAAATGTTGTTGATCCAGCCCGATATGGTGAATGTTGAATACTATCTTGTTGGCTGGCACACTCTGCCGCAACTGCTAATCAAAGCTTAAATGGACTGCAACTGGTATTGGACACTTGACAACAGCCACTGTCATTTGACAATGCACACAGCCGCTGAGCTGTCAACAAACATGCCCAAAAAAACGGAGCCATTGCTGCAAAAACTAATACTAACCACGAAGGGTCGCAAAAATTGCACTCTTGCCAGCCATATTATTCAAATTTTTTTTTTTTGTTGCTGCCTTGCTTTAGTTTGTTCTATGTAGTATTTTATTTCAACTTTGCCGAACCAATAACACGACCTTGGCTTCACTGCTCAAATTAATGTCATGCAACTCACATTTCTCACGTTATTTGTATAATAATGACTATGTAGTATTTTGTTCCCACTATATCCCTCTCTTCCGAAAGTGTGCTAGCCCAAAGGATCTCCTTGCTCGAATGCACCATAAATAAACATTGATTGATTATGATTGCATCAGGTGGGTGGATGAGGATAAGAAGTTTGCAGGGGTCAAGTGGATGCAGCTAGCACAGGACCGAGTTAATTGGAGGAATATGGGAGAGGCCTTCGCCCTGCAGTGGGTATAGTCCGGCTGACAATGATGACGATCGCTTGTCCACTTATTATACTTCTGTCTATGCGTTAATGTGATGTTTGCTTCTACAGCCAATGTGAGCTTTCATGTTGGATGTACAGCTCTGCTTCGTAGGGGTGTGTGTGTGATCACCAACATCTTCAAATAAAACGAAATCAAATTCAAACGCAGCAGATCCACATCGATTCGAAGCCAGTCAGCCCACGTAAGACACTTGAATTAGGAAGTTCACGAATTATCAATAAGAACAGAAAAAAAAATTGCTAAACAGTCAGTCATGTGCAGGACTTCAAATATGCTACAACATTCAACTTGACTATGCTTCACAATCAACAAGCGGGAGCTCTGGAGTTGTGGTCGCTGCATCATTTCTGGCAGCTAGGATTTTGGCAACATTGGTTTTGATGACTGCAGAGCATATTTTCAAACTGTAAACGATACAGTGCATTAATATCCCGGCTCATCTGAAAGCTTTTTAAATGGTGATTTTGACCCTAAAAAACCTCTGAATGCAGCCTAAAGGGTAAGAACCCCAGGAGAATTGTAAAACTATTTGATAGGTGGCAATTGTTGTTTGAAGGAAAAAAACAAAAAAGGTAATAACTTCTTCCGTAAGCTTAAAATGAAAATTCCTACTTAAGAGAGTCTCAAAAGCCACCCCGCGGGAATAACGAACGATGGCTAGCCTGGTGTAAACACGTAAAGAAAAAAAAAAAGCTAGAAAGTACACGCGGTTTTTGAACAGTGCCATGCACATTCAAAAATGGAGCACTAGTTGGAAGTTCCACAGAAGCAACAATGTTCGGGGCTGCTAATAGTGTTTAGTTCTTACTCATTGCCACAAATATTCTATTTTCCGCTAGTAAAAGGTGCAGTTGACCTCCCGCACTATACTATTTAAAGCTTGGACATGCTCGTCCTTGGGATGCGGTCGTGTATCTATTGATGCAGCTCAGTTACTAGCAAAGCTCTTTTCTATGTCCTCATGCACAAAATGGTGCCCACCTCTGTGCATGAGACTTTCCTTAAATTTTTGTCGAAGTCTCCAGTTTCGAGTAAATCGGTGATACTGGCTACAATCGCAATGACTGCTGGACAGATATGCAGGGACATTTCTCGTCTGGACTGAAGAACCGCTGTTACGAAACAATAAACAAAGGCGGACATCACCAAGTTGACTGTGTGCTTAGGAAGTGCTGTCTGGTGCTGTGAGTGCATTCCCAGGCAATCTGTGCTGGCACGGAGCATTTTCTATTGGCAATTTCAGCATGGTTCGCATGAAATGGGGACTGCTGTCAGCACTGGGCACTGCTGAACATGACGGCATCGGGCACTCGTGAACTGCAAGTCACTTCTGCTAACATGATGTCACAGTGTCATACACACATGAAGTGCGAGTATTTTCACTGTTTAACACGACAGCATGTGCGACACAAAATGTAGGCTTGCACAATGATTACCAGCAGCACGGTGCCGTGTTATCAGTCGAACTAGGGCAATGCAACACAGCTCCCCAGGTATTTGACTTGCAGGGTCTGTTCCAAAAGTAGTAGGACTCTTTTAAAAACAAAAAAAATTAATTTATGAGAATGGTACAAATGATAAAAGTTTTCAAGGTAGCACTCTTCCACGTCTACACATTGCTGCCAACAAGTTTTCCAGTTATCGTACGCCTCCAGGTACGCCTGGACCGGAATTCTGTTTAGCTCCCTCGTCGCGACCTGTTGAACCTCCTCTACCGATCCGTGATGCTTCCTCTTGAGCGTTGATTTTATTCTCTGGAAAGAAAAAGTCTGACGGGGCCAAGTCAAAGCTGTAGGGGGGCTAAGGCAGCGTTGTCACCGTGTGCTGGGCAAGATACTCCACTATGCGGAACGTTGTGCGGCTCGGCGCGTTGTCATGGTGCAGCCGCCAATTGTTGGCAATGGCTGGGCAGACGCGAACAATACGTTTTCGCAGTTTTTTGAGGACTTCCACGTAAAAAACTTCATTAACTGTTTGTCCGGGTGGTACGAGCTCCTTGTGAATGACTCCAAGTCGATCAAAAAAGCAAATGAGCATGGACTTTTGCTTGGATTTGCTCATTCGCACTTTCTTGGGACATGGGGAAGTAGGGGTGTGCCATTCTGAGCTCTGCTGCTTGCTTTCTGGGCCGTATTCAAGCACCCACGTCTCGTCACAGGTTATTATATTGTCCGAAAAATCGGGGTCCTCATTCACATGATGAAGAAGGTCCTGGCAGATCGCTTTCCAGTTGGTCTTTTGCACTTCTGACAACACTCGCGGCCCAAGCTTCAAGCAAACTTTTCTCATGGCTAAGTTTTCTGTCAGGATCTCAAAAACTTGGATTTGAGGAATGCTCAAGTTATCAGCAATCATTCTGATACTCACTCTACCGTTACTGTTCAGCAAATTTTGCACTCGCGACACATTTTCGTTGGTCTTGCTGGTCGAAGGGCGTCCGGAGCGGTCGTCGTCTTCCACTCTTTCCCTACCTTCTCGGAACAGCTTGTGCCACTCAAAAACACCTGATCTACCCATGGCAGCATCACCATAGGCCTGCTTAATCATGTCGTGATTCTCTTTGCCTGTTTTGCCAAGCTTTACACAAAATTTGATTGCGTATCGCTGATCCAGTAAACGCTCCATGATTTACCGTGATGAGGCGTTTAGACAGGTGCTCACAGTACAAGCGACCTGTGCTCTTTAGCGGCCGAAAGCTGACTGTCGATTTTCCCCAGCATTCCCAATATCCTAGTTCACCGACCCTGCGCGCGCAGACCGCTTTTCGTCCGCCCGTTCGCCCAGGAAAAAGCCAGTCCTACTACTTTCAGAACAGACCCTGTATGCAAGCTAGTGTGTAACCTGGCAGAATAAAATATCGGGTAAAATTTAAATTAGAAATCGTCAGACCAAAAACATTTTACAAATTATCCAGGAATAAAAAAAAAAAAAAGAATGAGAGTGAATTACTGACGTTTTACTGCAATACTCGTAAGAGAAATCTGGTTCCACACTGAGCTCGATATCAAAGATTTCTGTTTATGAAAAATGCAACGTGACGTGCAGCACAGATAACACGCTATTATGAACAGGTCAAATTTACAGTACTCAACTGCACTTCAGTGCGGAGAAATGAATTTGCACTCAACTTGACATTGTCAAAGTAGCTAGGTAGTATTAGAAGGGTGCCATATTTCTGCTATGATAACCACGAAGCAAAAGGCATGCATGACTAAATGCACAAGATGAAATAATCAACTGCTTTAATTTGTCCTAATCAACAGAAGAAATGGGCTGTTGTAGCATTTTTAAGGGCAATTGGACCAGACCTCACAAGTCCGATATGATTCAGCAGCACCAGAAACTATGGTAGTGTTGCTGTCAATATGTATACAAAGACCCTCAATATATAGGACTGCTATTATTAACTGGCTTTTCTAATTGAGAATTAATGTGTTAAAAGCAGAGCTGTTCAATACTACCATTATCGAAACTTTCCACAGGGCCCATGTACCAAAAAAAAAAAAAAAAAAAAAAAAAAAACCGTTTCGAATAGTCAAAATATGGGTATTGGCAGCTCCCGTGCCATTAAGAAACTGTGTCTTAAGTTGCAAACTTTCAGATTGTTCATAAACGCCCGACCACCTGGCAAATAAACTCAGCTGAAGAGACCCAGTACCAAAAATTATACCAAACAGCTGTAAAGACAAAAAAAAAAGAAGAGCTATTTTTCAGACGGCAATGGCGGCAAAAGCAGATAGCTTTTAATAGAGACTTTTAGTATAGCGTATGGACGCTTTCGTACGCTAAATGCCACCAAATTATGAAGCGTTACTCCGTGTGTTGCATCGGCGCTTTTAGTTGTCCGTACGAAAGCGCGAACGAAAACTACGGTAGCGACATCTAGATAATAAGAAAACACATTTAGGTTTTTTTTTTTTTTTTACTCGCAATGCAAAACTAGCCAAGTCTCACCGGAGCTAGTTTCTTTGCTGTTGCAGTTTTGTTGTACTCCCCAACATTGGTATTACCGTGTTGAATACTTTTACCTTGTATTGCTGTTATGGTGCGCAATGGCCTCCTTTCAGCCCCATACTGCCAAGCATATTTTTACGGATACACGCGTATAAGCAGTCAAGCCAAGGCGATCACTTCATGGCGCTGCCATGCCAACAAAGCAACGCTACTCATCAGGCTTACGGACTGCGCTGCCGCCGTGCAAAATAAAAAACAGAGGTAAATATTTGCTAATTATTTGTGCTCAATGCTACACGTGGCAAAGTGAAGACCCCGTGTGCCATTTATAGGTGGCAGCGTGCCCAAAAACGTGGTAATGAAGACAAATTCACTCTGAAGCGGGCGGATGCCGCCATCTTGCCAACGCTGATCTCCCATCATACGTGAGGGCCGGGCACGATAAACTCAAGTTTCGGCGTACGCTGGCTGATCGTACGAAAGAGCTCAGTCACAGGTATCGTATAGCGCATGCGCAGTGCGCGTCACAATATTTTTGGCGTGCGCTATTCCTCTACATGTGTCTGTGTACGCTATACTAAAAGTCTCTATTGACCGCTTCTAGATGGCGCCACAATCCATCAGCAGCCAAAAAAATGCATGCTAAAACCAGTTACTTCTTGAAGTGGAGTTTCCCAACTGGTCTGATCAAAAAGCTCTGATTACAAGAACATTTTAAGACAGCAAGTGGCCATAGCTAAGGTAAGCAGAACTTTCTTTTCATTTTGCTTCCTGTAACCTCTTCTCATAAAGACTATTCTTTTACAACAGACCAATGGAAAAGATAAGCCCCATAATGTGTCTGCATCTAGCATGTAACTCTTCAGTGTCCGCATCTGGTCAAAGATGGGTTTCTGAAAGCAGCTGTATATCATTTGTGTCGTATACATAACACAGAGTTGCCTGTCATGTCAGTGAAGAATGCGGTGGACCTACCTTAGTTTGTCACAAAACGTGGACACGGCAAAACATGAAACAAACGCTGCTCTTCGAGCCAAGGTAGCAGTAAAAGTCACCTACCATATCCTGCAGCCATTTTGCTCGCAAGCATTCACTGCAGGACATAACCAGGCACCAGAGAAATTTCCTAAAGACGCTCCTTTCATCTACCATGGTTTCAGCTCAGTTAGGACATGCAAAACCAGCCCCACCAGGACATAAACGACCGCTTCATCAGAGAAACGAATGCTCATTTTTAGTGAAATAGAATAAGAAATGCAAAACTTGCTAGTCAACACACGTCAAACCGCAGCAGGCCTCCGAGCCCAATATATCACGACTTGGTGTTAGCTAAATTGATTGCACTGAACTCTAGAACTCTCAGTACAATGCACAAGGCTGAGCTCTCCACTGGGCGGCAACTCAATGCTGCAAAGCTGTCTCAAGTGGAACAACACACCATGCTTACCAAGCTGTGGCTTTGAAATAAATACCACAACCATCGCTTTGCAATCAGAAGCACAAAGGTCACCAGTCTCACCAAAAGAAATGACATTTAAGAACACTCTGCACCACAAGGCTTGCTTTGAAAAAAAGAAAAAGGTAAGTATACAAGAATAATGCAGGCACAATGACAAGCTTTTGATGAACCAAAACGTCGGCAAGCACCCCGGGGGAGTTTCGAACTGCAAACAAAGAAGCAGAAACACAACACGAATGCATCTCCGGTGTCGCCCGACCCTGTAGTAAAACAGGAGGCCAAGAAGGGTTGCGCAAAAGGGGAATGAAAAGTGCATTACAGGCACCAGCGCACATAGCACCCAGGAGAAGCAAAAACACAAAAAAGAAAGACAGGGAATGAAGAAAGCAAAAAAAAAAAAAAAAGGATACTGTCTTCTTTCGTTCGCTCCGTGTTTTCCATTCCTGGTAGAGCAGCGGCCACACGTCTGAAAAGCTGCGTGACAAGGGAAAAACACGAGAAGAACTGATTTGAGACCACAGCATCTACCACATTTGTTACAAAGCTAGTCACAGAAAGAGAAGTACACAAAGTAATGCTACGTTTCTCAGAGTCCCAGACAACTCGAGAACGAAGTGGTAAAACGCCTCTCAAAACAGGCCCTACAAACAATAACATCAACCTATTGTGATCGCTTTAACCACCTTTCACTTGCCACAGCCACTAGGATGAGTGTGCTGGCAAATACAAGATGGCTGATCGCAATTCAATGATAACAGGTTGATACGATTTTGCTATTTTGAGGTGCCGCATGTCTTCTTTGTTGAGCTGCATCCAGCAGCTGCAGTTAAAAAGAATGAATTAATGAAGGTCTCAGCTTCACCAAAAAAAAAAACCTGCCAAAAAGCTTGATGCAGTCTGCTTTGAACTATACTCATCAAAGCTCAAACACTGCAAAATTCGGCTTCAATGAAGTCTTCGCTTTAGTGCACACTGGCCTAACTAGTCAAACACAAAATAGAGTAAAGTACCACAAAGGTAGTCATATTGTGGTTGAACTCCCCATCCAAGAAACGGCTGTTACTGGAATGG
Source organism: Amblyomma maculatum (assembly GCF_055883805.1). Classification (NCBI taxonomy): domain Eukaryota; kingdom Metazoa; phylum Arthropoda; class Arachnida; order Ixodida; family Ixodidae; genus Amblyomma; species Amblyomma maculatum. The sequence continues at coordinate 101,180,973 of NC_139345.1, forward strand.
TACCTCAATGTTCATATTGAAGCTGAATAACCTGAACTGCAATATTAGAGGGTCTCTTAGATGTCTCTTAAGAGAGGAATGGCAAAAGCCTGTTCTTCTCCAATCATTAGCCTCTCATCGGCGTTCTCTCAGTGCTATATATAATTATAATTGGTTTGCAGGAAAGGAAAGGCGCAGTATCTGTCACACTTTCTCTGGCAAGTGTGAATTTGGACGGTACACCATCGCTCATGTTGTGTGACATTCCATGGCGTGCATTCAAGTGTGGGATTACAGATGACGGGAACACTAGGCAAGAACACATTTCGCGGGATCTTAAGGAGTATGACAGATCTCAAGCACGGGATTTCATTCCATGAGCTTAGAAAGGCTTTCGTCTTAAAAATAATAATTAGAGGGACACTAAGGCTCCACTTTAGGGGAATGATGCAATTGTGGCCTGTGGTCCTCTGGGATTCTTCTGCACTGAGAAATGAAAGGTGCGCAGTTTACACTGTGCAGCCTGCCTCTCAACGGAGAATGCTGAATCCACCAAGCTGCACTCCACCTTTATGCAGGTTCAGCACTCACATGCTATCTACTGGGAGGGCAGGGAGCGGGAGGGGGGATGGCTCGGTGCATATCAGACATGATTGTTAGCATGGCCACCGCATACTCCTATTATGCCAAGTCAACCAAAGACCATTAGGAACACCAACATGCAATTGGCTTCTGGCTGAACTACTACTTCTGTAATTGTCACCTCTTTAATTACACAAATACTCATTAGCATCCGGTCCCAAGACGCTACTTCCTGTGAAAGACCACACGACACAATGTGTTCACTACAATTTAGGCCTACCTCAATCCTAAGCCTACTCTCAAAAGTTGAACTTTAACACCAGAAAAAAAACTTACAAGCATTACTCATACACTAAGCACAGGCTGTCAGATGTGACAGGACGAAGCTCTATGACCCGTAAAATTCCTGCTGCGTGAATTCGCACCCATCCTGTCAGGTACTTCCATTGGCTACGGCTAGGATTAGCAATGACTATAGCGCAGGAGTTTTGTAGGGACTCTACCTGTGTGCCATTTTCTCAGCTTCATTGAGTTGATGCCGTGTAATGAATATATTTATAATTATAAGTATATAAATTGTCCAAATCTAAGCTCTTGTATTCTTAAAAAAAAGGTGGACAGAATAAAATATAACAACATATAATAAGAAAGATTCCTTTAAACATGCATACATGTTTGCATACAAGGCAAAAAGCCCACCTGTTTGACATTGTAGCCGGACTTCGCACTGGTCTCTATGAACATAACATTGAGCTCTTTTGCCTTGCGTTCCCCCTCTTCTGTGGTCACTTGCCTGCAAGTAAAACAAAGCCAGTCAAACCACAAGACAACTACAACATAAAGATCATCCATGCACATTTATCACCCGCAACAAACATCTAAGCTCGCTAAACAGCAAGCAAATCTAAACAAAGTTCGAAGTGAAAAGAAAGGAAAAGTAGAAGCTTGACCCGATTAATAACTGTGCATGAATTAAGCCACTTCCAGACAGTCGCCAAGCAATGTTATTTTCTAGCCGCTAAGAAAGCTCGCACACTGCTTTGGGCAAACCTGTGCACAGCCTCCAGCTCAACATAATGACGCAGATAAAACGTTGACAGGATTATGACGGGACGGGATACTAAAACTACAAAATGGGCCTTCAAGTGGGCCACCATTCTGCTGGAAGCTATGCAACTGCACCAGCTCTAAATGATGTCCCTGGTAGACCACACAGTGATCGTGCTTTGTGCTTTCTCACTTGGGCTGGTGAACACAAATCATTCACTGCTTGTTTGGCACGGAATTCTATGTGCTTGCTTTCCCTGCTGCTTTGCTCCCAAAGGTACCCCCCAATCACGACAATGAAACTAATCATTCCCATTTTCTCATCACGACACATGACGAGCAAGAAAGCTATAAAGAACAGCAGGAATCGAAAATCATGTGCTAGAAACGACAAACAAATTCGGAGCACTATTGTATGACCCTTGCTACATCGAGTGACTTTCTGCGGCAGGTCTACGCAACTTGTCAAAAAAAAAAAAAAGTAATCCAGCGCCCAGATAGTCTTGGCTTTCCCTCACAGCAAGCAAGGTGCTAAGCATACAGACCTCTTATCAGAGAGGTCAGTCTTGTTTCCGACGAGCATAATGATGACATCGTTTCCCCGCTCTGTCCGCACATCGTCTATCCACTTGGACGTTTGATGGAATGAGTTGGCATCTGCAACAACACACATAAATCAGATATTAACATAGTCTCTGCCAACAAAAAAGAAGCCACTAATCTCTTTCACAATCACACAGCATACGAAAGCATTTTTCATCATTAATAAATCAGAGCTAAGCTAACTCATTGCCAGTTCTTAGCAATACAGCATGGCTACATTTGTAGTATGCCCTGAGCATGAGTGCACTACAGAACAGCCCATTATGTTACATATTTGGAAAACACTCGACCACTTTGCTGATTTTGGACACTGGTAACACACAAAACAAGTGAATATTGAAGCATTTGCTAGTTTCTAATCCACCGACTAGCCCACACATACGTTGTAGAGAGACTGGTGGAAGATCGTACCCTTGACAACATAGAACAAAATAACAAGGGTTGTTGGGAGGAAGGCTCAGTCCACTAGACAGCATTTCAACAAGCTGTTCATTGATGCTGAAAAAGACAAGTGAAACTTTGGCTAGTGGATTGAGGCTCCCCTTACCCTTCTTCACTTGTTTTGTGCTATTAAAAACACACACAGGACACATTAAAAGGATTCTCAGCTGAAAAGAAGGCCCCATATGAGACAGTAAAATATCTGAACCGGAATGAAGTCCATGAGCAAAAGTTAACTTACTGGTTATATCGTAAACCACAACAGCAACTGTAGAATCTCTGATGTAACTTGGAATGAGGCTCCTAAATCGTTCTTGACCTGCCGTATCCCACAGCTGTAGACGAACCTGTAAAATGGCAAAATGGTTGAGAAAACTCTTGCAGATAGACTGGGCCCAGATTCTCGACAAAACTGCTTAGATTCACACTTCATATAGCACTGTTTATGAAAGTTCTGGTGATACATTCAGCAATTCCTCACAAGCATTCCTTAACTTGCATCAGTCATCCCATTCAGTTTAAAAAGGTTCTTAACATGCTGATTAACTATGTACTGTGTGTTCATTAACCGACTTATGCTATTTTGGTGCAGCACTAATGACCCTTGCTACATTGTTAATGTTCTAAGAAAATTGGTAACCATAATAATTTTTACCTCTATTGTTTTGCATTGTATAAATCATGCTTGGTGTTTTTATTGTTTTGAATTACCCTCCCCCTCTGTAATGTATTCTGCATCCTAAGGGTATAATAAATATGTAAATAAATAAATAGTAGAAAATATTCATTGTACTTTATGCCACAAAAGCAACTAAGGCTATGCCCCAAATGTATTTGCTTGGTAAGAAATAAGTTTTCAAGATATCTTGTTTAAGCCTTTGCTCCTTTAAGCTGAACAATGGGAAATTTCAACAAGAAATTTATCACCTAGGATCAGAGACATGCTTGTTATAAAATTGTATAGAACAGTTTTTCCCCAATTTACTGAATTCTGGATACAAAAAGTTGTTTATGGTGACTGCTTCAGCACATAGCTCACATGTAGGTTTCACTTATTTTGCAAGAATAAAGCTGTGTGTAAGGCAAGTGTGTCCTAAGCGAAGTCAACAACAAATTTTTAGTGACACATTCTTCCATTCTCTTATATATGGGCTTCATGAGGTCAACCTACTCTGACAAGGTGTAGTTTATTATTTACAGCATTATTCTATTTAATCTGCTAAAGTAAAAACTTGATTTAATGAAACCTGATTTAATAAAAACCTGATTTATTAAAAGTCCCGATTCAACTAATATATCCAATTCCCCTTTGGACACCCTATGGTCCAATGGCTTGACTAAATTGACATAATAAAGTAGACTTCACTCTCTCCGAATTTAACCAAATTTTTGCAAAAAAATGAAGGTTAAAAAGTATTTTTTGTTTACTTAGTAGAAAATGGCCAAAACTATATTGACTGTGAGCCAATGGTAACACATGGAGCAAACCTTTCCTTTTGCCAAACTGCACGGCAGAAAACGGTTTAATTCACAAGATATCACCAGTGGTAAAAAGCCTGCCAATAGACCCTGTGTCTGCAGTGTTGCTGTATGCCAGCTGTTGGATGCCCTTTATCTGCTGCGGGAGTTTGCAGGAACAAATAAAAGATCTGTGCAGTTGTTGCTTACATACCACAAGCAAGAAAATATCAGCGACGTCTTTGCTGAGAAAGAAATTTGTAGTCTCCTAAGCTCTTCTCGCCGAGTAAAATTTTCATTGCTTCTTTTCATACGTACAATTAATTTGGTTTGGTTTGTAGGGTTTAACGTCCTAAAGCGACTCGGGCTATGAGAGACACCGAAGTAGAGGACTCCAGAAATTTCGACCACCTGGGGTTCCTAGCGTGCGTTAACACTGCACAGCACACAGACGCCACTCCGTTTCGCCTCCACTGAAACTCAGCCGCCGGCGATTGGGTTCGAGCCTGGGTACTCAGGCACAATTGCATTTTCAGGGCACTTACGCTTCGAAATTATGATGCTGTGGTATTTCTCTGATGCCACAACACCATATAATAACAGATTGCGTCCATGTCTCCCTCGATTTAACGAAATAATTTGCGGCTCCCCTCAACTTTGTTCATAAATAGAGTTTTAACTGTACTCCCCTCTCAGCTTACAGTGTAGCACATTCATGAAATCTTTATAGGGTATATGCATTTCCTACTTCCTTCTACATTTTCTTCAGAGCTTGTAAAATAGGGATTTCAACTCTCTCACTGCCGCTTATTCCAACATTACTTGAGAACCAGCAAAATCTTGTATGCAATTGTTTTGTGAAATGGCAAACACACTGCCCATAACAGTAATAACTTTCCAAAAGCAATGAATTGTTATATTATGACTAGACTTTACAAGTTTGCTGGTAGAAAATATTTACATTGCTCAGTAGTAACTCCATCTTTATATTTAACAGCATTTCATGCAAGTCATACAAGTATATAAAGTAGAAAAAGAATAATGACAGTAATAAGCTACACCAAAACATCTGTTAATTACTAGACTTAATTGAATTAGGCAATGCAATAAAACCTCAATGACTAAACACAGCACACATCATTGTAAAGAAACAAAGGAGGAGGCAAATTAAAGATTCAGCAAAGTATTACGAACAAAATTCATGCATTTAGGGCAGTAACAATTTTCACAAATACAAGGAAAAGAGTGCGGTGCACCAGAACGTTTTACTTACAGTGCGGTCTTCTAGGTACATTGTCTTTGACAAGAAGTCTATGCCTATCGTGGCCTGTTGCAGTGGAGACAAGAGTAAGCATTTAGACACCAAGAAAAAGAGAACGATAGGTTACGATCACTAAAGATACTGCTGATGATGACAAAAGATACACATGCATTATGAATAGAGAAATTTCGAACATGACAAGCTCAAATACAATTGCATTTTTTCATAAATTCATCATTGCAAACCCAACTCCAGAAAAAAATCGCACCATAAAAGGCGAGATGAACTTTTTGCTAAAAGCAATGTAACACGGAAAAGCTCCAGATACAAAGTGACATTTGTTTCTGGTGTGTGAAAGCACTGGCTTTTGTGCCCTTATAGTTCGACTCTTGCACTAAGTGCTAGAGGAAAGCTTGAAACAACCTTTCACTGCATGTCCCTCAACCCACTTTCTGGGATGCTCATTCACTTCATTTGGCTCATCCAGCATAAGTCATTGTGAAAAAAAATAAAAGGCTACGACTACAAGCATCTTGCATACAGAGCACCTTCACCATTAGGCTAAGAGGAAGCAAAACCAAAAGTGTGTGGCCACAGCAAGAGAGTTGCACATAATGCTCAAATAAAAGCGCATCATGGAAATGAAATGCGCATTGGTAATACTACAGACAGCCTTTACAGAGCTGCAAGGCTTGAATACATGTCTCTAATACGCAAAGTTCAAGCACTGGGTCTGACAATTTGAACCAGGCCCCAGCCTACGATGCAAGAAAAGCCCTGTTATCCTAAGAGCGAGCTGACATAAAACACACTAATAACAAAAGAGCAAGCACAGGTAAAAGGTGTATGATGCAATGATCAGTATAAATTTTCTACGTAGCGCACATTCTTCAGCCTAGAGGCGTAGCCTTGTAATCAGGTTAACGACAAAGCACAAATCTGCTAAGTTGCAAAGTTGCGACTACCACGCAGACTCAGTACAAGAAATTAATAGGCCAGGGTAATTGCTGCAATATCCAGCACAGCAAAGCAAGTAGCTAGGCGGAAGGCATATTTCATTTCAGGGTTTTGGCACTCTGTATTTTGATGGTATGTTCGGACATTTCGACAGCAAGGCTAGTGCTACTTTCATGCAACAGCAAAACTGCAGAGATATATCAATAAAAGTGGTTTGAATATGTTTAGCTCTACAGTGCTTCAAAAGCTAACGAAATCAGGGTTCTTAGCACAATTAACAACTTGTCACCTACACACACCTCCCTAGGAAGAAAGGTTTTGTTGGATGCCAGCAGCTGCAACATATTGCAAGGCTATCAAAGGGGATGTTCTTTTACTCACTGGCCCTAGCTCCCCAGCAAAAAGAAAAAAAATACAAAAGATTGCAAACGCAATACAAAGCGGATGTCTTTTTGGCTGCAGACTGTAACAAATGGAGAAGAAAAACTCAGGAACTTAAATCAAGAATTGGTGGTGATGTCCTACTTGGCTGGTTAGGCCCAGCCAAGTCTGACCAACCTGGCCAATGCCAAGAGTTTCGCAAAGAACCCATGCTGACACCAAAGTCCCGCAGAGCAGAATTAGTATTACACCTGCAATGTGCTCATATTTTATGTGCTCTGCCCCACTGTACCTTGAAAACAAAGAAGCGGCAAAATCTGACAATAAAACTGTGCTGGTAAGTTGCACAATAATATGAGCCGATTCCCGCATGTTGGCTTGGACTGAGAGTGCCAGCTGCCTTTTCAAAGTGAACCAGATGTGTGAGCATGTTCGCTAGAAAATTTCACATCAAAACCTACGCACTGCCACTTAGGCAGTCTCTGTGTTTGATGCAATGCAGACTTCAATATAAAACCCCAAGGACCAAACAGTAGCACAATATAGAAAATGCACTTGAGTTTCTAGGCGCGGCGCACTCATGACCTACACCTGTAAGCCCAACCAGCAGAAGTAGTCTACCCGATATACCCTATATTCCCGTCAAAATAAAGCACTAATGTAATAACTTCCACCTGTACAAAAGGGCAAAAGTATGTTCCTGTATGAGAAAACAACCTTCAGCTACAAAAACAGAGTGAATTTAACAGATATTTAGCAGAGGCAAATGAGCATGGTCCCCTTGTTACTCAAGTAAGGTTGACAGCCATTCAAAATCAACAGTTAAGAGAAAAGAGTATGCTAACGAACTGACACGACAAAATGGACAGCACATCAGCACTCGCGCCACTAACACTGACTGAGACTGCTCTTCACACAATCAACTTGCCTGTCACAGCAAGCAGCATCCTGCTGTCGGTTACTTTCACTGCCATACCCTGACACTATGTTGAAGTTTTATTCCCAGCTTCTGTACTTTCGTGCAGAGGCTCTAAGAACAATGTGCAGTATTTCCATTTCATCCAAATTTCAAATACTGTTAGGTCAAGGAGAAAACTACTGCTGAAGCTGCAGGCTGCCAAATTAAGTCCTTTAAGTATATTGTTTGATTAACAAAAAAGGTGAGACAACATAAAAAACCTGCATGCTAAAAGCCTCTAAACATTTACTGAACGAAAAAGAAATAATCAATGATTACACAAGCTTCTATCACTATAGATTTACTATGAGTGCAATTGAAGTTGAAACAGCATTACTGTGAAAAAAATTTCAACAGCACACTCAATGTATTTTAACAGTTATTTCTTTATAAAAGGAAAGTACATGAACATTATTACATAAACGAGCTTCTCGGTGACTTAAATGTTGTACATAGTAAAAAAATAAAAGGAAAAAATGCAGCTCCAAAAATTCTGAATAAATAAGAACACACTGCAGTCATTAACTCCTGTCATTAACTCCTGCAAACTGACCAGCCGGTTTTACTTCCATAGCTGTAATTTGATTTTGCTTTATATTTTTGCCACTCTGCCATGACTTATCTGAATTTACTCTTGTCTTTTTTTCACCTTGTTTTACCTGCTGTTTCTATTTTGTGTTTTTATCTTGTCGTGTTATTTTCTATTTTTTTTTCTATACTTCTATATTACTTGTATATTTATGATCATGTATGACTGCTGAACAACCCTGTACCACTCCCCCCCCCCCCCCCCCCTTATGTAATGTCCCGAACGGGACCTTTAAGGGTTAATAAATGATGATGATGATGTTACTTTATGATGTTCATAAAGTTGCGCCATGTAGTACATTTAACTGCAATTAAAAGACCATACAGTGAAAGTCTGGTAAAGCAATTTAATTTCTTCGAATCAAGGCAGATTATTTGGGTTCTAATAGTGCATCAATTCAATCTATTCACACTTTAAAATTTAGGTTGCATATACATACTTCTGGCGGTATGCAAACATGATACAATTGACCCCCCCTCCTTTTTTCTATGAGAGATGCTTAGCAATATTGCTAAGGATAGAGATGACAAACTGTTTTTCAGGAGGTGGAAACCAATTTACAAGTGTACGACCTTACAAGAAAGGCTGAATAGATGTTAACAGACGCTGTTTACTGGAGGTTCAAGACAATGCTTTGGATGGAGAGCTCAACTTCAACTTTGTTAACTTATCCAGGTGTGTCCACCTACACAAAACAGATATTGTTGCTCTGCCAGCAACAAAGTCTGGTACTGTATGTCGGCTTTAAGTCCCAAATCTACATATGGCTATCAGTATCAAAGCCTTTGCGGGTGCAGTTCCTATTTGATGAGACTATTTCAAGGAATGTAAATAGGCCTTCGGGCTATATTAAACGAATGCACACCATGGCACATCACGAAAAACGAAACAGACACATACCTGGTATGTGTTATCAAAGCTGTCATACATGAAACGTGTGATGAGTGAAGTCTTTCCAACTGAAACACAAAATATATATATATAAGCCCATGGATTAACATGACATTAGTTCTGTGTGACAACCTCACACAAAGCACTTGTTACGTCCCTCAAGAATTGCAAAGGTTTGTACAATGTACTGATAACTTCATGGAACGCTGAGAGCGCCATTTTCCTGCACAGTGCAGCAGTCGACCGTGGAGCGGGCCACGCAAATAGTGCTGTGTTTGTGTCCTTCTGATCTTCGTCCTCGTCCTTCGCGCTGTTATTCCAAAGTGCGAAAGCGATGGTTTAGTGCGGTCATGGGCTCCGCCGAAGCATACTAAAGCACAAAAGGTAAAGTCCAGACAAAATGACTGCGTGTTTTTCAGTATACCAAAGGTATGATAGCACGATTGCGACAAGACCAGGAGCGATTAGAATGTCGCAGACGAGAATGGCTTGCACGCATCAACAGACGGCATTCACAGAAGCCCGGACAAATACCAAGTGTGTGCAGGTCATTTCATGTCAGGGTTGCAGTCATCAAAAAGCTTAGACGGCCGACCTGCAAAATGAACATGTGAAGCTAGATTGGTGAGCTCCTGAAGCAATCCGTGCCTCAATGTACAACATTCGAGGTGCACGCATAAGCCACTCTCGTCTGCACGTTCCGATCGCTGGTCTTGTTGCATTCGTGCAAGCGACATACCTTTGGTTTTTTGAAAAACCTGCACTTCACCTTTTGCATTTAGTCTGCGTTCGGCTATTACAGCCCACGACTGCACAGTAGACCATCGCTTTGACACTATTTGCGCAGCCCGCTCCACGCTCGACTGCTGCACTATACAGGAAAATGGCGTTCTCAGCGTTTCGTGCAAGCTCCCTATAGGTAAAAATTTACACATAGTAAATGTGTGCCACGACTACACTGTGCCGGCCTTTTACGGCCCAACGTCAGAGGTATTGCATTCTTACACAAGGCACTCACTGAGATAAATGCCATAAAACTGATAACTATGAGGGTGGGCCATAGCCTTGACCTACAAGCATTGTGTAGTGTGACTTTTGAGCAAATTACCAAAATTGAGAGGGAAAATGCCCATGGCAAGATGATTTCTTTCCATTAGGTCACCTCTAATGCTGTATGCTTAGAGAAAACTAGATAATAAACATTAGTGACCCACTCAAGTATGTATTTTTGCTCTTGCACGTGCAACACTACACATCTGCCTTCATTTACAGTGACTAAATATGGCACTAAAGCATGGTAGAGCACTGCAAAAAAAAAGCAACCAGGAAGCTGTTTAACCAGAAGCAGACTAGCTTCTCATTACAGAAGAAATAAGTGGAAGACACAATCTTGTCACACAATTATATGCTCTTTGGATTAAACAGGATGTATACTGCACAGGCATACACAGAAGCCCACAGATGACATCGAGAGATGAGGGCAACAACAAAAAAGGTGCCAGTTAATTTGTTTTCCTGAGACCTGAAACCTTACATCACTTTACAAAGAACGCTTTATGTGCCGCGAATGCGAAAGCATTTATGGCCCATTCTACATCGCAGTGCATTGCTCATTAAGATTTTTTACTACCGCCGTTTCAATGCATCATTCTGGCAGATGAAAATGGCTACGTTTATTAAGCCACCTGACATAACTATCCCTATTACTGACTGCATCGCGCATTAACTACATCTGTATTCAGCACTGAACCAATAAACACGCCTGCCCGTCTTGCAATCCAGGTCCCCGATTTTCCGTCGTCATCCTTCCACACGCCAGACTATGCTGTGTTTAGCTGCTAAGGAACATTTAATGCTTTCGCATTAAAAAAAAAAAAAAAAAGGAAAGACGCATGAACCACCTTTGACTTCAGTGTGCACATAGCTACTTTAAATGTAAACCGATGCACTGAAAGTTATGTGTAACGTGCCAATCAGCGCGATGTCACCCCAGGCCAACAACTTCCGCGTTAGCGGCAGCCACTTGTCAGCAACGTAACCAGCTGACAGCGCGTTAACTGGGCTGGCTCGACGCACAGCACAGCAAAGCTCGCGTTTCATTCATTCACGAACACGAGAAAAAAACTAGGTTAGTCGTTTTCGTCCGTACCTTTCTCGCAAACGAGTTTTATTCACATTTAGCTCAGCCCGCTGTCGAGGTCACTTACCCCCACGCTTTTTTTTTTTTTTCGCCGGCCAACCGGCTGCGCAGCGACACTCCGGTGGTCTACAGACGGGACGAAAGTAAAATCTATCGTCGCCGTCGCCTGGTGTTTCACAATACGCTACTATTACAGCTGCCGCACCCGGTCGCTTTTTACAAATTTTCAGAACTCAACAAAGACGAACTATTGTTCTATAAGCAAGGCTAGACACAAAGCAACCTTTCTTTATTGTTTTACGACAATGTTCGATGTAGTCCGGTCGCACCTGTTCGGCAGGCGCCGCTTTCGGAGAGAAAGCAAGAAAGCGCGATCGAAAATTTTGTACTGACCGCATTCCGGACATGCGACAACGCCCCGAACAGCCGAGTTAGTTCACGCGAAAAGCGACGTCATCCAGTTCATCGAATTTTCCATGAAAGTTAGACGAGCGATCGGTAAAAACCTCGGGAACCAGGAGCGCGCGCGGAGGCGTGGACGCTGCGTACTACTTTCGCCAAACACACACGTAAGGCATTTGTGACGATTTGTTCAGTCTCAAGGCGCAGTTCTAAGGTCACACTTTGCCACAGCAACTATGAAAATGCCAATTTCACGATTCGAGGCCCAACTGAGAAACTTCAGGAGCACTAACGCAGAGAGGCCGCAAACTGACAGTAGGCCTAGCCCCTGCAGCTTCGAGACCCTGCTCTTCTCCAGGGAACGAAACCGCGCGGCTCAGGCCAAATATGATCCGCCTCTTCGGCTAGCAAGCTAGAAGCAGGGGCTAGCACAACCGTCTTAAAAAGTAGCGAGATCGAATCGGGCACTCGCGCAATGCGTAATTCAGCGATGATTGCATCGAGCCGCGCGGCACGCCCGCACCACGGCAGACCGGCCTACGTGGAAGGGGCAAGTCCGACTCACCGCTCTGTTCTCCCAGGAACACAAGCTTGAACTTCCGGAGAGGGTTCCCGAAATCCCCCGAACTGGACATGACTCCTTCGCTTCAACAAAAAGACACACCGGCGACGCACGCACGAAGTATCCTGGGGACACGAGTCCCCGACCGATATTTTTCGCACGTCGAATATCAAAATCCTGTGGCAGACGCTGCGCAACTTTTTTGCATGTCTTCTTTGCTGGGTGTCTGCGGTCGAGGTTTTCTCAACGCCTACCCTCGCATGCAGACTGCAGACCGATGTGACTGGTGTCGCCATCTGTGGAAAAGCAGCCGCGGTGGCTGCTAGATGCTAGACCATCGCAACTGTGATCATCGCAGGCTGCTGAAGCCCTCGACGAAAGGCGTGTGCACCGTTTGCAACGCGCAACTGCTACAATCTTAGCAAAGGCTAGCGAATTTGAATGAGGCTTAAGCGACGAAACGTCAGCACTGCGCACGCAGAAAAAGTGGTGGTGTTTGCAGAGATCTCGACGACGTGCTTACTACGAGGAGCACCCGGCAACCCAAATGACGCAGGAGAAAGCGAAAGATGACTGCTCGCCTCGCAGTCGCAGCTCAAGTGAGGCTTCCAAGTCTAAGGAGAAGAAGGATAGATCGTTCCTCACCAAGGTGAAGCAGCTTTTTATCTTGCTGCGCTGGAATTGACCTCTGTTGCTTTGCTGTCACCTGCCGTTTTTCAGGTCGTGATACGAAGGCTACCTCCGACGATGACGGAAGAGCAGTTTTTAGAGCAGATATCACCGGTTCCTGAGAGCGATTATATGTACTTCGTCAAAGGAGACAAGAAGTAAGTGATTGCTCAGAAAACTCTCAGACGTCACACGTGCTAACATTAGCATCTCTCTCTCTCTCAAAGCCGCGGTCCACACGCATTCTCAAGGGCCTACATCAATTTTGTCAACCAGGACGAAATTTTCATCTTTAAGGAAAAGTTCGACGATTACATTTTCATCGACGAGAAAGGTGAGACATCGCAAATCGCTATGTTGTCCTTTGCTTACATGTTTTCGGGTGGCAGACGAGCGGACATAACACGACCGTGACGAACGTGACCACAGCGTGTCTGGTGCTCGCGTCAGGCTTCCGTGTTTGTAAACACGCCGTTCTCACTTCTGCTGATCGTGAGAGGAATTATTATTACTGCGCTAAAGTAAGGCGCTGCGGAGCACGTCTGCTATTAGGATCGACTCTTGCTGCACATATGCACCTAATGGTTAAACGCCTGCATGTAGACTCATATGCGCTGCGGTGTGCTGTGAATACTCCAGCTTGTTCCGACTGATAAGTTTACTTGTTTGGCTGGTACTTGATTGGGAAGATTCGTAATGCTCGAATGTTTTAACATCTTTCTGAGGCGCTGACTGCATATTCCTCTGTGTATTTGGCTTGACCAGGCAATGAATACCCCGCTCTCGTGGAATATGCACCCTTTCAAAAGATACCCAAACGGAGGACTCGCAAGAAAGATCCAAAATGTGGCACGATTGAGCAAGACCCAGAATACATAAAGTTCTTGGAGAGCCTAGAGCAACCAGAAGAAGTGACGTTGCCTTCAATCGACACCTACATTGAGGAGATCGAAGCGAGGGAGAAAGAAATGAAAGGTATTTACTGTTGCTGTCAGAGTGATATACTCATTGTGCTCTAATTTGATTGTAAATGATTTGCCCCTGTGTTTGTGAATGCCGGCGTGCTTTTCACTTCAACAAATCATTATTGTATGGGTGACCTTAATGGGATACAGATTTAGAGTTAACCTATAGCTGCTGATTACTACATTCTGATATAAAAAGTCTGTTCACTGAAAGAACAGCTTTTATATATATACTTGAAAAAAGAAGCGGGTAAATAAAATGCCGGTATAGTTACTAGAGGCTGTTTCACCGACAAATGAAATGATGCCAGATGTTTCAGACCGCAGTATTGTCCCCTTAGGACAAGCAGCCACATGGTTCTTTATGCTGTTAATGTCATCAATAGAGGGGTAAGTTTGAATGGAATGATGTTGTTCATCACAGCCTGCAAACAAAGGGGGTGCTAGCGGATGCTGCAGCAGACTGGAGGTAAAAAGTAGGTTTGTCAGCCACTGAAACACATGCAATTGAAAGATTTCAAAGTAGTTTTTTTTTATTTTACTTTGGGCCTATGATGTTATTCCTTAACGAAAAGGCACCATGAACATTCTATGACGGAATGTGGAAGTATGAATCGCCTTTTCAAAGCTGGAAAAGCATATAAGGATGCGAGTTAGGAGTGCAACCCATGGAAACACATTAAACAGAACTTACTGGAATGTCATTCTCATTTTATATAGCACCAGTGGAGGCGGCTGGTCATTAGAAATTGCCAAATCCTTCAACGGAGAGTTCCACAATACATACGAGATCATTTCAAAGGCAGTCGTGTTTTAAAACATCATGATAAATCTGTGCTGTAAAGCAGGACATACCTAGATTCTCTCTATCAACTGAGTATTTTTTCTAATCGTGCAAGCTTCTCGTGTTGTACAATATGCAGCTGCACGCGCTAAATTTGGTTACCATTGTTCACACCATGCAGCCTAGCAGCATTTCATTAAAAAGCATTACTGAAAAATTACGGCAAATGAACAAAACGGAACCGTGAACTGTTGCAGATGTACCCACAGCCGGCTCTGGCAACTGCTGGCATTTTGTGTAAACACAGTGTTGGTTGTCTTAAACTGTGCATGGTTCTTTACCGTTTATTGTGCCATCTCAGGGCTGCTTTCAATCTGAACCTTATATCATTTGAGCAGGAATTATTTGCAAGAGACTGTAGTGGGCGTGGCAGCATGTCGGACTATATGAGATGCTTTCACAATTCAGAGCACCCGGAGGAGAGCAAACTTTTTGAGGATATGTCCAGGTTCACAACACACATGTATTGGGATGTTTTAAGGATATAGTATTGCATTTTAAAATGGTGTCACATACTTTGTCACACTCCTCTTTGAAGCACTCGGCAACTTTTAATGACCGGCCACCGACATTGGTGCTCTGCGAAACGAGATAAATGTTTCTGTAAGCTGTGCTTACGTGGGTAGAGCTCCTGACTCGTACACTCAACATGTCACAGCGTTTTAAAAAATACTCCACCCTTGAAATCATGTTTTATACTTTCATGATCTGTTCTAGGATATTCATGGTTGCTCTTCACAAAAGAATGACGTCAGAGATTCATTGCAAAATCAGAAAACTGCGTTAAAATTTTTTGGTTTCATGTATTTCTAAGTCTCTAAGCCTATTTTTCACTCCAGACTGCCCAGCTGTGCAACAGCAGTGCCACCACATCTTGCTTACATCACAGGTCAATGTTGGTCTATAGGCAACGGGCGAGTATAACTCCGGCGCCGACAGGAGCGCCGCTCGCGGCAATGGCCACTAGTGTTGCAGGATATGCTCGCCGGCCACACGTGGGAAACGGCTGCAATCCGTTTGCTACGAGGATGCTGCTGCATTCTTATTTAGCAAAGACAGCCGATTTTAAACATAAATTGTTACGTTGCCGATTTCGCTGGCATGAACATATAATATTTCTCCATGAACCCAGTTTGACAGCTTACATTAGTCATTTTATTGCGGCTGATCTTGCTGCAAACGTTACTTCATGCTGGATACAGCGCTTTTCGGTTATCGGGGGATGAGTGCTATCTATGCAGCTTGCGCGACATCGATCTAAATTTCCTCCGCAAACGTCAGCAGAAAATAGGGAGCAAGCATTTTGTTCTCGTTTCGAAGGCAAATGAAGAGGCCCATCCTATATGTTACAAAACCGACACCCAGACCAATTGCCAGGTGATCTCTAGAAAAATAAAAATTTGCTCACAATTCCTGCTTCGCTAATGTCTACTACCACAAATATGTTTGCTGTACCTGCCGTAGTTCGGTCCCATTCGATTGCTAATATATGCCGATTTCAGAAACAACGGCACGTGGGACAGACTACTGCAGAACCAGATTTTACCTGAAGTATGCTATTGAGCCCGTCGTACGTGATCTAAATTAACAGCTGGCAAACTTTTAGTGTACGCTGGGAGAGTGCGAAAAAAGAAATAGTTTACGAAGTTTTTTCAAATATTCATGCTTATTTGTTTAGGTCGTTACAAAGGATTATCACCCATCTCCTCCAGTCTCCCCCAAATATTTTCAGTGGTGGAAGTGTGTGAAGAAAACATATTACGGTCTTGGTTCAGCTAGGATCAGCTGTGCGCTAACTTGGAATATTTTATTTCACCTTAGCCAGATGTGAACTAGCAGCTGTATTTTTTTTGCATGCTATTCTCCTCATATGTCCAACAATTCCTCCAATAAACATTTTGTTTACCTGCGTAAACATACCAGACTAGGCTAGTTCGTCATTGAAATTTCTTGTCTTGAATCAGTAGCGCAACAGCTGCACCATGTCCGCATACGTTTAGTGCACTAGACTAGACTTAACACGGTCAAATGCAACCACGAATCTTGCGTGAAGCCTCTGCTGAGTACAGAGGGAAAAAAGCTGTCGGAAATGAGCGGATTCGAATCCAGTAATTTCTCTTGGGAAGTGGATACCAACGTCCGGTAGCTATCACCGCAGCTGATCACCCCGCGTGCAGAGTGAAACATACTCTAGTACTTTTCATTGCATGTCGTCTACATCAACTTCCATCTCTGTGGAAAAGCTTTCGTCCGTGCTAGCGAATCAGTTTAAAAAATCGTACCATTTTTGTTGTTTTGCTGTCCTGCATTCAACCTCAGGACATTGGGAGTATTGTGGTGTCCTCACAAACTCCTATAATTCTTGTGCTATAATTATGCTAAAAACTACGACACGACGGCTTCGGGGCCAAATACGCTGCGCAGCATGATTCTGTTTTCTCAATGGTGCCATCCCAGAGTTTCCGACTGAGCAGAGACACAGTTTAGGTTTCATTCAGAGAAGTTTTAGCCGAAATCACCATTTAAAATATTTACAGGTGACCATGCATAGGGAGTTCGGGTACTGCACCATTGAGACATCTAAATTATGCTGCGTCGCCATACGATATAACAACTGATACGCGTCACGGGGCTGGCCATACTAGCCATGCGAAAACCATTTAAAAGCAGCCAAAACTGTGAGCCCATTTAATACAGATGTTTTTCAGAGGAAATGCTGCTGTGCATCATCGGAGGCGTGCAATTTGCTGTGCTTCCAGAGGAGCCGGACATCCCCTCCTTCACTTCATATACGCGTCCTGCTTCAAAAAAGCACGCCCCACTTTTAAATTGCATCTGCAAAACAAAAGAACTGATAATTAAAACATCTAAGGCATAAATTGTGGCCGGAATAGTCACTTGTTCACATGCTTTTTTTGCGATACCTTCGGTTTCGTGCTACGCTACCGAGCCTCCTACGCCGGCTGTGCCGGAGTGATCCTGCAATACTCTCCTCGCTGCTCGCAGCGATTGCTAGGCTATCTCGGCGGCTCCTAGTGAATGCCCGTTGCCTTAGGGGAAACCTTGAAATCGAAGCTCCACGTAACATGTGCCTGCAATAGTCGTGCCTTTGTTGTTGGTGAGGCACGATTAGCCTGCAGTCTTGGAGGCTGTGGCATAATGACTTAGCCCTGGTGGTAGGTGGATGCAATGGTCACTTATGTTGTAGCAGAAGAAAAAAGGACAGGACTAAGTGCTCACTGGCACTTAGTGAGCACTTTGGTCTGCCCTTTCTGTGTCTGCTTGGCCATCTGGTGGCAGCACGGTACTATAAAAAGTCACTACCATTTTTCCCAGACTTTTACCTTTGTGTCCGTTAAAATAAATTTTCGTCAAGTTGAAATGCATTGGAGTAGGTATGTCAGACAAAATCACTACTGGACTTTGCGCTGGCTCCCTGCTTCACGTGGATATCTAATTCAATGTGACACAAGTAGTATTTGCTTCACTTAAATATCTAATTCAATGTGATGGAAGTGGTAATGTGCTTGACGTTTTTTTCCTGCAGCCAACAATGGCTGCCTCAAAGTGGTCACTCCACTCATCGAATACCTGCAGCAGAGGAAGCTGGAAAAGCTGGTAGGTCTCAGTCTCAAGAGTTGGGCATTTCTTGTCACGTATGGTGCATAGTTGAAAACACTGCGTCAAAATGAGGACGTGGAGAGCACATGCAAGACAGGACGGGTGCTGACAACTGCCTCTTGGTTGCTCTGCAAACTAGCGAGGTATATAGCTATGTCACTGAGCCACAGGGTTATTAGGCAGCAGATTCATACAGTGTAAAGAAAAACACTTCACTTGCTCCTATAGTCAGGAACCAAGCAATCAAAGGAATTTTAGGAATTGTACATTGCAGCATGTGCAAATAGATAAGCTGTGAAGACAAGCCGGGCTAAGTTTAATAAATTTACAGTGGATTCATGAACTCAAGATCCAATGTTAACAACATTGATTACAAAGAAAAAGTGATACGGTGGTCAGTTTTTCATGACCTTTTCTTTGTATTCGATGTGATTACCATTGGGCCTTGGGTTCATAAGCCACTTATAAACTTGGTCTTTGCCTCATCTTGATGGCCGTTAGTTCATTCATACGTGGTGCAGCATTCGCTTTTTTAAAATGTTTTTTTCATTCTTAGCTAGAAATTGAACTGTTTTCTTCATACTCTATAAATACGCCTTTCTCATGTGGCCACTCTGTGTATGCATGCCTTCCTCGTTAGGCTGAACAGTTTGAAGCAAACTGCAAGCGTCTATTGTGCATTTATATACTTTGTTCATGGCCAGCACAAGTGATAGGTGGCAGCAGCTATCGAGCTTACTCTTTCCTCTTTGATGGCACAGTTGACAACCGCTTGGAGCTCTTATCACACTTGTGTCACCCTTGTGCATTTTTTTAACCATATTTTGGGTAGCAGATAAATTTTCGCATGCTCTGAGAGGGCCCCACACCTAAAGAAAAATGTTTATGGACATTAGATCTGCTTTTAAAGGTATGACGTTATCTCCTAATATGTGTCTCTTATATCGCGCGCTACTACTGAAGCCTTGCTTTATCCTAGCCTTGTGAACATGCTTGCGTGGCTTAGGCATGTTGTCTTTCTTCCAGAGCTCCTGAAAGATTAGATTCCTGTCTCATCTTATCGCCTCAAACGAGCTACAGAGTTGGTAAAAGCTGCCAACTAGGCCTTGTCATGTGGTTTTGTGATGTCACACAACCCACCAATCAGTGTCCAACCGTGTCACCTGCTAATTACCACCTACAGCAGAGGAATGCTTGTGATTTTTCGCTGACAGCACTGACGCCCACGTCGGATTTTCTGCCGAATGGGCCTTCATTTTGCGCTGTTGCATTAAAAGGCAGGTTGGCCACCTGATAACCATACAATCTAATGTAGCTTGTGTGCACAAAGCCATTTTACGGAGTAATTTAGTTGATAGCCAGCACTATCCTGTTCTGTGTGTGCCTTTCAGATCCTTTTTTCATTGCATCGGTTTCATCTATGCCTTGCGAAGAACTGGCTAGTCCAAACCAGAATTTTTTTTCTAGGGCATAGTTCTGGTAGCTTTCAAAACTTTTCACAAGAATAGAAAAGATAAAGAAAATGGCTTAATGGTGAGATGATGGATCGCGGCACCATGACAGATTTTGAGCATTGTAAACAGCTCAAGAGCGCTTTGTAACTGCAGTGCAGAACAGCGCTTTATAACTGAATTAGCGCTGACCACTTGTTCAGTTTCACCCTTATTGCTGCAATGGCATGGCAAACTGCAGCTGTGTAGTTTGATATACCAATCACCATCGTTAGAAAGTTGCAAGTGGGAGCTCACTTTATGCATGTTGCCTTCTTGGTGTAGTAGAAATTGCTGTGAAAGCAGTGTTCTATATGTTTTTAAGGTGAAAGCCTTTCTAGGCTCATGGAACAATTTCCCGTGCACAAGATCTGTCATGTTCTGCGAGATTCTGCAAGATATGTTGTCCTTGCTTAGTGTTCCTGCCATCTGCAATCCACACTTCACCGCATGTTAAGGAATGCCGTGCGACAGGAGCGATGACGTACCGTCCAAACACACTTGCCGGAGACAGTGTGACAGACACTGCGCCTTTTCTTTCCTGTAAACCAATTATAATTATGTGTAGCACTGCAACGAACGCCAGCAAAAGGCAAATGATAGGAGAGGAAAGGTAGGCTTTCGCCATTTTCTTCTTAAGAGACATCTAAGAAACCCTCTATAATTTTTTTTTTTTAGCTGCTTTCATGTAGTATATCAGACTTCGAGTTAGCATATAATTATTTGCAGTTTTGGCACATATTAATGCATCACATTCAGCATCTCCTCGTGATAATCTTTGTTTTTACAAGTTATCTTTACAGCTGTGCTTTGCTAGAGGTGCAGCTAAAAAATTAAAGTACAAAGGTAATGAAAGTTCTGTATACATATTTGTTCACCTGCATTGTAAAGCTTTTTTTCTTGCAGGCTTGAATAGCTATGAACAGCCAAATTCTGAGTGTGCAAACTGTGCGGTGCGCAATTAAATCTCGGGCTAAGGGCCCCTGATGCGAAGAAGCCAAACCAAAAGTGAAGGTATCAAATTATGGCAATGGGTGTGCATATAGGTAGTCTGCATAGTGAAGTAGTAATAATGCTTTGACAAAGCACGCGCCATTCATGATCAAGTTAATTTTTTGTTTGAACAATTGATAGTCCACAAGTTCGAAATGTGCGCTTTCTGCTGTTTTGAAGGAAACATGATAACTTATTGCTATTGAGGTTCATTAAAAAGGTGTCAGAAAGCAGTGCTGCATTACTTTCAAGTTTGCTATCAAAATTAATCACGATTGGCCATATGCACGGGGACACCTTATCTGATCTATTGTTCCAGCAGAAATTAGGTGATTAAATAGCGCACGCTTGTTTCCTGAGCAAGGCATCCTTTGATACACTGTATCATATTAAAAGTTACTAAATCTCGTGGAATTGCAGTGTGAGAACCTCTTTGAACGCTGAGGTGGAAGATGCATGTACCTTATGCTTAAAACTATAACTGCATAGGATTATAATTGATTATAGACAGCCGTCATACAGGTAATGTTCCTAAATGATTTTCAATAGCTTTTCAGGCCCATTTGACAATACGAAATTACAGTTAATTGGAAAAACATTTTCTGCTTCCTTGAAGACTGAATTAACGAGAGTTTAGTGTATCTATAAAGCCTCTCTTTAACCAAGCTGCACAGACATGCCCGTGTGGCCTGTGAGTAGATTAGCCAGTCTTATTCATTATCCAAAGTTATTGGTATTCAATTTCTATCTTGCCCACCTGCTTGAAAGTAGAAGGCCTGGCTGGCAGCTCCTGCCATATCGTATGATCTTGTGACATTGCACAACCTGCCGACCAATCAGTATGTGCCCACCTACCAGTGCCATACCCATGACTTTTCTCGGACAACGCCAGATTTTCTGCAGCACGGGGCCTTTAGCTCTGTTGCTTTAAAGCCTATGTGCCATAACCATCTGTAGTTTTTCAGTGTGGCTGTTTGTCCAACAGCCAATGTGGTGACTGCTCGTGACACTATGCTTGAATGACGTGCCATTTAAAGAGAGGATAGATGCCACTGGTCAAAAAGGGGTTGGGTTTTGGAGTGAAGGATGGTTGCTTTCAACTGCACCTGCTTTGTGGCCTTGTGTCCCTGACGGCGGCCCAGAAACTGCGTGAGGAGCGGAGGGAGGAGCGCAAGCGGCGGGAGGTGGAGAAGAAGCGTCTGCGGGACGAGGAAAAAAGGCGGCGCAAGGTGGATCGTGACCGCGCTTCAAAAGAGTCTAGCGTGCACCGCGAGATTGGATCATCAGGCCGCTACGAGGATGACCTTCAGTCTGACGAGGTGGAGCCCGCAGCTCCTAGGCAGCAGCAGGTGGTCAAGGTGAGGAACTCAATCCAATCTGATTGTTGTAGCGTGACAAGTCATGGGTGCATGCTTAGTCGTAGATAATAGCAGCTTGAGGAAACATTGCTGAATTTCATCCAAATTACTACTTTTAGAAACACCGGTGGGATACGATAACTGGAGGCATGAAAAGAAAACCACTAAGTGCAGCTTGCAGAAACTACTGCAGGTTCTTTTCTTTATGCCCATCTTGGGAAAGGGGCCCATTAGAATGTGCAGCAATGAAATGCTCAATTCTGTAGGAAACTTTTACGTAGAGTTTGTGGCTTTGCATAAGAGGAGTATAACAAAGATAGGTGACCCCCCCATGTTGTTTATTCAGACTACTGGGCAATGAAAATATGTGATCTCCAGCACTGTAATCCAGGTTGGTATCCAGGTTAGTGTGGCTATGCACACTTTGCACTCCCTGAGTCTGGAAGTTTCCTTTTCTTCTCTATTTGAGAAAGAAGTCTACTATTGCAAAGTCAAGTGCTGTTAATGCAAGTTCAGCCTTTGGTCTTGCTTCTTGTGCCAACTTGCTTCTTCATTAGAGATGGTAAAATGGTTTTTCACCAGCGCCATGTAATTGAGCGACATTAAGATACTGAGCAGGCATCGCCTCTTGTTTAGCCATCCGCATTCCATTATTTCTTTCCTAGTATGATGAAATCGAAGGTGAAATGAGCTGTGAAGAAAGAGAAGTTGCGGTAACTTCCATGGCTATTAGTGGATGCCTGAACTGTTTTTTTTTTTCTCTAAGGGAGAGAAAAGCTTGAGGACCGCACTTGCAAACTATGTGACTTTGGAATCAATTTTTCAGCGGACGCTTGCAGTCCTGTCTTCAGCACCAAGAGGGAATTTGCTGCTCTCAGAACAGAGCATCTTTGCTTAGACTTCTTTTCCAAAGAGATGTGGACCACCCATTGAAAGTTGTTGCTTGACTTGCGTGTGTCATTTTTTCCTGGGTTTGATGGCCAGTGTTGTATCATTTTTTCATGATCTCTTCTTAATGGAACACAAATGCAGTGCAGTCATACTTTAGATCCATTCATGGGTAAGCATCATTCATGCACATATTTATTGACTGAAATATGTAACCTGTGCAAAAAAAAAAAAATGAAGCTGTTGTGTAAAGGTCTGCAGTGCGCGGTACAAACTATTTTGAGAACAGATTCCGTCGTGTCCTAGAGCAGTGATTCGACAAATTCATCAGCAATTATCTCTTTACATAGAGGAACATTTTTATTTTGTAAGCTTTTTGCCTTTGTGCTCAGGTTTCAAACTTGTAGACACTGTCACCACAGGCCGCTTTCTTAAAGAGCTAAGCATGGGAGACATACTGTTTCAGCATTCTGGCAAGCAACATTTATTTAACCTTTTTCCTAGTGTTGCCTGGAGTTAGGCAGGCGTTAATCATGGATGCCCGCCAGGTCTGACCTGACACAGCAGAAGCTAAGCACTACTGGAGAAATGTTCTTAGCACAGATGTTGCCTATTATACCACGACACTGTGCTTCAACAAAATATCAACATCAGCAGCTTTGGTGAACGGACTGTCGGCTGCTCCACTGCATCTTCTTGCAGCCAGCAGCATTAATTGCTTCTGTGGCAGCTTTCCGGCAGTTGCTCAGTGAGGTTGACAGGCATGAAGAGGTGGAGTCAAGTCAGTGTCACAGCTTTCGCAGTTTGAAAGAAACAGAGTGCAGAAGACTGCCATGGGCTGTGCGATGTCAGAAAGAACTTCAGGTGGTTGAAATTATTCCAGAGCATGCCATTGGGTGCTGCTTCTTCCTCTTTTCAGTTTACTTCTTTCCTTACAGCATGGTTGAGGTGTCCATCGAGAGTGCGAGTGTTAAGTGCACCTTTTCTTTCTCAATATCAGTTTTCAACTGCCCATTTGTGATCATTAGATTCTGACTGCCTCGGAAAGTGAAGCAGCAGTGTTCCTGAGGGGCTTATTGTTTAGTTCGACAAATTAGAAGGCTCTTCTAACCCTATGTGCGGTTTTAGATTTGCAGTTTCATCAGATGACTATACTCGGCGTGATGGCTCAGTGGTTATGGTACACAGCTGCTGACACTAAGCATACGCTGTGGATCCAGGCTTTGGTGGCCGTTTTTCGATGGTGGCGAAACGTAATACATTGGCGTACTGGACAATGTCAGTGTTAAGTAACCCCACGTGGTAGAAATTTCTGAAGCCTTCCGCTAAGCATACTTTGTCTTATCGCTTTTGTTTTTTTTTTAACTTTAAAAGCCAATCCAGACTTGTGGATAAATGAGTATCACAGGAGAAATCTGCTGCCTTCATGTGCTGATCTGTAGGAGTAGTGCTATTGATGTTGACTAGGGAGTGGGTGCTCTCAATAAACCACCGAATATGATTATGGGATGTGGAGTAGAGGGGCGGGGGCAAACACTCTTCAGAAGTTGGGAGCATGGAGTTATGGCAGTAACCTCCTGGTTCCTCAGGAAGACACAAAGCCTCAGGGTTCTTTTGCTAGGGACAGAGATCATGGGATTATTCATTTGTGCACAAAGGAGAGCTTGTTCTTACTACATTATGCATTTTCACATCGCCTGTAGCGAGCATGCTGCTATGGACTACAGTAGCTGCCTGTAAATATTTCACTAGCTTAAGAACCAGCGTTGCTTTAGGTGTGAGCTGTCACTGGCACTCACTCATTTGTGGTTTGCACAATCGCAATGCATAGTTTTATTATTGTCTGTCGCGTGGTTGCACTGTTTCTTGTAGAGCATACAGAAGGTTGCAGAGTGTCGTGACCCAGGTTGTGTGTTGTAGACCCGGTTGGTTGTCGGGGCAGGAGAAAGACGAGGTGGCTGGAAACGGACTTTGAAGTGAGATTGAAAGCTTTTATATACAGTATTTACATGGTAGCATTGGTTAGTGGGAAACTTACTAGGAGTAGGTTTCTTTGTCAATAAGTATATAGCGAGTAATATAGATGAATTCTATAGTATTAATGAGAGGATGGCAGGCATCGTAATTAGGCTAAATAAGCGGTATAAACTGAAGGTTGTACAGGCCTATGCACCTACATGTAGTTATGATGACCAGGCAGTTGAAAGCTTCTACGAAGATGTAGAATTGGCAATGCGAAAGTAAAGACGCAGTACAGTCAAACCCGGATATATCGAACTCGAAGGGGGTCGCGAAATAGTTCGATATATCGATAATTCGATATACAGAAATCGGCTTGTGACGGTACTTACGATGCGAAAAAACGATACCGTATTTGTCCTGTAATCAACCCACTCGCATAATGAACCCACCCTCCACTTTTGCACCCGAGAATTTGAAAAAAAAAAAAAAAATGCGTAAAGGCCAGCTCGCTCACATGCAAGCGATTGAGCAATCTCAGCGACGAGCGGTAGCAACAGAGCGAAAAATTTCAAACATTTTGGAACTTCGTTCCTCTCGCCGCTCGAGCCATCGCGGCAGCTCAAAACAAGGTTTCTGTGTCGCTGCGGCAGAAATCGCGAGCGTTTTCGCTCGCATGTCGATGGCGCACGTCACTCCGTTTCGGTGGTCTCATCCACAGCTCATTTCTTGGCAGCGTGCCAAGATGCTGCGCAGCGATAACGTCCGGGCGCGTTTATCTTTTGATAGCTCCTGCGGTGGCGGGGAGCGAACTTGGCGGTGTGCCCGTGATGGCTTGATTGCACGAGCCACGCCGCGCTTGGGGCAGAGGTCATGATCGCAGTAGCTGACCGCGTGCTTTCGTTGATTCATACTTGCAGGATAAACGACTCCCGCAAGAAAAAAAAAAAAAAAAGAAAAAATAAACTGCCGCCGCTTAACGTCCGAACAGCGCAACAATAAGAAAGGATGACTCAAAAAAAAAAGAAAAGGAAAAAAAAAATCTGAGAGAACTGCCGCTTCTCAACGTTCGCAGGCGCCATAGCCACGTCAGCCGCCGCGCCCAGAGGCGCAGAGGGTTCGCAACACACGCTGGAGAAAGCGTCCCACGTCTGTCTGAAAACGGGTTTAGCTGGCTTGGCGCATGTGTAGCGCGTGCTGAAGGAGAGAGATAGCTCGGCAAAAGAATGGGCACACCCACGCACATGGTTTGCAAACGTCATATGTCATATGTTGGCGCGCGGGAAACGATAACTGCAGGTGCGTGCGCCTTTGGGGAAGGGGGGTGGCGCTGCCCGGACCAGCCGTCGCCGAACTGTTCCTTCTCATTCCTTCCGCGCATGGCTTGAAAACGTCACTTGGCAAACGGCCAAGGGTGATGAGATCGTCTTTGGGGAAGGCACACTTTCCAGTGTGTGGTGCGGAGTTCGATATATCGAACGGCCGGTGAAATTAAGTTCGATATATGACGCGGCTTTCCTATACTTTTACATGGGATATTCAAGGGGATATTCCGTGAGTTCGATATAACCAAAATTCGATATATCCGTGTTCAATATAACCGGGTTCGACTGTATACTGTACTAATGGGCGACTTCAATGCCAAGGTAGGGAAAAAGCAGGCAGGAGACCAGGCAGTAGGTGACTAGGGCATTGGTTCTAGGAATAGCAAAGTGGAATTACTAGTTGAGTTTGCAGAGCGCAATAACTTACGAATCATGAATACCTTCTTCAGCAAACGGAAGAACCGGAAATGGACATGGAAAAGTCCTAATGGGGAAAATAAAAATGAAATCGACTTCATAATGTGTTCAACCCCCGCCATTATGCAAGACGTAGAGGTAATCGGGGAAGTGAAATGCAGTGACCACAGGATGGTGAGGTCCTGAATTAGCCTAAATCTGAAGAAGGAACACAACAGATTAGTAAGAAAGAAACCCATCAACGAATTAGCGGTGAGGGGGGAGGGCAGGATCTCGCTACAGAATAGGTATTCAGCTCTAACCGAGGATGGCGACATTACCCTAGAAGCAATGAACAATAATTTCAGAGATATCATTACTGAGTGCGGGGTAGAAGTAGGTGGTAGGATAGTTAGACAGGATACCGGTAAGCTGGCTAAGGAGACGAAAGATTTGGTTAAGAAACGCCAGAATATGAAAGCTTCCAATCCAACAGGGCAGATCGAATTGGCCATCTAATCAATAAGCGCAAGGTGACCGATATAAGGAAGTATAACATGGAGAAAATTGAGCATGTTGTAAAGAACAGGGAAGC
Source organism: Amblyomma maculatum (assembly GCF_055883805.1). Classification (NCBI taxonomy): domain Eukaryota; kingdom Metazoa; phylum Arthropoda; class Arachnida; order Ixodida; family Ixodidae; genus Amblyomma; species Amblyomma maculatum. Next base: position 101,208,327 of record NC_139345.1, read on the forward strand.
CTTAAAGCGGTAAAGAAGAAATTGGGCATAGGCAAAAACCAGATGTATGCGATGAGGGACAAGGCGGGCAACGTCATCACGAATATGGACAAGATAGTCAAAGCAGCCGAGGAGTTCTATACAGACCTCTGCAGTAGCCAAAGTACTCAGGACCATAATGAGATTGGCGGTAGGGAAAAACAGTCAGACATTCCACCAGTGACGAAGGACGAGGTCAAGAAAGCACTAGAAACTATGAAAAGAGGGAAATCAGCTGGAGAGGATCGGATAACTACAGATTTGCAGAAGGACGGGGGGGATATCGTGCTAGAAAAACTGGCCGCCCTGTATACGCACTGCCTGGTGTTATCGACGGTACCGGAACCATTATCCTCATTCATAAGAAAGGGGACTCTAAGGACCTTAAAAATTACAGACCAATCAGCTTACTGTCTGTTAGGTATAAGGTATTTACTAAGGTAATCGCTAATAGAATCAGAACAACCTTAGACTGCAATCAAGCAAAGGATCAAGCAGATTTTCGGAATGGGTACTCTACTATCGATCATGTCCATACCATCAATCAGGTGATAGAAAAAATGCTCGGAATATAACCAGCCCTTATACATAGCATTCATTGATTATGAAAAAGCATTTGACTCAGTTGAAACCTCGGCGGTGATGCAGGCATTGCGAAATCAGGGGGTAGACGAGCCGTATGCGAAAGTGCTGGAAGATATATATAGTGGCTGCACAGCAACCATAGTTCTGCATAAAGAAAGTAACAAAATTCCCACAAAGAAAGATGTTAGGCAAGGAGACACAATCTCCTCAGTACTATTCACAGCTTGCTTAGTTAGAGGAAGTATTCTGAGACTTGGAATGGGAGCAGTTAGGGATAAGGGTAGATGGAGAATACCTTAGTAATCTGCGATTTGCTGATGACATTGCCTTGCTAAGCAACTCGGGGGATGAACAGCAAATAATGATTGATGACCTAGACGGAAAAGTAGAAAGGTAGGCTTGAAAATCAATATGCAGAAGACTAAGGGAATGTTCAACAGTCTCGGGAAGGAACAGCAGTTTACATTAGGTAGCTAAGTACTGGATGTAGTAGGCGAATATGTCTACTTAGGACAGGTAGTAACCGCAGATCCGGACCATGAAAAGGAAATAACAAGAAGAATAAGATTGGGATGGAGCGCATTTGGCAAGCACTCGCAGGTTATGACTAGCAGCTTACCGGTATCGCTCAAAAGGAAAGTATACAACAGTTGCATTTTACCTGTACTCACCTATGGGGCTGAAACGTGGAGGCTAACCAAGAGAGTTCTACTTAAGTTGAGGAGAACCCAGAGGGCTATGGAACAAAAAATGGTAGGGGTAACATTAAGAGATAGGAAGCATGCAGAGTGGGTCAGCGAAATAACTCAAGTTACCGACATTCATTCTAGTGGAAATTAAGAAGAAGAAATGGACATGGGCAGGACATATAGTGCGAAGAGAGGATAACCAATGGTCGCTTAGGGTAACAAACTGGATTCCAAGGGAAGGAAAGCGTAGCAGGGGGCGGCAGAAAGTTAGGGGGGCGGATGAGATTAAGAAGTTCGCAGAGGTCAAGTGGATGCAGCTAGCACAGAACCGGGTTAAGTGGAGAAATATGGGAGAGGCCTTCGCCCTGCAGTGGGTATAGTCAGGCTGATGATGATGATGACTAGAGGAACAGTCTCCTTTTTACGACCCACGACACACACTTGTCGCCAGTTTTTATAGGGCTGTTTCCCTCTTCTTCAGGTGAGAGGCAGGCCAGATTATGAAGGAGTGTCTGTCACCACACTCTCCTGCACTCTTACACACACGCACCAACACTACTCGCACTCATTGACATGCCCCTCTGACTGGTCCTGGCTTGAGGGTGAGGAGGTGGTCGTCTAGACGGCGTAGATGGCGTCAGCAGGTTGTCGCCGCGCGTGCTTGCACCTGGGCTGGCTCATCGGGCAGCATTCAACGAGGCAACTTAGCTGTGGCCCACCACAAGAAAAAAGGGAAGAATGCACGCCCGCTCTCCATAGGGATGCTCGACACTTGAAGGGACCGGAAATTGGTCATTTTTCCTCTCCTTTGTCTGGTCCTCTACTTGTTGGCTCACCGACGCTTGAAGAGACTGGAAATGGGTCGGTTCCTCTCCTTTGTCCGTCATGGATCATTGTCGCTGTTCTTAAGATCCATCTAAGGGGGGTCTCCACAGCTAGTCCGATCACAATAGCTGTATCACAATAGCTGTCTCCGCGGAGCATAACAAGAGACACATGGCCAGCAATGAATGGGCAGGCAGGCATGTCACCTTGAGACTCTGAAAATGGCTTTGCTCATATGACAGAAGTTTAGAAGCTTGGAGTGGCACGGAACCTCATTTTCTGGAGTAGCCTCCCTTCAGGATACTTCCAAATGCCACAGCACTTGTTGAGTGTTGTGCTGTGGCAGCTACCATAACTAGATACAGCAGGTTGGTTTCTCGGTACCTCTGCTGTGGATGTATTGGTTTTTGCTCTACAATTGTCTGTAACAGCTGCTGCCTGTGGAGTGAGACAAGTAGTCAGCTTACGCAGGGCACCTAGAAGAAATTTCTCCATAGCTTCCTTTTATATTCAGCTGTTACTTCTCCTTTTTGTTCTATTGAGATTTATATGGCTCATTTAGGTTAAAAATGAAAATAAATACTTTTTGATTTTTGGCTTTCTGTGCAAAACAGTTTCTAAGTACATCCAGTAGTTTGAATATCTTAGAACTTAGATATATGCTTAGAAAAGCTGGTTTTGGTTATTCCTGTTGGGCTCCCATCAAGCTGTCCACTTTTACTCTTTTTAATACTGTGCCTTTTAGGTTATACAATGTGAGGCTTTAATGTCCATGGGTGCATATTTACCAAAAAAAAGATCTGGCATAAACTGCTATAGCCACAAGTTGCATGCAAGACACTCTTTGCATGCCATTCTTCTGTTTGCATGATTGCACTGTTCTGCGCATTATTGCATGCATGCATGCATGTCATATCATTGTCGCAAGGGTGAGCTGCTGAGGACATGTTCAGAATTAGGTTATTTGGCACATGTGGCTTTGCCTACTGCTTGGGTTGTTGGACTGGGTAAAAAGAGTACTGTGCTTACTTGGTGCTGATTTTCAAGTCAGCTTTTTGTGACAATCCTGGGAAGGTCACCCTGCATGTGCCCAGTGGATTTGCTGCATGGATTAAGCATGTTGTGCTGTATGTGGCGTTGCCTTTGGTACCAGTGCAGTCATGCATGTTAGGACACATAGTTGCAAAATGCTTGTAGCAAATGAGGAGCATTCATGCTAATCTGCAGGCTTAGTGTAGACTTCACGTTGTCATAGCAAGAATGTCCTTTGTGTCAGGCACAGTTTAGCAGTTCGTTAAAAGGAAAAAGGGAGAGAGAGAGAGAGAGAGAAAAAGCAGCAAGCAGTGCTGCAGATGTTTTAAAAAACGCTTTCATAACATCCAATTGGAGCACCCAACGCATGCAGAAGCGCTTGGTCGACTGTCTCAGCGTGAGCACGTCTCTTTTCATCTGCATGTGGGTTGAGCAGAAACCTTGGAGAAGCGCGATGAGTCCTCCAAAAGTACGAGGAGTGGTGCACTCCGCAAAAAGTGAACGTGTTGCAGCTGCCCTCAGAGCGATGGTCAGGGCTACCCGAGAGAATCAATTGCCAAAGAAGCAGCATCTTGAGAAGAAGCGTGCGGTGAGTTTGGGGTGTGACGGTCGAAGCTGCCCTTTGGTGATTGTAGAGCTCCTTCCCCCAACAACTGCTTTTGAGTGTTGTATGTGTGTCTCATATTCAGCCATGTTAACTGCTCTTAAACGGATCTTTTCTTCCACAATTTTTTTTCTTAAGGGCTTTCTATCTCCATGACTTTCTTTTTTTTTTTCATTATGTGCAGGGGCAGGCTTAACATACCATCATGTACAGGGTCATCCAGTCTTGTTGGAACTGTGCTCAGAGCGTTATTGCATCCAGCCACATAATCAAACAAAGTGGCAGACCATGGGAAGCATCACCTCCAGATCTCTCTGTGCATGCATCACTTTGTGCCTATATACAGCTGTGTCGGCTACAGCTTCGCTTGTAGACGGTGACTTTGTTGAAACTAAGAGTCGAATATGCTGTACAGTGCCTGCATTGTTCAGCTGTAGATTTATTTGTTCGTCAATTGTGCGCTAACTCATTTTGTGTCGGGGTGGAAAGGACAGGGTAATGCTAATGCCACAAAAATCTTTTTAGTGAATTCTAAAGTTGCAACATACTTGTAGGAAGGAACTAAGGCAAAAAGAGGGTCCTGAAGTATGCATTGGACGTTGATGACGAAAATGCGCAGAAATCTTGGATGTCATGCATCTTGCAGCAGGATGTTGCAATTTTGCACGAGACACAGACCTTTTAGGGCGATCAGAATGCCGCTCTTGGTGCTTATATTGGTCAAAGGAGCTGATCACAAACACATAGCATGATGCTGAGTGATGCGGCAGCCATGGATAGAACAACTAGAAAATGCTGAGGTTGTTCTTTACGCTTTGCTGGAAACCGAACGGGAGATGCCCTATAGAAGGATGTCCAGTGTAGGCGTTCTACCTATTAGACTGCTGCTTTGGGACGTTAAACCCCACAAACCAAACCTACCGTGTAGACTGCACTAGGTTTTCATTTTTTTTAATTTTTGCCACCTACTTTGTTATTTAGACACATTCATAGGCGCCTACACAGAGTAAATGGCGAGCAACTTACGTTTTGCTGGTTTCTGCATTATGTCTTTGATATGCTGATACACCTCGCAGCATGCTGTTCAGGACCTTTAATTTTTATAGTGCTCTGTTCATTGAGTTTGTAATGAACACCATAGCACACTTACTTCCTCTGACAGTGCTGAGGTGAGCCCAAAAATTCCAGCTCAACGATAAAGGAGAACCTTGCTTCTTCCGGGCTTTCCTGCAACGCATGGAGGAATGCATCACAGAAGCGTGCTTAACCATGTACTAGGTGAACCTTGCTGCCTTTAAGCTTTTCTACAATACATGGCAAGGTGCATCACGTAAGCATGCCTAAACAACTGTACAGGTGAATGTTGCTGCTTTTAGACTTTCCTACAGTATGTGGAGAAGTGCATTACCAAAGCATGTACGCAATCACACGGGTGATCTTGCTGCCTTAGGGCAAATTTCAGTTGGCGATCCAGAGCGCCCTCCTAATACTTGAAGGAGCAAGTTGTCTAGGGACTGTACTGTCACGGTTCATTCAGAACTCAGAATCGTAATCCCAATCACTCACTGAAACAGCTCTTTGATTTTGTGGAGCTAGAAAACTTGCTTCAGATCACTGATTGAAATGGTACAGTACAAGTGCATTGCCTAGTCATGCCTAAACAACCATGCAGGCAAATCTTGACCAATGGAACGGCACAAGGGCACAATCGCAGGAAAAGAAGAGGGATAGAAAGGAGACCCTGAGGGGGGAAATAATGTTATTTAATTTAACGCACCCTGGGGGGTCTGAACTACTTAGCCCAAGGGCGGGGTAGCTGCTTTCCAGTGGAGGCAAAAAGAAAGGCAGCCGTATACTGTGTGATGCTAGTGCAGGTTAAAAAACCTCACGTGGGTGGAATTTCTGGATCCCTTGAGGACATTAAACCAGCTAAACTAGACGTGAGATGAGCTAAAGCTTTTAGATTAGTAGGGGCTCACTGTGTGTGCTATCTAAAAAAAGAATTCCAAGCACTGGACCACAGTGGACAAATTAAAGGTGAAATACTATGTTTAGCTTTAATAGCTTCACTCACCTGGAGCATTTTTTTTCCCTTCAACTCACACCTATGGATAAAAGGTGTATTTCGGACTCATTAAGGATGCCTTTGTGATGACATTCCAGTCTGTGTTTATTTGTCCTGAGTGGTTGCATCTATTTGGAGTCTTTTGTAGCTGCTTGTAATTTGAGTCAAAGTTTTAATTTTAGATGCCTAACATGTTAGTGTACTTTTGAGGAATTTTCTGAATGCTTCTTACTGAAGTGCCTACTCATTGGTCCTACTCTTTTGTTTTAACATACTCCTTGCGTGCTTTTATTGCTCAATGCATTGTTTTGTCTATTTACATTGCAGTTGCCTTCCTGGCTCTTGCATAAACTTCGGAGGCTCTCACCATTAGTGTGATCTTGTGGTGCAAGTTGGGGCAGTATGACGTGATATTTACGTGTCCATTTAAATCTTGGTTCATCCAATTGTCAGCCCTGATTGTGTGGCTCCAGGCATAGTGTAAAGAAGCTTTCTCCGATCCTTTTTGATATCTTGTGTGTCCTGTAGGCTGTCACTGCACATTTCTTGAAGTGCAAATGAGAATTTATCGTCAGTTGGGAGGTGGTGTTTTTCTTGGGCTGTCTTTCTGTGGATGGCTTTTTGTACTATCCCATTAAACGAAATGCCACAAGCAATTCTTTTTTTTTTTTTTTTTTCGTTGTGGGTTTGGGTAAACTCGAGGGGAGGGTGAATATAGAAATTTTCGAATTCCAATATAGGAGAAAAATGCCTTTGCATATTGAATCTAACATCAAATATCTGATCGGAAAAAAAAATTATAAAACAGCAAATTTTGTTCATCTTGTCTACTTCAAAATGGATATGGTATTTGCAAGTAGAGTTGGGCAAAAATGTATACTGTACTGAAAAATCCAGCATACATTTTATACAGAATTCCATGTACCAGTTTACTGTACAGGATAGAGCTGCATGAAAATAAGTAGCGCTGTCATAGTGCTGCTGAATACAGTAAATTCTTGTTAATTTGGCTTTCAAGGGACAGAAGAAAAAGTGCCTGAAATAACCAAAAGCTCGGATTATGGAATGGGGCCTGTAAAATCTGCCGAACACTGTTCCCATCACAGTAATTTTATCTGATGAAAACCTGCACTACGGTTGCCTGCATTTGAGATGCATCCGAAGTGAGATTTAGATTTTTTTCCCGATTTTAAAATGCTTCCCTTTTTGCACTCTGCTGGGACGGCTCTCTTCGCAAAAGGGAAGGGGCCTCTTCACAAGAGGGACCTGTGCTTTTTGAGGATGCTTCTTTGCAGAGTCTTCGAAGTCAAGAGTTGCTGTGGAGCCCACAGAACGATGAAACTGCGGTGAACGCAAAAATTTTTGATGTATTCTTCAGTATCTTACAATATTAGAAAAATTCTGATTATCAGCTTTCGAACACATTGGTAAATCAAGTAAGAAACATACTCAACTTGCATCCGAAATTTCGAATATTCTCACACCCCTAGTAAATTCCTAATGCTAGAAATAAAGACAGGTGTATGTGCTTTTTTTTTTAATTTGCTGAAAGATGCCTTAGTATGTGTGTGGCAACTGCATGACACTGTTCAGGTATTGAGGAACCCCGTTCGAGAGCATGAACCCCCTCCAGCACCGGCCTCGAAGGACGTAGGAGGTGGCGGCGTTGTCTCCAAGTCAAACAGCAGTGTGGGCCATTCCAAAGCCCCGGTGCGCAGCTCTGTAGGTGGCAGTGGTGGCATCAGTGCTCGCAAGGAATGGGATCGCCCCAAGCCACAGCAGAGGCCTCCCAAGGATTACCAGCCGACAGCTAAGGAGTACAGCAAGCACAAAAGTGAACAGCCCGCGTCCACCACCCACAGGTGGGTTGGTGCCCAATATGTGTTTTTTGAGATTCGAGGTTTGCGCAGAGCGTGGGAACTGCAGCACTGCTGACAGAAGCGGAAGGGTCAGCGTTCTGTAAAAGTTTGTAAAGTAGGTCTTGCAACCATGTATATTGTGGACCCTCGGGGAGCACAACTCCAATGACATGATTTGAGGGTGCATTTCACTTCCTGGTACTGCACAGTGACGCCTTACACTTCTTGGAAAGTGGCAAGAGATGCATTACTTTTATATGCAAGCAGAGGAATTGCCGACTTAGTGTGAGGCTAATTCTAGTCTGCTCTTTAAAGCTTCATCGCTATCCGGACCACCATTGCACCACCATTTGCTGCACCCCTGCCAGAAGATGCATCGCATATTGTTGCTCCACCTGTACACTTCTAGTTAAGAGCATGGAGCCATCAGTTTGCATTTGAGTCTGTTTCTTCCATTTTATGCTTTGTCATTAGATGTGCAGTCCTTTGAATATTTAGCCGTCCTGTCTTCTGAATAGTTTGGCGCACAATCAGGTGTGACCTAGGCAGTCAGCATGAGTCAGCATTAGCAAATATATTCCCTGAATTAGCACACTGGAATGTTTGTTATAGTATGCAATGATCGCGTGGCAGAGAAACGAAATTAATTGACTGGTCATTTTCGTGGCCAAGCCACACAAAGTGCAGTATACTCAGGTGCATACAATGACACACTTTTTATTGCGTTTAAAATTCTTTGATGGATTATCTCGCAGTGCGCTAGTATTGTGTGAGCCGGCCTGTGTGTGAGTTGTCACCGCCAGCTGTGCCGCTCAGGGAGAGGAGGTCAGCTGGCATAGAGGGAAAAGGCTTTGACTGGAAGAATTGAAATAAATAAGCCACAACTGCATGAAAAGTAGTGGCGCTGTCATATTGCTGCTGAATACAGTAAAATTCTTGTTAATTCGTCCTTCAAGGGACAGAAAAAAAAATGCCTGAATAACCAAAAGCTCAGATTATTAAATGGGGCGTGTTGAAACTGCTGAACACTGTTCCCATCACGGTAGTTTTATCTGATGAACACCTGCACTACAGTTGCCTGCATTTGAGATGCATCCGAAGTGAGAACGAGATTTTTTCCTGATTTTAAAATGCTTCACTTTTTGCACTCTGCTGAAAAAACTGTCTTCGCAAAAGGGAAGGGGCCTCTTCACAAGAGGAAACTGTGCGTTTTGAGGATGTTTCTTTGCAGAGTGTGCGCAGTTAAGCGTTGTAGTGGAGCCCACAGAGTGATGGAACTGTGGTGAACGCGAAAATTTTTTATGTATTCTTCAGTAATTTTCGAATATTCGAAAAATTTTGATTAATAGATTTCGAACACATTAGTGAATCAAGTAAAATAGACCACAACTGCACCGAGACTGGGTTTCGTTCCCATGGTGGCATGAACAGATCCGCTTCGCTGGCCACTGCACGAGAGCACCTGTGTTATCGCTGCAGGCCCACCTCAATGTTTAACTTCCACTATGTCACGCTGTGCACTGCACGTCATCATATTAGTCAACTTCCCTTCTTGCGCAATGGATCCAAACATGGTCACTATTGCATTGCTTTCTTAAGGTGCATTAAGCAGTTCCAAAATTTTATGTGCTCTGTCAATAACATCCCAATTTACTGGTTTTGCTGATTTTTGCCTGAAGCCTGGCCTTGAAATCTTAGCATCGAACCGAAGGCAAAGTGAAATGTGATGTGCTGGGTCAGCTTAGCTAAAACAGGTGCAATTTGGGTTTTATTTAGCACTTCCTACCGTTGCTATTGTTTGTGTCATTTCATCGTTGTCAGAGAACTGAGTAATAAATTCACAATTTCATAGTGGTGTCATGGTGAGTAACAGGGAACCAGACTAGAGTCTTCAGTCACCAGCATGTTCTGTGTCAGTGAATAAAGTTCAAAATTTTTCTGATGTCTTGACATATGTACCTGTCACTCGTCCTTCTTTATTAGTCTAGTTAAATAATGTTTCAAGATCATTTCAATCTCTAGCAACTTATTACAAAAAGCCTCCTTGGTGCCACTTTGTTGGACTCTTTCATGCACTTTTGAAAAGGGGGCTAACAAACTTCAGTCAAATTCATCCAAATGCTGTGTTGGTGCTCGGTGTCAGTTACCACTGTGTAGCTAACACTGTCACTTCACTTACAAAGGGGATAAAACTAATCTAGATTTCCCGTATATTTAGAATAGAGAAGACGGAGGACATGTAGCCAGCTCCTACCTTTTCTGGCAGCTCTGTCAATTTCTTAACCAATTCAGCGATTAGACATAATTTCTGCTACATGCCACAGCCAAAAGAATTTTTTGCACTCATATCGCATGTTCTTTGTTTTTACTGTTTTCATGGAATGCAAAAGGTAGGCAAAACTGTGCCAGAGTGATTGCTCTGAAAGCAGCAAATGTTGACTTTTGTAGGAGGCCCGCGCTTCAACTAGATGGAAGTGTACACTGTGCTGGTACGCTATGGAAAGTATAGTGACTGTACAGTCTCGGCATTTGTCTGTCTCTGTCATAGTTTGTCTCACAAAGTTGCTATGGCGAGTTACAGCTTCTCAATGTGACACCTCTCTCACGGTCTGTGTGCTGCAGGCTGCAGAGGTCTTTGAGGCCTTGTATGCTAGTCACCAGAGCTCGCACCATGTGTGATGACCTTAAAAAATACAGTGGACTTGCTGGTTTCAGCTGATATAATTGGACAGCTAATTTATTTTATGGAGTAAGGTAGCACGAACAGACGAGGACAGAGAAAGCTGAGTACTATATGCTACCGCACCTACTCCGAGTCACATGTGAAAACAAGCAAAATCAAGAGAAATATGAAAAGAAGTAGAGGTGGCAGATGCAAAACACCATCTGTTAAGACATATTCACCTTTGAGCGCACTCGGCAGTCAAACACAGTATTGAGAAACTCTTATCCATTGTTTACAACTCGTAAGCCCAGACCAAACCTTTGATACATCTGATTTATTTGAACTGATGTTTCAGCACCAGCAACATCTAGCATTAAAAAAGCTGCCCTTAGTTTCAAGTTCTCTGTAAACTGAACACCTTCTCGGTCTCCTTCAAATTTGAATGGCCAGGAGTTTACTCTTCCCGTACTGCCCTAGTGCTGCCTCTGTACTCATCCTCCATCGGATCACATATCCAGTTCATAATGAACATTTGAGGCACAAAGTGTAGCGTTGTTCGGGATTGCATTTGAAGGTTTCCTTGTGTAACAAAATAGGTGTTCCTTTCATGCGATGTAGCTGAGAGGTGTGCGCCATCTCTTTTGCCTAGGAGAGGCTCGGCGGGTTCCGACGGAAGAGGTAGCCAAGAGACAAGCACTTCCAAGACGTCTGCAGCACCTGCAGCTGATGAGGAACGGCCTGCTGTCGAGAGTTCTCGAGGTGCTGCATCCGCGAGCGCTCCAGCCGAGGGTAAAGGCACCAGCTCTGAGAAGGATCGCGAGCGACCATCCGCACCCGAGGAGTCCTCGCAGTCCCGACAGAAGGACCCTCGAGCAGAGAGGCGGATACGCAATAAGGCAAGTCTTTTATGGGTTTCCATTTGTACTTCAGTGTTTGAACGTTGAGATGGTGCGCTGGTGAGGAGCCAGGTAGAGAGTGGCTTTCAGAGTCATTGGGTACGTTCGATTTTCAGTCCCGGGCAGTCCCAGACTACTTGCTGACAGGTGTCTGGCATTCGAGTTTCCTTGGGCAGCCCAGAAGCTGCGCGCCCTCGAGTACAGCTCCCGGGCCAGCGGCCATATTGAGTTAAGACTCCGAGCGCACTCAGAATACTTTTCATGTTCCTGCAGACGACATTGTGCGCTAACGGAAATGGCTGGTCAATAAACAATAATACAAGCTCTGCATCTGGTCTCTAATCAGCTGTAAGACATCTTTGCTTTCTTGTCGAATTTCACTATACACAGAAGCATCCAGAGCACTGGGCACGGATTGTTTGTTTGTGCTGTCCAGAAGTTATTGATCGCAATCTTCAGGCCTGAAAGTATCACAAGCGAACAGCTGTGTGCTGGTGCGGCTACCGCTTGTTGTAAATGTTCTCGGAAATGCTTTCATCTGCTTTCGAGCACAGTGAGCTGGGCCTTTGAAGGAACTTCACGAGCAGAAGCGGCAGCAGACCCTGCCAAACTAAGTTCTGTAAAATGCTTTGCATTCAGACATGTCACGCTCATTTCGTGAAAAACACTCATTGATTCGCGCCTCTGTTATCTGTCTTTAGTATTACATGTGTGCCAAAAGCTAAAACGTGCGCGCGGCACCACTACGAAAGAACCGAGTCATGGTGACTGATTGTTGGTGTTGCCTACTAAAGGCAAACAATGGGGGGAGCTTGCAAGGTCATGTGACCATCGTTGCACTACTTCCTGTCAGAGCGGAAGCCAGGATCTGTCAGCAAGTGGTCCGTGACTGGAAAATGAATGTACCCATTATGAAACAAGGCACTTCACGCAGGCATTCATAACTTGGTGGCGTGAAGGAGATATTGAAGGAGTCTATTAGATGGCATGGTATCTGTCCGGCATTGCTGTTTGTACTGGTAAAATAAATTAAATAATAATGTGCGATGATGAGAACTTCACATACTCGCTTGCTAAGGCCTACAACAGGCTGCACAATCGTAAAATTGCCTCTGAGTCAGGTTGTGAGGAAAGCAAGTGGCAAGTTTCTATTGTAGCAGCTGCCACATCATGCCCTTTCTCTTGGCACCATTGCTGCAGTGGCATTCTGACATTGTGGTATTCTGTTTTCTAGATGGCAGCATTACCCTATTGGCACAAGATACTATTATATGAGTACCACTGCTATGATTATTCTTTATGGAAAGTAGGTATGTTGATAAAAAACAAAAGTTAAGGATGCCACTGCGGCATTGTTATAGAAGTATGCTGCATTGTATATGCAAAGTTGTGAGCATCCAGTGTGGATGTAACCTTGTTTTTCTGCAGGATCGGCCCTCTATTGAAATCTATCGACCGGGGATGCGTAGGCTATCACAGAAGCCCTCATCAGCTCAGGAGGAGACGTCAGTGGTCAGTGCAAAACCTTCGAAAACCAGCACCAAGCCTTCTATGCGATCAACAGCCAGTACTGCTCAGGAGAGCAATTAATGCACACATACTTCTTCACCGCCACCAGCATGTTTCTGTAAAGATCAAGTCAGCCTCAACATTTTGTCCGCATATGACCCTCCTTTGTCTGCCTCTTGTAAATAAATGTAGATCGGGTGATATGAGGTTTTGAGTGTTTATGCTTGGAAGGGACGGACTTGTTAGAGGAAGTGAACAAATGAGGTGATGTGAAAAAGTGCTGACGATAAGAGTGATGGATCAGTCTGTGATTTTTATAGAGATAAGTTGCTTATGCAGCAGCCAATGAATGAAAGAGAGCATAGCGTGGCTTGTTTGTGATTGCAGTATGTATGGTATATGATGCAGAAATGTGGGCAAAACATTGCAGGGACATGGAAGATCTGCTTTATGCAATTTTGCAGGCATGTTTGCTAAATGAGCAAGCTTTTGTATGCCTCTGAAGTGTACTTCATTCACTACTTGCATTATTTTTTTATTCGAAAAGCTTGCCACTGCTTGCTTTTGTTTGCCTACTTTGCACTGAATGGAAACTGCTTATCTCGGTTGCAACTTTGTGACTTAGATGCAAGGTTTTGGGGCGAGTGCTTCTATTCCTAGAATGGGGCACAAGACAGCAGTATATGGGAGTCACGATGTGGAATTTGCCTGCTCCAGCTGTGCAACTTAATTTTCATTCTTTTTTTCTGGTATAGTTTCAGTTTTGGTTTCAGCAGCTGAAACCCGATGTGAAAGGTAAGTTGAGGTCATGTGAGACTTGCAAGAACTGCAATATGTATACAGTAGACTGCTTTCAAGACGAACTTGAAGGGCCCAGAATTTTGTCTGTCTTATCAGAAGTTTGCCATGCCCCCAAGAAATTTATGTGAGCTTGTTAGATGCGTTTATATATATGATACATAAAAATACACTCAATTAACTAGCCTTTAAGGGAGAGAACAAGGGCTAATAAAACAGTTGTTGCATTATGAATAAAGCGAGATGAAGATTTGGAGCATGAAACCACCTCATTATTCTACTTTTAGATGGCATTAGTCCAGTTTCCTTTTTTTTTTTTTCCATCTCATTTTTCTGGCTTTATCCCACCGTGGCTGCTATTTTTTATAGTTGCTTTATATTTGCTTTCTACTCTACTCCAAGTGCTTTAAGGTGTTCAGCCTGGTGGCCCTGTGACTCTCTCCTATTACATTCCGCTTATGTTACTCTTTCTCAGAGCATGAAAGGGCACTGAACAAAGGTTGAGGGAGAGCCTCAGTTCGCAAGCCGAGGCAATGTTTGATAAGGAGAGTTGCCTTTATCTGGGCTGCACGATCATCACTGGCAGGGCTTAAATGCACTTTTGCTTCCGAAGAAAAAAAGCCAGGGAGGAGGGAGTGGGAAGAAAGAAGCAGGGCAAGGAGGGAAAGAAACATTTTCTTGGGTATGTACTCTATGAGCCTGAAACCAGTGATCCTGTGACCTGAAATAAAAAGTGGCAGGAGTATGAAAATCTGCAATGTGAGGTAAATGATGAGTCAGCATAAAAAGAAGGTTCGATGCTGACACGTGTTTCTTGAAAGGGGACAGTCATTGTCCCCTTGCCTGTCCTCTTTCTCTGCATTTCTGTGTCGACTATAAAAATCTAAATCACGTCATCGAAAAGGATGTCTATCCGCTTTTCGGGATCAATGATACACTCAGTCGACTGCGAAATGCCCGATACTTCTTGTCACTAGACCTTAAATGTAGGCACTGGCAAGTAGAGGTGGGACGAGAGAGACCGGGAGAAGATGTCTTTTGTGACGCCTGATGGATTGTATGAGTTTAGGTTGCTACTGTTTGGCCTATGCTCAGTGCTGTCCATTTTCTAAAGCATGATGGATGCTTTTCTCTGCGGTTTGAAGTGGCAGTCGTGTCTGGTTTACCTGGTCAATGTCATATTTTTGACCACCTTCGACCAACACCTAGAATGATTATGCCTTGTGCTACAAGCTCTCAAAGGCGCCAACCTTATAATAAAACCGGAAAAATGTTATTTCGGCTTTGACGGCCTGCACTTCTTCAGTCATGGGGTCAGCACACAAGGTATTCGCCTGGATCCTGAAAAGACCGCTGCCATTTGTGGTTTTTGGCAACCAACTGACAAAAAGGCTGTTCTTCAGCTTGCGCTGCTATTACAGACGCTTTGTATGGGACCTCTCACACATCGCCGAACCATTAGCCACACCGACCGGAGATGACATGCCATTCCTGTAGGGAAGGCCGCTGTCTTCACGCTCCGCAGCCGCCTACAGAAGCCCTGATAGTCTGCCATTTTGATGAAAACTCTGCAGCTGACATCCACAGTGATGCCGGCAACGTTGGAGTTGGTGTGGTACTGATTCAACGACTAGACTGCAGAACGGGTTATTGCTTACGCTAGCTAAACACTTGTCCGCTCTGAAACCAACTGTTTAGCTACTGAGAAAGAATGTCTCGCATGGCCCATCACCAAATTCTGGCTGCACCTCTTTGGGTGACCTTTCCACATTACCAGTAACTGCCACTCATTATGCTGGCTGGGGAGCCCCAAAAACCCCTGAGGATGATTGTCTAGATGGAGCCTTTGATTACTAGAGTATGATGCGACAGTCATATACAAATTGGGACATAAGCATGAAGATGGTGACTGCTGTGGGGCTTGCTCATTGCCATATATCCAGAAGAAATTTCCGATAATTTCCCCTTTCTGACGGCTAATAGTACGCCCCAAATGGCACAGCTTCAGAGGACGGGCCTAGAGTTGACGCCACTCATCGACTACCCATTGGGCACCATCGCCCACATTCCCTCAAGTTTTTCATCGTGGGCTTCAGACGGTCAATCAGCATAGTAAAGTGCTCCACAAACGAAATTTCGCTAACAATGAAGAGGCGTTTCTCCTTGTGCCCTCTGCATTGTGTCCAGGTACCTTGAGTGCCTGTCATGATGAACCTATCGCTGGCCACCTGGTGGTTAGCTGTATACTCGCTGAAACTCTGCAAAAGTATTATTGGCCCAAGTTACTGCCATCAATGCTGGCCTACTTACGCTCATGCCATGACTACCAACGTCGGATGTCGCATCCATTAAAACCCATCGGATTTCTTCAACCTGTCGCCCCATAGAAGACCCCCTTTCCATCGGTGACGCGGACCTCCTTGGTCTCATCACAACTGACTACCTAATACCGTACACAAAGACCACATTCCTTGTCAAATACACTACAGCCAAAGTGGTGCAGTTTTTTGTCCATACATCGTCCTGCGTCGTGGCGCCCCCACCACTGTAGTTACGCACCACGGAGCAGCTTTTAGGGCTCGCTTAACCCAGTTCCGTGATGACTCTGACTCACACTAGCCATCGACGTGCAACGGCATATCACCCTCAGATCAACAGGTCGGTGGAGTGCCTTAATTACACATCCACCGACAGAATTTCTATATATGTGGACACAGAACATCGCACATGGGATGAGATTCTGCCCTGTGTAACTTTTGCATACAATTGCCGCTCAAGGTACGTCGCGGCTGACCCCATTCCAGCTTGCCTTCAGTCAAGTAAGCATGCCGTTGGATGCCATGCTGCCAGTAGATCCTTCTTATGGCTCTGATGCTGACCTTGATGTCGGCACCTTTGTTCAGCATGCTGAGGAGGCACGGCAACTAGCACATCTGCGAATCCACCGCAGCAGGCAACTGACGCAGCTGCGTATAACCTCTGCCGAAGATTCATCGCTTACAAGCTGGTCGACTTCAGGTGGGTATAGACACCTGTTTGTTTCCAAGGCCTATCTGAAAAGTTAGTGTCAATACTTCACTCCTTATGAGGTTGTCCGCCGCATCAGTGATGTCACCTATGCTATTGCTCCCATAGCCCCAGCTTCCTCATCGTGAAGGTTGAAGCATCGTGAATTTGTGCACGTGGTTTGATTGAAACCCTATCACAGTCGAGTGCATGAGTGAACTTTTCATCTACCGTCGCTTGGTTCCACGCTGTGACACTTCTGTGTAGTCTCACTGACTTCTTCCTTCTAGCGTAATGTTGCACTGAGTCAATGCTACAGTGATATAGACGGTAGTCAATAAAGCTGAAACGGTCGGGGAGTAGTGTGGGTAGACGAAGCTGGTTGGCTGCGCTTGCGCTTGGAGCACTCTCGGACTACGGCAGTCTTACAAGCTCAGGGCTCTGGGGCTTCCTGAACTCCTGGCGAAATACACGTTGCAATATAACAAAAACAAAAAAGAACCCAACACATAGCTTTGGGGTACTCCTGACATCCTTGGTGCTTATTGGGACGAGAAGCCATTCAGAACGGCAGCCTGCCTCTATAATAAGTATTCGGGAATCCACTTAGCTATTTTATAATCCAGCTTTAAAGCTTCTAATTTGGTAAGGAGTAGGCTGTGCGCGACCACATCAAATGCATTGCGAAAATCTAAGGAAGTGTGGTGAACTGCCTGTTGCTTATCAATTTCCAAGGCTAAACGATGGGTAAACTATCAGCTTTGTATGATGAACGAATTGAAACAAAGTAAACCGCGGTGAGGGGGCGAGAGCTACCGCCACCGTCACTGGCTTCGAGGGATGGTAAGAGGCGTCCGTATACGTGACGTCAGCTGGCGTCTAGGTGGAGGTGGAACGGAGAGGCGTCAGTGTGCTCTGCGATGTCAGTGCACGTTATAGATCCATGAGTGGTCGAAATTACTCTAGAGTTCTTCACTACAGCACCTCTGTCCTCTTTTTCGCTTTCACTCCCATCTTCCCTCATGGTGCGATTCGGATGTCCACAGCTAAACCAGTTATCCTTTGAGATGAAAGCTGTTGGGCTCAAAATTAACTGTACAAAAAACGTCATCAACTGCGGGCTAAGACAATATATAACAACGTGAAAGTGATCGCATGTAAGGTATTCACGTTCAGAGGCAGCGGGGCGATCCCCTATTCCCTGTCCCGGCTGTGGTGACCAGAAAGCCTGCGTCACCATCCTTTATAGGAAAGGAAAGATGTATCAAGCGCACATCTCCGTGGAAACGTGAACCGCGCTGCAGGGAAAGGGAAGAAGGTGCAATTGAAAGAGAAAGAGGTGCTGTAGTGAAGGGCTCCGGAATAATTTTGACCTCCTTGAGATCTTTAACGTGTCCTGACATCGCACAGCATACTGGCGCATTTGCGTTTACGGCCGCCGCGGTCGGGTTCAAACCCGGGTACTCCGGATCAGTAGCCGGGCGCGTCTTAACCACTCTGCCACCGCGGCCAAATCCCCGTTGAGACGAAACAGCAATGGTTTGCTTTGGTTTGCAGAATTTAAAGGGCCCCTGAATTAATACTTGCGGTGATATTCTAGTGAAAGGAATCCGTAAAGGTGATCCTTGTGAGTATTTGAGTGAAATTTGAAAGTTTTACATGGAGCCTCTAATTTATAAATAATTAAAAAAAAGGTGCTCTCGGCGACCACTTGAGGCGACACATCGACGCGCGCATCGCGCGCCAACTTCCCATGCGACGTCACATGGGCTTGCTGTGCGTGCCCGCTCATTGAACGCTTCCAAGTTACGTGGGCGGGAAAGGGCTTGGTGGTACGTACGCGGCGCCGTCACGGCTTGTTTACTTTTTTTGCGCGCCGGTGTGGGCCGAGTTAAAGGGGAGAGGAGGAACACCATTTTCGATCACCCATATCTTCAGTGCTAATAAAGGCAGCGTAGATGACGAGGACGACGACGAGAGCGACTCCACGACGATGATGACCCCCCCCCCCCCCCTCCCCTCCCAACATCCCATCTCCCCTTCCCCCCGGACACCAAGAGTGCCGCCGCGAGTTAAGGCCGGCATAACCCGTGTCCGGTATCCCCCCCCCCCCCCCCCCCCCCCCCCGAGAATAACCCAAAGACCCCAACCAACCAAGGAAGCGTAAGAATTTTTGCATTGTGGGGACGATTGATTGGGTACCTATTGCTCGTGCGCGTTTTCTAGCTTTAGTAACTGGCTTTTCATGGGCTCTTTAATGTTCCAAAGCGACTCGGGCTGAGAAGCGCCGTTGCGGGACTTCGGAAATTTCGACCATTCTTTAATTTTCTTTAATGTGCACTGACATCGCACAGCACACGGAAGATGAAATAGTAATTTTACCCGCCATTTGAGAGAAGAAGAGGAAGTGGAGACCTGCTACAGCCTTTTCTTTGTGCAGTCATGTGAGACAGCATATTTCGACGGACTCGACAGCAGAAGACTGCCCGGCTTCCCAATGGAAGCCGTGAGAAGCATCTCGCTGGTGCTGCTTTGTCTTCTGCCACCGCGGGCTCACTGCTGGGAGAATACGCGTAAGCATATGACGCCCCGGCGTCCTCAGCGCATTTTTAACGTGGTCGAAGTATTCGGTGGATCGCTCTTGTGCGTGCACACGTTGTGGCTGGGGCCAAGTGGCCGCCGCAGACGGGCCTCGGCACATTTCTTGAACGCTGACGGTTACGCATTTCTCCGGATGGTTCCAGTGGTAACTGTCCTTCGGTTGCACACTACTACTACTACTACTACTACTACTAAGCTCGCGGAAACCTTTCTTTGTTTTGCAGTGAAGGCTAAAGGACGGCGGGCCTTTGTACGTCAGTGCCGCGGAGTGTATTGTTCGATCGAGGAATTGCGGAGAGGCGCGGCGCTAGTAAAGAGTGAACTTGGAGAAACGGTGCGGGATATGGCTGACGTAGCCCATTCTCCGCGAAAAGGGGTCGAAGTCCTGCTTTCCTCCCTTCCTGCGTAGCCTGCATTCGAGCTGAGCTCGGTAAAAAGTTGCTGGGTTCCTGTCTCCCTTAATTTTGTTAATCTCTAGGGCCTATAGAGCGAAATCTATAGCCCGTAGACTGTGGCAACTTTAGCTATTGCAACGGGTGCATGATACCGTGCCTGGCTTCGATTGCATGGTGACCACGTGACAAGGTTTAGCGGTCTATGCTTCGACTTCTCCAGGGAGGCGAGGCCTCCGTATAGCAACTTTCGTTGTAAAATGCAATGCTACGAAGTGAGCCTTGGATGCGCAACCCTTGGTCGGGTCAATGCAGTCGAGCCCACTTATAACGGATGTGACGGTAGCGCGGATTGCGAGCGTTAATCTGAAATTTGTATTAAGTTAGCTTCTTATGTTGCAGCTAATAAATTTTGAGAGACTCAAAACTGCCTACGTATACAGGAAGGTGAAAGTTTGCTGACGCAGAGACGCCCGATTCGAAAACACCTGCTGCGCTGGTGTAGGGAAGTGATTGGGGCATAAAATTAGCACATAAGCCGGTTCTGGTCTCTATCACTTACCTATAGACTAGCGAATTAATGCATACCAGCTGGGTGGTAAAACGGTAAGACACCACCCGGAACATTGCTTAAAGATTGATTGACTGGAATAACTTTAGTGTCCAACAGATTGGGATGGGGGACCCATCCGCTTAAGCAGCGGCTCGGAGCTCTTGGGTCCGGGCGGTGGCTTCAGCCAGTTGGACCAGTGAAAGTTGTGTTGTCGGGTTCGAGCTGAGCATCAGAGCCTCCCAAGAGGCCTCTGTTATTTTTTTTTTCTTTAGGTGCGTGCGTTATGTTTGGGCATGTCCAGCTCATGTGAACCATGTCTGCCGTGCTTTTGCAATTTTTCATGTCTCTTCGTATTGTGTTGGGTACCACATGCTCATAAGCAGGGATAAGGATATGTTCTTGTCTGTAGGAGTCTCCAAATATTTTCTTGATATTTGTTTACTGGTCTGTCGGCCGTAGGGTATACCGCTCGTCTTTGTCTGTAGTTGTGTTACGTCTTTATATCTAAGTAGTCGGTACCGGCTGTTATTGGTATCATGGTAGGTGCCCGGACCCACCTGAAAAGTTAGACCTCGGGCGAGCTCGTGAACCTCTTCATCCTTTGTAGCCGGGAGTGGGCCGGTGCCCAAATTTTAATGTCTCTTTTCGAGTAGCCTATAGCTTTGATACATTGTTTGCTTTTTTTTTTTGACATCCTCTTTTTGACATAATTGTTGATCGCCGACTTCCGCTGTTTTTGCAGTTTGTGCGAACAGAACAGCTAGCTTCAATCTCTTGGTTTTCATTTGCTACTATACTGTCACCACAGCTGGACAACCCTCGTACACAGCTGCCTCAACGTGGACCACATCCGTACGACCGTCCACAATTTTGATACGAAGGGAATCAATTTTGGCGCCAAATGGAGGTCTGTATATAAGAGCGAATGGCCCGCGTGAGGTGACAATGGGGGAAGCCCTGGAATAGGAGTATGTCATTGTCCCGCTCGCCGCTTCGGTGACTCGACAATCTCAAACCTTCTCTCAAACCATTGCTGCTATGTCACGCTGCTTCATGCGGACACCCTCTCACATGTTCTGTGGACAAGAATTCGTCTCATGAGGCATATAAGGCTTTCGCTTTAATAAGTAACGTTGGGGATGGGATAAAAATAATATATGTTTCGCATGGAGGAAACGTTGCAGCGTAGTCGTATACTGGTGTTGTCGGCGCATTAGTCACACCCTTTCCATTATACGCTTGCGCAGCTGGTGTCCGGTGAACCGGTATACGTTAGTACTAGTGGGCCTCCACTATCTTAGACAAAAAGAAATTTATCTTACCGGAGACTTACTAACGTATACGTCTAAAGATTTAGCAGAGCGGAGACGCACTAGCATAGATGTACACCGGTTTACCGGACGCCTTCTGCGGAGGCACTGCTCCTGTCTGTGCACACTCACTGCAGAGTCTGTCAAGGTCAAAAACGACGCGTACGCAGTCAACGTCCGGTAAACTTCCATTTGTCCACGCTAGCATGTCCCCGCTCTACCTCAGGTGAATCTTTCGCAGGAACTGGTAATAAGTCGGCCTCCTCGTTATCGCCTTTATAAGATTCTTGGCTTTTGGGGCGGCTTCGAGAGCCATCTACAACTAACACACTGCTATTGACCGAGATAAGCTTTGGCGCTTAGCGCAGTGATCAGTGCATCCGCCTCGCTTTCGGGAGATAGCAGGTTCGATCACTGGCGCCGCCGGGTACCTACTGGTTTCCAGTGGGTACAAGATTTCCCCCGGTATGGTGCTCGGCTCTTCTGAGTTGAAATGCTTGGGAAAAGGGTCATGGACCGAAACGTTGTCCAGCACCATGAAAAGTTTTCCCAAGCATTTCATCCCAGAAGAACAGAGCACCTGGCTGGGGGAAATCTCGCACCCATCGAAAAACCGTTTGGTACTCGCCGGCACCAGGGATTTAACCTGGTAGCGCTTCGATTAATTAGCGTCAGCTGAATGACTGACGCTGATTGCCATTTTCCCCAGAAAGGTCCGGATGGGTAGCTCTTTCACACCGGCGTTTTCACGCACATGAAGGTATGTCATGGCTTCACGAGCCCCTAATGCTTCTAAGCTGACCGCTCGACTGCTATACGTACGTCATCAAAGCATCCAGAAAGGGTGGCCGAAGTTTTCCAGGAAATACATTAACATGCAATTCTTTACTAAAACATGGTACATGCGACGTATGTACTGTGGTAATATGAACCTCGTCATGCTCTTTGCATGCGTAGTAAAAAAGGGGCATACGTACCGCTCCTGCCAAAGGGAAGCGCCTATCTTATTCCAAATGTCATCCTTCAACGTAATGTTTTTATGTTCGGGGTGACGCTTATCATACAGCCCACAATATAGCTTCACAGCGCCGATTAGCATTTTGGCTGCCGTCATTTCTTCTGAGCAGATGGTCACTTGCGAGCACGTCGTCGCTATGTTGACAAATGAGAGATGCTACCATGCATGTCGCCGCGGGAGCACAACTTCCCTGCCATCCTATCGGCTGACAGAAATCTGCAGAACTTTTCCGGCGGCAAGAATCGGTCCTGGATCGAACTGGCTTTTCGCCGAGATCTCCCGGCGGATTCTTCGTCGCGGTGGCGGGTTTCGCCCCCTCTCGCCGCCGAATGCTCAAGTGGGAATGAGCTAGAAAATTCCGCATCTAGAGATTGGCTGCTAGGGAACCATGGAGTGAGGCCGCGCCTCACATCGGCTTCGTAAAAAGACTACGAAAGTCACCAATCGCCTGCGTCATCGGCCAAAACTTCACCTCCCAGTGACCTCTGAAGATGAGCACCGCACACCCATAAATTTCTGGCCCGGTTACACCATGTTTGACCATCCACGGCCCTTTCGTCCCTGCGTCGCCGGAATTAGTCCTTACTCTCTTACTAGGCCTACTTCGACGGAGGCCTCCACTGCCAACACCAAATTGGAGGTGCATGTGCCAGGAGAGAGCCTACACCCCCTGATTACGATCCAAGGGATCTGACCCACGTCTTCAGTGTGCCCGCCCGCTCCCTTGACCGCGTTCGGTACCCCGAAGCCAAGATAACTCCACACATGTACCAGGCGTCGCTATGCCACCTGCGTTCCAAGAAACCTCAGCTCAGCTGAGAGCTACGCGCATGGCTGCGCAACGTTCGCGGCAGCGGCTGCTGCTTCCTATGGTCGACTACAAGGTGGTGTACAGATCCCGAGGCGGACTACACCTCACCCTGCTTTCGCTCAGACAGTCGCTGTCTCCTCGACTTCGAGTCACCTTATCGGTGAAAACACCAGAACTAGAAGGGGTAGTGACATCCCTTCCCTAAAGCGGTGGGAGGCTATACTGGCCTGCTCCGACCCGTTGACGCAAGTTCGGGCTTCTGAGTGGGCTCATAAGGTCGCTGAGAGCCACGGACTCCAAGGCCATCTAAGTGTAGTGACCACATAAATGTTTTCCAATCCAATCCAATCGACCAGTCAGATGATTCGAAGTCGGAGATATAGAGACACTTTCGATAACGACGCAAACTCGAAATAAGGACCCAGACGAGAAGGCATGTCCCTTTCTCGATACGTGGCTGGGCTTACGAACTGAGGCTCCCCATCAACCCTTAGTGAGTTCTCTTTCATATGGTCTCATGATGCCAAAAATACGTGGATAAGTTGGCAAACTTTCGCGGCAAGACGCCGAACTCGATCGTTTTTTTCTTTCTCGAATATGGCTTTTAATGCTATATAGCATTAAAAAGCCATTTATTTACCCTGCTTTGTATTGCACCTGTATCGTACGGCAACATAGCTACCAAAACGATCCGTCTTGAGATGCCTGCCGATATAATAAACGGCAGCCGCCTGTTGCTGCCGTCCATTCTCATGCACAGAAGGACGATACCAAGAAGACTTATTGTTATGCTTTGCACTAGAGTTCCTGTATACACCGTTTTTGCGGCGAGGAGGTAAATAGCATCAAACCGGAACGCGCTGCGCGGCTCCGCCTGTCTAGTATGTGGGGACGCGGGGATAGCAGCGGGAGGGGGAGGGGGGGGGGGGGGCAGGGCATTCTACGGAGAAAGGGCACACGTTGCAGTCTTTTGCACACAGAGTGTCTTGAATAGCCGCAAAGTATCTAAGCCGATCAGCTGATGTGAGCGATGTGCTTTCTTTCCCTATGTTCTTTCTTCTTTCGCCCCTTTCTTTCCTTCATTTCCTAGATCGTTTCATTTCCGCCGGCCGCAGTTTAGCTGCTAAGAGCTGCCGCGGTTAGCTCAATCTTTTTTTTACTCAGTTGCTTGCATTAAAAAAAAATAACAACAAAAGGAGGTGATTAACAGAAGATAAATGATTAACAGCGGTGGTATGCGTGTGTGTCCTCTACACTGTTCCACTTGCAACTCACCTAATTGGGCTAAGACGAGCAGCTTTGGCAGCCTTTCGTGCGAGTTCCGAACACTGTGTTTGTCGATAAGGGACTGGAAAAACTGAATACCCGTGCAACAACGGCAGTCTTTGGGCAACAAGCGGATGATATTCCTTGCGGCAAATATTTATGAGATTCTGCCAGGTAAAGAAGAACTATTTCGATTCAGTCACCTGATGTTAATGCAAGTATGAAAGAAACTGTCCCACTTGAAGACAACGATATACTAATAAATTGGTTAACTTATTTAGTGAAACAGCGCTACAATATATTTTTTTTTGAAAACACCCATCTCGCAAGATTTTGCTGCCGATAATAAAGGGGAATATGATCATAGGAATAGCACCAATTGCTTGCAGTAAACAAACCTTGCGACGAAAAATGGACTATATAATTGTTGTCAAAAGCAACTTTTGATGAGGTCATTATGGGACATAATTTAAAGTGACTATTTCATAGGTATCAATTGTCAATTTTATCTTGTATTTGGATGTCAGCATGACGGCAGCGTCAGACAAACGCAACTAACGCCCAGTCAGAGAAATTGCAGGATAGCAGCTCCCACCATTGACAGGTCATAGCCACTTCCCGCACATACCGGCAAACAGTTGGTTGAGTCATGTAGGCAATGCTGAAATCCGATTGCCTGGTAGTGGACGCTTGGACACCCTGCCTGATTGTCACCCAACAAAAGTAGCCAGGGTAGA
The DNA here is from genome assembly GCF_055883805.1 of Amblyomma maculatum. Lineage (NCBI taxonomy): Eukaryota > Metazoa > Arthropoda > Arachnida > Ixodida > Ixodidae > Amblyomma > Amblyomma maculatum. The sequence continues at coordinate 101,233,566 of NC_139345.1, forward strand.
TTAAATGGATCCGAAATGGATAACCCCATTGGAGGTGTGGGAACTTCCGTAACCGCTCAAGCATTAAAGAGTATATGAATGATCGGTTGACCCAACAAATGTAGCGCGATTGGCATTGCTCCTAAACGTGACATGAAACGGCTACATTCGCTTGCTTTTTTTCCTCAAATTAGCGTTTCTAGAAATCATTTAAGAATAAAAAGTAGATCGAAAGCTGCCCTAGCTCGCGGCCAGTGGTGCGCCGCCGCCTCTCTGTGCCACATCAAAGGTACACACTAATTGTAATCAGGCTTGTAGCCTTCAGCCAACCTGATCAGGAGCATAATTTTTTGTCATTTCTGACCGAATAGCTTCGCTGCTACTGAAAATTTCTTTTTCTTTCAGCTAGGTACTTTCAGAAAGCAAAACATTGCACGCGAAAGCTCCAAAATGCCGATTTGCGCTACTTGTCGCCTGTTCCGCGGATGGGACCCCACATACCAGCATGGCGGTTGTTCACAACTCGGTCGCTAGTTGGCGCCACATACACAAAATGGCAGCGCCCATGATAAAACGGTCTCTCCCGTAGGGAGCATATAGGATGTTATGACCGTGCATCATCCGCACTTGCGCTCTTTTGTTCGCCTATGGGCATGGATAAGTGCTGTGGATATGTTCTGTTGGTACAATGGCGCTAAGTGAGCCTGTTTCCATGAATCCTTTTGTGTAAGCCTGTTTTGCTTTGTAGAGACCCTGCAAATGCCAAATTGGCCCTGTCAAGGGAACGTCTAGAAAAATACAAAGAAATGTCCCCCTGCGGGAAATAGCCGAAAGTGCTTTCGTTCAATTGTTCACCCTTCCCGTCGAGAAGCGCTATCGTCCAGTGAGGAATGCCTACTGTCCAAAGGAGACGACAGAGTGACACGTCCGTTGACGTACAGGACAAGAAAGGAGCAAGGTGATTGCGGCCATTAGAGGATTTCCCGGGAATGCAGGAAAGATTTGCAATTGTTGGAAAGGGACAATGCTGGGAGCAGTATGCGGCGCGCACGTGCACTTGGGTTTCTGAGAAGGAAATCCACTTACCGGAACCAGCATATCGAATCTTTGCTGAAGAATAGAAATGTACCTCCTCGCCGTTCCCAAGCTCTTCCCGCCAACAAGTGACCACGCCCAACGAAACAATGCCGGACCAGTCAGTGCATCAGACCATCAGTGCAGTGATGTGTTCGATTGGATGCCGATATCTGAGGGGCGTGCCCTGGAACTGGTTGGTCAGCATCTTCAGAGAGGGGCTGGACATAGGGTGTTTTAAGGACATTGCAGAGCACGAAATGAGGCTCTGAGCCCTGGGTAAACGGCTCATCCAGACGCTTCTCGCTATGAACTCTTTACGCTTGCCATTTTGTTAATATACCCTTCTTTTTCATGTAAATAATCATGTAAATAAGTTTTCTCAAAGTGCCATTAAACCTGCTTGTATATATTTTACCAACTTCGAAGATTCAATCCTTCATCAACCCCGAGTCTCTGCACGCTACCAAGTGAAGGCCGGGTCGACTTAGCCCCAGCGTCACGACAAGGAACAGGGAGCATGTACAGGAACTCGCCTCGAGTAGAGTTTCCAGCCTTCATGAGGGTCAATTCCTTGATTTTATAAAAAAGTGAATAGTTATAATGTTTTGCACGCATGTAAAAAAACTTCGATTGAAGTATCAAAATTGCTGGGCACTTCAGCATTAACACGCAAATATTCATGGAATCAACATCGTAACGATTGTGGAAACATTTTGCGATTCGTAGCTACACATTACGCATTATATTCAGAATAGTTAAGCGGTTATTGTTGGTAGCAAAACCATTCAGCAAGCAAATGGTACTAAAATACCAGCAAGCTCGCTGTTCTGTGAAATGTATTTTGTTGCGTTCACAAGCTTGCATAAAAAGCCAGCTATTTTCGAGACGAATGGTTTTAGTGCGTAGCACTACTAGCCGCAATCACGGATTTCGCCGATGTCTGTCCGAAGCCATTCACTCTCTCTCTATTCGTGAACTTGACGCTCAGCGTTAAAGAAGCGGAGCGGCCGCACAGCTGCAGCAGAAGCCTCTCTCTCTCTCTCTGTCCATCTCTCTGTGAACTTGAGGAGAAACAGAAGGTGGCGATGCCCGCATCACGCTACTTAACAAAGAGGGGGCGGAGTTGCCGCCCAGATGCACCCAGTGAGAGAATGGGGCATGTCACAGTTGCAGACGTCGCGACTGCCATCGGGCAGCGTTGTACAAACCTGTGTTAATCCGGACTGAGCTGCCGTTTGTCGCTCCCGCGTCCTCAAACACGGCATCTCTCCCCTTGCATCAGTAACTCCTCAGCCTTCCCGGACAGGGACAGTAGACGTGTACGTGCGGTGCTCCCTCGACCTCGGCTCCGAGCCGCTCGCCGCGTCATAAAGCAGCTTGTGTTTATCTCCGCGCCAGTTAAGGCATGGAGGTAAACTGGATTACCTTTCTTCGTCCTGGAGACCTTCTTTCACTGCTCGGAATGTGTTGATGCCGAAACTCTGGAGCATCCGTTTTGCTCATTCTCTACATTCTCTACATTCTCCTCAAATCTCTCTTTCTCTTCCCTTGTGATCCCACCCCAAACCTTTCGGGAGCAGAGCAATGCATTCTAAAGAGGAATATAATACATTGTTCCTAGTTTTGCTTATTTGTAATAAGAACCACTGAAGATGGTGTAAGGAAAGCTGAGGACGCGGCTGCGCCGCGCGTTTGCTTCGCGTCGCAGTGAAAGAATCCGGGGCGTCCGGAACTGCGGCGCAGGTTCGCGTACTCGACGCGCTGAAGTACAACGGTTACGAAGGCAGCGGGAACGTGAATCTACTGATTCTGATAATGCAGCTGGACGGCGCAAGAACCTAGAAGCACAAGCAGGGATAAGCAGTGCTACGTACCCACTTCGCATTTGACTAACTATTCAAATCGGCTGTGACTTTTTAAGCCTGCAACAAAGGAAGTGGTGCCACCTAAAACAATTTCTGAAGAAAGTAATTAAAGGTAGCAGGTTCACGTGTATATATTGTGAAAGAAGGCCAGGTCGAGACGCCAAAGTCGTGACGGCAAGGCAAGGTATGCCGTGTCAGCGTTTTAATTTGATGGAGAACCCAGGCGCGTGCTGGAGCCGGCGCCGCGGGACGATGACGATGGTATGTACAAAAGAAAGAAGAAGATTATGGTATGTACAAATGAAAGAAGATCCGTGGAAGGCTCACAATATCTAAAAAGATATCTAAAAATATCTTTAAGCACTATGACACCTCGAAGTCTAGCAGCAAACGTGGCAGTGCAAGAGAGAGGAATTCTATAGCTAACCTCACGTGTTGGTACAGCTTTATTGTTATCATTTTTTGCAAAATAAACCATGTCTGATCGTTTCAATCGGAGTAAGTTAAACCGCAACTGGTTGACACCAAATTGCCGCAGACTGCATACATTTCTTAATGGCGTCGCGCGCAGACCTGTTCGGCGACGTGTGTTGGACGAACGCGTCGAGCGTGCTGCGGCTTCAACGTGGTGATTCTTCGTCGGCCGTGGTGGGACTGCGCTACCCGCTGGAAACTGCTCACAACTGCAGCTTCGCCGTCACCAGCGACAGCGGCGCCCTCATCGTGGTCGTCAGGCTTCTTAACCTGCGCCGCGATTCCAATGGCAGCTGCTTCGACTACGTCACGGTGGGCAGACATTTCTTAGCTGGGCGCCTAGTGCTAAAGGGTGCTGTATGGGTAATCAAAAAGTTGGCAGCGGTTTAACCATTGTTGGACCGAATAAGAAAATAGTTCAGATGTTTACGTGGTTTTTGCGTGGCTTAGCGTTTGATATTGGATTCGTCGAGACCTTTTCAACGATAATGGCTTCACATTGTAGCTTAAGATTCAATTTTTAATAACTGTTAGCCAATTAACGGCAATTAAGACCTACAGTTAGTTTGGCACAATCTTTGTTAGTACATACTATCGAGCCATATATGACTTGATGCTATGTCACTAAGTTCAGTTTTAAATCATGATTAAATAATTAATTATATTATTCCTTACAGACAGCCCCAGTGCAATTACTCTCAACAAGCTGCCAAAAGAATATGACGCCTTAGCGTAAAGTTCACTTTTGAATCACAATTAACTAATTACGACGCATAATTCGCGAAGCGGTAAGTTAGTCATAAGGGCATGCACCAACTTGTCATATGTTACACCAGCATGTTTGAATCTTTGCTAGGCATGTTAAGCATAAATTTGAACTGAAATGTCGAGCTGAGGTCGTTGTGACAGTCGTAATTTAGCGAACACTTTGAAAGAAGAGGCAAAAGAAACAAGCGTGTCAACGAAAAACCGAAATTTATACGACATCCCTTTTGTGGTGTGCCTATTAGTATTACCCATATATGGCGGTGATGCATATCGTTCACGATGGCGAGGTGAAGGAATGCCCGGAAAATGAGGATTTGCATATGCCATGTCTACTCTAGGCACAAAATGTGGATTCAGCCGTGTCAATATGCTTCGTATAGAGGCGAAGCCTGATGTGCGTTTTTACGATAGCTTAGCCAAACTTTCACTAGCGTTAAATTAATTGAAAGAAGTGAAAAGCGCAATATTAAAATAACTTAATCTGCGCAAGGATGACAGCTCTACACGGCGTAGCTACCGAATCAGAGGCAGAACCTACGTTTTTGGCCCAACACTAGGGTTGTAAAATACGGTTTGGTTTATGGGGTTTAACACCCCAAAGCGACTCAGGCTATGAGAGACACCGTAGTGGAGGGCTCCGGAAATTTTGACCACCTAGGGTTCTTTCTTTATAAATTGCACTTACATCACACAGGACACGGGCGCCTTGCTTTTCGCCTCCATCGAAAAGCGGCTGCCGCGGCCGAGATTCGATCCTGCATCATTGGACATAGTATAGTCAAGCGCCTTAAAGGTCCCCAGAAAGGGGTCACCAAGAAGGGTAAACAACGCCATAACACTGATAGTTATTGAACCACCCATCATTCTCCCGCAAAAATTTTCGATCTAGCTTCTGCAACACCAGAGATATCGGCGATTAAAAATGACCCTTCCAATTTTCCCCCTCAACTCGTACGCCGAAGGGAGCCATAAAAAAACAAAGAATACAAGCAAGTTCAAAGCTCCGCCCAGACATACGTCACTTCGACGAACTTCCGGTTGCCGCGCGCTCGCTCGCTGGCGTACTCGCGCCAACCCGTCCTCGCTATGGCACACGCCTGAGGAGTTCGCCAATTCGCGCAGCGACGGTTAGTGTAACCGCGAACCCGTGGTTATCCTATGTTACACGGCGGACCAAACCATGGTTGCACCACTAACCGCGGTTACCGCAAACCGAGCTTGACGACCTCGGTTTGCGTCGTTAACCGAGGTTATGACGGCGTCCGTTGACGGAAGCTACTCGTCGGCGCCCGAGTGCGCGAAACGTACGAGCGGGTCTGCTTCACAAAGTTATTCATTTGCCCACTATATCACGTTTAAAGATCGATGTATAGATTATGGTGCCGCCCGACGTCTTCGATTACGGCCGACAGCGCAGCGACTGCGTATTGAAGCCTTGTCGTGCCTACAGTATCGTTTGAACGGCTTGTTGCTGAGCAGAACGCCAAAAAATACGCGGCCTTAGCTATGAAAGTACACGAGTTTGCAACGCTTGCAGCACGGGATGCCGCGAGCAGGCTGAGGTACGTTACACAATTACCGCGGGGGTGGAACGTACGAGCGCGGCGAACGCCGGCGCCGTGCGTGACCGTCCCTAGTCGTCGCTAGGCCTATTGTTTCGCTTCGAAGCCGCGGCGGTCGACGCTTTAGAACATGATCAACGCTGTCGTAAATCGTCTACTTATGAAACTGCCTTATAGTGATTCCTATCCTGCCATAGTAAAATAATTATAGGATTAACTCTGCCGACGCATTAATCGCAGAGCTAGTACGAGCAGATCGGATCAGCCGAAATGCACCAGCGGCAGCTGGCTTGAGCAGAAACTAGCTTGTATCACGGCTATCGCTCTTACCAGCAATTTGCTGCTGGCCAGCGATCCTCACGAGGGCTTCATACTTGATATTCGGCTCAGTATTCCAGACGCCAACAAATTTTAGCACGCTTTATTTCGGACATCGGTGCTAACGATCCGCCGTGTGGTTCGCGAACGGTACGCGGCGGTCAAGGAGGTGCTGCCATCGTGCGGTGCTTGACCGGGCTGTTGACGCCTCGTCGGACGACACTCCGATACTCCTGAAACCACGTTATATAAATAAGATATTTGTAAATGCAGCTTCGTTCTGCCGATCCCTGCGTCGCTTCGGTTGTTGCACTTAATGGGCAATGGCCACCTAACCGATAAGGGCGGCGAGCTGTAACAGCCCGCACAGAGTTCGAGCAGCCCACGAGCAGACGACTTTCGCAGCTACCGGAAGTGTGTTTGTGACGTCATGGTTGCAGTGACCGCAGCGAATGGCAGCTTCTAGCAAGCCTTGCCAGTCAACCGACCCGTGACGTCACGGGATTAGGAAATAGTTCCATGCGACACCGCCAAGCGACATTTCCTCTGCCCGCGAATTTCAAGAAACGCTGTTTTTAAAAATTAATAATAAATCGCTGGCTTTGTTCCAAGGAGTTATACTTTGCGTTAATGCTCAAAAGGATGTGTTCTACACACTGAACACGTTTATCAGTGGTTTCTTGGGGGCCGTTTCCGTGGACCTTTAACCACTGCACCACCGCGATGGGTTCAAATATTGCTTCCCACGGTGGATGAACTGCTCTTTAAGATATTCGTATATGTGGCAGCACCCTTTACTCTCGGTAACTTTGAGAAATTGTTTTACACTAATAATCCATATCAATGGTGGAGTGATCTGTGAAGCAACAACGTAACCAAACGTGGGCACAAACAAGAGACAAAGAGATATACTTTTATTTCTCATCACAATAAAGAAAACTTTCTCGAGACAGCGACATCACTTTAAAGCCCCGAGACGAGTCCGAGATAACAAAATCCGCTTTCCTCTGCAGTGCTCTCTCCGAAGAAGTTGGGTGTATGCACTCGCAAATGATTTAAAATAACAGCTGTCTGAGTTTTCAAGTTTGTTGCATACCTTATAAAAATGTCAATCAAGCATGCATATACTTAGCGATTAACAATAAAAGGTGGCACTTCAACCGAAAGTTGTTTGTCGTCAAAAATTGGATAACGTGATATTTAAGTATATAATTTCAACACTCAGCTCCCGATGCTAATACTCTACTCGAAAAGTTGTAATGGTAAATGTTTACAAATAATGTTATATGTGTACTGTATTGTAAACATTGGTTTAAAATCGAACAAAACTTTATGTTAGAAATTTTATCTTGCTTACATCGTTTATAATTTATAAAGAAAATTACAAATATATTTCAAGAATTATGTCCTAGAACATTTACAACTGTTTTTACAGGAAAGGTGGCAGGTACAATCTCTGAGATTGTGCCTGCCACAGATCGCATGTCCAGTCCCACGTTTTTTGTTAGCGAAGTTTGCTTAGTGCCCATTCACCTGTTTTACTCATGAGACACACACCCATCAATAATTATGCTATTGTTACGGGGCGGTAAGCCGATGAATACAGGGGAACAGAGAGAAGATGGCGATGACTGAAATGATTTAATTAATCGCGGCGGGACTCCCGGGACCCGCCAAAGGTCTCGACAGATCTGAAGAGTGCCACCTTATACGGCTCCAAACCGGGTGTTTTCTAAATCCCACCAAACTAAAACACATGGACCCGACATTCACGGGTAAGTGCGAATCCGCCTTTTGCGCGAGTTTTCTGCGCATGCGCGAAGCCCCAGCGGCGACTGATGAAAACACACTGAGCGGCGTCGACGGCGCTTCTCGTCGCCCCACTCATAGCCAACGCACGGGGGCTGGAGGTCACGTTCACAGCCTCGGTAAAACGATGCCAACCACCTGTGCCGCTTACGGCTGCCACTCCCGAGGCGTGCCGGGATGCAAGACGCGTTTTGTTAGGTTTCCTTCGGCAAGCCGCGACCTGCAACGGCGTGAAGCTTGGATTAGGGCAACCAAGCGTCAAGACGTGAATGGGCGACCTTGGCAGCCGACTGCGTGCTCTCGACTGTGCGAAAAACACTTCGTTACAGGCATGTATGCATCTAAAGGAAATATGTGCATGATGAAAAGTATCTACCGGAGTTTGCACCAAGCCTGTACCCCACCAGTGATAGCCGCAGTGAGCATTTGTTCGGCGCGTCTGATGGCGATGTATTTTCTCGTTTTTATTATTTATTCGAAGGGACTGGGTAGCGCAGATATCACAGGTGGCTGTGTGCGCTAGACCGTAATATTTAGCATGTTTTACCGCGACTGCTGCCTGACTAAAAAAAGAAAAAAAAGGGTGTTTGTTGTGATGCACCGCCGTTAGCGAGCCGAGTGGTTGAGCTGGTCATGAGGCTCGCGAACGGCAGTGCATTAAAACGCCGTATTTTCTTTTTCTTTTAGTGAGGTGGCAGTCACGATAAAACATGCTAAATATTACGGCCTAGCGCACACAGCCGCCTGTGATATCTAAGCTACCTAGCTAAGAAGGGACAAAATACATCGCCTTCAGGCCCCGATGCAACTGAAGCAATCACGCACCGAAGAAATCCTCATTGCAGTTATCACTGGTGCGCTACAGCCTGGGTGAAAACTCCAGTAGGTACTTTTCATCATGCCTATTTCGCTTAGATGCATACATACCTGTAGTACCTGTGTTTTTGCCGCTCGGAGCATATGACGCACTTGACACTTGCACGACGCACAGTATTTTTTTTTTAATTAAAGGCTCGCCTTCGTGCACGCCAAAGCATCCGGACTTTGTTCCTTTAAAGTACGCAATCAGATGCACTTCGTTAGGGAGCTTGATAATCGTCGTCTTCGTCCAACCGTTTGCAACGGCAAGGAAACCGCCCGGCACAATAAATGAGCCCCCTGGAGGGTTGATGCTCGTTCACTTGCAGAGTGGATCGCTCTGGACGTAGAACAGGGTTGGTTCCTGACCGAGATGCGCATCCGATATGTAGGAGATTCACATGTGTCACCAAGTTGTTGATTCCGCAGAAATCGCGGCGGAGGCAGAAATGAACGTTGGAGATCCTTTCATAACAGAATGACCATTCTCTGCGCACCGAGAACTTTTTCACCATTGCGACCACATCCGTTCTGACTCCTGAGGCCAGAAACCGGCTACAGCTCTGAATCATCCATTGCCAGAAAAATGCAGCGCGTTTCCTGCAGGTGTGCATTCCGGCCGGGACAATGCCCTTTTCACGGTGTGTGTATATGTGACTCTCTGCCGATCTTCGTGGATGAAATCCTATAGCTGCACGGTCGTAGATGACGCGAGGAGGAAGCGACGCCCATTGCACCATGCCGGCGCCGCGGTGACCGCATTGTGCTCGGTAACTCGACACCCCGCGCATATGCGCCGCTCAAAGTCACAGGAGACGATTCCACCTAGCTCTGCAGCATCAACAAACCCCTGGCTGCTTTGCCCTTTGAGATACCTCTCTCTCTCTCTGCCCCCACGCTCTCCTGTCTACCGAAAACCTGCACGCTGAGAGCGTCTCATTCTGTCACGTCGAACACGGCCGGCGCTACACGCTCTTACAATACGAAGACAGTATATGCGTACGTGCGTTATGAGTGGATTGTGAAAACGCTCTACCTTCCCCCATACTGCGTGAACATGATATGCTGCAATCACTGTCGCTACTTTCCGCTCCTAGGCCAAAAAAGGGGGAAAGCTTTCGCTTTCTGCCAGCGTTGGCGTGGCCATTTCGTATGGTGCGCTTTCGCGTCGTCTGCTACACTGCCGCTCAATGTGTTCCCCGCCCGCTCCCGCATGATGGCGCCACATCCTCGCGCAAAAGGCGGATTCTGCGGGAGTATGCTGACCTATACCACACGGTGTGGGCCTGCCAGCAAAATACAAAAATAAAAGCTATAAAACAGCCAACTAGGGAGGGCTGGGAGGCGGCCCTGTCTAGCTCGGTCCTGGAGGCCCAGCGTGTCCTGGTCCAGAGAGCTCGGGTAGCGGCGGTGGCCAATGGAGTCCCGGAATAGGGTCTGACACTCAGCACCACAACCAAACGCACCTCCCTTCCTAAATCATATGATCGTAATTAAATGTTTTCTCCTCCTCTAGCGCGAGCGCTCCTGCCCGCGCCACTGCCCGCTTCTTCTTTGTCCGTAACGTTACCCGGGGTCACAGAGCGATCGTCCCGATCGTGGACAAGGAAGTTTGTCAATGTCGATGAGATTCATAGCATGATGATAGGCGTGACTGGATTGAGAACACGAAGAAGGAAGAAGACAACGACTTTCCGCCCTGATGATCCTCCAATGAATGCTGGCCCAGGAAGATTTCGGGCCACAGGTCGCCAAGATCCGATAGCCGAAGCCTAGGCACGCGCCGCATGCCATGGGCGGGGGGATGTCCTTATATGTGGTGTCGTCTTGGGTCGATGAGGTCTTTTGGTCAGCGTCTCGGCAGTGGGGTCATCAGGTCAGTCGGATCTCTCGTAGCGTCCTGTGGCCGTGTGGATGGCGTCTCAGGTCAGTCGGATAATTTGGTCTCTTCTTCGTCGTGTCTTGTGGTCGGGGCGGGATACAGGGTAGAGGAACGGCAAGATCGCGTTCGGGTCCGGCAGGCTGAGGAACAACCAGGCGATGCGCTCCGTGGAACCCGCTGCCGACGGCGCAAGCAGACACAAGGCGCCGAAGCTCCGGGCCAGGATGACGAGTGATGACGTACCCCACACCTCCAACGAAAATGTTACGGGGCAGCAAGCCGATGAACACAGGAGAACAAAGAGAAGATAGCCGATGACTGTGAGATGATTTAATGAATCGCGGCGGGCCTAGCGTGAGCGCCACTGCCCGCTTCCTCCTCGTCGGTAACAATATAATTTTACTCAATCGCACCTGTTCAGAGGTGAGTTAACATGTTTTGGTTGATTATATATGCTCATGCCTCATCAACTTGGGGCTGTGCATGGTTTTACAATGACACTTTATCACTGTATAGAAAAATGCATCTGTGTTGTTTAAACCTTTAATTAAAGTGTATATTAAACTTTCTAATAGACCGGACGCTTTTACCTCGTATTAAGGCTGTCGGCGCTCCTCGTTCATTCGAAATCCTAAGACTGCCGAACATGCATGTTTACGACTTGAAATCAGCATTTGTGGGAAGGTAGATTCGCTTTGTTTTACGTGCGATAAATGCTTGTCAGTTGTTGCGTGATAGAATAAAGACCCTGTGTTACAGAAAAGCCGGCGCCGGAGTGGTCCTGATTGTGACCCGAAAAAAAAAAAAAATGAACTCGGATGTCATTGTGGAATCTACACTGCAGAAATGAGAAAGCCGGAGCGTTGCTGGTGCACACGGTGCATCACGGTTGCTCTCATTATCACTATCAATTAAATGCATCGTCATTACCATTGCTAATGCCATAATTGTCGTTAACACTAATAGCAGCATCACTGTCATCACTACCATCATCCTCACGGTATACAATGAGAATTATGATGTGCGTTTTACGATCCCGGTCGTGGCGCAGTTAGTTAAAGCGCTCGGCTGAGGATACGAGGGACGGAGGTTAGATTTCCGGCAGAGACGAGATTTTTATTTTTCTGTCGTCATCAGGATGATTGACAAGTGGCACATTGGCGTACAGATCCGACGCACAGATCCCGCTCACATCTCGCGCACAACTCTCACGCACGGGATTGTTGTTGTGGCTGTAGGAAGAAGGAAAAGAAAATGCACGGGCCTGCTACTGGCTCTGTATCTGAGCCACCTCCGCTGACTCGTGCAGACAGAGGAGATTGTAGAGATTGGATTGGATTGGAAAACATTTATTTCGTCGCCCAAGCAGGTCTAAGGAAGACGTACTAGATGGCCGCTAGTCCATGGCTGGCGGCGACCTTATTAGCTCGCTCGATGGCCCGTAGTTGAATCTGCGGGTCCGAGCTTACCAGTACGGCTTCCCACTGCTCGGGAGAAGGTAGCTGTATTAATTCCACCGCAGGTGGATCATTTGCGCAGTTCCAGAGAATGTGATCGTATGTCGCTCTTTCGCCGCATTTACTGCAGGTTGGGTTGTACTGGCCTGGGTACATCAGGGCAAGCACCGCCTGATTTAGGAGAGAGCGTATTTGTAGTCGGCGCCAGGTAACTTCCTGCGCCTTTGTTAAAGATTTGTGTGTGGGGGGGGGGGGGGGGGGATATGTGCGCCTTTCCAGCCTGAAGTGATGGGCAATATCATGAAAAGAAATTAACCCGTCCTTCGTGAAATTCGGATCGGAGGTTGCGCTCACTGCCCGGTCGACGAAACCTCGGGCTTGCGCGTGAGCCGCCTCGTTCCCCGGATTAGACGAGTGGGCCGGGACCCAGATTAGTTCAATTTCCCTAACCGGAGTAGGGGTGCTTTGGAGGATGCGGAGGGAGGTAGACGTGATGCGACCCCTCGCGAAATTGCGAATGGCTGTTTTAGAATCACTCAACTGATTTATTTATAGAAGGGAAAGGCACGGCAACTGTCTCACTTATTTTCTGTGGACACCGCAACCGCGCCATAAGGGAAGGGATGAAGGTGGGAGTGAAAGTGGAAAGAGAGAAAGAGGAGCCGTAGTGGAGGGCTACGGAGTACTTTCGACCACCTGGGGATCTTTAACGTGCGCTGACATCGCACAGCACAGGGACGCCTCTTCGTTTCGCCTCCATCGAAACGCAGCCGCCGAGGTCGGGTTCGAACCCGGGTACTCCGGCACAGTTTGAATATAATAAGAAGGAAAAGGAAGAGGGAGAGAAAGACGCGCGCCGCAACAACAGCCGTCGTCCACCACCGAGGCAGTGGCGGGTGCAATGACGGCCTACAACAGATAAAAATTCGGTGGTAGGTTAACCCCCGCTACAAGCGGCGTTTAAGGACTGACATCCATGGACCTGCACAGTACGCCCGACTACTGTGCCGGAGTACCCGGGTTCGATACTGACCGCCGGCGGCTGCGTTCCGATGGAGGCGAAATGAAGAGGCGTCCGTGTGCTGTGCGATGTCAGCGCACGTTAAAGATCCCCAGGTGGTCGAAAGTACTCCGTAGACCTCCACTACGGCACCCCTTCCTCCCTTCCCTTACGGTGCGGTTCAGGTGTCCACAGAACAAATGTGATAGATACAGCGCCTTTCCTTTCCTGTGAACCAATTATCTAATTATACCCAAGGAGGTTATTTGCCGCTGTCCCCGCCGCCGTAATACTGGTATTATAGTGTTATATAAGCCCCTTGGTTAAACCCCATAAACCAAAGTAAACCCTGCATCGGGCGAAAACCACTGCGGTATTTTCCTGATTTCGCAATGCCTGCATGACCGCCGTGGATTCGTACATTCAATCCGTTGCTCATCCATCGAAAAACATACTTATGTAAAGAGCGGACACTCGAGCCGTTTCGCGGCCCAGCGAGTGAGGGTCTGACCATCAGCGAGGCAGCGTAGCGATGTGCAGTTCTATTTCACCTCAAAGGTGGACAGCTTATAATACATACACCGGATTGCATCTAAGCGTCCCGTTTTCATATAAACATTGATGCGGTGCCGGTCGTGTACCGCGGGGTACGCCCACCTCACCGCGCTTTTCAATGCGTTGCCAAGTTTTTCCGATAACTTTTTTTTTTTTTTTTGTCTGCAGAGTCAATTTTCGTGTTTATCTAGCTAATAACGCTGTTAGCAAGTAATTAATTTGTTGTGACGCGCGAACGAATTTGCACGTGCAACATACAATATGAACCATGACGCGCCTTTGCCGTGCAGCCATTGTTTTTGGGTCGAGTTTTTCTGAAGAACATGTGCATTGCTTCCATTGCGTGATTTTCTGTCACTTGCAACGCCTACGGTTTAAAGCAAGCATTTATCGGTGGCTCATCCTTACCGTAACCCAAAGTTTTATTTGCCACGACAGCAACAGCGTATTGCGAATTTGGGATCGTTCTGTGTACTATGTTTACCTCACCGCATATGCAATATGCTGGTTTGTAAGCACCATTTTTACATTCCGCGTTCCTTGACACGGCTATAGTGCCTAGAATATTCTAGGCACTATAACACGGCTAAAACATTCTCGTTATGTTCGGAAAAGCGTCTCTGCCTTGGCTTGCATTTTTGAGGTGTCTAGCCGTTAACAACTCCTTTTGTGTTGATCTCACGGATGATGTTTAGAGGAAGAATAGGCATCAGGTATGCGCAATTTGTTTCTTTTCTTCGTGGCCCATGCTTTTTCGCTTCTGACCATTCGTAATATGATGAATTTTATAAAGTATGTAATCTAGTAATTTTTTTGTGAAATTCAATATGTAAACAAGAAAAATAAACTTTTGAGCATGGAACCCTTGCCTCCTATTGCGTGCCAAAGCGGCTCAAAACGGCAAAAAATTACAATAAGAACAGCTCCGATTGCAGTACTCCAACCTGCATGAACTGAGTCAGCCGCGCTTAAGGTTCTGCGAGGAGCTTGACAGTATTTCCAGTAAAAAGATTCCGCTTCGCCACTTTATGTATGTTTTTATACTATTTGTATGGCATGCTTAAAAGAAAATATTGAAACCCTTGCGTTTTTTTATAGATGATGTAGTTGAATTATTTAACAGCCAAAGGCAAATGAGAATCGAAAACACTGCTGTTGAAACCGAAACTGAAACCGAGCTAGTACGCGCTGTTGTGCCTGGCCAAAGCCGCCTAGAAATTCAGCCGGACGCCAAACTTCTTCGGCGAACGCCTCCTTCACAAACTTTGGATACTTCTCTGCAAAGCACCAATGCACTGGAGGCGAGCCGTACCAAAGGGACAGAAGCGACGTGTTTCAGCATGCGCTGAACGTCCAGACAGCACGGCGCGCCGTGGCCCTGACGGTGAACCCCTTCTCGCCCCGCGGCATATTTGAAGCGAGAGCGCAGCAAGCTCTCCCATTGGCCCTGCGAAAGTGCTGCCATCGGATTGGACCATTTTGAGCGTCAACGGTTCTCGGCAACGGAGTCTCAAGTGCTTCCGTTCGAGACTCCGAGTGTGAGTTCGTCACGAGCGTCCATCGGGAGCAGTTCGCCCCCCTGACAGTGCGCACGCGGCGGAATCTCCCCGGCCGTCGCTGCGCGAGAACAGTCGCGTATGGCTATGTTAGCTTTCGGCCCCAGAGCCGATCTTGTTGTGTAAATACATGTAAATAGTGTATAAAGCCTTTTCTTCATCTCACCAACGCCGACTCGGATTCATCGCTACCGCCCAGGGAGCTGACAGCCCTCGTTCACGAAACGGGTGACGAGCGCTGCGTTACCAACTCCTTGGCACAACCCTGTTGACGGTGGGCTACTGTGTGATAACCCCACCGGCACAACATTGGTGGCAGTTGCAGGATCCACTGGCACAACCCTGTTGACGGTGGGCTACTGTGTGATAACCCCACCGGCACAACATTGGTGGCAGCGGTGGGATCAACTGGCACAACATTGGTGGCAGCGGTGGGATTGACCGGCGTCAGGCACCTCGGCGCGGTGA
This sequence comes from Amblyomma maculatum, assembly GCF_055883805.1. Lineage (NCBI taxonomy): Eukaryota > Metazoa > Arthropoda > Arachnida > Ixodida > Ixodidae > Amblyomma > Amblyomma maculatum. The sequence continues at coordinate 101,249,194 of NC_139345.1, forward strand.
GTACCTGAAGTTTCCCTCAAACGCCAGACTTCTCTAACACACAGGGTAGCTTAGAGAAAGGCTGAGCGTAGCATTGTGTTAACCTTGCGTGTTTCAAGCCTACAGGAAGTGTTTTGAAAACTAGGGGATGCTGAGAAGGGAATCAGTGTGAGAAAGGCTTGCGCATCTCTTGCTAGGAGCGAGATAGCGAACGTATAGTACACTATTCTAAAAAGGCAAACAACAAGAGGCCGGTAAAAGATGGAGAGTTACAAGGTCAAAGAACTTCTCCAAATTTGTGATGAGTTGGGCATCGATTTGGGCTCAGCGAAAAGAAAAAAGGATATTCTTGAGATCATGAAGGCAGAGGAAGTGACGGTTGAGGAAGCCGCAGAGGCCTGGGATGATATTCAAGAGAGAGAAGGTAAGGAGGAAGCCAAAAGGCTAGAACTCCAAAAGCGCGAGGAGCGTGAAAAGCTAGAACGCCAAAGGAGCGATGAGCGTGAAAGGCTAGAACGCCAAAAGCGCGAAGAGCGTAAAAAGCACGAACTCGAGTGCTATGAGCGTGAGAAGCTTGAATGCCAAGAGCGCTATGAGCGTGAAAGACTAGAACGCCAAAAGCGTGAGGAGCGTAAAAAGCTAGAGCTCCAAGAGCGCGATGAGTGTGAAAGGCTAGAGCACGATGAGCGTAGGTTAGAACGCGAAAAGCGGTTGGCCCGCTTAAAGAAGCTTATCCAGCTCGAGCGTTCGGCAGATGAAAAAAGTGTTGAAAGGGATGACGCTTTATTTGCCATTCAAGATAACAGTTCGAAGCCGCGAGAGTGTCTGCAACCATTCCTCATTGCTGAGGATATGGCAGAGTATTTGGCAGATTTCGAGCGTGTCTGCAAAAGTAAGCGCTTCGAGCGAGATACTTGGGCACAACAATTGGTGGCTCTTCTCTCCGCCGAGATGTCGGAAGAAATCAAGCGCGTGTTAGGCGTTGACTTGAAAAACTACGATTACTTGAAAGAGTCTTTACTGAAAAGACATCGGCTGTCACCAATAGAGCTTGGGTACAGGTATCGGCGTGAGAAAAATTGTACCAAAACGTTCTTGGATTTGGCGTATCAATTGAAAGCCGATGTAACCGAATGGCTAGACAGTCAGGAAGTCTCGGAGAAAATTGTGCTTGCACCTGAGAATGAGACCAAGCTTGGGGAAGCGGCCGAGCAACCCGATAGCAGCAGCGAGTCGATCGAGCCTCGAACAGAAGTTTCTAGGGTTACCTTGGTCGAGCCACTGGCAGCTGAGACGGTTGGAGCCGACTCCATCGGCGAGAAATCCGAAGTGACACCGTCCTGCACGCATTCCCACGTAGCTGTAAGCATTCCACCAATCGAGAGTGGGGACCTGGCAGTAAATCAACCGCCTGACAACTCAGAAGTAGAAGTTGTCAGACATGGCGGAGATGTAGTCAGGCTAGGAGACGACAAATTGGTGATTTCCGAGATCAGCGTTGTCGTAGATCATCACTCGCGGAAAAACGAAGTGGCGCTCATGGAAATTGCGCAGCCCACGAGTGTTGAACAGCTAAGGCAAACCCAGGACGCAGACGCTGTCGAGAATCACACCTGTGAAGTCGACAGCGAGCGACTAGACAGGAGCCATGAATCTTCCTGTCCTGACACGCCCAATCGCATTGGCGAAAACAGCAACGCTAGTGCGAACATGGACTTCACGCGATCCGAAACGGCCCAGCTATCAGACGACCTTGATCGTGCGCCGGTTAGCGCTGAGCGATGCTGCACACCGGCGGATCAGTGTAACTGGAGTGGCGAGTCTGCAGAGGATATGCCTAGCTCGGGGGCTGGCGTGAGCGAGCCTTGTCCTTGTTCGGACGCGTCTGGCTGTGAGTCATCCGCTGCTGGCCGCGATGTAGGCGCGGCGCCAAACTCCGATGATGTCGGCGCCATACTAGCTCCAGTTACCAGCAGCTTGAAAGAGCTGGCACAAAAAGAAAGAAAGCAAAAACTCAAGTGCCGCCGTCGAAAAGAGCGGAAAGGCAGGTGCATGAAAGAATGCTCTCATCGAAAGGTGAGAAAACGCAAACGATCGCGAAAGGAAAAGCGGCGATCCCAGCGGCGCAAATGCACCCGTGCTGAGAAAATGCGCGATTGGTGCGCAAAGCGTAAGGAACGAGACAGATCGTTCAACAAAGCGAGTAACTTGTGCTCGTCTGTTCTTTCACATACAAAGTGGAAAGAAAGGTCTCGTAGAGAAATGGACAGCCGAAGCTGTAGCGGAGGGAGGAGAACCAAACCGCCCGAATACTGCTTCGCGTTCTGCCGCTTGCGGAAGAGAGCAGCACAATCTCGTTGTCCGCTATAAAAAGGGGAGGTTGAACGCGAACGCAGACGCTCTAAGTCGGGCCTTCTAGGCCGCGCTTCCTGCAGTAACTCCGCGTTTCTTACCTTCTCTTGCTTCGCGACGGACTGTTATGTTCGCGGGCAGACTGGGAAAAATTAAAGGACCTCCTTGCTTCCTCAGTTATGGTCTACGGTCTAAGTGATTTCAAGGAGACTTTTTTCCATTACTGATTAATAATTTTCCTTGCTATTTAATGTATCATTAATGTGCAAAATTGTTGTTTGAACCTTGTGTACTGCATCCTATACACTTGTCTCTTGTTGTAGTGGGAGCAAAAAGGGGACAACAATTTACCTAATTGAATTTGAAATTTTGCCTCTGTCTGGTGTTTGACGGGTGACCGAGGGTACTTGCTTGTGTTGGGTGTTGCCTGTTGTCGGTCGGTTTCGCAAGCCGCAGAACAGTCTACCGTTACCAGTGGCGAGTGGCAAGGGCATCGGAGCGACCCGGGCGAAGTTGATCGGAGTGCCCCGGCAACAAGGCTGTCGGCAGAGATCCTGACCTGGCGAGTGGAACCCGAGGCACGTGAGGCTACCTGGCGCCCGGACACTGTACGTGAGCTTGGAGGAACCTGGCGAACGAGCGCGCCCGGCATCCGAGCCACATGCGAGCAGCTCGTCTTCCCGGCGCATTGTCTGATGGCGGGGGTGCTGCCTGGCCAAAGCCGCCTAGAAATTCAGCCGGACGCCAAACTTCTTCGGCGAACGCCTCCTTCACAAACTTTGGATACTTCTCTGCAAAGCACCAATGCACTGGAGGCGAGCCGTACCAAAGGGACAGAAGCGACGTGTTTCAGCATGCGCTGAACGTCCAGACAGCACGGCGCGCCGTGGCCCTGACGGTGAACCCCTTCTCGCCCCGCGGCATATTTGAAGCGAGAGCGCAGCAAGCTCTCCCATTGGCCCTGCGAAAGTGCTGCCATCGGATTGGACCATTTTGAGCGTCAACGGTTCTCGGCAACGGAGTCTCAAGTGCTTCCGTTCGAGACTCCGAGTGTGAGTTCGTCACGAGCGTCCATCGGGAGCAGTTCGCCCCCCTGACAGTGCGCACGCGGCGGAATCTCCCCGGCCGTCGCTGCGCGAGAACAGTCGCGTATGGCTATGTTAGCTTTCGGCCCCAGAGCCGATCTTGTTGTGTAAATACATGTAAATAGTGTATAAAGCCTTTTCTTCATCTCACCAACGCCGACTCGGATTCATCGCTACCGCCCAGGGAGCTGACAGCCCTCGTTCACGAAACGGGTGACGAGCGCTGCGTTACCAACTCCTTGGCACAACCCTGTTGACGGTGGGGCTACTGTGTGATAACCCCACCGGCACAACATTGGTGGCAGTTGCAGGATCCACTGGCACAACCCTGTTGACGGTGGGCTACTGTGTGATAACCCCACCGGCACAACAGCGCCTAAAATCTCGGAGGACGAAATTAGCGGTCTGACTGTTCAGCTGGCGGCAGGCTCGGCCGCAGGGCCCTACGGGAGTGTCCGCTTTTTACGTAATATGTTTCTCTATGGCATATCGTCGTTTAGCATTCGTCCTGCTATGACAAACATATTTTCCGCTGTTTTGTGTAATTGTATAGTTTCCAGGGCAATTAAAAGTATTTGCAGTGCGCTCATGCCTATGGCACATCGTTTGAGTGTCCGCTCAACGAGCGCTTGTGGCGCTTCGTGTCGTGCCGCAGTTGGAGCAGGGTGCTGGCCAGCCCTTGCTCTTCGAGGGCCCCCGATGCTCCGCCAAGAAGGGCGACACGATGCATGCCTTGGCACGCGGCGTGGGTCCGCGTTCGCCTCCAGGTGACGCCGCCTGTGGAGCGCATCTACACGGGCCTCAACATCGCCTTCACCACCTTCTTCCAGGGCGAGTGCAGCAACGCGTTCTGTGTACAATCTAATTAGACCCAATAAAACGGGTCTAACTGTGCGAATTAATAAATATGACATACGGGGGAATGGGCGGTGTCCCTTTGTAAGTTTTCTTTGAGGGAGTAACGGTTGTTCCTCGGGGGCAGTGAGGGGGTGGGAGGTGGGGGGGGGGGGGGAGGCCTGATAGTTGCGGCAGAGATAAGTTTCACCAAATGACTAACCGCTGAGGAAGACTTAGCCCGTTTTTGCCTAGGATGTATATGATGGTCGCTGGGGTTGCCTTTCACCGGCGTTACTGTCATAGCCATGATCACCATGATTACCGACAGCTGCATAACGCTTGCAAGATGGACGAAGGAACACGTCCGTTCTGTACATGTCGCACATGTTAATTTGTTCGTCCTTGTCTTACTTGCTCAAGTATGAATGCCTAAAGAAAGTAAGCTGATTCAGAGTCTGTTCTGGCTATTCTTGTCTGCCCCTTGTTCATATTCCACCTTGTCTTCTCTAATTTCGAGTGAAAGGGACTCGATACGCGTAAGGTAAAATGGAGGAACGCAATGACCTCGCCTTCTATTTTTCCCACACCCGCAGAACGCTCTCGTTACCACTTTGTACTCGAGCCACACGTCATTCAGAAATCCAGGGAGCAATGTGGCGAAGTGCTGGCAGCTTGAAGGGAGCGTTCCTTGCGGCGCTTAATTTATGACCCATTTTCGGAAACAGTGGACCCTAAACTGTAGGCCGCGCTTTCAGCTGTATATAGAAGCTGATCTTACGTGCTTGACACCAACTCAAGTGTGAACACTGCGTCGCCGGCCCATTCGGTCAGGGTCATTAAGCAGCTTTAGTAGCCGTAAAATCCACCTCGAATGTTATACAGAAACAGAGCCGGCTGATACTAAATGCGCTGGTATTTATTAGATGATATATATAGCCATTTCATGAAAGGACCTCTGCTAATGTTCAAATTTGCCCGTGCTGGAGTGTCGTAAAGAAGGCGTTATAGTCTGACAAAGTAAAACACCATGTAGAGCTATTTCGGGCTTTCAGCGTGTTCTGCAGGACGGGGGGAAGTCGTTGACCTCTATAAAACTGAGCTATGCATGTATGTGCTGTTCAAATTCAAATGGAAGAATGCGCCCCAAGTCGCCATAGCACAGCGGCGTGGACACTCTGTGAAGCATTCCCATAATAGTATCGCAAATACTTTATGACCAATATATATATAGCGTCGTTCGGCCTATACGGTTGCGTATGCAGGCAACAGCTGCGACTCGGAGGAGATGTTTCGCTGTGCTACTGGCAGGGACGTGTGCATTCCCCGCCTGTGGACCTGCAACGGCATCAACAACTGCGGCGACGGCAGCGACGAGCCGAGGCATCTGAGCAGCGAGCCCTGCCGTCAGTACACAGCGTGCCCACCCCAGCTCTTATCTCTAAACCAACAGTATTCGTACACAAAGGCTAGGAGTTTGCTATAGCATATCACTGATTTTTCATTTAACTATGTTAAGTTTTCAAATTCCTAACATGCTAAACCGAAACATTACAAAATCATCACACTGACCTTATGTGGATGAAGTTTACACACATGTTCACTATGTTCTCCTCAATGTTTGTATTTTGCACATTTGTTTTGTGAAAATGTACTGAGGTGGTTCAGCATGCATGTTTAAAATTTTTTTATAGGGCTTGTCTACCCATGTGCTGAGTGCTCTGTTAAATAGTGCTCCACTTCTAACGCTTTCCTTATACTATATTACATCACTTGTAAAATGCGTACTCTTTTGTTACGTTTGCTTTTTAATTTCGTTTTATTGACAAATAGCAGTCTATCGAAGTGTGCGTGCTACCGACAGTCCTGTCTTTTAACTGCGCCCTGCAGCATCAATGATGTTGAAAAAAAAAAATTGATTTAATTCAATTTGAAGCTGTGACCTTAGCGACTGTCACGCTGGCTAGGTCAAGCTTCACGGACAGAGCCCAATGAAATCGAACGTCAAAGGGTAGGACTATAGCAAGCGACTTTTTAATCTCGCCGAAAGGGCCGTGCTGATTCTACCTCGTCGGAAACACCTGGGTCGTACATTCGCCATGGTGCGTGACAAATTTGAAATTCAGACATTATCATTCATTGAATTAAAGCAATATTTATTGAAATGAATTGAAGCAATATTTAAAGCAATATTGTTTGGTAATGAATAAAGGAAGCGGTAGAAAAAATATTAGCCAGGACTTTATATAACTCCTAACAAAACTTAATTGACTGCAATTTAGAATAGGAATAAAGATTTTGTTTTATTCGTTAATTATAGATCTATTTTATCTGGAACGCCCGTACTTACATGCACAAATGAAGAGTTATCCATTGATATTCACGAAAGGAAGATGCAATGTGAAAAACAAGCAAGCAAGCAAACAAAAACAAAGAAACTAACAAACGAATAGAGCTTGTGTGCGTTACGCGATTGAAATTGAAGCAGTGGCCTTTTTTACCTTACTTTCCCAGATGATCACAACTTGTTAATAAGTGAGGGCCGGAGCTCTCCTTTACTTTGCACAGATTTACAGCTTCAGAAGTGGTACGAATTCTCCACTACCTGACCTAGAAGCGAAACCGGTAGCCTGGTTACTTTTGGCAAAGACGGTACATATGCTGTCAGAACTATATTGGAAATTCCTATGTTTGAAATTTCCTTATGCGTCCCAATGATGGTTACTTCTCAACGGCGGCATGTGCTAACGTATGTAAAAGGTACTTCCTAGTATTAGTATGGCTACGTTTGGCAAAAGTGTTGATCACCGAGGTGTGCTGTGTATTACTGCGACTGCGCGTCTTAACAAAGGATTCAAGCGGTTGTTAATTCTGTGTAACAGAGGACTGAAGGATACTATACAAACCGTTTTATCCCCAGGCGGTTTTTCTACGTTTTGACACTAGCTATAGATGTGTCAAGGCGCAGGGGGCTTAAAGGTTTTGTGGTTAAAGCTAGAGAATCCGGGAGTAGTTAGCATGCTTAACTGTGCGTTCGGCTTGCCTGGTCTCGCAGGAGTCGGTCCGGGAGACATCTGGGGCCCGGTCGTGTTCACCACACTCTTGGTGGCATTCTTGAGCGTCCTGCTGTACGTCATTGTGCTCGACATCTGCTTGGCCCGTGTTTCATTCACCACCACAACTAGCAGCACCAGCAGCAGCAGCGTCGACACAAGTACCAGCAGTGACGCCACCAGCGGTGGCAATGCTCCAGAACGGGCGCTGTCACCTGTCGGGGACAACGACTACGTTGTGCTTTTAGAGAACGCTGAAATGGTGGCACGGGTGTGATTTAGCACAGACACACGGTGTCGGCGTATAAAAAAGGTGGGCTAACTGGAGAACACTAAAATACTCCTGGCTGCTTATCACGCCAGGTGCTCAAATCTTGAAATTTCTTGCCATTTTTATATAACAGATTCATGTGATATTATAATCTGCTCGTTTAGTCTATATAAAAGCGTTGGAACTCACAAATAACGACGGGGAAATAAACACTTTCTTTTTAACTTAACTTCGGCATTAAAGTATATACATGGTGAAACTGCATGCGTCGACTGACGCAGTCAGTTTATGTCGGAGTGCAAGCCGACATGATGGATTTAGATTGGAAAATATTTATTTCGTCAAAATGCAGATACAGACTTGATGGAAGTATACACGTGCCCGTTTGCAATTTGTGAAATGTATGTCTGACTATCGTTATAACGGAATTCGCGTACCTCTTATACAGTAGGCGTCCTGCTATACTGCTCTGATCATTCTGTTCCCACAAATATTGGCATTCACAGCATGCACAGTATAAGCCAACTGCGTGAAGTCTTGTGCATAGCCGATGACACCAATGACGAAGGTCGACCACCAAGGCAAACCACATGGATAAAGCGTGGAAAAGAGACCATGACAGAAAATAAAGTCGTTACTTCAGCAATCATTCAGGCCTGTCTGAAGAAAGTATGTTCATACTTTTGAACATCTTGCTTAAAAAAAAAATTGCGAAATGCAGAAACACGGTATGTATAGCGGCCGTCATGGTGTCGGCTACAGTCACGGGAGCTGAAAAAAAAAAATCACACTTTCCTTATCAGCACATTCTGTGTTGGGAGCGTTGTTGTGCCCAACCGCAGGAGTTGGGAGACACTGATAATGCTTTCCCCAAGCACATAGTCTTTCAGTTCAGTGTGTGGCGTGCAGGCATAACACATGGTCAAGGCTGACCAAAGTGTCCTTTCTGTATTTCAACCTCCAAGAACTCCTAGCACGTATTAACTGCATGCGTCAGAGCGAGCTCGTCTCACCTTGAAGTCCCCCCCCCCCCCCCCCTCTCCGCTCCGGCAATGGCAGGTATTCGACAAAAGGCGAACTGAGCAAAATAGAAAGAATGAAAACATCCCGCCGTCTAGGCTACAGAGACAGTCATGCGTCTCATCGTGGGCTTATCGGTCCTTCTTTGCTGTTCGTTCGCGTGGTTAATCACGGTTCGTCGCACAGCAGCCGTGTGCGAAACGAGCAGCCGCGGTGGGGTGTCTCTCGTTGGACGGTTCAGGGCGGCGTGCATGCCCGTTCCGGGTATGCACGCAGAGGGTGGCCGCGGAGCTGGGGCCAAAGGTCACGGACGCCGCGAAGTTGACCTAACCCTACCGCAACGGAAAGTGGCGAATTCCTGCACTCTCTCAGAAGTTCGCAGCACAAGCAGTGTTTTACCGCCACTTGTAATTATCGTGGTATCCGATGCAATGTATGTGTAACGAGTGACGTTTGTTTTTCTCATAGGCGCGTGGCATGGGCGGATGCGCAGTTATTTTAGCAGTAACGCCACTCACGACTCGTTTACTTCTGCACCGTTGTGGATGTGAGTTGTGTGTGGCCACCCGAGTGGAGTAAAGGCGGAGGATCCAGACTGGCTGCGAATGACCCGGTGCTTTCGTTATGCCATCTTCACATTCAACCCCTGTAGTGTTTTTGATGTTCGAAGGTACGAATAGAAAATAAATGATCGTTGTGTGCAGGCGAAGTTTTCCGTTTAATAATGCTCGCTCCAGTAGACACGCCTCGCACCAAAGGAAGCCCGGTTTTAGTATAAATGTCTTGCATAGCTTTCGCGTGATATATGTGTAAGGATATCTGGCGCTTATTAATCCTTCAAAATATGATCTGCTGAGGATTTATTATCGAGCAACGAAGTCTAGTAATAAAGAAAATTTAGGGGCAATGATTGATAAGGGTCATTTGACGCCAACTGATGCAGACTGAGAGCTCAATAATCTTCGATTCCTTAGGAAAAAAAAAATCATTGATGATCAAATTATCACGACTAAGCTTATCGAGATGATCGAGCTCAGTCTGGGCCGGTAGGCGTGGAATGACCCATACGGACAAAATGCACTTTTTTCGCTCGCAAATATAATTTTGATTCTATTCTTATTCCTTTTCTATTATTAATTGCTTTTATTCGTTTTTGCTTGGTGTCTGTCTTAGTCATTAGTCCGTAGCGGTAGCTCCATCGTTAGGTCACTCGTCTGATGATCCCAAGGCAGCAACGATCATTTTTAATGGAGGCGAAAAGCGAGGCGGCACGGTACAGTGAGATGCCAGTGCACGTTATATATCCTCAAAGGGCCAAAATTATCCGCAGCCCTCCACTACGGTGTCTCTCATAGTCCGAATAACTTTGAAGCGTTACACCCCATAAAGCAAACAAAACCAAGCCAAGCCATACCAAAACAAATCAAGCCAAGTCAAACCAAACCATTATTTTCATAAGTGCCGAGGTGCGCCCCGCTGACTGAACAAATAAAGATGTTTTGTGCTTTTTCCTTTTCCTACCTGCCATCTGCCAACTATGGTAGGTGGGCAGATAGATATTCCCCTATACACCATTTGCTGTCTTCCACGATACGCAGGTGGAGGCTCCACGCAGATATCGACTACGGCCAGTTTTCGCCTTCATGGCACGCCTGATGCTGTAGCATTTGATAAGAAAAGAAAGAGAAAGCTTATTCTGCTCACTGAAGTTACCTTTTGCCTCTTAGAGAGAGAAAAAAAACAACCCAGTAATGCAGTAAACATACAGCCATGTGTCACTGTGTGGCGTATCTGTGGCGTGGTGATGATCAACCTGTGCTAAGGGCGACCGACCTTTGTCTTAGAAGATGAACAAAGCCATCTGAAAACCGCAGAAGACAAGCCAATCTAGAGCTTAATAAAGGTTTTCGCTCACTCACACTCAACAAATTCAATGGACTCCACAACCTTCGTACTTTCTGAAATGGGCCAGATGTAAGAATTTATCATTCTCAGGCACTGGTTGTCTCACGCCTAACACCAACGCCTCAGCGAACGATCTTGCTCCGCTACTATGCTTCCCCGTGGGTATGTCTTTGGGGATGTCTGGCTAAGCACATTAAAACGACCAAGTGCACTCCTAACACATCAGACTTTTCGAATAAATTGATATATAAACACTGAAGAGAACATAGGGGAAGCGACAGACAATTAAGTTGAAGTCACTACTGAGACGCTGCCAGTCTGGCTTCATCGAAGGGGGTTCTGTAGTGATTCGAGCACGGTGGAAAGGCAAATAAAGAGGAAAAGAGAGAAAGTGGCTGGTTGCCTGTTTTGCAGATCGTTTTATACAAAGGGGAGAAATAATTTTTCTCCATCTCTGGTTTTCTAAAACGTGTTACTGGTTCTTATTAATACTCATTGCGAAACTGCCGAAACGATAGCGGAGAAATCTTCCGATTACACCATTGACAAGAACAAAAATGGTTGCATACTTTGTATTCATACAGTCCTTATACGTTCAAGCTCACCCCTCTTAAATACTACTGGGGGGTCTCGGACTCCCACAAGACCCCCCTGACTTTAAGCCCTGGATGCCAGTGAATCTGGTTAGCGGTAGTTAGCGCGAAATCGATATATTCTTCACACGGTCAGACCCGACCAATAATTTTTCGTCTTGCCTCCGCCGAGCTCGGGTAAAAAAAAGAAAAAAAAAAAGAAGAAACTTGTTGCAGCGGAGATGATTCGCACCCAGTATTGTCTTCTTTGAAGTGAATGCGGAACACAGCAGCTATCGCCGCATCCGATTACTCCGTGTATTAAAGTGCAACACACTCTCGCGCTGTGCATTTCACGTCGTCGTCTCCGCCAACTTCCATCTGTGTGTGCTAAAGCTTTCGCACGTCCCCACCGGTTTAAATATTATAACTCGACCTTCAATTTTGCCATGCAGTAGACAGGACTTCACTAATGGCGATGCAGTTGGCAATTAAGGAAGTTTAATACATCTTTCAGAAAAACTTGACCGATGCTACACGCGCATCTAAGTACTACCTCCACATTCTACTGCATATACAGTTGGCTTATATGCCAGTTAAGGCAACTATTGGCTCTTACGTATAAGAAAATAACCTAACGAAAAGCGAAAACAAGCAGTGAACGCTGAGACCAAACAGGAGACAGAAAACAATTACAGAGGTAAGTCGAACCGGACGAGAGGAAGGATCACGAACCAACTGGCGGAGGAGAAAGTCTTGAGCGCCGAAACTCAGAAAAACAAAAGAGATGGAACTGAAAAATAGAAGCAAGCTTTCTTCATAATTGCAGTGCAGCCTGAAAAGACACCAAGGAAAGGGAAAGTGACAAATGATCAGGCCGATGCTTCCTCCGCTTCCCTACCATTTTCTTTGTGCGCACCCTTGCTCATTTCAGAACTCTTATAGGTGCAGACTTCGCGGCAGTTGTTTATCGTGATTTATTGAACGGTGTGCCACGTGCCGGTAACGTGCTGGGTCTACGGTTTTAGTGCGACCTTGAACCTCATGTGACCTTGACCAATGTATATTGGGAGGCATACGAGGGGCGTTACCGAAAGCATGCATGCTACAGAGGCTTCTGAAAATTTACGTTCTTAATTCGGAGAATCCCAGCTTTACGCCACGTGCCCTAAGTCGGAAAAAGTCTAACTCTGAACGTATAACGATGACTCGAGCCGGAAGACGGCGCAGCATGGAATATGTTCAATGGCACACGGGAATACCGAAGCGTTTGAAATGCGTATGCGGGCAAGAACGCGGTCTATCAAGTGAAGCCATTCGCATTTCTTGGTTGGACCGGGCAGGGTCATGAACACCTCTGTGGTCATCTTGCGTTTCTGAAGTTGCAACTGGCCCCACAACGTCGGAGCTGAACTCAACCACGGTCATTGGTGCGAGCGTATTCCCGTCGTCAGGCACCAGCCGCCGTTACTCACCGGCTATGGCGTTCTGCAGTTGACCAAAAAGTCGAGGCTTCGCCGCGTTTCACAGATGGCGAAACGTAAAAGTATTCTTGTGCTGTGACTTAAGTGTGCGGTAAAGAAAATAATCTAGGATTCCCGGAACTAATTCTGAGCCTTCTACTGCATGACGTCATTGCGCATAGTCCCGTGAGGCATGGAAAATCAAGGATAGCCAGCCCGAACTTAAACCCATGGACGTAAAGATGCGACGACTGAACCTTCTCATGCAGTGTGTTCCTCACATCTTCTTCCCGGCTATTTGAGGCAAAACCTGCGAAGCTCCACGCCTGGAGAGGTTCGCTGCTCAAGCCACGTATGAAATTGACGGAAGAACTGAAGCGACCTTACAGAAGTCCGCTTGGTGAAGAACGATAGCTCATTATGCAGGAGCAGGGCTCCAGTCATATTTTATCTTTCTTGAAGGCTTGCAGGACCTCTCGCATGGCCATATTACGGCACGCATGTTCGACGAAAGGATGCTATACTTAGCCTTTGCAGCTGAAGGGCTTCATCATTTTTTTTTTTTTTTCATTGACTATGCTATAGATAGCACGACCAATGTTCTGCCGTATAGGATAGCAGCGACGTACCGTTTCACAAGAAGAACGAGAGAAAGGAGATTTCTTACACGGTATGAAAGAGCACTGAACAAGGGCAGAGGTGGGGTGATTCTCTGTTCGCAGGTCGAGTCAATGTTTCAAGTGGACTTGTCCAGCCGAGGACAAGTCCACATGTCGAAACGTTGGCTAGACCTGCGAACTTAGGCTTCCCCTCCTCTACCCTTGTTCAGTGCTCTTTCATACCGTTTCACAAAAACGCGCCCCTTTAGCTCAAAAGAAAAATTGAAATACACGACGAGAGACTAAAATTTCATAGAGGACATACATAAAAGCGATAAGGAATCACCGGCAAGGAAAAAAAGACCGTGACCGCTTTTAGTTGGCTGTGGTAAGAGGTTCCTTGAGAGATGCCATTTGAACGGAGTAGCGGGAAGACTGAGTGTGCCTGTATGCCTATATACATACACGCACCTGGGCGGGCATGACGCGCCTCCGCGCCTCCGTGACCCGGTCAACGCGTATTCTCCACTGGCCTTGGTTTGCGAACGGGCTCATTTACTTCAGACCCACCGGTGCGCCATTAACAAAACAATTGATGCTCCTTCATTAAGATTGTTATCAAGTCACGTCAGGAAATATACATGGCGCTGTAACGGTGCTGCCGCATGTACAGAAATAAACAGATAACGTCGGCACTCAGATAAACACATGCGCAGGAGCGCTTTTTTGACCTTTGTCGGTCAGTGATGTCAAGAACCCGAAGCGTCGGGTTTGCCAATGAAGAATGGGACTGGGGTTCTGCTGTGCGTTGGCGCATTGGCTTGAGACACGTAAGTCCACATTTCTTGAGATAGGAAAGCCGGGAATGACAAAGCTTTTGTTATCGAAACAATTGCTACCGTACTATTTTACTCCCCTTGTAAAGTTCTTAAAAGCGAACGATGGTTAGGATTAGGATGATTAGGTAGTTTTTTCACCTGTTCTTACGGCGTAGAAGTGGTAACTGTAGCAATAGCGAAGAGATATATAGAATAGCGCTCAGGGGTTCTAAATTGCAGTCAAGGAAGAGGAGCAAGGTGCAAACAGTTTTTCGTGTTTTTTTTTCGTTATTATTTAAATTGAAAAATGGAAGAATGTAATTTGGTTGATTTACAAAAAGCCACTGCAGTGGCGGTTGCATAAAGTACAACCACTTCAACGCCTTTTTAAGTTCAAATTTTGCCTTCAACCCGACGCACTAAGGTCTAATTACTGCTTCAGCTTATACATGGGGCGCAAAATAAATAATACGCACTTGTACTACAGACAGCCGGGTCATCAATACATCATAAATTTTTATATTACCGAAGTAATTATTATCAATTTTTAATTATATTTCCTTTCTGCAAATTTCATTTTGCGGTTGGATGCTTCACGATGTGATTAAAATTATCGTGCTGTACCTCGACTCCGCACTAGCTGCTGCTGGCTAGCAGTATGTTCACAATAAATGGATAACATAAAAATATTGTTACAATATTATGTCTTAAGAACATCCTTCTCTTGTGCGCCGGAATTTTTTTACACGAACTTTGACGACAACGTCATTAAATTAATGTCCTCAGTAAACATTGATTATCCGCTTCTTTATCTCTATGCTAACGTTTTCTTGGCAGCAAAAGACGAATTTATTGGCAATAAAAGTGAATTTAAAGATCTTCTCTGTGTCCGATTCAAATTAGTGAGGATATATCTGGGTGCTCATTGGTCGGTGGAATGTGTGACGTCATGAGACCACAGGTACATCCAGGTACATCCTCCCAAATATTTAAATGGCGTTCCGGGACAGCCGTATTTTCTATGATTCTGAGCGTTGTAGAGCAGGAAACCTGCTAAAATTCCAAGTATAAGCAAGAGCTCATCAAGCCATTGCTTAATTTGACCTTTCTGCAAGTTAAAAGGCGACCATCGCGCACTACAGTTAAATATTTGGGTGGCTGTACGTTCGTGCAGCTTTGGAAAAGCGGGAATTTCCATCTCTGCCGCTTTTTTCTACTTTGGGTAGCATTCATCATACGATATGTCACCAGGCCTGGGTAAGCCATTTTAAAAAAAGATGAGAGCCTATGGAAATTTCAAGTGAAACCATTCAAAACTAGGGCTCACCATGCAAGTGCACAACTGCCCGCGAATTTATATTTAGTCGCTTTTAGATTATAAAACATCCAATTTACATGAGAGATGTCTGTTTTGATTAAAACAAAGGACCCTGAAGAGTTGAAAAAACAAAACAAAAACAAAACAAAAACAAAACAAAAACAATAACTACAGGACCTGGTCAAAAATGCGACAAAATATTGTGTAGTTCTGTTGTAAAAGATAGTAGTTTATGTTGTTCTGCATAGGACTTGTGTCTCTAGTTGCAATTTTTTTTGGGTACTTTTCTGCAGTCTGTAGTCCTGTACTACATTTCTGTTGTAAATACAGAAAATTCTGTTGCTGCAGAAATTTCTGTTGTCACAACAGGTTAACTTCCAGAAACCGCGCATAAATTTTGTTGTGACATCAGAACATTTTCTGTACTTTTTTGCCGACTGGACGTATCGACCACGAAAAGGAAATAACTTGAAGAATGAAACTGGCATGGAGCGATTTCGGCAAGTACAGATCTTGAATGGCATGTTACAAGTATTTATGAAGTGGAAAGTGTGACAGTTGTACCTTACCTGTATTCACCTATTGGGCTGAAACATGGAGGCTAACGAAGAGAGTTAACTTAAATTGATTGCCATACAGAACCCTACGAACCAGAAATTTTGATGTAACCTTAAATGATAGGAAGCGTGCCGCAGGGTTAGAGGACAAACGCAAGTTATTGACGTTGTTCTTTTAGAAATCAGGCAGCAGAAATGGGCATGTATGGGTCCTATAATGCGAAGAAAAGATAGATGATGGTCCCTCATGGTTACAAAATGAATTCCAGAGATGGCAAACGTGCCAGGGTGATGCAGCAAGTTAGGTGAGCGGATGATAGTTTGCGGAGATCAACTGGTGCAGCTGATACAGGTCCGGGTTAAGTCCGTTTTGGTGATGATGACAACTTATCGACAAATGCCTATTTTTTATTTTGAATGAAGGGAGGAATGAATTGTTATTCTTCACAGGGAAATACGGGAAAATGGGCCACGGACCGACATCGACAGGGGCAGCTAGAGATGTGTCCGAGGCCCGGTAAAGCAACAGCAAAACGTACGCGCTCTCACGTACAAAGATTTTCACGTACAAAGATTTTCATAAAGTACGAAGCGACATAATAAAGAACAGCGAAATTTGCACGCATAAAACAAGCAGATCAGGAACGAGGAAATAGTTAACGACCGACGACCGTCTAATTTCGTAGTAAAACCATCGTGGGCCTAAACCTAAAGAAAAGTAAATGTTAAATGTGATTCTCTTTTATTGCAGGGAAAAGACTGAGCTGCTTTAATTGAGCCCCGCCGGGGTGGTGCAGTGGTAAGACGCCCGACTACTGTGCCGGAGTTCCCGGGTTCGAACCCGACCACGGCGGCTGCGTTTCGATGGAGGCGAAACGAAGTGGCGTCCGTGTGCTGTGCGATGTCAGCGCACGTTAAAGATCCCCAGGTGGTCGAAATTACTCCGTAGCCCTCCACTACGGCTCCCCTTTCTCTCTTTCCACTTTCACTCCCACCTTCCTCCCTTCCCTTACGGCGCGGTTCGGGTGTCCACAGAGCAAGTGTGACAGTTACTGCGCCTTTCCCTTCCTGTGAACCAATTTAACTTAACTTTAATTGAATACAATTTGAGGACCTCCATCAGCGTTATGAAAAAAGTTATATGCTACGGTAAGTGAGTATGTAAGATGAACCGAAGATTGTTGTTTCTGTATGATTCTCTAGTTCAAGGCCATTCGTGTTGAACAAGCGCTTAGACTTATTCAGATATGTCGGAAAGCCGGATGCGCATTATGGCGAAAATTTAAGGCAGTTCAATAAGCGATACTGAAACGTGGCATGCTTACGAACAATTCCATATTGTGGAAATAAACTGCCTGTGTGGGCAGCGTAAAATGCATTAGCGATATCTCTGATTTGCTTTCTCTATAGAGCGACAATAACATTTAGCTTTGTTACGCAATAACTTAAATGTTCCGCGCAGCAAAAAATCCGGCGTCGCCATGGCCGTTGTTGTGACGTGAAAATCCTGATTGGTCGATAGAGTACTGACGTCAGGAACATGTGACCTCGAGCGGGAAAATAGAATTCCCTTCAACGCTCACATGAAAAGCGACGCCACGCGTAGAATGGAAATGTTTCATAGATTAGTTTTTCAAACCGACATCTCACAGGAAGTGCGCAGGTCTAAAAAGTTTGCTTTCAATATTCATCACAGGATCAGGGCACCTCATGCAATAGACGAAAGTGGCTCCTTGTGATCTAAATCTGTGCACAACAAGAGGGAAGCTATTTTCTAGTTTAGGTCGGTGCACATTGCAGTATTACCCAACTTATGGGGTCGGAAAAAGACAGCTTTGCTTTCTCTTTGTTCTTTGTGCCCTTTAAATAGTGTCCTTATGTTGTGCGCCCGTACATTTAGTACACTTAGATATCTACCCTGCGTTATGTGGGGCACTATTTATAAAGGCATTCACGCATGGAGCACTTGCGCACCATGCAGCACGCTAAATCTGCTTCTTCAGCAGCTAGCAGCCACGTCACCTCGCAGTTGCTGAGGCACAGTTTCTCGTTCTTTTTCGCCGCTCTTGGGGTCCCTCCTCGTACTGACCTGTCCAGTATATTGACTGCTTTCTTCTTTTTAATTTTTTTGGTCGATGGCAATGTCGATATATAGAACAAGGACTGGAGGAGCTACCTACTACGTTCGCGCCCTCTCCTCGTTGCTTTCGTTTCTCAGCTTTACCTCCAATGTGCAAAGCGATTGTAGCTAAAATTGATCACAGCAAGAAAATATTGGGAACTGTCTAGGAGAACTTAATTCTCGCAGCGTAATTCTCTATTTATTCTGATAATCGATTAGTAGCGCCGTGTGGAAAACTGTTTCTTACGGGGAGCTCGCGTATTAGTTTTTGAATAATGTTAAATATTACGCACTGAAGTAGACTTGAGCCAGACAAATGAAACAATAAACAAGTCTTGCTGGGTTTCTTAAAGAAAAAAAAAGTCAAGGCAGGGGAAGTAAAAAATAAAATGAAGAACAAACAGCAAGCACGAATTCAAGATGCCAGAAACAGATAACAAGCCCTCTTGGCGAGACGGCACAGTTGCCGAAGGAAACAGTTTTCAATTACAATATTTAGAGAGAAGCCGAACGTGGTTGTTCATTACCTTTGAGAGTAATTTGTACTCCTCGAAGAAAGACGTTCATCATCTCGGGAACGCCGTTGCCTTCACGTCGAGGATATTTATCGTTTTGGAGTTTTTCGAGAAGAGAGAAAAAAAAAATGCATGAAACATCATTATACGCTCTGTTTAGGATGGCTACATCGGCTGCTTTGCCAGCCCCCCTTCGAGACACCCGGTGCCGTGTCGTGTGCGACTGTTGATGCGTGTAATGTCTCCATCGCACTTCGCTGTTAGCAATGGCAAGATACTCAACGCAAGTACGTACACGCTCCTCGATCAATTCCCCAGCCCACACGCCGTTACGAGCCCCTCAAAGTGATAAACGATGGTCCCTCGAGTGTTCTTGCTACCATTAGCCTTCAGCTCGTCCACTCTTGTATACTTGCTGACAGCTTGAGTGCGGCAACCGGAGAACGGCTCGCCAAACAAGCGGCTCCGTCCGCAAATGACCACATGTATCAGCCCCCAATTCGACTGAAGCCGTATTTGTAACAGCACGCCGGCCTAGGGCACCATTGAGACGGTCATTGGTGCCGACTGATTCCGTCTGCTGCGCGGGCATCGGCAAAGATCTCCTTAATTGCCGGGAGTGGTGTTCAAGGCCGCCGCTTCGTCGATGAACATCGTTCGGTCGCTGGTGCGTCGTTTGCACACACGCCGTAAGTCGACGTGAGACATATGTCGTTGTCGGGACTCTTCTTGAGCAAGGCTCCTCGCCGCGCGCTTTGAGATTTGCATACCTATCAATAATTTTTTTCGTCGACCATGCTTGGAGGCATGCGCCGAGTAGTGCGTGGTGTTGATAAAAGAAATATTTTTGTTTTTCTCTTTTGTCCGGTTGCGTGGTTCGATTCGTTTCGGAGCGCAACATCTTTCATGGTGTAAGCATGGCAGTGCTTACATAAAAGTGAAAATACCGCCACTCATTTACATAAACGAAAAAGAAAATAACTGAAACGCGAAAGAGGCTTCGGAGTTCAGAATAATGAAGACAAGAAGTAACAAGGCAAACCGGCACGCAGCAGGTTAGCAAACTAGAAAACAGGCAACACTGACAATAATTTGAATGTAAACAAGTCGATGCACTTGCATCCCTGTTGGCGTCAATGCCGGCTTCGATTGACGCAGGAGTCCACGCGTACTGCGCCGTGTCGTGTTGTCACGCACGTCAAGCACAGCAAATGACGACGACAAAAAGTTTTATTGCACAAGGCTGGTACATGTGCCAAAATTGGTAGTGTGGGAAAAAGAGGGGGGGAGGGGGGTGACACGGGTTCGAAAGTCTACAGGAGGCGAATCACTCCCGTGTCCCGTGCGAAAGCGGATAGCACCTGGAGTTCCTCCGCTACTCGATTCAATCATCAAGGCTGGTTATGGTACTTGTGCGACCGATATTGCGGGAGTAGGCACGGTAGTCCCAGAAGAGGTGTCGTACGGAGGGACGAGCATCGGTTCTGCTGGGCGGGTAGGCCAGGTCAAGAAGCACGCAGTGATTCGGGCTCTTGTGACTTGGACAGAGTGGACGGAGGTTATTGTTTTCGGTGCTGAGTAATATAGGCAGGCCAGCGTGCGAGTACATACGGAGAGGGAGGGACTGCTGTTCGGGCTTTCTGCACTACAACCTGGAAGGCTCTTGGGATAGGTGGAAGTGGATAAGGCTTTGGGGCGCGTCTGATCACGGACTCGGTTGCTTATTTACACCGCAAATAAAGACACCTTGCCATGAGAGGCTTTGCGCGGCCGATTCCACGACCCTTCGCATCCAAGCTGCTGTCGGTCCTGTATTGAAATGGCGGATATATACGGAAAGGGAATGGTCAAGGATTGTTGAGTAACCGAAAAATATACGGAATAGCCTCTATTGTTGGCCTCTGGAAATGTGTGTTCTGTGAACTTCATTGTCTTTTTCATTATTTCCTGCCACTTTGCCCTTATATCTTTATTTGAGAACGCCCAAGCTTACATACCTCAATAACTATTGGGATAACTTGCCCTCATCCACAACCGAGCAGACGGATGGACAGACAGAGATTTGAGTGTGTATAGTTTGAATGTCGTGAACACTGAGTCAGGAAAATGAAATGTGAAATGAGGGGGACTAGTAACTGCCAATAAAAAAAGCACGAAGCCTCCAAAATTTTGTTTTAACTACAAGGAAGGTCGGAAAAAAACCTCCCTCCTCCAAAATAATTATACAGACAGACAAACTAACGACGAAAACTGAACTAGCTGCATGTCAGCAACTGCGAAACGCGGTTAGAAAGAGGTTACAAGCATGCTAGGCGACCGAGTAAACAATCAATAATCTACGAATGTTTCTGCAATACATGCTTAATTGGTCTCATACGTGCTCCTCCGATATAAAAGGGACGAACAGTTGGTACGAAAAGGTTATTTTCTGCTTATTTATCTTCACAATGTGATCAGATGATTTTTCGATGCTGTAAACCAGGGAAAAAACTAATTTTGAAGTAGAAAAAAATACTTACTTGCCACACATAATTATGAAATCATCATTAATAGAATACAGAAAATCTCTCTTTTATATTTGAGGGACCTGTATAGTACTGACCTTTCATTGTATTTCTTCGCATAAAACCTCACCAACGACTAGGAGAGAAAAAGCTTTTTGCGGAGGTCTGTTCTTAAACAAGGTGACATCCATGGCCCGCCTAGATGGAAATAAATTGGAAATAAATAAATGGAAACATAGTTTTCTGCACAGATTTTGCTTTGCAGCTAGAGTCCTCGGTTAATCGTCTAAAAATAACCGCGTCTTCGATAACAAGGTTATCACCTCACAAACTTTATGCAGCCAAATCACCCTTAAGACTCGCATATTTACAGCCTGCGGAGCGCACACAACTCACAATAGTATAAATTATGCACCTACGGACCACACGGGTTCAAAGTCTCACTTCCGGCGTAGCAGCCTTTCGCAGAGATTAGGGAAACAGTTGCGCCACTGTTGGCAAGCTCTGTCGGTCGCCGATTTCACGCGTTCCGGTACTTCAAAGGAAATGGTCACTGCGAGTTCGCGGGCGTGACTTAATTGGCGCGGAAACCGGAATTTCCCCGGTTGACTGCGTAGTAGTATACGTGCGGTCGGCAAAAAAATAAAAAAGAAAGGAAAGCAGTCGCTCCTCTTTCGAGTAGCAGACGATCGAACTCGCTGTGCGTGCTCCGGACGTGATAGGTTCAACGAGCGACGTCCGGCAAAAAACCAGACCCGTATTTACGCGCGTGCCCGGCTGCCCTGCGTAGTTCGTGTCTCGGGCGAGAAGTGTTGTGGAGCGGTGGTGGGGCACAGTAGAGATGTTGCAGTCAATCGGAAAGTGCACGCGCGGCCGCTTTTGCTGTGCGTCTTTCTCCTCGCGCTGAAAGGTGCGCCGTGCGCGGCGCCTTAATCGCACTCACTTTCGCGCAGAGCTTTTGTTAAAGCCAATTGGACTTTGGCACAGGGGAAAGTCCGCGAGCCAGCCCGGTGCAATTTCGTGGGCAGCCCCTCACTGCAACCTCGAGTCGTGCACGGTGTATACCGCGGAGCTTAACTCTTGCTGTCGCGACGCATTGCCCCCAGAGTCGCCGCGGGGCGAATGAACCACGAAAACCGCGGCACGTGGCAACGAAGACGCTGGAGGTGGCGGCGGCGGAGTTCGCGCTGATTCAGGTGTGACTGAGTATGAAGGCGCTTTTGGAATCGAGCGGCGAAGTGTGTCGGAGCGGCGACGACTGTTGCGTTATTCTTCCGCCGCTGAAACCTCAAGGCCATTTCTATATGAAAGAAAGTGCTGAGCCAGCTACATCGGGTCAGGCTTGGAAAGCTGAAACGCCGATGTTCCGAAGCCGAGGTGTTTTTCTTTGGTGTCCCCAAATGTATTTTGTTTGTTTTTCCTTTTCACTCCTCAGGCGATATGCCTGGCATCGTTTTCTTATTCCACTCTGTCCGAACTATTTTCATGCACCTGCCTTAACACGAAGCGGCATCTCCTATGACTCTAGTTTGGTTTGTAGAAGTATAACGCCAAGAGCGACATCAATATGAGCCCTAGTGGAGGGCTCCGGAAATTTGGGCCATTTGGGGTCTTTCAACTCCGAACTATTTCCGAACTATTTTCATGCACCTGCCTTAACACGAAGCGGCATCTCCTATGACTCTAGTTTGGTTTGTAGAAGTATAACACCAAGAGCGACATCAATATGAGCCCTAGTGGAGGGCTCCGGAAATTTGGGCCATTTGGGGTCTTTCAACTCCGAACTATTTCCGAACTATTTTCATGCACCTGCCTTAACACGAAGCGGCATCTCCTATGACTCTAGTTTGGTTTGTAGAAGTATAACACCAAGAGCGACATCAATATGAGCCCTAGTGGAGGGCTCCGGAAATTTGGGCCATTTGGGGTCTTTCAACTCCGAACTATTTCCGAACTATTTTCATGCACCTGCCTCAACACGAAGCGGCATCTCCTATGAATCTAGTTTGGTTTGTAGAAGTATAACGCCCCTGAGTGACATCAATATAAGCCCTAGTAGAGGGCTCCGGAAATTGGGGCTACTTGGGGTCTTTCAACGCGAATGATGTCGTACAGCACATGGGGCCCTTCAGTTCTCGCCGTGAACGAGATCGAACCCGCGTCCTTGGGATCAGCAGTTGAGCTGTCACCGCCCTAACCACTGACCCACAGCAGCGGCTTTTACGGATCTCTAATTTTGTAAGTGGTACGCCGTAAAAGACGTGTTCGGTGGCAATATGCTTGCAGAATTAGAATGCTGTGAGACTAACGCCAGAACCGCGGAGATTTGGTAGACGGGTTGCAGATCAGTGAACCTCGCTCTTCTGCCAACCGGTGAACTGTTTAGCTTACTTGTGAGGCGGGATGATGGAAACCCTAGGCTGCACAAATGCAGAATTCACAGCTTCCCTTACTGAAAAACTTCTATGAGGCAATAACCTCACATTTTCTCACACAATCTCACTCAATTCGAATAAGAAATCACGTACAAATCGCATATAATCGCATAAGATCTCATAGCTTCTTGTACATTATCATAACTTATGCGAAATATTTTATGATAATGATGTCCACCGTATGACAGTCTATGCGATTTGGTGAGATTTGGCGAGTTTATTGCCCGGTAGAACTTTTGGTTTTTCAGGTCGCTTTCTTTGCCTCATCTGCCCATCCACGCAACATTAATGCATGATTAATACTTCCCTTGCCTGCCCACTGCATGGCTTCTGCTGGTCCGGCGATTGCGGGTTATTGCAGCTTGCTTTTTAAGATTCTGGAATAATAACACCACCGTTGGTGGCACAGCTATTTATACTAAAGTTCTGTAACATTCTCACTTTTATGCAGTCAGCTTGCTCAAGCTGCACTGCATTTCACGCCTCTTCATTGAGCATCATGCGACGGGTTCACATTGGTTCATTGCTTAGTACGGCAAACTGTTGACAGAGGTATTTGCCAGAAGAATGCAGACAGATGTCCCACGCATCATGGACATTTTGCCGCGCTCATCCCTTTCTGGGAAAGGATACAATGCAATGTTCACCATGTTGCACATGCGCCGTAATCGCTTAAGAAATGGGTTCATATGTGCCCGGGGAGCTGGAATAGCGATCAAAGTACAAAAATAAACAAAGTAAAAAAGCGAATGTAAGCGGCAAGCGACAGAAACTGGTAAAATAAAGAATTCAGGAAATATGACATACGTCTGTATTAGAAGTCATTGCTTTTGGTATCGCGTGAGCGTACGTTCCCGTAGTGACGTCTGCCCTCTTTGCCATTAAGGCAAAGACCCTTGACGAGAGGAGTGCATTTT
The DNA here is from genome assembly GCF_055883805.1 of Amblyomma maculatum. Taxonomy (NCBI): domain Eukaryota; kingdom Metazoa; phylum Arthropoda; class Arachnida; order Ixodida; family Ixodidae; genus Amblyomma; species Amblyomma maculatum. Next base: position 101,273,513 of record NC_139345.1, read on the forward strand.
GGCTTTGAAAATTCGTATGGAATGAACTCCAAGTGAATCAAATGCTAGAAGCTAGTATAGTAAGGCCCCTCCTACGCGAATTTCGATTGCAAGCAGAGGGTTGTCCAATTCTAAGGCATGCACAGATGTGCGTGAGGAAGCCACATGATGTGATGCCATATAAGAGTGACCTTGCGAAAACGCTTTGCTTGTATACGATGGCTATAGTTGTAAAATTGTATAAGTCCATGATCACTCCGTTGAAATCGATAGCTTCGATCGTTTTATCGCATACGATGGGCTAGGCGGGCACCGCAAGAGATAGTTTCTTCAGATTTGCCTAGTGCAAGATGAATTCAATTTACCGGCATGGTCGTGCTACATTTTCGAATTCTGAAGAAATGCTGGTTTGAACTTTCCGCGCCGCTGTCGTCTGTGACGGCCTGACAACTGTTACTTGCGTGTTGCTGAAGATCGCCTGCAAAAGTGTCTTTAAATGGAAGTTGGACAAGCAGCTGCTGCATGCTGTGTTTAAGGCCGGAACTGCGAAGCCCGAATGACCCTGAGGGAATCTGGTATACAATATAAGCCAGTGTAAGCGCAGATAGGAAGCAGAAACTACAACACACCATGCTAAAAAGCCAATACATATTTCAGTCGTTTGCATCCCAATTTTCCCGTTCTCACATAAATTGTTCAGCGGTGCTCCTTCATGAGCTGCTTGAATTTAATGTGTAATGGTACCCGCGGTGTGGTGGTTTGACAGCTAATGCGTTTACCTCTAGGTCGCGGTTCGAATCCCAACCTGCAGCTACCAGATTTCGATGCATGTGAAATGCAACCACACCTGCATGATACGCAATGTTAAAGTACGTTTAGGGTTCTCAGGCTGCTGAAATAATCACCAGCTCTTCTCTACAGCGTCAATCATAGTAAACGGGTAGGCGTATATCCCAACTGTAAAATGCACAGTAAACCAACTTTCCAAGTCGTCGGAAAGAGCCCTAAAAAGAATTTTCGCTATAAAACACCTTGATATTCAATATAAAAGAAATAAACACCTAAAGGATAATGTAATTATAATTGTGATTTATATTGTAAAATGTAATTTGTTTGTCAGATAGTAATTGTTGGAGAAAAGAATAAGAAATGTAGTTTATTTTGTGTGTGCGGGTTTAAATAGCTACTTTCTGTCAAAATTCTAAAGGTGGCACATCCTAAGAGATCAATAAGCAGTGAATTGCTCGGTTCAGACAGTAAAAACAAAAACGAGTGGTAAAGTACAAGCAAAAGTAAAGTGCGACTCGTACTGCTGTCATTCACTTTCAAATGTAGAACACCAGTCGATCGCCTCACAGAAGCTTTCTTGCCTGTTTTTTTTTTTCTATCGTCTCATAGAAGCAACGAAATTCGGGTCTTGTTATTGTGGTCTCATTCGTTCTCACAAATATTCCACTTCCCGCTAGGGGGCGGAATTCACCTCCTGAACCATACCGTTTACAGTTCGGAAATACTCTTACGTTTCAGGACATTAACCGCCACAGCTATAAAATGCATTTTATAGTTGATGATATGTTAATGTTCAGCTTCGTGAAGTCAGGGCGCTAGTGTTCAACGAAAACGGAGTGAATAGTACACACACACAAAAAAAAATGTGAATGTGGAAAAAATGTCTCGGGCAGCCCTTGCGCATATAAACATTCCAGATGACACAGTATATATCGCCAATTCCAGAAGCATATACTGTGTATTATGCCTTTTGATGTAATATGCCTTGCACATATTTTAACGTATTGTTCAGTACATATAAATTTAGTTAAACGATACATCGAAGGAAAATTGCACGCACATCACTTTCGCGCATGTGGCTTTCTGCAGGCATTCTAAATAAAGGGGCGATGAAAGATGTGCTTTCAGCCGAGTCTATTTCCAAGAAAGATGGTGTCTTAATATACTGACGCAAATGATGCACTTTGCTCTCGTGAGATTCCAAGCTCTAGCCGAAACGTCACTCTCACTGATTCCGAAGATTAGTTTCGCATTAATCCTGGTCGCAGCTGGTGGTCTTGACTAGCAACTCATCAATTATGCCAGAGGTTAGGAGAATTTTCGTTGAAAGAATGACAGTATATTTATCAACGCGTCTAAAGAGTATTAATTCTTGTTTTTTGTTCCTAGCTGGCAAAACTAGATTGTTTCCATCACGACTTGCTGATAAGTGCGTATAGTAAAAACAAATATGTACGATGCTTGCACGCAGTCCTGCTTACTTGCGACTACGGAAAGGAGGTCACATGCTGTCGTGATGAAAAATCACTTTACGGACGAAATCAGTCATCTCAGGTCGTTCTTGACGCATAATCTAAGGTTACGGGCACGCTAACGCCAAGCACAGCTCTATGAACAGAGCACCTCATCATACCGAGGTTGGCCGTTGCAATGCAAGCTCTCACAAGTGACGCACAAAGGCCAGCGTGGGGAAAAACAGATACCGGACCTATAATAACGTGATGACCTTGCGGAACTTTGACCTAAGAGGACCTCCTTTCACGCAGACTCGAAACTCGAGTGCCGTGGTGCCGTATGCTGTTGAAGCAACTAACGTCGTATTTCACATCTACACTGCAAATTGCGCTGCTGAGCGCGCAAAATGTCCTGTGGAAGGAAGGTTTGATTTGGAAATGAAATACCAGAAAAAAATGCACGCACGCACGCACGCACGCACGCACGCACGCGCGCACGCGCGCGCGCACACACACACACACACACACACACACACACACACACACACACACACACACACACACACACACACACACACACACACACACACACACACACACACACACACACACACACACACACACACACACACACACACACACACACACACACACACACACACACACACACACACACACACACACACACACACACACACACACACACACACACACACACACACACACACACACACACACACACACACACACACACACACACACACACACACACACACACACACACACACACACACACACACACACACACACACACACACACACACACACACACACACACACACACACACACACACACACACACACACACACACACACACACACACACACACACACACACACACACACACACACACACACACACACACACACACACACACACACACACACACACACACACACACACACACACACACACACACACACACACACACACACACACACACACACACACACACACACACACACACACACACACACACACACACACACACACACACACACACACACACACACACACACACACACACACACACACACACACACACACACACACACACACACACACACACACACACACACACACACACACACACACACACACACACACACACACACACACACACACACACACACACACACACACACACACACACACACACACACACACACACACACACACACACTTACCCTTCGCATATCACTCTACCTTTTGTGTGAGGGATTGCTTGCCCCATCCCTCTTCTTCCTCGGGTAGTTTATCACGAAATAACTGTGACATACGATGGTTAGCGAAGCGTATATAATAATTGGCCCGAGGAAGAGTTGAGCAATGGAAAGGGTGTCGAAAAAATAAGGGCCGGGGAAGGGGAGTTGAATAGATTTAGGCTTTGTATGAAGAGGGGAACGGGGCATTTGGAGAACTGTTATTCTTTCGCGCTGGCTTGCGGGCTGCGCATGGCTTAGCGAGAAAGAACGGTGCCTGGGCGTGGGACGTCACCTTCGTTGGTACGGCGTTCCTTATCCAGTGTCAAGGCCGCGCGCAACGGCCTCCGTGAACCGTTTCACAAGCGACCTCAACGGAACCCGTCACGGACACGCATGTGCGGACGAGAGGCTAAGCCTGTTTTGATTCTGCGGCAGTTAGAATGAGTTCGCGCATTCATATAGAGCTCAAAACCCAAGCAAGGATACATGCTTCGTATAGCACCACGCGTAGTGAGCGAGAACTGTTGTTACATCACTGGGGAGAAATTTTAGGTAAAAAGAAAATGTGCTGGAACGCATACCTAATTCGCTAAAGAAAAACGAGCACGATATACACGGGAAGAATTTTTCTTCCGAGATGAGCCAAATCCGCCTGGACATAAGCTGAGAGAAACACGACAGTTGTTTATGCCTTTAAGCCGCGCTGCTAGCCGAGCTGTTAAATGATGGTTTACATGTGAGGGTAAGACTATTCTGAACCACCAGGTGCAGGAAAATTGTGGAAATAAATTTGTCAATATGAGGATGTAAACCTTACACTTGGTTCATTTTGACATGAAAATAGATTAAACGCTGTTTTCTTCTGGAGAATTGATTTCTAAAATTACTGTTTCCAGTCATTTCTACGGAACTAATGCTTAAAGCGATTGCAAATGAGCAGAAAAATTGTTAGAGCATTCATTGGGATAATCAGGAGAACTGCGTAGCTTCACTAAGAGAAGCGAATAATTGGAAATAGTATGCTTCAGTAACAAGCGCTGACGTGTCAGCCTTCTTCTCTTGTGTGCTCATTTCGCTAGTGAAAAAGTAGAGTAATTAGCCGGTATGACATCTATATTTTATTGTAATTTAATGTCACATCCTAAATTCATGACTAGTATGAAATGGTAGGCTCGGACAGAGCACAAAACGGCCGCATAACCGGTATAGTGTTTTCAGTACTAATAATTACCGCTTGGTTATAGTCGGATACAAGTAAAGGAAAAAGCGGCTGATGCATCTCGAAGCGTGCCCTGTATTCGGTAAAAGATATCGTCCGGTTTTCATGACGCCGAAGTTATAACGATTAAATGGCGGTGAATCCCCCCTTCATCTGTCACACTGCGCTATCCCGCAAGCAGATCTAGGGGGATTATTCATCACGTCATCATAATCGGTTGGCGTCATTTGCTGCATGGGGTCCTTTCAGGGGAATAACAACTTATTTTCGGCAGTTTTATAAGAGTATATTAAAATGAATTCAGGAATCCAGTAACAACTAGACAGTAACAACTATTAAACAACATAATGTTCAGTGAAATAGAGGCGCATGCCTCCTTCTCTGGAAATGGAACTAATGAATCCCTTGTGATTGTCATATTTTGCTAAGATGTCTTCCGCAACTCCTCCCATCCTACGTAGCCGATGATAAAGTAGGATCGGGGAAGGACTGAGAGAAACCATGTTTGAAGCAGTCCTATCCATGTGGTTCAAGCCGTCACAGAAGGCCCTCACTAGTGAATATGGGTTATTTGGATCTTTATATACGTCACGAGATTTGGCTCATTTTAAATTCTATACAGGCTTTACACACATGTTCTCTCGGAGTTACTGGAGAACTTTCTTTAACAACATTTATTTCAATGTTTTTGCAAAGAAAAAATGTGTGAATTTGCTTGCCATTACTTTAAAAATGTCTCGATTTATGAATGCGGCTCAATTCGAAAAAAAAAAAAAAAGAACTCCACAGATGTTCAAATTGCCCTTGGCCTTGTCCTGGGTCTTCAAAATGCACAAACTGCTATAGTCTGACATCACAATTCGATAAAGGGGGGGGGGGGGGGGGGGCGAGACTTTGTGAAATTTAGTTGATAATATAAAAAAAGAAAAATTTAAATCACACTAACTGAAAGTCTACTCATCCAAAGTTTCTCAACAAATTAGCGAGTAGTTTCGATTGATTTCATCGTGCGATAAATTGGTTTTCTAACTTTTGAAATTCACTGTTGCAGGCGGCAATATCCTCATTTCTCGAATTATACAGTTTTACTCGAAACAGGGGCTTGAAAAGGTCAAGAGAAACAAAATCCGTATATAATTTCTCGCATGAGCGGTTGGTCACTTTAAGGTTCATATTAAATGTTCGGAGTTAGTGATTTCTTGCCTCAAGCTGGGAGAGTATCCTATGTTGAGTGCTCAAGTCTAACATTTTTGCAACATTGGTAGTGTCCACAAGTCTTTTCTCATAGATAAGGGGTTTTCGACGCATGAATTTCTCAATGGTAGTAACATTTGCCTTGACGGTTGCTCATTGAGTGTTTTTACAGGATTCTTCAATAATGGTGACAAAATGGCTGTTTTGGAATCGTTGACATTATTAAAAAAAATGACAATAGCTGAATCTTCGGTCCTAAGATGACTCCAAAGCTTGACGAGTAACTATGCATAACTAATATTAGAGAAAAAATGGTACGGCACGATTATTCTTCTCTTTTACTTATTCGGGAACTTTGGTATATTCTGCTCGGAACAGCTTCACTTTTGTGTGTATTTTTAGCGAGAATGCTTATATACAAAAGCATTGCGATGTAATTAGGCATTTGAAATGTCATAGAAACCACACTGTAAAGATTGACAAGGAATGAAGCTCATTCAAGAGAATGTATGGCAAAATGCAGGAAATTTTGAACCTCCCTGTGTGCGATCGCCTTAATTGAAAGGTCTCACCGCTCAAACGTCAGTTTCATGCTTAAAGAATAAATCGGCTAGCTTTATATCGGCAGGGCACATTAGCCCTTGTCCAAAGTGGACACAACTTTGTGCGATAGTAACGCTAGCGTTTACTTCCTGTGAGTCCGTCATTCATTGAGTCGCACCTTTTATTTGCTTCGCTCTTGTTCAGGCTTTTCGCAGCCGTCTCGTATTATAGAGGGCAAGGAGTTGAAAGCAAGCTGTTCAGGCAGAGTGGGCAACGGCGGTATATGTACAGTCTTTAAAAGCTGCAAAACATTTTAATCTATATGATTAATGCACTAGGTAAAGTACCATTAGGCGTATAATATATAAGCTTCATTCTTCACCAAAGTTTTCGACACCTGCCAGGTTAAGAAATTTCTTAGCACACCTGGCGGCGGAACTGAGCAGATGCAAAGCGGAGAAAGCAGTAAGACGTCAGAGCCAGGCTACACGTGAATGAGCACGAAGTATTGCAGGAGGAAGGTAAGACAAATTTAGTGCGAGTGACGTTCAATCTCTGCACGTGGAACCCTTTCAGCGCGCGTTCCACAAAAGGTGTGGCCTGGCCGTACAGACGCGCCAGGAACGCCGTGATTAAAATCGGTAAGGCGGAGCAATTTTACACCTTCCTCTCCGTCGGCCTTCTTTTATGTCGCATCGATCGCCCAGGTGAGCGCACCGTTAATCGCTTACGAGAACGAGGTAATAAATCACCCTTTGTTGCGGGATGCGGCGTACGCGCGCGGACGCTGACGCTGGATGGGATTCAAAGTCGACCTAAAAGCCAACAAATAATAAAGGCATCATTTGCGAACAAAGATGCGTCACCGATAAGCTTGTTGATCCGCCCGTGCTATGAGTAATTGTCGCTTATCAAGATCTTTTATAACGAAAGCCAATTCCTCCTCTGCTCTCTTCTTTTTTCTAAACTACCGCTCGTTCCTACTTTCCTGCATTTTTCTGGAAAAAGATGAATCTACCTCGCGCGATCTCACAGACTTGCAAGCCGGCCGTTTCTCTGCGAAGTAGAATTTGACTTCATTTTTCTTTCTGTCGCTTCCATGGCAGGCGGCGCTAAAATTTTGCGCTCTTGATCCGAGCGGCTCTGTTGTTTGCCGGGTGGCTAATTATGGCTTTGCGGTAAGCAAAGCGGCAATTAAGCCCGGTAGCACCTGCTCAGGTCCAGTAATCTTCTCGATACCGCTTTCGCTCATTTGCTGCCTGTACACCCTATTCTAACAGCAGTGTGGTATACTTTCCGCTTGAGATGGAGAGCTACTGTACGCTGTGTACACCTCGCCTGTGTGCGTGGAGTGGGCGTATTCGCCCAGGGTGCCGCATAGCTGTAGCGGTTACCTGGTTGGGGTACCACGAAGCGAAACACCTAGATATATTTTTTGGCTGGAGGGTATGTGCGGGTCACTGAACAGTTAAAGTGGTTGTTTGTCGCATGCATTAGCTTGAGGCTTCGCACCTTCACGCCATGTTGTCTCGCACGCAATAGTGTGCTGTCACCATTCCCTTCAAAAAACGCAAAGAACGCACACAAACCGGACAACGCTCCTTGCAGATGGCATGGAATTCTATTAGCGCTGACTCACAATATATGGCACAACATACGGTTTCGCAAAATGCATTATAGGGTGGCGCGCGCAAAGCTGTTGCTTATATTAATGACGCATCCGTGAAGATTTTGACTAACATTTAAAAGAAAGCCCAGTGGCTTCATGCCCGTTCTGGCAATCCAACTATTATATATATAAAAAGTGAAAAACATGTGGAAGTCGCAGCTCTTCTTTTTAATTCTTTTTTTTTTCTTTTTTTTTCGTGTGATCATGCTATTCGTTGGCTGAGTTGCATTGCCCTCTTCTTTTTTAACGGCGTAAACCTCTTACAGCGTAATATAAGACGGGAAAAAATTAGCTTGCGCAACCTTTTTTTTTTTTCTTTAAGTGTTTGGCGATATTTGGTAGTAAGGCAGCATACGGCTTTTCTCGAAAATTAAACTGGTCGATTATTCCAACTGCTTCGAGCCGAAAGTCTTCCTTTTTTTTTTTTTTTTTTTTTTTTTTTTGCGGCCCTTAAAGCGCTTTATTCATTCAGTGTTTTTCGTTCGGTGCTGCCCATTTGATTTATTAATTGCGCGCTCAAGCGCGTCAATCGACTTGTTGGACACAATAGATTAACGGTTGGTATTGTGCGGTATCCTTTCTTAGTCATGTTTCGAATATCAGCCACGTGAAATGAAACAACTCGGCGTTTTTTTTGTTGCTTAGTAATCTGCATGCATTTCATTTCAGACAAAAAGAAAAAGCCTTGTAAACTCTGCTGCAAGCGGACTTTGATGCCAGGGTGGGAACGCCGCCATATCTCAATATTTCCTATGCAGGAACACTGGACATCCTCCCATCGAGGCCTTGGGCTCCAACTCTAAAACCGGCAGTGAATTACACAAGATCACTGTAATTTATTTTACTCAGAAATTCGCTGTCTACGATTATGTATCGCAATTTATCACAGCAACACAGATAAGTCATTTGGGTCGTGTTGTGATGGTTTTTCTCATGCATGAGTAACTAAGGCGATTTTATGCCAAGCGGAGGATTGGGTGTTTGTTTGTTGAAAATTTAATGCATTTGCTTAGTGCATCTACTTCCTATAAATGTAAGCATACTCAAAAATTCTGGACAAGCACATTATCTAAGAAGTTATTTATGAACGCAGTTCTTTGTACGCCGTAGAATTGCTCAAGATTACATGCGCAGATCCTGTTGCAGGACATGCGTACTTGTACGATAGTTATCGTCAAACGTGCGCCTTAACTTGTTTTTATATGGCAGTCCTAACTACTTTGTGTGAACGCAGGACAAAGGTTGAAAGGAAGACATTGATACACATCGGAAGATCAGACCATTCCTATAAAATATTTTGTTAAAGTATCCCACAATATTCCACCTTTGCTTCATCATTAAAAGCGATGCCCAAGCAGCTGCACTTGCAACGCATAAAAATTCAGTGGGGACATTTTCGCTCAGCCGGAAGTCAGTTTCTCAAGTTTCTCGCACGACAAAAGGCGCAGAGAAGGCATTCACTTGCTCAGTAGACGGAATGTACATTCTATACGATGACAACGATGCCAGAAGACTGCAGCGCGTGAAAGAGGCGCACTGACTGTCGTTTTTCCTTTCTGCCACACATTTTCTATCCATAGCACTTGAATCAAACATTAACAATACCCTGTGATGTGACCTATACAACAAACACCTACTCGACTATTCTTGCCACCACCATTGTCAGGTACGCAGTGTGTACTCTGACAAAGCATAGACGCAGTGATGCAGTAGAAGTGCCACTCATGCAGTCTGTTACGACCAAGCATCCGCATTTGCGCGCTCTATTGTTCGCCTGTGGGCATGGATAAGTTTTGTGAATATGTGGTGATGGTCCAATGGCTCTAAGTGAGCCTGTTTCCAGGAATCCTGTTTTGTAAGCATGTTTTGCTTTGTGGACAACCTGCAAATGCCAAATTGACCCTGTCAAGAGAACGTCTGGAAAAACACAAAGAAACGTCCCCCTGAGGGAAATAGCAGGAAGTGCTTTCTTTCTTTTGTTCACCCTTCCAGTCGAGAAGTGCTATCCTCCAGTGATGAATGCCTCCTATCCAAAGGAGACGACAGAGTGACATGTCCGCTGACGTGCAGGACAAGAAAGGAGCATGACTCATACGGCCATTAAGTGATTTCCCGGGAATGCAGGAAAGATTTGCAATTGTCGAAAAGGGACCATGTTGGGAGCCCTATGCGGCGCCACGTGCACTCGGGTTTCTGAGAAGTAAAACCCCTTGTCAGAACCAGCCTGTGGTTTCTTTGCTGAAGAATAGAAATGTACCTCCTCTCCTCGCCGTTCCCAAGCTTTTCCCGCCAACAAGTGATCACGCCCAACGAATGAATGCCGGACCAGTCAGTGCTTCAGACCATCAGTGCAGTGATGTGTTCGATTGGATGCCGATACCTGAGGGGCGTGCCCTGGATTTGGTTGGTCAGCATCTTCAGAGAGGGGCTGGACATAGGGGGTTTTTAAGGACGCTGCAGAGCACGAAATGTCGCTCTGGGCCCTGGGTAAACGGCTCATCCAGTCGCTTCTCGCTATGAACTCTTAACGCTTGCCATTTTGCTGATGTACCCTTCTTTTTCGTGTAAATAATCTTGTAAATAAGTTTCTCAAAGTGCCATTAAACCTGCTTGTACATATTTCACCAACTTCGAAGATTCAATCCTACTTCAACCCCGAGTCTCTGCACGCTACCAAGTGAAGGCCGGGTCGACGTAGCCCCAGCGTCACGACAACTGGTGGCAGCGGTGGGATCTGAATCTACAAGCACAACATCTGATGACTGGAGGTGGGATCTGAATCTACAAGCTACAACATCTGGTGATTCGAGGTGGATCAGAATCTACAAGCCACATCTTGTGATCGGAGGTGGCATCTCAAGTAACAAGCAGGCGCAACAATCGGCCAACAAGAAAGCAGCTCGGAACATCGATCGCATGTGTGGGTGAGTGCTTGGCTTTTCTTCTGATGTGGACCAGGTTCTAGAACAGGGTTAGATTTTAGAACTGGTAAAGAGAGTGTGGAAACGCCTTTAGGTTGGTAGTTTGCACAGTTGTTTTGGAAGTAGCCGACACTCGGAGCGATCATGGACCTACAAAAGCTGCAGAAACCGGACCTGTTGCTATTGTGTGAGGAATTGGGAATTGATACAAGTGGTTTGGCACGAAAACCCTTGATTATAAAGGCAATCACTGATCTGGGAACCGATGATGAGGAGCTCAGTGAAGCATGGAACCTCATCGGGCAAAAAAAGGAACAGCTCAGACAGCAGAAAGAGCGGGAAAAAGAGGAAAGGGAGCGCGAACGTCAGAGGGAAAAAGAGGAAAGGGAGCGTGAACTTGAGAGGGAAAAAGAGGAAAGGGAGCATGAACGTGAGAAGCTTGAAAGAGAAGCAAAAAAGCTGGACCAAGAAATTGAGCTCCGGAAATTAGAACTAGAGTTGAGCAAGAGGTCGGGCGATTGTCCCCAGCTAGCGGTACCTCGTCTCAACAAGGAGGCAGATTTCAAGATGTCAAAGTACATGCAGCCATATGTGATATCAGGGGATATCGGTCTGTATCTGGCTAACTTTGAGCGAACCTGCGAAAAACTGTCCTTCCAGCGAGACACTTGGTCTCAGAGGTTATTGACGGTTCTGCCCTGCGAGGCAGCGGAGGTTGTCGCGCGGCTAAGCAAGGAGGACGCGGACAACTACGAGAAGGTCAAAGCTTGCCTTCTGAGAAAGTATAGGCTTAGCGCCGAGGCGTTCAGACAACGTTTTCGGAACGCTACTAAGTCCAGGGACGAGAGTTACCCTGAATTCCTGTACAATTTAAGAGTTAATTTGGGCGAGTGGCTAAAGAGCACTGATTCCTACAGTGATAGGGACGCTGTAGTCGAGCGAATTCTTTTGGAGCAGTTTTATAGCTGCCTCCCAGAAAAAGAAAGAAATTGGTTACAGGACCGAGGCGACATTAAGTCGGCAACTGAAGCTGCCGAACTCATTGAGGAGTACGCTTCGCGCCGACAATTCAGCAACCCAGCAGTGGATAGGCTCCGCAATCCCAAGTTGAGTGTGAATAACCGTCAGAAAAGGCACTTTGCTAGATTTGCAAACGAAGAAAGGAAGGCTTCTTCAGGCAAACGCCCTAGAAAGGACGGCAGTGAGAAAAGTGGGGAAGTGACCAACGCGCAGAACACAAAGAACAAGCTTGGGGCTAGGAAGCCGCTCACATGCTTTAGGTGTAATGAGCAAGGTCACATTGCCGTCAACTGCCGGAAAGAAAAGATTGCTTTCTCGTATGTCAGTGACTGCGATGAAAATATGCAGCTTTTAGAACCCTACCTGCATGACCTAGTAGTCAACGGGAAGCCTTGCAAGGTACTGCGCGATTCGGCCGCAACGATGGATGTTGTCCATCCGGCGTATGTATCGCCTTCCGACTATACAGGACAGTGTGCATGGATCCGACAGGTAGTTGAGGAACAGAGTGTGTGCTTGCCGATCGCGAACGTGGTCATCGAGGGCCCTTTCGGCGAATTAACAACCGAGGCTGCCGTTTCAGGAAAGCTTCCTAAGTGCTATCCGTATTTGTTCTCCAACAAATCGGACATGCTGCTGCGAAAGAGGGGCATCCTTTTCGGAGACAGAGTTGTGCAAGCCTTAACACGTTCAAAGGCGCGAGAACTAGCTACACTGCTCATTCCAGAAAAATCCACAGCGGAGGAAACGGCAGTTAAAACAGTGGTAAATGCGGAAGATAGCGGGTCAGAAAACTTTGAGAGCAAGGCATCTCAAATAAGTCAACTTGAAAGTGAGCTTGATGAGACGCGGAATGAGGACGTCCTTGGGAGTAACCTCTTGCCGCCAGCGTCTAGTAATCTAACGAGACTTTTAAGTGAAAACCGAGAGGACTTAGCTATGGAGCAAACCGTGGTAAATCTAACGTTAAACCTTCCCGAGGAGATGGGGGATAACTTGATTTGCCTCAGCGGAAAAGGAAGCAACGCTCAGGAGCTTCTCAGAAAGACAGAGCAGAGAGGAGAACTAAAGAAATCCCAGCTGTCCGATCTGGGCGAAATAATAACAGAGTTTGAGGCCTGCTTCGTGGACAGGCCAGGCAGGACTGATTTGACTGAGCACGATATTGAGCTGACTTCAGACGTGCCAGTGCGATCAAGGTGCTACCGATTTTCTCCAAGGCAAAGAGAAATTCTGGATAGGGAAGTAACTCGCATGCTGGAATTGGGAGTAATAAAACCCTCGGAAAGCGATTATGCTTCGCCTATGATCTTAGTACAAGCTCCAGGTAAAGACCCTAGGCCTGTGGTAGACTACCGAAAGCTAAATTCTCTCACCAGGGATCAAGTGTATCCTATTCCGAATATTGAGGAGAGAGTAGAACAGGTCAGTAGAGCGGCATATGTGACTACGCTGGACCTTACTCGAGGATACTGGCAAGTACCGCTCACTGAACGCGCCAGCAGATACGCGGCTTTCGTCACTCCGACGGGCAGCTACCAGCCAACAATGATGAGTTTCGGGCTCAAAAATGCTCCATTTTGTTTTTTCCGACTCATGGATAGGGTTTTAAAGGGGTGTGAAACATTCGCGGTGCCTTATTTAGACGACATTGCGGTTTTTTCCGACTCATGGGCGGACCATATGGTACATCTAAGAGCTGTACTGAGCCTTTTGCGTCAAGCTGGACTAACCGTAAAGGCCGAGAAATGTTGCCTGGCAGGGGCGACCGTGGACTACTTGGGTCACAATGTAGGTCAAGGTTTCAGGAAACCCAGCGAGATTAAGATTTCTGCGGTAGCAGACTACCCGCGGCCGAGCACGAAGACGGAAATTCGAGCATTCCTGGGTCTGACTGGGTACTACAATCACTACATCCCTAACTATTCAGCTTTGGCTAGCCCTCTGACCGACGCTCTCCGCAAGACAGAACCGACAAATGTAGTCTGGGACGAACAAAAGGAAGCCTCCTTCGTAAACCTGAAGGCTGTGCTGATTAGCCGTCCGGTATTGCGAGCTCCAGACTATGGCCGAGAATTCACGGTCCAGTGTGATGCCAGTGATCGAGGGTTAGGTGCTGTTCTCTGCCAGAGAGATGACGACGGTAATGAGCACCCCGTGCTCTACTTGAGCAGAAAGCTGAGTTCTAGAGAGAGGGCTTATTGCGCGTCAGAGAAAGAATGCGCTTGCATTGTATGGGCCATTCAAAAATTGCAGTGCTATCTTGGAGGGGCCAAATTCACCGTAGAGACGGACCATTGTCCCCTGGCTTGGCTGCAAACTGCGACATCGAAGAACAGTCGCCTTCTTAGGTGGAGCTTGATTTTACAGCAGTACAATTTTGAAATAAGATACAAAAAGGGGAAGTTAAATGGGTATGCGGACGCGCTTAGCCGCTCTTTCTAAGCGGTCCGAGATGTTCCTCACCATGTATCCAAATTGATAATCAGGTTTTTTTTTTTTTTTCCGTGCGCTTGTATATGTGTGGCTATGTAAAGCAGCACGTTTGGTTTTCTAGGAATACGTGGGTCCTGAACGTCTTGAGAGTGGGCTTTTCTCGAACAACAATGGCAGTTTTCTTTTAACCTGGTCTCTTCAGACGGGAGCCGAGTGCTTGCTTCGACATGTGGTTGAGTTTCAGACAGCTCGAGCAATTTGGCCTACAACAATCAAGACAACGCGACAAGCAACAGCGAGCTTCAAGCGTTCACGTGCAGGCCATTAAGTCGTCTCTTCATGCAGCAGCTGGGACTGCTGCCCTCCGAGTCTCTTCTGGCGGGGGAGGAGGCTGTTACGACCAAGCATCCGCATTTGCGCGCTCTATTGTTCGCCTGTGGGCATGGATAAGTTTTGTGAATATGTGGTGATGGTCCAATGGCTCTAAGTGAGCCTGTTTCCAGGAATCCTGTTTTGTAAGCATGTTTTGCTTTGTGGACAACCTGCAAATGCCAAATTGACCCTGTCAAGAGAACGTCTGGAAAAACACAAAGAAACGTCCCCCTGAGGGAAATAGCAGGAAGTGCTTTCTTTCTTTTGTTCACCCTTCCAGTCGAGAAGTGCTATCCTCCAGTGATGAATGCCTCCTATCCAAAGGAGACGACAGAGTGACATGTCCGCTGACGTGCAGGACAAGAAAGGAGCATGACTCATACGGCCATTAAGTGATTTCCCGGGAATGCAGGAAAGATTTGCAATTGTCGAAAAGGGACCATGTTGGGAGCCCTATGCGGCGCCACGTGCACTCGGGTTTCTGAGAAGTAAAACCCCTTGTCAGAACCAGCCTGTGGTTTCTTTGCTGAAGAATAGAAATGTACCTCCTCTCCTCGCCGTTCCCAAGCTTTTCCCGCCAACAAGTGATCACGCCCAACGAATGAATGCCGGACCAGTCAGTGCTTCAGACCATCAGTGCAGTGATGTGTTCGATTGGATGCCGATACCTGAGGGGCGTGCCCTGGATTTGGTTGGTCAGCATCTTCAGAGAGGGGCTGGACATAGGGGGTTTTTAAGGACGCTGCAGAGCACGAAATGTCGCTCTGGGCCCTGGGTAAACGGCTCATCCAGTCGCTTCTCGCTATGAACTCTTAACGCTTGCCATTTTGCTGATGTACCCTTCTTTTTCGTGTAAATAATCTTGTAAATAAGTTTCTCAAAGTGCCATTAAACCTGCTTGTACATATTTCACCAACTTCGAAGATTCAATCCTACTTCAACCCCGAGTGTCTGCACGCTACCAAGTGAAGGCCGGGTCGACGTAGCCCCAGCGTCACGACAAGTCACTGAGCATCTTACGTACTTTCCAGACCTGCTATTCTGGTGTGAACTGATACGCTTCTCCTAGTGTGCATTTCATAAAACACGACGCAATACAACATAACACATCATCATCATCGTGCATTGTCCCTTAAGGGCATTTCATAAGAGCGGGGGGGGGGGGGTGGAATAGGGGGTAAAAAGTAAGTTCGTTGTCATATTAAACTATGCGAGAACACAAGCACTCAGGTAGGTAACGTTATAGATTTCTAGGGAATCGAAGGAAACAAAGACACAATGCCAAACAAAAAGCACGAAAGGAGCATCCATGTGACTGCCCCGAACAGTTCGCAGGCACAGAATGAAATATGGTCAAACTGTGCTCGCTTCTGGCTGCTCACATCACCATCGTGTTGGGCAAATTAATCAGTGTCAGGCTTCAACCCACCCAGTTCATCAAGCAGATCGGATCACGAAGCCCCTTAAGATCTATGTTCTCTCCTTCTCTCGTATAATTGCACATGGTGGCGCTATTTTCAAATGTTTGTGTTGACTGAAATAGCCTGTAGAACGAAGTTTATAGAAATTTTTTTTTTCTCTATTTCCCCCAGAATAAAAATCGTTCGAAACAAAAATGACAGAAGCAAACGAGAAAAGCTACGTAGGACGTGAAGAGCCTGTATCCGGGCTCGTTGCTTGCTTTTTAACTTTGTCGGCCGATGTCTTCTTTCAGGGAAACTCCGCGCCTGCGGGCAAACGTTTGGCTCGAATGAGTCTTTCCGTGATTCGCTTTTTCCGGTCACCTATTATGCTCGTAGCAGAGGCAAAAACAGCCCATGGGTCTCCTGCTGCCCGAGGCGAAGTTCTCTACCTTAAAGGCGGACACTGTACACCTGCCAAGACTTCAGTGACATCCGAAGGCTCACGGAAACGAGAGCCGCTTTCGGCTTCTGTCGCCTAGCTATAGTCGACCACATCCCGCGCTCTTCATTGCTCAACCCACGTCGGCTGCGCGTCGCTTGCGTACGTATTATTTCTTTATGAACGGGGGTTGGAGCATGCGGGGTGTTGGCGGCCGGACAGCGGAAGCGCTACTAAGGGTGCAGGCAATGCCTGCGAAAAATTCATATCTCATTCACGAGAGCGGAAAATCGACGTCCTTAACGAAGCTTAAAAATATGAAAGCAGTACAACGTTTCCCTCTGGTCATTTATAGAGCAGAGACTTTCATCCGGCTTCAGGAATAAAGAGACGAAAAGATTAGCAGGGTATGTTCTTGCGCAGGTTGGTATTTTTCTATTTGGATCAGAACTTTGGTGCTACTCAGTCTCGTGATTGCCTCACGCTTCAAAGGCAGATGGCATGAGATTCCTGATAGCATATACTTCTTTCAGTTGTGAAGTGCTTTCATTTATTAATGTTATTATTCAGTTGCGAAGCTTAATTCTCCTGCTTGGGCCAAGGAAATGACTTGTTGTGCAGCCACGTAAGGAGAAAATAATGAAATAGATTCGCACTTTAATCGAAGTTATAGACTTTAGAGCTTTAGAAAAAGCTAAAGAAACTAAACATAATTTGAACATCTGGAAGCAGTCTGAAACTTGCATTTGTTCGTTGTTTTTTTTTTTTTTTCGCTCTTCATACAAATTCGTGCAGGGTAGGCAACGATAGACTCCTTGACAGAGTTGCTATAAGGAGCTTTCACTTCCGCCTTCTTCCGTTCCCTTTCGGCACTGTTCAGGCGTCAACAGAATTGCGCCTTTCCTTTCCTGTGAACCATTTATACCACTTAAAAAAAGTGACAGAGAATACCCACAAGATTGGAGCCCCGAACCCAATGAGCGCCTGATTTGGAGCATGGTTCACGCGATTTGTGTTAATGCATTGGATGCTGCCGTGATAGTATTAATGTCTGAGATCAAAATCTGCGTTCTGACGAGTTTTCCTTGAGCTTAACGCTAGACCTTTCTCATAAAATATATGATAACATACCTCGGCCTGCACTCTTTGCTCAAATCTCAGTTTGTTTTTAACACTGCGGTGAATAAAATAAAAGTTAAATTGGTTCACAGGAAGGGAAAGGCGCAGTAACTGTCACACTTGCTCTGTGGACACCCGAACCGCGCCGTAAGGGAAGGGAGGAAGGTGGGAATGAAAGTGGAAAGAGAGAAAGAGGAGCCGTAGTGGAGGGCTACGGAGTAATTTCGACCACCTGGGGATCTTTAACGTGCGCTGACATCGCACAGCACACGGACGCCACTTCGTTTCGCCTCCATCGAAACGCAGCCGCCGCGGTCGGGTTCGAACCCGGGAACTCCGGCACAGTAGACGGGCGTCTTACCACTGCACCACCCCGGCGGGGCAAACACTGCGGTGCAAATGAAAGTTTCCATCCTGAAGCTGGCGTAATCAACAGCCTCAAAAGCGATTAATTTAAGGTTTGATACTTTGTTGAAAAAGAAAACAAAACGCTGTCTCCATCAAACTAATTCACATTTTTGAACTTCCTTTGCTTCTACGGCGCTTCAAACTCGAGTCTCAGGCTTACCGTGCGCGCTCGACACTGGACACGAATTTAACCCCCGTCTTCGGCACCCGCGGCAAGAGGATAGCGGAGCAGGAAGCGAGATAACGAGCCAACTTGGACGGCCGGTTTCGCGCTCAATCTGTCCCTCCGGGTTTGAAGCACGCTCGCTCAGCTCAGCGATGGCTCGCGGAGCCGGGAAGGAATTGACCACGCTTCACTCTACTTAACTAGCACGGAGTCGTAAAAGCGAAGGGGGCAACGGAAGTGAAGTCTCTAAAAGAGAGGGTTTGGACATGGTGCCCGGCATGGCCACGAGAGCAGCTGCTGTCGACTCTGATGAGACGGCAGGGTAAGGACCGTCTACAGATTGCACTCTTTGGCCTCACCTTGGCAAAACAAGTAGCTATCACTGTAGAGATGCTCATCTTTTTTAGGTATTGTTAGTTTTCCGATATTGTTGTTTCGGTCGGCGTCTAGCTTAGGTTCATTTCTTCTGACGACGACTGCAACCCCCCCCCCCTCCCCCTCTCTTCTTCTCTCAGTGTTCTTCTATTGCTTCGAGCCTATAGTAACGATGTTTATTTCAATAAAGCTTCCTATTACTGCTCGACTCACCACAGTTGCTCTAATGTTACCTCTGCAATTTCTCAGCCGACTGATTCAGAAAGCGCCGTGGATAAAATGCACAATGACAGAAGAAAAGAGAACAATATAAAGTGAAGCTTCTTTTGACGTGCTTAAAAAAGGTAAATGCAGTGCTTCTAAGAAAGAATGAGAAATGAAACAAAGACAAACACTTACACTCTACGGAAACGCAAAGGACATAAAACAGTTCAAGGTGACGCGGATGAAGTTAGGAAAAAATGTAAGATAGATTCCTGCTACTGGAAAGTCTCCTGGCAACCGCTGCCAGCGAATGACCGCAGCCTGAAGGCAGGTTTCTGCATGAGGAGATTTCGACGAGCTTGGGCCCTGTACTCGGAGAGGTTATGCTTAGCGTTCGCCGCACCACTTACTGCTGTTCTCTGACCTTTTAAAGGTCTGCTCAGAAGCTCACAAAAATGAGCGAACCAGCGAAATTGCGGCCCGTGGACGTTATTACACTCGGTTGAATCTGGGGCCACGTGGCGCACGGGAAGCCCCGCTCGTGATCAATATAAAGCGAAAGCAACTCTCACTCGGCAGAGTCAATGACTGCACCGAGGGAAGACGCGATCGATCGACGCATTGTGCGTGGCCAGGAACCGGAAAATGCTAATGTGGGTCTTTACGCTTCCAGCCTGGACTGCGCTACAGTGGCGTCGCATAGTGAGGCACTGTTCCTGCTCAAGGTCTGGGTCACTGGGTGCTGCGTGATTCACGTGACAGTCGCGACAGACAATTGATGACATGTAACAGCGCTCCGGAATATAAACAAGACTGAAGTGAGCTGTGGTGGGATAAAAGCCAAGAGCCAAGTAACAAATGCCAACACTCAAAGGGACATTTAATTGATTGGAATGCTTGCGCTTAGTAAGAAGAAAAGATACATTAATTAGGTAAATTAAAGTCGACGTAATGTACCCTCTCTATGGGTGCAGCGAGGAATGTGCCATCTTTCCGTCTTACCGTCGTATATTGCACTCGCATAGCATCACTGCCACCGCGACGGACTATGCGAAACGGCCACAACCGCAGCGCTCCAGACATGACTAACTGACTAACGCCATGACTAACGCCCATGAGCTTTCAAAGCGGAACAAACACCCCTGAAGCCCCCGTCCACAAAGCGCGTCCCAAACCACCATCGCCTCATCCCTTTGAGGCCAACGCCGACACGACGGCATGCGGTCGAAATGAAGTGCCCTTTAGGGACATCATTTCCAGTTAGCGTCGCTGTACTCGACAAAGATCGGCCGATGGTGCACCCTCGAGGGACACCTTGGCTGTCGCTGGGTGGCTGGCGACGAAACAAAATAAGAAAACAAGACGAAGGTAGCTCCTTGTGAGTGGCCGTTGTCTCCTTATCCCCCGTTACGTCTGAGGAGAGAGCAATACAGAGAGTCAGACCGCCGCTGCCTAATAAGTAACCGTAAAGCCAGGCCGCCCATTTGCGTGGAGTGCATGCGTGTCTTTTTATAACGCGCATTTATTGTTTGTTCTTTTCTCTCTAGCGGGACTTACTTTCACCCCTCGCCGCTCGAGCGATACCGCGACGCCTCTGTATAGAGGCAGCTTCTGCTCTTACTGTTCTTTTTTTCTTTCCTTCTTGCCTTTGTACTTCGCCCTATCGGTAGGACGTAATTATACGGGACTGCGGCCGAGAGCTTCTCATGGGATGCCGCGTACGACAACAGCAAGTCGTTCACCGGAGCTTTGTCTCTTCGCGAGCTGCGTTTTGTGCTTTCTACTTTGGTTGTATTGATTATTATTATTTTGTTTATATCCACCCGTGCCAATCTGTGCCGGCTTTAGCCGCTCACAGGCGCATGAATTTTGAAGCCTCCGTGGCCCTGCCGCATGTACAGACGTAGCAAGGCCGGATCGAAGGCAAAGTCAGTGGCTGTCTCGACCCAAGGTCACCGCCTGTAAATTGCACGCAGTCACTGAAAAAGGGTAAGAGTATGCAATGGAGTTTTAGGCTCAGTGTGTGTATGTGTGTGTGTGTTGGGGGGCGGGGGAAGGGGGGGGGGGAGATAATAGAAATAGAGGAATAATAGAAAAGGGAAATCAAAAGTAGAAAAAGATGGATTGGATTTGGAAATTAATACGTGCCCGATTTCTGCACTGTTGCTACTCTGTCGAGATCTCGTACAAGTACGAAGCTCACTGATAAGCCCAAGTGGCTGCGCTGAAAGGAAACGCTGCGATATAAGTAGTAATTACGAAAAATCTTAGTGCTCTTACGCAGAATAAGTAATTATTATGTGACAAGATGTCCGCAAAGCTAATGGCTGGATCATCTAGGCTGAGCTTTCATAAAAAATCCGCGATGCATAATTATTTTGACAACTGGTGTCAAAAAGAACGCCTTTGTTTCCGGTTCATAAGCTTCGTTTTTTTTTTTTTTTTTTTTTTTTTTTTTTTACGGAAGCAAATTATTAATTGTAACATTTATTTAAAATTGGGAAGATGTGCGATGAACATGTTTTCATTCCTGCCTGTGTTACTTTATTTCTGCAGTGCGTTGAAGCGCGGCAATAAAAAAAAAAAGCTAATTTCTATTTTCCTGTTTTACTGCTGCGACCGGAACGACGAAATTGCTTTTTAACGCTAATAACACGTTTTTTTTTCTCCTTTATAACACGTATACCGTCTATGAACGAGTATTGCAGCTATAGCACAGGAAACCCCGTCGCACTGATGTGAGCCACTGGGGGAGGGAATCCAAGCAGAGGAAATGAAACTAATTTTCGAATAAGCAGTTTCTTTTTTACTCGTCTTAATAGCACTTTGAGGCGCCAGTTGGTCATCCTCAAAAATGCTTGGCTAAGATTCATTTGCAGGCAACCTTCATTAGCCTAGTTGGCTATTTAAAACATCCAGGGTATCAATCACTGTGGTTTGTACCAATCGCGTTGCGTGAAAATAAATTATTCTCAACAATTAAGAGTACTTAACACTCCATTTCTCTATCGCTTTGTAACAGGCTGCGAGAGGTTGCATCCCTTCGTCCTGAAAGTTCTCTCTGCAGTGAGCTGATCACGAAGAATCTGCTGAAAGAAAGACTATAATCTCCGGAAGAAAATTTCAGGTGCTTCATCTGCGTACTCTTTCCCGTATCTGGTCTCACAATGGAACCAGTGTCCACTGTTGTGAAACATGACGACATGTAGCAGCTGTCAAAGGCTGACCTAACCCGAATCACCGTTAGCTGAGACGGTAGGAGTCCATTTTGCAATACAAGCTTAGTGTACGCGAGTGGAAACTTAGTCACATGATTAAACCACAATATAAAAGACCTCTCCTGTGCACAACATAAAAACCTTATCTGGGCCGTTCAGATTACTGCTTCACCCGAAGACTGATAATAGATTCGTAGACCAGAATTTCCTTTTCCTACAAAATCAGTAGAGATGGTTAGTTTTCTTTGCTGATTTCGTAATGAAATCTCTCAAAGTATTGTTGAGGCAAGTACGTTACTGAGGGCGATGGTAGTTTGCTCTGGCGTCATTGGGTCATTGGGTGTTGTAAGGGATTTTATACAGCAAGACAATAATATTTATACCCGATAATATTTTCAGCCTTCAGGATTGCTATTTGGATAGCTTGGATCAGACCTTTGACCAACAGTCTTGAGAAGATATGTTATGCGATGACCTCACGCAAATCTTCACAGAAAGACACGCATAATATCCTCGAAGCAATTATATGCCCTGCCTGATATGCACTGCTCCGCTTTATGAAAAGCACAGGCCTAATCGAAAGACTATGAGTTTGCTTTTATGTTAAGTGATATGACCGTGACGTGATGTGATGTGGCATGTCTGTGATGTGACTGTACTAACTTCAACCATCCCTCTCTCACAACTTTTATATCCACTCACCCCCTTCCCCCAGTGCAGGGTAGCAAACCGGTTGCTGTTACGGGTTAGCATCCTTGCATTTCCTCCTCATCTTCCTCCTCCTCCCTTCTGATATGCTAGCACACCTGGGCCCGTATTCCGAGCTTCCATAGTTTTAAGAAATGTAGTTTTCAGCGTTTTCGTCCTGCTCTGATTGGTAGAAACGTCGGAACCGGAAACGTCGAAATCCTAAATGTGGACGACCCTGTACATCGCTGTACTTATTCGCAATATCAAAAGAGTTCCAAGTGAACAATCAGCATTACCTCAGAGAAAATAAGCCGCACTGGATCAATTCTGCAAGTTTAGGGTTACATAATGCTGCCACTCGGCACTAGCTTCAGGTCCTGACATGAAATATCCACCAAACAAAGCGCGCAGTAATGCGATCACTGGGACATATGAACGAGACACGTAGACTGCAGCAGAAACCGAAGTTCCCTTGTACCGTTACGAAATAAACTGGAAGTTTTTAACCGAGAAAATGTAGTCGCAACAGTTTTTCGTATGTTTTCAAGTTCTCGCACTGTTCACGAAAGGAGTCCTTCATACCACAGCAGGGAACATCAACTTGATTAGCTTCCCACATGCAATGGCAACTAATAATGGGATGACATTTTTGTATGTGAATATATGAGTTCATTATCATCATCATAATCATCATCAGCCTGACTAGCCCACTGCAGGGCGAAGGCCTGCAGTGGGCTAGTCCTCTTCCTAGTCCTCTCAAGTCCCCTTCGTTCTACTGTAACACGGGATTTTTCACACCATTCGTTCGAGCTTGAAGACTACTGTGCAATAACACCGATGTTTGGGCCAATTGGTAATGATCCATATTAAAATCCATTCGCAGCACGAATAAAACAAAGACAGGAAGAAAACACACACGACAGGACGACAGGACGTCAGCATACGTCCTGTCGTGTGTGTTTTCTTCCTGTCGTTGTTTTATTCGTGCTGCGAGTGGGTTTTGAAGACTACACAAAAGGAGAAAGAGAAACTTGATCATCAGACACGTGCCCAAAAAGAGAAGAGAAGAGAGAGGAGAAACTTCGTTATAATAGATGGAGAGGCGGGGTCGTTTGATGGATCATTAGGTTAAGAGAGGTCAGTTTTATTGATGCGGCCCCGCTGGCCCGCCTAACTGTCATGGTCACGCTCCTTGAAAGCCGAGCGCACGGTTTGGTGCTTAACCGACGGACTGTCGCTAAACGCCGTCGAAAGCAACGTCACGCCCCACTGAACATCTCGCCTGTTGCGTCGAAAGAGAGGGTGGTTGAAAGACCCTTTCGCGAGCAAAAGGAGCAACGGCACAAGAGTGTGCCGATGCGCTCTGCTAATAGGCGCAGCAGCGGCGACCACAAGCTGACCAGCACTGCCGAACCGGATTACAGGGTGCGAGCGAGAAAGTTGCACGGGGGGCACACGCGTATGGTAAGTGCGGGGCAAAGTGACGGGATGCGGTGTGGCGGGGCAAAGTGGGGAGGGGGAAGGAGCTTGAGTTTCTGTGAGGGATTTCCCTCACCCCAGCATTGTGGAAAGGAGGAGGCCAGCATTGTGGAAAGGAGGAGGAGGAGAAGAGAAACTTTATTAGTCAGCGCCCTTCGGCCGGGCTTCCCGAAAGCGTTCAGTCGAGCACCTGGAGCAGAGCGCACCGACATAACACCACCTTGGGGCCACTCGAACGTCGCTTGCTCGCACCGCTGGTCGTGCGGACGACGACGCCGAAGAACAAAGCTCCGTTCTCGACAGCTCCCAGCAGGCAAGGGTTGAGACCGCCGTCGACAAAGGTGTGAGTGGGCGCGAGAAGGCTGCTTTTCCTCTGCTTGAAAATTAGTGGCTGAGGCTGAGTGCGTCTTGGTAACGTGTTGACGTGGTTGCTAGCGAGCTTATCGATGGTAGCTAAACCGCCAACAGCAAACTAAGAGTTTAATTTTGCTTTTGAACGCACTGCTTCCTTTCAACTCTCTTTTCTTTTTCATCATAAGCCGCGACACACCGATGTCTACCAAAGTATGGTGTTGTCTTGCTGGTTCACCCTTAATATTGGTTGTTTCTTTTTTTCGCTATTTTAAAATTTTCGGGGGGCACAAAATAATAGCTTGAAGTTTTTAAAAGGTGAGGCACTCTCGCCAAAAATTAACCTTGCAAGTGATGGTAGTTTTCTTTTTATCTCCAACGGGATATTTGTGTCTGACGTGCCAACATGCCTGGCTGTACACACATGCGACACACACACACACACACACACACACACACACACACACACACACACACACACACACACACACACACACACACACACACACACACACACACACACACACACACACACACACACACACACACACACACACACACACACACACACACACACACACACACACACACACACACACACACACACACACACACACACACACACACACACACACACACACACACACACACACACACACACACACACACACACACACACACACACACACACACACACACACACACAAACGCGTGAGCGACGCCCGGAAATTTAATTTGGTATTAACCAGGCTACAGAGTTGTTAAATGGCGGACCCTATAATTTTGTGCACACATGTTTTCCCCCCATTCATTCGCTTTAATAATTTTTCAAACATGATCAGCGCTTTGTGACGGTATACGGCGTGACATCTGCTTGTAGATGTCGCACCTGGGAATTGCACCGCTATTTTTCACAAAAGCAGGATTGTAGAATTAGACGTCAATCAGACATCCGATCTTATCGTTATGAATCTGAGAGTTTACCCGTCGTACGAATCACAGATATCGCGAAATGACACCAGACAAGAGCCGATTCTTGGACAATGCTCGTGGCGAGCACAGCGCTCCGTAGACCTAACTTGCCATGACAAGATGGAGGTGGTTTCACATCCGAAGGTGTCTTCGGATAGCATGCGTTCACGCAAGGGTTGGCGTGTTTTGAAAGCTCTGAAATCACGCAGGAAGTTGAGGAGCAGGCACAGGAAGCCTTTCGTTTGGACTCCCCGTGAGGCTTGCGGAAACAGTGCCAGGGGCATCCCGACAGCTCGAACGCACGCAGGAAGTCTCCTCCACAAAAAACTGTGTATTGCAGTGTCAAGCTTCAATATATCTTAACTCTAGCACTACCGGCAGACGCGTGCTGCTTCACTCCGCCCTTCTTTCTGGGCGGACGGGAACATAGTCGTAACATTCCTTTTGTATTCCGAGGCAATAAACATCGCAAAAAAAAAAAAAAAATGAAGGAAGACTTTGGAAGAAGAAATCCCAATGAAGTGTCTACGTTGTTGACTCCTCGGACGATTTATGGATACTTCTTCAGATTCAGGGCAGAGCGGACGTACCAGTTGGGCCCACCGGTATTTGATGCGAATAAATTGACAGATCCGCCATGTGATGACACACGAATGCTTTCGCGTAGCGTCGTTAGGCGCGAGAGGATCAGCGTTTCGTTAACGGGCTCTACTGACTTTAGAGGGGCAGTGTTGAAATGTGCATATGGACATGGAATGAAATGAATGGATAAAACATTTATTAGGAAGGAAGGGATGGCTGTCGGCCGCTCTTTGAGGAATTAGGAAGGTGGGGTGTAGCTTCTTTTGGTTCTTCCCACCTTTTCTGTTCTTCTCTCTTCTTCCAGTCCCACAGACCTGCACGTTGTTAGCGGGCCTCCCTTACACTACTCAAGACAGGCTGCGGTCGCTGCCATATGCCGCAATTGCATGTTGTGCTGCGATGGGTGATTGTATTTTTTTTTGCGATGTTTATTGAGGTGGGCTAGGGTGGACGCGTCATGTTGAAAGGGCTGAATTCTGTATCTTCACCGTGAAAAAGATGTTCAGTGCAATATAAGGTGTTTTGATTCTGATGTACACAGTTCCTGATAGTGGGTGCATCTGCTCTTTTTGAGCGTTTCGTGTCTACCGAGAAACTACTTGTGAGGTATGCGCGGACTGTTAGCTGCTTTTGCTATTACATTGTTTAGAAAATGGCGAACACCCCTGGTCGATTGAGGTTGGGCGTCCGATTCGAAACAGAGCGAACTAAACCCCTACAGAACTAATCAACCTTTGCCGACTAGCAGAAGATGCAGAGCGAATGGCGGAAGTAATCGCGGCTAAGCCGGTTCTGGATGCTGAGGTCGCATCCTGGCACCAAATGTGTTGCTATTGAATAGGCGAAAGGGGTGTGTGTATGTGTGTGTGTGTGGGGGGGGGGGGGGGGAGGGTACTTTACAACTTGCGTTCCCACCGTTCGCACGTGGTTAACGCTGTGCACTCGTGAAAGTTGCCACTGAACTGCGCTAAAGTAGGTATTAGCCGCTGCACACGAAACGCATGCATACAAGGTTAAGCGCAGTTTTTTTTTTTTTCGCATACGCGAATGCGTATACGTACCTCTTCGTCAGAGTACATACTATATCGACGATGTGTATCCAACTACCTTCGGAAGCGAAATGTGGCTCCAAGAATACTTCGTAAATATTAACTTCATCGTCGCCGAATACTCGGTTTTAGATTCAGACATCGCGAGCGCTAATCCGTTTGCAAGCGACACCCTAGAGCTTCTTACTCTTAAGAACTCTATGGGAGACGCTATACGATGCTTGGTGTGCTTTACCGCCATTTCTGAAGCCACTAAAGCAGCAAAAAACAAAAACAAAGAAAAAATTACCAACTTGCGGAAATGATGACAACGCTGACTAGAGGTTCCGGCGAAATCCTACTCTGGTCGACAGATTGAGCTGGAATGGAGTTGCTCCAAACGACCAGCGAAATACGCGCAGCACACCTACTGGTCGGATTGGTGGAAATCGTAATCGCCATATCGCGAAGCAAGGAAAACTTCCGCGCGCGACCACTGGAAATCATCATAATACTCTTGCGGAAGCGCGCATTAGTGCAAAAATAAGAAGAGAACAAGCTGACAGAGCGGACTTACTTGAAGGTGCTTGGTGTAGTCAGACAACTTGTTCCCAATTTAGAAAATACTGTTTCTGTTTTGTTTTTGTTTTTTTCGCGCCTAAAACAAACAACTTTTGCGTTCATTAAAACGAACAACGTTCGTCCAATGCTGCGACATAACAGCTCGTTTGTTTTGTTCAATTATCAGGTACGAGCTGTCGAAAAGACGAAAAGAGCGATGTCTGCTGCTGTTTCTGGAAAAGGGCCAGCCTTCGAAACGCTCCATGTGTCCTCATTTCGCTGACCAGTTTGCACAACGTCTGGCGAGCCATAATGACTTATTGGCACCTTGAACAAGGGCGCTCGACCAGAGAGCTGTTACACAAAAGCAATGGGCGTGCTCGCTCAGTGCGCGGAATGCGTGAAAAGTACCAGCGGCGCTCGTTAATGGTTTCCGTGTGTGATGCGGGCTGGCAAAAAAGAACGCTTGCCAGCTTTCGCCCAATCGCAGTGGCTAGCGATTTGTTTTCGCTTGCATCGATGAAGTTCTTGATCTTGTGTTGTTATCAATCAAAAGGAACTTAATGTAGCGTAGCACTTATGTCGTTCAGTGTTTCTCGAGTGAACGCACCTGTAGAAGTGTTTGTTTTGTTAATGACGATAAGGCGCCTGGATGCAGGAAAAATGTATGCACACATTTGGGAGAAGTTTACGCAATCTCCATGGATTCATAAATTTTTCCTATTTCGCTCGCAAAGTTGCTGTCTTTCTTTGTCAGTTTTTTTCACGTCCAAAAAGAAACCGCTGCTTTATAGTATCGTCATGTGAGCCCGTTTCGGAATTTCTGGGATACTTTAAGTGATAAAATAACGTAGGCCTTTCATCCAAACGGCTTCGAAGCCTTTGTTCAGTACAACCAGTAGAATGCGATCTGGATCCAAGCCGATGAGGTAATTTTTTACATGAATCTCTTGCTCATTTTGTAAAGCGGTATACTGCCGCATTAGGGTAAGTTATATCCCTGTCACACAACCGACTCAAAACTACCTTACTCTTTGATTTCCTTGGTCTAAAGGAGCGCAAGGGAATCATAAGGAGTTTCGCTTCAAAGGAGTCGTCGCCGTGCCACAGGGCCTGCAACAAGCTTCTTAGAGAAGCCGCTAGGGGACCGTTAGGCGCTGTTTATTTTGTACAACACATGCAAAAATAACTTTCAAAACAACAGATATATTTTTTACGCTTCTTCTACGCAAAACGCAATTATCTGGACATATCGTCGTGAAAAACACGTTTGCTAAACAACGAGCATGTTCTAAACACAGCGATTTTGTCCGCTCTGTTGGACGCCATGTGTGGCGTTTTCAACTTGGCGTTCCCGTCGCTGCACTCTTCCGCCGTTTCATTCGCAGTTGTCATCAGCGTGATAATGTTTTGGTGCGTTTTAGTCGCATAACGAGTGATAGCCATACCGTGCTACCGTTGCGCTCGCCGTCTGTATACACGTGCAGGCGTGCGCGTGCATGCGGTATATCAAAACAAGTGACGTAGGCGCAGTAAAGCGCCTGTTTCAAAAGCACGGTGCAGTCGCAATGATAAAATAGAACTAACCGAGCTGGAACACTAATTTTATGCGATAAAACTAATAAATTTAAAAGTAAACATGAAGTTATTGAATACTTTATTTAGGGACTTTGAAGTAAAGCGAATTAAAAACGAGAGCACTCCCTTCATCTTTCAAGAGAGGCGATTGATCTCCTTTCGGTAGGAAGTTCCTTAAACTTCCTTCTTTAAACGACTGCCGTGGGACACGGCTCGCATTTCCCTGACGTCCTTGGGTGAAAGGTGTTGAAAGGAGTTCAGCCGCGCCCGAGTGGCAGGGGCTACTTAGATTTAGATATTTATTAAACACTCAAGTTGGGAATCACTGCTTTGTATGTTCTTTATTTCGCAAGAAGTATTGCAAAAAGAAAAAAAAAATTCCATGGTTATAAGAAACCCTACGTTTGCAACTCTCGCAGAGGCAGCCTCATATCCCACTCATAAAGCGATAAGATTATAATTGCGTAAGGTAACCTTGACGAAAACGTGATCTGTCTTATTTAGACTCTGTACAATGGCCTAAGGGTGTTTACC
This sequence comes from Amblyomma maculatum, assembly GCF_055883805.1. Classification (NCBI taxonomy): domain Eukaryota; kingdom Metazoa; phylum Arthropoda; class Arachnida; order Ixodida; family Ixodidae; genus Amblyomma; species Amblyomma maculatum. The sequence goes on from NC_139345.1 coordinate 101,303,482, forward strand.
CCTACGCGTCCAGGCTTATACCCTGCAAAATCTATTGTTCCATGAGAGGTGTGCATAAATGAGCCTTGACTACTGATGGGCGCTGTGAACCATGTCTTAACATCCTCGCCTTTGATCCTATAGCTTTGATGGGTTGCGTTGGCGACTGCGTGTACTGAGCCGACTGATCGCCGAAAAAAAAGCTGCCGGCCGCCCTTGAGTTAAGATCTCAGCATGCAGATACCGTAGCAAATAGCTCGTACAGAGAATGTCGCTATATTTAGAACCCTTTATACAATAACGCGAAATAATGGCAATCACTAATTCGAAAGTCCTCTTATCTATATCTCACCGTAGGCGTATTTTGCTGTCTAATACGCTTAAATGAAGGCCACCGATAAGAGAAAGCGGTGCTCATGCATGGTGAAACATGCAGAGCGCACTTACACCTCATTCATCCTCATGTTAAGGGCTATGATAGCCTAAGTTGCTCATCCGCCATTAAACCCAGCACAACACAACTTATACCTACACATTTGAATACTCATATGTATAATAGCAGCCAAACTATAATGATGCCACCCATACCTATGAGAGTTCCAAAGTCTCAGAGAGAAGATGGATGACACTACAAACGAGTGCATGTCAGAGCCGCGGCCAGCTTTAAAGCAGGTCAGAAAGGCCCCGCAGTTTCCTTTCGCGTCCATAGAAGATATGCTGATCGTTTTCCAAAAGTTTTCCATTCTCTAATATGAATGGTGGCTGGCGTCGTCAGTAGATTTTTTTTTTTTTTTTTGTTGATAGCCCGCAGCCAAGGGCAGCTGAAAAGAAGATTTGAGAGAAAGGCAGCGCGCTCGGGCCGAAGGCTGGTCATTTGGTCTGTTACTGTGCACTGGGGAATGGGAAGAGAAGAAGAATGTGGCTATGAAGGATGGCCATGGGAGCAGAAAAGAGACGGGAATATAGACGCGGTCACATCAGGAGAGAGCGAGATCACAACCGCGAATCACTACCCGTGCTGAGCAAGTGATGTCAAGTAGTGCCGACATTGCCTGGAGAGCTTTCCATCGCTCCGGCCAAACACGTCAGTCCAATGTACTCCGAGAATGGCCTGTTCTCGAAACGCACTAAGGAAGCGGCCAATGTCATTCTTTCGAGCACGTATGCAGGTGTAGAGCAAGTACAAGCTCCAGTCTCAGTTGTGCAATTAAAGCAGTTTGTGGAGTTCGCGAGTCAACCTAAATGCCCAATACTTATTCGTTGCAAGCGACGGCCCTTCTAATCGAACGATGACGATTGCATTACGTCATGGCGTTCACCGTGAATTGAAAATGGACGAACGTGAATGAGGATCCGCAAAGGGAACGGCGGACGGAAGTCACTAATGCTTTCGCGTCATATCCTTAAAGTTAGTTGCCTCACCTTAGCTGCTGGTACCGACGATTTCTTTAGAATACCAGGAATACGCAAGCTCACTTAAGATTTAGAGTCCACCTTGCTAAAAATGATGTGGGAGAGCGAAACCTCGGTGTATGAGATCGGTAGCCTCGGAGAGCGTTGCGAAAAATTGATGCTCGGCCGAACGTTGGGAAGCATTGAGAGTGGTTTACGACAATATTTGATCAGCAGATGCCAAAGCACTCGAAGTAGTTCTTGCGATAAGTAGACCGATACTGGGCAAGCAAGAGCTTCCTCAATTATGTCTTGGGCAGGGGTACATCTCTGCAGTTCAAGACATATGCCCATCACCTGCGCTTGAAGTTTCTACTAACAAGCACGAAAACAGGAAATATGTGCCCTTACTAGACATTTCTTGAAGGCTGTACCGAAATGTAGTGTGCAAAAGCCGAAAGAACCCGCAGTTTCTGAACTAAGGTCCGCTCGAATAGGCTCCATTAAAAAAAAAAAGTAATCGGTTAATTACGAAGCTGCAAGAGAATGTAATTGACTACAAGCAGTCAATTACCTCTATCGCTTTACGTGTTACACTGCGTCGGACGCGATGCAAGGCATATGCAGAGCCATGTACTCAGGTACGCTTTCGTGTCCACCACGTTCCCTTGTCTGCTGAACGTAGAAAGCTCGAATAGGCTGGCACATAGTGCAGATCTTGGCCTAGAATAAAATGTCTTTTTTTGCGCTTTTTATGCACAAGCTGAAAACAAATACACGTGACGTGGCCGTGCAACCGCCTCTTTAAACGCGAAAACGAAATATCTCACCGTAAACTTGTTATCGTCTTTGGTACGTCGACAATATTGTGCCATATTAGACCCATTGGGAAAGTTTAAACACCTTGGTTTGCTCTAGGAAGAAAGTGCTCTTACGAAGAAATAACGCACATAATATACGTTGGACATCCGACGAATATTTCAGAGTAATCGAGAGGTGACAAAATCAGCAGTGATTTATTGTTTTGGCCAGACAAGATAATCCAGCGATTTCTGTCATAAATTGAGCGAATAAGAGGAGGCTCACAGCAACATTGTTCAAAAGTGCTCGCCATGAGTATTATGCTCGTAGTCGTGGACGTTCCATGACCGGGGACAGTTTCAATTTGTGGCGAGGATTCTAGGCGACGCTACTGTCACCGACGTTGAAAATGTCTATTTTTTCTTCTTGTTTTATTGGTGTACAGGAACGAAGCCCGTGAACAAGATGTGGCTACAAACGCTTATGGTTCTATGCGTCGTCCAGCTACTCAAAGCGGCATCACGTGAGTCTTAGAATTTTTTAGAGAAACTATACGCTTGAGGGTGGTGTAGCGTTGAAATTGCTGCCATGGTGTGCATCTTCAAAACGGCAGCGGTGCTGTGAACTGTTCTCGTTTCGAAGGCGTTCTAGATATATTCTGGACGTGTCTTGGGCGTGTTCTCTGCAGATGATGATGAGAAGAAGCCCGTGGTGTGCTACTACTACGGAGAGGCTGCGTCGCGGCCCAGTCCGATGGACTACCACGTCTCGGACATACCGGGACACATGTGCAGCTATGTGACACTCGCCTTCGTCAGCATAAACTCTGAGACGTTCGAAATGGAGTCCAGCATGTCTACATATGTAAACAATACAGGTATGAGATCAGGTGCAAACATCAATCTTTGATCCTGATTATACCATGACGCTCTTCATCGACTGCAAGCTTATGATGCCATGCATTAGAAATATTGTAAACAATAAGTGGAAAAAACTGCCATGGAAAATATCAGGCAAATCATCTCAAATATTGAACGTAAACTATGTTCAGCATTTTGTGCAGCTAGTGCTAAAACATACTTGGTTCAAATAAACAAAATTAGCCGAGGAAAGGTATGACAGATTTATTAGCTATCTCCTCATTCAAAAAATGTACTTACCCGCCGTGGTGACGCAGTGGTTATGGCGCTCGTTTGCTGTGCCCTAAGATGCGGGACCGAATTCTGGCGGAGGCGGCCTTTTTTCGTTGGTGGTGGAAAGCAAGGCACCCGCGTGCTGTGCGATGTCAGCGCACGTTAAAGAACTCCAGGTGGGCGAAATTTTCGGAGCCCTTCCATACGGCATCTCTCATAGCTTGAGTCGCTTTGGGACGTTGAACCCCATTCACCAAACCAAAGCAAACCAAAAATGTTACTCAGAGAAGTTAAATGATCTCTTAGTTTATCTTACAGTCCTGGCACTTAGCTCTGGAACTGCGTTCCTAGGAAATTATTTTACGTTTCATTCGCAGCCCTGTATCATGAGTTCACATCCATCAAGAAGCGGTACTCACACATGAAGACACTCATTTCCGTTGGAGGCTGGGAGTACGGACACAGCGTCTTTTCGACGATGGTCAGCCGGTCCTCCAGCAGGTGAGTGACATGAGACTCACGCGGTGGGTGAGGCTTTGGGCTCGTTCCTTATGCGGTAGGGCTTGTCGATTACTACCTTTAACACTATAACGCCTGGAACGGGCACATTTTAAGATTACTTCCTTGTGTGTTCCACTGCATAGTGTTTGAGAAAAGCATTGAGGATGTTTCGCACATTTATAGACAGTATAGTGTTGGTCACAATGTCTCAAATTTACTCATAGAAAAAAATTCGCTCATGCTTCTTTTTGTTTGAAATGTGGATGTTGGTAAGCTTTTATATTATTATTTTAACGAAACTTATCTGGTGTTAAATTGGGCAGGGGAGGCCAAGTGTACAAAATTCTTTTATGTCGTTCAAGAAAACGTAAATAGGTGTTGCATTTTACACACACACACACACACACACACACACACACACACACACACACACACACACACACACACACACACACACACACACACACACACACACACACACACACACACACACACACACACACACACACACACACACACACACACACACACACACACACACACACACACACACACACACACACACACACACACACACACACACACACACACACACACACACACACACACACACACACACACACACACACACACACACACACACACACACACACACACACACACACACACACACACACACACACACACACACACACACACACACACGCGCGCGCGCGCACACACACACACACACACACACACACACACACACACACACACACACACACACACACACACACGCACGCACACACACACAACTAAGGCTTCTTCACCCGAAGTGGCGGGCCCTGAACTGCTATCCTGGGTGCGGTTTGTGACAGTATCAGAAGACCGTGCGGCATAGAGAGTTTCGGAAGTGTCATTGCCAATTAGCCACCGCCTCCTTGTCAGATCTGCGACCAATGGCGTCTCTCGCAGAGTTTTTTAACTACGCCCTAGGTCTGTTGGACCAGTAAATTTCAGCATCCATTATCAAGGCATAATTACAAGCATGTAACACCAGTTGCAATAAAATAAAGCCGATGTTGTAGGGAATTGTTAGGGTTCTAATTCCAAGTCAACATTTTCACCGATAGATAATACCACTGGTTTTAGGGGCTTAGTAATGGATTAGAGCAACAGTACTGTACCTGCATGCGGATGCGAGTGGAAGTATATTTTATGCACACTACTCAAACAAGGTAGAGAGAGCTCTTGTTGGCTATATTTTCGAGTAGCTGCTCTGTACAGCGATATGCTCATAACAAACAAATAAACAAACAAATAAACAAATGAACCCAGAAGAAAACACAAATGTGCAAGCAAATATCCAAAGAAGTAAGGCAGTCAAAGTCAAAGTAAAAGAACAAAGAAAACATGGAAACAAAGACGAAGATGAAGAAGTATCATTGCCTTGTTGCTTGGTGTTGTCAATGCAGGCGGAAGTTCGTGAAAAGCGCTGTTCGCTGGATGCGCCAGTACGGTTTTGATGGCTTGGACATATCGTGGCAGTATCCGGGCACAATGGTGCGCGGAGGAAGGTCGGGCGACAAGGAGAACTTCCTCGTCATGATGAAGGTAGGGGATCAAGAAACAAGGAAAGGCTGTTGAGAGCAATACTGCCTAGTGCGCTGCCTTTCCATCTCCCCGCGATACATTGGTGGTGCGAGAGCGGTCTCCTTATAAGACATAACTTTACTTTCTTTCCTTTCACCTGTCCGTTTTGCAAGCTGCTTTGAACCACATGGTTGGTCGACTTAGTGATAGTTCTAGTTAAAGTACCAATGATACTATTTTAGGAGTGTAAATTGAGTAAGAACACAGGTGACGAACTGCTCGCAAGTTAAGAAATCCCGGGCCGTGGTTAGAAGCAGCTCCAAGCTTCCGCATTGGGCCTTTCACGCCCTGTTTGAATCACGTGGCCACAAATGCCTCGTTATCAGTGGTCGCAACGTGATTGGCTACGGAAACTCTTAGTCTGCAGCCAGCGGTCAGTCGATAATTAAGGGATTCTACAGTGGCGACATCGGTGTTTATTGCTTGGAAAGCTTTTTTACTATCATGACTATGACTCCTTATGCGCCAAAATTTGCGCGTGACACGACTACCGCTGCGAAAAAGCTCGTTGCTTTCTAGCCCAAATAGCACTATGCTGCAACTAGAAAGCCATAATTAATAAAGTCTGGAAAACCTCAATAAAACGATAGCTACCGGAAACTATGCTAACTCCCTTCATGAACTCTCTGGCAATTCTAGGAACTGCGAGCAGAGTTTGAGAAGTACGACTTCATGCTGACGGCGACTATTCCCATTGACCCAATGCTGCTCAAGACCGGCTTCAACGTGGCTGCCTTGTCGCGGTGAGAGCTTGCTGTCGTTTGGTGGTCGGCTACGCTTAGTTTGGGATGCCAAAAAGATTTCACTCTTTCTGCCTTCTGAAGGAATGAAGAGATGACGTAGATAGCCATACCATATGGAGGTTTGTAAAACACATAGCCAAACTGCAGTGGAATACATACAACGAGCATTAATTAGGTGCGGGCCACAGTTCAGTAATAAGGTAACAGTAGTAAGGGCGTGTGAGGGAAAAGTTATCTAGGAAGGAAGGGAGCGCTCCTTGTTATGAACAGCTCTCGTCCGCTGCATAGAATAAGTAAAGGAAAGACAATCAAAAGTATGGTTTGCAAGGTTTCGGCAGAAGGTGCATAAATGCCAACGTTTCTCTAAAAAGCAGATTGCTTGACACGAGGACTGTTGTGAAGAAACACGGAACCAAACTCTAATTTAGGGCTCCCTCGCAGCACGAATGGTGCTAGACACAGTCCTGGTAGCTTTATGATGGCGAACAATGAGTACGTGTAGCAAAGTACCGTACAGTAAAGCTCTGCTCATGAATAGCGAATTAAGTGCTGCATAAATAACAATGAATCAATTGAATGAATTTACGGCCTACCGTAAAGCGCATGGTATGCCATAGATTAGTCGAACCGGTTATTTTGACGGTTGATTCGATTACCTGTCGCAGATACGTGGACTGGTTCAACGTGTTCACTCACGATCTGCGCGGCACGTGGACGGGCTACACGGATGTGCACAGCCCGCTCAGGAGGCGTTGCTTCGACAGAGGACAGTATGCGGCGCTTAACGCGGTAAGTTACATGTTTGCTTGTGCACTAATGTGTTCACAGGGACAGTTTGCCATGAAACGCCTGTGGACAAGCCACAGTGCCAGGGCCTATAGTGGGCTCCTGCAGGTGCCACAGGTTCAAATGAGAGTAAATCCGCACGGCTACTTTACGAAGATATTCAGTGGTATTTCTGCAGAATTACTCTATACTGATTCCAAACAGTTCACTGGTAGCTTTGGGTCGCAGTAATCTTTACAATGGAATTTGCAGTGACTTACTGCGGCGTGAGCGGCGTAGGCGTTAACATAATGTATAAAGTGACTGTGATGTGACCGGACATATGGTTTCCCATTACATCATGTGATCCTTATGTTAGGCCGTGGGCGTTAACGATGGATCCACCTGGCCACGCTTCGCGTAGATGTCAGTGTGTCAGTGGAGTTACTTCACTGAATACTAAATTGAGCGAATACAAATCGTAAAAGCATAAACGTTTGCTACTCAAACGTATTCAAGAGAAATCATAATCGCAGAGGCAATATTTTTCCAGAAACTGTCCAGGCCTCGGATGATGTCTGAAAATCTCTTAGGAAGTGTTTTTCAGAAACTTGGTGTTATGAGTTGAGTTGCAAAACTTTCAGACCTTATACTGTCTTAGTGCACTTCTCGCACCTTGCTTGTGTAAAAGCATGCTTAATTTGAGGATTGACGCCCATCACACCGAATGCGCATTTGCCTTTTTTCTGCTGCTTTTCTCTGTACGTCTGAAGCACTCCGAGAAATCGCACGTTTCCTGCTTTGGCGGTGACCTGTATTTCTGTTTTGAGCATCTGAGCACAGCATGATCTCGTGGGAGCTCATTGACATCGCACTCATAATGCCTATATATTATGGCGTGAAGAAATTATCAAAAAAGTGATAAAGCCCAACAGCTGACCGAAATAACATTAAACAAAAAAATGTTTGAGGAGACGTTTTTGTCGCCAGCGTTTTGCTCAGCTTTTTTCGCCTGTAATTTGTTGCATCGTGAATGGCATACCAGACTGGCAGTCACATTATAATTTTAGCAACAAATACATTCGGCATGTAGACTTATACACTTAAAGTGCATGCTTTTGCAACAACACATTGTACACTGAAAAATACAAAATATATTCAATTGAGTCGTACAAGCAAATTCACAATAACAATACACCAGGAATATTAATATTTTAAGTACAGTCTATTAATAGTTGTTGCAAGAAAGAAGGTAAGCTTTAGCGTTCTCTTTAAAAAAATTATGGGACACACATTTTCGAATAATTTCTGTCACCTTTGTGTGTTTGGTGAGAAGACTGGGAATTAAGTATGAAAGCTGGGTGTTAAGTGAGAGCGCACAAGTGGAACTTTGTAATTGCTGTACCTAAAGCGCGCATTATTGCTATAGGTAAACCGCAGAAACTTAAAAGCATTGCGTTAAATTATTTAAAGACATAACAAAAAAGTTTCAACTCAAATTACTGATTAACATTTAGAATGGAGCTCTGTACTAAGTGCGAGAATGTCTATTATCATTTTGCGAAAGATTTTCGAAATATTGTTTTTGCGGAAGATTTTTTTTTTATGTAATGGTGATCAGCCTTATAAGGTTAGGTTTTGTTGTTTACCCTCAGATCATTAAACAATAATGAAGATGGGAATGAATCAGGGCGTAATAGAGCTGCCACTTTAGCCACATGAGAACAAGGTCCCTAACTTTATATGATGCGCAGAGTGACCTTGGTATGTTCACATGCATTTTATTAATATGCAAAAGCCAACTAAAGTGTTGTTCAAAAAAAAAAAAGGACGCCTAGGAATTTGTAGTAAGGAACCTATTCGATTAAGCTGTTTTCTTTAAAGTAAGCCAAAGTCCCCGATCATCAGGTTTGTTGCATGCTTTAAATAAGATAACCTTTGTTGCACTAATATCTAATTGTAGTTTATTGATATTCAACCATAATGATCACGGCGGCGGCCAGGTATTTGCCTCAATATTAACATTAAGAAGAAGGATACCAGTAAAAACCACGCTGGTCTAATCAGCATATAGAACTATTTCCGAAGTTCTTGGGATGGCTGTGATATCATCAAAATCGTACGATAGCTTCTTCACCTGTGACTGATGACAATGCAATCAGGCATTTATACCGCATGCGACCAGATAATAACTGTGGATAACATTTAAGACAACTCTTCGAAAGTAATAAAACAACAGTTTCTAAAGTAAAATATAGTGTTTAATAGATAAATGCCTTTTTGAATTCTAGAGATATTCCAACTGTGAATTGGTTGCTCGTTATATTAGAGATTATATCTTTCTTTATTGCAAGCAGGGCATTCCAGCCGTCATTTTCTCTCGAAAATCGAACTGTTCTTTAGGAAAACATTGTCTATCTTCGAAAATCATGCTCTCAGATGTTCTAGCAATTTGAAAAGTAGAGGGAGGACAGATATAGGCCTGTAGTCATTGATGTTTTTGTACGGACTACCGATATGCAAGACAACCACGCGCGCAGTTTTCACACTTTCTAGAAAACACATTGGGTCAAATCATTATTACTATATATATGCCGTAAGAGCAGGCAGAATAAGTCGGCTACTGCAATGGTTGGCTCGGCCTTAATATCATCTGCCTCGACCGCTGTGGATTTATCCATATTTTAAAGAAATTCAGGCACCTTTAGTTCACTGCACGGCTTCAAGGATACAGAACATTCAACTGGGGCGGTGACATGCTGGTCAGTTTCATGCTTCCAATCGCACACGATTCACCAGAAGATAAATTGTCAATACATTTGTCTGCCAAAGCCGCACTACTGTGCTGATGCACTGGGAACATGGTGGGTAGCCTTTACCATAAAGACATTAGGACAATTATATAGTTGAAAACTGTTGCAGATTTGTTGCAATATTGTTATCATGCTTTCTTAATATTGGAAACTAGCTTATTTCCCAAGTTTTTTTGTATTCCTTAAGTATGATTGATTGATGTATTGGTTTGAACGTCCCAAAGCGACTGAGACTATGAGAGACGCCGTAGCGGAGTGCGGAAATTTCGACCACCTGGTGTTCTTTTAACATGCACTGACATTGCACAGCACACGTCTGCGGCTATTTTGACGTCTGTGCATTATATATCATCGTCCTTGGCTATTTTCAAGTCAAACTGACCTTTTTTTACTGTAATTAACTAATTACTCCATATGAACGAAGTTTTGCATACAGATATTTTATTCACCCTCTACCTCATACAGCCATTATCTTACTAACCAATAAATTCATTTCTCGACAATCACGGTGTGACACCCTCCATGGGCGAACAAATCCTGTTAACATTCATGAACTTATTATAAAGTCTTTCGCCTTAAAACCATGCCACTGTAGCACACTCATAAAACGCAACAGCCAGCTGCGTGGCACCATATCACAGAGAACTAAACTAATCACCTGCACAGTCGTCGAACCTCGTGACTTCATCGGCACCTATAAAAACGATTTCTTGCAAGTTAACATATCAGATTGCTTGAAGGGCGTGCTGATAATTTTCTCTCTCGCAGGAGGACGGCCTGAACAGGCTAGTGAAGCTGGGCGCGCCCAAGAAGAAGCTGATGCTGGGCATTCCCTTCTACGGACGCAGCTACACACTGCAGGACCCCAGGAGACACTCGCTGGCTGCGCCTACCCGCCGAGACGTGCACGCCTTGCCGGGGCCCTACGTCATGTCCGACGAGATACTAGCCTACTACGAGGTATGTTGTGCACGAACTGAGACAAACTTATGCGAGATATATCCTCTTGGTGCATACTATATGAAGGACTGATAATGTATTTTTTTTTATCGTTTGTCTTATTTCTGCACAGATATGCATGGACATCACCATGCTCTCGTGGAGACGGGAGTTCGACGAGGTCGGCCAGTGTCCGTACGCCTACCGCGGTGACCAGTGGGTCGGCTACGAAGACGAAGAAAGCGTTTCAGCCAAGGTATATTTGCAGGAGCCTTTGTTATTGATCTGTAAAAAATACTCCCTAGACGCGTGATTTAATGCAGGAGGGGTGCGATAGTTCTGAATATGAGAGCGTAACATTTCGTCGTTGTTAGAGGTGGCATTTTGTTTTAAATTGTAACACAAATGCGCAGCAACAGCCTTAAACAATTTATTTATTGATTTATCCTGAGAGGCCTGCATTACAATCGATGAATGTGCGCAGGGTAACGTACAATAAAAAGTGAAATTTTATTATTATTTATAATAGCTATCGCACACAAGGAAAAAAAATTCCCGCTCACAATCGGTTACACAGAATAAGATAAAGGTACCCTACAATTATGACAAATAACTGAATCAATGCCAGAAACAACACCTTCATTGCCTACTTGTAGTCCCGTAACCAATTTCGCTTTTGTTTAGGGTGTGATTATTCGTCAGAGTGGTCGTGCGGCAACGGGCGGACCTCTTTGCACGTTGAGGATACCGTTGGCGGATTTTCAGGAGAAATTCGACTACTGTTTGCTTTATTTTAACCTTAAACCCAACCAACCGACCGACCGACCGACCGACCGACCGACCGACCGACCGACCGACCGACCGACCGACCGACCGACCGATCGGCGCGTTGCTCGAAATTGTCAGAAGCCTTCCTTCCCCTCCGCCGCCTAAAACTCAACCGTTCTGTTGTGGAAGCTAAAACTCCGCTGGTGATGTTAAATCGCAAATATAGTATTTTTTACGAAACCGTAGCATGTGCATTCATGGCCATCTGCTGGTAGAGCTCACCTTCGCCCCTCCAGAGTAACCTATTTACCTTAAATGTATCGGAAGTTCTGCCAGTACATTTTCGCGTTCCTCAAAGAGATGGCCAAACCTGCAGCGTAGGTGTAAAAAAACAACAGTTGTTCTGTTCTTCAAATAAAGAATATACTGCACGCGTGGCATCAAGTGTGCAGTGGGTGACAAGCTGAGACACCATTCGTCGGGATTGGAGTCCCTCAGAGCGGATACCGTGATCTTTTCCATCCAGAATAACAACCGTATAGGAGAAGCGAAGATAAAGTCGTGGGGCCAAGCATCACCACGCCCGATGTTTCTCTGTAACCTTCCGGAACCTTCTGGGTGGGAAAAGTAACCGGATTATTACGAAACTGCAGAAAAACGTAATTGACCACGAGCAATCAATTACCTCTATCGCTTTACGCGTAATACTGCGTCGGTCGCGTTGCAAGTCATATGCAGCGCTATGTACGCAGGCATGTTTTCGTGGCCACCGCGAATACAGAATGGAGTTAAAGGCTTCAATTAAGTTATTACGTGCCGTCGTCTGTTGAATGTAGAAAAAAATCGAAAAGTTGGCTGAGGAAAGTTGCTCTTTACGACAAGTGCTGTTGCGCTGCTGTAATGAAACATTCTGCGATGCGGTTGTGAAGGATCACTAGAATGTACGCTTCTGACGTGATGCATGCGACATTATAGTGCTAGGAGTAATGCGCGTGATGTCGACCAAAGTTAACATCAATGAAATGCGGTTAGAATGACGTCATTGAGAGTTACAGCCGAATTAGAATGAGAACCAGTATTATGTTCATTATTTATACCGTTTTGTGGTCGACTTGCGCCTTAGACATATCATAGAGTTGCTTTTAACGAAACTTCTGTAAGTCAGCGGGCGGCTCATGCTTTCCCACTTGCTGCTTTCATAGGTGGACTTCGTGCTGGAGAAAGACTACGGGGGCGTGATGGTGTTCAACGTGGACATGGATGACTTCAATGGTGCATGCGGTGTGAAGAACCCATTGCTGAACTCCATTTGTCGGAAGTTCAACGAAGGACGCCTGATTGATCCGCGTATTGGGTAGTTTGAAGGGAGTGCATAGGTGCCTGATCTTTCCGAACTTTACTGTTCAACTTGATGGCGCAGTGTCCGGAAGTCAACAACTGCGCGTGTTCTGTGCCACATTTCGCAGCCCACCGCGCCCTCCAGGGCACGCTGTAAAAAAATGCGTGATATTGCAACTATGTTGCTGTAGAGGCGGTCTCTTTATCCAGTGCGAAGGAATGTAAATAGCAGTGGCGAAAACTATTTGTGTTTTTACGCTGTGATCATTTAGCGACAATACGTTGTTTTTCATTCGTGGCTGGCAATAAAAAGCCTGCGGCCAGTGTTCAATATTAAGACTGTGTGACTCTGTTTCCTACTGAAGCCAAACGGCCTCTAATGTTTGCCTCCCAGTGTCACATGATGAGCGTGCATGGCGTTCAGAGTGCAGTCGCATCGGTCAGGGACTGGCAGAGTTCAGCTAAGGGCCTTCCTGGATGTTGGAAACGCTGCGTCAAAACTCTTAAACCAAAACGCCGTCTCTGCTACAGCGATTGTGAACGTTGATTACTGTATGAACAATATCTGCATTAAATTTTTGATGATGTACTGGCCACGGTGCGTCGACGGATGTGGCATCTGGCTTTTGAATACGAGTTCGCCAGTTCAGCTCCGACCGCAGCTCTCGTACATTGATGGAGGCGAAATACAAGAACTTCTCTGTTAAGAGAGTCCAATATACACTGAAGTAGATTGAATAAATTCGGAGCACAGGCCTACAAAGTTGGTATAGCAGTCAAGATCTGTTAACTACTGGTTATTAACCTTCGTTTACGCGCACGCGCGCGCGCGCGCGCGCGCGTGTGTGTGTGTGTGTGTGTGTGTGTGTGTGTGTGTGTGTGTGTGTGTGTGTGTGTGTGTGTGTGTGTGTGTGTGTGTGTGTGTGTGTGTGTGTGTGTGTGTGTGTGTGTGTGTGTGTGTGTGTGTGTGTGTGTGTGTGTGTGTGGCGAATGCGCGTGTTCAAGTCTGGTAGGTATTTGCCTTAGCCCTTTCTCACGCCAACCTGAGTTTCTATCGAAAAGAAATATTTTCCGCCTTGATAGTATTTTCAGGCCTAAGCAGTGCACTTCGTTAGTTTTCCAGCCCGAATTACTAGGGATAACATTTGTAGGTATGCACAGTGTGTCAATTGATAGAGATATAAATGTGAAAATGGTGCGACTTATTAGGTAAACGCCCAATGAACCACTGAACTAATTTTCCCCCAAGGTGCATTACGCATGAACTAGCGGCGAATTATATGTGCTCAAGAATGATGAAGTGATACCTAGCTGACTTTAATGCGAAATATTACTTGCTACGCTCACTATATGGCGCAAAAAACACCTTACTAACGACAAGAAGGATGCGAAATACTCCTGAAAAAGAGAAATCTCTGCCAGGTGCAGCACACTTTTAAAGAAAACTACGCCTTTGTGCAGCGTGTCAAAATGTTAATTCACTTCAGCAATAGAATATTTGAGAATAATAATTATAGTGAGAATAATAACAGCAATAAAGAACGTTAGTTATTTCAGTCTTTTGTTGACTCGGTATTAAAACAACGTGTACTTAGGAACTACCGTGTAAAATCAACTCACAGCCTTCACCCAAACAATGATCGCGAGAAGTGATAGCCTCCTCAAGAGTGAAGGTTGCGAGATCTGAAAATGCGGTTGCATTTTGTGATAGCTCTACGTTTACAACCAAAGCAGCTGGAACTGCGTTTTCATTTAATGGATGCATGATTTCACTGTAATTTGCAGTGAAGCTTGAACAGTAAAACTGCGAAGTGCACGATGCCACCATTACTGCGAACGATGCTGAAATTCGTGATTCCATCGTCACACGCAGATATGCCACTCGCCAGTTTCGACTAAAGGTCATGTAGAAACCAACACCTTTAACAGGTACAGCCTATGCGTGCATGTAGTTTATGTGTTTGATCGGAATTATATCGGCCTTAGTTGATGTTAAAATTGGCCGAGGACATGCTAGCTACCGCATCAGCTCGAGGTGAAATATTTTGTCCGGTTAATTCGCTTACTCATCAGAAGCTCCACCAATAAGGCCTCTCCACTCAGTTGTTGAGGCTATTACATATCATGCTGAAAATTACTTGCTCATTGCGAGGCATGCTGTCTGACGGATTCTGCGCGTCAATCAGGCCCTGGTCTCGGGCGTATTGACACGAGGAGAACAAGGGGAGGACATGAAATATTAAGAACCATGTGTTGCATATCCATTAGAAAAAAAAAATGTAAACGCTCTGCTTGTTTACCAAAACATCCTAAATTTCTTTCAAATGTGGCTTTTAAGAGCTAGTTTTGTTCGAGATCGAACTGTGTGAAGATGTTAGTTGCTGTTCTTCGGTAAAAAGAAAATACATCATTATCAACAACGAGAACTAAATATTGATTTTTACAGCAGACTACGAACATGCAAGCGTCATACAAAAAGGAACAATGAAAAATACACTCCAGGGAGAGTCGATTGGTTGCTCGGTACCTCAGCTACAAAAATATCGACTACAGTATCTAGATACTAGGTTATACTAGGAAGAAGCTGACATTCCCTCCGCCCACCTTTTCCTATTTCTCTATATCATTTCTGAGGTAACCTGACAAGAGCGACATCATTAAACTTGTGATTGCACAGAACCTGTTCTATTTTCAACAACGGTACAATTTCGATATACAATGCGTTATTCAGAATGAAACAACCGGAGTGAGGTGTCGCAAACAAGAGAGCACCCTAAATCCTTGCCAAATTATTTTCGCATCCAATATCCAAATAAGCATAGGTGTACCAGATTTCGAAGCAGCGCTATGAGCACCCGTTTACTAACTCTTATTTCATTTTTAATCTATGATCGTTAGCTACCTACGCTCGAAGACATGTGTGCTGGAAATCAGAAAGGCGCGTTCAGAACGCCGATGCATTTGTCTGGCAGTAAATTGATTGAGCTTCGGATAGCAGCCACTGTGTTAAGAAACTGGGGCCGAATTTCATTTTAAGCGTTAGGGACTCCTCACTTATTCTGTGCTTTTTTTTTTTCGGCAAATACTTTTGATGTTTTTCGTTGCCTCAAGCACCACCTAACGCGATGTTCGACCGCCCTTCAATGGCGTGTGCAACTTGATGTCACTGGCCCCTTGACCCAGCTTAGTGCTGTAATCTTTGCTTTCGTTTCGGCTTTCCTTTCTCCACGTGTCTCTTCTAAAGCTTCTGATTTTTGGCACGATTTGCATACCACACGCTGACCCCCCTTGGTTCCCCTCGTCAGCTCGATATCGACGTGATGTATGGGCTAGCAGAAGAGCATTCCTCTCATCCTTTGAATTCAGCCGGATGCAATACATTACGCATTAATCCGGGGTCGTTAGCAGTTGAAATGACATGCTGGCACCAACAGATATATGACTCGTTCGTCACAGACTAGTTGTGTACCAGGAGACGTTTTAGTTTCAAATAAAATTGTTTTTGCTTAATGAAAGACGGCCTTGAGCTAGCCCATGTTGCGTTAAAATATGTTTATTATGTGTGCATGGGCTCTGATAAACGTACTAGCTGTCCAAGGCAGCATTCTTGATGATCTAACGCTTGTAACAAATGAGACGCATATCCGAACGGATGGCAGCTTAGTGGTGCGCATGACCGACAAAGTACTGACCTAAAAGACTTCGAGTCGCAAGTAGTGCATCGAACTTTGTCGCCCCGCGGCCAGAGGTACTTGCTCACTAATATTTTCATTTTATAGCACGTTGACGCTACCTATCTCTATCAACCTATGCTGGGCACTCTGCCTAGCCCACTTACTCGCATTTTTGACCCGAGGACCTACCCGTGGCCTTCGCACTTCGGCGAAGCCTGGATGATCCAGGCTTCGCCGAAGTCGAGTTGACTGGTTTTATAAAATGTTATCGCGTTTGATGCCACCGATCAATCGCATGACCCAGAGTGCTGCTCTAAAGCATCAAATGCCCTCCTCGAAGAAATACGTGACCTGACTGGTCACCATATCCGGAGATGGCAGAGTTTATAGCTTCCCTACAGGCTGGTCAGGTTTACCGGAATCTACTGCAATCACCCGTCACGTTCGCTCAAAGTGAACGCCTTGCATACCGAATAATATGCGACGTAGTAGTATGCCTCGAGATAGGACAAGAGAGCGATCTTATTTGCATCGTTCAATACGAGAGGCATCACTTGGCTATTTTTAAACCCTCGCTGCAGTTGCGAGTGATCTGATTCAATATGAGGTTGACTGCACCTTCAACGTTCCACAGGAAACGCTACAGGATTATGGGGCACACACAAAAACAACTTTGCGCCTGCATCAGGACTAAAATCCACGAAACAATGTCTTTGAAAACAAGGTATCTGATAACGTGTTTATTTTTTAGCAGCTTTATTCTATTTTTCAGGCTGGCCATATTGAAGCAAGTTAACGGGAGAAGAGGCTGCTTTTAAGAAAGCGCCACAACATGCAACAATGTAGTATACATTACGCGCATGTTTATTTTCAAACAAAACTATATAGAAACGAAAAATAACAAGCAGCGTGGAGAATTACAGGGAATAACGAAAAATAACATTGCCTTGCCCGCATCTGCGGGAATGAGCAATCTAACAAGTCTAGTTTTTTTGGGGCGCCAGTTTTAAACTGCAAGAGAACTGAAGAATACTGTTGCCAACATATTGATGGGTATGCTATTAATACTCCTATGCATTGCGAGAGTTTTCTTTCAATGTTTTGTCCTTCACTCGCACTGAATAATTATTATTACCATATAAAAGCAATGGGGTGGGAGTCTAGAATAATTGTGAGGCAACTTTGCAATATCATTGGGTACTGCTCTGAAACTGTTGATGTGAATGGTGTAACCTACCGACGAGCAGTCCATGCAGTCTTGATTTCAAAGTTTCTCCTTAAAAAACAAAAACAAAAAAAAAACGCTTATCCAGAATTTCTGAGTGCGCTGAAAGCATGCAAGAGACGAATAACAGTAGCTTCAGGAATTCAGGAAACTTTTATTTTTGAAAACATTTGCTAAACATGTATTGAAGTAACCTGGACTTTCACATCTAAATATTCTTATTTTGCGATTGAGGCATTTAAAAGTGCGAATAGGTCACTGAATAGTTTAATTTCATTGCACTCAACGTTATTTATAGGTTCGCAAATATCTGTGGCCCGAGATACAACCTTAAAATCTCTTCGCTTCATCAAAGCGAGCTCATAATGCCTAACGATGAGACTTATGCGCAGCAGAGGGTATCTTTAATTCGCCTACTCTGAAGAATTGGGGCACAGCAGTGATATGTACGGTACCTCTCAAGCAGCTCTAAAGCAAAATAAGTTTCGAGGCTTTAGCTTATCAGATTAGAACTATCATTGTGGTCTTAACAATAAACTAGGGTGTGTGAATCTGATCCTGGGGTGTTCAGATAAGCGTCGACGTATCCGGAGGTAGCAGTGCGAAAGAATTTATTTTTGTACGCAGCATTAAAACAATGCTGAATATTAGACAGACACTGAGCTGCACAAACGGCGTTCTGTTGCGCTTTCATACCGGGTATGCTAATTATAAGAGTGATAAACAAAATGGCCTAAATGCATTTAACTCTCATAAAACAACACGACAAGCCTTTCACTTTCCCCGATATAAGAGGACGTGAGAGGATCACTTCGAGTCATTCAAATGTTAACGCAATTGCTACCGCTGCGGAAGGTCTGCACAGGCAGCGTCTACGTTAGTGTTTTCCCCCATGAAATACAATACTGGCTCTGTTGGAAATTGCTGAGTGGATGCTATGAAAAGTAAACGGGGTTGCACTGTCCTCGCGAGACATTAAACTACCCGAACGCTCGACACGAACGATCGCACTCCATTGATGGTCTGCAGAGCAGGAGATCGTCACTAGTGAGCAATACTGAAGGTCTTGACTCCGATGTCAGCCAAGCGTTTAGGCAGGATCGCCAGTTGGTGCGTGCCGTCACTTTTCAGAGGGCCGAGTCCTGCAGTTTCTCGGTGGCTTCGTCGTCCGTGACTATTACTTCACTGAGCTCGGCACCTTTCTTCCCGAAGCAGATGTGGTCGACCAGTGCACTGGTGACGCAGTCACCTAGGCAGTTATTCACCGTCCTCGCGCGGTCTCTGCGTACAGAAAAAAACGATTCCAGCATGACGAGATGCGCAAAAACTTGCATTATTCATCTACCACAAAGATTATCATGCTTGCCATGTTGGTAATAGTAACGCTGAATGGTTTGAGCCTATCACCCGGGTAAATCTCATAGGTGTAGAGATAGTGTATCAGCGAAAAACTCTCGCGCTCACGGGCTCACTATCAACAGCATGAACTTTCGTTTTGTGCAGCAGATCATTCTAGGTGACATGCCTTGAATGATCTCTTTAAATTGTTCACGGCACGTGCTTTTTTAGTCTTTTATTACTCATACCTTCATTACAAGTAAGACAATATTTAATAGAATTTAGTCACAATAAACTATACAAGGGTTCACTGGAAATATATACCAAAACCACTAGCTACACGCATCACAGATTAATTACGGAACAACTACAAAATGATAAAAAGTGGGAAATGAAAAAAGGAACGCCATACCAAACGATGCGCGTATAAGCCTTGGTGCAGTAATTGTATTGGCAGCACATTTGAAAAGAAATAACAATCGCTAGCTTGAATTGGGGTTTTACTACACCGCGACAGTTGTCTTGTTATTGCGACAAGCAACAAAAGTCCAGCTATGAACGGACAAGCGAGGGTGCTGCATGGTAACAGAAGACCCGTTCAAATGTCAGCAGTATATCAATGTAACGTCTTCAAACAGATGACGATAGTCTGGCGTGTGCGCTTCATCAGTAAGAAAAAAAAATACACACAAAAAAACTGCGGCTTAACTCGGCTAAGCTTGGTTATGCAAGTAGGGTTCGCTATGCTTAGTTATGCTGTGTTGCCAAGAGGTGCTTGGGATTGGGCTAGTTGGAACATCTTCTCATAAAGGCTGCGCTGTTTAGTTGCACTAAGCAGTGTTGCTAAGCCAGGTTAGACTCATACAGGCCCGAACCTAATTTACAAGAATGGAAGCTCGATTAAGAATGGCCAGATCGGGTTTGCTGTGGTTTAACTGCTGCATGACTGCCTGCAGACCTGAAGGAAATTGCAACAAGGTCAAGATGACACGAACGCGTCGAGGGAATTTTGAAGGGGGAAGTCACAGGAGGCGAGCCACATATAGGCAGCGGTGACGATAGAGGGAAAGTGTATAGTCAAGGGACTTGAAGGCTCTGTGGCATTGTGTCAGGCAGCGTTGTAAATTTGTCGAAATATGTACCGACATGATTAAGGTTTACCAGGTGTGTGAAAAACAAGAAGCAGCAGGTGTGTGGTGTAGAAGAAGAAGCGATTGCCGCCGGCTCTGCGCGCCGCACGTGTGAAGAAGCAATGGGCGGCGCCGGCACGTCGCGCTCATTTGAGGTCAAATTTACCGCGCCGGTGACCTTGACCCAACGAGGTTAGTGAAGCTTTAGCTTTAAAAGGAAGAACAAGCGCGTGGGTAAGTTTGCTTTGCAAATCTCAACGTCAAATGCAATTTCCCGTGCTCACTTCTTTTTGGTGTATTTCGCACTGAAAAATAAAAATTGGTCGTGATTTCGAGTGCATAAGAATTTTTTTGGTTTAAAAAGTTAAAGGTCAGGTAATTGAAGAAACACTGAGGTGAATACAGTCTCTACAGGCATTTACCAAACCTTAGCACACAACCTTTGGATCACACGGGGAGGCGTCGTGCGTCAGCGCAGCTCCAGCACGTGACCCTCTTTCTCCCCCAGCTAATTAAACCTCTATCAGGCAGATTCCAGTCTCTTCTAGTACTGCGACAGGCGGTGGGTGCGTGACCTTTGCTCTGCCCTCTTTCTCTTGCTCAACGCGACGTCACAGGTCTCTTCAACTTATCGATGTCAAAGTATCGCTGACAGTTACGGCTCCATGTTTTTCATGCTTTATCTGATGCTAACTTCCTGCAAACGTGGAACACCCGCGAGGTGCGCGTGTCTTGCAACCCACTGTGACAGATAGGCGATGTGTACTCACAGCAGCCACTCGACAGTGAAGAGCAGACTGATGTCGCTGACCGGCGCCCCTATCACCGACAGGGTCATCACCATCAGGAACAGCGCCGAGCTGGGCACGGAAGAGGCCGCCACACTCACGGCCGTCGCCGTGATTCTGCGTGAAAATCAAGAAGGAAAAAAGATTTCACTATCTGCATCGTCACTGTCATCCTCGCATCCTCATTCTATGGCTGCTATCAGCATTATCAACTAAATGTACCGTCATTGTCATCGCAACAAAATTATCGTTATTACTGACGGCTGCGTCATTATCTCTACTATCATCATTAATATTAACTGCATCTTCATTGTGATCGCTACTATCATGTTCACGCTAGACAAGGATAATTACGATCTGTTTCTCACAGCGACATTGTTCGACGGGTCGAGGGATGCGACCTGGTTAAATCGGACTTGAAGCCTGACAGGGTCGATATATTTCCATGCAATAAAAAAAAGCTCGGCATGGCGTAGTGGTTAACGCGTTCGGCTGGGGTAGGAGCGATACTGGTTTGACTTCTGATGAAGACAGATTTTTTTCTTAAGTGTCAGTTAGTGCGGACAGTTCCGCAGCCGATAAGCCACGAAAGCCTTTCACCTTAAAAATTAGAAGCTATTTCCTAGCGTAGAGGGGAAAGGGTCAGTGGTGAAACTCTTTCTTTCTCTGTACATATCAGGAAGAGATAAAATTCAGCGTTTTACATTTTAAAAGAACCTCACCATTGCCGAGGGGCCCACCAATTTATTAATCTTACCGCTTTATTAGTATACTTAAGTTATACACTTATGCAACATATATGTTATAACTTATAACAACGTGCTATAGAGAAACAGGATGCCGAGGCCTTCATGCTCGATTCCTGAAAAGTAGAAAATTCATTGCCCGAAAAGAAAAGCGAATTGATCTGTTCGTTTCACTTCTGAAAAAAATATAGGCGTTAAATTTCGCCACAGCTAGGCTGGTACTCTGCGAGCGTGCACTCACATGACGGCGAAGTAGTCTCCCGATGCCAGGGGGATGTCGTTGAGCTGCGCGATGAAGATGCTGCACACCGTGGTGAACAGCGCCGTGCCGTTCATGTTGACTGTAACACCGATGGGAATCACGAACCGCGTGACACGCTTCTCCAGGAAGCAGTTCTCCTCGAGGCACTTGAACGTTAGCGGCATCACGGGAGCACTGCACGCGCACAGCACTACTTTATACAACGACGAATGCAAACACTGTCCTGCGCCAAACTTGGAAGAGTGATTAAAAATCAATCCCAGAATTTTAAGCTTGTTAACTGCAATAGAATGCAATGTAAACCACCAATAAAAGTGGGATGTGCGCCCCCTCCCCTTCTTCTACTCTGGTCTCGTACCATTTTTAGCTTTATATTTTGATGAGATAAGACATCGGGGGGCATTCGATCGGAGCTGTTCTGAAGAATAAACCATTACATAATAGAGATCGGCACAGCCAGGTGTCTGGAAAAGCTGGCCAATGCTTTCTGCACCCGTTGAGAAGGCGAAGCTTAGTGCTAGACCCTTAAAAGAGACCCTTTACTTTCGCTAGTCTCCGGAAGCAAAAAAAAAAAAAAAATGAAACATGGCTTAGCTTTGCTATGCCTGGATAGACGTAGTGAAAGTCAGTGACTACCTCGGGATCAGATGAAGTTAATTTCTCCAGTCTTCTGCGCCGTTCGTCAGCAGCTAAACTCTTCTTGGCTTCCATGTCGAGCGCGTCTAAGTTCACCGGCGTTCTATAATTCGTTTACAGGAAAGGAAAGGTGCAGCATCTGTCGCAAGAAGCGCCGCTCGGCGGCGTTGGAGCGCACTCGTTCCCGCTTGGTCCTCATAGCTGACGGCAGATGGGTGACGTCACATCCTTGACATCACTCTAATTGAGTGGCCTAGCTATTTTGGTCTTTGATACTTTTGAATTGCGCGCCAATCGCAGTATCTGTCAGGCGCGGAATCCCGTTATCATCCTCACGGTACACACGCGGAATTATGAGCTGCGCTTCACGACCCGCGGCGTGGCACTTGAGACGGACTGCACTTGAGAAAGACGCTGCTCCAGGCGGAAGCGTTTCTCGATGTGCTCCGTACAAAGGCTTCCATCGGCCTCTGGCCGAGGTACTGCTCAGGATGCCGTAATGAATACCGGCAGTAATGAATACCGGCAGTAATGAATACCGGATTGTTTTGCCCCGTCTCCCAACTGGTAAGCTGGTCGCTGACTACGTTTTCTTGCATGCGAGCCTTGCCGGACGCCCGTACCGGGCACAAGACTTCAGAGACTCCCTTCGAAATGTTTGTGGACTTCAAGGAAATTAGTTGAATTAGCCAATTTCAAATGTCTCATGTATGGATGGTCACCTGCAATTTGGCACAATCGAAAGAGAAATTGGTGGCGTGTGGTGATCTCGTTGTTAAGGACCATCGTTGTGTCGTCGTGAACCCATGAACCAAGAGTGGTGAAATTGAAGCTTCTGTGGCTTCCCGAACGCTTGGAAGACACCTTCATACGCGAAGCACTACAGGCCTACGGGAAGATGACTTCGATTTTGACAAAAATCTGGAAAGTGACGGAAATTGAAGATTTGAGAACGCTGAACCGGGATGTTGTTGTGTCTCTGTCTGAAGGAGTCGGCATTGGTGACGTCCCACATGTTCTGACTATTTGTGGTATACAGAGTCTTGTTTTATTACCAGGCAGACCACCACTATGCCTCCGATGCAACCGTGTTGGCCACATTCGTGGGCCCTGCCGTTGGTTGGTTGGTTAGTTGGTTGCACAACTTTTATTTCCATCGGAAATGGGCATCCTCTTCCCCGCCCCCGGCACGCGTGCCCCGTACGCCGCGGTGTGACGACGCCGCGTTGTGACGACTGCCGACGCTTCGATCACACCGCAGAAGGGTGCGTCGCTACCTATGCGGACAAGCCTCGTGTGCGTCCACCCGACGACGCTCTAGAAGAGCATATAGTGGACGCCACAGAAGTGCTCGGCATGGCTGGTGTCCTTTCTGATACATCTGATACAGCTGATACAGCTGATACAGCTGATACATCGGTTGTTCTTCAGGGTGGCTCCAAGGCGAGCGAGGAGAAAGTAGAAGAACGTGAGACGCTGCCTCGATATGAGACGCCGAATCCGGCACATGATAGGGAGCCTGCCACCTGTTCTGCCACAGATACCGCCCCTGTTACTCCAGCCACTGAGGTCAATGCTGAGGAAGAGCTTGCAGGTAAGGCCACTCTACCCGCAACTGAGGCCGTCCCTCTTGTTGAAGAACATCTTCATAAGCGCCGGGCACATTGCGCATCTGACTGAAGTGAAGATGGTGATCCGCTAAGCATGAAGCATCGCCGCCGCCGGCGCACGTCGCAACACAAGGGGAAGTGCCAACGTTCGCGTTCCCGCAGTCGTGGTGGAGGTCCGGAGGCGACGTCGCCGTCTTCAGAGAGACAAATGCAAGCCTAGTTGGCACTTGTGTGGTCACCATGGCGACCCCTGAGGAGCTAGTGTTTGCAACGCTGAATCTGCGAGGCCTTAGGTATCATCAGAAGCAGGTGCAACTTAGCCGACTTTTCAGCAGCAGGCGGCTAGATTTTGTCGTCGTCCAGGAAACGAAGATTGAGAGTGAGCAGGATACAGCGAGGGCACTGGCCCTTTTTGTCTGATTACACTGTTATTGTGATGCAAGCTGTTGGTTTTTCGGCGGGTTGCTTCTTGTTTTTGCGAAAGGCTCCCCCTTACCCTGCGTTATCTTACTATACCGACTCTGAAGGGCGTCTAATAAGCTGCGATTTTTTGCTCCACATGAAGCCATGGAGACATATCAATATTTATCTGTCTAATAGCGCAACTGAGCGCGTTGATACGTTTGAAGGCATGGCTAACCTCCTAGATTGGGATAAAAATGTTGTGGTAATGGGAGACGGTAATTGTGTATGTTACCTGAATGATCGTGCTGGGCCTAGTGTACACAGAGACACAAGGGGTGAAGTGTTGTCGCGTGCTATAGATGACTCAGGACTCTCTTATACAGGGGCCTCCTGTCATGCAACTACACTATTCACGCATATCCAGGGGAGGTCCCATGCGCGCCTAGACAGAATTTATTTTTCTTCCTCGCTGGTTTCCCGTGATGTGTTGTGTGAAATTCTACCTGTTTCTTTTTCAGATCATTGTATGGTGGTTGCTCGGCTCGGGAGAACTTACTGTTCAAAATTTAGGCCGTAATGGGAGCTTTAAAAGCTAAATTCTTCGCTTGTAAATAACCAAGAGTTTGCCTTTCGGATAAGCTCACAACTGGAAGTGTGTTTGACAGGTGCCATGGCAATATTTGTTGCTTGGGAGCTGTTTAAACAGGAGGTTCGAGTGATAGCTATTGAAATTGGGTTTGTAAGGCCATTTTATAGGAAACTTCAAGAGAGGACATTGCATAAGAGTTTGTATAACCTCTATGAATTAGAATGTGAGGCACCTGGAGTATATTTGCACAAAATTGCTAGGGTAAAGTGTGACCTACAAAAACAGGACGCTGAATGATATAGGAGTGCCCGAGTTCAATCTCGTACAAATCGTGCTTTGCACTGTGAAACTCCTACGCGACGAGCTCTACTTGACGAGCACCGTCATGCTACTGCCAAGTTGATACCGGGAATGATGTCCAATGGCACCCTAGTAACGAAAACGTATGAGATCATCTCTGTGTTTGTGAGCTATTACACGACACTGTTCAGTGACGATTTTGCTACTTCTAATTCGGACCTACTCGCTAACTTCACAGCTCTATTACGCCTTTATCAGATGATTACTGTGCTCTTATCAATGGCCCTTTCGCGTTAGAAGAAATAGAACAGGCAATTGACCAATTACCCCTCTCTAAACCACCTGGCCCTGATGGCATATCGTCCGAGTTTTACAAAACTTTTAAAACTTTGCTGAGCCCTGTCTTGCTGCAGATTATCGCTTTAAGTTTTGATGTGGGGGCCCTTCCTCAGTCCTTTACTAGGAATCACACAGTCTTAATTCCAAAGAGTACGGATAAAGAGAAATTGCTCTCAGTGGATGGCTACAGGCCAATCACGTTGGCAAATGTGGACTACAAAATTTTTGCGAAAGTACTCTCAAATCGTTTACAATATGCGATGACGGTTCTCATTGGCTCTGATAAGACGTGTGGCTTGAGGGGACGCTCCATACAAAATAGCATACATATTGTACGTACAATTCTCGAATTTTGCTCCGGCTCTTACGAGCAGCTTGCTGTACTCCAGATTGACCTTCCGAAGGCATTTGATCGTGTCCGGCATTCGTTTCTGTTTTCTCTTCCCGAGCGTGTAAATGTTGGATCAACTGTACTTAAAGGGGTACAACTTTGTTACGACAACTGTTCCACTCGCTTGATTTTTAATGGTCAGCTCTCAGAGCCTGTGCCAATTCGATCATCCGTTTCGATGGAGGCGAAACGAAGAGGCGTCCGTGTGCTGTGCGATGTAAGCGCACGTTAAAGATCCCTAGGTGGTCGAAAATACTCCGTAGCCCTTCACTACGGCTCCTCTTTCTCTCTTTTCACTTTCACTTCCGCCTTCTTTCCTACCCTTACGGCGCGGTTCAGTTGTCCACAGAAACAAGTGTGACAGATACTGAGCCTTTCCCTTCCTGTGAACCAACTATTATATCGATCATCCGTGAAGCAAGGCTGGTCACCGTTACTCTGCCCTCTACCTAAATAGCCACTTTGTTTGAGTGTAGTGCGAAACAACAGTATCCGTGGTTATGTTGCCTTTGGTACTGAAGTCAAAGTACTTGCGTACGCCGATGATTTGGCGTTTTTATGCACTGACAAACCCAGCATTGACAAAATTTTACCCCTATTGAGCAATTTGGCATTGTATCTGGCGCTCAAATGAATAGGCCTAAAAGTTCGGGTTTGTGGTTCGGTTCATGGGGAGCAATGCCGACTCATTATGCTGGAATTGAATGGCCTCGTGTTTTCCCTAAATACCTTTGAGTTCTCCTTCATGCATTCAAGTCCAGCGGGCGCTACTGGAAAGAGCGGATCCCGATACTCCAAAACTATATGCTCGGAGTTTTGTTCCGCACCACCTGTCAATTTTTGGGTTAGCACAGGCATGTAACATGTTTCCGGCTACAAAAATTTCTTACGTTTTACAAGTAGTAGGTTTGACTCATCTCTATGTCAGACAGTTAGTTGCTCGTTTCTTCTTTTGCCGTAATAGTTCTCATCCAATTACCAGAGCATCCCTGCAAACTAACCTTGTGAACCTTCTTTCAAACTCAGTGGTCAAAACACTTAGTTTCAAAAACAAAAATTATACAAAAAAATTGATATCTATGTTGTTCCCGCCTCCCTTATATCGTTCACTCTGTTCTAATTGCATGGGGCATAATGTGTTAAAAAGGGTGCGCAAAATGTCCATCTTGCCTTCTGCTAAAACGTTTTTATTTTAAACTTCATGTCGAAGTTTTGCCTTTTAAAATGTGGTTTCACAAAAAAAAAAATATTTTGGTTTCTTCTGGTAATTGTCGGCTATGTGATAACCTGAAATCATCGAACACTATTTTATTGCCTGCAAAGATGCAAAATTATTTTGGGACGTTCTGCAAAGAACACCGAAGAAAGACTTTATATTGAATTCCCACAGTGTGTGCTACTTAATGGCCACAGAACATGACCATGAACCCTTTGACATGATTTTCCTCCTTGGACTGCACAGCTTGTGGAAAACGCGTATGTTGTATCGGAATGCTGAGTCTCTCGTTTCCCCCGCTACTCATTTCGGCCAGATGGTGCACTAGCTTAGAGACACTTACGAAGATAGTGACTATCAACCAGACTGGCTGCCATTGTTGATGTGTTGTCTTTCCTTGCCACCGTTTTAGTGAAGTTGTGATAAGTAGTATTCTAGTTGTGTGGTGTTGTGTTGTGTGTTTCAGTTGAACTTTTCGCCTACAGACTGATTACTTTGTAAATAATGTATATAGCTCTTCCTTTGAATTTAAAGGCATGCAATAAATAGCACGCTGAAAACAAAAGAAAAGAAAAACCCGCGGCGTGGCGTGGCACAGCGGTAAAGCGCTCGGCTGGGGATCCAAGGGATCGAGGTTCGATTCCCGGATGGATACTAATCTCTTTTAATGAGGAGGAGTCGCACACCTTTTAAGCGTTGCTAGGCAACGCCGGCAGAGCTTGGTGAGGGGGCTGCGCATTTGGCCTTGCCTGTGACGTCACGGCACACGGCATACGCGAAGCTCGGCTCTGACCCTCGTAGTGAAGCTTTTCGCTTCAAACACCTGCGCCTCTCCTAGTGACGTCACTCGGCGAGTTCGCGCATGCGCAGCTGTGGCTAAAAGGGATCACACACACGCCAGATCCAGTGTTGACTAGCCTAGTGAAGCTTTTCGCTTCAAAAGTCTACAAACCTCGTACGAGGTTGGGACCATATGGCGTGCAGTAAAGTTGTTTGTTTTAAATTGTTGATCATGAGTATTTCCAATTGCATAGTTTTTCAACAACCTTTGAGGACTAAGAAAAGAAGCGTCCTTTATGAAGACCTTGAAACCAGTGTAAGGTATCAAGCATGAACATGAAAAAAAAACTACAAATTACTTTGTCATCACGTCTCTAGCTGCCCTGTTCTTTGTTGTAACCTGTCTTCGTTTTTATGTGCGGAACAACAGCGAAAGGTCCGCTGGCTCTGCCAAGCTCAACTTTTCTTAAACAAGATTTCTATCCTTGTGGTACGTTATCATGCACAAGATTATGAAGAAGGAGCTTGTGTTTAGCTAGCCGTGTCGTAACACTGGAAGGTGAACAACATTGCTTCATCGTGCGCAACTTATATAAATGCAAAATGACACGCTTGTTTGTTGTCCAACATTTAGACGGGCATTGTGCTGTTGAATACGGGCACAGAGCAGAGAACTGGGAATGTATTTGGGCACTCTCTTACATTGCACCATTCCCATAGTTAATTATTTTGCGTATCGCCTTTCGCATGTAGAACGCAGTAGAGCCTAAAATATTGAACCATATCTAGAATAATTATCATCCCGCTGTAAGAGTTCACTTACTTGCACCATTATGGCAAGTTTTACACACAGCTAGAAGAAAACAGCACAGCCCCTGACTCTACCCGGTTCCCTAAGAGGGTTGGCTTAAGTGCATCAAGCGCTGCCTGCATACCTACCTGGCAGCCGTGACGAAAGCGCAGAGTCCCACGTATGCCAATTCTCCGAGAAAACGGAACGGGTTCTTCCGTGTTACCACAAAGTACAGCAGGCACTCTGCAACAAACAGCTCGACAGCCAGACCGGAAAGCACGGTGGCGACGAGGAGCGCCATCTGCTGGAATAGCGTCACGATGCTTCCCACCAAGAGGATGCGTTCGCAGAGCAGGCTCATCACTCCCACAGGCGTCATCCTGGGAGAAAAGGAGCGTGGTGGTCTTTAGTGTGCTGAGAGGTACGCACACTCAGATGATTAGCCAAGCCGAGCATCAGAATCGTGCGTAACGTCGCTGGGATTGGATAAGCTGTTTTGTGATGTCCTTAATACAAATGAAGTCGTTAGTCATGGCCATAGCAACAACCGCAACCTTAGTACCCCTTGTGTGAAGCTTAAAGCATTAAAAAAAAAGATCACGAGCATGCATCTGGCAGGCAGCAGTGTTCAGGTTACATCGCAGGGCGTTGATTAGTCGGTGGGTTGTGTGACGTCACGAGAACATATGGCATAATCAAGACAAAATGAGATGGCAGGACGCTGCTGACAGCTTGGGCAGGTCCTTCGATATGAAAGGGTCAGGTGAAAATGGAACACCGTCGAATATCGGTTGCCGTCGATAGGATTGACTAAGCTGTTTCGTGACATTACTACTCGGTCTCTTACGGGTAATTCAAATCAAGGCCGGTATAGCTTATCCTATGACTGACCATGACCTAACCTTGACTTGAGCTTCGGCTTTCCCTTCACCTTTGATTCAACCACTGACATTGACCTAAACCCTGGACCATATTGATCAGTATTCCTCAGCCCACTGCCATTGGCGTAACCGAGTTGGGCCTTTTCAATTTTTTTTTCAGGAATAAGAAAAGAAGTTGACCTTTCCAGGATAGATTCCCGTTGGCATTTGCATGCAATAATGAACTTTCCTAATTGGATCGCCCCTCTGCAGGCTTACTGTCTTGAGCAGGGAAGCTCAGTCATCGAGATCAAGAATGCCACCAACCAACAGTTCAAAGAAGCGGAATTCAGGATATACCAAGGCCCGATGCGGCAAGATGGAGGCTGATGAAAACTATTCATGAGCAAGCTTGTTCATCTGAGTCCGGCGTAAAGAAATTTGAAAACGATTTAGTCACATTAAAGAACTTCGTCTCAGAAGAAATCAAGACTCCAAGAACGGATCTCAGAATACTCCGAATCTGTTTCATTGATTTTCCTTTACGGCGATTGTGAAGGAAAAAGAGCAAAAAAGTGCGGTCTTGTTTTTATCATGCCTGATAGGTTATGTGTCACTGTATATTTCCATCCGTAAGGTTGCCTCGTGAAATATCAGGACTGTACAACTTCTATAACCGCCGCATTAAGCCATGGTATCATTATTGACACATGACAGAAGTGAGACGGAACTAACTCTTTCAATGTTTTCTATGCGTGCTCAGTATTTAGTTGCGGCAGCATTCCGAGCATGCGGTCGGGGATTCTAGAGCCGCAGAAGCCGTATGAACGCAGAAACTGCACTATTTTTAATCTTACAAATTTTGTACAGTTACTAACGACAAGCGGACGCATATTGAGCAACTCGTTCGGCCTTTGCGCGGTTCGGAAGCATGACTTACTGTTGGAGCCCATTTCTTTTCCCCCTCATTCTCTTTATATGCGTAATTCAGATATTTCATCGCTTTATTTATGGTATTTGTAGTAAAGCGACTTTGCTGGTAGGAATAGTATCAAAACAAAACGACCCGAAAATGTCCTCACTTACTCCTACGCGGTTGAGACAAGCAAAGCGTACAACGTACCACATGACTAGGAAGACAATTTTCATAATGGCGACATCCAGCGCGGAGAAAAACTGCTTCAAGACTTCGACTGGCTTGCCCAGTGTGCCCAGTGCGCCACCGAATACGATGCAGAATACGATTAATCCTGAAAAAGGAAAACAAAATTGCATGTTGGCTTAGCTGTGATTGCAAGAAAAGCGAGAGTACACGCTCTGCTGCATGCTATTAACGACGAAGTTCACTTGTGTTTACGAATGCTCCCTATTCACAACCAGCTAATCATCCCTTATTTAGAGAAGTACATACGCTATCACTGACATGGACGTTTTCGAATGCCGGATAAATGTTTAGATCACAAAAACATTTTGTGACTGATTTACAAAACTTACATAACGTAAGGAAATTTTTCTCTTAGATATATTCCTGATACATGTTTCACTAGTACATCAAGATGCTTTGGAGTGAATGACAGACTCACGAGACATTCATAGACGCAACTCGCTGTAAAAAAATAATTTTTGTGAGCCACTATGTGCACTGATAGCTGACAGGCCACAAGATGGATTTAATTATTGAAGATATGAAAATGTAATAGGGAAATTTCGTAATGTTGATGGGTGAACAGTAGCGATATACTTCAATTTCTGAAAGACTGTTTCTCGCTTAAACATATTTCGTCAAATCGCATAATATATTAACACGTCATTCTGTTTTTTTTTTCTGGAATTTGAGAAAATGAGAGCGTTATAACGGGCTTATAATTCAGCTTAAAGGGCTCCCTTACCTAATGAGTTCATTCCCGTTCTTCGTGACCAGTTTCTCTTGAGGATTTCCTTGGGAGGCTCGCCATTGATGGATATGTTTTTCTTCTCGTACGATGTATAGCCCTGTATAAAGAATGGTAAATGTCGATACTTAGAAAGCATTGTACAAGCTACATTTGTGCGGATCAAGCCTCGCATTAAATAATTACATAAATAATTGATTGAAATAGAAGAGGAGATCTGCTAAACACTGACACTTTTTTTTGCATCAAAAAACAATACGCTTAACAGGGTTCCTTAAAGGGTGGTGCATACATTTCAACCGACGGAGATAAAAAAATGCTTGCCAACTGATTACAATCGCTTTTAATTCTTGGATCCTTTCTAGGAGAGGCCGTCTTAACTTTCTTACGAACAAAATACGCAATATTTCCCTATATATAATTGGATGAAGAGTTTCGGATTGTGAGCGTATGCAAGTTAGACGTTAAGCAATTATCTGTTGGCACACAACGCGCTTTTTTTATGTTCTACGTTTAGGGGAATATCTAAGGTGTATTGAATGTGTGAAGTGAGAGCTATGCAGGTTCTATACAGCTATACAAAGACTTACGCCCAGTTATGTAGCTTTTCTGCAGCTATGCAAGCACCAACACCCTAGGTGCTGTAGATTCGTAATAGGAAGCCTACAAAGCTTCTATACACCTATATTGAGAGCTATATGAAACTTTTTCTAAAGCTATGCAGCTTCTACAGAATCTTCGTAGCTGACTTTTCGGCCTTGTCTTGGATCCTTGGGGAAAGCAAAACAGCTTTCATGGAAGCTTCGTATTTGAAGAAAAATTTCTCTTTTGTTTTAACCGCGAAGTCTCTCAAAGCTGCACATTTCCTTTGTAGTAGTATTGCAGTGCTCGGGCGAGTGGTAGTAATTAGTACAGTTCAGTTCAGTCGTTCAGTCGTGTCCGACTCTTCGTGACCCAATGGACCATGTCACGCCACGCTTTCCGGTCTCTCACTATCTTCCTAACATCACATACCTTCATCTGCAGTGCCTCGAGGATGCCATCTAACCATCGCATTCGTTGCCTACCCCGGCCTTCTCCGGCGACCCTCAACCTTTCCCAACATCAAATCTTTCTCCAGCGACTCCTCTCTTCTCATCAGATGACCAAAGTAGCTAAGCTTTAACTTTAGAATTTGACCCTCCAATGAGCAGTCAGGGTTTATGGTCGACAATATCGACTGATTTGATCTTCTGGCAGTCCAAGGAACTCTCCAGAGTCTTCGCCAGCACCACAATTCAAACGCATCAATTCTTCGGCGGTCAGCCTTTTTCACAGTCCAACTCTCGCATCCATACATCACAACTGGAAAAACCATAGCACGAGTTATACGGATCTTGGCTGGCAGACTAATGTCTCTGCTCTTTACTAGGCGGTCAAGGCTAACTATTGCTCTCTTTCCCAGAAGCAGGCGTCTCCTAATTTCATGGCTGCAGTCTCCTTCCGAGGTAATCTTGGAGCCCAAGAGGAGAAAATCTGTCACAGCTTCCACTTCTTGTCCCTTGATGCTCCAGGACATTGATAGGACAAGACGCCATGATCTTTGTCTTTTTAATGTTCAGTTTAAGCCCAAACTTCTCACTCTCTTCTTGTACGCGCATCAGAAGTCTCTTGAGTTCCATTTCACTTTCTGCCATTAAAGTGGTATCATCCGCACATCTAAGGCTGTTGATACGTTTTCCAGCAATCTTCGCTCCAGCTGAAGACTCGTCAAAACCGGCCTTCCTTATGATACACTCTGCATATAGGTTAAATAGGCAGGGCGACAGTATGCAGCCTTGCCTCACTCCTTTCTCAATCGGAAACCAATCAGTAAGACCATGCCCAGTTCTGGCTGTGGCCTCTTGCCCTTCATACAGGTTCCTGAGGAGAAAGATGAGGTGAATTGGAACTCCCATCTCTTGGAGAGCTTGCCACAATCTGCTGTGATCTACGCAGTGAAACACTTTCGCATAATCAATAAAGCAGAAGTGGATGGGTTTCTGGAACTCTCTTGCTTTTTCCATGATCCAGCGAAGGTTGGCAATTTGGTCTCTAGTTCCTCTGCCCTTGCGAAACCCAGCTTGCACGTCCGGAAGCCCCCGATCAACATACTGCTGCACCTACCTTGGAGGATTTTCAACATCACCTTGCTAGCATGCGAAATAAGCGCGATCGTGCGGTAGTTGTAACAACCTTTGGCACTGCCTTTCTTTGGAATGGGGATGTAAACTGACCTCCTCCAATCCTGTGGCCACTGCAGGGTTGTCCAAATCTTCTGACATAATGTATGCAGAATGTTAACAGCGTCATGGTTGAGGTTTTGAAGCAACTCAGCTGGAATGCCATCAATTCCGCTAGCTTTGTTCTTAGCAAGGCTGGCTAAGGCCCATTCAACTTCATTCTTCAGGATGCCCGGCTCGAGATCAGTGATCACAACCGTCTTATGTTGGGTTTGCACATTCGGGTCCTTCTTGTACAGTTCTTCTGTGTATTCCTGCCACCTTTTCTTTATCTCTGAGGCTTCAGTGAGGTCCTTGCCTCGTTTGTCCTTTATCACGCCCAGCTTAGCACAGAAGCTTCCTTTGATATCTTTGATTGTCTTATACAGAGCTCTTGTGTTCCTTAATTGGCTGTTGTCCTCAACTGCTTAGCACTGTATGTTCAGAAAGGCATTCTTATCTCTCCTAGCTATTTTCTGAAAATCCGCACTGAGAACCTTGTATCTTTCTCTTTCCCCCATAACTTTTGCCATCCTCCTTTCCTCAGCTATTTGCAAAGCCTCTTCAGATAACCAGTTTGCTTTCTTGCATTTCTTTTGCTTTGGAACTACCTTAGTAGCAACTTCTTGTATTATATCACGAACATCAGTCCACATCTCTTCGGGCTCTCTGTCTTCTAGATCTAATTCTTGAAATCGATTCCTCACTTCCTCAGCATATTCTAATGGAATTTGATCCAGATCATACCTGAAAGGCCTTCTAGTTTTATGTGTTTTCCTCAATCAACGAGCGCAGGTTGATGTTATCAGAGAGGAAACAAGAGCGGTGACAAAGTGGTTTGAGCGTCCGATTCACACGTGAGTGTGACGGGTGGAGGTGTTGATATTCCAGTGTCGCCAGTTGTCCACCAGTGACAGAGGATGTGCATTCCCCATGCTTACTGTTCAGCTCCATCCGAGGGAAATGTTTATAATACAAGTCGCTCACATGACTATGTGTAGTCCAAAGCGCCTTTTGCCATCGTTCTACGGCAAAATGAAACTTCTTTTACCAGTACAAAAAGAATACTACAGGGTCGCGGCCCCCAAAGTACAAAAGTAAAATTTTTTCGAACCCGGTTGAGGTGGTTGCATTTTGATGGAAAAAGAACGTAAGGTGCACGTGTAACGCGTGATGTCAGTGCTAATTAAGTAACCCCGGATGGTCGAAACTGTCCGGAACCGCCCACGCCCCATAAGGCATAAACCACAGACAATGTTTTGTAGGTCTGGTGCAACGATATATTTTTTATTGTTATTGTAATATTCCGTTGCAGTGTGGAAATATTTTTCTGCTCACCTGTTGTTACTACGGAGAACTGCACACTACTAAGGAAGTGTCTACTTTACTACAAAAATTTCTGAGGCCACTACAAAGGCATGTGTCAAATATCGCTACAAATATTATGTTGTAAGAACAGAAAGATTATACTGCACGTTTTGATAGTTTCGCGGCATGAAATGTTATCATAGTCACAAGACCAACAAGGGATAAGCATTTCAGATCTTTTGTTGCCCCTGTTTCGGTAAAAAATTACAGGATTGCATTTAGCTTCGCTTAAGAGCTTACAGGAGAAATCCTTCCCTTCTTCTGTTCCATCTCTTCTGTTCCATCTCTTCTCTTCATACTTGTTCCTCGCGTGTTTGTGTACTTGTTTTAATTTAATTCTTTTTTTTTCTTTTCTTTGATTTCGTCTTTGGCGACATCGGCATCTCAAGTTTCCTCTCCTCGACATGCGAGACTCAACTGATTTACAACGTGGCCCTACGGGGCTTTTTATAAGAACTAGGCTTAACTAACCGAACGGGAAAATTATGTCGACGCCAGAACCTATTGCGACGTCTCGCAGACGCATCTCGCGGAATATCGCGAAGGCATCTCGCGAACGCGAGATTTTCACCACTAGCCTAAAAAGGCTTTCGCCTTAGAATACACAGCACGATGAATTTATCATCTTGAATAAGAGGTGACTGCTCAGAGAAAAACGAAAAGCAAGATGACACAAGGTTTTCACCACGCTAAGGTTGGAGTGGTAAGCGCTAAGCGCATGTGGTGGTAATTCGCGGTGACACGCAGCGCTATGGCATCGTGTGATCAGCTGAGACTCGACAAAGATCGCGCATCGCGCGCTCAGATGCTGGGTTTGTAGAATATTTTGTTCAATTCGCCGAAGCAGCTCGCAATACTAGCCAATCGCAGAAAACTTTGCAGGATCGCGACTTTCGTTATGACGTTTTTCCGCAAGTAACGCTTTTCCTGCCTGAAGTCTACTGGCCCTCGAAACGTGCCGTCTTTAGTGTTGCGTAGCACATTTTGAGAACATGTTCGGCTAATTCTCGGGTAATCATAATTTCAGAACATATTTTTTGATGGTAATAATATGATTTTAATGGCGCAGGGTCCCCTTGGTCGAAACGTGCCGCCGCTAATGCGTCTGGGGTGAAATATGCGAAATCAAAGAACATTTTCCCATGCCTTTCAATGCATAGACGAGCACCAGGCCACAGGAAACCACTATAGTTTAGTAATGACTTTATGGCAATAACTAAACTGGTGGGCTATTGGGGGCTTTGAGGAATAAAAGCTGATTTTTCACGACAAGGGTATGTGAGGCAGGTTAAATATCTGAGAAAAGAAAATAAGTATTATCGAACCAAACCACACCTTCTTCGTTCTTACTGTTGCTGACAATTTGGTCGGCACTTCAGCGACCTCGCACGAAACTAGTTTGTGAACTTGTTACTGAAATGATAAATTCCAATTTAACACTTTCTATCCCTCTCTTGCATCTCTGGAAATACTTCAAATATGTAATGTTTTTCTCGTCTCTCTTACTGTGAAGGCGTACCTTTCATTCAGTTGTGTTCTGACGGAACCAAATTACGCTACTTCAAACAAGAAGGCAATTGTAACCGAAAACGCGAGTGACCGCATCAAAATGTATGGTACTCTCCCTGAGAAAAAATGCCTCACAAATGAAAAGCAGGTCAACATAATTTTTCCTTCTCATTCGCATCTCTTTAGTAAGAAGACTTAACATGAAATGACCTTCATTACCGCTGCTTCAATGAGGCTCGATGTTATTTCATTTTTTTTTTGAATAACCAGAAAATATGTCAATATTGGTAAAATAATGCAGTTCGAAGAACGCTGTGTGAGTAACTAACATTGGCTACCTTTTTTCTTTTGTTACAGTGTCCTGTGACTTTGATAGAGTAACTAGCCAGGGCACATTTATTCACCTGTTCAACGCAGGCTTCCACCAGGTTTTCTGGAAATGCATTCCTACAAAGAAAAAAAAAAGGAAAAATAATTCGCAGTAAGTGGAGGGAGGTGACAATAAACCCCAAAAGAGGAACATAAAAACGAAGTTACGCTGCTGCTCATTTGAAAAGGTAGCCCTTCGGAAGACATAAGGACCACATTTGACAAAACGGCGAACCGGCGCGAGGCATGTTTACTATGAGCAGGCTATTGTAGTTGCACGAAGTAGCTTTCAGGGGCCATTGCTGAATCAACCTTATACTGACGCTTATCGGCCGCTTTTTGTGAGAAAACATTTTGCCACGGGCAATTATTTCTACTGTGTTGAAAACACGGTGCAACTAGGAGATAATGGACATACGCACGGCTTTATAGTGATGTAGAAAGTACCTAAAGGGAAGACGAGTGCTCGGAATGCAGTAACGCAGCTGGTTTTTAGTAGGCCAATTGGAGCAGGAAAGAAACAGTGCTGCGATGGACCCTTTACGTCACTGCATCAAGGAGATTAATAGCACCTTTAGTCATTTGGGGCAGGTTGTTCTCATGCGGTGAATGTTCTAAGAAGAATGCAAGGGCCACAGTGCATGATGTCGCTCTGTATATTAGATATTTTGTACTTAATCACGGATTCCTTAGTTTTTATGGGGCCGTGGTTGGAAGGAGTCCGCTTGGGTTGATGTTGAGTTGCTGGCTATAATGGTGCTTTTCCAGTTGCCTAAGCGCCTCTTTTGCAAGGTTCCCTATAGTATTATTTTTATTCTGCATTGGGTTTAAGTGGCATGAATTTTTTATGATTTTTTTAGTGCCCCACTATTCTTCGGTATCACGTTTGAGCGCCTGTTGCTGCAGCGGTCTCACATTACAAATGCTCCAAAAGGTGATGAATTTATAAATTGATCACCCAGATTTCGCCGTCATGCCTACTGTTTTAGATTCACAATAATAATTAAAATCTGCCGATAGCTTGTAGATGTCATACATAAAAAAAATAGCTTAATGCTTCAGTGTGTTCAGCTTTTTAATATTATAGAAGCAGCACTGTCTTATAGCTGGCCGACCATGGCGCCATATTTAAAGCTTCAGAAGTCCGAGTTCTATAATATACGCTTGCAGAATGACTTGAAATGCTTCTATAGTATCTGGTTGGCACAAACAATTAGTGGACAGCTTTAAAAAAAAGCGCATGCTTGGAAGTGCATCATAATTCGATTTAATTGAAACTGTTTACATAAAATTATCTTGGCCCCTCCGTAGTGGTGCAATGGTTAGGGCCCTCGACTGCTGTGCTCAAGGATGCGGGATCGAATTCCGGTCACGGCGGTCGCTTTTCGATGAAGGCGAAACGCAAGGAGCCCGTGTGCTCTGCGATGTCAGTGCACGTTGAAGAACACCATGTGGTCGAAACTTCCGAGCCCTCCTCTATGGCGTCTCTCATGACCTGAATCACTTTGGGTCGTTAAACCCTGTAAACTAAACCAACGGAAATTTTCTCGGCTAAACGTGATCAAGGTCATTTCGTACGCGTGACAGTAGCGTTAAGGAGCAAGATTTTCTTAAAAACTAAACACGAGAAGCATAGTCGCCTTGTTGGAAGACTAATTTCAGAGAGCGAGCAAAATACCTCTATTCGTTATTTATTTCACAGAAAATTTAAGCGACACTGCGCGAGAAGTTTCACTACCGGCGCACACAGGAAATGCTAAACTAAAAAAAAAAAGAAAAGGTCACCTCACTTGTCACCGCATCAGAACGCTCTGTGTAGAATGCGTACTAAGAACTGTAGATATGCTTTAGGAGTCACCTGACGAGGTCCAAAAAAGTGTCCATAAGCTGCGGGTTGGCCTTGACTTCGTCCTGAATCTCGATGCCTGACTTAAGCTCGGGGCTCCCCGGGTGGATGGTGGTCACGAAGCAGAGGCCAATCAGCGCCGACACAAAGCTGGTGCTGATGAAGATGGAAAAGGTCAGCAAGGCCATCTTGCCCTTCGCCTTGCCGCTCAGGTTAGCGCTGCCTGGGCCATGAAAGAAGAGGGGCATATATACTCTGCATATAAAGCAGTGTGTCTAGAGGTCTTAACTGCAGCTGCTGAAAGCAACAATAGCTCCTGTCAACCCGTTCGGCCCCATTCTCTAGAAAATCTTGCAGTGGCGCTGTCGGCGTTGTGTCGAACAGTTGCCTGCATGACTCTGACAGGCGGTAGTTGGCAGGTTACATGACCGTACACTAAATTAACTGGTCGTCCGGTTGTCTGACGTCACAAGACTGCATGGAATGACCAAGGTGGCATGCTGTACCAATTCGGGCTCCGCCGTTGAAATGGGAAGGTGAGATCGGAGTGAAGCTTTCCAGGGATCTTGAATTCAGAGTTAGATACGCTGTTCATAGATGACGCAGGAACGTTCACACAGTTTGGTTAAAACGGGGACTTATACCTATATCGGGTGGTATCTTAGACAATATAGTACCTTACGGTTGCATGCTAATAAGTATGCGTGGGATAATAGAGGCACAAGTAAAATATTATTGATTAAGCAAGTAGCAGAGTGAATTGAGGAGAACCAGAGTCCGCGAGGGGAGCCTCCAAGCGGTTGCCATCGACGCTGTCGCGTCACAGCTCCAAAAGCGTCGCCCTCGCCTCTCTATTCTTGTTTCTTTTTTTTGCTTTCAAAGCAGGGACTAATTTGAAGTAAACTAATGGAAAGCGGCTGATACAATTTACTTTTATTTTCAGGCCATGTGCGTCGCATTAGCTGTCGTTCACGTTTTATGATTGGAAGGCCCATCTATGGTCAAAATGCCACAAAATATGGCATAACTACACAGCGCCTAGGTGTGGTCGTAATGTCTCTTTGTGCCTCTGCTATCCTCCAGGCCCCAGTTTCTCTTGTGTCCGTCGTCATTGTTTCGGTGGAACCCATAAAACGTGAACAAATAGATGTTATGTATCCATTCCATTTACAATCAGTGAATAGAAAAATAGTTTTCTCTAATTTTACACATTAATGAGGAAATGTATTTTTTCTTTCACGATGAGGTTCTCACTAAGCTTCGGCTTCAGCGAGTTTAATTCGCATTACCTGTGCAGAGATTCCGTGTAGGTTGTAAGCTAAAATGCGAACAGAATCCGCATTCCGTTCGCGTCGTTATCGACAGTGTCGCTGTCTCCCTGACCTCGAGTAATCTGTTTGGTGGAAATGCCGGAAACGGATGTCAGTTTTCCGGCGATTCCACTAAACAAATGACTCGAGGTCAGGGAGATAGTGACACTGTCGATAACGATGCAAACTCGGAATACGGACTCAGGTTTGGCGCATTTGTTGCACATGTTGCGCTATGTTTCGTTAGCTCACTGCAATTTTTGCCAGCGCATTTGCACCACTTTGTTGTATATTTTGACCTCTTCGCTTCCACGTTACCTGTGATGATACTGGCGATCATCATGGGCAGGACGAGCATACGCAGGCAGCGCATGAACACCTCTCCCGGCATGCCGAGCAGTTGGATGGTGGCCTCGCTCGGGCTCGCCTGGCGAAGGCCCAGGCCCAGTACCACTCCGACGACTACGCCGCCAAGCGTAAGGAGCAGGAAGAACTGTTTTCTGGCGAAGTTCCGTAGCCTGGTCATCAAGGGCACTTTCTTCATGTCCGAGCAGCATTCTTCCAGCTGCCTGACTGCTTCTTTCTGCGGGTGCAAAGGAATGAAGCGTCGGACATCATCGAGTGAAATGCAAGCGTCGTAACACGGCCTGATCAGATTTGTGAACATAATCGACGTCATCTCACACCAGCGGCACCAAAATGTGCAGAGCTCCACCTAGACGTATATGACACGAGTG
Source organism: Amblyomma maculatum (assembly GCF_055883805.1). Taxonomy (NCBI): domain Eukaryota; kingdom Metazoa; phylum Arthropoda; class Arachnida; order Ixodida; family Ixodidae; genus Amblyomma; species Amblyomma maculatum. The sequence goes on from NC_139345.1 coordinate 101,344,642, forward strand.
GAAATCTTGCAGAGGGGGACAAAATTACTTCCAGGAGGAAATTCGGCAGATTCCTGTTTTCTCCGGATGAAGTGATTATTTAGAGGAAAAAATGAATCTAAAAGCTTTGGGCGATTAGCCCTTTCCCAGAACGAAGAAATTAGAGTGGTAGTGTGGGTGTACTTTCCTTCCATTTTCCGCAAAGAGCACGAACCCAAAACCGCATGTATCGCAGCTTCCCAGAGCCGCATGATATGTTTCTGCGGCTTCGAGAACGCTCATGTCTACCTCAAAGGATGTTATCACCCACATTTCGAAGATCTTAACAACATCATTAGGAAAAACTCCATGCAAACTGTACTTTGTAAATGTTTCTTCTACGAAGGCCTTTTTCTTCTCTAAGAATCAAATATAGGAGGCATCCCTGAGGTGGCTGCGGGCAGGAGTGGTTCTTATCTTGGCGGTACGGCGCCAGTGGGATAGTATAGTAGCCATACTTTGATAGAACCTGACCAATACAATTATAGTGTGCAAGACCTGAGCCTAACACCATAACGCAGCACCTGCTGTGGGCATGCATAGGAACACCAGCAGTGCGCCATAGAGTTCTGCAGCAGGATGGGCCGTCTCCGAGCAGAGACGACAATTTTAGTTTGGATTGTCTTGGTTTACGGGGTTTAACGTCCCAAAGCGACTCATGCATGCTATGGAGACACCTTTGTGGAGGGCTCCGGAAATTTTGACAAGATTAAGGTCTTTAAAATGTGCTTACATCCTACGGCACACGCTCATCATGCATTTCGCCTCCATCTAAAAGCTGCTGAGATTCGATCCAGCATCCTTGGGCAGAGTTGTCGAGCGCCCTAGCCACTAGTGTACTACGGCGGGCGAGTACAAAGAGTTGAGAAAAGGAAAAGCAGCTGTATAATTATTTCACCTTATACAGCTGCATTATCACACCTAAACACTCTTAAATGGCTCTGTTGAATTTTTTATAGCACGAAAGTAATACTAAGGTATGCTTGCCTCATTATCACTTTCGATCCCGCATTCTTGGGTACGGCAGTAGAGCGCCTTGACCACTGCGCCCCCGAGACGCGATTTTCATTTGTGGCTGACGGGCAATTCTTAGAGTCGCATTTAATTTTATTATTGGCACAAAACTCGAAAAGACGGTTACTTGAAACCGAGTATAACGGCATCTCAACATCTCCTTACTGCTTTTACCACTCTGTGCGTTATGGCGTTCTGTCCAAAAATAAAGGTCTCAATATAAACTCTTTCCGCGCACCTTTCGGCACGGTTAATTGGTTGTTAAAAATGCTGCATTTTTTATTATACACTGCGCCTTTCGGAAGGTACATGCTCACTGTCTGAAGTTTCTTCAAGGTCTGTACTGGATAACAAGGCGAGCAGCCATGCTAGGGTGCCATGCTGAACGGGACTGCACCCTCTAGGAACAAATGTCACGTAACAACAACCCGATTTGTTTGGCGGATATCAAGCGTACACGTGGTTAGTCGGGACGGGCACTTCACACGTGCACGACAACACTTGAAATTGTTATCTTCCGACGCGGGTGTTCGTCGCGCCTCTTATCAAATGCTGCCCACTGAATTTCCTCGTTACCTAGGAAACATGCTAAGTTGCACGAATTTGTTTATGCAGACATCTTAAACAACCTGTTTTTGTAGACTCCCTTTAGAGTGAGCCAAATGCTCTATAATGACTATCCTACATGCATTTATAAGAACAAAGGGCTATTATTTTCTCCACCTGTCAGTCTGTCTTGCTCTTTCTCCGTCTCACAAGCACGTACACGTACGGCTTGTCGCATGTAGTACGTAGACTCTTTACGAGCCGAGTTGTGAGCTTGAGACACTTTGTATAGAACTGTGCTGCAAGCGTTGCCGGTAAATTTCTTCTGCCATCCTTTATCAGGGGTTCCGGTAAAAACGTCCCCGGAAAAAATGGTCCCGGGAGAAACGTCCCCGGAAGAAATGTCCCTATTTGCAAAGCAGAAAAAATTGTGTCCAAACGGGGACTGTAGTCTTTGCCCTATATGACGCAGAGTCCGTTTCCCCGGGCCGAACTGCAAAGACGTATGCTACAGCACCTACACCCGTCGGCTCGGAAGTGGCCAGGCATTGAATTTATGCGGGCCGTTCATACAAGAAAACAATTGGTGCGGTAACACACTGACAACACCTCGCCGGGAAACTTCGAGCTGGCCACCGGCTTTACTGAACTATAATCTTAGAGCGATACTTTTGGGTGGCCATGGCGCACGACCTGTTAAACCTCGACACGCATTCTTTTGTACGACGCCTCGACCACTGTCGGAAGTGCAGCAAGAATTGTACATCATCATCAGAGTAAGGGTTGAACTTCGTCACCGGAAAGTCGGGGAGGTAGTTCTACTGACACATTTTATTTCGGGTGGCTCCCCAAGAGTATCACGCACCGATCTGCTTTTACTTTTCTCAGTAGGCAATATTACCAAGCTAATTAGATATGTCTGTGATTTCCTAAAGAGCTGCAGATCTCGAGCTCGAAACCACGCTACGCATAAAGGGCCAGATGGCTCTTTCGGCACGCTTTTTCGCAGTGCTTGTAAACATGTCAGGTGCCCAGAGGGTTCAGGTTACATATGATGATTAAATTTATCTCAAAGAGAAGAAAGAATTGAATAAAATGTGCCTTTTTGTGATGTGAGTTCGAGAAGAATTCATCCTAGGGCCAATTTTTGCATTGGGGATCGGCTTTAAGTTAAAGTTAAATTGGTTCACAGGAAGGGAAAGGCGCAGTAACTGTCACACTTGCTCTGTGGACACCCGAACCGTGCCGTAAGGGAAGGGAGGAAGGTGGGAATGAAAGTGGAAAGAGAGAAAGAGGAGCCGTAGTGGAGGGCTACGGAGTAATTTCGACCACCTGGGGATCTTTAACGTGCGCTGACATCGCACAGCACACGACGCCTCTCCGTTTCGCCTCCATCGAAACGCAGCCGCCGCGGTCGGGTTCGAACCCGGGAACTCCGGCACAGTAGTCGGGCGTCTTACCACTGCACCACCCCGGCGGGGCGGATCGGCTTTGCCAGTGGCCGCTTCTTCAAAGGCCTTTTCTTCCGGGGAATTACCGACACCCCTTTAGCAGACCTGCCTTCACTTTATTATCTTTTTCCATTTTACCTACTACAAAGTAATTTGCGATTATTTTTTGCTTCTTTACTTAGAATGAAATAGTCATTTACTCTGTAGCATTTCCAAGAGCGCGGGAAAGAATTAGGTTAATTTGATGGAAACATGAGCAGTCACCCAAATATTGTGTTACTACTGCGTGGAGGATGCATCCGAAAGTATTGCCTACAGAGAAATGCGTAAAGGTCATATTTTTGAATACTGCAACGTATATTTTATAACTTTATAACCTTATATATTTTAGAACTTTACCGTAACAAACACTATATCTGCCAATCCTCCGTCGGCAGGCAGGTAGCTTTGGGTTATTTCTTTTCAAGAAGGCACGCTATTGGTTTTCTATTATAGTTTTAATTACTCGTTATGAGTAGAGAAAAATTATTAAAGCAAGTCATTGTTACGCATGGGAAGTAAATTAACCCTATAAATACTTTCTTAATAACAGTATTTCACAGTTTCCTACAGCTGCCTCACAATTAAAAAGTGTGCCAGGAATCTGGACCTTTCTCTACTGTCCACGTGAGGCAGTCGAGAGGTCTGTGCATTTCAAGCGAAGCGTATACAGCTCATTCGGACGAACAGCCGACGCGTTCGCCGTAGCCCGAATTGAGAAAACAATGGCATATATTACAGGCTAGTTTGCGATAGGGGTTCGAACCAACGACATACGTGCCTCGGACAAATGTAGGTGTCCACTGAGAACTGAAATACTGCGCTTCCTTACTGCAAAGAACCAACTAAGGCAAAACATAAAAATGTAATCGAGGAATAAAAAGGCGATGTTGAAGGCGTTTCTTAACACTCTTAAGCCGAAGCCTGACCGTCCCTGTAATTTTTACTTCGATTCTTCCTTCAATTATAACAGAAACAACATGCAATCTAATCAAGAAAAACATCGAAGCGCACCGCTAAAAAATATCGCCTTGTTTTGTCTTCTCATCCATAAAACAGAGTAATGAATTCGCCTTAACAATGCCGTTTTATACCAGTTCCATTTGGGCTTCGGCAGCCAGACTTATAATAACAGTAGCCATAATCGTTCTCTTACCGTCATTAAACCATATCTCAGACGGTCAGTGCACTCGCGTCTTCGCCACCTGCCATAATTAACAAGAGCGCAGCGAGATTTTACCGAATTAAGGAGAATAACGAAGGTTTGCTCCCAAAGCAACAAACAGCCCACATCCCACAAAAGGTAGACTGGGCAAGAAAAAGTTTGTGCTTTTACCATTAATGGTTGTACCATTAAGTGATGTGTATTGCAGTATGAAACATTTCTTCTTAAATCATGGGCCAACTAGCCTCTATTCAAGAGATGTCAGAACAATTTATTTGTATGACGGGATCAGACAGGGGCATTCGAATTATCTAGTTTTACGAATTACCGGTTTAAATTAACCAGACTTTTCAGCAGTACTTGGGTGTAATAAAAGCGCTGATAGTTCCCAAAGTTCCCAATAAGAATGTCTGTCTTCTCATCGCATCAGTACGACATATACTGGCTGGTCTCATGCTTTCGCTATCTCTGAAGAGTCACGAACTGCGGTACGTAGTATATATATATATATATATATATATATATATATATATATATATATATATATATATATATATATATATATATATATACATGGTTTAAGGTCCCAAAACAACTCAGGCTATGAGAGATGCCGTAGTGTAGGACTCCGGAAATTTTGACCACCTGGTGGAGTTCTTTACCGTGCACTGACATCGCACAGCACACGGGCGCCTTGCTTTTCGCATTAAGCAAATTAACGAGGAGAAGTTAAGTGGAGAAAAAGAAATTCCAATGCACCACTTACGCAGTCAGGGGGCTTGGATGGGCCACCTGCTGAATCAGCATCTGAAGGTATTACAGGCCCCATGTATCAGGTGATCGAAAGGACGTCTTTACAAACTCAGAAGCCCCGCTTTCGGCCGTAGAACTGGGGCGCACGATGCCACAAAAGTGCGGACCAAATATGAAGTTCGTGTCACACACTGTGTAGCCGAGCCGATGACTCACACGAAACACAGCTCGAAATCGGCACCTCACTTTTGGTTTTCGCTTTTCTGCTGTTAGCGCACTCAAGAGGTACTCGAAGACGTCCGGCTGCACAATCCTTCCCCCAACGTCTCCTCTGTGCTCCGTCTTTTTTCAGCTTCTCACCGGCAATTCCACGCTTGGAGGTCGCCAAAAACACGAAGACGTAAACATAACACGCTTACGCGCTGTCGAGTGATTGTCCGGCCCGCTTCTTACAGAGATACCAGCGTTGCATGTGGCTTTGGACAGCTACAGCCAGCTCTCCAGATAAGGGGGTGGCGGTTTAAAGGTCTTTCCCGCGTGTGTAGTCTAAACGCCTTGAGGCAGTTTGTATGGCGGCATAAGGACGACGCACTTATTCGACGACGGTTGGCCGTGCTGCATATGCAGTGTCAGAGCGTGCGATTGGAACGCGCTTGCGACCAACGAAAACCGGCGCCTTTTCGTTGCTCTCTTAAGGAGCCTGGCGAGGTACGGTCCTGTGATTTAGGTTGGCCGAGTCGCGCACTTCCCTGAAAGGCCTTCGCGAGTGATGAATTGGAAAGTAAAAAAAAGAAGAAAACTAGCGATGAACGCCTCTTCAAACATCTCGTCAAAAGACAGGTAGATTTCGCAAGCAGGATTGCAGTCCTGGGGGACGAACCGAGATTCCCGCGCAACTTTCGGTCGAAGCAACAACTCACGTGTTCGACGACCGCTCGTACGAGTGACGGTTTCGAAGAAAAGAAAAATGCAAATGTTCCACAAAACGCCCGAGACGTCGTGGGTAGACCGTGAGGTTTCGTGAGACAATTAGCGCAGGTCGGCTAGAAGAACTGTGGCGCCACCCTGTGTGATGGATCGACGAGCGCCCATTGTCAGGAAAGAAACGGTCTTCTCGCGGACTGCTTGGCCCGAGCGCGAATATCCTGTCTGCGCCTCTCCGTAGTTGCGTTATAGTGGCTGCGTGTTCTTTTTTTCTTTTTGTTTGTTTTTTCAGCAACGTGCTTCTTCATTCACTCAAACTGTCCCAGCGGTGATAGATGATCGGACTCGCGCAGGAAGTGCAGGCACTCACGTATAGTAAGGACAAGATTAAAGGAAACTGTGGCAAAACCGTGGAATCTTTGTATTCTTGAGTCACAAGCACGTTGCCTTTGTAGGAGAGGTAATGACAGGGAAGGCCACCTTCTTATGACTGACAGCTGGGGGCTCGGGCATAAAGCGCACAAAATCCCACTATCTTCTTCTGACCTCGTAGCGTTAATTTTCCGTTCAGAGATATCTCGGCCTGATAAAAAAAAAGAAACGATTTTACTTTGTGGCTGTTCACGCAAAAAAAAAAAAAAAAAAGGGATTAGCACAACTGCTCGATCCTGTTCAATATTATTGTATGTTAAAGTCATGATCAGCTCCTTTAGATATACAGGAAAGTTGTTTACAGAAGTGCCTCTGTTATTTACGGTCTTGTTGTTTTATATCTGAAATAACAATATCAAGCGCAAGTTTCTACGGCATGAGAAGAGCGCTTCCCACCACTTCCCACCACTTCAGCTCACTTTTGATATCAGCGCAGCTCTCCCCTCACTTGTGGTCGATGGGGAGAGGATTTTGTCCTGCAGGGGACGAAGCCGGGCTGATTTTGAGATGATGGGGATGATGATGATGATGATGATGATGATGATGACGTGTGACGGTCGACGCGATAATATTCTCTTCGCTGTTCTGAATTGTTCCTCTTGCACTTTGAGAAGTGCCCTTGACTGACACATTTTGCCGGATTCCGGGAACAATTAAGAAAGGACCTCTGCGCGACCTTTTCTTTCGTTTCTTTTTACCGCTGGTTTCGAAGAGTTGTTAATTAGTCGGGAGCAGCTCACTTGATGCCTCTTCCCGATGCCTCAGATGGGCTGGCAGAGAGAGCAGTGACCTGGGACGCTGACGTTACAAGACGGACGCCAAAGTTTGTCTGTGCGCTGCTTCTAAATGCTTTTTACAAGAGTAAGAACTTCGTTCGGCTTTGCTCACACTAGCGAGGTCTCGAGCACTAAAACACTGTACTGCCGCCTTAAAGGAAGTTTTAAATATCACATTTGACTGATCACATGAGTATTGACCAGTTAGCGACATTTATTTGAGCAGCAGCCAGTAAAAGTCCTATAGCGCGGCTCCCTACCAGTATTCTTTATACAAAAGTACAAAAACTAAATATATGAGCGTCAACATTGTGGCTGTTAGCTTTAAATTGATTTGAATATTGTACATAAACGATATACCCAGTAATGTCTCGTTACATGTTCTCTTTTAAGCGGATGACTGTATCATTTAACGTCAGAATAATGCAACGTAACGACGCGCTTCTTTTGCAGGAGATCTGACCGCATTATCGCCATGTTGTGCCGCGTGGCTAGTGCAAATTGACGTTAACAAAATCAAAGTAATGACATTCGCTACCCGTTGCTCTAACTTGCCATTTTCTTATATATAAACGGTGATCCATTTGAGCGGGTTAGTAAGATCAAATACCTCGGTGTCATCTTCTCAACTAACATAACTTGGAATCATTATGTTCAGTAAATCACAAGCAAAGCAAGTAAAATACTAATAATTATTCGAAAATTACATGGCTACACCTGACACGAATTTTCTGGTATACAACACTCAAGTGAGATCTCAGCTCGAATATGCATCTGATGTTTGAAATACGCATCAAGTTTACTTAACGCAGTTTCTGGAATCGTTGCAGAATTGCGCGATTTGTTTTATAGCAAACAACTACACACACGACAGTACTGTACAACTCGGCACCACCTTGAGTATATCGTAGCGCACAGCGACACTCTAAAGCGGGGGCGCTAAGATCGGCGTTCCCAGCCGGCGAAAGAGTAAATATATATTCAAGAAGGGTTTTCTGGCGGGCTAGTTGGTGCTTGTCGTTCATGACCAACTAGCCCGCCAGAAAACCCTTCTTGAATATATTTCTCCTACCCTGGGCTCTATTCTGTGTTCTGCGCTCTGTGTGTGTACGTGTTTTCTGTCTCTGTCCGTGTTTTTTTTCGCGCAGTTTAATCATGAACGACAAGCACCAACTAGCCCGCCAGAAAACCCTTCTTGAATATATTTCTCCTACCCTGGGCTCTATTCTGTGTTCTGCGCTCTGTGTGTTTACGTGTTTTCTGTCTCTGTCCGTGTTTTTTTTCGCGCAGTTTAATCATGAACGACAAGCACCAACTAGCCCGCCAGAAAACCCTTCTTGAATATATTTCTCCTACCCTGGGCTCTATTCTGTGTTCTGCGCTCTGTGTGTTTACGTGTTTTCTGTCTCTGTCCGTGTTTTTTTCGCGCAGTTTAATCATGAACGACAAGCACCAACTAGCCCGCCAGAAAACCCTTCTTGAAAGAGGAAAATCAAGTTGAACTGCGCATGCTCGGTGCTCACTGATGCGATCGGGTTCGGAGGCCAAGACTTCTGGGTAGCGTGATCAGGCGGACAAGACATCGGACTGGGAGCAGCAGGGAGAATTGGCAAAGAAGTTTCATATACACTTTTTACATGTCGGATCAGGAAGAGGAACTCGGATGGGAAGAACTGAGCTGAACTACTCCGCCAGAATCTGACGGATCGCTGCCTTGGTTTGCCTCTGCCTGGCCCCATCGTGAGAGAAAATTCATTCTTCCTGCGGCTTAGTTCAGCTTCAATTTCGCGGGCTTTGAATCGAGTGAGCGCTTGGACGGTTCGGTCACCAAAACTACGGCCTTCAACCTGCAGCATCTGCTCGGACCTGTTCGTAAAGGCGGAAAACTTCGGCAGGTTCCGTGATACCGTTGCCTCTGTTTCCAGAATGCCAAATGGGCCTTCTATTCCGACACGTGCGACCGGCAGACATGCACTATTCTCTGCGTCAACCTGTTTATTCCACGCACATTTCCCCGTTAAGTCAGCTGCCTTCACTTATGTGGGGTGGATTGCGTCCATGGTGGCCGCGGAATCTCTTAGAACCCGACAATGCCTCCCATTAACCTGCATCTCTTTTAGACATGGCTCTACATATGTTTTCATTATCTGCATCTTCCAAAAAGAAAAAAAAAAAACCTTCGGCTTCGTGCATGTGTTGGCAAAGTGACCGGGCTTGTTGTATCGGAAACACACCGACTTTTTTTTTTTTTTTTTTTTTTTTTTTTGTTTCAAAAGTTTTAGCCTTCCCTTTGTCGGCTGTCACTTTAGGGGAGTTACTTGACTCTGCCCTGTGGCTTTCGCCTTGTTTTGTTCCAAGGTGCCGCTTGCTAGGTTTCCAGTCTGGGTTCGCGGAAACTTTCCGTTTTCTTTAGGGTTGACCCGAGAACGCGTCCCTCTGCTTCCCGCCTAGCATGAAATTCTTCGGCCAGCTCTGCTGCACGTTGTAAGCTTTTATTTCCCTGCCTGCCCTGCACCCACACACGCGTTTCATCTCCTAGACAGCTATAGAACTGTTCCATGCAGATCACTTCTATTACTTTGTCATGGGTTTCGAAAGCCTGTTCCCCTTTTAGCCATTCTGTCAGGTCTGCCTTCAGATTGTAAGCGAAATTCGGAAACGACTGATTACGTTGTCTCCCGGTTTCCCAGAAACGGCGGCGAAGCGCGTCTGCGGATAGGCGGTACATTTTGAACAGCGCTGCCTTTACTTATAGTCGGCCGCTTCCTCTTTTGTCATACGAGCGAGCACTTGGGCTGCCTGTCATGGGAGGACGGTCAGCAGTTTACGGAGCCAAAACTCAGACGATAACTCAATATTTTCACACGCCCGCTCGAAGTTTACGAAAAAAAGCCCCATGTCTTTTCCTAGTTTGTACGGTAGCAAGAGGACTTTTATTTTAACACTTGACGTTGCTTCACTCACCACGGAGTTTGGCGTGTCTCTCCCAGTGCGTTCTGACTGTGCTAACTGCAGATCGAGCCGTTTTTTTTTTTTTTAATCTCTCTTTCATTCTCTTCTAGCTTCCGTTTTTTTTACGTCTTGTAGCTCCTTTTTCAGCTTTTCCTGTCCTTCTGCCTTTTTTAACTCTTCTTGAATAAGCTCCCAACATTCTGCTATCTCCTCTGCGTCCTCACCATTGTCCTCGATTGCCCTAATCAGTTCCGATTTTCTGCGGATGGACCCACAATCAATACCCAATTCCCCGCAGATTAAAACCAGCTTCGGTTTGCGCAGCTTTCTCCAATTCATGACTTTTTCAGCGATGGCAAGATACGTTTTGAGAGGATACACTACCACCTATAAAACAAACCTTCGATTACCTAGGCCAACAAATATCCAAAAAGTTGTAAAACCTTGAAATGCTCCAAGAGAAGGATCGTGCACTTGCCGTACAAGAGTCAGGACCGGGCGCAGGCCATCACAACGCAGCTATCCAGTTGATGTAGTCGGGTTTGGGGTCCAAGACTTATGGGCAGCGTGATTAGGCGGACAAGCCATCGGACTGGGAGCAGCAGGGAGAGTTAGCAAAGAAAAAGTTTCATATACAATTTTTACATGTCGAGACAGGAAAAGGAACTCATGGTATGCGATAAACAACACCGGGGAACTTGGCACGTGATATAGCGGGTCCTTCACATTGACAAAATTGACTGGCAGCCTACTTGTAGGCCCCGCCGGGGTGGTGCAGTGGTAAGACGCCCGACCACTGTGCCGGAGTTCCCGGGATCGAATCCCGGCCTCGGCGGCTGCGTTTCGATGGAGGCGAAACGAAGTGGCGTCCGTGTGCTGTGCGATGTCAGCGCACGTTAAAGATCCCCAGGTGGTCGAAATTACTCCGTAGCCCTCCACTACGGCTCCTCTTTCTCTCTTTCCACTTTCATTCCCACCTCCCTCCCTTCCCTTACGGCGCGGTTCGGGTGTCCACAGAGCAAGTGTGACAGTTACTGCGCCTTTCCCTTCCTGTGAACCAATTTAACTTTAACTACTTGTAGCCACATGTGAAGTGTGAACACGGACTCTATGTTCGCGGCCTTTGCATTCTCTATTTATATATTAAATAATTTCTAATTATGTTTTGTGTACTTAGCTTAGATTAGCTGCTTTATATATTAAATAATTTCTAATTATGTTTTGTGTACTTAGCTTAGATTAGCTGCATGGCCCGGTATTCCGTCGCAAGAGCGAGTCACATGAATCAAAAGACGGGGACAGGTTTGTTTCTCGTGATTTTCGCGATTGCTTCATTGATAGTGGCCAATCTTGCGGTCTGTATAAGGACAAGGACCTCAATTACAATAAAGAAATAGAAAACTGTACTCTGCGCGCCTTTAAAAATGTCAAGCTTGTGCCTGATGGTCCAAAGAGAGGGATATATGGCCGATGCGCGAGGGGAACTAAGGCAACTGTCTATGCCTGAACCATGGCCTCGGCAAGTTCTGATTATTTGTTTGGCCGAACATGATGTGTCTGGCCGAACCGTGGCCTCGGCCAGACATATCATGTTCTCAACATTTTCTCTTGATGGGCGGCTCATTTTATACTTCACGAGGTTTGATCAGCAACTACTGCGTAAATTATACTTTTTGTATTTTGACTTGTTAATTGAAAGGTTGCTCTAGCGCATGGCAAAAATTGTGTGATTTGACTTGAAAATAGAAAGCTCCGATAACTTTTCAAACTCCTTTCAACGTCTCAACGTGAAAAAGAAGTAATGAAAGCTACAATGCTAAGCGCCCTTCCTAAACATACTTAAAGTAGTAGTTTGGGCTAGTTGGTACTGCATAATTTGCCCTGAGACTTTCGTCTTTTGTTTTGTTGAGCTAAGCCTCTCATCAAACCAATAAAACGCGCCTACTCATTGTGACCCACTGACCTACTCTACATTGACGAAACATGACATGACGCAAGTATGGTCATACCATCTGAAGCGATCATCTTGCACCCATGGTCATATCACCTTTGGCACGAATGGGATTCTAGAAAGCACCAACTTGCCAACCCGTATGGTTGTAGGCTCTCCGGCAGCGCTCTCTCATAGGCCAACCTCATAACGAGGGCATTTATGGTTACTGCTCATTGCGCCGACAAGGAACACCATAAAAAAACCCGGAAGAAACCCTCGTGCAGCATTCATAGAGCTCACTTGTCTTTACAACCGTCGCTATAAAGGCAGCTGTGGCCGCCAACGGTATACCCTTGTTTCGGCACCAGTGCGGCAATAGGAGTTCAGTCGTTCATAAATACTATTTGCTAAATTTTCAGCATTTCTCGAATTTTCATAAAGCGCTAAGTTTTGTCGCCAAACATAGCGAAACACATGCGATGCAGCGAAACGGCCAGATTTAGCATGATGCTTGTTTTTTGTTTTCTTTTCAGAACCCGAATGTTTACGAAAATAGGAATTAGTACGCGAACTCAACTGGCCACGTTCGCAATTTGTCGTGGTTGGTGAAATCTCATCTGTTTTCTGGCGTACATTGCCTTATGTGCGAGCAGGACCACTGCTGCTCATTGATGAAATCCTAGCGGATACTAAATACTCAGTGAACGAAGACAAAGAAGAGGAGAGACCATTGCTTGGTAATGACCGATTTGTTTTTCGGCCTGTGTAATGTGCTCATCAAAGAGGTAGGTACACCACATTACAAGGTTGTGCAAAGCTTGTCATGCGCTTCCTTTGTGTGTGAAGACCATACAGCCAAATATTAAACTCAAGGGAGGCGTAGTATGTATTTTAATCATATTTTAAAGTTCATAAAAATTCTCGCTTTCATATTCTGGACCTGGGCCGACTGTGACAACGATTCACTGAAAAAAAAACAAAACATGATCAGTCATTTTGACGTCATTGCAAAATTTTCTGACGTAAGAGATGATGCTTTGACTTTTGAGACAATTTACCATCAGCCCAAGCAACCTTTCTGTTGCTGGTTGGCTCCTTTGGGCTCTTTCATTGCACCCTTACTATAGAAGCACCCCGTACATATACCAGCGTGACAGCGTTCTAACAGTTCTATCGAACAGACGACACGACGACTCTGTAGCCACTATAGTCAAAACTATATTGGACAGCCATTTTCATTCACTAAAATCTGCGAAGGCTGCTGCCAACGGCGCGGCGATGGTCGGCGGACAAACACAATGTTATCACAAACACAAATTTTATCAGGACCGTCTCCTATACTCGTGAAACAATAGTACGCCTGCACAAGCGAGGAGCTTTCGGCAACGGTACCTCCCGCGAATATCTACAAATTCATCATGACATATTAGCGCCTACAGAACTCCCTCACAATGACAAGGTAGTCCTTGCCTTAGATTTAAAAGGAGCCTTTGATAACGCCAAACATGAAGTGATAATAAATCATCTCCAAGATACCAACTGTGGTGAGAATACGTATCGATACATATGGCAATTTCTCACGGGTCGGCAGGCCTATATTCGAGTTCAAGACATGGAACATGAACCCTATACCATCGGATCCCGGGGTGCACCACAGGCGCAGTGTTGTCTCCTCTCCTCTTCAACCTTGCAATGAAAGACCTTCCCGCAAAATTATTCTCTATGCCTGGCATCCGATATGCCATATATGCGGATGATATCTCTATCTGGGCAACCAAAGGTAATATTGGACATATGAAAACATGCCTGCAACAGGCAGCGGAGGTGGTGGACGCTTACGCTGCGTACAGTGGTCTGAAATGTGCCCCCACCAAATCAGAATTTGTCCACATCCGTCCCTCCCCTCGGGACGACACATCAATTTACCTTACACTCCCTTCGGGTCCGGTTAGAGAGGCCAAGGAGATCCACATCTTTGGTCTCTTTATTCACCAACAATGCAGACCGGACACAACACCAACGAAACTTCGCATGTATGGCAACCAGGTGGGCCGTATTGTCTGCCGGGTCTCCCATAAGAGTGGGGGGTTACGAAGTAAAGATGCCTTGCGGCTGGCACATGCACTCGTTACGAGTAGAATTCTCTCCTCGACCCCCTACCTTCACATGCGTAAACATGACAAGGACCAACTCGAGGTCATACATTGCAAAGTAATCAAACGGGCTATTGACCTCCCCATTGCCACATCCAACCTTGGGATGGTCAACACCTATCGAGAACTCCGAGAGGCCCATCTTTTCAGTCAATACACGCGCCTGTCACAAACGCCATCCAGTCGCCGCATTCTTGACTGACTACACATCCAATGCACCACCACCTTTGAGGAACGGGTACGAGCGCCAGAACCCCGGAGACGCGCCCGCAGGGTCAGTCAGACCCATTCTCCGGAACATGTCACACTCTGATCATAATGGCCGTGGCCAGGCACGTGCGGAAGCACTGCATAGACATTATGGTAGACAACAACATGTATATTACGTGGACATTGCCGATCCCTACCGTGGGAGGGGGTTCACCGCGGCAGTGGTCCACTACACCAACATAGTGCCAGGACATATGTTGCAAGCCCGCAACACAACACAATCGGAGTAAATCACGATTGCGCTCGCCCTCACCTTCCCACAAGTAAAACACATCCTTACCGACTCCAAGGGGGCCAGTCGGAATTATGAGCTGGGTTGGATACCTCCTCTAGCCGAGCGCATCCTACAAAATTGCTGTCGGTCCAGCTACCCTTAAAATTGTAATCTCTTCTGGGCTCCCAGCCATCAGGGACTCCTGGGCAATGAGTTAGCCAATCAGGCGGCCGGCGCGCTCTCTCCCCGGGCACTCAAACTTGCTCGGGAAGTCTACTCCGAGCCCATCCAATGTCTTATTACATTCAAAGAAATTATTACATATTATAAGGACAGCCACCGCCGCTTTCCGGAACCTTGTAAAGGTCTCCGGAGAGCAGACGAAAGGCTCCTCAAAATTTTTACAAACACAATGCTGTGCCCGGCAGTCTTGAAGCACTTCAATACATACTTTGATGGGGGCTGCAGCCTGTGTGGAGCGACCTTCTCGGACGTTTTTCATGTGGTCTGGGCCTGTCCATCCAATCCCCACCGTTCCCAATCCTTCATTACCCACCGTTCTAGGGAGGCCTGGGAGGTGGCGCTGCTCAGCTGCCATGACCTACAGTCCCAGCGGACATTCGGTCGCCAGGGCACGAACGGCGTTAGACGCCATTGGGGCTCCGGAATAGGAGCTCCACCTAAATTTGTGAGGGCCTGGGCCAATATGGCCTCGGTCCAAACACCTCCTTGTACAAAGAGTAAATAAATGTTTGTCACCACCACCCGCGGATGCGCCAGGCAACGAACTCCGCTGCTCTCTGCCTGCCCTACTTTTCGCTAGACCTAGTCGGTTTCGCCGGAAGGCACTTTGTAACGGGTCAACGCTGTAATTAAGGCTCGTATTTTGTCACCGCTAAGCCTATCTCATAATAAAAAAGGCTCGATAAGTTGTGTGTTCGGTGACCGTCCTCAATCGGCCGAATTCGCTCCCCACAAGAGTATAGAACGACTGTCGCGGACTACTTGCGAGCAACAAGTTTCCGCTACGGTGCTGCCAAATTGTTGGAGAGCAAGTTGGCGACAGCTTTAGGCGGGCGACAACGACATGCTTTGGAATAGTTCGTGTCGCTGGGGCGTGACAGAATCGCCGTACGCAGTTGACCAACTGTTTCCGCAGTGTGACTCCATAATTACTGTAAACACAGCAGAGGACGCGCGTACGCGTTGACGTCACAAGTTTTTGATCCACGTAACATTTTAATGTTGTGACTTGTTTTTTGACGTCAAGAAAAATCTCGCACTACGAAGCGAAATCAAAGCTTCTACGCACTAATAATGCGATAATAAATGATGCAATGCAATTTCGTGCTTTTTACACCGTGCTCCATGCTTACAGAATCGATACGCACGACTTATATCACAAAAGTTCGATACAGAAATTTCGTGTCCCTACCCCTTTAATGTTTGCCTTTGATTTTGACTTCTTCCTTGTGTGACAAATCAACAACGCCCCCCCCCCCCCCCCCCCCCCCTCCCCCTTTCCTCCTCTTTCTTTTGCTGACAAGAGGCACGTTCCGAGGACTGAGTAGATATGCATATTTCATGCCACAGTCACGTTTCTTGTCGCCCATCTTATTCAGTTTACAACAGAGTAGGCCTCAAATATATCAATGAGCTCTGTTCACAAGGGAAATTTGTGATACTGCGAAAACGTCGAAACGACGACGCCGATTTATCTAATTAACCATAACAGTGTGCACTATCTTTAACATTTGCTTTGATGTTTTACTGTTTTCGGTTAGAGGTATATTTCAGCACTACACACTTGATATCAGCAGCAGGGTTTGCCAAAAGTTCTACTCCCTGCAGTAACCAGTGTTCGAATTGTTACGTAACTAGACATTCACTCATTAAGAAACCGTATGTGCCGTGTGCAAGCCCAAAATGATGCGTCGAGCACTGACACAGTACCACGGCTGACGTGTTTGAGATAATATACAAGAAGTAACGAGCTCCCTTTTTTTACTTTATAAGATGCACTTGGCTTCTAGATTAGCTACCTCAAGTCTTCTTTCAGGCAATGCTTCGGGGGTTGTAAAAATATACAAGTGGCACGGTTATTTGATTCGTTTTGTCATTCTCATGTTTAACTCTGCGTAATTCAAAAGCAATTTCATAATACAAATGAACATACACTGTAGTTCTAAATTGTTACTTTGAAAAGAGAGCGCTGTAGCATCTCCAAACCTGCGCAATATAAATCCCAGCGCTACAGTGAGACAAAGTTTGCCTTCTTTTGAAAATGTCGCTTTCATAGTAAACCTGCACAGAAGAGTTACATGGTTGCCACTATAATCAGTTTTTGCCCATGCAAATCGTCTGCACGTCTACACCGATGGTTCAGTGAATGCCGTGAGTTCTTCAGGCTCCATGGTCATACCCTCAATTAATACAGAAATAAAAGTTAGGACAATTCACCAGACTTCTTCAAGAGCTGCAGAGCTAACCGCTCTTCGTGTCGCAATTAGGCATATCAGACAGCAGAGCCCCCAGCGGTGGTCTGTTTTCACAGATTCAAAAGCAGCCCTGCAAGCCTTAAAAGCGGCTCTTCGCTGTGGAGCTTATGAGCAACTCGTTGCGGAAATACGACAAATTCACCACTGTGCAATTAATGGAGCACATGACATCATCTTCCAGTGGCTTCTATGACACAGCGGAATAGCAGGCAATCTTCGGGCGGACGAAGTCGCACGAACAGCCCACCAAGACGGCGATTGTGTGTTCATTCCCTTTTCCAGGGCAGACGCAGCGGGCAGGCTTCGCGCACTTGGGCGGGAACATACACTCTCCTTGTGGAATTCCGGCCAGTTTGGGAACTGCCGCTTATAATCACTGGACCCTGACCTGAAGCTCCGCCTTCCACCTGGCCTAACCCGACGCGAAGGAACTTTGCTGTGCCGCCTGTGGGTTGGTGTAGCATTCACAAGCTCGTATTCTTTTATGATAGGCATGGCAAACAACCCTGCATGTACAAACTGGGGATGCGACGAGTCTATAGGCCACATTCTTTGTGAGTGCCCGATATACAATGAGGAAAGGCAGTATCTGTGCCGTACGCTGGATCATCTAGATGGACGCCCTTTGAGTGAAATTAAGATTTTAGGTCCCTGGCCACGGCGGTCGTCTGCGGTGAAGGCCTCCCAGGCACTGCTCCGCTTTATGAGAAGCACAGACCTAATCGAAAGACTATGAGTTTGCTATGACATGACTGTGACGTGATGTGATGTGGCGTGCCTGTTATGTGACTGTACTAACTTCAACTATCCCTCTCTCACAACTTTTACATCCACTCACCCCCTTCCCCCAGTGCAGGGTAGCAAACCGGTTGCTTTTACTGGTTAGCCACCCTGCCTTTCCTCCTCCTATTCCTCCTGCTCCTTCTTTTGTTATAGCGATAGAGGTGTTGTTTAGGAATATATATATAGGGAGGGGGTTGAAGCTCGAATGGGTCCGGTAGGTCATAAACTTCAAGTAGGTGACAGAGGGTGACACGGTGGATTAAAGTGTTTTTTCACCGTGTGTCACCTACGTCAAGTGTATATATATATTGTTACGCCCTTAGCGTCGCGACGGAGACGTTCTAGTCGGTTCAGTACGCTGGGCACACACGGTTAGCGGGAACGACACAAGTGCCACCAGACAAAGGTCGAACGGGCGCGCACACTTCTTCTTCCTCTTCCTTCTTTCTTCCTCCGTGCTCTGTTTTAGAACAAGTCCGTAACACTTCCCCCGTCGCAGGCGAAGCCCTCCGGGCGAGTCAATCGTCAGCACGAGGATGACAGGGTTTCAGACGCGCGACGTGGGCAAGCTCAGTTCGTGAAGAACGTCGGCCACTTTTTGTAAGGCGAGCAATCCGATAGGTGAGGTCACTAATTGCCTCGAGGATAACATAGGGACCGATATAATGCGCGAGCAGTTTCTGACTTAAGCCACGCTTCCTTAGTGGACGCCAAAGCCAGACCATATCTCCAGGGAGGTAGGTGACGTGGCGATGGTGGTCGTCGTAGCGGGATTTCGAGCGCTTTTGTGAGGCGAGAGTTCTCAGGCGGGCTATCCGGCGGGCTTCTTCAGCCCGGCACAGGATCTCAGCAATCTCAGGTTCGTCATCTGTGGAGAACGGGAGGATGGTGTCGAGGATGTGTCGAGGAGACCGGGCATAGAGGAGAAAGAATGGACTGTAACTTGTTGTTTCCTGTTGGGCGGTGTTGTATGCGTATGTTATAAATGGTAGCACAGTGTCCCAGTCCTTGTGGTCGGCGGCGACGTACATTGAAAGCATGTTGGTGAGTGTCCGGTTGGTTCGCTCGGTCAACCCATTTGTTTGCGGATGATACGGGGTAGAATGTCGGAAATGCGTTTGGCACAAACGAAGGAGTTCTTCGACAACATCAGCGGTGAACTGACGCCCTCGGTCGCTGATCAACACTCGGGGAGGCCCATGGTGCAGTATAACAAAGTGCAGCAGGAAGAGGGAGACTTGGTGTGCAGTAGCCAATGGAAGGGCTGCCGTCTCACAGTAACGAGTGTGGTAATCAGTGCAGATGACGATCCAGCGGTTGCAAGAATGAGACTTGGGAAAAGGTCCCAAGAGGTCTACCCCGACTTTCTCAAAAGGGGATCTTGGAGGCGTCACCGGATGAAGAAGACCAGGAAGAGTGCCGGCGGGGCGTTTGTGACTCGCACATTGAGCACAGCTAGCCACATACTTCTCAGTGGTTTCACGCATCCGGGGCCAGTAGAAACGTTCTTGGATGCGATAGAGCGTCCGCGCAGATCCCAGGTGTCCCGAAGTGGGGTCGTCGTGCATAACGCGCAAAACAGAGGAGCGTAGGCTGACGGGCACCACCAGAAGGTAGCGGAGACCAGTGGGAGAATAGTCCTTTTTGTACAAAAGACCACTCCGTATACAATAGGGAGTGGAAGCTGTAGGGTCCCTTGCAGCGGTAAAGAATGCTTGGAGATTCTCATCTTTCCACTGCTCAGTGCGGAATGTACGGGTATCGGGGAATGGAGGTAAAACCGCAGCGATGTAATGATCAAAATTGTCGGCGTCACATTCCGTTGTGGGAAGCGGTAAACGTGAGAGACAGTCCGCGTCAGCGTGCCGGCGTCCACTCTTGTACGAAACTGTATAATCGAACTCTTGTAAACGAATTGCCCACCGTGCAAGACGGCCAGATGGGTCACGGAGGTTTATCAGCCAGCACAGGGAATGATGATCAGTGACCACTGTGAAGGGCCGCCCGTATAGATAACAGCGAAATCGCTGAACGGCGAAAACTACCGCGAGGCATTCTTGCTCAGTGATTGTGTAATTTCGTTCAGGTTTGCTTAAGGAACGACTGGCGTAAGCAATAACGTGTTCCTTGTCGCCGTAACGCTGAATCAGCACAGCACCAATGCCAACACCACTGGCGTCCGTGTGCAGTTCCGTTGGAGCAGAAGGGTTGAAATGCCGGAGAATCGGATGTGACGTTAGTAAAAACTTGAGCTGGCAAAAAGAAGAGTCACACTCTGATGTCCACTCGAAGGGAGCGTCTTTGTGGAGAAGGCACGTAAGCGGGTTAGCAATGTCAGCAAAACGGGGAATGAAGCGGCGGAAATATGAGCACAGTCCTAGGAAACTTCGGAGTTCCTTCACGTTCTGAGGTGTTGGAAACGATGCAACGGCCGCAGTCTTTTGAGGGTCAGGTCTGACGCCTTCACGATCGACGAGGTGTCCTAGTACCAAAATCTGGCGCTCACCGAAGCGACACTTCTTCGAATTAAGTACTAGACCGGCGTTGTTGAAGCAGTCAAGCACGAGAGCGAGGCGTTCGTTGTGCTCTTCGAATGTCCGGCCAAAAATGACGACATCATCGAGGTAGCACATACATATTTGCCATTTTAGTCCCCGTAGGATAGAGTCCATAAATCTCTCAAAAGTTGCAGGAGCATTGCAGAGCCCGAAAGGCATTACATTAAATTCAAACAGGCCGTCGGGTGTGATAAATGCCGTTTTTTCCTTATCGTCAGGGTGCATAGGGATCTGCCAATATCCCGATCGCAGATCGACGGATGAAAAATATGATGCCGAGAACAGACAATCTATGGCGTCATCGATCCGCGGAAGGGGATACACATCCTTCTTTGTTGCAGCATTCAGACGGCGATAGTCGACGCAAAAGCGAAATGTACCATCTTTCTTCTTCACCAGAATTACAGGGGCGGCCCAGGGACTGCATGACTCTTGAATAACACCCTTTTCCAGCATATCCCGAACCTGCTCACTGATGACCTGGCGTTCTGTTGGTGACACTCTGTACGGCTTCTGTCGAATTGGGTGTAAGTAGCCTGTGTCAATGCGATGCCGGGTACGTGTCACGGGAATGCACCGCGAGCCGCTAGGCTCGGAAAAATCAAATATGGAAGAATACTTGACCAGTAAGGCCTCCAAAGCGTCACGCTGGTCCCTGGTTAGAGAGCGGCTGATCATCCGATGTAGTTGCGAGTCAGAGGCTGGAGCGGCAGCACTTTCGCCGGGTGCATCAGTAACCAAAGCCACCGAAGGGGCGTCGTCTTGGCTACAGGTCGCAATCTTCATATTCACAGGCAACACTACTGGTTGCGAAGAACAATTAATGGCCCACAGCCGTGAGCAGCCCTTGACCACCGACAGTAGGCAATGAGGAACCAGAATGTATTTCTTTGCACAGTTAGAATGAAGCGGTGCCACTGTAGCGTCGAAGGTGTCGGAAGCACGGCTGGGGCACAAAACTGGGACGCACACCATAGACAAGGCTGGCACATTGGTATCCTCTGTTACACAGAACACATCTTCACGGACATGCGGCTTCTCTAAGAGTCCAGAAGGAAGGGAACCATCAACGCAGAGTTCCCCAGAGCGGCAGTCGACCGTAGCGCCACACATTCTCAAAAAGTCAATACCTAGAATTATGTCATGCGTGCATCGCGAAAGCACTGCAAACTCCGCTGCGAATACCGTTCCACCCAGGGACACCGAAGCACTACAAATTCCCAGGGGACACAACACCTCACCACCCGCGCCATGAAAATTCACATTTCTGTCCCAAACAAACATAACTTTGCGTCCTAACCGCTTCTTAAACGATAAACTCATTATTGAAATGGTTGCCCCGGTATCCACTAAAGCCATTGTCGCCACACCATCCACAAGCACATAGACCGTGTTCTTTAACATAACAACAGATGGAGGAATTTCTTCAGGCAGCGCACAGTCTCCAGCGGCCTGACCTCCAGCAGCCGCGCTGACTAGTTTTCCGGCAAAGGCGATGCCGACCGCCTTCGTGGTCGTGGTGACGGAAAGCGGCGCGCAGAAGAGGCAGGTGGTGGTGAGACACTTCGTTCGGAAGCAGGATAGTTGTTGCGCGGTCCATTGGTCTGGGGATATCCATACGAAGATGGGGGCCATTGCCAATTAGAGTCGTAGAAACGGTTACGTGGCGGAGCATTTTGGACGGACCTATCGTAACGGGTGAGTGGGCGGCTGCGGCAGTATCGAGCTATGTGCCCCTCAATGCCGCAGCGTCGGCACACGGGGGCTGTGCGACGAAAAACTTGTTCCCTGGAGGGCTCCGAGGAGACAGGGTGCATTGGGTAGCGAAACTCATCTTCAGGTTTTCGGGTTGGACGCCGGAAATAGCGAGCAGGTGGTGGTTGAGGATGGTACTCATAGTGCTGATCATAGGGCGACAAGAAGTTAGTAGGGCGCGAGTCGTAGCGAGGTGGGTGACCAGGGCTATCGAACCTTGGCGTCGGGCTGTTGGAGTAAGCGTCCGCCTGTGCCGTATTGATAGAATTCACAACGGGCATCGACGGGAGCAAGGAGGGAGGCCCTCGAGAGCCGACAACGTCAGAGGGCAATGATGATGGAGACCGTACAGGGGGCTCAAACCGCTGCAGTTCCTCACGAACTATTTGCCGGATCGTCGACGACAAGTCCATGAAGTTGTCTTCAATGCTCGCCACAGATGGAACGTTGGCGAGCCGCCCAAATTTTGGCGTTATGCGACGAGTCTTCAATGTCTCGAATGTGCG
Source organism: Amblyomma maculatum (assembly GCF_055883805.1). Classification (NCBI taxonomy): domain Eukaryota; kingdom Metazoa; phylum Arthropoda; class Arachnida; order Ixodida; family Ixodidae; genus Amblyomma; species Amblyomma maculatum. The sequence goes on from NC_139345.1 coordinate 101,367,382, forward strand.
AACATGCCGAATGACATCACAGACGGCGTTCAGGTCACCTTTGGCAATTAGAAAATTATAAACATCATCTGCGATGCCCTTCAGAAGATGTCCTACTTTATCTTCCTCGGTCATATTAGCGCTTGCAGTTTTACATAGCTTCAGGACCTCCTCTATGTAAGTTGTACATGTTTCCCCAGGTAGCTGAGCTCTGTGCGTAAGCGTGTGTTCAGCTCGCTTCCTTCGTGCAAGACAGTCACCGAAGCACTGCCGCAATTCAGTAACAAAACGGTCCCAGGTGGTAAGAGAGTCTTCGTGGTTTTCGAACCAAACAAGAGCGGTATGGGTTAGGAAGAAAACCACGTTTGCGAGTTTAGCGGCGGCGTCCCATCGATTGTAGCGGCTCACCCGTTGGTAGTGGGTCAACCACTCGTCAACGTCCTCGCCTGCCGCTCCCGCGAAAGTCCGGGGCTCCCGATAGTGATGCGAAGAACTGTTCGCTGCACCCGCAGGCCGATCTTCAGCCTGGATCACCGCGTCACCACGGGCTGCTTGCGGGTCATTGGCCGATTGCATGGCGCTGGTTTGCGGTTCGAGGCCCGCAAGGCGACGACTCCGGCGAGGCTCCAGTTGTGTCGGTGCTGTCTGTAGCGCCAGGGATCGTTACCCGGCTTCTCCACCACAATGTTACGCCCTTAGCGTCGCGACGGAGACGTTCTAGTCGGTTCAGTACGCTGGGCACACACGGTTAGCGGGAACGACACAAGTGCCACCAGACAAAGGTCGAACGGGCGCGCACACTTCTTCTTCCTCTTCCTTCTTTCTTCCTCCGTGCTCTGTTTTAGAACAAGTCCGTAACAATATATATATATATATATATATATATATATATATATATATATATATATATATATATATATATATATATATATATATATATATATATATATATATATATATAAACTCGTGCGCCCTTTCGTAATTCGTGCAAAGACCCAACTCGAATGCCATTACCTAAAGCTCACTGAGCATATAAGTTTTTCTTGTAATCCTCACACGTGTAGACGCAAGTTTTGCCTTTCATGGCTTTATTTCTCCTCGTCTTTTCAGCCTGCTTTGTGCTACGTGAGCAAAACAGTGCATGTTTACACGAGTTAACTTAGAAATAGGAACGGGATGGTTACGAAAGAAAATAAAAAGTTTATGAATTAAAGCTGTGCAGTGCTAGACATGTGCTTATAGAATTCCAAGCTTGTAAAAATGCCTAAGGTGCTCGCGCGGATCTCCTGGTCACGTTCAAGACAACATTCAGCAGGGATTGGATATCATTTCTTGCTTTCTTGACCATGCAGGCCTGTGTCCCGCGCCTGAGAAGTCAGAACTCCTACTTTTGACACACTCTGCTTATCAACGAGCTCACAACTCACTGATATCCCTTACCTTGGGCGGCTCCGCAATCCGAAAAGTTTTTCAATGCCGCGTTCTTGACATGCCTCTGCATGCCAGGGTAGAGCATCCGGGAGGTGGCCAGTTCGAAACCCACCGCCGGACACCCACCGGTAAAATGGGTACAAGCGTCCCCGGCCCGGCGCCCGGCTCTCTCAGGGGTGTGCGTTTGGAAGAGGCTCTGCTAACCCTGCTGTGCTCCTTAGAGGGCTTAAAGTTTCGAACAACTAATGACCTGCAAAGGTCGGGTTCTCACAGGACTAAAAGAAAACAAACTGGGTGTGGGCAGCTGTCATAAGGGCCACATAATGGGCTGTTGCCGCGCAAGGCGGACTTATTGTTGTCCGATGGCGGAACGAATCACTGCCACATCGGCGCCACTATTTGGGCCGTGACCCCTTTTCCCAAGCATTTCACCCCAGAAGAGCCGAGCACCAGGCCGGGGGAAAGCTTGTACCCATTTAAAAACCGGTGGGTAACCGGCGGCACCCGGGATCGAACCCGGTACCTCCCGAATGCGAGGCGGATAAAAAAAAAAACAAGGCCACCGCTTCGGTCAAGAAGAGTTTTAGCTCGCCAACAAGTATCCCCCAGGCTTACATGGGATCGCCCAGGCCGAGCCCCTTCCCAAGAGCTAAGTCCCACAAAATGGCGGACACCCACGCCGGGGACCGCTCTTGTCCCAGTTTACGTCTGGTCATCGTCGAGCTGAAAACGAATCCTGCAGCTCTCCCAGCGCGCGTGGCGGACTTGTCAACTACTGCCACCGCGTTGGTCGTGTTGTGGGTCGCACCCACGTGCTCGGGCAGGCGGGATCGCAACACCCGTGGTACACTCCCATGACGTGCACCCCTGCCAGACGCCTTCGCGCCCCCGACTTCGGTAACTCTCTTCGTGCTGCGCTCCACGCGAGAGCCCGATTCTACCAAATTTTGTTAAGCGTCTTGGATTGGACGCCGGCCCCGTATTCCAAAACCTTTGGGACCTACCGCCTACGTACCGGAAGCGCGAGTGGAGGCTTCATCCTCCACCCCTCTGGTCTCACAGCGGTACTACTCACAGACTCTCAGAGGGTGCTTGCACCAGTTCTGCTTTCGCTTCGCCTTCACTCTCTTAGCCTGCTGAGACGCCCGAAGGCCTCAGTGTTTCCCAGGACGGACCTGGCACGCCGGAGGTGGAGTGAAGACAGTCTCTAACAGCGCCCCCATGCCTCCTCGCGGGCTGGGTTACACGGGGTTGCCCCTACCCCTGATGACATTAGTCAGCGGGGATTCCCCCGCGGCGTCCATACATAGAGACTTAGCCGGCACAGGCCATCCCTGGACTGCACCGGCGGGGAACAGACTCTTATTTCCCGCTACGAGGAGTGGTCACCTCCAACTCCAGCGGCTTCCACCTTGGATTACAGGGAGTTGGGAGCTCCCCAGCCTTATCCCTAGTCCCGTTTATCAATAGGGTACATCATCGGTAAAGGCTGTCATTTTCAGTGGGCCCCAGCGTAGCAGTTCCTAAGCCCGAGAATCTACCCCGCTTTAGCGGGGTAGACTTCCTCAGAGTGCACAAGGCTCCGAGGTTCGAGTCGGCCGTCTGAGCATTCACCGGCGTGGCCTCTCTCGATTACAGGAGCGCGCCATTGCTCCCAGCCTTATCCCTCAGAGCTTCATCGCCAATCGCAAGAGCTTCATCGTCCCAAATAGTTGCTCCGATGTGGCAGTGATCAGTTCCGCCATCGGACAACAATAAGTCCGCCTTGTGCGGCAAAAGCCCATTATGTGGCCCTTTTTTGTCACGCAGCCAGGGTTTTTTTTTTTCAGCACGGCCTTTGCAAGGCCATGGTTGTTCGAAACTAAGCCCCCGAGGGGGCACAGCAGGGTTAGCAGAGCCTCTTCCAAACGCACACCCCTAAAAGAGCCGGGCGCCGGGCCGGGGGACGCTTGTACCCAATTTTACCGGTGGGTGTCCGGCGGCGGGTTTCGAACTGACCACCTCCCGCAGCCGAGACGGGCGCCCAAACCACTGCAAAATGTCAGGGCTCTCCATGCAGCTGTTGCTGCTTGTCAGTCCGTCACTCATTTACTTCGCCGAGTCTTTAGACGGTCCTCTGGCCTGAGGGAAGCTCACGCCTGTCGACTAGCTCAGACGCTAGCTCTTAACAAATTCCTTCACTTTATACCATATCTTTCATTCACCCAGGGCCAGCTAGACACACTTGCAACAGCTCTTCACGGCCTTTATAAAGCTGCTCTTTGTCTTCCCAATACCACTCCCGCCGATAAGCTTCATGCCATTAGCTTTTTCATTCTCTTCAGACTCCTTTCCCTTCACCGTGACCGACAGATAGCTCGCCTCTCCGGCACAGTTCATGGACGCTGGCTTCTAAACCAGGCTAACATTTTCCCCATCCAGCCAGTCCCTGCCAACTCCTTCCCCTCCAGGAACCACAAATTTCCGTATACTTCCTCTTTCAGCCAATATGTCGCCGGTCCTGCATGCTGGCCGCCGACATGCTTCTGCCTTTCATCATAGTCCGCCCTTCAATACCAATAGAGTCGCTTATACGGATGTCTCTTATTTGGCTTCTCGCGGGTCCTGAAGCCAGGTCTTCTTTCATCCTCGTCTATCTACCCCGGTCACACACTAGCCGCCCCTTTCTCCGCCCTCCGGATATTATCTCCCTTGAGGTCTTCTACATCATTCATGCCATTCAAAGTTTCCATTCTCTCCCACCTGTGCCTCAGTATATTATATACTCCTACTCCCAGGCTGCTATCCGTGCCAGTCAATCTAAAAGTCTAACACGTCATGTGTCCACGGAGGTCGAGGTTGCAGTTGTTGCGCTGCAGCCCTGTCCCGTCTTCCTCCGATGGATTCCTGGACACTCGGGGATTGACAGCAATGAGCTGGCGAACCAGGTCGCCCGTGAAACTCGTAACCGGGCACCGTGTATCCCCTGGCCAAGATCCTTGGAGGGCGGGTAGAGACTGTCTCTTCGCGCCGCCATCAGCGAATATTACAATGCTGCTCGCTTAGACCGCAAGCTCTACCCGACCATCATCCTAATCTTTCCGTTCGGGAGGCTCATATCCTTCGGCAAATACAATTAAACACACTCATAACCCCTGTAAGGCTATATCTGTACAAATTTCGTCCTGATCCATCATGCCCCAACTGCCCTTCCTCTTATGCCAACATTTCACACTGCCTATTTTCATGTCCGGTTGCATTGCAATCGGGATTCTTTCCCACCTCCTCCCATACTATCTGGACCTGGGTGGACTGGCTTGGTGCTGAGGGTGAAGAAGAACAGTGCCTGCTCGTCCAGCAGGCCATCGATGTATTAGGCGCCTAAGTGTTGCGCCTCAATAAAGTCTTTTACTACTACTACTACTGCCTACGGGAAACATATAATTGGTGAATTTAGAGTTTAGAATGGAGACAAGGGTAACGGACACATTTTAGCATGGTTTACAGCAATGGCTGCGGGATGGAGAAAAAAAAAACAATAAGTAAGATAGCAAAAAGAGCTCTATTTTTGTTTAAAAACCGTGTAAAATCCCCGTGGAGAAGAAACGCTTTGGTGTATAAAGCTGATATGGAAGGTAAATCCGGAGAGGCAGGACAGTTCACTCAGCCTGTAAGAAGAAAAGAACAGATTTAAGTTCAGCGGAGGGACAGAAGGCAGGCAAAAAAAAAAAAGGCAGCGTGCGTAGTAAAGGTGGTTAAGGGCACGGACTGCGCTGCACAAGTCAGTCGCTGCTTGCTATCTCATTGTAATACTAAGTGGAAACGAAAGTAAAAGGGGTTCTCACTTAGCGGAAATAAAATTGGTATCTGCCTACGCTTATATCAGTTTTAATTTATTTGTATCGTTGAGCAGGTATTCAGAGCAATTCTTTCATCCTTAGTAGGGTTAACTAGCCAACACGCGTCCCAACGAAAAGCGAGCCGTGATGGGCAGAAAGACGGCTTATGAATTAGGGAACCTATACTTCTGCCTCTTGCCACGTTTTCTTAGCCTGATGGAGCTGCAGTTACTAGTCCACGCAACTAACGGCCGACAGGCATGCAGAAGCACGCACTTTACATTGTTTGAAGGACTCTGAATGCTATAATCGGGGTGAACGAGAAAAAAACGAGGAAGTTCCCCAGCGGGAAAAGCAAGTAAGTTGGCCACTCACCTCTGGCGGTCCCTTGGAGTCAGGACTCGACTTCTGCGCTTTCACAGATTCTGAACTTTCGGTAGGTGGGGCCACTTCCGGTTCGACTTCGGCAATCGGCATCACGACTCCGCGGGTGCTTTCCACCTCCGAAGTAGTGTCGCCGCCTTGACGCTCGGAAGGAAGCATGGTCGGCTCGGTTCCTTCGCTGGGCGGGTCGTCGCTGCTGAAGATCTGCGTCAGATAGGGCACACTCATAGGCCACCGAATGTCGTCAATTGTGGCTGTACCCATTTCGACGACTCCGGACACCGGCGGTTGTGCTACCGGGCAAGGGGGGGGGGGGGGGGGGGGAGGCGTCACCACCACCCTCGCAATCGCTTGCGCACCGGCATCTCCAGCTTCTGGTTCACCTTCCTGCTGTGGCTGGTTCAGCTAGTACAACTCCTGTCCTTCCTCTTGTTGATCTGCTTCTTCACCGCCACCGAAGCACCGGCAGCGACTACCGCAAATTTTGCGGGAATGATTGCGGCGCATAGCGACGCTGTTTGATTTCTTCTTGCGGCGAGGTCTTCAGAAGTTGGACGGCTGGAGGGTCGATGTCGGAGCCCTTGTTGTCCTGCACTAATGCCGTCACCTGCGCCCCCGCTATTTTCATTTCTTTTTCAGGCGGTGACGTAAGGCCATAAAAGACCGAGCGCAAGTGCTCTGGCTATCGCGAATATGACTCAGAGGACACGTTGTTGTCGCACCTGCGGTAAGCATCGCCGTGTCCTTTGCATGAACCGATTTGACGATTGTATTTTTATCATATCTCGGCTCCATTTTTTGCGGGTTTTCTGTCACTGAAGCATAAACCTAAACACGTGTTAGATAGGCGTGGCATATGTGGTAATAAGTGTAGCCGTATAATAGTCAAGAACAAAGCGGCAGCTATACACCTCAAGGGAATTACCTCGGGCAATGGCTTCGGCCGATTATAATGGCGTCATGGTTTATCCCACTTCAAGGATGCACCTGCGATTTCGCTTCAGAACAGCGTTTCTCAAACCTTTTTGCCTCATGGAACCCCAACTGCCTTCAAAGTTCAAAGTACGCCTTACCCCCCCCCCCCCCCCATACACACACACACATTCCCACTCCTCTGTTACAATCAGGCGATGGTGCTTGTGCGTGAACCCCTCCTGTTTTTTTTCTCTTATTACTTTCTAAGCATTCTTTTTGTTTTCTTGAGTTTGGCAATCATCTTCGGCGAGCAGCATCTTGGTGCGATGTCAAGGTGTGTGCTGTGGACGGTGCCTACGCTGACGGCGCGAAGCTATAGAAGCTATAAAAAATTAACATTTTGAAATGGTTTTCAAGGTATACCCTACACTGTGCCTGGCCCACTAGCGAAGCAAGAAGGGGTACTGAAGCACCGGGAGAAAAACTGGAAAGGGGACAGGGGTTGGCTTGAATTCCAGTGGGCTCTCGCGGAACACCTGACAGCATTCTGCCGAACCCACATTGAGAACCCCTGCTCTAAATTGACCACGATGTCATAGACACCGGTTGGCACCAATGACTAGAAGGTCTCCTTGGAGGTAGGTGGAAGGGGAAATCTTCATCCTTGAGTTGCATCAAGTTATAAGAGGAACAAAAAATACTCTACACCGCGTTTTGTTCCGCATTCAAGATTTCGCACTCTGTGCAAAACCGTGATCCTCGCTGCGGGATGGTTTTTATCCGTACAACTGCAGTGAAACTGTTAGAAGAAAAGTCATGCGTGGCTATGCGAACGATGAGTGCTGGATGCACCACGCTTCAATCCCATCTATTCAAAGTAGTTATTGCTTTTCGGGCAAAGATACTGTCCAGACGTAATTCATTACAAACACTGTTTCATTAGGCTACAAATTAGCAGAAAAAAAAGGCAGGAATGTAATTCGTGCTATACTTCATACTCCCCGACTATCCCGTTGTAGCAGTGTGTATGAGGTGACCCGTGCCTGTGATTTTTGGCCAGAAATAAACAAAAGTTTAGCGAAAAATTTAGCTTATTCATACGCGTGATTTATGCTGCCGCCCAATACAGCGAGTAAAAGCGTATAAAGCGGCTGAAGCACGATAATTAGTTCATAACTCTCGCGTCGACATGCGTTTATAATGTAGTCTATGCAAGCGCTGGTTCTGGTGGTCAGTTGGCAAGAACTGTTTACTATCGTGACGCCGAGAAATTCGAGCACGAACTGCGATATTGTGCTCTAAAACAGTGATCACCACCACGATTGCTTATAAGCGCCGCTGTGACAAGAAAACGATGAATGTTAGGTCCAACAATGGTACGCGCGTGTTTAGAGCGTAACGCATAAATAGGGCTTCATTTACATCGACTTGATTATCTCAGGACACAATTAACAACGTAATACGCGAGTGAAATTTTTTTGAGCGCGAGCGCGCTGGTCGGCCTCATAACAGGCAGACCTGCGCTCAGATTGCAGACATGTGAGGCGCGCACTCGTGACGATTCTTGTGTTGAGTCGCGCCGGACAATGCCAATAGTCATGTGCTGAAAGCTTTGCCAGACTTCCGGTACAAGGTGTCCGCAAAACGTGGAAGCAAAATGCAGCATGTGATATGACGTCACACTGAAACGAGACTGGCAGTCATGAATGTGTATGCAATGACAAATGGTGTATAAATGTCATGTCATGTGAGTAATTACAGCTAGTCATGTCATAAACACTCATGGGTCAGATCGGAGATACAATGTGCGTGACTATGGAGTGCATGACTTGTATAAGCTTAAATCAAAATCATGACTATTATTAGTGTCTAGTCACATCAGGTAACCTTCATTTATTTGACCATGCCTTTCATCCATCATAGCATATCATTTTATGCCACGAGGTAATAAACATTGCAAATAAAAAGTGCTCAGGCGGGTTACTAAACAGCACCCAATGTACATGCCTCGCATTTCTCCAACGCGATGATGAATAACTTTATTAGTACATGCCAAGGAAAATATTCCTCCCCTTTCAGCAGGATGGAATCCCATGGGATTCGGCGGTGTTCAGGGTCAGATGGATGGATGATATTTGTTTGGACTTCTTTGTTCTGGCTGATCATTAAAGCCTCCCAGGACTAAAATTCCTGTCTGGTTCGTTGTATCTAGGATATGTCCACACCACGTGTATCCTACCTGCAATTTCGTTACAGTGTTTGCACCGCGGGTCCTGTATCACCGGATTCGATATTTTACCGGTGCGGCGACAGGGGACGAGGAACAAGAAGAGACGACAAGACAAGCGCTCGGACTAACAACTGAAGGTTTAATGAAACATACAAGGAAATATATTCTCACATGACAACCATAAGCGCATGCGCTATCCCTTCCCACCAAAAAACCAAAACATACAGCTATGGATCCAAATATAACAGTTCCCAATAATTGATAATTATTGAAGGTGTGCTAACGCACGTGTCACTATTTTTATGGATGTGATAGGCTTCACTGAGTTCTCTGGTCAATTTGTTTTGATTCCTGAAAATAATCTTAGCTTTATCAAAGATCGGAGTGCATGCGTTTTTCGACATCTTCGATGAATCGGGATCGTTAGGATTACAATCTCTGTAATGCAGTGCTAAGTTGGATGAGGGAACTCCTTTCAAAGACGTTTTATGCTGGCGCAAGCGCGTATTGATGCATTTCCCCGTTTGCCCTATGTACCTCTTCCCGCATGTAAAGGGAATATCATAGACTACTCCTTCTGCGCATGGCACAAAACGCAGCTCATGTTTTATTTGACATCCTTTGCTAGTTTTTTGTTTTTGTTCTTTGCGTCTCCGATCCAACATAGCACAAATTTTCCCCAGCCTATTGGGAGCCGAAAGCAACACTTTAACCCCATATCTATTGCCAACTTGTTTGAGCCTGTGGGATAGCTTGTGAACGCACGGTATTACCGCATAATTCTTTTCATTTTTATTTGTTGTGCCCGATAGATCCCGCTTACCAAATGACTTCAACTTTTTCAGGATTTTATTGCAGGCCAGTATTATCACTTCCTTTGGGAAGCCTGCTAACCCTAATCTCCGAACCTGCTAATTGAAACTGCTGTTGACAATGTGGACACAGGATTTTGTGATAGCCGAACCCAAACACGACACAGCTATGCCGCACTTGACTATCTTCGAATGGGCTGAATTCTAATTTACGGTGTCGAAGGGGTCGAAAAACGCATGCACTCCGATCCTTGATAAAGCTAAGATTATTTTCAGGAATCAAAACAAATAGACCAGAGAACTCAGGGAAGCCTATCACATCCATAAAAATAGTGACACGTGCGTTAGCACACCTTCAGTAATTATCAATGATTGTGAACTGTTATATTTGGATTCATAGCTGTATGTTTTGGTTTTTCGGTGGGAAGGGATAGCGCATGCGCTTCTGGTTGTCATGTGAGAATATATTTCCTTGTATGTTTCATTAAACCTTCAGTTGTTAGTCCGAGCGCTTGTCTTGTCTCTTCTTGTTCCTCGTCCCCTGTCGCCGCGCCGGTAAAATATCGAAGATGAACCAACTAGCTCAAATCTTTGTGTTACTATAGTATCACCGGATGCAATCTGCTCAGTGCAAGTGGGTTGGAAAAAACCCCCGCCTGCAACTTGTTCCATATAACCTCTTCTTTTCTGCTTATAATTTTGTCTGCTCGAGGCAGTAAACATTCTCTGTAGTGATCTTAAAGTTTTTATAGTTGATAATGTACATCCTCCCATTTCTTTAATGCGAAAGCATTACTTTGCTATGTTCACAGATTTCTGTCCGCAGACGTCAGCAAAGTCGTGTCCGCAGCAGTTGTGATTGAGAAGTGATAGAAGTTAATGAGTGTTGTCCATCGATAGAGGGTGACTGTTGAAAAAATAATTAGAAAAATAAGTTAATAATTATTTACAGCCAAAAATTTAAAAAGCTGTCTATAGCAGCTGTGAGTAATTGAGAAGTTGTGGAGGTTAATGAGTGTTGTCAGTCGATAGAGGGTGACGTAATGCTGTGTGCGAAAAAGTAACTAGGTCTATACGTAAATTAGGTAATTAATTAGAGGCAGAACGCGCAAAATTGTGTCCGCAGCAGTTGTAATTGAGAAGTGGTAGAGGTTAAGGAGTGGTATCAATTGGCAGAAGGTAACCTAATATTTACAAAAATAATTACTTCAATAGGTTAATTCGGTATTTAATTAGAGACAGAAAATGTAAAAGTAAAGGCTAAAATGGTGTCATTACCCAATGGCTTTGCGCCACATTTGAATGTATCAAATACTATAATGATTAATTAAATCAGTCAATTAAGGTGACGTCAAGAATGTGACATCACGCAACCCAAAGGCGAGCCAAAAAAAGAGCATAGGAAGGGATTGGCGCGCAATTTGAAAGTACCAATGACTAAAATATTTAATTAAGGTAGTCAATTAGGGTGACGTCAAGGATGTGACGCCAGGCAACCAGGAGTAGAGCCTAAAAAGGGCATAGGAAGGGATTGGCGCGCAATTTGAAAGTACTAAAGACTAAAATGGGTAAACAATAAGTGAATTAAGCAACTAGAAGCAACCAACGGCAGCACCCGTGTTTTCGCATTACTCCAATGCAGGTTCGGCAGTGTTCTTTAATTTTTTGTCCTCGATATGGCGGGACCGTTCCCGATTTTTCAGCATTTGTCTCGTTATTTCTTTTCCTTGGAAGCCTAGCTGCGGCGTCGGGGCAAGAATTCTGCGTATTTGTTCTTCAAACCTCGGGCCTGGCGGCACAGAATGCGTGCAAGCCGCTTTTCATGTTCGCCACCGAAATATTCCGGCTACAAACACTACCACGCCTTTCTCGGAAACTTTCGCTCTAGAGGATAGCGTTCTAAAGGCCCTTCATGACGTTTTATGGCAAAGCGATCGACAGAAAATGGTGCAATGGGCAAAGGTCGCGAGAAATGTTTGTTGCTTTGGGGCTGAATAAAGGCGCATACTCATGCGCCAATAAGTTCGATATGAGTGACAAAAAAATTAAAACTGGTTTCTACGACACCCTAGTTACTGTCGCAAAGAGAAAAGCACGAAGGCCATTAACATTCGTGAACGCTGCCGTACTGCGTTGTAAACGGCTTGTAAAGAAGAGAGCGGAATCGAATCTTTCGAAACCACATAATTTTAAAACAGCGCGAACAATGGTAGACAAGAACGAGAAAGATACGGAACGAGCGCTGTCTCGTTCTTGTCTACCGTTGCTCGCGCTGTTTCACAATTATGAACGTCTACCAACTTGCCCAATTAAACATTCTGCTTAGCCATGTTTCGAAACCATGCTGTTGAGTTCTTTGGTTGTACGATCAACCAACTTAATCGCGCTATTTTCTTACTGCATAATTTTTGCCGCTCATGTTCACGTTTGTATAAAGCTCATCAATGGCTGATGTAATCCGTGCGCAAAAATATAAGCCGAATGCATTTTCTCCGAACTGCTTGCAAGGATGGCAGTAAAATATGGTGCTGGTAATTATAGGGGAGGTGCAATTTAGGAGGGAGGAGACATGCAAGAAAAGAAAACATGCAATTATACCTATCAGGAACTACCCAAGCTTCAACTAAGGTTATAAACACCGTCGCAAATTCAGTTTGCTAAAAAAAAAAAGAAAAAAATCCGCTCTGGTCCTCGAATCATTCCGCGTGCGCAGTACTGCCGTTATTAATTCGTAAACCTGAATTTGGGTGCATATTGACTACTAGGCTTGTTTCGAACAAATATACACACGAATAATGTACCGTCTTTGCCAAAAGTAACTAGGCTGTTCATAAGGCTGCCGGAGCAGGCACGCGGCCGCGTTCCGTTCACGTACGCATGCCGGTACTAGTCAGCTCCCTCAAGAACGGGATTTTTTTTTGTTCCAAGTATCCAGAAAACGACAGCCAGACAGGAAGTAAAAATGGAGCATAGTTTTTTTTTATTGCGAATAAAAAACGCAGAAGCGAGCTTTAGCGAATAAGAGCAAGAAGCGTGGCAGAGATACATGAACTTCAGTTCCTGAAAGGAACAGCCAAGCGAAAATTAAAAAAGGCAGTGGGGAGTGATACGAGCAGTACAAAGCACGCAAGTGCGTTTCAAGAGGATAAAAGCAAAAAGCGTAGCTGAAAATTAAGCACGAGCAGGTGACAAGTGCCACTGTGCTGCGAGAGCCGTGTCTTCAAGCCGAGGGACAGCTGCATGAGGCTGAAACGAGAAAGAGGGAAGCATGAATGTAAAGGAGCGACACAGTGCCAAGCAGATTTAAATGCAACAGCGGCTGTATGGAATACGAGCGTTTATTACAAGCTAGTGACCGAAGCCGAAGAGTCATAGCTGGGAAGAGTCATAGCTAGAGGCGAACCAGCGCGATAGGAAGCGTAGTCTCAAAGCAGGCTTAATCGTCAGCATTCGCTGGTTACAGCTGAGAAGCAAGCAGCGGCGTGCTCTACTGGTCTCCACTGTGGGCTGGCATCACGGCCGACATGCTGACAGCCCGACTGAAGCCTTGCATACTGCCTACGCGAATGGAGGCATTGTTAATGCACGCGCACAGCAGTCAACGAATCGTGCAGTACACAGGGAAAAGTGCACGAGCGAATGCGCATATGAAATAGAATGCTGAAAGACTAAGGGCAGTGCTCACTGCCATGACATGTATGGATAATACCGTGAGAGAAAGAGGCTTTCGATTCTACGGCCGATTTTACTGAAAGTGCCTCTAATTGAATGCGCAAAGTTGTTCGCCACAAACAAAAGAGGTCAAGAAACACCCACCTCATCCGCTTGCGGAGAAGGAACACTTGATCCTTCAAGCCTTAGCGTGGCCCTTTCCACCACTTTCTTCGGTGGAGGTGTCCTCGGCGGTACCTCCCATGGACGTCCCGCTTCCCTCTCCGGACGTCTCTTGCTCGGGCAGAGCCTCGGAGGGCTCGGTATCCTCGCTGCTACACGAGCCGGCCCTGTTATCCCTGAACAGGTACGCACCGGGCCCTTTGCGTTTGGGCTTTGGCTGAGGGATTGGCTGAGGCGCACATGATGGTCCGGCACCCTGGTCGTCCCCAGGTCCTGGTGCTGCAGCGCATTTTCCAGATGGCGGCTTGGTCACAGGCATAATATCCTTCAAGGGAATTTCCTGCACGACATCGGACGAACTGTCCGAGCTAGTGCGCCGTAGCGGCTGTGGCGGCGTTTCTTGCAGGGGGTGATGCAGTTGCTCCGCTTCTTGCGGCTGGGGTTCACCGTCAATCCACTTCTGACACGCATCGCATACGTTACAAAAACAACTTCTGATGACATTCATAGCTCTTACTGTCGGCAGCGTTCGTGAACGGAAGACTGACGTGCAGTGTCGCGTGCCTTGCTTGGCCTACTACTATACTCTTGATATGCCAGAACTGTCCGGGTAGGTTTACTTTATATGTTTCAGCTGGTTGCGAAGCTGGCGCTAGCTGTGCACGGCGCATGCGCGAACTTGTCATCGCATGACGTTCGTACTTGCGCGTGAGAAAATGCCCGTGCGCGGCAAGGTATAAGACGATTTGCTCAAGCATATTTTTTTTTTTTTTAGTGCTGTGAGGGACGCAGCGTTAGCAATAATAATATCTCTGTTGTAATCTGAATATCTTTTTATTTTTTTTTTGCCTACAGTACGATTGCGTGCTTGCTACATACGCCCCTAATATAACCAGGAAGAAATATCCTGAACAGACATAATATCGGTCTCATGTTTACGGTGAAAAATTCGCTTGCTTTATAATCCCGATTTAAAGCCGGCAGCACGCCCACCAATTAACGTACACATAAACGAAGATATGCGAAGTCACTTTGCTTAGCGTTGTGTATATTCTTTAATATTGGGCACTGTGCTGCCGGGGTTAAATCGGGGTAAATCTAGGGTGGTGAATTTTAGCCGATAGCAAGCCGCCGGCGTAGTAGTAGTGTTCGGCCTCACGTTTTGGAAATAATCGGGGGCTGCGTAAAAAGTCATGTCGTGGTAATTTGTGGTTGTAGTGATTAATGATCGATTGGTGCATGACCGGCGATGACGGGTTAATGATATCATTCAAATTAATTGATAATTCATAAACTAAAGAATGGAAAAAGGGGGTTCAAAAGTGTCTAAATGTCAGAATAAAAAGCCAATGCTTGATGATGGTAAAAAAAATTTAGTTTAATAGATCAATGAATTGATATAACTAAAAATAAGAAAAATTGAAAGCAGGTTTGGTTTGGTTTGGTTTGGTTTGTGAGGTTTAACGTCCCAAAGCAACTTAGGCTATGAGAAACACCGTAGTGGAGGACTCCGGAAATTTCGACCACCTGGGGTTCTTTAACGTGCACTGACATCGCACAGCACACGACGCCTCTTCGTTTCGCCTCCATCGAAAAGCTGCCGCCGAGGAGTCTCTAAAGTGCCAAAATGCTCACAATGAAATTTCATAGAATGCTTGATGATGCTAATTGCGAATATTCAGAGGGTGCCCCGCCGCGGCGGTGCAGTGGTTAGGGCACTCAACTACTGCACACAAGAATGGCGTGGTGCGAAATTTCCCGAGCTCTCTACTACGGCATATCCTATTGCCTAAGTCGCTTTGGTATGTTAATTAACAACATAAGCTAAACCAAGCCAATATTTAGACTGTCAAATTAATCAACTAATTAGTTGAAATTATTGAAAAATTGAAAGGCGCGCTCAAAGGTGTCGAAGGGCTGAGAAAGAAAGCCAATGTTTGCTGATGCTAAGTGTCGGTGTATTAAAAAACCAAGAAATCAAAGATAATTAAAAATTAGGAGAACGTGAGAAACCTCGTCTGTGTACATGAAACGCCTTTGCATATTATTGTCCACGTCTAGACTGCCCTTTTCCTGTGTGTCTTCCGGATTTCACCCCAATTTTTCAAGCGGAGATTCTGATTGTGGTATTTGGTCTACGAAAACAAGACACCCCTCTTAATTGCAGCGGATGTTATTACCCACTTTCTATCATTGTGTACGTCCCTCTCATCGACAGCGGATTATTGAATCTTAAATATCTTCCTCTCACTTTCCCCTCTCCCCTACACACACACACACATTTGAGACTTGTTCACAGGTATGGGTATTAGATCACAGCAATATGACTTTAAATGAATTTGCTCAGCTTGGCAAAAGCATCCCTGGATGTCCTGATGTTAGCTATCCCCCCGGCTACAGCGTACATTACAGAAGCGAAGTTTCGGCGAAGCATTTTGTTAGGATCATTCAAACTGGCTATCTTTTAAAAATGAATATCTGAAGAGTTAATTCAATAAGCAAACAGCTAGCTCATAGCAACGTGTCAATGTAGGGGTGCCGCCCCTTTGCACCTCTCTTTGTATCATATCAGCGCGCTGTAATCTATGTTGCGCGGGCATTTGTTGGCCAGCGGAATGCGCGGCCGGATCGCAATAAACCAGAGTCTCGGCGATTGCTCGGGTACTGTGTCTTTCCTGTTCAAAGACACAACATTATCGGTATCTCAAATATTCTTGGATCAGGAAATTATGCTTTTCGCCTCTTTGAACTTTGACTTGCTCTTCGCTGAGTTATTGTTAGTCTTTTTCATTTTTGCGCCCTTTACGTGACAGCTACCGTATGGCCTGCCGCTCCTCTCCACTGCGTGGGCTTGGGTCCAGACTTTTCGCTCTAATACGCGCGAAATGAAACGTGAACGAATAATTTTATCTCATCGTCTATTTTGCTTTCGCTGGTCCTCACGGGTTCCTCACGCAGAAGTGCTTAATGAACATGTTACCGCACGAAAGCTATATAGAGTAAGGCATCTTTTCTTCAGCATAAGTCACGGTCACAGTCAGTGGGTTGCACTGTAGGTTTCTTAGCTTATCGACGCATTGAACTTTCGCATTACAACGGCGACGATGCCATCACCGTAGTGTGAGGTTTTCGGTCTCGCGACGGAACTGATCAGCAGACGGTCGCCCGAACTGTTCTCGTCGGATTGGAGGCCAAGCGAGAACTTGACACTTGATGATGAACGGTCTGAACAGCTGTGTTTGTGTGTAGCCTAACCGTGTTGGAAAAAGAAGCTACACTTTATGGCTTCCCCCTTGCCAAAAATGACTTCCACCTTGGCCAATAATGCTAGTCGGCGCCGAACTGCCGGCTCGTTCAGCGACGAGTAGGCCCAGCGTGCATGAGTACGCGGGGTTCGGGTCTAGAGTTTCGGCGATTACGGAGCGCGCATTTGCAAGCTTTAGCGGTTGCATGTGGCCATCGAGTGTAGTTCTGGTAGTCGCAACTCCAAATCGACAACTGCTTATATCACAAAGCGCGTGCACATTGAGTGGGAAGCGTCGATATGTGACCCTGTCAAGCGAGCGCAGTCGGCAGCTGTTGACGCCGGCAAGCAGCTGAGGTGAAGAAATAAAGTTGCAAAGTCATTAAGATCCTGAAGAACGAATTAAATATTCACGTACAACCTAGCTCTGATCGAGCAGGATATTTAGGTATATATGGTACATGGAGTTTAATGTCCCAAAGTAGAATCGGCTATGAGAGGAGTAAAATAAGCATAATAAGATGACGTGCATTCGAATAAAACGTTTTCAAGTATATTCGAAAATCTCAACAGATCGCTGAGATTATTGCATATACTTTTTTTTAATATATATATATATATATATATATATATATATATATTAAAAAAAAGTATATGCAATAATCTCAGCGATCTGTTGAGATTTTCGAATATACTTGAAAACGTTGCATATACTTTTTTTTAATATATATATATATATATATATATATATATATATATATATATATATATATATATATAGGTTTTTGAGAAATTTCGCTGCAAGCGATCGTGGAGAACGTTAGTTTGCATCTGCACTCGCATCTCTAGAGAGCAAACAGAACAAAATGAGAGCATTTTTACGGGTCTTCATGTATAGACAAGCGTCACGTTTGTAAACAAAGGTGGCGCTGAGATCGGCAGCGACATGGGTGTAGGCAAAAGCGCAGCGTGCCTACACTGCGCCAAGCGACGCTGCCTTCGAAATCAGTTCGTGCGTGCGAATATTCTGAAACGTAAGCTGCACTTTTGCGTAGAAATAGTTTGGTTTATGCCTGGAGAGTATTGGGTATTTCAGCTCGTTATCAGCCGATTACTGCTGGAATTACCTGGCGAAGAGCGCTGCATTGGCTTCCTTATCCGTGGCCTCAACAGCGCGCGGCTACGCTGCGTAGGCGACTGCAGTGAGTGATTAGGTTAAATTAAAACGAGAAAGCGCAATGTATAAGAAAGACTAATAGTCAACATTGCTCAACTTCCGGGCCTATTCCAAGCGCATGCAAGGAGGACGACGATGTGAATGACTGGAAGTGTGTTTTCAAATGCCGACTTTGACTCCGCGCCTTTCTAATTGCTTCAAGCACTTCCACTTAAGGAATAATATTATCGGCAACTATATTGCCACCTGACGGTTTGAGGTAGCGCTTGAAAGACGAAGAAGTTGTAGATTCTTGCGTGCTTTGGCTAGCTAGGACTGTGGATGACTCTTGAGCCTGTGTCTTTGTGTTACCGTTTCCCTTGAACCTCTGTCTTGACTGTGTGTCTCTGCCCCTGTTGCCGATTCCCATAAATCCCTGTCTTCGTGACAGTTTTGGTGGAGGTGCCGGGTAATTGTCCTCTCAATGTCGCACACCCCTCCGCGAACCAACGACACCGAGCTTTTGCCTGTGGACATGCCAGTTCATCGCGTCAGCCGGAGGAACCTGGGCCTTTCCCGAACACGGGCCCTTAGCGTTCACTTCAACAACGAGCCTCCGGCCAGCCACGCAAAGCACTACGTCGATCATGCAAGGTACTCCTGTTTACCTTCAAAACCCCCGAGTACTGAAATCGTTCCGTGACACTGCGCATGAAGACATTGAGGACTGGCTATCGACTTTATTATAGGGGTAGAAATCAGAGGCTGAGAAAGCAGCTCGACAAAAAAAAAAAAAAAAAAAAAAAAGAGCGTGGGAGCAAACGATGGCAAATATGAAATAGCTTTCAGGTGGAAAGGACGGGGAAATCAAAAAGAAGATAACAGACGTTCAATTTGGGTATACTAAAGCGATTTTCCAGCGAACGGAATTGTAGCCACGGGTATACCAAGCCAGGTAAATAAATCAGGATAGAAAAGAAGCCGCGGTAAGGGGTTGCGGCTACTATATGAGAGTTTACTTTTAGCGGGTCTATAACCTGGATGTTGTAAACATGGTCTATTTTGCTTTATATCATAGTACCGCTGGTTTTTAATGAAAACGAGAATAATGAAGGCTTGTGGGCGTCTTAAGGAGTACTAATGCATGGCATCTTTTCAGTAGCTGCACATCTTATCTTTCATGTTGCTTTCGAATACTGTATAAGATGACTGTTAATTTCCTTTTCTTGACACATTTGCTTCGTTATCAGTGTTGGAAGGTAGTGTGAATAAAAATAACTACGCAAGTAATTTTCCTGGCTTCTCCACATGAAGCCAGTCGATTGTTTATTGTGCAGGGCACTCTTCACACAGTAAACTTGCGTCCACACCTGTATCTTCGCACAGGACCGATACAAGAGACGCATGAAGGTTTACGTCACCTGAGTCCATGTATACGTATATTTTAAAACTGCGAGGTTTGGCGCAGGTTCTTGAATTTGCAACACCACAGAGAAACGCAGACTTGGCATCACGGTGCAGACCTTGCGCTTAATTCCGGGTTCGTGATTTGTGATGGGAATCTTCTGATCTCCACGGGCACTATTCTGTGCTTGAGTAGCACTTTCGACATATTGCACAAATCATAATTTTACCGGTCCCTGCAGAAGTTCGGGTTTATCTTTTCTGCTGTGCATACACTATTTTGCGACTGCGTAACACCTTACGAAGGACGAATCAGAATTTTACCGGTCGCAGGCTCCAATATGAAGATGCACAAATAAAAACAGAACCCAAAACCGCAAGCCCACTACCACGTACACACAGATGCAGAAATAGTTTCTTAGGGCTTACAATTCGCACTTCAGGGGCTCAACAGCCGCTCACAGTTAGGCAATGCGGGGAAATCATTTTTTGAACATTGATGTCTATGGTTTTGTTTCACTCTGAAGGCGACAAGAATGTCTAAGGATCGCTGATTTTTACACAAACGGGCTGAAAAAATGCACTTAAAATCTCATCAGCTACATTGGCGTGCTGGGATGGTTGGTGCGGTTGTTTACCACTCTAATGATTAGGTAAGGAAGATGTCATAATAAGGTTCAAAAGTTGAAACAATTGTTTGTTAGGAGCCCGAGCATCACTGGAATAAATGAAAACGAATATATTTGTTGAGAATATGAATCTTGTTGTCTAACAATGTCAGTAGATCAGGCTGATTTATGTAATTATAAATACAATAAAACTGTTCGCACATACTCAACTATATGCGAGATGTCAATAAATTAATTTAGAACCACACAGTCGCTTGCTGAATAAGCAGCACGCCCGCTGAAATTTTAAAGTTTGCGAGTCGTTCCCAAGCATGTCTTCTGCACCTTTTTTAGCTGACCCCATGGCTGTGGTTTGAGAATTGTGTCAAGAACTAGGGTATGTGTAATACTGTGAGTAGCTTTTATATTCTTCAGCGAGCACGAACGAAGAACTGTGAACATTTACGTTGTCCGTATTTTGCGTGATGCATTGGACACTATAGGCTTAAATGAGAGTCTATAGCATCGCCCCCCCCCCCCCCCCCCACAAAAAAAAAAGCGAAAAAAAAAAAAGGAGATTCCAGTTTGTTTTTTTTCGACGGCAAGCTGCATGAGTTGAAATGGTTCAAACAACCGGGTGAATATGTTACCAATGAATTATTTATTGTCTAATTACTGGCATATGCACCGTTTCAAGGAGAGCAGAGATGCTGCGGTTACGGACGACACTGCAAAGCAATAGTTTGGCGGCACGCGAGGGGTAATTTCTAAATTTCAATGCGGCTACAACTAGCCGGATTCAGCAACGGTGGAGTTTGTCTCCTTGATAACGGTAATATATAAGTTGCATATGTTGTAGCAACCGTGGTTAGCAAGCTATATATAATCTCACATTAGTTTATCATACTATGACTCACAACCTCAACGAGGGTCTTGTTGCCCTAACCGCAGCTAAGGCTCTCCATGCAATTGGTGCGTGAAAGACAAATACGCTTCAAGAACTGAAGTGATTAGATGCACTGGCACCGGGAGGGGCATCATCACTAAAATCACAAACCGTGTGCCTTCAGGATCTGTTGAAATCAGTGCGAAGGGCAGCAGAAAATCTCGTTGACGTGAGACCACGGGAAAACTACTTCATGCTTCTAGGAATGTAGTCATTAAAATGGACTTCTTCGAATCGGAACAAATGTATACCTGTAATACAGTGTAAATGACAATGGGGTCTCTCGGGGAATGTGGTTTCCCGCAAAACGATAGGACCTCGTATATAATGCTGCTATGCTTTGATGTTCCCCTGTACGCTTTCGAGTGTAGACATTGGCTTTCCAAATTAATCATTTGGTTTCGTTCTCAAATTTCAGTTCCCAGCACCGCTTAAAACAGCGATGCACAGAAATATCATTTTTGTTACAAGAACATTAGAAGTCACCGACAAACGGAAACCATCACTGTGCTTGGTCAAGCTAGCGCGTTTATAATACTAGAGATTGGTGGACGCAATTTCTTACGCGCATCCTTTCAATTTTTTT
This sequence comes from Amblyomma maculatum, assembly GCF_055883805.1. Lineage (NCBI taxonomy): Eukaryota > Metazoa > Arthropoda > Arachnida > Ixodida > Ixodidae > Amblyomma > Amblyomma maculatum. Next base: position 101,388,729 of record NC_139345.1, read on the forward strand.
TTTTGTTTTTGTTTCGCACCGGCTTGAGAATCATTGAAATTAAAACGTACCATATACTGTGAACCATGTGAGATATAAATGGAAAGACTAGTAGACTTTGTCACAGCGCATGCTTCTAAATAAACCGAATTTGTCACGCACAACGACGGTGGGGCTCGTTCGTGGTGGAAACGTAAATGCGTTCGATAACTGCTAGGGACCTTCGTCTCAGGCCAGTTATTTTTTTTTTCTTCTTATTCGCGCTGGCTTGAGACAGCTGTCGGACATCGCGAGCAGCCAGTGAATGATGGTCGTCACAACGTTGAGTCGCGTAGCTTGTCGGCCGCCCCATCGTCGGACACGATGACGACTTCGTTGAGTTCGGAAGGTTTTCTCCGGAAGCAGATGTGGTCCACTAATGCGCTCGTGAAGCAGTCGCCCAGGCAGTTGTTGGTCGTTCGAGCCCGGTCACTGCGCGGAAATATAGTGCGCCACATGACAGTTAAACTTTCGAAGTAACGCCAAAGGGTTAAAGGAAACACTGCCAATATTCATTGTTTGTGAACAGACGCCGGGCTAAGACAGCGACTCGGTGTCCTGGTCATGAAGTTCAGGGATCTGCCCTATACGTAATGTGCGGCTGAAGTTCAAAATACTTGAATGTCGCGTACGTAGGAACAATATAACTAAAAACGAAGGCTACACTAGATTGGAATCGTTTATCATCATTTCATACTTTTTTTTTTTGCTGATAACTTGGCATGATATAACGTTTTAATTATGTACAATGTATTTAATCAATTCATAACATTACTAAGACTGTTCACCCCAACCTTCATATTATGAAAAGTGTCTTTTTTTTTTTTGGCCCAAGATGAAGTATATTTTTTGTCCCATTATTGTTATTTATCTCGCAAGGCTTTTGGTAACCAGCGTAGCGCCCATTCATCCATCTTTTGAGCAGCTCTACACTGCGTCGTTCGACAGTACCGATGGCAAAACAGATTCCACCTATGCGTCGCCATCATCGAAATGCTTTCGCTTCGTGGCTGCTTGTCTCTCAAGAAGGCGAAATACTCACAGAAGCCACTCGACCGTGAAGAGAAGGCTGACGTCACTGACCGGCGCGCCAATCACGGAGAGGGTCATCACCATCAAAAATAGGGCCGCGCTGGGAACCGAAGTTGCTGCCACGCTGACTGCGGTTGCCGTTATCCTGCGTTGAATAGTAGAGTGGTAGTAAGATATTAAAGTGATGGTGGATAAACATGGACCTCTATAACCGCAAATAAAATAAGCAATGATTGACTGCAACCGGTGAAATAGATCAACAGTTTTCTTAACGGACACGAAAGGCGACTCCCGCAATCTAAAAATGGCAGTCCTTGCTACTTACGCGATTAATTTTCGCAGCAGTTCTATGTTTTGAGGTGCTACCTTTTTCAGTTTGTTGGGAATTCCTCGCACAAGAAAGTGACATCGGAATTTAGGGGTGAATGCGCTTCCAATTTTTCAATTAGTATCAACTTAAAGGGCCGATGAAAAGCTATTCACTAGAATTATAAAATGCGCACTAGCAATAAGTATCCCATGAATCCTCTCTGCAGCCCAAAAATATTTAAGGTAACTTGATTAGGATCGAACATATGGGCGATTGAAAATGATGTTCCTCCTCTCCCCCTTCAAATTAACCTACGCCAGTGCGCAACAAAACAATGTCCTTGACGTGGAAGAATAAAGTATGCAGCTAAAAGGCGGTGCCTTAGTCATTCAATCGCATCAGCACAAGACGTGCCGTTTCTGCTCAGATAAAAGTAAGCACATGGGTTGGCCCCGTGGGCTTGCTTTCGACTTTGTGCGGAGAAAAGAGCCCGAATTCGTCACTGTGAACGAATTGTGAAAAACTAATTTTTATTCTTACGAAAAATAGACATGGCATCGTCTTGTCTACGGCTTTGAACTCCACATGCACATTAACGCTCCAACTGGGTTAAAGTTGAACAGTGAGCTTTAGTTAATTAACTGCGTACCTACAAATTTCTACGGCAAATTGTGTCCAATACGGTTGGGAGTCTGTTCCTTGATACTGTTTGTTTCTATTTCGGGCATCTTATTTTTGAGAAATTTTGAAAGCTTTCGCCGAAACACCTTGTCTACTGGAATGTGCTTGAAAAAAAAAGGAAGAAAATAGTGCACATAAAAGAGATGCCTGCCTTGCTCCTTCTAATGGCGAATTTGAGTGGGAGAGCAGGTGTACTCGAGAGCACTTCGAAAGTGCTCTCGAAAGTCGAAAGTCCAGTGGGAGAGCAGGAGTAGAATCACTGGCTTCCAAAGGTAGAGGAGGAGGGCTTTTCCTCCGCTGAGAGCACCGCCGGCTATTCCATCGTCTAAAGCGAGTGTAGAGGAAGTCACATGACATGAAACGTCATATCCGCGGCATTTTTTTTTTTGTTTGTTTTTCTCTGGAGTCGGCGACGCTCAAAATGGCGGCAGCAAAGCGTCGACGCTCGGAGAGCTCTTCGGAATCAAGCGAATTTTGTCAGGAGCGGAAAGCATTGCTCAGGTGCTGTATGCATGTTTGAGAGTCATTGCTGGCATCGAAAGGGGCAAAGGAGGCAGATCGCCTCGCTGTGAGAACAAGGTATACAGAAACGGTTCTTCACGGAGCGTTGGCCTCTCCTCGGGTGCAACTGCTGCCACTGCGGCCAGTCGGAGAATTCTGGGGACAAGTGCGGTCACGGGGTCGTGGCTCACTGCTCTCGACACGCAGGGAGCGTTCTCGAGGAAGGGCAGTTACACCCTCGCTCGGCGTGCTCCTGTACTGCTCTACAATGCTCGGCGCCTCTGCTCTCGTCCCCCCCCCCCCCCCCCCCAACCGAATGCGCCATAAGAAACAAAATATGAAGATCCTCTCTCACCGGGACTCCCTTGTCCCACCTGAGCGCACATCGGTTTCATGAGTGCAGTGATAATATCAAGGTGCCTTTTAATCTTATGCAGCTGTTGTTGTTCAAACTACAATAAATCTTTGTATTTCTTGTTTTTTTTTTCCTCACTTTCCTTGCTGGTTACTCTTGTTGATCTGTAGTGTCTTTCTAGTTCATACATATTAATATGGTGAAGTCTTCCGTGTGAAATATTGTGAATAACTTACAAGACTGCGAAATAGTCCCCCGATGTGATGGTGATGTCGTTGAGCTGCGCGATGAAGATGCTGCACACAGTGATGAAGAGCGCCGTTCCGTTCATGTTGACCGTGACACCGACGGGCACCACGAACCGCGTGACGCGCTTGTCCAGGCCGCAGTTTTCCTCGAGGCACTTCAGCGTCAGTGGCATCACGGGGGCACTGCAATTGGAAACGGCACTTAGCACAGGCACATGTCCCAGCCTCTTTTAAAATACTATTTATTGTGGGCGTGTCGTGGTGTACTCTTAAAGCAAGACGAAATCTTGTCCTTCACGTAGTCATGTCCGCTTGCATTGCACCAAGAATACAGAAATCGGAGAACAAGCGGGTTGACTTCTTCAATAGCTATGTCATTAATGCTTGCTGCACCTATTATGTAATGCATCCAGAAGCAACAGAAAGATGCAGTGAGCTTAGCACCATCGTTTTCCTGTTGTCCTCTTGTTGCTGCACTGTCCTTACCTGCAGAACTCAGTTCGGCTTCTCATTCCTTACGCTTATCAAAAGTGGGCTGAATTTGGGCAGCTCACAATCAAATTCGGCTCTCTCAGATCGTCTACAAGCTTCTGATAACACTACGAACTGTCTATTACAGCACTGATAAACACCAACCCGACTCTGCCATGCCCGAGACAATGTAAAGAATACTTACGGAAGGTTAATACATTCTATATCGTATTAATTCAATTCTAAGCCCACCCCTTCCCCCATTTTCTTTTTCCCGATCGCGATGGCGAAAATGACGGGAGTGTTAAAATTCGAAACGTCTTCGTTGAGTACATAATTTCAGTGCAAAAACGAGCAAGAAAAAGCTTGTGCTATAAGTGCATGTAATATATATTAGTACGTTCGAAAGCAGAAACACGCAGGGCATGTGTGTCAGAATGCGAAACCAACGAATTCCGAAACAATGGCGGCCTATGCATTGCTTTTGGAGAAAGAGAACGCGTCCATTCGAAGCCGTGTCAACTTGGACATGTCCACTTAGCAAATATGCCCCTGGAATAAGGTTTCGCGTTGCCGCTTCCATTGGCAGTACACCTCCACAGCGTCTAAGTGTTCACGTACCTGGCGGCCGTGACGAAAGCGCAGAGTCCCACGTATGCCAGCTCCCCGAGGAAGCGGAAAGGATTCTTCCGTGTCACCACAAAGTACAGCAGGCACTCTACAATGAATAGCTCGACGGCCAGCCCGGAGAGCACGGTGGCGACAAGTAGTGCCATCTGGTGGAACAATGCCACGATACTGCCTACGGACAGGATGCGTGCACAGAGCAGGCTCATCACTCCTACGGGCGTCATCCTGCAAAGAGATGCGGGTGTAGTTTTACCTAACCTGACGAGGCATAAGCACTGATCTGATGCGCAAAGATTGCTGGAAATTAGTTCAGTCGCTGTGGCAAGCCACAGCGACATAGAATTCGATTTATAGCGTACACGTCCATGAGTGTACGCTATAAATCGAATTCCCTAATTTTGAAAGAAAAAATTGATCAGGTCTGTAGAAGCGCAATCAATCACCTTCACGGTTACTCTCGATCCTTCTTCCATGCATCGTTAATCTCTTTCATGGTACTTTTAATCGCCTCCCGCAACCTTCAGGATAGTGAAGATTGTGCAAGTCGAAACATTCTTAAAATTATACATACTGTCATATTGTCATGCTCATCAAAATTTTGTTTTTCATTTCGTTTCGCACTCACTTTTCTTATATATTTATGCACCCAAAATTGGAGATTATGAAGCGCTAAATGTATTCATTTGGTTTTAATAAATCATTTTACAGTAACATTATAGTTAGTGCTCTTTATTTTCGTGATGAGGACAGAACCGTACCACATGACTAGGAAGACAATCTTCATAATGACTATATCCAGTGCAGCGAAGAACTGCTTTAGGATTTCGACCGGTTGGCCTAGTGTGCCCAGCGCGCCGCCAAAGACAACGCAGAACACGATCAAACCTGAAAAATTGAAAAACAAGGAAACATACCCTGAACATTAACACGGTTATAAAAGTTCAACACAATACGCTTGCTATACCTCACCACTAGGAAATTGTACAAAAATACAGAATTAATCTTCAGATGCCACTGTCCCCCCCCCCCCCTCCCCCCTCTCCCCCTTCCTCTTTTTTTTTTTTTATTTAACAGATTGTTGAGGGAAGGGATATCCAAACACACGTTTGATGAAACTGTGCAGTCACTAAGGGTCTTTGTCACAATTTTCGTTTAGTTTTGGTTGCTTTCAATTACCATTGCTACTACGCCAGGAGGCAGATACAGGTGGACGCATTAAGATCCCCGAGATGCCTCGGTGGTCATTCAACATCTTTTTTTTTTTTGTAATAGTTTCTTTCATACAAATTTTAGACGTGCCTTATTACTTTGTGCAGAAAAAAAATAATTCTTCGGTAAGGGTTTATAGAAAAGGCCACTAGCTGCGATATGTTCTCGAAGCTGTGAAGATAAATGAACGAAAGGGTTGATGAGAGAGCTGAATGTGGTATCACTTAATTTGTCACGAATATTAAAGATTTAGCTTGCGGGAGACGAATTATTTTTGACATGCACCGGTTTACCGGCCCCTCCCACGCAGGCACAGGGACCAACGGTTGCTCTCACCCTTGTCAATGCGCGTGCGCAGGAGGAATTTGGAAAACCGGTGTACGTCTACTCCATGCAGTATACGTCTCCGGCAAGCTAAATCTCTCTATTGCCGAATGAGGTTTGGAGGCGCAATGAGCATTATGTAAGTAACTCTCGCTCACCTAACGAATTGGTGCCGGCTCTTCGCGACCAGCCTCTCTTCGAAATCTCCTTGGGGGCTTCTCCTCTTACAGAGATGTTCTTTTTCTCGTACGTTGTGTAACCCTGGAATGATGAGAAAGGCGTGAATGGCACAGATCAAAAGTTTCATAACGTCCTCGCAATATATATATGATATGAATAGACGTTCGCGGAGCATTCAGTTCTTATGTTCGTTCCGCCTTTGTCTTAAAAAAGGAACCAGCCAAGTGAAAAGAAGTGAAAATATATATTGAAGATGCTTTTAAGGAAACTGACTTGGATTCGCTGTGGTCGCAGTTTATTTTAGAAAATAAATTCTCGTATTAAAATTATCAGCTACTGATAAACAAGAAGTTTTAGCATTCATATTCAATGTGTCATTTGAGCCCTGATGTTTGCCTCTCACCAGGCTGTAGCCGTAGGCACGGTGGTGCAGTTGAATTTCTGAAGTTGACCTTTTTGGCCTGTAGAAGTACTGATCTTTGTATTCACACCTCGGTAAATTACAGAACATCCATTGTTACTAATTAGCTCAAGTTCTCCGGTAGCAGTAAGTTAAGGTAAATATACACCATAGAGAGGGCATATGTTACACGAGCACAAAATTTCAAATGTTGCGCTGTTTTTGCAAAATTAAGGCAGTGCAGGTACTATAATTGTTAGTATGTGCTAAAGAGTGTCGAATTTACAAGCGTGCACTGCATTCTCTGTTTTACAGAACTCTTGGATGCCCTTTGTAGATAATCTCAAGGTTTAATCTGAGGGTTTTCAATGACCTTTGGGACAGTCCAGGTGGAACATTTCCCGAATCGCCACACGCTGGCAACTTTATTTACCATCAAAACAGAATCAGAAATTATAAAAGCCTGTGCTAATGATGGTGGTATGCTGTGTGAAAACAATATTGCAAATTTTGTTGGCTGCCATTAGAAGTTATATCTTTCGAGTTTGAAAATATATTACTTCTTACAGTCGAAAATAGAATATGCGGTATTTGTTCTTTATCAATCAAGGCGTTTAGATGGAGCATCAAACTTAAATCGCTCCTAGAATAACCACAGCGACATTCAAAGCCTCATTTTCGAGAAACTGAAATCATCGACTCATGCTCACCATATTATATTAAAACGCAACTTTAGCTTGAAAAGCACCCTTTGTGCGAATGAGTTTACCCCATTTTCTGTTACTCTATTTTATTACTGCCTACGAGGGGGTGAAAAAAAAAATCAGTGTCCTGCTGTTGTTGTGAAAGATAAGATATAATTTGGCCAATTAAATTTAAGCCTTCAAGCAGAGAAAACAAACGGTTATACTAATATTTTGCCCTCGTAGATGCATATTTGTATCCACATATATTTAAGGCATCGAAAAACGTTTATTATTTCACAGATATTGAAAAGAAGCAGAAACTGGCACGATTTTCACAGTTAAATTCTGCGGCAGCTTTAAGGGGTCGCAAAGGTGTGGGTGCCATGGACAGAAGTTCATTGTAATCAATTTCGCTGCTTCTGCTCGACAGAACAGGCGACAGTGTGATGATGCTATTCTTACTACAGTGTTCAATCCAGAGACAGAAGCAACAATTTTAACATAAACGAGTGCTATTTATTAAAATAACAATCGTACGAAGACGTTTAGATAGAAAATACTTTTGAATTAATCAAATCAATGAAGCGTCAGATATTCACCTGCTCAACGCAGGCTTCTACGAGGTTTTCGGGAAACGCATTTCTGGAAAAAGGCAGCAGCAAGGGGCGAATGTTAGTTAGCACGCTCAGGCCGTTACGGCAAGAAAAGTCAACCACGAACGGCAGTACTGCATTAGCATGACGATCAAGCTGCAGTGTGTTTATCATAAAGACGTATATTCCCAGCTTTTAGATATATCGACAAATGCAAACATACCTAGAGGATAGATACAAAGATAATATTCCTTAAAGGATGATGCGCAAACGGAGACATATTGTTGAGCATTTGTAAAAAGACAAAAAAAAAAAAAGGACTACTGTTCAATGACTTCAATTTCGACAGCGTACTTTTATTTGTAGCATATTCTTAGGAAATAAAGAGGCACAGAGGAGATTAAAAAACTGCAGTATAAGCACTACAGAACAAACTCAGCGCTATCGGCACTACACGCTTGTGCAATCGTTTTAATGTATATGTAGATTCGTGAACAAGGTGGAACCTCGTCCGTCCGAGCCTTTGAAGAAGAGCGCCGTGGAGCTTTCGACCCAAGTTTAAAAGTGAACCTGTTCTGTGCAAGAGACGTGCGCGAAGGACGGCAAAAATTTTCCCGTGTTACGACTTGGCTTTCTTTGCTGCATTTCTATCTCGAACTAAATGGAAGTGTTGAAATATATGTTGAAAAGGGAGTGGAGTGTAAAAATGCGCCTTTTGCAACACTACACAATATTGCATATTTGAATTCAGGGCCTCGATGCGAGTTTGGCTGCCGTTGCTCACACTCCTCGCAGCGGAGTACGTGCCATGTAAAGCTGTTCCGCGAAGGCTGTTTTAACTCATAATTTGACCAATAAAGAAAGCAGCCACATCTTTGATCGCCTTCTTGTGATAACATCATCAACCAGTCAGCTATACAAGAATGACACTCAATCCAGGGAAATGCGAGGAGAATGCAAACTAGGGCCCAATGTAGGGGTACAGAATATCAGTTAATATCGTTATAGAAACGTTATCGGGAACCGAGGCAGGCGTCTCCTGTATTGTCGATGCTACCTAGACTACCCGATTTCCAACGGTGACAGCTTGGACGTCTCATTCATCCCCCATCCGCAGTGCAATAAGCTATTGTGAGCTCCGGCAGTCGCCCAATTTTTCGTCCTTCATGCTGCGGCGCCTCATGGCGCTTCATATAGGCTCGACAACATGGCTCAGCGCGGAGGTGCGTTCCCCCACTAGACCATACTAAAATGCACTAGAGCGAAAAGCTGCGTAGGGAAGGGCAGGAGAGAGAGGAATAGCAGTGTCTGATAAAATATTTACGGACATTTTCCAGGCATTGATAAAAGAGGAGCCGGTAGCCCAGAAGCCAACCTTATCGCCGCGGCGGGTCGTAGAGATCTGCGGTTGTCGCGAAACAGCTGTAGAAACGCAAGTGGAAGACTATTCGAAATTATTCCTTCCGTTCCCCTTCTCATCTCTCTTCCTATGTAAAGGCAGCGTGCAGCCGAAGGCCGTTCGGGGGCCTGTTGCGAACTCTAGAATTCACTGATATTTTGACGAGGGCGGCTATCATTAAGACTTCCGATTTATTATTTGAATATATGATACTTGTTTCACTGGATTTTCCTTGTAAGCAAGCATGGAATTCTAAGATTTACTGCCTTAAAATAAGAATTTACGTCCTAAGTGCACAAGAACCAAATCTGCTTTCACAATTTTTTATATCGAAAAAGCGCTGTGGTTTCTTAACATCTGTAGCAGGAATTTAAGTCATAGATTAGCCAAAATATTTACTTCTTTTAGTGCGTGAGCACTACTTCACGTGGTGCTAAAAAAAGAAAGAAAAAACGGTGGAGCGGAGCGTATTTGAATCCAGGTATACACATATTTTTTGTGGGAAATAAGTACGGAATATCCCAGCTATCGCCGCTTTTATTCTTTATTGCAACATTAGACGATGCCATATAAATACAGAACAATGTGTAAAATTCATGAGAAACACACGAGAATACAGTATTACATTAAAGCCTTCACAGGTCTGTCAAGTCGTCAAGAAGGCTTATCCACATTGGATGTTCGCTTTGGGGTCGATACGCTGTCTAATAAAGGAAACCCTTGAAATGAAGCTATCACAAGCTGAACTGACACTGACGTCTGAATGACAAATAGTCATTCTCGTCTTCCCTAAACAGTGAAAGCACAACTGATTACACTGCGTGTTTTACGGCCACTTTCCAACGCTGCGCATTGCGTGTCTTCACCAGCGTCCATCCATGCTCAATGGGTCTGAACACACTGCTCCCGCATTGCCATTTTAAGGCGCATTAAAGATGAGAGGCGCTTTGACTAATTGACTTGGCCCACCCCAAAAATTTTGGTGGCCCATCCCCAAAGGTGACTGCTCAACTCGAAAATTAGGTCACGCCACGTTCAGAACCGATTTAGCCCACACCAAAAGAACTTGGCCCACTTCCGAACTTCGGGTGGCCTACCATACCAATTTGGACGGTAAGTCCTTAAATTTGGAGGGACAGTAGAAATTCGGACACTTTCACGAGATACTGCGTTGGTTGGCTGAATCAAATCGTTTCTCTCTCTCTCTCTCTTTTTTTTAACCCCTTCATTCTGGAAGTGACGAGAATAACAAAAGGATGGAATGGCAAAGAGAATTGTAGTCTAAGTTGCAGCTGGCTTCAGAATGTATTCAATTGGACATGATTGGCACTCGCCTGACAAGGTCCAGGAACGTGTCCAGCAGATGGGCGCTGCCCTTGATCTCCTCCTGGGCGTCAAGTTCTGACTTAAGATCGGGGCTTCCAGGGTGGATTATGGTGACGAACGAAAGGCCGATAAGCGCCGACACGAAGCTGGTGCCGATGAAAATGGCAAACGTCAGAAGGGCCATCTTGCCCTTCGCTTTTCCACTCAGGTTGGCGCTGCCTACCAGAAAAAAAAAAAAATGATAACAGGCGGAGAATCTTTGGACAAGCTCTTTTTCAATGTGTTAAAAAAATTCAAGGTAATATTCACAACAGTGCAATGCTTAGTAGAAGTAACATTTAGATATAACGTAAGCATAAACCTTCCCACATCAAGGAGGATGGATAATAATGCACTAGCGACAATTTCTGCAACACAATACGATGAATGCTCTCTACTGTGAAGACTGAATAGAAAGATATAGAAAATCTACCGGTAAATGTTACATTAATACTTCTACGTGCACTGTTCTTTCCAGATGTTTTCATGACGAAACCTTTAATTTTGGGCGCTGCAGTGGGGCTCGTATAGCATCGTCGGTGATAAAAACCCCAGAAGAGTCGGCATGACATCCCTTTGTGATGTCAGTGCTCGTTAGAGAACCCAGGTGGCCAAAAACATTTCGCAGCCCTCCGCTACGGAACCTTTTCTTCCTTTCGTATTTAACTGCAATCTTCCCTTATGGCGCGGTTAAGAAGTTCACAACTTTAATGAGATCGTAAATGTTCCTTCCACTCCCTCAAACACTAAGCTTTCCTCCTCACTCCTTCGCGAATATTTAACAGGTGTTAGGGATGGTATCGCTGCTCTGCTGCAAGGCCTAGCTTTCAGGCCTATTGTTCCAGAAGCATTTGAAAATGAGGGTAATTTAAAGGGGCTTACGTTCCTCGTGGGTAGTGCTAAAAAGGTTTAAAATTACGACTGACGATTGAACTCCTCTGGCCGATTGAAGCTTGTCGCCCGAATCGGAACAGTGTTGGTCGAATATTTAGGAGAATCCCCCAAGGTGGAGTAGATTTGTAATAAGGGAGTAATTGCTCATTGACATGCTCCCAAGCGCAGCCATATATGGCTACAAAGGAAAGCCAGCTAGCAAATGAAGTTAGCTTTTCTTTGCAGCCGTATGGCTGCGCTCGGGTGGATGTCAATGAGTAATTACTCCCTTATTAGAAACCTACTCCACCTTGGAGGATTCCCCTAAATATTTGACCAACACCATTCCCATTTAGAGTTATTGATCAATTCGCGCTCGCTCTACAATCTGTTCTGCTGACCATCCTGGTTACCTCACTTGGTAGAGCGACTGCCCCAGAAAGGCGGTGGTCCCGGGTTCGATTCCCGGATCAGGACGAATTTTTCTTTAACTAGGAAGTTTCGAAAAAACTGTATAGCTTTCCTTTGTAGCCGTATGGCTGCGTCTGGGTGGATGTCAATGAGCAAATACTCCCATATTCCCAATCGGAACAAGGTGACCTAAATCCCTACAGAGCGAATCAGCCTTGGCCGACCAGCGAAACATGCAGGACGCATGGTGGAAATAGCGTTTAGTCGGTGCCGTAAGTTGAAGAACATCCCAGCCCCAATAAGTGTTGTGATTGATACATAGGCGGGAGTGCGGCACTCCGCAACTTGCTTTCGCAGGATGTTATTGCTGTGGACGTTTTTCAATAGACGCACTTCGGCATATATACATGTGCGCGAAAAGTGGTGATGCCCAGAGTCCTCGGCCGGTATCTCTGAAACAACAAAAACAGCTAAAAAGAAAAATATCCCGCAGCCTCCTGAAGTGACTACATCGCCAACCAGATCCGACTCTGGTCGGCGGATCGAACTAGAGCGCCTCGAGTTGCTCCAAACAACCACCGGAATACGCGCAGCCTATCTTGGTCGGCCAGTGCAATACGAAATCGTCGTCCCGGAACAAGAAAACCTCCGGAGCGACCACTGGAAATTGTCACAAGGTACTTTACGTTCTTATAACAGCCCTGAACAAATTTATTTATTTATTTTTTATTTAATTTAAAATACCCTCAGGGTACAGATGTACGTTACAGAGGGGAGAGACGCATACAAAATATACATAAGTAAAAAAGGAGGTTAACATAATAAGCGTACAAATCTTTGAAAAACAAAGCACATGAAAAAGAACAACGACGTACAGTGTAATTTAGGAAGATGGCATAGGTGTAAAAAAATAACAATATATAAAAATATAATAAGAAACACAGTAACAATGAAGATAAGCAAATAACCATACAATAAGTTTTATTACTAGGCAAGAAAGAAAGTTTGCAGCGCGGATTTAAATCTTTCTTCTTCAGTTATACTTGTTAGGGATGCAGACAGGTTATTCTAATCATTACAGGTACGGAGAAGAAAAGAGTTAAAATAGACAACTTTGTTTGAGTGTGCGGAGTGTTTACCTTTTGATTGTGGTTACAGCGAAATGAAATGTAAGATGGTGGTTGAACCCATAAAGAGCGCAATTTTCAGTTATATTTTATGAAAACGTGAGAGGGAGGATAATTTTCTTCGAGTCGATAACACCGGGAGATGTAAGTATGCTTTCATATTACTAACGCTGGCTGTCCTTTGATAGTTATCTACCACAAGCAGTCAGATCATGTCATTATTTCGTTACCTGTAATGATGCTGGCGATCATCATGGGTAGGACAAGCATGCGAAGGCAGCGCATGAACACTTCACCAGGCATGCCGAGCAGCATGATGGTGGACTCGCTGGGGTTCGCTTGCCGGAGGCCCAGGCCCAGCACCACGCCGGCCACGACGCCGCCTAGCGTGAAAAGCAGGAAGAAATGTTCCTTGGCGAACTTGCGCAGCTTGGCTCTCAGGGACTGGGCCCGCACCTCCATGGCGGCCACTTTGCACTCCTCTAGCTTCATCTTTCCGTTCTGCAACAACACAGAAATTGGCAAGAAAGAATTTTAGCATAAATAGTGCCAGCTTGATGTGCTCGCCTCTCTCCCTACGCGTGCGCGAGAAATCCTTCTATGAGCCCGGCTATGTACATTGGGGGTATACAATAAAAAAAGGGGAGGGTCTGAGACAAACCGGCGATTATGAGCAGGGGAACTTAGTCTACGTCGGCACGACGCCCATGGTAAACAGCGGACACACGCTAGTTCCAACTACAGATACGTTTGCTTTGTGTGCCCATCAGTGGAGTTAACGAATTTACAGATTTCCTCGTGAGCGAGAATTAAATCTACTGTGAGAGCGTTGTACTGCATTCGTCTTCATTCGAAGTTGTCACCAGTACGGCAGCGCTGGGTGTCGACTTAGGTCAGCGGAAGTTTTCCGCTGTCTATCTGACCGCCGGCATATACACGTTAGGCTCGGATGCGAGGAACGCACATGACACGTGAACGGAAACTTCCAAGTCGCGAAGCGGAAGCTAAACCACGACGACAGTAACGCGAAACTGAGCGAGAAACTCGGGTGGCCGGCCGGAGCTGGAGGCCGCGGAGGAATCGACGCGGCGGCATAAAGAGAAGTGTGGAATGCTACGAGAAGCCGCATCGAGCCAGTGAAGATAGAAATAATATGAATGGCTAGAAATGTGAATGTCGAATAGGGCGTTTGAAATTGTGGCCTCAATGTAAACGGGAACGAGGTTGGAGGGCATCGTGGTAGCGACGTGCAGAAAAACCCAGTATGTCGACGAGCGCCATGCAGCCACTGACAGATGTGGGTGGCAGTCTTACGCTGTAGCGACGACAGCTGTGTGGGTGGTAAGATGGGTAGTAACGAGACCTTCCTGCCTTCGATTCAACTCGATGATGTTGTTTCGCACGTGGTTAAGAAATAATAGTAGAATCAAGGCAAAGTGCAGTAACTGTCTCACTTTGAGCGAACACCGAAATCCTGGTGTGCTCGAAGGAGAATAAAGAAAGTCTACGCATGTCGATCAATATATTGATGTAAGTGGAAGCTCAGTATTTGTGTAAACTGCACTTCGCCCGGTATATGCAAACGCATTACAATGGGGAGGGGCGAGGAATACTACACAATTGTGTGCTCTGAGAAAACATTTGGGGGCTTCCAATAATGCGCATAAAAAGGCATGGCTAGGTAAGGTGTGTGTACATTTACGCTCTCAAGTGCGCGTAATAACGCCTACACGCGTATAAGCAACAAACAATTGAAGAAGATGCCTGCAGGTATCCTCCTCAGAAAACGTGAGCCAGCCGTAATCTTGCTATTTTCTTCTCTGCCTGCTCTAGTGTGAGCTGGTTTCCGCCGTTTGCGCCTCTCTTTCCATTCATATCTTAGCGTCTCCTCTGTCCCTCCTTTTCGCTGCCTCAGTTATCTGCCCTTGCGCAGACAAAGCGGCTACGATGAGGTGGACACCGAATCGGCCGGATGTTATGTCTCGGTAAGCGACGTTGCTTTTTGTGCGTTATTATTCTATCGCTCTAATTGCAGCTGCCTCAACCGGCGGATCCTTTGAGAGACGTCCAAGTATGCACACAAACAAAACGGAGGTGTCTAAGGCACACAGTGTGCTTCCAAGTTGGGCCCGAACAATACAACGGCAACGACAACAACAACGACAACATACATAAGAAACGAGAGGAGGATAAGAACACCGAAAAATACGCGGTGCTGTTGGCCATACCCAAAAACTCTTGACAAACGCAGTTTTCAAAACGAGATTAGTTTTCGACGTCATTTTCAGTCTTTCTTTAGATGCCGCCATAACAAATCAATATATACGCAGATCTACCCTCGAGACGCTTGTTCACTTCTGCTATTCACTGTTAAAAACAAACTTCATTGGTTTTCTATGGTGGCTTTAAAAACTCGGTGCGAGCGTGGGACAAATTTTAAAAGGAAAGCTTTGCTATGTGTGGGATTCAATACGTTTATAACAATATCTTACACAATTACCGGGTTACTTCACAGTTAAAAGTGATGTCAAAGAAAGCTGCACCCGAAGAACTTTAAAGCCTCCGTAACGTAAATTATTTCAAAACGTGAGCACGTGCTGATTATAAAGAGACAAAAGAGCAGTAATATCTGCGGTACGCAAGAAATAAATTATAACAGAAGCCATCTGTGAATATTAAACAATAAACGCCGCATGCATAATCTCCAGCGCAACAGAAAAAGGGGGAGCGGCAGAAAAATAGCAGCGCTTCTTCCGTACTCGCGGGTAAAGTTCAAACATGAAAGCAGTCGAACCCAGTTTTTGAGTCAGCAGATCACGCATAAAAATATATACGTGCACACCTCTGCAAACGTTTATTAGCACGCACATAACTATTTCTACGGAAAGATGAGGGCGAAATATATTTTTGTATGTTTTTCCAAGTAATGCTCCCCTGTGCCTGTGGTTCTTTTTATTATCTTTCGAGCCGAACGCAGACGTAGAAATAATTCGGGGGGGGGGGGGGGGGGGGGGGGCAAGCAGCTTTCGTTCATCTTGCTCACATCTATGCAAGAGGGGCTGAAACAATGATACAATGATTCAAAAAGTATGCTTCATTCCCTACGTACTTCCTTCAACGCCTGTCTGGCATAATCTCGAACCGTTAACTCATGATTTAGTTTAAACCCTCAATAAGTACCCTTGTCTCGCATCTGTCCATGTTGGAACTATCCATGACGCAGGTATTCTCGCGGAAAATCTGTGGCCTTTCGTTTTCTTCACCCCTGTCTTGCTGCATTGGTACGTCTCCTCCTCTGAAGCGGTACTTCCGCAATGCTTTTACCCTGCTGTCTTGGACCCTTGCCTTTCCTCGGATTCTACTCTGATCACGTCGGAGAACCTACCGAGCTCGTATTTCTGCTCTGGCAAGTCAACAGCGGTGACTGCCGCCAACTCCGTCTCACGCGCTTGCGCCGAAAATTTTGTGTTTTTTTAGTTTTGTTCATTTTTAAAGTATTACCGGCCCCTAGGGGAGGCCCTAAAGTAGCAGCGGGGAATATGAAAGGACTAAGTCAGTGATGTAGGCACCAAACTCAGCAAAACTCAGTGATCTCAGCTGGTGCAATTATTACACCGTATATACTCTGTATCACTTATCGCATAGTCCCACTTTACATCTGCCAGGTCTTCCACTTTTTCGGCTGTGTTATAGCTCAGGCGCCTGTCGTCTTTGCAATACCGTACGGTAAAACGGCAGCTACAGCAATTAATTTTTATTAATTCCTATGACTGTTCCTGGTTAATATATATATATATATATATATATATATATATATATATATATATATATATATATATATATATATATATATATATATATATATATATTATGTCTAAAATTTAGTAAATAAAAGAAAATAGAATATTTTAGTACCTTATGTTTATAAGGGTAAAGCAGTGGTGTCGAGAGGGAGTGTCGGTCAAATATGTGTGCGCACGAGCTGACACTTGCGAAAATTGGGCGAATAGAGCCACCATCCTTCCGCTGAGTTTCTGCTGACACTCTTTGACCACTCATTAACCAAGAAAGGCTTTCACTTTCATAAATATTTTATAGTGGTTCTCAGACGAGCGCGAAATAGGCTACGCCACTGCCTGAGAATGTGTTTGTGATTCCTCTTCTCTAGCATATACGCCGGAGGGCGTTGAGGGAAAGGGCAGCAGTAAGAGCAAGAACGAAAAAAAGAGATAAAGACTGAAAAATATTAACAAACGTTCCAGAGTATAGGGTACGGCGGGCAACGAAAGCGTTTCAAAACATGCGCATACAAAGTTCAAAACAAAACAAAGGCTGTGAATCTCCCGTTAGACATACGCGTTGTGCCATCTAGCGAGGGTGACCCAGAACGCCACAGCACAGCAGTCTCGTGCATGCAGGGAGCAGCAATTGAGTGGGAGAGAGAAAAACTTTCGCATTTTCATCTTTTAAGCAGTCTTAGGAGCAATCCTGTAAATTTTTTACTTCAGCATCCACAACCACGCTTTTAGTGATGGAAATACTTTGTTCCGCACCGAGTCGTGAGCCGTCCTGGCCAAATGCACAACGTATTGATTGTGGCAAAGCTTGAACCATTTTACTCTGACCTGAAATGATTTGTCACTAATTGTAGTTTTCCCATGGCAACAACGAGTAACTCTTGTTTGATTGCATTGCGGAATTGCAGTGTGGTTGTTCGATGAGATCGAATCTGCTCACTGTTTCTTGAAAAAAAAAAAAAGAAAAAAAACACCGACGGCTGTTTGTCAACGCACGCGGCGCGCAAAACTGAGCGCACACAAAGCAACTGTTGTGCCGAAAAAGATGTAAAGCGTTCAGAACCTACGCTAAATGACTCAAGTGTTTATACGAAAAGGCTTTCGAGTTACTGCGCACGAAGCGCTGTCGTACAATCGGACACTAGGTGACCCAAGCGTTTATACGACAAGGCCAATTGGGCACTAGGTAACTAAACGATGCCGACCAAAACTATGTGAAGCAGCTGTACAGGTAGAGAAGCTTGATTTCCACCTTCTTCGGAGCGCTGCGAAGGTGAGGCGCTCAACCTTTCAAAAGCAGCAGCGAAAATAAACAGACACGCGGCTTTAGAAAACAGAGGGGTGTCCTGCAAGTCGTTAAACGGCCACAGAGGACGAGGGTTCTGTGCTGACACAACGTTGCCTAACGTCACAACGTTGCGGCTAACCGATCAGTCAGTCAAAATAGAGGACGGCTGCTCTTTCTCACACTGCTTGGCAAAGAGGCCACTCTAGAAGCACTTCACGGCGCACAGCTTCCGCGTGTGCTTTGCGCAACTATACTTCCGCGTACAGAATGTTTGAAGAGGTGCCCTAAATTTTGCGGTGGTGGGGCCCGAACCTTGCCTCCAATAGCGTATGCCCTACTGAAGTGCACCAATTGTGCAACGTGGTGAAACTCTAGCCTTGAGCTATTAGTGAGATCGAAAATGAGTAGCTAAAGTAGCATTTGCTTCGACAAGAAATCTTTAAGGATCCCAAGTCTGCCGCTCATGCCACTAAACCGAAATGCCATCCAGAGGGTTTCAGGGTCTGTGGTGGGTAGAAGAAAAAGTTCACTTCACTGAAAACCCGCATCAGAGATTGGTTTGGGATCTTTGATTGACTACGTGCTGTAAAGGGAACAAACGGCCGAGCATTCGCAGCATCACCGACAGATACATCATAGAGCCGAGTGCAGTTCGGCTCGGGTTGCAGGGAATCGGTTCGCAAACTGGAAAAACAGGTAGACATAAATAGAACTCCATTGACAAATAAAGCACGCGAACACCTGCGCAAAATTCGAACAGCGGCATGACATCGACTGCTCAGCGCAGAGACCGTTGTAAAAATTGGCAAATGACTCAGTGTCACAAAGGAACTCGCACGCTCTGCGTTTGCCAGCTCTATAAAAATTTGTGAACGAAAGCTTATTGAAATTTCCTCAATAAGCTGTCGGAATTTTGACACAGACTTTCACGTTGTACAGCGAAGCTCCCAAGTTTGTGTGTTCAGAATGAGAACTAAAATACAAGGAAACGGAGGCACGCAAATACGTAACTCAAACACGTGCTTGGCAGCCTTCGCATAAGGCCCTCGAGAGGATTAAAGATGTGCGTGTTGCCAGCTGATACTTGCGAGAACGGACGATGCTTTGGACCTAGCCTGTGGCGTAGTTGCTGGAAGGCTGCTTTCCGCTCGTGACCGTGGGCTAATTGGTCAGGGACGGCGACCGGCTTCTGAGAGGTCGCCGAGTGCGGATGCAAGTGGGGAGCCAGCGGCAGCTATGCGGCGCCCATAATAACACATGCGCGGTGTGGAGGCGACAGAATCGCTAATGGAAGAAGCCCCGCTGTTCTTGCATGCCGTGCTTGGTGCATGCCATCGCTATTTTTGTCTTTAGCCTTTTAAACGATTTCTGGGGATACGATAAAAAGGAAAAGAAAGGTCGAGGTCTCGTACGGTACAAAACGAATGAAAGAAGAGAGCACAACAGTCCGCTGTTCCTGGCCAAAAGTAATTGTTGAGCCACCTTCTTTGGTAGCAGAATATGACTCGAAGAATTCATGTAAGCTTTATAGGTTGCTAAAAAAATGACATGGCTACCAGTTGCTGATAAATGTATAATTGTTCCTCTATTCTTACCAATCTCTTAATGTGAGGTTGAACTAGGAAGGCCGTCGACTAGCACTGACCTGGTGGCTTTTATACGACGATCATTCTGGACGTCCTGTGTTTTTTTTACAGTTTATGGAGAATGGGCCAACACATGCGTTCATAGAGTTTGCCCCATTGCTTGATACCTATTTCCAGATACTACCGATAACGAAAGAAAATAAAAAATTAAATAGCACTGCAGAATCTGCGCTGCAGTAATGCGAAAGTACGGATGCTGCTGTTGGTTGCTTCTGGTTGCTTCGAGTTGCTTAATTCACTTCTAGTTTGCCTATTTTAGTCCTTGGTACTTTCAAATTGCGCGCCAATATCCCTTCCTGTGCCCTTTTTTGGCTCTACTTCCGGTTTCGTGACGTCACATCCTCTACGTCACAATAATTAACTTCTTGTTTACCCATTTCGGTCTTTGGTACTTTCAAACTGCGCGCCAATTTCTTCCTATGCCCTTTTTCGGCTCTACTTCCGGTTGTGTGACGTCACATCCTCTACGTCACAATAATTCACTTCTTGTTTACCCATTTCAGTCTTTGGTACTTTTAAACTGCGCCAATCCCTTCCTATGCCCTTTTTCGGCTCTAATTCCGATTGCGTAACGTAACATCCTTGATGTCACCAGTTAAGATGTTGATGGTTCGTACTTCTGATGGTTTCCGAAGTTTCTCGGTTCTCCAACGAAGTGCAGAATATAAATGCAGCCGGTTCACCAAAGTTAGACGAGATAGAATTGAACGGCGGCGCAACACGGAAACGGACACAGACAAGAAGGGGACACCACATGTTCTTGTCTGTGTCCGTTTCCGTGTTGCGCCTCCGTTCAATTCCATCATGCACCAACTCACCCCCCAGGCCGTTATTCTAGACGAGATAGACACAATGTATTTACATAATTACTAGTCGGGATCCAGATCGAGGATCAGGATGAGAATCAAGATGTCTGAAGACTTTCCAGAGGTTCATTTTAAGGCTTCCGAATTGCGAGGGAAAATTTGGCTGTATTGTAATCAACCAATCACATCCGTTGACGAAAACCCGCCCACGATAAGGCGGTGCTTTCCCATTCTCGCCGGTCCTCCCACCAAGCGGCTGGTCGATTGATGTAACATCACTCCTTGGACTGGCAAGCTCTTCGGAGCCGGCGAAGGAGATCCATGCTCCTCCGCTGTCAGCCTTGTGTGAACTTGAGCGTTCAAACGGCCGCATCTCGGAAGACTGCCCCGCGGTCCTATCGCCCACTTCTTTTTACGCCGCCGCCGTTTCCCCAGGCAGCGGTGGTGGTGATGGTGCGGTCCGCGAGCAGTCTCTCCCGATCAGGTGGCAGCGGTCTCGTTGTCACAAAGGGGGCGCCGGCCGCTTCCGGACAGCGAGAAGGGGAGTGCGCAGGCGGCGTCTGGACCTCAAAGAAATGGGCCATCTTTCGGGAACACGTGCGCGCGACGAAAACACTTCTCCGAGCGGGATGCCGGAGAGTAAACACGCACACACACTCTGTTCTGCAGCAAGAGGCCACTTTTCCCTTAACTCAGTCCGTTTGGCGCCAACTGTCCAAATTCCTGACCAGTCGAGCCCAACATCACCTTAATTGAATGATTTAATTACTATTTAGTATTTATACATCTTGACGCCGCCCTAATTGACTGACTTAATTAACTATTTTTGCCTTTGATACATTCATCCTTCAAATGTGGCTAATGATACCTTTTCCGCCTTTACTTTTAAATATTTTTGCTTCTAACTAATTACCTGAATAATTTATTGTCCTAAGTATATTTCGGAGACATTACGTCCCCCTCTATCGATTGACACCACTTATTAATCTCTACCACTTGTCAATTACTCACAACTGCTGCGGACATATTTAACATTTTTTTGTCTCTATTTAATTACCTATTAAGCTTATTGGCCTGTTTATTTTTTCGGACATAGAAATACGTCCCCCTCTATCGATTGACACGACTCATTAACCTCTACCCTTCTCATTTACTCACAACTGCTGCAAACTTTATATTGCCTCTAATTAATTACCTAACAAAGTTGTTGGCCTAATTAATTTTTGAGACACAATGTAACGTCACCCTATATCGATTGACACCCCTCATTTACCTCTACCATTTCTTAGTTACAACTGCTGCGGACACGATTTTGCGGACGCGGTGTGCGAATGCGGTGTGCGGACAGAAATCTGTGAACATAGTGAAGGAATGCTTTCGTATTATTAAATGCTTCCGGGCGGCGCTGTCGGTCATTAATTCATGGTGAGAAATTTTTCCTCTGATAATTTGCTGACAAGCAGACTTACAGTAAAACTTCAAGCAATCTTCTGACGTTGTGAGAGCTGAGTAGGCTCTTGTAAGCACGTACAACTGAACACGTACAAATGAAAACTCTTCATAAAAACATAAAAATTCACACACACACACACACACACACACACACACACACACACACACACACACACACACACACACACACACACACACACACACACACACACACACACACACACACACACACACACACACACACACACACACACACACACACACACACACACACACACACACACACACACACACACACACACACACACACACACACACACACACACACACACACACACACACACACACACACACACACACACACACACACACACACACACACACACACACACACACACACACACACACACACACACACACACACACACACACACACACACACACACACACACACACACACACACACACACACACACACACACACACACACACACACACACACACACACACACACACACACACACACACACACACACACACACACACACACACACACACACACACACACACACACACACACACACACACACACACACACACACACACACACACACACACACACACACACACACACACACACACACACACACACACACACACACACACACACACACACACACACACACACACACACACACACACACACACACACACACACACACACACACACACACACACACACACACACACACACACACACACACAGGTTTATCCTTGAAGCTAAACGTGGTATATGCAAACAGTGCAGTGCTAATAACTCAATTCAAGGTGGATGCACTTGGCTCTGAACGCATGCAAGTTTTAATATTGTTACTGTATGAGAAATAAATGATCTGAATTTTATATACAGCGAATGTTTATAGCAACTTATTGGTGGGTACTGTATTTCAAAGTACTGACATGTTAACGTCTTACACTGTGCAGATTACGGCTCAAACCTGTCTATTAAAAATAGACATCCCCTTCTGGTGTTTGTAAAACCACGTTTATCCATATCTGGGTGTCTGAACGCTTGTTTCTATCAACCTGTTGTTTACCCTCTCAGCTAGCTAGAGCCATGAACTAGACATAAACGAGCCCTAAATAGAGCTTTGAAACATGCTCTTGAAATAACTTTGTTTTTGCGCAAGAAACATAGTGGAAACCTAAAGATTATATACATTAGGGATGTGTTTTTAAAACCGAACACGTCCCGTTTTCCTTCTGCGCTGCAAATAAAAACTCAGTGCGGCCGTCGATACAACCTTCAAAGAGTCCTCGACCTGCAGCAGAGTCCTCGACAGCAGCAGAATACTGCTAGCAAGGAGCGAAATATTATTCTAATATTTCGAATAATAATATATTAGAATATTATTATTCTAATGGATACGACCGAACCATACTGCGTCGAACTCTCCAAAAATAATGTGTAAAGTTGAAAAAAGGTGAACAGAACGACAGAACACAGCTTAAGCAAACGAACCCTCGAGTTCGGCGAGGAAAAACTGCAATAACACAGAAAGAAATCAACACGCATGTGTTGGACTCACGCCCAGAAAAACATCAGATGTTCGTATCCCAGGATAAAAAAATGGGTTAGGCAAAACGTCGACTCATATTAAGCGAGAACACAGACTTGTCTTACGGTATGAGGATCGTTCAGCGAGTATGGCGGTGGGCCACTATAAATGGCGGCGGGTTCTTCAGAGGCCATGGGTCAACCGATCGGACGTCTTCGTCAGTGCCTTAACTCCGACAGTGAAACGGAGGCAAGCGCGGGATGTCACAACAGCACAAAGATCGGTGTCGCCGGCGAAATGGAGCGTGCACAGGAGGGGATTCCTGTCGCATAATCTCTGCCACAGAGTCGCGCGCGCTTTCCTTCCACCACAGTGCAAAGCTTCTGTCCTGTCCGTCGTCCTCGATTCTCAACGACGACGCGCGCCCAACTGGTTCCCGAAGTCGTCAACACCGCGCGGCCTTCCTCTCCCTCGCCAAGTCCCCTCTCTTGTGGCACGCAGACGTCGCACCGTTGTGTAAACGCTTCGTTTCTCTGAATGCACAGAGTGCTGCTGAGTGTGTACCTTGATCATGCGGGAAATAAATAAACACAAAAGGGGACTAGGGGTCTAAGATAGGGGTGGTTTGCCTAAAAAGTGTTTGCCTATTCTGAATGCGGGTCTGTAAATTGGTTACTTCCCTCCTTCGAACTCTGCCAGTGACAACGCGTCTACGGCTACGGCGTGGTGAAGGCTGTTTGTGGTAGACTATTGATGGCCAGCTTCGCTGTAATTGGCCAATATGTGATTCGTACTTGGTTACCGAAACCGCCGTCAGTTTCTTTTCTTTTTTTTTAAATGTAGCGGGCTGTTTAAGGTTTGTATTTCATTGTTCCGAAAAAATAAATTTATAATAGATTAAGCGCTCTTAATTGGGTGAAATGTGAATTAGCGGTTCCAACATTTCGGTTTTCACTTCGGTTTCGAACTACACATACCGATTAGCATACAGTCCTAACCTATTCCGTTATATGCGAGGCCACCTGGCATAGCCATGAAGGATTGCTTTAGCTGTACGACCATGCCTGAATGTACTAGCAATAGCGAGTGTGACTCAGGACTCAAGAGTATCGGTGGGCTCGATTCCCATCTTAAAAGTTTTGCGCAAGTTGGCGGCTCCTGTCAGTTCAACAACAGCTTGTGGTCTCGTGACGTCATGCAAACCGCCGGCTAATCGGTGGAAGGATATGTCACCTGCCAACTGTTACCAGCTAGAAACATGTTCAAGAGAACAGCCAAACAAGTAAACAAACAAACAAACAACGAAACACACCGACGCAGTGTCGCAGTGGGTGTAATTGACGACGGTGCAATAGAATTGAGCATTTCATGCCGAAAGTAGTTCACAAGTGGCATGTGTTCGAGCGAAGGCTTCACGACTAGGGAGTGCCACTGTCAACGTGCTATAAAGGGGTCTACCAGCCGCATGCAAAGTGCTTGTAGCAGGAAATTTTTTTATATGCACCTATTACTTGTTTTGCAATAATGATAATAATAATAATAATAATAATAATAATAATAATAATAATAATAATAATAATAATAATAATAATAATAATAATAATAATAATAATAATAATAATAATAATAATAATAATAATAATAATAAACCTTATTTTCTCCCTCACATCAATATTTGGTACGGGCGCATATGAAAGTCCATGTGGCCCAGTACTCAACAATAGCTTCACTGTCTTTATCAAGGCTGTCAAAAGGTAGGTGCGAATACAAAAGTACGAACTGTAAAAATTACAGCCGTATGCAGGCGCACTAACCGAAAAGTACTCAATATCATGTCACTGTAAAATACTGCATTTAAAAGTTTTCGAAAGCGAGACTTATACAGTTGCTCATGGTAGTACATTGCTGAACAAACAAACGCCATCTGTGAAATTGACATGTCAGTGACATAATCACAGAGTACGGGTGCTGTGTATTTTTGATGCCTAAATCAAAACAAGCTTTGATTTCATTGCAGTGGGCAGGTTGTGATGTCAAGCACCTTGGCTTGCGACCTGTAGTCTCGTGCCTGGTCTATATAGGTCCCGATAATTTCGACGGCTAACATGGTACGGCAATTGCGATATGGCGCTCAAGTAAAGTACATTTTGCCTTCCGAGAATAGCGATCGCAGAGACCGACGACATTACGACTGTACAGCTCGACACCTTGAATGTAGAAATTATCTTTTTACCGATATATATGCCCCCGAAGACCGCTCAGCTATGGATAATGCAGCGAATAATTTAAATCTTTATTTGTTCTTTGTCGGCAGATTCTGGCATGCGGCCTTATCGCTGTGATTCTAGCACGCGGATCGATTTTGTATTCTTTGTTTGCTCATGCTCGTTTTGCGAGACGACGCTTTATCATTTTCTTTGTCACGAAAGATGCATCGAGATGTATCTCGAAAGTTCTAGCCAGTCGCGTGTGTTTCTACAATGTTCCAGATTATGCTAGTCGGCGTTTGCGGCTTTATCTAGATGTTTTTTCGCCGCCATTAAATTGAGCGTTGACGGGCGCGACAGGCATTCTGTTCGACGACCAGCGAGCACGTTTGCTTCCATCACCGCTTCAAATTGGCGCTGAATGACGGCTCCGGAATGTTGGTCTCTGGGCCGTTTTACTGAACTATAAAACTCGCCACTCGGTCAAGTATACCGTTGCTGAAAGCGTTAATGTCTGAAAAGTAGTACAAACGGCACCATAAAGCCGTATAAACGCAAAAATGAACATCTTGAGAGACATTAAGAACCAAGAGAGCGATAGATGCGATCCCCTTTCCGTCGTAACGCGGGGTATACGCATGTCCTCACGCCTGATATGACAAACAGCATGCACATGGTACGTATAGCGAATATGGGCTGCATTTTTCAGAGATGGAGTGCTGTTTACAACTCAGTGAAAGCCCATTAGCTGCCTCACTTCGTTCAAACGAAACACTCTTAGAAGCTGTTCATGTATTTACGCTAGGCTTAAAAGAGAACTTCGGAGGTTTTTCGGCCTTCGAATATCCTGGTAAAAGTTTTACTGTAGGTTGTCTTCTACGCCTAGATGCAATCTACCAAATTTTGTTGCCGTGCGATAATTCATTCGCGTGCAACACGATTTTAAAATGTGCAATTTTCGTAGCTTCAGCTGAGAAAATTTCTGCGGGCAACACTGCGTTTGTGACGTCACGAACAGTACACCCGCGTTACTGGCCACTGCCAGCGCGATAATGAAATTTTTAGGCTTCTGTATGGCTATCTCGAATATTTTATGTACTTTGTCATGATTTCCATGCTTTATTTCCACCATACAAAGCGCGTGCGAATGCTTTTCCAATACTGTATGTGACGTCACCGCTTCGTCGACTGGAACGTCGTTTCTGGCCATGAAAGCAGTTTTGGTTTCAGTTTGCGGTTTTTCCTTTATAAAAATAGTTCTGCTTGGAATTTCGAAAAGCGGTTTCTTGTGTCGGAGTCAGGACACACCAAGTAATGTCAAGCAATCAAAAATTCAAAATGATGAAAAAATCACCGGCGTTGCCCTTTAATGATTGATACGCGCAGTAACCATGCGTGTGCGACGCATTCTCTACTGTCCCGGTACGAAAAAAGATGCACTTATAGAAATATGCACTTCGCACCGTGCAAACTCTCATAGTTAACACAAAGTATAAGATTAAGCATTACCCCGAATAAAAATTAGTGACCTATAAAGGGATAAGTGACAGAAATCATACTAGGTTCCTTTGCAAGGAGTTCTAATATGTAAGGTCCTTTCCTCATCTGTGCAGACAGAGTCCACTAGGCACAAATGGCTGGCGTGGCTGCTCAAATGTTTTGGCGCAGAACGGCTGAGGCGAATTTCGTGATAACGAATCCCGACTGTGGGGCTAGAGTTTTTATGAAAGCCAAATGTCAAATCACGCATGTGCTGTGAGGTGTGAATGCACGTCCTTGATACACTGCGACGTCTCTCACAATAGATGCGCAGTTTCGCATCATTAAACTCCCTCCCCGCCCACGCTACATGTGATGACGCACCTCACATCAAATCAAATCACGTCACGTCACCGCACATTACACCACATTACATCACATCAAACCTTATCGCCTCGTACAGCACCATACCATACCATACCATACCATACCATACCATACCATACCATACCATACCATACCATACCATACCATACCATACCATACCATACCATACCATACCATACCATACCATACCATACCATACCACGCCGTACAGTTATATAAATTGAATATCCAGACGGTAAAATAAACTATTTGCCTAAATATACTGCAGCCTTGCCAGGCTCGCCAGTGCATCGTGTCAACCTTCATATGTTTTTTGGTTGTGCCAAAATGTTTACTTTTCACTCTGCTAGCTGAGGACGCTGCTCCGTGAGTGCTAGCCTGTGTTCCGGCAGTACAAGCTTTCTTTTTATTTTTATTTTTTTTTTATGAAGAAGAACTCCTGGTGAACCACCACAGGGACTCATGATGGCGACGGAAAGAAAACACGGCGGGATAAAAATTAAAAAAAAAACACCGATGAAGCAGAGTAAAATAATCAAAACAAGTGTTCACCCGCTGACACGAGAAGCGTTTCAAGTCGCATGGCTCATAGCACACACTCGCAGCATTTCTACTCGCGAAACTTCCCCGTTTCGACGGTTTTAACGCGGGCACGTTTTTTGGCACGGGAACACACGACAGGTCTGCAATGAGGGGCGCTTATTTTACTCTTCACACGGAGCTGTCGTGTATGTCAGTTTCAGTTGACCGTGGGCGACACACTGCCACCATTTAAATGACAGGGAAATGTGAGGTGGTGTGTAATGTGGTTACCGCACTGCCTGAAATGAACTATTGTTGGAAATATTTGTTTAATTATAAAATTCAGGTCGTGTCGGAATTGAATTCGACGAATGCTCTCCCGCATTTTGTGTTTCTGCTCACAGAATAAATATATTCAGTCTTTAGGTTGATTCTTTGAGCTCCGAAAAAGCACGCAGGGGGAAATTAGGCGCAAACATTTGAATTCCAATCAACGCGCCACCTCAGCTCGTACTTTATCGTTGCATGCTTTAAAGAAGACAATCTCAAGACATGCTGCGATAACTAGTAGTCAAAGAGTGCTTTCAAGACTGAGCATTAAAACGAGCATTAAAAATTAAGAGGTACGAAGTAAAGCCCCATACAAGCCCTCATAAGAAAACAAGTTCATTGCTCTAAATGATTAAGGATATTTACCTATATAGTGGACGTGAGATCATCACCCCTCTTTTCTTTTTTGTCAATAATACCGCGTGCAACTTTCCCTATTGTTATGAAACGTGGATTTAAATTCGTTTCTGTATTCGCTATCTATTTTTAAGTAATAAGAACCTTTCAAAGATTTTTGCAGCTGTGACCAGTGTAGAACAGGCCTTCATTATTTCTTCTTGACAAAAAATTTGTCCAAGCACTATAATAAAAAACAACAGCTGTAAATGAATCCCGCCCCTGTTCTCTCGCTCCTCTCTCAGACTCTCGGTTTTTTTGTATTTCCTCAAGCCGCCGATTATCCTGCTGGCGAGACCACGGGCAATAAAATCCTTTGACACAGGTGAAGCGGCACGCTCCGGAGAGGCCGCATTGAGGGAAGAAGACCCTTGTTTATCTCTCCCAAGGCGAGCCGCCTTTACACCTCCACACGTGCAGCCGCGGGGTGTGCTTCTGCCTGAGGTCAAGGTGTGTTGATGTGTCGTATAGATGCGTATTTAATCCAAATGCAATCGCTCTCTGTTATATATTTATTTGAAGTGGGGCCTATGAACAGCAGAGAGAAAGAAGGACAAGGGCCTTGAAATTGCGCGGTATACATGAGCGACAAGACATAGCATCCCGAATGTGGTGTAACGTTTCATGCAATAAATCAGTTTTTCGGCCGTTCCATTATGATCAATCACAATGCTATGTGGTTCAGAATTGGATGTGGCGCTTACTTTTATTGCATTTTTCCTATTTTTCCTTTCCACTTTTACATCCCCCCCCCCACACACACACATACACACACGCGCCCACGCGCACGCGCACGATTATTTATATCCTATTTGGGAGGAGAAGACAGGACCAAAACCGTAATAACTGCTTGAAACTGGTCTTATATTACGAATTGGCGTTCACCGGACACAGCTGTAGCACAGGTTTTTCACGGTTCAATAAAGGAGGAAAGCACGCGCATTAGAAAAAGGCTTGCGCAGTCATCGAGTGCAGAGCAAGTATCGAAAATGAAACCGAGCGGATTATAACAAACAATAGTCACTAAAACAAACAGTATATAAATAATGGCTGTACCATACTCGTGTGTAACGTTGGCAAGGAGCGTAAAAAGAACTTAATCATAGACCTCGAGTTACTGAAAGAATCAAACGAACCTTGCTCCAGTCAACTTGAAAAAGAAAGCAGGGTGCATGAAAAGCCTTCCTTACAACTATTTGCCGTGGGGAATAAAACCCCGTACATCAAACCAAACACACAGGCGCACTCACACGGTCGTCGATCTGGACTTTCGTTTTCCGCTTATAGGTCAGTGATAAGCATATTCACAGATTCTGCACCGATTACCCGTGACGGAGGCTATGATCGAATGCCGTGATTTCCGGTTGAAAATTGTGTTCGATTAGGTAGCATAGAGAAGAAAGAAAAAGTTTCCTTTTGAGCCGATATTATCAAGCCCGACACAAGCGTAGCTCATCTCCTTACAAAACCATCGCCTACACAAAATTTACAAGCGTTCCCACTTGTCCGCAATACACTTTAGAAGGCGTCGTGCATTCCTGGGCGCTTTTTAAAACAAGGCATAGCGAGGGAGGAAAAGAGGAGATAGGGTGCTTGCCTGCGATGAGCAAAATATATTTACTCCGAATTCTCCTTTTATTGTGCTCATATGGGAATGGTTATAAGTGATTTTTATCATGATTTTCATCTTGATGAATGTACTAAATTCTCACACTAAACTATAGCGCTTGTTTTTCCACGGTGGCAGTCTCGTGTCTGTCAGTCTTTCGTTCTTCGACGATGTTAGAGGGCTGAATGAGTTACAAAAAGGAAGTCGCTGCTGGCGTCGGAAAACAGTTGGCAAGAATGTGGCGCAGCGGACGCTACTGTTTTTTTTTTTTCATGTGTTACTACGCTCGAGCAGAACTGCACTACGATTGTTGCATCAGTTTTAACATCTAGATGATTCATTATATAACCTAACACTCCGCAACAAAAAATCGCAAACCACACACGTTTACCTCAATAAGGCTTGCCGTTACAGTACAGAAAAACGAACCTGCTTGCATATTTGCTAATATGTCGTGGGTGCTATGCGGTAGTTTTTAACCAGCAGAACCTCATATTTACGGTTGTCAACAACAGCCATTTCGTTGGAGTCTAATATACTAGATAGTAACTTTGTTCCCATGCTCTCTCTCAGTCTGTGGCTGCCATCGGAGGAGTCGCGTAACTGGACTACTCGTAAGATCTGAAAACATCCACGCAAAAGTACATTAAGATATGTTTTTGCGGTGGACTTTGACATAAATGTCTGATTGCGCACTCGAACCACTTTCTCAGAGCACAGAACCGCATGTATCAGCGCGCTGACCCTTCTTCATAATTTTTATGAAATCATTTCAGCGTGGCAATGATTTTGTGAAAATCGCCAATATATAGCTAGCAGCAAGACAGCTGCGTTGATCTTTTCTTAATCGAAATATAATTCCAGATGCGGAGAAAACAAAGGTGTTGAGACGCACTGGCAACTGTAAGAGTTTCGTCTATATATATATATATATATATATATATATATATATATATATATATATATATATATATATATATATGTATATTTCGAGCCCTCCACGGATCTTCTTTCATTTGTACATACCATGATCTTCTTCTTCCTCTTGTACATACGATCATCATCGTCCCGCGGCGCCGGCTCCGGCACGCGCTTGGGTTTTGTCCACCGGAATAAACGCCAGACACGGCATCCCTTGCCTTGCCGTAATATAATAATAATAATAATAATAATAATAATAATAATAATAATAATAATAATAATAATAATAATAATAATAATAATAATAATAATAATAATAATAATAATAATAATAATAATAATAATAATAATAATAATAATAATAATAATAATTATATATATATATATATATATATATATATATAATTATTATTATTATTATTATTGGTAATAATACTGGCTCCACCATAAGCTTGACCGGAACTTTGTGGACACCGTTTGTCATCTTGCGTTCGAAGGCAGCAGCAGGAATCATAGGAATCATAGTCTAGAAGTAACTGGCCTTTCGGAACTTAGTGCTGTTCTTCTGTAGCACTGCTGCCCTTAGATAAAATGAAACAGTCGGCCTTTCATTGATATCTTCGAATAAGCCTTTGATATGATTGAGAGGGAGCTTTGCCGCCTCTTTCTACTCACATTTCGTCTTTGTCGTCGATATGACTTTTATTTAGCTCAAGGCAACGTTCTAAAATGTGAGACTAAAATCATCGTTTCATTTCCTTTCCACCATGTATGATTTGTCACCAAGTGCCCTCTGTTGCTTTATAGCCATTACACAAGTGTAGGTGAATGGGGAGAGGGGGGGAGGGCGTGATAGCTTACGAACATATGTGGAACAGCTCTTGCGCGGAAACTCTTGAGAGGTCTAGTAACCGTGCCTCGTTGGCCAACACTGGGCTCGGTTGTTGTTGTGGCTGTACGAAGAAGGAAAAGAAAATGCACGGGCCTGCTACTGGCTCTGTAGCTGAGCCACCTCCTCTGCCTCGTGCGAACAAAAGAGTATAAAATAGAGGAGAAAGAAAAAGAAGAGGGAAAGAAAGACGTGCGCCGCAACAACAGCCGTCGTCCACCACCGAAGCAGTGGCGGGTGCAATGACGGCCTACAACAGATAAACATTTAGTGGCAGGCTAGCCCCCGCCGCAAGCGGCGTTGCCCGACCAGACCCAGCCCCGTAGGACCAGGAACGACCACCCTTCCCTACCTTTCCTCCCACCTGTCAGCGCACGTTAAAGATCACCAGGTGGTCGAAATTGCTCCGTAGCCCTCCACTACGGCTTCCCTTTCTCTCTTTCCGCTTTCACTCCCACCTTCCTCCCTTCCCTTACGGCGCGGTTCAGGTGTCCACAGAGCAAGTGTGACAGACACTGCGCCTTTCCCTTCCTGTGAACCAATTATTATTATTAGTAGAATAGCACACGGGGAAAGGAAGACAGCAATGGAATAGACGCAGGTTGCACATCTATAGGCAAGACCAAGAAGAAATGGCCACGGGCAGGATTGTGATTCGGGGGAAGCATAGTCGATAGACTCTTTGCGTAACGGGGTGTGTTTGAAAGGAGACGTAATTGTTGCAAGTGGGTGGCAGAAACTCATGTCGGCATACTTTTAAGGCGAATGCCTTTAATGGCTCATGCTGTCGTTTCGGCTGTAGGAAGAAGGAAAAGAAAATGCACGGGCCTGCTACTGGCTATGCATAGCTGAGCCACCTCCGCTGCCTCGTGCGGACAGAAGAGAGGAAGTAGAGAAGGAAAAAAAAAAGAAGAGGGAGAGAAAGAAGCGCTCCGCATCGAACGTCCTAACTTCCCTGCGCGGCATACGTGGCTTACCAGCTGTTAAGAAGTGCCTATACAAATTTGTGATATCACCGTAAACACATTTCCAGGCTCAAATGTTTTCAAGCGCAATTTGAACAACAAAATAAAATGCGGCTTGAAATAACATTTAACGCGAGAGCGTGCAAAACCTCATTCTCCATAAAGTCCGGTGTCGGCGTCGTTAGGAGCGAAAAATCATGTGCATTCTTCTGGTAGGTGGCGGATAGCAGGTGACATGACCACAGGACCTGATTGGCTGGCAAATTGTGTGACGTCACGATATCACGCTACACGAACAAGCTGGCAAAAAGCCGTCAACTCGAGTGGCTCCTCTCATACGTGAGGAAACGCTCCGGGACAATTGTATTACGAGTCCGACGCTCTACTCTTTGGGCACGCAGGTACACTCCTACGTCTTGGCTAAAGCGAGGTTTTATATTTTTGTTGGGTGGTGTTTTATAATATGATAGCTCATAGCTGTATTCATAGGACTGCATTATTAATCAAAAGAAATATTTTAAATTCGGTTCAATTTCACGACAGCAAACCCGTTCAGGTATAAGTAAACAAGAGAGTCGGTTTGAATAGTTCTCGTGACGTTCACGCTGCAGTGGCTCACTGGTTAGGGCTCTCTATTGCTGAACGCAAGTCATGCGGAAGGAAATCCCAGCCGCGGAGGCCGCTTTTCGGTGGAGGCTAAAATCAATACACCGATGTATTCTACAATGTCAATGCACGTTAAGGAAACCCACATGGTCTAAATTATTCGGTGGCCCTCCACTACCCCTTCCTCATAGCCTGAGTTGCTTTGGGATGTTAAACCATGGAAATCAAAGCGGACCACTTGTCGCGACACAATGTGCTTACTGTGGCGCCGTCTTGGTCTCCATTAGTTTCAGGAACGTACATCTTCTCTTCCTGATCCATGTCGGTCGATGCGGCTGTTCCCCTCCGTGAAGTGAAAGTGGCGCGTACGAAAGTCGACCACAGACGACTGAGAGGAAGCGGGTGGACCGGCACGTGGTCCGCGGCGCCGTGAAGACTAAATGTCCACTTCCCGTGATCCCTCTTGCAACACACCTCTGGGCGGTGATGACGCCTGGACAGATGGACGGCGTCGTCACCACCGCTGTGTGACGAATTGGAAGAAGAGAACGAGAGGGTCGATGCCGCTGAACGAGGCAACCTTGACGAGGATGGTCGATTCTTTCCGAACCCCTCGTCAATTGCCTCACAAGGCGACGCAGGCGATGGGATGAGTCATAGCACGAATATCCGTGCACCAAGTTTGAAGGCGGTTCCACTCTATCGGTGCAAAGATGAAGGCGCCAAAGGAGATTTCTGGTGCATAAATATTGCGTCTTGAAATAGCCGCTTCTGGGCGGCCAGACGCGTATCCCATGTAAACAAGAACGGCCACGAAAGTGACGCTTATCTCGGCGGAGGCAAGGTGAAAGCGACCCGTGGCCGATAAGAGACGTCGCGCCTCACAGGCGCTCTTAAACTTAGAGGGAAGGGCGTCCACAGGATGACAATTTTATGAGCGAACAAAGGGGTTAAACAGTTGTTAGAGGAAAGATGCAAGGTGAGGGGTAGTCTGGGGACAGAGCTGAAACGCCGACGTGAGCGATAAGGACAATCCTTCATTATAAGCGGAGAAGAATGCACAAGGCAAACAATGAGGTGTATACTTTCAAAAGCAGTCAACTAAAGGAGTGAATGAGAGAGCTGAGAAACCGCAGCATCATTCAATTAATGTGGCTTTGAAGACACAGTATTTATCGTGCTTTATAACGGATGACGGGTGCGCGGCTGTGCGCCAAGTCATGACAGTCTGGACAGTACTGATATAACAAAAATTCTGGCTTTATTTTATTTTATGATATGTAAAGCCGCATCAGCAAAGTCTTAAGCTATATAAAAATAAAAAAAAAAACAACAAGAGTTGATTAGCGTTTTTCCATAGTCTCGAAGTGCATGGCACTGCTGGACAGAATGCCTATAGACTATTTTTGCGGCAGTATAATCTCAGATATTTTTCATATTCTTTACGTTCAATTATTCACGACAGCACAGCGAGAAACACATACACACAAAAATTGATAGGTGGAACGCTGAGATGCAGGTAAAAAGGAGAGTGGTTCTTGGAACAAACGCTAGTTAATGGTGTTCTAGCCTTAAATCAAGAATAAGAAATTGGAGTGGGTAGGTAATATGTTGCACAGACAAAATGACCGATGATAGTTCAATTTATTGGAGTGGATTTCAATGGGAAGCAAGCGTGGCAGGGGCCGACAGAAACATAAGTAGGTGGAGGGGATTAAGAATTGTGCGGTTATCGCCTTGATTACCGCTTTGTGAGATCATAGCTGGCGTAACTGGTTAAGTATAAGGATAGGGAGAAACCTTAGTTCTGCCATGGGTGTAGTGCAGGCCGGCTATGATAATATTTTCGTTCTTCGTGAACTTATATTCTTATACCATATATAGGAATTTATTAGAATTGTTAGAAATATTTATTTATTACAATTATTACTCATCCGTCACTATTCATTCCTATCTTCCGGTAGTGACGTCATCGGCAGTCCCTCCCGTACGTATACGAAAGCCGCCTTTATGCATATTGCGGTGCCGAGATTGAGAAAAGACGACTACAAAAACGAATACTGTTTCCACAAAGTCGTGACGACGATTGGTGCAAAGAAATAAAAAAAAAGGAGGGGGGGGGGGGGCAAGGAGAAATTCTAACGAACAGAGCACCACACGATTGGCTTAATATTCGAGTGCATTATTCACGAAACAATTCTAGATCATTTTATTCCCTTAATGAGATGTCCCATTTATTGAGTCCGAATCAGAGAAGCGAACGTCAAGTGCATAAAGTAGAGAGTGAGAATAGCGCTACATCGCTACTCACGATTTAGAAGCTGTGACTGTCGCTAAAGACATTAGCAGGTGGTGATCTTTCCTCCATCAGTGGAGAGACAGGCACAAAACTTGCGAATTGACACGAGTACGCAGGTTCTTTCTTGCATTGTGTTTTGCATTACAGGTGCCGCGTTGTCGTTACTAGAGATAAGGAACTCCCAGGTAGCGTTAACTTTTAATGGTCATTCGCATCTCAACCGCAAGTACTAGAAGTGTCCAATTTACGTGAATTAAGAAAATAATTAAAAATTATCCTGCTGTGGTCGCAGTTTTTATCACACAAGTCGCATTTTCATCTGTTTCGTAAGCCTGTGATCGCGCACCCTTCTGTACAGGTTGAGCGGCAGCGCTGTGGCGATTGTTAGAAAGAATGTGTGTGCATGTATGAATGGTACCGGCCTATTATACTGCGGGTAAACGACATATAAAGA
Source organism: Amblyomma maculatum (assembly GCF_055883805.1). NCBI lineage: Eukaryota > Metazoa > Arthropoda > Arachnida > Ixodida > Ixodidae > Amblyomma > Amblyomma maculatum. Next base: position 101,425,154 of record NC_139345.1, read on the forward strand.
GTGGTACGAAAATGTCAGAGTTCAAGTGCGAATTACGTGGAAGAATATCCTCAAAGCTGTGCGGATAACAAAAAAAAAGGCTTAGTACTTACTTTCGAAATACGAACGTATCAGTTGAACTGTCCTTAACCTTTACTGTCCTTAACCCCTAAAGCAAAGCATAATTGTTATCTTTATCTGAATATGTCATTAAATGAAATATTCTTTAATAGTATGCAGTCCTAGTGGCACGCTGCGAACTGTAGTGTAAGAGACAAGTCCTGCGGGTCACTGAAACGACTTGCATATGCCAAGTCATTCCTGCATTCCTTCACAAAGGAGGGCCGGATAAATCCTTGTCTGTGGTTGGAAAGTAAAGGCGAGCACAGCGGCCTTTATGCGCGCAACACGTACAGCACATCAGTCCCAGCGTTGGAGAGGGAAGAAAGTCATATAGAACTTGAATAAAAATCAAAGCAAGATACATCGCCGCAAGACATCGAACAGAAAAAAAATCCATGCAAGCTATTGCAGTTGACTAAGTCTCCGTAATCCCACGCATACTCACTAGCCTACAGCCGTAAGCTACCCCTTCATGTGATAGACCAGACAACAAGCATGCTGTTGCAGGCGAGAAGGCGAAGCTGGCAACGCCGCGGGACGAAGTGCCCGAGCTAGGCTCGCTGAAGTCATTTATAACCGTATCATTATGTTGCGTCCTTCGGTTTGCCGCTATTTTAAATCTTGGCAGAGATGTCATCGTTCTGCGCTTGAAGAGGCCCTAGCACGTCTTAATAATCACTCACGGCCTTCCATATCTCGATGCATTTATATGCCTCCAAGAATATTGGTAGTATGAAGGTGATGGAATGTGGAGGGAATGGCGGGCTTGTATTCTGTAGCCCGTGTGTTATACGTATATACACATGCTTGAGATTTTTCTTTCTGGCTGTATTCCAACACAGTAATGAAGAAACAAGTGGCTGCGTACCCTGCGGGCGGCGTGTCTATTACCGACAAATTACCCCAGTTTTCTATATAGCGCAATTCATTGGCTTGGTATACTTAAATGTCCTAATGATGCTTGATTCATGTTTGGAATCTGTTATTCATCAGTTTTGTAATGTTTCAATCCCTCTTCATTTCAGAGCTCCACTCACGTCATGACCCATTCGGCCAATCCGAATTTTTTCGACAAAGCGCCGGCGGCGCAGGCTCCTCGCGTGAATGGAAATTAAACCATAGTCTGGTTTACTAGGGAAGAAAAGCTATTCTTGACAGGAGCGGCAATAGCTGTGTATTGTTTTTAGCGATTGAGTTACGGTCGACAGAAGCAAAAGGAGACATCGATAAGCTAAGTAGGGCGGTAAACACAGATAGGAGCCATAGAGAGATAGGATAGGTGAAGACCCGTATATACGCTATCTCCACACACACGACGACAATCGCGTAAACATAAAGAGTAAAAGGATAACTCCGTTTGTGTACCGGTATCTAGCACAGCTAGAGCAGTGTATCAGCGACCATTGACACCGTACACAAACATACCCCGTATTTACAAGCCGCTTGAGTGTCGTCCCGTCAGTCTAAATCACGTGCGCGGCGCACTGTATTAGCAGCCGGGATAGGGCGACCAACTTGCTGCATTCGATCCATAAGTGTCCCAAGCGGAGCCTTCCGCCCCAAAGCGTCCTACTACTTGGCGAGGAGCAGGCGGCACGTAGAGCCCGGGCCAAGCAACTTGTGGTTTGCGCATAAGCTGACATCAATCTGCCAAGCTATAGGTTAGGGTTTGGAATGCAAGTTCTGGCTGGTGAAAAGAACTGGAGGACTGTGAAACCGACCCGAGCCTCTCGAAAGGAGGAAGTCAGTGCGGTAGCGTAAAAAGAAATTAAAAAAAAAAACAAAACAAAAACGCTCGTGCCGTTCCAGCGGAAGACATATGCCCGCCTGCGCCATTACATACAAATGGGCGACACAACAGGATGCGACGATAGGGCGAAAGTGATAAGCAGAGCCCGCCATCAGTGTTTTTTTTTTCTTCGACTACTTACCATTGCAGTAGGCGCCGCAACGCGGACGTCGGACTAATTGGGTCTCTCGCAAAACAATATGCACACGAACAAAGACTATGTGAAAAAACTAAAGAGGTGGAGTGGGGGGGGGGGGGGGGGGGGCACTTCCTTAAGAGTTCTCAACATCACCTGCGGCGAAAAATGGAAGTGCTTAAGAGCATGCTGAGATGGTTTGCTATCGCATTGGAGCAAGGCATGGTTGAGTCTAACGCAGAATAAGGTTGCGGCTGTCTTTTCTCTAGAACAGGGCCAGTAAGGTGTTATGTTAAAACAGTCACTGTGCACGCCAATAAACTTTCTTCGCAAACTAAAGTGTTTAAACCATGCCCACGTTTATCATTGTGCCATCATGCTAGAACAAACGGTTCTAGAGCGCTTTTATACGAGAGGCATATTCCTGAAGTGGGCGACATTTTGTTTTTTTTTTGGGGGGGGGGGGGGGGGGGGCTGATCAGCTACTCTGAACGCATTCATACTGCTTAGTCTTACACTTCCACGTTCGCCACTGTTCACTCCCGGTTTGACTCCGTGTACATACTCCTAGACACAAAGAATGTTTCAGACTCTGAAAAGGAGAAGGCTAATGTAGAGTGCGTTATTCACCAAGCTGATTATATACATTCTAACAAGACGAGTAGTGGATGCTGCCAGGGCCTTTTCCGGTAAACGTCAGACGTTCGAATTCTTCCTCAATAGAGTAACAGGACAGAGCAACACATCTACCACCGAAAGGGTAAACAGCGCAAAAATCCAAGCGGATTTGCAAAACTTTCTTGTGGCTCCTGTTTGCTCTGCCTGTTCGCGCTGCCTTCGCCACCCGTAAGTTACCACTGGGGCTGTCCCTCAGAAGCACCGCTGACACCGTCTGCCAGCAATGATTTCTCATCAAGCGCGGGATGCTAATGAGCGAGTTCTTAAAGTTTTAAATGCGAGCCAAAAATATGTGAAATGTGTCATGAGAATGACCCTTATCAGACATTTCTTGATCAAGGTGGCTGTGTAGCTTTTTTTGAGTGACTGTAAAACATCGCAGATAAACTTTGCCGCTTTACGCACATTGGCATTGGTGCAATCCCATCAACAAGAGATGCCGTATCACTACACAAAGTAAGATCAAACTAACAGCACTATAAAGGGTTTCCGAAGGGCACTTTCCGGACCTTCCCACGCATACGCGGAACTTTTGTAAAAAATTTGTTCGTCAGAGCAGGAAATTCACCTCGTTGTGTTTCAATGTCTTACAGAAGATAGCACGAAAAACGGGACGACAGAAAAGAATCGCTATTGTTTGCCCTTGTCCGCTTTTCTCCGCCCGTTTCTCTATCTGCGCGCTTTCAATTTTCAGTCGCGAAGAAACTCCCGTTGAACAGAACGAGGTCATCTTGTCTTTTCTGACATTGATATTAGCGCCGTTTTTTGCGCGAATTTCTGGAACAGATAACATTCTTTTTTTGTACCCTTAGGTAATGTTCTACGTATTCCGATACACTAAAATATTCAATACACTAAAAAAATTCGCGATAGTTAAACAGATGAACCTATCTATAGCTGGTGTCCGATAAGTCAGAAAATGGCCTATCTCTGTGTTTTTTTTTTTTTTTTTTTTCAAACGACACCAGCCCAAAGGTTGAACAGGTGCCTTTCAAGGACAAATGCACGGAGCAGAAAGCATAACGTCTCGGGATTGACCAGTGAAAGAAATCGGTTCGCAAATTTGTTAGCATCTAGGTATCTTGCAGCAATTTGTTGTGTTTCTTTGACAGTTTCGTGAGTAAAAGCCCCAGCGGAACTAAACCGACATTTGTATTATAACGAGTTTATTGCAGGCGAGCTCATTTACTCGGGCTAGGCCAAGAGGACCGCTTGCAGGTCCGGGCTCTTCCAGCTGGTGCTTGCGTCTCATGCCGGCGCGCTGGCGCCAGGTCATCTTCTTTAGAAGATGGAGAAAAGGGAGATGGAGAAGAGTGAAGATGGAGAAGAGGCAGGGAGAAGATGTAGAAGAGGGAGCTATCCTGGCGACGTAAGGGGACACCAAACCCGTGTGGGTAGTAGTATGATCTTAAGCGAGATACATGGACAGGCTCACGTCCACGCCGTCGGATATCTTGCGGGGGCATGGCGGGCTCAACGATGTAGTTGATGGGTGAAGTGCGCTCAAGGACGCGATAGGGTCTCTGGTATTTCAGTAACAGTTTGGAGGAGAGGCCAGGTGATGCAGAAGGCATACACAGCCAAAAAAGGGCTTGCGGAAGGAGCTGTCGATGGCGTGAGTGGCGTGTAAGCGACGTTCACATCTGCTCTGGTCGGCAGACGTGAACGAGCGGGCGAGTTGCCTGCACTTCTCAGCGTGTCTAGGTGTACTGTGGTGGATTCAGAAGAATAGGGCCAGTATGGAAGTATTGTGTCGAGTATAGAAGATAGCTCACGTTCATAAAATAGAAAAAAAAAATGGCGAGGATATTGTAGCCGTATTGTACACCTACGTGACGAAGGGTAGTAACGTCCCAGTTAGAACGACCTGCAGCCACGTACCTTGACAATATGTAGCCTACAGTTCGGTCAGACCATTAGTCTGCGGGTTACAGGCCGTAGGAGTGCGATGAGTGACATTACATTGCTGCCGGACCACTTCCGCTTCAGAGACAAACACTCTTCCACGGTCGCTCAGCAGTTTCCGGGGTGCCCGGTGACGAAGTATGAACTGGTGTAAGATAAAGGCGGCGATATTGCGGGCTGTAGCAGCAGGTGGGGCGGCGGTTTCGGCCTACCGGGTAAGGTTATCCCCCGCTACAACGACTCAGCGGTTTTCGGCTGCAATGTAAGGAAGCGGGCCGCAGGTCAATTCCGACTGGGTCGAAAGGCCTGGATGGTAAGGGACATAGGCTGCATGAAGCCAGTCGAATGGCGATTGCAATGCTTTCGTAGTTGGCAATCAGGGAAGGAAAGTACGAACTTGCAGAAGTAGGTGTACATTCCGTGCCAGTAGTAACGCAGACGAAGTCGTGCATAAGTCTTGAAGGCAGCAACGAAAGCGGCTTCCGGGCAGCGTGTAATGAAGCGCAGAGAAGAGGCAACCTCTGGTTCAAAAATCACGATTGGGACTTTTTCCGCCCGGTTCGCTTCCAAGAGAACCGCTTGCAGGTCCGGGCTCGTCAAGCTGGTGGTCGCTGTTTGAGCCTACTCGATGGCACCAGGCCATCTTCTTCTTTACGGTATGAAGTATTTAAATTTCGGATGCTTAGAGTCAAAAGAGTTCGCAAGGAAAGGTTAAGGAGTAATAAATGCTCTAAGAAATTGGGGCTTCCCGGTTAGTTTTATTGCTGACAGGAAATGATCAACACAACAGTGAGGTGTAACTTTCGTTTTTCTCAGCGAAAAGTCCGAAAGGAGTGTCGGAAGGGCATCACGTACGACGTACGAACTGTTTTTTCCTCACTGGCCACCCGAGCAACACACAGGGTATGTACAAAAAAGAAATGATATCTACTGCGGCGTCCTTATGAAGGCGCGCCGTTTTCTCTCTCTTAATTTGAGCTGGCTCGTTGCCTGAGATATGGCGAACCTAAAATACTCTAGCATTTCGAGGGAGTGGCGCAGAACTCTAACCTCTGGTGGAGGGGATAAGCGTAGCGCCATGTTCGCTTACCGCGCGATGTCAACTGAGCGATAAGCAGCCCATCCCACTTTTTTTTTTCCTCGTAACTAATGCGGCTCACCAAGAGGGAAAAGAAGTCGGAAGCAGCGGAAAGTTTCCCGGTGAAAGGCGAGACAGCGCAGAGGGATATCGGTGACTACTTATCGTGCTTGCGGGCACGGTCGGAACTGCGTGTCGTAAGGTATTGAGTAAGCACTGTAGCTGTGGGCGTCGGCTGCGGGATGAAAGACAACGCATCAGCGCTCGGATGCCAGATTCTTTCCGTTAGTCCAGGGCTTGGGTTGCAATTTCTACAGAACCCTCACTTTCCCCGCACTGAACAGAGTTTAGAAGATAGCACGATCACGTGGCTTACTTTTCCGAGTAGCTTTGTTGGTTAAGTTATTAGGTGAAGCGGATAAGTTTTAAGTATTATGGCATCTTTTTCCTCAAAACGGCGCCGGATGTTCTAAAGAGCTCCAAGAAAAAAGAAAATGGCTGGCCACGCGGGCCCTTTCCATCTAACCGAATTAGAATATCCCCCTCAATGACGTACAAGCGTGCTCTCATTCGCCCCGTCTTTTTAGGGGTTTGGCCGCGAATAAACAAAGCAGAGGAGCACGTATGCTTACAAAAGATTTCGATGAAAAATTCTGATAAACACCTTTCCATGGCAACTTCAAAAAAAAAAAAAATTACTCATTCATTCCTTTAGTAATTAAATTGTTGATTCATTCGTTAATTCGTTTATAAATTTGAAAGCTTTAGAACAGGACTCAATGTGGCACCGTTTTCACCGGTGGAACTACACTCCTATTCACAGCAGCGTTTAACAGTAGTTGAGTTGCCAGTTCTGCATTTCCACACCACAGCAAGGTGCGAGAAAGTGTGACATCGATTGATCGATTGATTGATTGAAAACCTTTAACTGATGGTGTTGTAATTGCCGAACGGGCCCTTTAGGGATCGAGGGATTGTCTTCTATCGTGCAGCTGCTTCAGAAAAAGTGGCGCTCAGTGTCGTACTTTTCGTACGTGTAGCCCCCCCCCCCCCCCCCCCCCCCCCACCTGCCCTCACAAAAAAAAAAAAAAAAGAACCGCCTTAATGACACTCTTTCTATTTTTAGCGCTGTCATCACGACTGTTGACGCATCACCCCACATCGCTGCGAAATCTAAGATGGATGGATTTTGAGTGGAATTTATTGCGAAAGGAGGCTTTCGGCTCACATTGAGCATGTTGACTTGCCTAACCCCATGGGCTCTGAGTTTTACCGCCGTACGCCGAAGCAGAGTTGGTGACAATGGTGTACAACATATTATTACGCCATACAAGTGTGACGTCATTGACGACGCAAAGGAGGTTACACTGGGTGTAAGAGAGCAGCTCAAAATGCCACAAATGTTGTCCTCGGAGTACTTTGATGCTTTAATTTTGGAAAATGCAGATGACGAAGCTATGCCATAGAGAGTACGCACTGACGTCACAGTAGTCGCAATTGCGTGATAGAATAAGCACGATGAAAGCCTGCAAAAGTATTTAATCGGCTTACCCCTTCTTCGATGCGGTTCGCGCTGGTAAAGCTGCGTGCCGCGCAAAAAAGAAAGGAAGGCTCCAATGGCATCAGATGATTATCTCGGATAGAGCCATATCTCTCCGTCTTTACATGCGCTTTGTGATAGCAAAATCGGATCACTATATTGTGATTCTTAATTAACGCGAACAAACACTCGTGTCCTAAAACTCAGCGCTAGAGCCCCCTTTTTTTTTCATAATTAACCTCATCGCTCGTCGTTCACCAAGCGCGTTCATCATAGACCGCAGTTTTTTTTCTTTACCGTAGCGCAATGCTCGCCTTAAAAAGGGTTTTTAGGGCCAGTCTGGAAAGTTCGCGTTGGAACGGAAGTTTTGTGTAGGATGCCACAGAGAAACTTTTCATAAAATTGTTCATCAGAAGTAGCAGCACTCGCTCCACACGCTTGAGCAATGTCACACAACAGATATGAGTCATGTGGTGTACCATTTTATTATCCCTATATATCTTTAGCGCACGAGAGCACATCTATTTTATTTAGAGCACTGATTCAAATATAGGAACGCTTTGCCGGAATTGGAGATATTACCTGTATTCATAATGGAGAGTTGTTGATAACTACCAGCAGTGTCACAGCCCAATCAATACACAGCACAGGAAGAAAGGTTTTCACTTTTTCTTTTTTGAGATACTACGCAGAGCGTTTCTCATGCTGATGCATCCGTAACAGAACAGAATAAAGATTTAGGTCTAAGGAGCAGGCCTCTCTCGCACTACTGATAATAAATACCTTACTAGGTTAGGCTCGTTCTGAACATGATATCCACAGGCACTTGCTTATGGATTCGGCTTGCTGATAGCGAATGACGAAGTTTGCTCTGGGAGGTCAATATGTGCTAGGAAGAATAGAGAAAACCTGCGCTATAAAAGAAACCTGCAGGGGCATCTGCACGCTGACATAGAGTGATGGAAAATGAGCAAGGGATGTCATACTATCGCGTTGAACGAGCAGATGCTAGAGCGAGGAGGTCAACTTTACACAGAATTGTGTCATGCGACAAGATGTCTCTGAAAGCTCTGAGCAAATTAGAGCACAATGAGGCCTCATTCTTTTCAGCAGCTTCACGCCAAATACTCTATACTATTCCGCCTTCTGTATGATACTAACCACATTTTATTCTGGCGTCTAAGCGCCGAATTTGTGGCGGTAATCCTGGCTTTTTCCTTCTAACTGTTATGATTACTTGCCCTTTGATGTTTGTTCTTGCAGTCACTATTCTGTTTTTTCGCAATCGTTGAGTGCGCTTCTGCCTTTCTTCAGCGCTCACTTTGATTCTATTGATATTTGCAGGAGATGCGCCACGACGAGTTAAATAATCAATGGATTTCGATGTGATCAGTCAGATTAGCAAAACAATTTAGGGCTAGCCTTTAAGGCACACCCGTGAATGAATTGAATATCACTGAAAGAAAACAAAATTGATCAAGAACAATTTTACGCTTTAGGTTGCGGAAGCATACATGTAGTCACCCGCAGCTTGGCCACTTGATTTCCGTTCAGACGAAAGTTATTGGAAATATAGAAAAAAAATGTTGTTATTTAACTCTTAAACCAAGACGAAGCAAAAGCTTTGTTAGGCTTGGTCACGTTTCTTGTTACTCAACATGATAATTATCGCTACTATCATCATTGCCAACTTAAGGCACCGTCATTGTCATCGCTACCAGCATCAATATCATTATCACTAACTGTAGCGTCGGTAACGTCGCTTTCATCATCATTATAACTATTTGTACCGTCGTTGTCATCACTATTGTCATCCTATATGCTATACAAGGAGAGCTATTAGATGTTTCTTGCGAGCCTGGCGTGGAGTAGTGGTTTGCGTGCTCGGCAGGGGATCAGGGACATAGCGGTTCGAGGCAGGTTATTTGTTAAGTGTCAGTATTGCCCTTGTTTATAGCCGCACTTTGTCTTCTGGCTCACTGAAAGTCAAACGTGAACCGTCGCTGACCTTGGCTGAGGTGAGGTAGTGCATTTTCCGGAATGTTAGCGTAAAGCGACGGCCAACACACTAACTGAATACAGGGCACAGCTCTTCCTTCGAAGCTGTCAATTAAAAAAAAAAAAAGGTAGCAATATACATCCTATGATGTTGCAACAACGAGTCTGCCTTAAAGGCTTTAATCTTAAATTGTTAATTACCGCGTCCCGTGAGACAACAATGCTTCTGAACTAGACACGAGATAACTACGGCTGGCAAAATGACTCCGAGCAGAGAGGAACCTGCATAGACTGTGTGTTCCTCGCTATGCAGAGCCTATTTGTCGGCTGCAGTTCTCTCGTATCGTGTAAGATAAAGTTAGGGCTGTTTGCAAGGAAAGCTCCTGCGAGTATCAGTCATGTGCGAACATATGAGAGCATGTGCGAACCCACCGACATGCCAAGTCTGAAATTGGGAACATAAATGCTTTTCCAGTGAGGTGAAGGTCTGGGAAGATAAGCTAGATCTACAAATCGACGGCTACAAGCTGACCTTGGCATTAAGCCATTTACTCCGGACAAGACTGAAAAAAAAAGCAAAGCCCCTAAGACCGTTGAGAGAACATTAAACCTAACGATAACCAACAATAAGCTGCAGTAGCCTTGCACTGTCAGGGACCAGGAAAGAAGAAATAAAGCGTGAAGCGCACGCATAACGGGCCCGGTAACATAACCAGTGTGCAGGCCTCCTCTCAAGTGAGCTGAATTAGCTCGTCTGTTGAAGAAGGTTTTGGACTCCTACCAATTCCCCCCGAAGCATTTGTCAGCAAACACCGACCAATGCGGAAGCAAGCACACTGGAATATAGTAATGGAAGGCTTCATTTTTGGTGGAGACTGCTTCGGCTTGGCAAATAGTTAGCATTCCTTTAAGTAAAATAGAAACGACTCAAATTAATTGAGCTAATTTCAGACATGTTTCTACAGTTTCAGAGCAAATGAAAATCAACAAAAATGACCCACCTTCGGCATTGGCTTTTAAAGCCGTCTGAACCCTTGGCGGGCAATATAAAGGACGTATGGTTGGCTAGTTGAAATTACTTTTCTATTTATTTTTTTTTTTTTTAGTTAAGGTGGAGTGACATTGTGTGCATCCGTACAGGCCCTGCTCAGTGTATTTTCAGCTCGGTATTTCTACGCAGGATCTTTTGGCAGTCGCAACGGGGACAACGCTGCTTCTCCCCGCCGACGAAAAAGCCGCCATTCATTGATGGCTGAGGTAAAAACGAAATAAATCAAATATGGGCTGCGTGACGATGTCTGTGCTTTAATGGACCCTTAGGAGGCATCCAAGGGAGGTTGTAACGTGCGGGGGACAACAGATTTATTGCCTTTCGTACCCTTCTTAATGGGTTTACCATTCAGAGTTGGTGCACTGCAGGCTCACAGCAGTTTTCTTTTTCAACGGCTTTTGCTTTCTCTTTCATTGAGAAAAGAAGGACAAACACGATGCAAGCCTTGTTGTTTTAGGCACATTGTTGTGTTTTAGACCATCTCAATGTTCGAAACACCCGTTATCGTCGCCAGTTTATGAGCTGTGAGGAATGCTGCATATAGAAGGCACTGAATTACTTTCGACATCGTGGGAATGTATAGTATATATTTAACAGAGGTTGACTCGCGACCGCCTCAGGCTCAGCAGTCGTAGTCAGAGGCAACAGAAATGCTTGGGGAGCAATGGGGCTGGACAATTCCCGGTTTTAGGTCAGGACGGGTGCAAGGGGAGGTCATTTGGCGACACCTCTGTTCATCATAGAATACTTGCGTAAAAATCAGAAAAATGAGATGAGGGTGCTTTGGAGACTCACTCCATCACATAACGGAAACAGAATGTGCCCAATTTTCACTGCGAGAATAAGCGCCGCGTGTAGATGAGGACTTAGAAGTAGCATCGTATTTGGTGCAGATATGTACCGTGGCGCCATATATCGTCAGGATCCACGAGGCAACGAAAGGGGAACTTATTAGTGCATCTTTATCCCTGCTTTGCAATGCGCTCCGGGACATTTAAGTTTAATGTTTATGGCTTTGTGGTCTTGTTTACACTTCACGTGAGACATAAAATTGTCAATTTCTGCAGCAAAGCCTTTACCGAATTGACGAGCTGTGACAGAATAACACTGCCAGTGTATCCGTTGCAGTAACAGTGCAATGGCCAACCATCCACACCCCTCATTCCCCGCATGTGAGACCACCGTTATGAAAAACACTGAGGTTGCTGTACCAATAGAGAAAGGTGTGTGGTTGCAAGGCTCGCCTCCAAAATAATTTGTGCATTCAGGTTTGGAGCTGTGCAGAACGCTGAAGCGTACCGGTGCAGTACAAACAAAATGAGGTACAGTCAGTATCGGTGTTTGCCGGCTTCTTTTTTTTTTTTTTTTTTTTTTTTTCATTCTTAGCGTAAAATGATGATTGTCGAAGCTTCTCATTTTTGCCATCGAAATCGAGCTCGGGTTACGTTCACCTGTCATTGAGGTACTGAATGCTACTGTAACAATGGCGACACGTGATTGCCACGCGATATGCGTCTTTTAAAACACAGAGCTTTTTCCAGCACCTTGTGCTCTCGTAGCAAAAAAAAGAAAAAAAAAAGAAAAAAACAATTGGGGACTTTTAAGCTCTCTACTGCGGTTCCCCTTGCATATATTCGTTAGCGTAGATGCGCTTTGTTTGTTGCCTGTTCAATAATCTCTAAATATGGGCCTATTATTATCCCATACGTACTCATTTGCATTCAATAGTAAGCTACCACCTACACAGCACAAATCATTGGACCAATATAGGTAGTGTACCGACAACGCCCGGCCCAACATAGGGCCAGTACATTACCGCCACATTACCAATATTGGGCCGGTGGTTAGTGCTACCTGGGCACATTGCGACACATAAATATAGAGCCATTCTTAAGTCAAGCCGTACAAATATGCCTGCGTGGCCGAAGGGCAGCGTGTTTGACTTGCAATCTAAGGGAACCGGAGTATTCGAATCCGGTCTCGTTCTCCAATCTTAAATCAGCTGCCCGAGTTGGTGGCTCCTGCCATGATGTTCTTGTGACGTCACATCCCCCGACAACCAATCAGTGCACAGCCACGTCCCCTACCAACTACCACATGCCTGATAGTGGTATTTCGTTCGCAAAGCCACAGTCGACGTCAACACCAAAACCGGATTTTTTAGACAACGATGACTTCAACGTCGCGTTAAAAGAAGTTACGGGACCATCCTTGCGGTTAAATATCGAACTAGCTCATGTGGTGCATGGAATTGTGCCCGATGAATTGAGGGTTAAAAATTAAAAGAGAGGATGGGCGAGAGACTCACGTAGACATGGGGATCATTGGCGACCAGCTGGTACATTTCTCACTGGCGAAAAGAACAGTGCTTCTGAACGAGCAGTTCTAGCACGTTTACTGAGTTTGATCGTTGCTGCAAAATGTGAACGTGAGAAGCGCGTCGGACGCTGTCTGGTCTAACGCGCGTGTGACGTATATGCAAGAGGGTCGCGTTTCAGAGGCACGCGCGCGTTGCTCGCAGTTACCGAGGGACGTGTTGACGCGTGTATTTCCGAAAACGGAAGCGATCAATTCCGAAGCCAGGGCTACTGGTCGGATTCTTTTTTAACCAATAATGATCGGTTCTTCTTAGTGGGCGTTGCACTACTAAAGAGAAAAAAAAAATATTGTGTGCGCATTGATAAACAAAAAAAGAACACCAGGGTCCAAAATAAGACATCTATGCTTAGACTGTGCAGGTAAAGGGCAGTAAAAAAAATAATAAAAAAGAAAAAAAAAAGAAAAGGGCAAAGTACTTTATTCTTACTTTTGCCAATCGCGCTGAAACCAAGCCTTAAAATGGATCTGCCGTGACAACGATGCGGCGAAGTAAAAATGTGCGTCTTACTTTGACCTGCAGTTGGAGCGTTAGTCGCTCCCGAACAAAGCCCTGCAGTTAGTTGGAACATGGTATGAGTTTCAATAGTTTTTGTTTTCAGCATATCATCGACAAATGCTTTGAGACATCGTTTACTACTTCATGTCGTTTTACGGATGTTTTGTTAAATGTGAAATCATTTTTTGTGCCGTTAAGGGAGTTGCCGGCCTTGTTCGTGATTTCTAGATGGTCGTAGTATCCTAGCAATCAAAATACAAATAGGATGACGTCATCAAACGACCGTATCACACACAGAACAAGCCGAAAAAGCTTTGATGCATAGTGAATGCATCGACATTGATGCATTTCATTCACTAATAAAGTAAGAGGCTAGGTTGTGACAGCGATGCACGTAACTTCAATTCTACGCTTTGAAACGGAGGTTTTGATGAATATGGCTCTCAGGCACCGCGTAAAGCACAGCAATCTGCACACAACATGCGAACACGTACACTGATAGCACACCAGGTGGTCTGAATTTTCGGAGTCCTTCGTAACGACGTCTCTCATACCCTGAGTCACTTTGGGATGTTAAACCCTACAAAGCAAAGCAAAGCAAAGCAAACCAAAGCAAACCAAACCATTCTTCCCGCGTGCTGAATTTTTCGCTTTTCCACTTAAACACTTCTCTACTCTCGAAATGCTTACGTAGCAATTCAAGTAACAGAAAAAAAAGGACAGCATTGTAAATGGCATAGAATCATGAACCCTGAAGCAGCGCCGTTCATTGCGTTTTGCTCATTTTCAACTTTCCGACGACGATTACGTGGTCTGAGTGTATGATGCGGTAACATGGCTGTGCTCGTTGCATGCCCGCAAACAACGCACGAAGAGAGATGGATCTGTATACCAGTGGTTATCCGGGGTCTTAATGGAGCAGCTGCGATGCCTGCGATCGAGCCTCATGGCTTACTAGTATGGTCAGTCAGTGTCAGTTAGCGTCAGCGTAGCCACCTCCGCTTCTCCTAGTAACAGGAAATGTTAACATTTCTACTAGTTTTCCTTGGATGGTGATTCCCCCTGCTCAATATTTGCGATACACTAGTGATGCGTGACCATGGCATTTTCCTACGGGGGGAAGATGTCCTCATGCAGCGGATATGACTCGTTAGTATGACTGAAAGATACAGGATGAATATACGTGTGCAGTTAATAAAACAAGTTTATCTGAGAGCGAAAAGCTACAGCTAAAGGAATGACTATTGAAAAGGCGTCGTGTATGAAGTACTTAAATCCGTGAGCCAGCCGGCACGCCATGGTGAAACGGGCGCCAAAAGCTGTAAGGTGGGGAAGGAGATTTCCTGAATTTTCCTCGGCTCTTGAAAAATTAAGCCATGTCGCTAATTTTTCCGCAACACCTACAACAGCGCCTAATGTGAGCGCCCTTCGGCTCTTCTACAACCTGTCGGGTAGTCTTCACGGAACATATATATACACCCCGCCTCCGTGCTCCTCATAGCTCGCTATTCCCTTTTGTGACATCCTCACCGACCAGCTGCTTAAATCGGGAGCTGCTATTTTGAAGTACGACGGCGATATGAGGGAAGTTTTTCAAGAGAAAAGAGGAAGTCCCGTTTATGCACCCTCCTTGCTTAAAGCACCTAAATAACGGGTGCTTGAAACAGTCATCCGAAAAATTCAAGCTTTAACTGTTTTTGCACCGGTGTTTCGTGCGAAGTCTTTTCTGCTCCCCAGTTCGAAATGCTGGAAGCCCAAAGGGCACGTCAGCATAGAAAATTATACACCCCTCCCCCTCTCACCTAAAGGAATACGCTTCCAGTATAATTAAAGGTCGCGCGAAATTGTAACCCGTCATTAGAGTTTTAATTTATTCTTTATTTTCTGCACAGTCGAGTTAGGGTGTGACTTCGAACTAAAGTTCAGCGTTTCCATTTTGTCTGAACTTACTGTTCTGTTTTGTTGAAATATTGATTTGTACATTTCTAATGAGCTTGTTCGAATGCCTCGTTTTGTATTCGATCGGATACAGGATTATTCGGTTGCCTTACATCGCTTTTCGCATTTAAGTGTTGACAATATGTTCGCATTTTTGTTTTCACGTTACTTATGAGGTAGACTAAATCATATCAGATACACTCACCATACAAATTGGTCCAAATTTTTTGTACAATGTTTTTAAATAAAAAAGTAAAGCTTCTTGACTGACACAATAATGCTGTGTAAATGACCGCATTGAAACGACAGTCGCGGATACAATACATAACAGCCAATGTGAACTGAGTTCGTCTTCAGTGCTCGCTGCGCCCACAGTGTACCCCTGGCTCTGTAACACACCTATTGGCTTGTGGACTAATCTTTATTCCAGGTTCCACTTCGTCGTTTTACGGTGGTCAGTTCACTAGTTATGGATAATGTTTTATACGTTCTGCGCTAGGGCTATGAATAGGGTTGAGACAGCCGGATTTCATTTTTTGTGCTTGGTACGCTGCAGGTGCAGCTTGGTACGCTGCCAGAAAAATAATCGTAAACCAGTGTTCAAAGATATTCTTCATTGAGCCTTACGACGGAATATCAAATAAATGCGCTCCATGACTAGCTATAACTGTCGCTGAGTTATACGAGATCTCATACCAAGTTATTTTTGTTGAACTCCTTACGGACGTTGCACCTTTCACAGAGCACGCTGGAACCGCCAAGGTAAACAAGAGATTTCGAAACGTTCCTAAATTCAAATCCTTCGTGTCAGACGCCATTTAAGACGAAATTTCACTGACAAGCATACACAAGCTATCTTTTTGTGTATTTTTCGATGGCACTACATGCAAGATGTTCAAGATGGCAGTGAGTGCAGTACATGTATAGTTGGCTCTACGATCGACATTTCCGAAGCACTTTTCGCAGTGGAATTCGGTACCATAAGTAAAGCCCAGCTCAATCTGACCACGTTTACAGCCAAGAAAAGAAACCGACCAACTTATTACATGCAAGACTGCATGTATGTCACGAAATCAACAACGATATTCTGAGTCAATCTAACATCAAGAACCAGGGAACAAATATTGTAGTCAAGAAAACATTGTGAGTCAGGAATCAAGCATTGCCAGTTAATATTTCTTATCCTAATTGCTAGGGAATTGTTAGCTGAATTATTATTCTCATTTCTAAGATAATCTCGCTGAGTAGCCCTTACCTCCCCCCTCCCGCAGCTGTTAATAGCCTTATCCTCTACCCCCTCTCCTTTTTTTTTTTTACTATAATTAATTTTTACTCTATTTTACTTTATATTGGTTTAAGTTTATTGTGCGTTTGGCGGTGTGGGCTGGGTAACTATACTCTTACCTCTTTTTAATTTCCAATACTAACCTGAGCGGAGTTCTTCAGGCGTATACTGATGACGTGGCACCCAGAAAACTTATGTATTACTCACTGCCTAATGGATCTCGTTATCTGTTTACAAGTACGAACAAATAGCCGAATAAGTAGAAGTAACCGAAAGCGGTGCTAGGGGTTTGAGGCTTCAGTATATATTTGGCTCTAACAAAAGCATTTTACGCTTATGCATGTAAATGCTGGCATAGTAGACCAGTCGACAATATTTAATTTGGTTAGAATTAGAAGGCCATGTCGAATTTTCATGACCTCAAGCTGGTTCAAAATCTAGTTTGTGACGTGTAACAGTTATTTATCGCCTTTCATGAGTGCAGTGATGCCCAGAATCTCACAGCGTTCTTCCTGAGTGAATAACTTCTAAAGCCGAGTGTAAATGACTCTCTTCCATTTTAGTCTATATTTATTTCACAAAAATTCGCCTGAAACGTTCTGTTTGGTTTTAGTTGCATCAAACCCTCGACCTTTTGTACTGAGTATATATTTGGGAGCAAAACCTTTGCCACCAATTGTTCCACGAAAAACTGTTTAGAGGAAACAAGACTGGAACCGTATATTGAGATTTTTGTTTTCTAGGCTTTTTCTTTCGTCTTACTACCGTTTACAGCTGCCCCGTGTGATGCCGAGACTGGTGGCTGTAAAAACGGTAGATGTAAAATATAAAAATTGTTAGTTTGAATGCCTATACAGATATTCATCCCAACCCTTTCAAGAAACGCTTTGCTACGCAGACGTCAGAGGTAATAAACAAGTCCATCGAGACCATCGAGAAAAGGCAGTTATTTCGACGATTTGAAGTACTTCTGACGCACTGAGATTAAATACTACGAGTCTCTCCAT
The DNA here is from genome assembly GCF_055883805.1 of Amblyomma maculatum. Lineage (NCBI taxonomy): Eukaryota > Metazoa > Arthropoda > Arachnida > Ixodida > Ixodidae > Amblyomma > Amblyomma maculatum. The sequence goes on from NC_139345.1 coordinate 101,442,536, forward strand.
TTCTCCCTCGTTTTTTTTCGGCATGACTATGCTTTCATCAAGCTCAGCATGGCACACCGCGCAGATAATTAAACCAAATACTACGCTGTATTGTTTCTGGAGTGCGGAGTCGTATTGGCCATGCTTTGATTTATTGACATCAGAGCTGCTGACCTTACATTAGATTACCCGTCGTCTAATGCATGCCCATGTGTTCTTCAGTGTTCGTTCTAGCTTGCTGAAGTACCAAAGGGAATAAACAGTCAAACCTATTACTTAAATTATGCGCTCAGAATCAACTAAACATAATTATAAATACCGAGGGCGCACTACGATTCTTGCGGCAAATATTTTATATTGAATGTAATAAATTTATACGACAAACATAGTTTACGGTTAAACTTTGAATAGCATTAAACAGCGACTGCTGAATGCTTACTTTATTTTCTGTTGAAAAATTTTGTTCTGAGACCCGGTTAAAGCAAGCATCAAAGATCTTCGGAATTGTGCTTCAGTAAACATTCGGAATCTGCGTTTTCCCTTTTCATTCATGCGCGAGCGCGTCAAGTTCGTGGATATAAACTTCCTGTCCGGCCAGGCTTCACTGAACTCGTGCCATTGGCCCACTCTGTCCACACGGCAGGTGCCAAGTTTTGGGGGCAAAGAAGTAAGCAAAGACTCTCCACTCCGTAAACACTGGCCTCGAGTGCGGAGAGGCACAAACCAGACTCATTTACCTCAACCGCAGGATGGGGTCGTAGGAGGTGCGTTTGAGCAGGATGAACTGGTTGAAGAGGCGCGAGCTGAGCCCCAGGCCGCGGGCTTCCATTCGCGGCGGCAGATCGGCGCCCGGCGTCGACTACTCGGAAACGACGGCGGAGGAGGCGGCGGCGGCGGTGCTGTGGCGGCTACGGCGGGAAGCAATCGTGGCGGGGAGCGAACGGTTTCTTGGCACCGCTCTGGGCACTGGCGTGTACTAAGGTTGAATGCGGAGTGGTGGCGATGGTGGTGCTCCGTCCGCCGCGAGAGACGTTGTTGGTAGGCAGCAAAAAAACAGGCGCCTGTTCTGAGTTGGGGGCGACTCAGAATAGCAGCATGCCCTCAGGGGCCAGGTTGGGGTTGGCGCGGGGAAAAGATGTGGGGAGGAGGAGGGGTGTCTGAACACCGCGGACGCCACTACCTCGTCGTCACCAGCGAAGTCCCAAGAGCGCGTCGGTGAGGATATCGCGAGCGATTTCTCTCGAGGAACACGCAGAGCGTTGAGCCTGGAAGCACCGGGCGTACGGAGTGACGAACTTGTAAGCTTTAGCAAAGCTAGAAAGAGAACATAGAGTGACGTGAGTAGGGCGAGGGTGAAAGTGAGATCACCGAAAAAGAGCGGAATCGCGACGTTAAAAGACCCTCGGCCGCGTAACGTCCAGATTGCAGAAAGACACGAAAGAGCGTGCACGGTTATGATGAAATGGTCTCCCGAGTGCCAAGATAAACAGCAGCAACGTAGAGTGAAAGAAACAGTAAAAAAGAGAAAGATCAAGGGAAAAAGTAAACAGGGGCAGGAAAGAAGTGATTAAAGAAAGCAAGAAAGGAGCAGTTGAGCGGGAAAGAATAGAAGGACAGGAAAGAAGTGATTAAAGAAGGGAAGAAAGGAAGAGTTGAGGATCGAAGGCTTGTTTCATGCGCTGAGCGCTGTTGACGTTCTCAGCGTCTTATGAAAGTAGCGGAAGACTCGGTAAGTCACAATACCAAGCCAGTCTAGTTAAGGGGCTTTAAATGCGGAAATGCCAGCGCATGCAGCGTGTCAGAAGCTGAAAGACGATGATGCCACTAGCCGCATTCCGCTGAGTTTCGCTGCTGGCTTATTCCTTGTCTTCCTCGCCCGCACTGTAGTTTAGTTTCTCACTATTATCGACACTCACTCACTCACTCACTCACTCACTCACTCACTCACTCACTCACTCACTCACTCACTCACTCACTCACTCACTCACTCACTCACTCACTCACTCACTCACTCACTCACTCACTCACTCACTCACTCACTCACTCACTCACTCACTCACTCACTCACTCACTCACTCACTCACTCACTCACTCACTCACTCACACTTATGTCTAATTTTTAGCTTGTTAAGCCAGCCTCACCCTTCAAATAGATGCAGTGTCCGTCCGTGGCCTACCTAAAATGACATCATATACTTAGGATATATGTGTATGTCCTGCGTATATCCTGCGTATGTCCTGGGCATGTGATAAGTAAATGTATGTGATGTATATGAATGAGGCAAGCCAAAGTAGGAGGGGCCACGAGTTTTCCAAAATTATTCATTCACAGACAAGTCATTTCTTCCACATGCCGTGAATGTCATTCAAGCACACATCTTATTCTGAATATTGTTTCACATGTCCACATGCAGGCTTTCACATTTTTTTTCAGAGTTTTGATGGTGCCAGTTAAGCTCATAGCTCATGTCCCTGCAGTGGTTATAGTCCGGGTGCTGATGATGATGTTGACCTGCTCAAGTGCGCGCGCCCAACAGCACGGGGATGTGCACCTGCATGTGGCAGCGTTGAGCGACACACCGTAAAAAGCGGAAAGAGCGGGGAAGGGGAACCCAGAGGGACAAGTAAAAACAAACCCATTAAATACTAGAGCTCTTTTGATGAGCGGCTGCGTATCCAATGAGTAGAGCTGGGTCTCCAGCACAAGCAAAGAACTTTGTCACTTAGGTTCTTCCCGTTCCGATAACAGTATAGACAATAGAGTTTAATGTTTTTTCTTTCTGTTTACTTTTTGGTACTTGGGATGCTCTGTTTTTAACATACTGGTTGCCTAAGCTCCCGTGGAGTGTGGTATTGCGCCGTGCATAAACATATACAAATGGAGGCATAATTTATCGAGTGTTCCCACCGTTCCCAGTCTTTAACCCTGCTGGAAGGAGTCTGAGCGGCTAATCGAGCGGAAAATGAATCGCAGAATCGCCTTCCCGCATGGAAAAAACCGCCGAGCACATGCAGGAAACATGCCGACTCCAGTGGTACACTTCAGAGTTCCGCTCAAAAGGAGCGGATAAACGAGCGATTTTGTAAAGCCTTGCGCGGGAAGGAAGCTTCCGTTAAGCATTGCGGTTTTTTTTTTCTTGGCCGAAGCCTGCGCAGTATTGGTGGTATTAAAATTAAGTGAGAGCTGAAGTTCCTAAACATCGGTTGTCGAATATTACTGCAGTATGCATCAACCAATGCAGCGTACTGTTAAACATTCTGCTTACAAGTGCAGAATTGACCTCACAGCATTCCTAACATCAATGTGATCGCAATAGCGCTTCGTTCCGAGATAAACGTGGCGTCGCCGTCAAGTGGGTATTGCCAATGCTAGCGTTGTGGGCGAAAAATTATGCACGCCTCTGGCAGTTGGTGGCTGGCAGGCAGGTGACATGACCGAGCGCTGATTGGCCGGTGGGTTGAGTGACGTCACGAGACCACGTGACATGTCTCAATTGGCAGGCTCTTCCAAGCTCTTGCTTCTTTCTTGAGACAGGAAGGTAAGACGGGATCGAAGTTTCCACGACCTTTGAATCCCAAGTCAAACACACTATTCACAGTTCACGTATGGCATGAATGGTCGTATGCTTAAGTTAAAGCGGGCCTTTATATCTTCATCGGGTGGGGCCCCATATAACGGGGTAGTTTACGGCTCGATGGTAATGAGTATGCGTGAGATGAGTAGCAAAGAATTAAGGGATCAGTGCAGTTCAAGGACTGTGAGACATCTTTAATTGTGAGGCAACTGCGGGGTATATTGAGATACAGCTACGGACATGTTGATGAGAATGGCCTAAGCTTCAGGTGCGGTGCAGAATTTTGCTTTGAAACTGTTTCCAGAGCCCGCGCCAGGTATAGTTAAAACTTGAATAAAAACATTTGGCGGAGTTTTTTTAATATAAATTAGAGAAAAATGGTAAATTCTGTAAGATTACTTTATGAAGATATTGATAGAAATGGCTGTTCCGATGCGCACCAAAATTTGGCTTCTGAAGTTTGTCCTGCACTCAAAACGAATAATTTGAACTGCCACATATGACCAATGAGGCGCCTTTTTTGAAAATTAATAATAAAAAGAACAAGCAAGAACTAGCCACCCGAAAAGAGAATATGTGCGGGCGTATTCATTGCTAAGATGAAGTTATTTATTATGTATAAAAACCTAAATAACTCTCCAATAAAAGCACCAATATTTCTGGGTATGGATTAAGTGGCCGAGTAACAAAGTGCATGTACGGGAAATTCAGCCGGCTGACGTCAGTCCTTAACGCTGTGCGTCATGCCTTTAAAGGCGGAGATTAAACATCCCCATTATTTTTGTAACGCCCTGCTTTCAATGTTTTACTTACTTTTTAAATACACAATCTCTTTCGTATTTTGTAGAAAAAATCTTCTAAAATTGTGTTTCTTTTTTTCCTCTATTAGCATATTATTGTCTTTTATATTATTTCAATCCACCCTGTTCTTTTTTATCGTCGCTCACTTCTTTGATATCCTCCTCCTTTTTCCCCGCTGTCCCTTTCTTAAGGCCACCGCAGTTCAGGGGCTTCCTACATCGCGATAGCCGATGCAGGATTGTGTTCTCTCAACGGTAGGGTCCTCTGAGTTGCGTCATCTTACGACAAATAGTAAAAATATTGCTTAACCGAATAAGGGCGCATTCAAAACCCTCCACTCCCGTCGCTTCTGTGGCGTAATGTATTAGCCGTATCAACGTCGAAATACTTCGTACCACTTTTTTTTTCTGAAATCTATAACCCTTTAGGTGACAGTAGCGGTAGTTTTGATTATATATACCCCTAATACCAGCCGGGAATAGAGCCGGGAGGGGACATCAAACGACAATGTCTGGCAACGCTTACATTATTCAATGTCAATTACCTCCACTGAGACCATTTCCTGCCTTCTGTTAATATATTTTTTTCTTTAGGCTGCTTTCAGAGACACTTCTCAACAGCAATCACCGCCTAACTCGTTGACAGACAAGTGGGGAGAAAGAAGAAGTTGCGGGATTTTCCCGTTAGGACTGAGGACATCATTATCGTTATCATCATGATCATCATCGTCGGAATTACGATGTCACTGTCGGGAAATATATTTTTCTTCATTATTCTATGTATAATAAATAATCACGTATGTTTTCCTTTTCTTCTGTCGCATAATGCAGCTTTTGATTGCGGTTCAGTCAAATTTCTTGCAAAATTGGTATGGTTTCTTGTTTCTTAAAAGTCAAGAAGCTTACTGATTACTTTATGATATCTTCAATAAAAAAGAGAGGGTGAATTTTAAATATGAAGCTCTGAGGTCACGCAGTAACTTTCTGTGAAAGGCAGTGCTGGTTTCTGCGGGCTCTTTCTTGTTGCTGCTCACGAATATCGACAATTTTTGTTTCTCACCTGGAAGGAAAGAAACGATTTACGATTAGCATTTGAGACAGCTAATGCATTACTAGCATTACCATTTGAGACAGCTAATGAACAGCAGCTAGACGACCAGCGACTGCCTAATGTGCAGCGCACTAGTCACAGCTTGTTCTGCAGGTCTCTATACTTTGTTACGACCGTGCATCATCCGCACTTGCGCGCTCTATTGTTCGCCTGTGGGCATGGATAAGTGCTGTGGATATGTGCTGTTGGTACAAGGGCGCTAAGTGAGCCTGTTTCCAGGAATCCTTTTGTGTAAGCCTGTTTTGCTTTGTGGACACCCTGCAAATGCCAGATTGACCCTGTCAAGAGAACGTCTAGAAAAACACAAAGAAATGTTCCCCTGCGGGAAATAGCCGGAAGTGCTTTCGTTCAATTGTTCACCCTTCCCGTCGAGAAGCGCTATGGTGAAGTGAGGAATGCCTACTGTCCAAAGGAGACGACAGAGTGACACGTCCGCTGACGTACAGGACAAGAAAGGAGCAAGGTGATTACGGCCATTAGAGGATTTCCTGGGAATGCAGGAAAGATTTTCAATTGTTGGAAAGGGACAATGCTGGGAGCCGTATGCGGCGCGCTCGTGCACTTGGGTTTCTGAGAAGTAAATCCACTTGCCGGAACCAGCCTATCGATTCTTGGCTGAAGAATAGAAATGTACCTCCTCGCCGTTCCCAAGCTTTTCCCGCCAACAAGTGACCAGGCCCAACGAAACAATGCCGGGCCAGTCAGTGCTTCAGACCATCAGTGCAGTGATGTGTTCGATTGGATGCCGATATCTGAGGGGCGTGCCCTGGATTTGGTTGGTCAGCATCTTCAGAGAGGGGCTGGACATAGGGGGTTTTAAGGACGCTGCAGAGCACGAAATGTCGCTCTGAGCCCTGGGTAAACGGCTCATCCAAGACGCTTCTCGCTATGAACTCTTTACGCTTGCCATTTTGTTAATATACCCTTCTTTTTCATGTAAATAATCATGTAAATAAGTTTTCTCAAAGTGCCATTAAACCTGCTTGTACATATTTCACCAACTTCGAAGATTCAATCCTTCTTCAACCCGGAGTCTCTGCACGCTACCAAGTGAAGGCCGGGTCGACATAGCCTCAGCGTCACGACAACTTGTAGAATTTAAGAAGAATAGGTATCAAATTTTTTTTTTTGTTATTTCAAATGATAGGACTAGAAAACATGGATTACCGAACGGCTGTTGCTTACGACTGGTAAATAATTCTTAATTGCATTTCTTCTTCGGTGATGCTTCAGTTTCATCCCCTGAACAAAGGATGTAACGCTTATTTGAGGTTCAGCTTACGTGAGGTACAAAAGAAGTGCTATATGTGATCGTTAACGCGTCACTTTAAATGTATCCAAGCTATAAGCCAGCCTGCTTCAAGAATTGAAATGACAACAAACGTCACACGAGCTGTTATTTTGCCGTTTTCCTCACGCCTCACGGGAGCAATTTGATGACACAGCCATCGTTCGCTAGACACAGCGGTACCCAAGACACTATCAAATATCAAATATAAATTGAAATTAATTTTTAGAGGCCGCAAGCCAGTACCGCGGGGGGATTTATGTATGCGAATATTTAACGCATTATTTTAAAGAAGAAAAAGTGCAAGCAAAAATGCGATGTTTATATTTTTCTAAGTGGCTTGTATATACGTTTTCGCGCTCTAGTATTACGTAAAATGCGGCAGATGTTACAAACTCCCGGTTTGATCGTTGTCTAAGTTTTCTTTGCCTTGATGTCCCGAGATCTAGGAGTGATTTAATTGCAAGATTTGTCTGGGTTTTCTTGCCGATATCCCTTCATATTTAATTTACCTCCTGAAGCCTTTCAGCCTACTGTCACGAATATCAAAGCTGAACTCGCATTATAGTCCTGTGCCACCATCATAACTGTATCACGCTAGATTGCGCAGTTCACAGTGTCCCTGCTACTGCAGCTAAGGAAGCCGTGTGCATTCGTCAAGCAGCTCACTGCTGTGACCGCTGTAAGATACACGTGAATTCTCTACATTACAGATGAAAAGGTATCATTGTAAGGCTCACATTATACCCCATAAAAAGATTCTGTGCCTGGTTCTGCGTCTTTCCTGAGATTAGGACTTCTCTGCTGAACAAACAGGTGCAGTACTCTAGCCCGGAGAATGCTTTTTACGATGAAAATATTTAAAAGACTTTCCCTTTTTTTCATTTGTATTTTGGTCCGCAGTCTTCGTGCTTCTCGCGAATGTGGAATTGAGGACAACAAATTTCGTAATTCTATTTTATTTTCACCACAAGAGGAGGCCAAATATTAAGGCATGCTTGGGAATTGTTGGTTCAATTTTTATTCGAGCAGTACATCAACAAACTCGTCGGGCAGAATTCAGAACAGACGACTGATGAGCCATACTGCTACCAGCAGCAACAGGACCGTTAGAATGAGAAAGTAGAGTCCAATACTTCTGGGCATGGCGTTGATCATCAGAAAACATTTTTATAAATGTGTAACCTCGTCTAGAATTCGGTTTAACTTCGTTTTGAGAGAGCTAATTTCTTATGGCCTTTAGTATCACAGCATGGACAACCGTCGAGGCCAGGTGGTGCGCAAATAGGTTTCGTTCTAATTCGAAGCAGATGGAAGCGTTGGGGGAGGTTGCTGAGTTCTGCATTTTTCAGCATAGCCGTAATTGGGAGGGGGGGGGGGGGGGGGGGGAGAGAGTTGCGTCAGGACAGCAGCATTCGATGAAAACATGAATAATTCACATGCATCAAAAATGGTACTTGTGTTTTATGGCCACAAAAATATTTACCATGAACACTATCAACATTGAGAAAGAGAAATATTTGAGCTTAGAAGCACGTCCTAGTAAAATAGCACGTTGTACCTTGAGTCATCAAGAAGATGAAAAAAGTGTTTATGGACCATTCGCTTGGCGCAGAAAGTGTAAATGTGAAATTCTGACTTGAGTGCATTTGTTGCTTCAAAGAAACAAAACAGCAGCATGTTTGTCCTTCCTTCCCGCTACAGTTAGGATTTCGTCACAGCGGGCACTGCAATCAGACCTTTGCGCCGTTGGACATTTAATATTTATAATTCGGTACTCTTATACCGGCCGCTACCGACTACAGTGAGCCTAGGTGTGGTAATATAATACGAGAGAGTATGAAATGTTACGGAGCTGGAGGCTAATTTAGAAAGAGTGGGTTCCGTAAGAAGGGCGAGAGAACAGCTTTGTATTTCAGGTGCCTTAAGTCAATGTGGTGTCTAAGAACTCGCGGTTAACGGAAAAGAACAGGTAATATGGCACTAGCGGAAAGCTAGTTTTCATAATACATTTGTTGAGACTAGAATAAAAGCTTGCTTGAACGCAGAGAAAAACGACACTCGAAAATGCGTTCGACACGATATTGTAAGTGAATAAAAAAATAGAGCGGACAAGAGACAGTTCACACTTCTCGAAAGAGAGCGAATATAATTTTACGTTAATTCCATTTGTTACAGAAAGAAATGCTCACGTAGTGACGAAAAAACAATTAAGCGCGTGCACAGCACTAAATAGATGAAAATGATACATTTGAAGAGCGTCCATCATGCATCCAAAGTAGGCAGATTTTAGGCAGAACTGCCTTCGGAAAGCAGGCGATTGCACATCACATACCTCACCCAGAAGCCTCTGTACAGCTATAGTGCAAAACCAAAGAAAAAAAAAATTCAATGCTGAAGCATGGCTGCCTAAACTAAGGAGGGCAGCCCACCTACGTCGATTATTTCCCGCCTGCTATGAATAATATCGTGCGTGATCTCTCTCTCTCTGAAGCACAACCAACAAAGAAGTGCAAAACAAGCATGCCTTGTTAGTGCTTCGTACTTTTTTCTTTCGGAATCATTTTTTAGTGGCACTGGATGCTTTAGGATTGATATGCCAGTTCCCGGTAGCAATAAATGCGGCAGTCTTGTACAGCTGCCGGCCAGAGAAAGGGGGCTACCATATTACGGAAAAACGTCGAAAAACTCGGGCTAAAATTATGCTTATGAAACATCTTCTTGCTAGCTATTGCAATAGAGGAAGCTAACCGTTAATAGGTTCAGGTTACAGCTTGCACCAATATTGAAGTTTCCCTTTGCGTTTCGCAAGTTCTTTCCTCTTTCCTCCCCAAAAGGAGAAACCACATGAGTGCTCATGATTGGGAAAAGGCAAGGGGATGGGGACCTATGATCTCAAAAATCTGGCTTACATCAGCCAACAGGAGAAGTAGCAAAGCAAAGGCAATGAATAGACGTTTAATTAGTGAAAAACAACAACAAGAAAAACAAAAGAACAAGCTGTCTTATTCCTTATCAACGGATACGGGAAGGCGAAATTCAAGCTGGTGGTTTGAAGGCTGCGACAGCTTGACAGTAGGGGCTGTCTATAGCGCGTCGGTTTGGCGCTCGTTGTTTGTGCTAACTCAAAAATAGACTGACTTGCTATTATCAGCCGTCAAATGAGATTTGTCAACAATTCATGTACAGTGCTCAGCGCAATTAACTAGAGCTCGCGACTGCGGCAAAAAATACATTATGTTATGTCTGGACATTCATAAGGTTTTCGGATTACTTCTCATGCCTTCTATTAAGTCTACAAGGTAGTGAAAAGTGTCTTCAGTGCGCACAGAAATAAGCGAGCAGTGCAAACGCTCCAGACAATTAACGGAGGGCGCACTGTGTGATGGTGACATTTACAGTTATACTTCCTGGGCTCGACAAAGAGCTGTGGAGGAGTATAGGTAAACCACAACCTGTGTGAAGACATATAAGTTAACACGGACACAGATGGAAAATGTGGAACTACAAGGGGTACAGTCACTCCTGAAGTATTTGCTCAGAACCGCACTCAAGAGAGCCGTCATGATTTACCGTTCTGGAACTTCAGTGGCAATTGTGTACCAAACGCTACGGACCGATTCTGGCTTGAAAGATGCTTCGTTAACCTACACTGCTGCTTGAGGCATGACTGACGAAGGACGCATACAATTATAAGGATACACACACACACATGGACGCTGCACTCAGAGTATTGCAAGAAAGAAAAAAACCTGGACCGACAAAACAAAGCCAAACGAAGTCGGTCCGTCTACCTGCAATGCAAGGCTTATATTCATAGTTGTTTGTGCGGAGGGTTTAACCTACTGGAACAACACAGGGGATATGACACACGCCGCAGCAGCAGCAGAGGGATCTGGGTTAAATTACATCACTTTGAGTTCTGTAACGTGAACTTGCATCGCACAGCATAAGGCCGTCCTGGGATTCCACCTCCATCGAAATGGGGCCGCTTTGGTAGGGATTCGATCTCTTGACCTTAGATAAGCATCAAAACGCTAAAGCCGCTGAGCCACCACAGCGGGCAGTTTTGTACTCAGATTTTGTTCTTGCAATAAATCACTTCTGAGTGCAGCATCTCTGTGTGTATGTGCTTTCCTAATTTGAACGTATTTTTCTGTGCTGTAGTTAGGTTTGAACAAGCTAATCAACTCGTCTTAAAGCTCGTTTTACTTCCGAATTGTTTAGCTGAGGACTATGGGCGACCACTGAGCCTTTAGTGAATGCCATCGCAAACACAGACTTGCGAGGTAGAGCGTGCGCGCATGCTCTCTGCAAGCGGGCACCGGAGCTGGCTCCTGTACTCCTGTTCACAACGCTACACGCAGCAAAGCAGTGCATAAAAGAACGCCCCCACACACCACGTAAAAAAACGCTGACCTCACTTTATGTTTCTTGCAGGATACTCAGCTGCCCTAAATGGTTTCAGAGCAGCCTTGGCATTTTTGCACAATGTGAGACTGAGCTCGCATAGGTGGCCCTCTCGCATGCCTCAGATTTTGCTTTTTTCAAGCTACCTTTCGTTCTGCAGGTTCTTACTCCCACCTGTAAGTACCAATGTAGTCAACGGCGCACCGCCACTACCGCTATAATGCTAAGAGACTGTATCAGCTAGCCGTATTCTGATCTCACAATATTTTGTATTCCGCAATGCGCCAAGCCCGCGTGTTCGGGAACTGTGTGAGGTGTACTGCACCGGGAATTTCGTACGATTCCCGTACGAACAAAAACACACCACAAGACATGACAGTTTTTACATGCACGCTACAGCAGCATCTGGTGAGCCGCACAATGACCGGCGATCTACATCCAAAACAAATCCACCGTCTTCTTTCTTGAGCACCGTTAACATTTCCTCATGAAATAATTTCTTATATACGTATTACTGCAGTGGCACATGCCTTGAATCACAGCACACCTGTAGGGGTAGAAGTAGGGGAAGGGGGGCTTAAGTACGAGCTGGGGAGAACAGGGGAACGAGAACAAGTATAGATATATTGGCTTTGAAGCAGAGAACGGCGACGACTCACGCGCCTGTATGCAGACACAAGGAAACAGAGCACAAAGTGACGCTACAACTGGAAGTCCGGCTGTACGGAAGCGCGAGGGCACCATTGTCTCTCTACAGAACACACCAAGGCCCTGATTTAGGATATAAGTCATTACAGGAAAACTAACCATCATTATTTTTTGTACTCGTTTATAATTTTGTTACTCTTTCAGAAAAGTAATAAGTCTTCATAGGTGCGGAAATGTGAAATCATTTCTCTTCCTGCCGCTGATTCTATTGCTGCATGTTTGTAGGTCAGTATAGTAACGAACTAGTCTTGTCTAGACTTATCTCGTATGACATGATTCCTAGTGGTTCACCAGTACAGCTGTTGATTCCCGCAACAGCAACCAACTGATCAGTTTCACTTAACTAATTGTTTTCATGATCTTAATTTTATTATTTTATAATAAATTATTTCGTAATTACCCAGTTAACCAACTAATCAAGCCCGAAATTGTTCAGCAATGTTTAATTAGCGACATTTAAATAATTTAATTAAATTCTTAAGAATTTGAATTTTAGTTATTTATTATTTGAATTATTATAGTGATTTCAAACATTTTTAAATCTATCTATTGAGGACCCGCAGTGGTGACACACCCTGTTCATGGCGTATAGGTCCTGCATGCGCCATTCATCAGACAAGAAATGGTTTTGCAATAAAATAAGACGAAAGAGAACCACGAAAGGCAAAGAAGTTTTAGTTTAGTGATAAAAGAATTCTGGTTGACAACAGCACGCACAGGGGAAAAGGGAGGATTGGGGAAACGACCAAGATATTACAACCGGCGGAGCAGAGTGGTACTTAATTAGTGCCTACACAATTTTACGAACCGACATACTTTCTGGCCAACAGAGCAGATAACACCAGGGCGAAGCAGCGAAACGCGACGCACGTTTCTCCGTTGAGATTTTCAATGTACTCTGCACATCACTGCCATTCGGGCCAGAGGAAGCGAAGGGATTTGCGGTGGCCTCACAACACTGGAAGTGAAAGGATTTGCGGTGGGCTGCTTGGCTCGAGGCAGCCGCCAATCTTCTGCGCCCTGAGTTTAACTGCGAGTATTACCTTCATCGACGCATTCGGTGAATCACCTCGAAAATTAAAGCAGGTTTTAAAGAGCAGAGGTTCTTTCCTCTGACCGTGTGGTCACTAACCGAAGCGCCCCTTCAGAGCCACACTGATCTTCCGACGTCGATCCTTCTGGAGTCGCCTGAGAACGAATTTAGGTCCACTTTCTTTGAGCGTTCTTTTGGATCTTGGAAGGGAGATACAAGTTGTGCACCTGCTAGAAAGCTTGGTCAGCACTCCCGAAATAGTTTATTGTGATAGCACTAGTCACGTGGTGTGGACAATGTTCTTCGCTGTAAGGCGTAAAGTCTAACGACAGCACGCTGCCGTTTAAGCGCGTCCTCCACGATGATGCGAAGCGCGCTGTATACGAAACTGGTCTATTAATTCTCCCACCGCCCACAAACAGACACACACACACACAATAAGCACAGCTGGACCGGACGAAAGCGCTTCATAGCATGGCGCTTATGGAGGCGACGATTTCTGGGAAGCCATTGTTTCGCTCTTTTAACGCTGACACCAGCGCACGCAGTTGACGCGGATTCATGCGGTCTTGTTTCGATGGGGACTGGCATACGGTGCTGTGGAGCAGGGCACCGGCGGAGAGGAAAAATTGGACGGGCAAGGATGTCAGTTCCAGGTGTCCTCTTCGAGTGCGGTGCTGCCGTTTGGCGGCGCACATGTGTACTTCTTGACGGAGCCGTTGTTGGCGCTGAGCGAGTCACCGACCGAGGTAACGTGCGTGGAGACGGACATGCGGGTCATAGCCATGCTGTGGCCCCTCCGACTCGAAAAGCCCCGCTGCAGGCGGTAGCGGCCGTACGAACGTCGCAGGAGATACAGCACCTGTAAACGTCATGCAAGAATGGGATTTTATTTCACTTCAAGGCTCACAACATTCCTCATCAAAACCAGCTTTTCTCGGCGATTCCAGGTGCTAAACACAAACAAATGAAAAGTATAGTGTACAGGAGCGAAGTGATTTTAACAGCGTCAAGCATGCATGTATTTATTCAGACATACTACAGGCCCTTCTTGGTCCCATGCAGGAGTGTTTACAATACGTTCATGTGGTCAACACAAAAAAATACAAAACAGGGCAAGATATTATCTCATACAGACAGAAATAAAATAGAAGACAAGTGAAAAGAAAACTCAATGTTTTGAATATAATTACCAAACAATTTCCCGAACGTATAATTCACCGTATTTTCAGGTAATTTATTCAATAGGAAATGAGAAACAGGGAGTAGTTCTGGATTTTTACACGCTGACTGGTTGCCGGAGCATTTTAGTATGCTTATTTCCAGATGAGCGTTTGAGAGGAGGTTGTAAGTATTGGGATTTATTATTTTGAACTGACCGTGAAACAGACGGAATAAAAACTTTTAATCTTGAAGTTATTCTTCGCTGTGACAGGGTTTGTGAGTTTGCTTGAGTTATAAGAAACATTCCGACTTTTGTGCAGGATACTTTCCGCTTATGCGAATGACGCTGGAATATTTGCAGAAATGTTTCCAAATATCTGCAAATATGTAAAGAGATTAATGCTGCGTGCCTGAAAGAGGGATGGAGTTTAATTGAGCAGCTTGTATATTAGCAAATTTTGCAGGGTCAAAGAGACATCTTTCAGGGACACGCGTATATTCAAGGCGTGCAATAAAACTATCAATGCAAAAACACTGAAAATGTTTTTAAAATCTGCTGTCATAGCATATAAAGCTTCGCCTCTTGCTCCAGAAAGTGCAAAACCTTCACCGCTGAATAACACATGCTCACGTTCTCAGTACTAAGCGAAGGCATCGCGAGCAAATATTTTTTGGCGCGCATGAATTCATTCGTATGAATGAACTAATCTGAGTGCCTTACGAAAGGTAAGCGACATGCGAAGGCTTATTAAAATTAAATAAGAGTTGCTGCCTAACAACAGCGCCACATCGTTTTGCGAAGATGAACGAAAGGAAAACGACAAAAAAGACAGCGTGCACTTTCCTATTCAGAAAATGGTAAATGTGAACTGCATGCGACCGTGGAGGCGTCTGCTTGTGGATTGAAAATTAGCTCATTGACAAGTTGGAAAGCGACAAACGGCGCATGCCCTTCTAGTTAACAATCAGTCCTCAGAACTTCTGCATCAAATGTGGCTCCGGTCAACTTCGGGGTGAACATTCTTGTTGCTTCTTAAATTACGGTGACGTGATAAACAACTAAGTGCTGGTTTCTTCATTCGTTCACAGTACAAAATTAAGAAGACAGCACCAATGAAAGACCGAAAGGAAGATACAGTACGAAGAAATTTTGCAGTAAAGGTCTTGTCCAGAAGCAATGGCAAAATAACCTAAGATACCGACTCATGGTAGGTATACAACGTTTCAGGCTTTGGAACAATATAGATAAATGTCGGGAGCCGTTTCAAGAAACCCCGAAGCATATTCCGCGTTTGACCGCCGGACAACATTGC
Organism: Amblyomma maculatum; assembly: GCF_055883805.1. Taxonomy (NCBI): domain Eukaryota; kingdom Metazoa; phylum Arthropoda; class Arachnida; order Ixodida; family Ixodidae; genus Amblyomma; species Amblyomma maculatum. Next base: position 101,457,917 of record NC_139345.1, read on the forward strand.
CCCCCATCATGATGCCACAAGCAAACGCCTCCCACCACACTATGGGCGCCGTTCCTAGAAGACATCTGCAGTGAAGGACGCCAAGGACACAAGATATGGGGTGGAGATTGGGCACATCTGCAGCGTAATATCTCCCCCAAAAGTGATGGATCTGGCAGAGAAAAAGACAAGGTTGGGGAGGGAAGGAGAGAGCATGCAGACACGCAACGTGGGGGAGAGCGAAGCGAAAGTCGCTGCACTCACGGGGCACGGCCGAGAGAAGGGGAGCAAGGCCGAGCACGCTTAGCCGGCAACCACGACGTCGGAGGCGCCCTGCCGGCGACGGGGCGAGCGATGCGAAGGCCCCGCCCACTCAGCAAGCTAGGACCTGGGTGCGCGTCGAACGCCGCCGGTCGCTCGCCCTGCCCAGCGACGACTCCAATTTCATCAGTTCGATGGACCGCGAGATTTGGCCCTGAATCTGTCGGGGACACAGCAGCGCGTTAACCATCCTGAATGTTCCCGACACCCTTCTCATTCGTGAGCACCGATCTGTGCCGTACTGAATGTTTGAGAAAGAAGCATGCAACAGCAAAGCATTTGTCTTTGTGTTTATTAGCATTTACGTCTTGTCGGTAATGTTATGTTTCTTCCTGTGGCAATAGCTCTGCATTTGAAATAACGAGTAGCTGACAGTTGGGAGAAAAGGTCAAATCTTTCTGCAGCGAAAGCCGATTCAATTCTGATTATGGTGGCCTCATGCAACCTCCACATATCATGATTATGAAAATGGAACGTTTCATGCTCTTTCGGCATAATCTTTAGGTATGACCGTGGTACGTGGTTGTGGGGCCAATGAATATTTCTAACTAAACAGGTGCACATTAAAAAAATAACAAGGGTACGTCTAACGGAAGAGCGTTGATAGCTTGCAGCCATACATCGCCGAAGTTGCTCACCTTACTGAACAGAAAGCACTATCCGGTATGGAGGTTTACTATTTTCATTAATATCGGATAATGTTTTACATTTAATCAATGTCGAGGATGCCTTCAACCGCATCCTTGCTGCGTTCAGCTCATCAGACAGCGGGTCCTTTATTGTTCTCCTTTTATTACTAGTAGCTACAAAATAGCGGAACATCATGTTTAAGTACCGTAAACTGGGTGTAGTAATTCATAGACGCGCGCAAAAAAACCCTGGCACATTTTATCGTTCCAGTGATTTCAAGATTAATACACGATATGGCGCTGTTGCTAGGTGCCACGTGATGCCATAAGTAGCGGTAACATCTCAGACAGTCGACGATAGCCTGACCACCCATATCACGCCTGAAAGACTCTGCAGTGCAGCTTTAACATTAGTGCATAGAAATTAGCACTTACTTTTTCATAAAACAAAAACAAAAAAAAAGCACTACCAGATATGATTCCAGGCTCTGCGAATAAATTTTAGCACTAAAGAAGAAGATAAAGCACTAAATCAAGCAGTGCGAGACATGCATGCTCTAAGCAGAAGAAGCTGGGCTCTTGTTATGCGAACATGCTTATTTTGTCAGAAAACAAAAATATGTCTCGGTGATTCACCAGCAATGCATAACACTAAACATAATTTATCATACTTGGTTTTGGTGTAGCAGCAAGCAACTAGCACGCTGATTAGGATGTAAACGTGCTCTTTAGCGGAATCTTTCGAAAACGGTGGATCACTCTGCTTGATATACCGCATTTGAGCCCGCCAACACCAACGATTCGCAATGCTGTAACATGTCCCGTAGTTGGGAGCATCTCTGCAGGCAACTGAAAACGCAGGCTCATTTCGAGAGTAGGGAGACGAACCAAAGAGTGACAAAAGCAATCATTTCGTTTAATATTTTTGCTGAGGGAGTAGCCGGGCTCCAGTAGGATAGGCAAGTCTAATATGTTTGTTTACGACCCTAGGCTGGTGTGTAAATGTAGTAAATTCTTGCTCGAAAGTATTAGGCTAGGAAAGTCTAATATGTTTGTTTACGACCCTGTGCTGGTGTGTAAATGTAGTAAGTTCTTTCTTAAAATTTTGCAATCTGGCGAAATCGCGTGTTTACACTCGTCAGTAGCTGGTGATTTTATTCTTCATACGCACTTTGAAAAGAGGCCAATAGTGTCTGGCACTTGTGTATAAGACACATGGATATATGTAGAATACCTGCTTTAACGGCAAAATATAAGCAGATTTCCGAAATGTTACTTGCTGGAAGTCTACAAAGTATTAAAAACGCAATAATGATATTGTTCATTAGACCAAATAGTGTAAGGACTGAGTGACGTATTCATTCTTAACACAATGTAATTTTATTATTTTATGCATATTTTGTTTTTACCTATCATATTGCTACCTGCATTATTCTCAAGTCTCTAAGAGTATTCATGCCGTTGCCTACTTGTTACCTCTCAAGCTACAAATACGTATCTGTTAGTTGCCTCATTCATCAAGCAAATCAATGTTTGAGAAGCAAGCCAACATTATTAATTTTGCCAACTTAGCAACAAAGTCGGAGAAAGACACATACCTCTCCGTTGAGATAGCAGAATATCACAGCTACAAAAAATCCCTGCAAGAAAGGGAACAAACGCAATGAGGACAATTGCATCCACTGTTCTTAGCAATAGACAAAAAATTCTAGAGTGCACTTTGGACCACTAAAATGCGATGAAGCGAAAGTCATTATAGCGTGGTGGATCGTAGCCCTCCGCTACGGCACCTCTATCTCCCTCCCTTCTTTCACTCCCACCTTTCTCCCTTCCTTTACGGCGGGGTACATGTGTCTTTATATCCTGTAAATTAATTTCAAACTCCGCTTATGCCTGCTTTACTAACGCCTCCTAGATATCTCGGTCTGCTTCTGTTTGCTGTGTGGGTGCGGCGTTCGAGGAAGTGGCAAATGAAAGGCGCCGCACGAACGCCTGGATCGGACGCCCGGCGGGGTCAGCTTCGTATATGCATGAATCGCCTGGTGACGGTACACCGCGCGCCCCTTGCCCCCAGGGTGGCGCAGTGGTTACGGCGCTCGGATACTGTTCCCAAGGACGCGGGATCGAATCCCGGCCTCGGCGGTCGCTTTTCGATGGAGGCGAAAAGCAAGGTGCCCGTGTGGTGTGCGATGTCAGTGCACGGTAAAGAACCCCAGGTGGTCGAAATTTCCGGAGTCCTCCACTACGGCGTCTCTCATAGCCTGGGTCGCTTTGGGACGTTAAACCCCACAAACCAAACCAAACCTTGTCGAACACAACCAGCCTTTCACTGAACGCATCAATGTTCACCGGAGTTCTGTAATTCGTTTACAGGAAAGAAACGGTGCCGTATATGTCACTCGCGGAATCCCGCTATCATCCTCACGGTGGACAAGGACAATTATGAAGAGCGTTTCACTATCCGGGGCGTGGTGCAGTTGGTAAAGCGTGTTAGAAGACACTCAAATAAATTAAGAGGAACTAATTTATTGAGGTCGCACTAGGGAATCAGGTGGAATGTCAGCCCGTAAGAAGAACGCGCCTGTGCGAACCCCGCTATTGCGATGCGCGTCCGTTCTATGCTCGGTCTAGATTCGACTGACTCTCTCGGTATTCGCATTTCACACCTTCACATCCGTTCTTCCCACGGTCGAATCCCTGGTACCGACGCGTACACCAGTCACACACACGCACACACACACAGCTGTACACGTCAGAGACGGCTCGTTCTCTCTTCTCACGTGATCTTGCTCTGCGGTTTCGTGTGCTGCGCCGACGGCCGTGAGAAAGTTTGTTTTAGCCTTGGCTGGACGCGGTGTCGGATAGCGGCGTCAGCGTTCGATGGTCAAGGTAGACAATGACTAAATGGGCGCTTTGGTCGGCGTAGTGCTGACAAGCGCAAGCTGGGGATACAAGGGATGGAGGTTCAATAGAGGGTTTACAAAGGTAAGTCTGGCAACCATGAGCGGCACGCTGATCCAGCGCTGGCAGCCATATTTTGATCGCTCCATCCGTTCCCTTTGGTTCGCTTCGTGTCCGTCCGTCAGCGCCCGCCGCTCTGTCCGCGCTTTTCACGTTGTAACCTAGTGTGCTGTGCTTGGACCTATCTTCTGTCCCTGGCGGCGTCTGTTAGCGACGCCAAGAAGCATATTTTGACAGCCGAGGCGTAGCGGGGCTTACCGGCCGCGCTGCCGAGCACAGTTACAAACTGCTCAACGAGTCGTGCATGGGCCCCTCGTCGATCCACGCAACGTCATCCCTATCCAGGTACAGTATCCAGAGTTTCGTAATGTGTAGATTTTTTTCTTGTCTATGTGCCTTTGCTATTTACTTGAACGACTATGAGAGACGTTCGCGAGTTGGCTTGGTTTGCGCATCACCGTCGCTCATCTCACTGGTCGATACTTGTTGGTGAAATGAGCGAGGATGCAATTTATTTTGAGATGAAAGAATCATGCGTAATTCCATGTAAGTGGCGCTTAGCACTTTCCTGCCTATGCCGTCGACGCAGTAGTTGGCACGGGTCGCAGAAATAATCGGGGGCTGCGTAAAAAAAAAAAAAAAAATGTGTCATGGTAATTTCTGCTTCCAGTGAGTGAAGATTGATTGGTATGTGATAGCCGATGATGAGTTAATAAAATATTTGTAATTAATTGATCAATTGATGAAATAAAGCAACGAAAAAAAGAGAAAAAATGGAAACTGAGGGTTTAAAGGTGTCAAAATGCTCAGAATGAAAAACCAGTGCTTGGTGATGCTAATGAAAGAAATTTAGAATTTGTAATTGATTAATTGAAGAATGTGTTTAAAGGTGACAAATTGCTCAGAATGGAAAGGCGATTGCTGCTGACCCTGAGTATTGATGTATAAAAATATAAAACATTAAATAAGATAAAAAAACAAATGGTAGAAATATGAAAAAAATAAAAGTTAAAAATTTAAAACACGACAAAAGAAAACATCGTGTGTGTGTGTGTGTGTGTGTGTGTGTGTGTGTGTGTGTGTGTGTGTGTGTGTGTGTGTGTGTGTGTGTGTGTGTGTGTGTGTGTGTGTGTGTGTGTGTGTGTGTGAGAGATGCTATCGCGTCATACCCTCAACGGCGGAGCTTAAGTGTCCTCCTAAGTTTTTATAACAGTATTATATAATATTAATCTAACTTTATGAACACAGCCTGTTGAACCAAGCACAGACACTTCGCAGTAATGTGAGTTGACGTTTCACATTTCTTTTCGTTTCAGCCGAGTTCCTCTTCCTCCAAGTTCCTTGAAGCTTCCCATGACAGCGCTCTCATATAAGGTTAAGGCTTCAAATGCTTACTATCTGACAGAGGGAATAAACAAGAAATCGGCATATTTACAGAATCAACTGAAGTTCAGGTTGCCGTCAATTAGCGAACTATCAGGTGACTCGACAAAACACACAAAAGTGAAGCGCACGCTTCGTTATTTTATCGGCCGCGCTGGCAGCTATGAAGGCACAGAATGCAAACCTGAGCTGCGCGCTCTGGACGCGGACCTGACTTCGCATGCATTATCACGTGATAACATCTTTCGAAACGGGCTGGACGTGAGCATATTACAACACACTAGTGGGATGTCATCTTTTCCTGCTTTACTAGACGCCGCGGGTTTGGCAGCCGCTTTTGCAGCATGAAACACGCACCTCGGGTGCGCTAGACAGCCTTACTGCTCTCTGCACCAAGCACTACCATTTCGTACGACTGTGAAAAGTAGTTTCGGTAATCATGCCCTTGTCTTAAATCAAATGCACAATGGTAAATGCAACCTACGTACAAAAGGTTTCAAAGAACATATTCGAACTATAGCGTTCTTTATACATGCATTGCTCCTTCTCCCGTGTCCTCCATCGGAGCATAAACTTATCCTTCAAGTTAAGAAGGCTCCATAGCACGCAAAACAACCTTGCTGTTTTAGGCGAAAAATATGAAACAATCGCTTGTGATAATTCCAACGCACCTTGCGGTGCAAGCACGGGTTCCACGAAGGCGCATGTTGACAGCGTACTCGATGGGAGGCGCGGGTGGACTGAACAAAACATGGCCGCCGCGCACATTTCTGTCTCTTTAACTAGATGGCGCTAACTTTTGTAAAGCTATATTCCCGGTGGAGACAATGTTTATTAATTTATTTTAACTCGTTCTCCAAAGCGTGACACCTCTGCTAACAACCTTCTGTCGACAACGTGAATCGCACAAATATGGAGAAAATGGTTGGATGTGACGCATGCACTATAGTGCCTAGAATATACTTATTATAGGCACTATACATGCACTAAGCTTGCAGTTGCTGTTGCCAGCATAAATAATTTGATCTGCCAGTTTTCTGCATAGAATATACGAGCAAGAAAATAATCTATTTGTATGCAACAGTAATATCATTCGGTCACACATTCAACGGCCTTTAGCGAAAAATTTGGTTATTACAGCGAACGTCTTTTGTCTTTGAATAGAAGCATCTTATAAGAGATGTGAACCGAAGAGCCAATCAATATTCACTGACGGGACAAAAAAAGCTTGACCTGCATTCATCACTTTGGCATGTTTCGCCAGTAAGACGCCGTCCGAATAGGTTACCTTTTCTGCAACCAGTTACTCAAAGGATTTCATTAAAAATGCGCGACACAAATCGAAAGGGCACGATCTCTTGGTAACTCACTTTAACTCACAATTTAACGTGCCTAAGCTGTGCACCTAATTATCCTTTAATCTGCCTTGACCGGAAATACGATGCGATTATTTTGCGATCAGCTGCTAGCCTAGCATTTCAGCGGCCCTCAAACGTCAGGAGAGTCTTCGCCAGGCTTGCGGTAACAGCTTCCATTGCTCGGAGAGAGTTCATTAGGCCATAGCACACCCCAGTGACGTCTTTAAAGGAGTTGTCATAGGCGCTGAGGCAGTGTCTAAACGAGAGCCTCTGTTCGCTTCAATAATCTAAGTTCGTCGGTATGTGCGTGAGGGGGGGGGGGGGGGCGCAAGAAGGACCTTGTTAGGTTGCGCCATGTTGCACGGTCGGGAACTGCGTCCGCATATTAAAGCTGCTCGGAATGGGAAATTAGCTCAGCGAAAACTCTTCCGTGGCGATGAATACTTTCGGTTAGTTAAATTTCGGAACCATTGTGTAGTCAGTGCGGTTCGATGGGAATCGCTGAGACTTAAGACGATCAGATGCGTAACAGTGGAAAGTGCCATTCAAGCGTGCTATTCCCGTTTCTTGTTTGAACGTTTGGCATAATAGACGGCCGTGCGCATGCGGACGTCATCACCACTGCCTTATTTGAATGTCACTATTCAACCTGGTCACATGAAAATATTACGTAAGCTGCAAACGGTCTTCTTCTAGGCTCAATATGAACTTTGAAGGAGGCAGTGGGGTCACCTTCATCATCCGTAGTTTAGATATCTCTGCAGTGTTCAAAGCGTTGGAGACTTCTCATTTCTGTTTGAAATTAACTTCGGAAAGTGGCGGTTGGCTGACATTAACACCGAACTTTGAAGTGCGCCTTATCAACGGCCTGTCGCCTTCGACAATTGAATATTCACCAACCGGTAACTTCTCATTCATCATTCGAAATGATGCAAACCTACGCCTCATGGAGTGCCGATTATCAGCGTCCTACTTATTTTCATTCATTACGAGTGCTACTGCAATAATTGTTCGTCATATTTGGAGCCTAAAAACAGCGAGCATATTGCCGCGAACTATTGTGATTGTTATTTTTTGCTGCTAACAAAAGCTAAATCTTAGGCTATTTGATTGCTCATTCTCAGTTTGGTCGAGATAGAGCTTTATCACTACATTTTTTTCGCACAAAATGCGCCAAGACGTGTTTCGAATGACTGTAGCCACACGCTTCTGTTCCACATTGTTCCAGGTTGTTCCCATCACCTTTGGCCTGTTTATGCAGATATTTCACTAATAAATTTAAATTGAGCGCTACCAAATGCAGCGTGAATTCTTAGTTCGACAACCGCTGACCACGTTTGCTGTTATCGCTGGCGCCGAGTTACTTAGTTCTTCTGCGTGCGCAAGGTGGCCCATAACAGAGTTTCAGCGCACTCTCAGATTCTCCATATGTTGCCGTGGGCCTTGTCACCACCACGTGACAATACCTTTATGGTGAAGAGAATCGTGCTCAAACACTGCCGCTTGAAAACTGTGGGAATTTCTTTGAGAGCACAGAGAAATAGGCTGCAGGCAAAACTGTTGCTTTTACCTGGAGTCCCACTTTCACACAGTAGTAAGGGCTACGGCAACAGCGATAAAAAAAAGTTATAGACCGGGGCCGATGAACTACACCATTCAAATTGCTGTGGTAGATCGGACTACGACGTCTTGGCATTGCATCGTTCCATCGCAAGCAGGAACGCTATGGAAAGAGGGACGATTAACTCTGCGTTTTACCTGGAGACCGTCTGATGCCTTGCTGATGTACTGGTATACTTCCCAGGCGCCGCAGTTGGCTGGGCTCCGGTACACCGTCATCAAAAAGTGCATTCCGAACAGTGGAAACAGCACCAGCACAGCTCGTACGGCTTTCCTGGAAAGAAGGTAAAGGCCCGTGATTTGCATGTTTCCGTCTGCCTAAAATCATGCGAAATTTGAATGACATATTTCATAACACACAGTGCCTGAAACAGGTCGTTATATCTTTCAGTGCAACTATACAACACAGATCGCTTCTTAAGGCAGATACGTTGGCTAAAACCACTGCTGTGGGAGAAATTTAAATTATGTTGCAAAAGGCCCATTTGGTACCTCAGACATCTGTAGTCAGAGTCTGGTCACACGCGTGAAACGGCTTCGTTAATCTTTTGACGTGAGCTCGTGATTTAACACGAACCGTCGAGCTAATTGCTTGTGATCCATTTGTATCAGCAGCGCACACAATCAGGAAGAGAAAGAGAAGGCGATAGGACAGAGCGCTGAACTTTCAACTTTCCTGATCGTGTGCGCTGCTCATATAAATAGCTCGTGATTTGTAGCAAAATGTCTTAGCGTTCAGGAGCAGAGGCCATTGTGTTACTGCTGTGGCAAGAGCTCATTATATATACGTTCACGGGCGCCTTCGCCTGAAAATGTTTGCTGCATATGGCAAATAATTACTTTACCGCTTTCTTCGCAGTCGCACACATCACCACAGAGTAATGTAAATATATTTTTATGGCCGTCCAGCGGCTTGCCGACCACGACTGGGACATGTATTTGACGGCGGCCGATTTCTCCGAGCACACTGGTGTGGTATACGGTATGTTATGATTATGGTATGGTATGGTATGGTATGGTATGGTATGGTATGGTATGGTATGGTATGGTATGGTATGGTATGGTATGGTATGGTATGGTATGGCATGGTATGGTATGGTATGGTATGGTATGTTATGGTACTGTACGTTGCGGTACGGCATTGTATGGTATGATAACGTACAGTACGGTACGGTATGATATGAGTATATATACTGCGCCTTTCCCTTCCTGTGAACCAACCAACCATATCTGGGGATCTTTAACGGCCGGGGTGGTGCAGTGGTAAGACGCCCGACTACTGTGCCGGAGTACTCGGGTTCGAACCCAACCGCGGCGGCTGCGTTTCTATAGAGGCGAAACGAAGAGGCGTCCGTGTGCTGTGCGATGTCAGCGCACGTTAAAGATGCCCAGGTGGTTGAAATTACTCCGCAGCCCTCCACTACGGCTCCTCTTTCTCTCTTTCCACTTTAACTCCCACCTTCCTCCCTTACGGCGTGGTTCAGGTGTCCACAGAAACAAGTGGACCGATACTGTACATTTCCCTTCCTGTGAACCAATCTCTACACCAAAAATTATACTGCGCTTTCCTTTCCCCAAAACCTAACTTGACTACCTGGGGGGGGGGGGGGGGGGTGCCCCGCCGGGGTGGTGCAGTGGTAAGACGCCCGACTACTGTGCCGGAGTTCCCGGGTTCGAACCCGACCGCGGCGGCTGCGTTTCGATGGAGGCGAAACGAAGAGGCGTCGTGTGCAGTGCGATGTCAGCGCACGTTAAAGATCCCCAGGTGGTCGAAATTACTCCGTAGCCCTCCACTACGGCTCCTCTTTCTCTCTGTCCACTTTCATTCCCACCTTCCTCCCTTCCCTTACGGCGCGGTTCGGGTGTCCACAGAGCAAGTGTGACAGTTACTGCGCCTTTCCCTTCCTGTGAACCAATTTAATTTACCTGGGGATCTTTAACGTGCGCTGACATTGTACAGCACACGAATAGGCGTCCGTGTGCTCTGCGATGTCAGCGCATGTTAAATATCTCCAGGTGGTCGAATTATTCCGCAGCCCTCCACTACGGCTCCTCTTTCCACTTTCACTCCCACATTCCTCCCTCCGTCTACGGCGCGGTAAGGTGTCCACAAAACAAGTTAACAGATATTGCGGCCTTACTTTTCTGTGAACCAATTATTATTATTAGAAAAAAAAAGAGAGAAAAAAAAAATCGCGGATTGAAATGGCGGTGTTAAAGGGACTATCGCGGCTAATCTCAAGGCAAAGCTTGAGCGTCCGCCTAATTCAAACCGTCAAACCTTGCATAATCATGCTTAACCCAGCTTAACCCAGCTTTCGCTCGTATCACAAGGTTCAAATCATGCTTAAACCTCACAATGTATATAAAAACATCTTTATTTTGCATGGCACGCACCCGCAAAGCAGCCAGATGACGATACCCTTCCGCTACTATAGTTATCTTCCAGCAGGCAAGCCAGATGCCATTTAAGTAAAATTAGACGCCTGTAGAAAGCAACGCCGAGAATAGGACAGCGAAAAGCATTACTGTAGCGCTCTCAGATCTTGAGTTAGAACCGCGGAAATGTCCTTAAATATTACCCACGTTATAAATTTGCGGTAGCATTTAATGCAGTGAATTGAACCCAGGACGGCATCAATGAAGAAGGTAGGTTGCAACTTTAATGATTCAAAAAAGAACCAGGTGAGGGGGGGGGGGGGGGAGGTAAAGGTGGTGATGAGCCGGGCTCAAGCCGCGGCGACTGCGATAGCGACGAAGAAGCTTAAAGAGCTCCGCAACAACGCAGGCGGCGGATATGTAGCATCAAGATGTTCGGTATAAAAACACATTTCCACGGAATATGAAAATTCAGCTAAAAAATGACGCTTTCGTGGAATGGCACCAACTCAACGAAATAGCAAAGAGGAAAAGTGCGGCGTTTAGTCGAATGTATACGGTATAAATTTGCTGCAACGCACGTTATTTCCTGGTTTACTGCGTTCATGAACGACGTAAAAGAGCATCTCGAGGCCCTTTTCCGTATAAGGCATATTGGAAATCACATTTCGCGGTTTGAAAAAGCAAACGAGGGACTTACCGAAACTGGCTCGGCTCATTGGCGTGAGTGCTTCTCAGCTTGGTGACGAGAACACGGATGATGTTGCAGAGAAAGACGAAGTTGGCCTGTAAGGAGTGAAAGCAGAATTTAAAAAAAAAGAAAAAAGAAAGTTGAGGGGAAAAAAACCAAGAAGCGCTTTGCGAGAGCAGCTTCCTACACATTGCCATTTTTTATGGAATCCTTTCGGCTCCCGTCACCGTATTCCTATCTCTGCTTACATACGCGGGCAACAATAGGTAGTAGCACCGCGATCTTTCTTAACGGGATCTCCCCAAGAGTCAAATGAGCAAATGTTTTGAACCCACCCTGCATACACTGAACTATCAATGAACGAGCGCTTTACGACCGGTATGGTCGCACAAGGCTCACACGCTGTCCTGTTGATGATGCCGACAATTTAATTAGTCAACCAGCGCGACTGCATGTCATTCGGTCTTTACATGTTTGACGAGTGAAGTCCGCATGCTTGTCTGAAGCTAAGATAGCGACACGAGCCCATGGCTTCTGTTCTTATGCGGTAGCATAGGAGCCACTTCAATTTCTTCCCTCTTTCTGAGGCTCCCGTATGTAAATAATGACACCTAGTCTCGTAATTAGTTTACCATGCTTATATCTCATATCAAACGCCTGTTGGGTTGTTTTGTGGGGTTTAACGTCCCAAAGCGACTCAGGCTATGAGAGACGCCATTGTGGAGGATGAGAGACGCCATTGTGGAGGACTCTGGAAATTTCGACCACCTGGGGTTCTTTAACGTGCACTGACATCGCACAGCAGACGGGCGCCTTGCTTTCAGCGTCCATCGAAAAGCGGCCGCCGAGACTGGAATTCGATCCCGCACCCTTGGGAACAGTAGTCGAGTGCCGTAACCACTGCGCCACCCCGGCGGGGCTCAAACGCTTCTGTTCATTTTTTTATCGCATAATTGCTTCTTCACTTTTCCCCTGCAATCCCACAGCCGCTACCTTCCTGTGCGTAAGGAATTACGTCATAACCAACAGTTATCTTGATGTCTCTCTTAAGCTGACTGTTTTACGCGACATTACAGTACCTCGACTACCTTTGCCTTTGTGGTAGCTTAAACGAACTTTCGACTTCTTATAGCGCAACAAATACAAAACAATTAAGTTGCTAAAGACATAAAAATATTTCAAACATAAGGTCTTTTGCGTGATAAACATATCACTGAATTGTGGCAAGATCGCTATCTGTCACCTAACAAACTAGAATGTGATGCTCTGACATTAAGTCGATGGTGTTTTAGAAAATAATATATATGGTCCCAGCTTTTACATCGTGTATCTGATGATGATATGAGTTGAGTCCCTGTTAATGATCTTGCTGGGTGTGAAATACGCAGTGGATGTGAGCTGACAAATTAGAAGGCGTTAGAAACGTGGTAATTATAAACATTTACATACCGAGTCTAAATAAGAATGCATGGCTTCAAATTCAGCTACGAAAAATTCTGCCCTGCAGTGGACGCCATCGACTCATTTTTAAGAGTAATGTGCTCATCGTTTGAAAATTTGCTGTTCAGTTTTCTGTTATTAAATTACGTTATGTAGTAAATCAAGGCAGCTATTCCTTTGGTTCCAAGTGGAGCACATATAGTATACCCGGTAATAAATTTACATTTTTACCTGATTACAGGTTTGCAATTTTATATCTACGAAAGATACTTAGGGGCAGTCCTTGCAGATGGGTAGCATAGAAAGGAAGATCTTACGGGCGTTAATAACTAAAATAATTAACTAATTACTTTAAGTCATTAAGTAATTAACTAAAATTGTTTATCAACTTCTTACTTTATGCTAAAAGCCCACCATATAGTGTCAAATGAAGGCCGTCAACATTTTCGGTGAGTTTATTTATAAACTTTTTTAATATCGAACGTAAGTGTGCATCTGAAAGCTCGTTGAGCAGGCTTTCGCGCAATGAACTTTTTAAGATGGTCTTTCTGCGTACGTGTTTGTTGCCAGTGTTATGTTAACTTCCTCTGCATCATCGAATACATAAAAACTGTCGTATTTGATTAACCTGAAATACAAACGACACCAATTTATTAATGTGTAATGTGTGAAAGCCAACTCAAGAAGTTTTGAGACGAGCGTTTTTGGATTCGATGTTTCGAGCCCTTTAATAATAATAATAAAAAAAAAAAACATTAAATAGGCTCACCGTTAATATTAATCGCCTTCAATTTCTCAATGTTCAACATCGTTACAACGAAGACGAAGACGCCTGCGATTACTTCGTTGTTGGCATAGATTCGTTATAGTCCGCGATAACGTTGAGCGAGAATATAAGCCGAGAATAATCGTCATTACTTCGTTATAAACCATCTTGTTCGTTAGCGAGGTTCGACTTATAATATTGCCTCCTAAATCAGTGCTTAAAGGTCTATTAGCTCATTTTATATAATTAATTGTCCAGTCATTAAGCTATATGAGGTATATAACGTCCGCCAGATATGTTGAACCCACCTGCCAAACCGACATCTGGGTATATGTTACACTTTTGACGTGAAATCGCTTATCTGTTGGTTTCTACACCAAGAAAAACTTTCTCTTGTTTGTGGAGCAGCAGCATAGCAACACTATGAAGCTCCATAACAACGCTTTGTTTGCGCACAACATGGTTACATCATTGCCAACGTCCATAGAAAATATATCGTAACTTTCAGAAGCTCTCGCATGTCTAAAAGCGGCTCAATATTCATGGGATTTGTGGCATCGTCTTCTTCTTCAGAGAATACAGAAAATGTTGCTGGCAGTTTTTAATATTTAGTTATCAATAAAAAAAATCAGATATATGTTCCTTAAAATTGCGCTTTTAGATATGTCGGTCTTCCTTGTGATCTCGTAAAAAAACTAGGCTAAATATCAAAATTTCGTCCGAACATTTCTTCCTTTTTCCTTCTTGATTGTTAACCCGCAATTTTTGTTCATATCGAACCTATCGTTAGCGTTTTGCTGGCTCTGAAAGTTGTGTGCGTATTTTCTGGAGTGATAAAAAATTCGCGACAAATTTAACCTTTAAATTTAGCTGCGTCGTGGCTCCATCTGGTGTCAAACAGTTTTGCCAATATTACCCTCTACCACCAACCTGTTGCTTGTCAAGGTTCGTGGTGGTGGTGAAAACTTTAATTTCCAACAGATACGTGCGCGCATGTTTTTCTCAGAACTTGGACAAACTTGACTTCTTTTTGTCCTTTTTTTCTTTTGTGGGTTGTATTTTTTTATGTCGCTAGCCCTCGTCCCCTAAGCCAACAAAAGGAAGTGAATTCCAGGCGTAGTCAAAAAAACCACTCCACGCGGCCCCATCACATGGCATTGTTCGCACCAAAGCAAACCGGTTCTCCAGTGCATAAGTCAACTGAACCCGCTCCTTTTGAGTCCATGTAAACGCGGCTACAGGGCCATCCATGTGACAGATCAGAATTGTACCACCCCAATGCTCGAGTGTGCTATTTAGTCGAGAAAGCTCTCAGTTCTATTGTGTTGCCACCATAAAAGCATTCTGAGCGTGTGCATTTCAAATGCAGTAGAAACCACTGGTTTCAGGGGTGGCTGGCCTGGTATGCAAAGCATTCGACTACTGGGGGCATTGTATTAGAGGTGGCTCTAATCGCGGGACGAAAGGCGGCAGAAACGTATGTCGGCAAGAGACATACCGAGAAATTCTGCGGCTCTTATCCTATTCGTGGAATTCATTTCAACAGTCGTGCACGCGTTCACGCCATTGTAGGTGTACGCCGACCTCGTATTCGACAGAAATAAATCAGAGATGCGTTGGATGATTAGCACTAGGTGCCCACGGCAAAACTACAAATGAGGCGGTACAGGGAGATATGGGCTGGGCTTCTTTCGAAGTACAGGAAGCTCAGAGTAAAATATTATATGAGGAACGCCTGAGGAAATTGGACAGTAACAGATGGGCAGCTAAAGTATTTAAATACCTGTACTTAAAAAGCGTTGACTCACAATGGAGGAAAAGAACTAGGAAACTAACTAGTAAGTATGCTAGTCACAAGGACGGAGAAATAAAGAGCATTAAGCAACAGGTGAAAAACACAGAAGGTAAAAATTGGATAAATTCGATGGAAAAGAAACAGAGTGTGGAATTATACCGAAAGTGGAAAATGCAGATCAGGAAGGAAGATTTCTTTGATAACTCAAGAGGCAGTGCCCTACTTTTTGAAGCTAGACCAGGGTGCCTTAGAACACTCAGCTACAAAAAGAAATTTAACAATGGAGAGGACGTATGTGCTGTATGTGGTGACTCCAGTGAAACAATTGGCCATATTATACTCGAATGTAATGGTATCCATCCGGAAGTTGATGCAGGCGCAGTCACTGTTCCTGAAGCTCTGGGGTTTAGAGATACCAGTGGCCAGGTGAATAAACCGGTGGTGGAAACTAGCAAAAACGACTGGAAGATTGGTGGCTTAGAAGCAGAGAAGTGACATAATGTTAGTAACGTAGAAACAAAAATTTAATAAATAGAATGATGGTTTATAGTTAACCAATTTAAATCAATAATTAAGATATAGGTAGAAAAATGAGCATGATAGCTACTGCTACCACCCCGTTTCAAAGGGGACGCTCCTATATTCCATCCATCCATCCATGTGGCCGTAGTTTCCCCCGATTTCGCGTTGCTGCCTAGATAAGCAAAATGAAAAGCACTGGAAAGTGGTAATGATGGTCTACAGGGCTCATTTCAGCTCATATGCTGATTTCTTCTGGAGCACCATTGCTTTGAATGAAGTAAATTGCGAAGAAGTCGTGACAAATGTATTTTTCGGCAGTGATCGCTACATAATCGGCGTAATTCCGGCTATAAAACGAAAATAGCTACAACTGCCTGGGTACACAAAAAGGATACTACTGCCTTCGGATGTTGTCCCACGGCGTCGTAAATTCGGTAAAGGTATACTCCAAATTTAGTGCACGCGCTGTATTTTGACTGCAAACGTTCCACACAAGGAATCACGCGGGAAATATTCATTTTATTTCTTACAAATATCTGTACGGCCTTTGCAGCAGCGGTTGACGATAAAAAATGTTGCGCTCAATGGTACGACACATTTCCGTCAGTCGAAGTCTTTGCTCCATGTTGATGTACTAATCACAAATAATTAGAACCGAAATGCGTACCATAAACTGTCACAGCCTTGGTTCGAAGTTTTTCAATGTTATCCTTGATAACGCAGGAAATCAGCGCGGCAAACTGACGATTAAAGGAATACAAAAACAATCATCTCTAGTCGTGTTGTTAGCGTTTTATTCTTCGTGCCCATTCTTCTCACGCTGCTTTAAATGTTCATGATATCTATAATCGACATGCCGACACGGAGACTCCTTCTTGAGCCTACGGCCTATAGGAAAATTACGTATGGAAGGTAATGTCGTCTTTGTCTCACAGTTGAGTGTTGCGCGAAGATAGAAAATTAACTCGGCAACTGAATTTCCTGTTTAACCGATATTTTGTGCTTTATAAGCATGCGTGGACGTTGCAATAACCTGTAGTTATGTCATAAACAGCACCCGAAACAGAACGGCTCGCTAAAAGCAGTACGCGATTCTACAAGCAGCATAGATGTTGGGCGGTATGCGCCTCTTCCAAGCAGGGCGTCCTCCGCCGCTACCACCCTTCGGGCGTTTCCAGAAGTATCCGCGCGTCGGCGACACCGTATGTGGAACTTGCGACTCCGTCGTGTAAACAAGGTGGCCTCAAAGGCGCGCAGCCTGGCAGGCAAGATCATTCAGTTCCACTTCTGAACTGGTTTCGCATATGTCAAGAATTCGCCCACTGCCTCTATTCTCCCAATTAGAGCCGCCTTGGTATGCTTCGCAGCCAGCAGGACCTCCTGCACCACGTTTGCAAACGTCACGCTCGGAAGGGATGCTAAAATATACAGCGCCAAAAAAATAACAACAACAAAATGGTGAAGCAGGGCGCATATTAGGCCTTCATCTGAAACCAAATTTCATCTTGCAAACCAGTCGGAATTAGTTGGAAGGCTTCATTTGAGGGTTGCTGCCCAGTTTTCGCTTACAAAAAGATCATACGCGTGTGGCATGGCCACCACTCACCGCTCCTTCTTTTTAATTGCAATTTTTATTATTTCAACTAAATAAAACAGTAATAGGAAAACTGTTGCAATACATGAGGGTGGCAGTGACAAAAAAAAATGCAAAAGATGCGCTGTAGTCAGGAGGGATGTCCTTTTATCTGGGGGCTGAATACTAGGGTCTCCAACAGAATGGATTGTTTTCCAGTAACATGAGGATAATATAGGGGACTGTTAGCTACACGCGTTTTAACTCTAGAAAATGTGACTTGCACCTGGCTAGTCGAAACCAGCCCTGCTGAGTACTGCCTGAAGATTAACCTTAACTTACTACTCTAAACGAATTTCGCACAAAAGATGTGAGGTGGAAACCGCGAAAGTTGGGCGGTACTGGAGAAAAAGGCCATTCCTCCCCTCCGATCTCTCAGGTTTGGCCGCATACCCACTGTACAGTTTTCGGCTCTATTTTTCGTACGCGGAAGAACGAATACTTTCGTATCAAGCGGCAATTTACACACCCTGACGGGGAATAGAACTTTCGCCATTTTTGTGGTGCTTAAGTGCTTATGGCGCTACAGTCGTGCGGCCAATTATTTAAAGCAGAGGTTGAACTGGTGACAAATGTTTGCTTCATTTAACGAAAAAAAAAAAGGTAGTATCACGGTTTTAGCAATATTGACATTTTAGCGAAAACCCTTTGCGTTTTTTTTAAAGAATACCAAAATATACCCGGTAAAAAAATATCACCCGGTATTGGCAAGCCATGCTTGGCAAAAACATGAAATCCTGAAAACCGAAATGAATTTCTGCGGCCTGCAGCCTTGGTGTGTTCGCGTACTAGACTCAATGCTTCTGTCATGCAAATGTCACGCCTTCTCTCGGAACAACTGAACGTCTCTTCTTTCCCACAGTTCTGCCGACCTTCCTTCATTGTGGCCACTAACGAGCACATCGGAAGTTTCTTGACACGCTGGATCCAGCCTTGTGTCTTTTTTTTTTCTCCTCGATAATGAGTTAATTTGTCGCGGGGCCCCAAAACCACTTTTGCCGGCCGAAATTTTTGCCATAGTTTTCCTTTTCTTCTGATTGGCTTTCCTTAAATTTCCTCTTAAGAGTTTTCCCATTTTTTTTTTTTATTTTCAATTGGTTTTTGCCTGCGATAACCTCTGGATCGGCGCGGGCTTTCTTTCACATTTATTAAGTTTTTCTCTTTTTTTTTGTCATTTTCAGAGTTTGCAATAAAGCAACAACTGCATACTATCATATAGGAGACAGCCCATTCGAATGAAACTGCACTTTCACTGCCACGGTCTGTCTCAAAGCAAGCCGGCGGTGAGGGGTGGATGCGACCGGGCAGCTTGGACGCGAGCACAGGCACAAAAGTCAAAAGAAAGAGTTTTACGACCTGTTTTGACTAGCAATAACAGCCCTTTCGTAGGGATTGTCTTATCGTTCTGCTGCTCGCAACTGACCCGGTAGTGCCAAATCTGTTTCACTTATGACCATCATTACACGGGCATAGTGCCAAATGCTATGACTATCAGATACTTCATTCTCGTGCCACATATGACTCCGAGCGGCTTTCATGAGAAGACGGTGAAGGGTCTCCTGCATTAGCAATTATTTAAAAAGAAATACTAAAACGGAAGGAAAACAGTGAGGACGAACGAGATCTAATTCAGCAACGATGCCCGCTTCACATTCAAGAATGCGTTGGTGTTGTAGTGAACATATGTGGAAACATGCCGTTCTTTCTCGCATTGCTCAGTCTTACGTCGCGCTCAGGGCAACGCGTACCTATGCCCGTAGCCGTATTCTTTCAGTCTCTCAAGCCATCTGCCTTCTGTTTGCGCGAAACCCTTGGAGCGAAAACAAACTTACTGTTGCTTCATGCTCGACATTTCGTTGCGCTGTACACGCGCAGCCCTCCGTCAGAGCAAAGCGATTAAAAGAACATTGCTTCCGTGCACAAGAGGAACACTCAGTTAACGTCCGCAGGAATCAGCACTGCACGGAGTGCGGCTGTATTCTTGGAACGGAAGATTTACTGGCTGTCAACCTGCCTGCCTGCTCCCCTGGCACGTTAGGTGTGTTGCTTTTCCTTTTATTAATGGTGCGAAAAACAGGGAAGTGAGGTGGTGTGCTGGTGTCCACTGCAAAGTGTGGTCGGCGCACTGTGCGTCCACCAACAGCCTATGCGTTTATATATAGTTTAGGTGCACCGAGCGGACAAAAGCAGTGAAACAAGAAAAGCAAGAAGAGCTGGCTGCTAGCACTCCATTTTCTGTCAGATAGGGACGCACTACAGAATTTACGGCGCCTGACGCTTCCGGCAGCGGCGGCAGTTATGAGCAGGTTTGCGGTGTGGTCTCCGGATATATATATATATATATATATATATATATATATATATATATATATATATATATATATATATATATATATATATATATATATATATATATATATATATATATACATATACCTGTTCCTGACGTACGACAGAGAGGCAGAGAGGTCCTACACTTCATACCCGTCACCAGGTTCCCGTGCACTGCTCATTCAGTAAAATGTGAAGGTGGTTTGCTGGTTTGTATTCTTTACATCACAAGCGCGGCTGCCGGTAGTAAAGGGTGGAACGGATTCGCGACGGCTTTATTTTTTTTTTTTTATCGCGGTGACTTCTTTTTATTTCCGTATTTCTAGGAATTTTCTCTTGTCTTTTTTTTTTCTGCGTCTTATATTTGGCGCGTTGTTGAACCACGTATTTCATTGTCTGACGTCTTCTGAACACGAAATATTGACTATAGCTGCATTTAGATGGAACTGCTGTTCCTTCTGTCTGCGTCTAGCATAATCGAGAAATTATATCACCGAATTCGCGAATACGCCCTTACGCCTTCATGCGCCAGGCCGGATCCTGGTGGGTTGTCTCTTGTCTAATCAGATTTGCTAACCGATTGCTTAGTGCGATGGAACTGGTGAATAATGAGTCAACACAGATAGCTTTGCGGATCGGGCGAGTGGTTCTTTTTTCTTTCCATGTAGAGAGCTCATCTTTCTTATAGAACGTACGTGATTTTATCAAGGGAATGCGTGCTCTTATGAAATTTTCGAAATGCTTATGGCACATCACTTCTTTCCATCGACATCGCATTGTAAGAAAATAAAAACAACTCAAAACCTGTTCAGAACAGAGAAGACGTCGGGAGGTTTTAACTAGCGCCGGCTACTATTCGCAAGTTCCGCGACCTATAGAGGGCGCCACTGGAAATTCAATATGGCTGCCTGAAGGGTGGTCTGGCTAGTTGGCGGCAGCGCTGGGCTGGCTGAGGCTGGGTGTGCTGTTTTGTCGAGAAAGCTCTCAATATAGACTCTGTTGTGCTGTCACCATGCAAGCGTTTTGTGCGTGTGCATTTCAGGTGCAGTAGAAACCACCCAACGCAGGGGTGGCTGGTCTGGTGTGCAAAGTGTTCGACTACGGAGGGCGTGGAGCGGCGGGTGTGACTTGTACTGACGCGCCTTTAATCGCGACAAGGAAGGTTACAGACAAACGTGCGCCTAGAGCAAGAAGGACACCTAAATTTTTTTTAGTTTTTTATCCTATTCATGGTACTCATTTCAACACGAAGCACACGTTAACGCCATTGTATGTGTACGCGGATCCTGTATTCAGTGGCCCCGCTTTTCACCCGCTTTCACCTTGCTGCCAAGACAAGCAAAATTTATATAATGATGGCGCTGGAAAGTGGCAATGATGGTCTACAGGGCTCATTTCTTTTGGAGCACCACTGGTAGATATCGGTTTTGAACGAAAGTATTTTTAAGCAGTGGTGGCTAGATAATCAGCGTAATTTCGGCTTTAAAGCGAGAATGGTTACAACTTCCTGGGTACCACAAATGATGCTATTGCCCTACGTTGTCGTAAAATTCAGTGCATAATCCAAATTTAGTGCCGTATGTGGAACTTGCGAAAAAATAATTATGGTCAGCGGAAAGGGGATAGTGGTGGGAGAGCAGTCATAAACCGGAGAAAAGAAATGGCCTGAGACCGATATCCGAGTCTGGAAGACAAGAAAATATATGGAAGCATGACCTCGAAAGGAACCCAGCTCTGACCTCAGATTAACTCACAAGCACAACTACAGATGATTGTAACACTGCATGCTTATGTGCGTGCCGCAATCTGCAAGCGCTGCCGATAAACATCGCTTCATGTTCGGCAGATTAATCATGGTAGGATGGCTCGAAAGTACAGATCTGCCTTCTGCTTGGCCGTTCTAACTTTTCAGCAACTAACGTAGCGTATTGATCGTATTTTTCCAGCAGCCACCAATGAAAGAAGAAAATGCGTGTAGCATGTGTTTAAATATGTTGTCAAACTGGTTATAGGTGTTATCTTTACAGACGGTTTAATAAAATGCAGCCCGTACGTGTTGCTCGACAGCATCGCGCGACCGTTTCAGGCGCGACAATGTCACAGTGTTGCGACCTGAACAATGTTTTCTCCCCCATTTTTTCTCGAAGTGTGGCAAAATGTCCTTTGATATCCGCTGAAATCGTGTCCGCAGTGGTCAAGCCGACGTTCATGTTTATTACAAATGTGTCTAATAATAAAGTAATTGCCTTCGTAATTCGTGTGGGTTATAAATGCAGGATTTGATGGCTTCTGGCGCCGAAAACGACGCGCGCACCTTCAGATCTTTTGGCACTATGTATGAGGAGAAGAAGAAAAGAACGTCCAAAATATGTAAATGGCCTTGCCTCTGCAATTGTCTTCAAGGAATTGCTGATGGCGTTGGGTTTTGTGCGCAGTAATATGCGAAACGAAAAATATTATCATTCAAAGAGAACAAAAATCGCAGAAAGAACCTCATTTCGCCGACCAGTTCTGCAATGGCTGATCGGAAAGCGGATCTCATCGTCAGTTCGGGAGACGAAGGAATATATCCCGAACTTATGAATTTCGTGCTAGGGAAACACCACTGGGCGGTAATCATTCCCTGTGGACGAGATTACTCCTCCTTAAAGTTATTTTACACGTGGAAATTAAAAATGTTGGCAGTAAAGCGCTTAGAAGTGTGCTGTATTTTTTAAAATTGCAATAATCAACGAAGGATAGAAATATATGCTTATTTATTTTACCATCAATAAAATGATGATATTCAGCGTTGGAACAGACACTAAAGAATTGTCAAAACACAGCGGTCAGGAAGCTCCACCCGTGGCAGAAGAATTGAGCAGGTGGGAAACCAGCACCTTTAATTGCCTACCTACACGACTCAATAATTGGCTCACTGATTTGCAGTCTCACGCTTCTCAGTCCTATTCAGGGAAAAAAAAAGAAAAAAAAAAAAAAGACGGGTGGCGCTTTAGTGCGTATATAGATAAACAACCAAAACTCTTACGAAGAGGCAGAAGAGACCGGGGGCCAGCGTGATCCAATTGTATCCTTCCACGTTGTCCATCCAGCAACTGCGTGGACAAAGCAAGACTATCGAGTACGCAACTATGGCGACCACTGCACGAGAAACAAAGGGAAGTAATATGAAATGCATGCATGGGGGGAACTAAGGCTTCTACGCCACATAATGATTATTACATTCTAGCAGCGCATCCAATGTAAGGAAATCAGGCATGCAAAACACCTGAACCACTGGGGTGTCAGACACACACATTACCACAGCTTTGTTTTTCATGCAAAAATCTCCGTTACAGCCTGATTCGCCTTCCTTAATGAAGTTATATTCGCAGACAAACACAACCTGAGCTCGCAGGGAGCAATCGCAGTTTTGTTACGTCCCTTTGTTGCCGGAATGATTAATTTGATGCAGCTATAACTAGCCACTCTCGGCCGTTCTCGGTCAAACAAACCGACAGTTGGCTACCGGTTCGTTGAAGGGTTTGCGCCACAGCGTCCCACAAGCACCGCTTTCTTACAGCGACGACATCGATCCAAGTATTGACGCCAGAAGTATCGCCTAGGAGCGGACCGCGCAACGCGCTCTTCCCAGCGGCGGATGCTACATGCGGTGTACAACACAAGTAGGGGTTGGACTTTTCGGTTTAAACCGAAAAACATCGATAAAGGTGCGCCGAAAGCATTTTAAAAAGTTACGTTTAAAACGAAAAAGGTTTGTACCTTTTTCGTGCACATCGCGCACTCTCGATTACGGGAGGAAATTACAACAGTGTTCAATGCAGAGGAATTATGCGAGACAGTGGGATCATTGGTTTATGTACAGCGGTTGAGTGTTTTCAGGCATTGTTCATGGTCTCACGAATGGGGAAAGAATGGCAGCCATGCCCCCCGACCCTCATAGACATGCCAAGCGTTTCAGAAGGGGCGTCTGCGGCAAGGCAGGCACTATGAAGGGCCAAGGACAGACCAGAGAATTTGCAGCGCAATGGTATCCAGAAAATCGCGGAGACCAAAGCCTGCCAGTTTCTTACCGCGTGACACTTCTCAGACACAAGCCGAGAGAAGTGTGCTTGTTTTTTTAAGTGATTTCGTTTATGCAAATATTTGATCGTAATAAATAATATTTCAGTTACTCCTTTGTTAAACGTGGGAATTTATCTTTTACGTATGCGTTTTGTCTTAAAGGTAATTTTCATTATGGAAATAGTATTTTCTTCCAGGTTCTTAGCTGTATATATGAGGAACTGTACATTAAATAAAAATGCATAAAATAACATGTAAGAAAAAAAAAAGCTAAAATGTACACTATGTCAGTTTTAACTGGATACAGATGCCTTTATCTCACCGAAAAAAAAAAAGATATTTATTGGGCAGAAAACAATATTAGCCGAAAAAGCCGGAAGTTGTGTTTGCAAATAAACACCGAAAAACAGTCCGCCGAATTCTCAGAAAATAAAAGCCGAAAACTCTGACCCCTAACACAAGTTATTTGCGGCGCCGCGAACGATAGAGGCGCCCTGGACAAATCTGGATTATGCGCGCTATAATCGGTAATTGTACTCCTATGCATCTCTTGCCCTAGCGCAGTAATAAGCAATTGTGCTCCCACTGTAGCTTCCGCGAATTCGGGGGGTCGCGGAGAGCACAATTAGCTCGGAATACATGCGGTGTTTTTTTTCCACGATTTTCGGGCGTCGAAAACTGCCGCGCCGACTCGACGCCCAGCTCGAGATACATGGCACAAATTAGAAAAAAAAATCACCTACACCCGTGCCATGTATCTCGAGCTGGACGTCGCGTCGGTGCGGCAGTTTTCGACGCCCGAAAATCGTGGAAAAAAACACCGCATGTATTCCGAGGTAATTGTGCTCTTTGCCCCCCGAATTCGCTGAAGCTACAGTGGGAGCACAATTGCTTATTACTACGCTAGGACAAGAGATGCATAGGACCGGGTGTAGGTAATAACGTCCCCGGAAAAAAGGTCCCCGGAAGAAACGCCCCCTGATGGAGCGGCAACTAGGAAAAAACGTCCCCAAGGCCGAAGCCGACCCTCAAAAAATTTCTTCCGGAACTCATATGAAAAAAAAAAAAAAAAAATAGAAACACATTTTATGCCATTCTTTCTTGGTTTTGAGTTAAATGTAATCATCATTTGGAACCTGCGTCCTCTGCGGGGTCCGAAATGTTTACAAGAACTGTGTAAAAACATGGTGAAAGAGCCATCTGGCTTTTTATACGTTGCGAGGTTCCCAGCTCCGCAGCTCGTTCAGCAATCATACATGGCAGGTCTACTAAGTTTGGTAACCCTGCCTACTTTGAAAGGTACAAGCGGATCGGCGTATGGTAGTCTCAGGGAACCGCCCAAAGCAGAAGACGTCACTAGAATTACTTTCCAGACCTTCTGGTGACGAGGTTAAACCGTTCTTCTGATGCTGGTGTAGAATTGTGATAAGGGTGATGATTTTATAAGCAGAACGAGGCTTAACCGGTCGTGCATCATGGACATATTAAAGCATCGCTCCAAGCTTCTCCGGTAAAGCCGGTGGTCAGCTGCTCTTTTCCCCGCAAACAAAGTGAAGAGGAGGCGCTGTCACTGGTATTACCACTGCCATATTTTTTTTTTTTTTTGTGATGAATGCCCGCATCAGTTCGATGTTCGCGTGAATTTCAAGGCGACAGGTAAAACCGCTGTAATAAAGTTAACATGCATCATTCATCATTGCAGTTCGCCACGCGGAAAAGTAGTCTATACGTCCTAGCCGTATCGCAAGACTTCAGCGCCGTTCGGGGACATTTTTCCCTACTTCGCCAATAGGGACATTTTTCCCGGGGACATTTTCTCCGGGGACGTTTTTTCCGGGGACGTTTTTACCGGATCCCACATGGCACGACGAAGCGGCGGGAGCGCCGCCGCGGATCTCTCGATGCGAAAGCAAATGCATCGGCGAGTGGAAATAACCACAGAGCGAAATATGCGAGGGAAGCGACGCTGTCCCTTGTGTTAAAATAGCGAAAAGACTTATTTGACATGCTACATGTGCTAAATGTAGAAAGCGTACATACGTCGCACAAGGACGGATTTGGCTCGCTCGAATGATTGAGGATACCTCGGAATGCCCGCTCGGATACCAGCGGCACGTTTCTTTCTTTCTTTTCTTTTTTTACACATTTGGCTTCAGGCAGAAAATACATACATTACGATCCGAGGGTAGGTCGTATACTCACAAAAATGCTACATTTAGTGCTTGATTAAGCATTTATTTTTGTGATAATGCCATTTCTGCGGCCAAACCGCCGCACATCTTGTCGGCCATGGCGGCTGCGCCGCCCGCGCGTCAAATATCTGCCAGGGCCAGATCGGCGGCGGCGCGAGTTTTTCCCGACGTCGAGTGCGCGCCGTCGCGCATAAAACGCCGGCTTGACGCGGCAAAAACGTTCTCGATGTGGGCATACGTATCACAGCAAGTTATGACCTGCGCCTTGACCAGAAAAGGGATATGTTGATGCCCGCAAACAAAAAGTTGTGATTTTTTCTAAATTGTTCTATTGTGTCTACAAATAAACTATCGTTATTATTGTGTTTTTATCGACTGTACAAGACTCATGGTGAGCTAGTGCACTTTCTCATGCATCAGCGCGTGTGACTCTCATCTTGTCCTTAACCACCGGCGACTGCTAGCCTACAGCTTTGGATAGAAAATCGCTATCCGTGAGTTTACAATCAGGCTGAATTTCTCGCTTCCAGTACGGAAACTTCAATCGTGTCCCCAAATGGGTATCGGATTATCAGTTGGTGATCCACGGCTGGCTTGACTCACTAGCATCAAATTCATGCTCATACGGTAAGATTGAGCCTTGTTTAACCGACCTAATTTGATGTTGCCAACAATTTTGAGTTTCATGTAACATCCCCACCAACTGTTGAAGCCTTCAGAAACATGTGTGGGCTAGAATATTTTTGTAAGATAATGCACAATTTTTTACTGTTTAATTTCTCATCAATATTTAACTATCTAGTATTTTTTTATATGGCGGCTTAAATATATATGTCGAATTGCCCTAGCACCGCGATCCCTTCATTTTTCTGCAACTCCAGTCCATAATTCTTTCTTTTTGGTTTTGCTTGTATTCTGCCTACTTGAAATGTTCTGACGTGGTTCTTCGCGCCTAACTACCCCATATTTAGAGCCCCACAACAAAGAGCTGTACTTAGAATGCCACTAAGGTAAATTACTTCTCCCCTGAGGCTATGGTACTTCCGCATTGCTGTCAACCAGCTCAACAAGCTATTCCTAGAAAATCTCCAAATATCTGTGCATGCTGACGGCATGTAACGCCCTTCTTTCCTATACCCAGTCCAATACTACAATAGGCAAATGTGCTCCTAGACCCCTCTCGCCCCCCAAATTGGCGGGGGTGACAGTAGGACCACAATTATCTATTGTAGTGAGCAGGGGTGAGATGCACTTAGGAACAAAATTGCAAGGGATCCTCTGCCTTTTGTAGTGCTGTAGATATCTTGTAAGGCAAAATGTAGGCTGCGAAATTCGATACCAAAGCAGGGCACGCATCGCGATCTGCTTATCTCCAAGTATCGCTTAGAACGCTTTCATTCCCTTTACTATTTGTGCAAATGGGCCAAATCTACTTCTCAGAATACCATTTAGGTCCCCTGACAGGAGAAAAAGATAGTGCACCGCCATTCTTTACATTGAGATGTTCTTGTTATTTTGATGACTAATCTGGGAGTTTTTTAGAAAGGTTTTCACTTTCGCCCCTCGCCCCATTCCTTTCTTCCACGTTTCGGCCGCTTCGGGTTATTTTGCGTTTCCCATTGCTTTGTCCTACTGCTATCCTGTTTTTCCCTCTGGTTGCCTGCTTTCATAAGTGCAGCTTCCGGAGGCCTACGCCGAAGCTGGTTGAGTCCGCTGGACACGTCAGCAAGTGGCCCACACACGTGTTCCGTTCGCCGTAGCACGTGCGTCTCTAAAGAGGCGTCCGCCATTTTGGTTCGCAAAAGCGGATATGCCCAAAAATAGTGGCCCAGGAAGAGCATTTTTCGAGGGAAATAAAATATTGAGTTTCACACTTACCTCCTAGCCGCTTCTAAAGTATCCTCATATTAGTCTCAAATTTAATGACATCGAAGAAAAATAAAAGAGCTGCCTTGCTTTTTTCGGTCAAGGACCTTTTACACCAAGATTATCGCCGCTTAGATTAAGCTGATATTCCCATCATGACGTGATATTCCCATTGTGACGTCAGTCGGAGTGTATTAGCCACACGCAACAATGTTAAAGTTATTCTTTTCTCTTTTCAAACTTCTACGAGGAATATTTAATTTTTTTATTGACTGCCTAATGCACTCTGGGCTAGTCCGATTGGGCCGTGCGCACAATGTAAGACGGCGCAGAGCCCTTTTTCTGATATTAGTAAAAAATGTACAATCATGTTGCCTCCTTTGTTAGTTTTCCATATAACGAAAAAAAAACTTTGTGCCACCTTACTTAGAGACGCTCTCTAAAAGAACAGCATAAAGAGAAATGCACATAACAAATAGATTAGTATTTACTAATCTAGTTGTTCATGTCAGCCATTTCTGAATTACTAGATTAAAATACCTAATGGTTGAACGTGCGTAAACTTAAAACTAGTGCCTATTGGCAAGTCGCTCAACAGGTTCGTGTGTAGTTATCACAAATACCTCAATGCACTCATAAGCACCCAGAGTGCGCAATTTCTCCAGAACATTATCAACAGGCTGATGTTATAAAACATCTTGAGCAGCCGAGATCACAATTGCAACATTTGGCTTGGATGTGGAGTTTAGAGTTCCATGCTGGATGTGTGCTGACAGGCGTAGACAAGAATGCCCGCGGAAAAATGTCAAACACTTGAGGTTATGTAGTTTGACATGATTAGAACAGGACAGAAATACAGCGGCCAGGAAAAGAAAGCAAGAGAACGCGACGCCGACTGTCAAGTGGCTGCTTTGTTTAGAAGTCCGCAGGTTAAAAACAAGAAAAAGAATGCAGCAAAAACAGAAAGAAAAACATGTGCTGGCTGGATTCTCATGCACTAAGGTATGCAGCAAGCACCCAACGTTTTGCATCGATCACAGGATTCTATGGTTTGTGAATAGCCTTGCTATGTTAAGGAAGCAGTGGCTGTCCCTAGTTTATATGACCAAGCGGGTGCAAAGCGACCGGATAAGTGTTGGCGTCAATCGTCTAATCATGCAAATCATTTAACGTATTTATCGCAGTTAGTAACTTCAGGTAGTGTTGGTGTTTTATTGTAAATCTAGAAGCCTTCAGTTTGCTGAACTGCTCCATTTCAGAGGGGTTCCGCAGTATAGGCCACCGTTACGAGATATGATCTAGCAAAATTTGACCTCGATCAGCACATGTAATTACACAAGCGAGACCGAGAAGGCCAGCGCGAAAGTCCTTGTCGGTGCGACGAAGCAGTTGTGGATGTCGTGTCGGCTATCACTGGCGGAGATCAATAGTAAAGTTTATTACTGCTCGCTTTTCAGCTTCACCAAGCAAAGCAGAAGCGCCACACGTAAAAGCTGCGACCTAAAAGGCAGAGGTTTTGCGTAGATTATGCAAGAATGAAAGTACAAAATGAGGTATAACTATAAAGTCGAGAAGTATCAATGGGCCGCACCTACTGGAATCCAACTGGATGAAACAGTCTAAAGAAGGCATGCCATCTTTTCAGCGCTTACGAGCACGCTGACTGCATTGGCTAGACAAAGCAAGGATTGCTTTTTAAAATTTGTGACAAAATACTACGCTCTTCTACTGATCGCTTACTTCTTGAAAGATTCCAACCCCACCTAGAAGATACGGATCTGTTCCCCACAAAATAACCTGCAGGGGTAAAGACGAAGGCTCGGCATCTACATCTTAATTAGTTTGCAATTGCGGACTTGAAAATTTCGTAAAAATATAGTTCATCACTGGGTATTGTACAAAGGCTCCCGCATGCTGGAACAAGTTCGGTCCAAACATAGCTCACTGATGGTGTAAAGCCCTTCACTTGCGCAACATAAAATTACACTTACATAAGTATTCCTACAAGGATACCTCTGCGAATTCAGGCCTGAAATGCTGAGAGATTTGATGATGAAGTGTTTTTATTTATTATTTATTTATTTATGAATACTGAGATCTTGTATGCAAGATTATAGCTGGTGGGACCGATGCGTTGAAAATAAAAATGTAAGCACGAAAAACAGAAGTGTACATAGCAAGTACTGTATTTGGACATTTGTGACTCTGCACTTGGAGCTATTGCGGAGGCGCACCCGATGTGCCGAGTGCTCAGTGACCAAAGACGTTTGAGGGCGGGCCTCAAGCATACTACTGTACACTGTGCCATAGTGTATATATTTCTTTTGTTTTTACCTACACTACCTTTTCTTCCTATCGCTCACCTGTTTGGTTTCCTCTACCGCTTCCTCCCTATCCCTTTATTTCCGCCGTCCCAGTTGAGGTGCTTCAGATATCAGATACCGGGGCTGGAAAACATCTTTTCCTTCCTTTTGGATATATAATAAAATAACCACGTACTACTACTACTGCATAGCAAGAAAATACCGAGGCAAGATGATTAAGAACATTCAATTGAGGTGTTCATCAAATGCGTTTCAGCATTATTGCACTTTTCTAATCAATAAAATGTTTCTTTAATTCTACCACACAAACACAGCCAGTTATTTGCGTCGATAAAAATTCTCGCCAGACGCGAATATTTTTATTTTTTTTTTGATAAGGGCCAAGGGCCAAGCTGCCACTGGAGAAACTTCTGCAAACTTGCAGTTTACTTTTCTTGGAGGGTCACGTGTTTTCAAGCTTTGGGTCTAAAAGGTTCCATCGGCACTATTCATTCACTTTGCTTTTTGGTTTTTATTTTTGTCCCAAGGCACTGCAGGCTAGCAAAGGGTAGCATGTTTGGGCCCTTTCTGAGCAAGAATAATTTTCTGTCTCCCTGACTCGAACTAATTCCTTTCCCCTTCTTGGAAACTAGGCACTGTGCTTAGCTCTTATCAGCAATTGTCACTTTCGGTCATGTATTTGGGAGGCATGAACGAGTTGGTGATAAGAGCTCAGTGTTGGGGGTCCGGTGCACTTTTCCAAGAAACGTGGGAGAGAGTAGGTTGGTTCGGGGCTTTAGGTTCAGGGAGATGCAAAACTAATCATTGTTCCGAAAGGGCCTAGGAATGCTACCTTTGTCAGTGCTATCATTCTTCCCTCTTGAACTCCTGCAACCTCTATTCAGGATAAGGTTTCTGGGTTTGAGAACTGACTGCTACTTTATTCAAAAGTTCCATTATACCGCTGGGGATGGAATATTTCCGGCTGAGCATGCACTGTCCAATCCAGTTGATGACGGTGACAAATTTGGTGACTAAGCAAGATGGTCGTCAGTACCAGTGAGTCACATGTGGTATGGTGTCACGTGACCAGCACGTGCATAGGCGGAACAAAGGGACGGGCCGTATAAAAAAGCCGGCCGTTGGCGGGGTAAGGTCAGACATCGCCCAGACATTGCCGGCACGATGAAGCCAACTACGCTGTTCGCACTCGTAGCCATCGTGTTCCTGGCCCTGCCTCGGGGGACCGACGCCTTCTTCCTGACCGGCCTGGCCCTGCTTCCCATTTCGGCTATCGTGAGTCTCGGTGGCATCGCTGGTCTGAAGATCGCCATTGCTATGAAGATCCTCGACCAGCTCGGCTGGTTTGGCGTGAGTCGGTACGGAGTCGGTCTGCGCGCCTCCGTTGAAAACGACAAGCTGGAAGATCCGGTGGTCCCGCGGCCGAGGAACCAGCACCTTTTCTCCGGTCCAACGATTTCGGTGCCCATTGCTATGGTGCCTTACTTTCTCGGAGGGCGCTTCAAGAAGCCAGCCTCGATCCGAATCCCGGTGAAAGACTTCATGCTTTTAGCGAACCAGACTGTTCAGTTCGATTCGCCCAGTGTGAAGTTCTCTACAGACGGCGCCGCGAAGGTCAAGGGAATCAAGGGATCTTCACTTCATGCTTCCAGTGAGCTGAAGAGCCCGCTGGTCAACGTTGAAGCACGGAAGACTGCGACACTCCGGGTAAGTACTTTCTTGTCTTCTTTCTCTAATGCTGATGGCATGATTTCAGGAGAACCTCTTCCTAAATAACTGCCGCAACTGCTGCTTGGTGTCCTTGATCACGTTTACTAGAAGGACCATGCCTAAGTGCTTCAATATTTCGCCTCTAGTTAAGTACATTTTTTATTGTTTCTTCGATAGGGTCGACGCAGCATTGAGAATGATCCGAGGGTGATCAAGAAAGCCGTTGGACTGATGCGAGAGTTGGACACTGACCGCTGTATCCTGCGGCTATGCTGTGAGGTCAGCGCTGACCCCTCCAGCTACGGCTCCTATGGGCGCCGCGTTGCAGCGTTCGTGAATGGACTGGGGCCCGTGGGAAGAAGCTCTGCCTTCACGGACTTCGAAAAGGCCCACATGCATGGAACGGGAGGCGGCATGGACACCTGCAGGCGTGTCTACAATTCGTGCAAGATTGACCTCCGGGCATTGACAGCCCTCGTGGAAGCTTCGTAGAGCGGCTACGCTCTTTGCTGGTAGCAGATTGTCTGCGATCTGTACATATTGCGAATAAACCCCGTTGATGTTAAACTTTTGTTTTTGTCATGGATGTTTTGGTTGCCTCCTTTCTAGGGAGAGCTGCTATACGCCAGCAATCGTATATTTACGCGGCAACTTCAGTAGATGACCTCCATATGGTTACCAGCTTCCTCTTTAAATTTCGAGCGATTTACCCCTTCTTTATTTGCTTCTGCGAAATAGAGCATCTCGCGTTGGGTGAGTCAGACGAGTGCAACAGAACTCGCAATACTACAGACGAATTGGCAAAAGAGTGCGGATGCCAGAGCACTCAGGTGGTGTGAAATTTCCCCTTTGATTTAATTACAGCCGGTGCAGCGGTAGAATGTTAAAAGTAGTGCTTGCAGCCTCTCTTCCTGTCCAAACTGCCCCTCTAACTATTCGCACCTATGCTGATGAAGACTTGAATAAAATAATTGCATAAAAGTAGTCCATCAACCTGCCTAATCCGCTGCTATGGCCCCTTCTATTGCCCGGTTGCTCAGCTGTCTGGTTCCTTCCCCTCCCCACCTGGCTTAGCGCAGAATAAGAACAGCGTCGAATATTCGAGAACAACGTTGTAATTCTTGGCCGATTAGAATCCTTATACTGCTTTTTCGCTACTACGTTTTTCGAGTGCAGTAAATATTTACGGGCATGCAGCTAACATCTCTATGTCTGGGCAAAACATATAGTTATGCTAGCGGTAACATGCCAGAACAAGCAGGCACTACGAACTAACCACTACAGCTGGCCACTTACCTCGAGTCCTCTCTGGAAAGGTGCGGAAACAGACAAAATGTAATTATTCAGAGACCGCCTTACAGTACGTCACTCGTAGAGTAAAAATATAAAACCGCTCTTCACATTCATGCAGAAAGCAATGCGAGCGTGCAGTTTTTATATACTTACAGATATTGTTTTTCTGGAGGCGTGATTCTTTATTGGGGCTTTGAGAATAAGAACTGAAGGGCAGTTTGTTCGTGATTGCGGAATTAAGGCTTTTCTTTATTTCGCTTATAGCTGTTCTTGAAATTCGCCATTCAGATTAGCGTAATCAAGAACAAGAAAAGCTTATAACCACACTATGAGAAGAAAATACTTGAATTAGACGCAGAATACTGTCCACTGTCTCCATCGATATCACCTTACTCTGAAAGCTGCGCAATGCAGTTTTCCAACATGACTCTCTAGTTTAAAGTGATATCTAAACGCCATTATAGCAAGCAGAATGCTCCGTCATTTCGGAAGTCATTAGTGAAAGGTATTTCCTTTTTTTTTTTTTTATCGGCGCTTACTGTAGCAATTAGAAAGACTTCAGCGTGTGCTGCTTAGGCGCATCCTCCCGTACGTTTTTTGTCATTCCAACACCGAGAACGATAAGTAATGTTCTTCACCTAACGCGTCTACTGTGACGTAAAGCAGCATGTGCTGTGCGAGTTCCCTGCATTCGGCGAAGAAGTACGCGCAGTTTCTGTGCTGCGGCCGCAGCGTTCAGCGGTTGTCAAGGCGCAAACTTTCGATTTGCTGATATCTGCTGCTTTTGGGCGGAATATGACTTTGTAACACAAGCGCCTATGTTTGGAATTGTTTTTCCTGCACATTACTCTTTTTGTCCTTTTCATTTTTAATTCCCTCTCCCCCAGTACAAGGTATTACTAACCGAAACATGCTTCCGGTTAACATCCCTGCCTCTCTCTCATTGTCTCATTGCATTCTATCTAGGCAGCAGCCCAGACATGCATTTTGCTATATCATTTCCGTTGCTGTTTATATTCCCTTCTTGCCAGACATTTAGAACTTCGTGACAATGGGCTGCTTGCTGACTGAAAAAAAACGTGAGCAAACCGAATTCATCCTGCCTTAGTGAAGGATGGCCCGTCGGTCTTTTTGGGTGGATAAGTGAGTTGAATAGAGGAGAAAAGGAGATATGAATGGCTGTAGCACAGTTTTAACAAGCAGTGCGTGAGGCTGACTGATAACACCCTATAGCTAGAGATGGCTTAGACCTTGCTTTAATTATGACCACGCATACATGCAGGTACAAGGTCGTGATGACAAGAGGTACGGCAGAAGAGAGACACACGCGGCCCAATCAGAGCCAAAGTAAAACAAACAATCAAAAATGAGAGTTGTACTGGTAGCGTCGACTTACGGGTGGCCGACGCGCAAAGCCCGGAGGGCGGCGCTGATGGTGACGAAAATAGCGGGGCAACCTGGATGTAAGAGACGTTGGTGGTTGCATGCCTGTCCCCCTTGAGCCATGACAAAAAACAAATCAACAGCAAACGAACAAAAGATAGGTGACGCTTGCACCGGTAGCGCAACCTCCCGTCGCTGTTTTCGTGTTGTGGTCGCGGTTGACGAAAATAGACAGACAAGGCGCCGGCCTATCAAGTCGGCGGTCTCGCCCTCCCTAGAGCACCGGCCGGATTCGCGGTCATGCCGGGACTGGACGGTTTCCAGTCGGGTGTGGCGAAACATTTGGACTGTTTTTGTCTCTTGCTTTGTAAAGCGTTGAGCGTCAGCTGTAATAATGCGGAACTCAGCAGCATAGAAGAATCTCCCACGCTATTTTAATGCACATCAAGAATTAAACAGTGGTGATAAGTCGTATAAGAGAGGCGGTGACAAATGCGGATACCAATAAGGCCGGCGTGGTTATTCTTCGTACATAATAAAATTGTTAAGAGCGTATGAATAGTAATTGTACGAAACAGAATCTAATTCGAATACCGTGTTTTTTATGTGACTGGCACGGTTCTTTCTTTGGTTATTCTGCGTGCCCAGATGAGGCCAAACAATAGAAAAGGTGGTTAGGTTTGCGTCCAAGAACGCTATAAGCGCTGAACGAGCCATAGAAGCTGCAGTTGATGAATGCTTCTTATTTATTTTGAATGAAAAACCTTTCACCTGTGCAGTCAGTACACGCTCGCGGAGGTAATTTAATGCACTAAAAGTGTCCCGCAACTGATCGCCATGTCTTACTTTCCTAATTAAGTGCCATTTCTGCAAAGATGATTTAGCTTACAGCTGGAATGCACCAGGATATTATTTCTCGAAAGAAACAAATTCGGAAGAAAAGCGACTTGTTTTGCGACCGAAAAGGAGCCTACTTAGCGGCAGTTATGAGTTGAGCCAGTGGGTCTAGACAGCGACTTGGGTTTTTACTTTATTGACCAGTCCATGCACTGATTTCGCCAAACGTGAAGTACTTGCACGGTTCAGTTTAGTGACACCAACGTTTCGGAATAAAACTTCACGAGTGCCGTCTCTAAACGTCACCGCTGATTCTGTCGCGCAGAACAGCGCGAGTGCCAAAGCACGTAGGGCTGATCGTCGTTATTGCGATAAAGTAAGCAGAAATTTACGCTTATTGCTTTGAGGACAGCTTCTCTGAAACTTTTCTATACTAAAACCGAAATAGAGATAACAAAGGAAACATTTTGCGGATTCGAATCACGTTATTTATTTTTTTGTTTCTAGCCAATTTCCCGAAGAAAGCTTGAGCATCACGCGCCAGTGCAACGAAAATGCTGAGTGAACAAGTGTTCCGTGACTGCCAGCAAGAAAACTTGTTTGTCGACTCCTGCCTCAATCTTTTCGTGGCGCGGTCAAATACCCTTTCACGAAATTTGATCTGTCGCTGAAAAAAGATCCTTCCTCCCTCCCTCTTGCTTTTTATTATTCTTGATTCGCTGAGTGTCCGACCGCCTTTTTTTCTCGGAGCCATTGATCTTGCTTCGGGACGTCCGAAAGTAAAATGCTTGGGAAGATCGGCCAGAAACACGAGATAAGGTTCCAGTTGGCACTTCATCATCTTTAGAAACCGGGCTCGAGGATTCATCTGTGCGCAGCAAAGGCTCCTTACATTAGAAGAAATGAGACGGCCGAAGAAAAGGAGTGAAAGCTTTCTGTGTTCCCGCTGAGCGGGACTTGTGAAAAACTCCCGATCAGGGCCCAGCCAGAGAAAACGCTTGCACTTCGCAACTAAAGCCAAGTATTTTTCTTCAAACGGATGTTTACTCTTTTCTTTGCACCTCCTTGTTGCTGTTACTTCCGAGAAATGACTGGGTCACATGGATGACGATTTGAAAAGACAGAACGAAATACATTTGATGGAAAACGTTATGTCGTCACAGGAAGAAAAAACAAAGAAATCTACAAGGTGGAAAAAAGAAACTATTAATATGAAGACGAGAAAACAATGCCAGTACTCAAGCGACGGTTTCTTTCTGTCGGTGCGTCTTGCTACCCTTTGTTTACTTATATCTTTTAAACCGTGAAATAAAAAAAAACATATATTCCGGCAGAAGTTTCATTGTAAAACATAGTATCATTACACTGGTCGCTCAATTCGCTACTTATTGAGTCCCGTCGACTGCAACTTGTGTCAGTTGATGAACATTCGATTATTTAGCTTTTCTCCTGCGGGAAATTTTTTGCCGATAACAGTTATTTTAGCGCATAGCGCGTGCAAGTTAGCCTTTATGCGCCGCCATACAGCGCCGTAATCACTATGTGCCCTGAAGCTATAAGGCAAGCTTCTTCCTAAAAAGTTTCCCAAAACTCCCAGAATCTGGTTCTACCGGCTTGTCCATTAGAATTATGTTTCTTTTTGTAGCGGTTGAAAGAAACGAGAAACAGAACGCAGAAAGAAAATAGTGACGAAATTGATTTGAAAATAGCGTAGGTTCAGAAAATTCTCACCCCAGCCGATGACATAGAAGACGAGCAGCGACTTCTGTTCAGCGAAGGCGGAGGCGATCAGCTTGTGGAGGTAGAAGCCTTCGCAGAACATCCAGGCGTACTGGCACAAGCGGAAGTAGCGGGAGAGGGTGTACAGCACCTTGCACAGATTCTGCGTGCGGACATGAAATTGAAGGACCACAGTCAAATTCATGGACCTCAGTCGGCTTCACAGAAGGCGGAACACTTACAGTAAAGAAAATATTTCATTTAAAACACCATGCGCCACTACCGGCGAGCGGAGTGCCTACTTGCAAATACATTAACCTGTAGCTATACAGCCTTTAAATCTATGGGCCTTCCAACACCTTTCGGAGCGCTGTTGGTTGTGCTATAGCTCGATAGGTAATGTAGCTTGGCGACTCAGAGATCTATATATAAAAAAAGAAAAGTGCAGATGCCGGCACACTCAAGTGTAAGCGGTGTAAAAAAAAAAAAAAAAAATAAGATGGCAATAGAAGCAGACATGATGAAACAAAACGTCGTTTCTGAAATTGGCCTACGCCGCCTTTCCGTTTTTCATATCACTCTCAACAAGTCCCAGTCCCCCTCCATTACAGTGGTGCAGCGAATGTTTGTATTCCAGATTTTCCTGACGGTAACAGCCAGTCTCTGCGTCGGATGATGGCACAGAGAACTAAAGTGCCAGCATGAGAATGTATCGTTTCTTTATCTGGTTATTTGAATTCACAATTCCTGCTTTACGCACTTTGTTCAGCGCACACATAGTGCTGTTGACCAAGTTAAAAGGCTGTAATTGGGCTGTAGGGATGTAATTAGCATGCCTGTTTTAATTAAGCGAACTCACGATACGACTGGCCTTTAGTGGCCACCGAACGCCTGTGCACTGGTGATGCACGCCTATGCACACACCCAAAAATCGATACTGAGTGAGACATCGGTGTCAG
The DNA here is from genome assembly GCF_055883805.1 of Amblyomma maculatum. Classification (NCBI taxonomy): domain Eukaryota; kingdom Metazoa; phylum Arthropoda; class Arachnida; order Ixodida; family Ixodidae; genus Amblyomma; species Amblyomma maculatum. Next base: position 101,496,073 of record NC_139345.1, read on the forward strand.
AAACTTCGCTTATGAAAACTGATTGACAAAGCTATTTAAAACATCTCTAATTTAGTCCCATATCTCACTGTACTACCGTAACTAACAAGTGTACGAAGCAGTAATTAATGGAATTCAGGTGTCCGCATCACGGAACAAAGCTCATTACAATATTCACACCGCATAAATTCATGGCCATCGCCCCGAGGTAGAGGAAACAATATATTCGGCTGAGTTCCTCATGTTCAGTGGACACGAGGTCAACACCATTAGATTCATATAGACGAACCATATAATATTGGGTGGTGATAAGTACATGTTCCGCCGTGAAGTTACAGTTCGCAGTGCCTGCCGATGCGACTGGTTATAGGCTACAATAAATTTACCCGTCAAACAAAATTTCCTCCTCCTAGATTTCAAATTTAAGACGCGGACATGTTTAATGAGTCATTTCAACAGTTTTCATCAGGATGTCCGTAATTCTCAATACAGGCCTGAATATAGTTGTTTTAAACAGTGCTGCTTTAAAAAGGTTTTAAATATCTGTACTTCTGAGTAACCAACCCGTAAAAGCGTACAAATATGCTTCGGATAAAGTTTTTTTAAACGTTCATCAAACGCAACATGTTTTGCGTATTTAGTGAGCTAAAATTATGTGAAAATGTCTTATATTGTTCTATTCACGAAGCCACATAAGGAAACATTGTAAATGAAATATTCTAAACTAAATCGGTGACAGCACCTTGTTTTACTCATGATTTCAAATTTTTCTCTTAGACCAACTTTACTTTTTCACGGAAACCTTCAATAGCCTTTAAGGCTGCAAAACATTTTTTTGGAGAAAAATATCTCGATCAAAGGTCTTTCGCAGAATTGCCAAGATCCGCCTGCGCCCATCCTGTCCACTTCTTTCTGCTGTTTCTTTGCGCAGTTTTCGTTTTAAGTTCATGCATCACACACTAGCCCCTCACCGGGCACTCATTTCCAGCATGACCATTTTTGTTTCCAGAATTGCCGGCGGCCACTTTTGGGGCCTGGGAATTTGCCCCATGGCATGACCCCATATGCTTTAGTCGGGCAACAGATTATTGCCCCAGATTACTGCCCTGATTAATATTACTGCCCCGAATATGCTGGAAGTTTCGCTGTGTGAGGGTAACACGTATGAGGCGCCAGTTCATCGTGGCATCAACAGCTCACCCTTTCTAGACCATTTTCTTGCATTCGTAATCATTTAAAGTAACCCTTCACGTAGGGGCTGAATTAATTCCTCTTGATATGACAAGATCTTATTCATATCTTATTTTTACATAGGCAATTTCTGTGATAAATTCAGGATGCGTTTTTCTCTTGCAAGTCAGATGAAAAGCGTGGTTTCACTGCCATGACCCTGAAGGGATGATCGCAGCATCGGTTGTGCACAACTGAAGCCCGCGCGGCATGCCCCTCAGCTGTAAAAGCGCGCAATGCTTTCCGCAAGCTACAAAGCCTTTCGGCCGCGAACCGAATAACCGGAGTCATTTTCTGCTTCTTGCGGTGTCCCGCAAAGTGATGCTAAAGAAATGTGTCAAATTCAGGCAAGTGTGGTAACGTAGGCACGAAAGAAGCGTCAGTGTCGCCATCTCTTAGGTACTTTGAGAACGCTCACAGAGCGGAGTAAATTAGGCATAGTTAAGTCGCTAACCATTGTCGACTTCTCTCGCAAGGTTGACAGATTAGCCGGGTCAACTGTAGCCCTTATTCTCTCCTTCCTATCCCCAGATTAAACGTGGGCTATTTAAAAAAAAAGAAAAAGCCCGCTTGTTGACTTACAGACATGGCTGTCCTGTGAACCCCGTAAAAGACAATGGATGTGTGCCCATGCTTAAAGCAGAAAGGAGGTGCGCGTTCTTTCGAATGGTAAAAAATGTTGCGGACCCGAGCATCTTCTTTGTGGCATGCACAGGTCATTCAACGTAAATGATGACTAGTAATAAAATAATAACTTCATAACTGCGAGCGAAAAAGACACCTGTTCCCTTTCTCAACTAGTAGTCGTGATGGCGTATAAGGTAAAAAAAAAAAATCACATTTAGTACAGAGATAATACGCAACTCGTCTTTTCTCGAAATTGGTTATTGCATTTTATATGCGACGGGTTGGCAATGCAGATTCATAGAATACAAAAATAAACGGGCGGAATAAAGGTGAGTTTTATATACCGGATTCTCATTAACTCGTATGTTCTTCTCTTCGTTGACGTGGTCCAAGATGAACACGGAGTCGACCAAGATGACGCTGATGTCGTACAGTACCATGGCCATACAGAAGTTCTTGTGTAAAGAGATACGATGCACCTGAAGCTGCCTGCGCATGTCACGAAAACAGACGAGCGTATCTTCTGAGCATCTCATCTCTCTCATCTCATGTTATCTTATCTAATCCCATCTCTTTCATCCCATCTCATCACAGAATCCGCGCAGAGAAACTGACGTTATATGCACATTTTGAGTTCCAAAATCACGTATATGATTTTTTCCGGTATAAATTCATGACTAGTTTAGGCATATTTGCCCATTTTTTAACGAATGTGAAAATAATGGGACAGCTTATTTTACTCCCGAAGCAATGACCTTGCAACAGGTCAGAAAGAAGAGAGAAAGGCGGATTGGAAAGGTGTCAAAAAATGTTACAATATACGAAAAAAAACAAACTAACTTAATCATTAATAATGTGTATTGAAAATTGAGGTATTTGTAGGCAATCATAGCACGAGGGCTTACATGCTGTCTGGAGTGAGTTGACTTTCTTGCACGCTTATTTCTTAATCTGAAGTGCACCAGCTCCAATCAGAGCTTTTAGATCATACCAGTTGTGAAACTCCGCTTCAAAAGTGACCGATTTTGTATGCATTTTTCGGGTGTCTATGAACTGTTGCGCCATCTGGAAGCGGTCAATAAAAGTTTTTTGCTATTGCCGTCATCGCCTTTTGGAAATCGAATGTTTTCTCTTCTTTTCTATCTTAATTAATTTTATTTTCTATGATGGTTGTGCATTTATCAAGAAACAGAAAGTTTGGAACTTCCCTTCAGTAGCCGCGGGCGCCGCCACTATTCGTATGCACCCAAATTTTGACCGATCAAAATCGCCGTTTTTTTAAAATTGGGCCCTATGGGAAGTTTCGCAACTGGGAGTATTGAAGTGCACAACTTACAAAGTGTCCTTGTCTGTTCTGCTTATGAGTCACACGTGCTAATAACATTTCACATGCTAGGTAAAGTTGAAGTAGGGTAGCATAAAAAGAAATCGGAAGAACTCACTTGTACACGTTGAAAATGACGATGGCAGGCACCAGGACGATCACGGAGAGGGAATGAAGCACGATGGAGAAGATGGTCATGGACCGGTGGTACTGCATTCAGAGAAAAGGCGTGGGAAGCAACAGAAGGATGATCTCAGGAAACGAAGGAAACCAGCGGTTATGTCAGTGTTTTCTTTTCTGCTTGTTGATGCAATAACAATATAGACGTTGTTAAAGATGTGAATTACAGTGTGAAAGTGAAACAAAGGGAGGAGTCTACACCGAATAAGTCTATCCCAATTAATTCAATCAGGCTATAATGTGACTTGCTATTACTGTGGGATTCTTGCACTGAGCATTACAGGGATGCCTAGAACACGGAGTTGAACATGTGGGTGTTGAACCAATGAGGTAATATTTAGCAGATTAAAGCAAAAAAAATATATATATATATATATTATTTGAGACGGTGGCAAAGCACAGTAGCGAAGAGTGCGCTTCTATAACAACAAATGTTTTTAGATTTTAAAAGAATGTGCGAGAAAGGCGAATGTTCGTGCGATACTGATGTCTTATTTTTTGCATTAGTTTCGATGCTTAACACTTACATTTGAGATACTTCAGGTCATTACTTTCGATAATACTGCAGTGTTTGTCTCTCTGCTGCCAATAACCGTAAAATTCCGGTTAAGTGGGGGGAGCACTATTCCGGAACGGCACCGGAACTCAAAATGGCACCGACAAATATTTGCATCCAGAAAAAAAAAATATATAGAGCGCAGTTCACATACACACAAACTGATGGGCGCACCATCTCCGATATTTTCTTGGCAGGCCATTCAATTACGTTAGCGATAGTCTTATTCAACTTCGGCACCATCTTCCATCTAGACAGCGGCCATGTGCTCTTTAGAGCGCTTGAATCGAATATTTTGTTCGTGATGGCCATCCGACGCCCTCTGTCAGCCTTTGAACGTGTGCACATTCGGAAGAGTCGACATCGACAAAGTATCGTTTCTGTGTGTGCCGTTTTTGACAGTTTGTACGCTGCGTACGCACTGGAAGCTACCAGCACCCCACTGCCGGTCAAAACCCACACGACGCACACCTCTAATCACTTCTTATCTAATTATGCCTCAAACAGAGCAGCAAACCGGAATTCAATTGGATATGATTCATGGACTGGATTTGACTGGCCAATGTTTCTGGGGCGCAGCGCGTGACGTAGAGCAGGAGAAATAGAGAGAGAGAGAGAGAGAGAGAGAGAGAGAGAGAGAGAGAGAGAGAGAGAGAGAGAGAGAGAGAGAGAGAGAGAGAGAGAGAGAGAGAGAGAGGGGCTTCTGCAAGCTAGAGTCCACTGGAGGCACGGAATTTTGTGATAGACATTAGCGGGTAAGAATTACGATCAAGCTGTATTTCATAGTGTTTGCTGATAACACTATGTTGAATTCCGTATTACTGCAATTTTGGCTGGTAGGCGGCTCTCTCCGCAGTTTTGTCCTTTGAGTTCCAGCTGAGTGTTATCCAGTTACAATGAAAAATATCGTAAATATGGAATAATAATGCTGAATGCTGCATCGGTGTATGTCGTGAATATGTTTCAAGGCGCTGTTAGGCGTAACGAGCACGAGTACATTTAAAAGGAAATCTTCGCGCAGACCTCGAGGGAACCGCAGTCGTAGAAGGTGTATTCTTTGCCGTATTCCGCGCTGTAGAACCATGTTCCGTTCTCCCAGCAAGTCTTCTTTGACATCTCTGAAATAGAAACAGCAAGAGAGGAATAAGACACAAACAAAACCTGTTTTTTCGTTAGTTCGACAGAGCCACCACACGAAACGCATGTTAATGATCTGATCGACGTAATTACCGGTCAATTTCAGATCAACAATTCACATTACAGCCGCAACAAAAAAATTGAAATATCGCTCTTGCTTTGTAGTTTTCCATATAATGAGTTATAGTAGACTTTGTCACCTGTTATGTAACGTTTTTAATGTAAAATTAATAATCCGGAGGGTCAGAGCCTAGCAATATCGTCTAACTAATCTGCCATCGCTCTGATTGGATAAGCTGTTTCTTAAGGTTACAACCACGTGGCCTCGCACGGGCAATTTAAACTAAGTCTGATATGGTTAGCGTACGACTGACCAATGACTGACCATGACCTGACCTTTGGCTTGACTTACTAAAGTGGTGTAGAATACTGAAGTAAGATGCTCTGACGGTTTATATAGTTGGTGCATTTGAAGCGAAAGTGTAAAACTGTGGAAGGAAGACGGGACAAAAGACACGCAAGCTCAGAAAACGCGCAGTAGTATGTCGTCCCTAGAAATCGATTACGTGACCAGTCACGTGACGAAGGTGAGGTGCAAAAGTGGTTTAGTGTATTGTAACTACAAAATGATGACGTCATCAAATATCAAAGAAGACTTGAAAAACTGGTGTAGTGTGTCGAATTAGTAATTGATGACGTCATTAAGTTATATGATTAAGTATGACTTGCAAGCGGTGAAGTATGCCATAACTAGAAATTGACGACGTCAGTAAGTCAATGACTAAGCTTGACATGGAAGTTGTGCAGCATGTCGTAACTAGATATTGATGACGTAATTAGGTCATACGTGTAAGCATGACTCGCAAAGTGACGACGTAATTTGTTACTCTTGATGATTAGCAGCCTAACAGCGGCGTGACAACACTGGCCTAAGCGCAGTGGCAATGCGGTGAGTGCGGTATAAGGCACCTCTATTTTTTTAAAGGTAGCGACAGGTCTTGATCCAGCCGCCCCTCCCTCCGATAGGCCGGTTGGCTGCACGTGACCTCTTCGCCGCCAAGCTCCGCCCAAAGGGCCCAGCGGTGCTCGCTGCGCCGCTGAAATGCACGGCGGTCTGCGCTTGCCAGCGTGGTATTGGCCGATTAGTTAAGCAAAAAGTACTTCACATGCCTCTATTGCATTTTTAGGAGCGTATATGCAGTACTTAATGTTTAAGCGGACGCAAGACTTACATCTCTGAACTCAAATCTTGAAGCGTGCGTGAGACATGCGGCTGCGCCGGGCTGCTGAGCTTTCGGCTGCCGGAACCGTGCGGAAGACGCAAAAAAGTCATTTTACATTCTTCGCGGTGACAATAATAGCAACAGAAGGAAGCTATGGCCTCATGACATCGGGCGTAAGATTTTTATGGCCACGGAAAACATCCGAGTATGCGAAGGGATTTCTGTCTGCTTAAAAAGCCGTTCGCTTGCCCGGGATAACCTTTGTTTGGGCATATGCTATTTCACGAGCAAAATATCAAGAACGCTATGACTATGTAGTCATTACTTGTACTGCGGATGTCTAGTGAAATGTCACTACCGTTTCGAGCCCCCTTACTTTCCCGAACAGATCAGGAGTGCAATATTACGCGTGGAATCAATGCTGTCAAAATGCTCAGAATGAAAAGCCGATGCTTGATTATGCTTATTACGAAAATTTAGTCCGTTCAATTGATCAGTTAATGGATATAAATGAAAAATGAAACATTGGAAAAGGAGGACGGTGCAAATGTGTCAAAGTGATCGAAATGGAAAGTCAATTTTTGCCAATGCTAAATATCGGTGTATAAAATTAAAAAATTAAAACGAAAATTTGTACCATAAAAAGTGTAAAAACAACCGTGTGCGTGAAACGCTATTTTAACGGAGGAGTCTCGCAGCGTTGCACCTAATGCAAACAAGTTCCGCTGAACGCGCACAGGGACTCAAGTTTCAAGAGGCGACATCCAAGTTTACTGGTGATATTATTGCCTGACAGGCTATAAGGAAACCAAAACAAATAAAGAATAGAAAAGTCAGAAAACATTATCCGTGAGCTTTGTATCGCATCATACCTTTCTTTTTTTTTTTGTATTTGTTGGAAGATATACATGCGTTGGTAATGCACAGCTGCAGAGAAACTGACTTTTTCTCCAAAATAAAACTATCGGAATACTGTGGAAACGAAATAAACTCGAGCCAAGAAAAGTGTGTAAAACGGAGTATATCCGAACGGTTACAAACGCAATGACGCACTTATTTCATCAGAGCGCTGTGCGCAACGACGTTCTCAAAGGTTGCAGAAAACTCGGTCTACTTATTTTTTATTAAGGAAACGAGCCCAATAAGCTTACTAAAATATCGTTTCTACTTCAAGTTCGCTACTAATTTCAAAGCATAATTAATGAATAGTTTCCTAGCCGCTGTACTGAGGAGGATGGTTCAGAAGAATGAGCTGACTCGTTTAACGCACGCGTTTTTTTTTTTTTTTATACGTTTATGCTGCACAAGCATATTTAAGTTATTATTCCTGTCTTTTGAAGTTTCCTGAGCAGCAGAGGACACAAATCTGTTGAATTCACCGGTTTATGTGCGCACCAAGTGCGGCTTCATGAGTACGCGGTATACGCTCGAAAGAGGTCCATGCGTCGTCTGCTAGCGCTGCCCCTGGACCCCTCGAGAGGGCGCTCGTGTAGTTGTCGCTACCTTTAGAAAAATAGAGGAGCCTTAGTGCGGTAGAGGTAGCAGCGCTCTCTTGCGGCGTGCCGCGATCACGGGCGTTTCATTTCTTCTACGGCACGTGTCTCCCCTCGCGGTGACATTGTACTTGGAATGAGAGTATTGCATCTTTGACCATTGAGCTTCGAGACTAAAACACAATGAGGTAACTTCATGTTGCAACCAAGGATTGGTATCGAGGTTTGTCCCTTCGGTCTCTTTGTAGCAGAATCGCGGTGTGCTGCCGAAGCGGCCTCGTTGCGCGGAAGGCGTACAAGTGGTTTGAATTCAGTGGGTGAAAGTGAGTGTGCTCGTACAAGTGCTAAAACTCGTTACGCTAACGATGCTCAACGCAAGCGTGCATGTAGACCTCCTGGAACATCCGAACGGCAAGATCAGTCGAGGCGTTGTGAGCGAAAATCACGATCATGGCGACAGGAGATAGCAACTGGCAGCTTGCATAGCTATCAGAATCAGCCGGCCAGGACACTTGCATTCACGTTACTCTTAGGCCACGCAGGCGCGTTCATATGCGCTTGGTTATATGTGGGCTGGTACCGTATACGATATCATTCATACCCTTAATTACCGGGCTTGGATTGGTTTGGTTTATGGGGTTTAACGTCTCAAAGTGGCTCAGGCTATGAGAGACGCCGTAAGGGAGGGCTCTGGAAATTTCGGCCACCTGGGGTTCTTTAACGTGCTCTGACATCGCACAGTACAAGGGAGCCTTGCTTTTCGTCGCCATCGAAAAGCTGTAGCTGCGGCCGGTATTCAATCCCGCGTCCTTGGGAACAGCAGTCGAGTGCCCTAACAACTGCGCCACCGCAGCGGAGCGGTGGAGCTTGACTGTCCCGTATAATTTTTGACGCAGTACATGAAGGACGTCTTTTAGCGAATGTTTTTGGACTATTATACATCGTCATAGTATACCTCTTGTATTTATGGCAAATTGCCACGTATAAGCAATTATCTTACCAAGATTAAAATCTACTAGAAAACATATCAGAAAAATAAAATGTATGAAAAGTCTTACAAAAATCTAGACTCCTGAGGTTTCACCCTCTTCCGCAAACCTTGATTTGTACGCGTTAATAGCGTCTCTGCAGTGCCACGAAAGCTTAGAAACACCATCTTAGAAACTGTTTAAATTCTGCGCTGAAACAGCTTGTTGTGATGCTGTGATAAATTTGCAAGCTCAAAGAAACCTTTTTTTACTGCCGCTGCAAAAAAAAAAAAAAAGAAAAAAAAAACATTTTGTTATCATCTTGCGGACTGCTCCGTGGAGTCGCTGCATACTTTACAGACAGTTGCATTTCTTAAAATCTAAATCAAGCACAAACTACTTCGTTCTCTCTGGTCAGGTGTAAACTAACAGTTGTCACCAGTTTAATGACTTCGGCATGATCACCTAGCGAGTGCATTATGAGTATGTGGCCTTGAATGAGGCGACTCTATAGTTCTCCTAACCATCTACGGGCATTTCGCCGCAATGGAACGCAGTTATACACATCCAGAGTGTCATTCGAAGGCAGTTGAACGCACATGCTTATATTTAAAAACATTCTAATGAATATGGAATTAAAAGGAGCTAAAATCTATTTAAGTGATAACTGTAGAAAAAAAGTTACTTGTTTTACTTTGACCAGCTGTTTGATGAGTGGGATTGAGGACTGGATTTTTCATTTGCGCCAGTGATTTCCACAGTACACCAGTGATTTATGCACTCCTTTTCTGCAACCTCTAATGACGTTAATATACTATAGGCGTGGCCTTAATGTCCCCTGCTGCTAATTCTTTCTTCGTATGAAATACGGACTCGTAGATGCTACTTCTCTAATCTTGCTCTCGAGGCTTTAACCGTTGTCGTAATTGTTCTCAATAACCGGAATCGCAAATAATGCCTCAATCGCGACGACCCAAAATAACGGTGGTGTCACTGAGCAGAACCAAACAAGAAGCACCTGCAATTCACGCGAAATTTTTAATTATTAGGAGGACAGCATTGGTGGCACATGCCGCCAAAGTCGAATTTTTTCCCGTACACTTCTAACTATATGAAGGTATAATCATAAGGATTGTGCAGGCGACACCTAACGGCTAGTGTCGCAGTCGAGTAGCGAAAGCAGCTTACTGATGCACTGCGGCTTTTCTGTGATGAAGTATGCGTGCGAGGGACACGGCTTCTGCACGATCGTCCCAGCAGGTGTGTCCTTGTAGCATGTCCAGCCATCCCACGTGGCAGGACAGTGAACTCCGTCTGTACAGAGGAAAACAGCACAGACCCGATCATGCGATGAAAACGACATGACGTTCTGATGATAAAGTCCCACTAAGTACTAAGAATGCTGAGATGGATGGTAAGGAGCAAACAGTGAGCTGGTAGGTGGAAGAGAAGATCTGCGTAACGATTTAGCCGCAGCAATAAAAATCAATCAATCAATCAATCAATCAATCAATCAATCAATCAATCAATCAATCAATCAATCAATCAATCAATCAATCAATCAATCAATCAATCAATCAATCAATCAATGATTTAACCAGTAAATCAACCAAATAAATGAGTAAATAAAGAAACAAAAATAGCTGGCCTCTTATTTGTGGTTTAATGACAAATGGAAAGCGTGGGTTTAAACTCCGCATTCCAAAAAAAGTACAAGAATTGGCTCCTCGGTAACTTGGCTGAAATATGCAACTGTGATTAGAGCAAGCGAGCAGGAAACAAAAGTCTCGTTTAAGAGGCGCGGGAAAACTAATTATGCGAAGTACGTAACTTACGCATTCATTTGCTACCAAATTGTTGGCCTTCTCTTTTTTTTTTTTTTTTTTTTTTTTTTTTGCTCTCGATGCGCTTACCGCTATAGGTTCTGCCACATATCTGCTTTGAAGGTTCGAGACGTGAATGCCTCTTGCAAGACATATACATTCGTACTTTTTCAGCGCATCGTTCAATTAGTGCACTTCGACCCGTGTTTAAAGCTTACCAACGCGACCATGCGTTAGGATGGAGAAGGGGGCAGATGGGGCATCTAACAGGACGTTAGTTACGTTTCGCTGCTGTGACGTCGAGTTGAGTGGAGGTACATTATAAATGCAAATACACTTTCTGTCCAGGCATCGCACTTTCTTATTTCGCTTCTCGAGCACAGTACATGTATATCCTTCCCTAAGTGGGGCTTTCACTAGCAGAGGGCAAATAAATGATTCAGTCCAGTAAATATTCTATTGTGAAATGGTGGAGGACTACCTGCAGGAAACGGAGTCGGTAAGAAAATCCTAGAAGCTGTTTTTACAGACAGACTTTTCTAAAGGAGCTACTTTGACACACGAGCTTTCCTATGTAAAACAACTTCAGTTTTTTTTTTTATCCACTGGACACATCTCTTTCGAGTGGACGTTGCACTGCCAGGACTGTCCTTTTAGCGCTTATAGACTCCGTAGGCGCAGCAGTGCAGTTATTGACTATGGAAATGATGGCCATGCATGTGCAAATCCCCCTTGAGTAATGCTACTTGAGTGCGGCTTAAGGCTTGGCTCGCACTGCAGTTGGATTTTTTGCAGATTACTTGGTTATTTTAAACAAAGAAACAACGAAAGACCAGACAATGCGTGCGGCACGATCTGTTTGCCCAGGATATCCGACTTTTCAAGCTGCCCAGAAAAGCATTTTGCCGTAATGAAACCTGCAACAATTTCTGAATATACCAGCGTAAGCTGTCCGGTGGATTGGATTGTAGAAAGCCTCTCAAAGCATTATGAAAATATTATTTCTGCCACTGTGCCACCAAAACTGCCTAGGATGGAATTAAGTACCACATTGAATATTTAGGCAAATATCTGGCTCCTCTCAAATGTTTCATTTTTTAACCTTTGGCTAAAGTTAGCTTGGACACTATATGCCAAGCGAAGAACTCTGTTGATCAACCTTTAGCAAGAGCACATAACTTTGCCGGATTGAACTTGTTCCTAGTATTCAGGTGAGAGAAAACAGCAGGATATCATCATAAAATGTTTCAGTAAGGTCTTTTGGCATGATATAGAGCAAAAACGCGGAATGAAGATTATTCTTTGCATAAAAGATGAAGCTATTCTTTCTTTCTTTCTTTCTTTCTTTCTTTCTTTCTTTCTTTCTTTCTTTCTTTCTTTCTTTCTTTCTTTCTTTCTTTCTTTCTTTCTTTCTTTCTTTCTTTCTTTCTTTCTTTCTTTCTTTCTTTCTTTCTTTCTTTCTTTCTTTCTTTCTTTCTTTCTTTCTTTCTCTCTCTCTCTTTCTTTCTTTCTTTCTTTCTTTAATCTTTATTTGAGACAATTCAGTACAAATTGACTCAGGAGGCAATATCAAAAGGCTCGGAAAGAGCCTGACTAGGCTATGCCACCCTGACAGCGTTGGCAGCACATGCTTACTTGCGACTGCACATCTTAATGCGGACCCAAATAAATACATCAATGTAAACACAATAAGAGACACATTTCCTTCGGTACAGTTGTAATCTTTCCGTGTAATGACAAGGGAACAAAAAGAAAGTTATATAATGTAATAATACAAAGTAACTTCTTTGATACTGCTTACGAGCACATGTTTCAGGAGACAAAAATCAATGGAAATGCATTGAAAATCTATTGAAGTTATTTGCATAAAGGTCATACTATTCTGAAGAAGGGCAACGCCACGGTTGCATAGAGACACATTTACAAACTGTTTCTTCAAGCATCTCTAATTCATAAGCTCGATTGCTAAAACTTTTCGTTGCATACACGTAGCGCCCTCCTGTGACAATGAGAGTGAAGTCGCAACTGAAGACTTGTTGGTATTCTCCTGAATCTTGTCAGTGCTGCCCGCAAGGCATAATTTCTACTCTGCATGTAGTGAACTCGTGAAATGGGAGGCCTCTAGGCCGCTCTCTGTATGTATATCGCACCTTTGACGACCGCCTGCTGGGCCTGATCGTCCTGCAGCATCTCACGGCAGCATTCTCGTGCTGCGCGGCAGCAGCTCTCCCATCGGTCCGCGTAGAGCCCCTTCTTGAAGGTGTCCAGGATTAGCGCGTCGCTCTCGTTACCGTAGGGCTGGAAGCATTCGCCGTCGCAGTCGCCGCGGCACAACCGGCCCCTGCGACAGTACCTGCGTCGGGGATGAACAAGTTAACAGCCGATCGAGTAGTCGAAGTACAGTGGACGTTTGCGCTTAAGCGCTGCCGTATGCTGTGCTGCTGTGTGCGGTGAATTTTCGGCTTTTCCTCATGTTCTGGACTCAGTTTTCTCTCTCTGTCTCTCGGACAACGGAAAGAACGCACTAAGCCTGTCGCCAGACTGTATATGGGATTCTTTTTTCTCCCCCATTTGCAGTGTTGAGTAATCTGCAAGGATGTTTGTGGTAAGAAAGTCTGCCATATCTGATATGCGTCCGGGGGATCTCGATACTACAGCTGTCTTAGAGCAACATTCAGCCAATATGTGAGACTGATATCAGCGTTAGTATAAAATTCTAGTAAAAAAAAGCAAACGATGACTATGGGCACACTAATAAAGAGTAAACGGAGCAACATTTCATGTGTAACTAGCTTTTTTTTTTTATTTGCACGACCGGCTGAATGCGGTATTAAACCTATTGGCTTCTGTCGGGTGGCACTGCTAGACGTTTACTTTTTGACTGCCTACGTAATTGCTCGCCGAAGTCAAGGAGTTACTGCCACTTTTCGTGTTGTTGCTTCCTTGACACTAAAAAGAAATATAGATCAGCCGATAGAAATTTGATTTCTATCTCCAAAGGAATAGTTGTGTTGCTCAAATGGCACAACAAACAGTGCAAGCTTCAAGCAAATAAAGCAAAGCGTTGACGTGTATTTCTTCTGCTTTGAAATTCCTAGTACACTTACAGGCCCTAATAAGTTCAAATAAGGAGGAGCCTATCCTATAGCTGGTATTGCGTGACACCAGAAGCACCTTTGTGGCGTTAACCCCTAGATTCAGTGGTGCAGGCTGAAGGAGGGGGAACCTTCATGAGCGGAATGATTTAGGATATGAATGTTTCCTTTGGTTCGAATTTGGGGGGTTTAATGTCCCAAAGCGACTCAGGCTATGAGAGAGGTCGCAGTGCAAGGCTCCGGAAATGTCGACCCTCACACAGCACACGGACGCCTTGTTTTTCGTTTCCAGTGGGTTTCCTCTGATGCTTCACTCCTACCTCCACTCTCACCTCCCTTTTAGAAACCTTCTATGGTGTCATAGCATAAGCAATACCTGCCTTCGCTTGACAGCTGCAGATTAGTTAACTTTCTTCCATTCTCTGTGTGTGGACACGCCGTAGTTCCGACGGCAGGTGCATCAGTTGTATTGTGATGGTGCCTCCTATTTGTTTTACATCATATAAGATTTACCATTTGATAGGTGTTGATTCCTGAGCCCAGCATTACTTAGGCGATCCCCAAGCGCCAGAGCATTGGGCAAAGTCGCCGTCCAAACAGATTAGACGGCGTGCTTCCGTCTTCGAAAGAGACAACTATGAGCTTGTGTTCGTACGTGAGCCTGGATGCATTCTTGAAGGCCAGGTTGGGCATGTACTTGTAGCAACGAGCGCACGTGAGCCGGCTGAAGAGATGAGGAGACAAGTAGAGCTGGCTTTCCATCCGGCAGGTGCCTGGAGCCTTCTCGTAGAGGGAGCTGCGTGCCCAGGCCACCCATACGCCACCTGCCGCCAGCTGAGAGAGAAGGAGACGATAGAAACACTCATGAAATCACACCTCAAAAGTATTTGAGAAATGCAGCGTAAAACTTGACGGACGCGGAAAAATATATTACGGTGATGCTCGGTCACCTTCAGAATGGAATGTGAGAGCATTTGAAGCAACATGTTTCTGCCATTGTCTGAGCCCGTCGTGCGCATTGTCACTGTGCAGCTACCAGATTCTCCCACCTATTTAGCTGGTGGTTAGATGTTTTCGCGAAGGTGTCTGGAGGTGGCAGCACGGAGGCAATGGAGATGCATCGAAACGCGTAGCTAACACTTTCGGTCTGGTCACGTCACTTCCCTCTAGCCAGCGAATTAATTTATGACCAACGACATCTTTTACCTGATGACATTTCCAGTGCTACCACATTCACAAAGGGTGCACAAGGAATCGATCACACACCCTGCACGACAGTAGTCGAATGACAGTTTTCTTAGCGTTCCGCAGGCTTCATCACAGCACCACTAAAGAGCGCGGTTCGGGACAGGTATGCACGCCGCTCGTGTGTTTCGTTATACAGTTATGTTGAGAAGAAAACAAATGACATAGCGTATAAAGAGACATATTATTCATGGATTATCAAACATAACATACACAGTTATCATGAAGTGGTCTACTTACCAAAGAAAAGAGGAAGTAAAGGCGAAGACTGAGCAGTGGCATGCTTGCCTCAGCAGATGATGGGCAGGCTGCGTTCAGCTCGGTCAGCTAATCTTTCGTATCCAGCAGCGTTCAGATTCGCGCACAGTGGACCTAGAAGGCATAGAAAACAAAAACAAGACTCAAGCAAAATTCACGGTCATGTCACCACCTTTTCGTAGTGCACCATATTCAAAAATGTATGACGGAGATATATAGAGGTCATGAGGCTGTTGCAAAGACTACGATATTGTTAACGTGAACTCGTCCCTTCTGAATATTGCTTGAGTTGTTTCAGTACTCTTATTATACTCTTAATATAACTGCTATCACTACCGTAAGAGCCACTGCCTTTCATCACCTCGAATTACTGATATCATTATTACTTCTACTCGAAGTGCTAATACTACTGCCAGTACTGTTGCTACTACTACGTCGTACACTAAAGAACACACTACTGTTAGAGTAACTTTGTAACTAGGTCTCTGAATACTAGCATACCTATGCCTTTTAAATCATTATTGACGCCTCAAAAGTGTTTGATCTCGTTGATAAGGTTAAAGAGGGCGAAATAATATGCTAAGAACACTACTTATCAGTGAAAACCATGGTGGCCTTTCAAAGGAAAACAGAGCGGCATAGTCCGGGAATGCAAAGACACCACACGATTTTCAAATCATACCAGTCTCGGTTCTCCAAACTAGAGATCAGCCCTGTAGAGCAGCGCTAAAAAAAATTGCAGTATATTGAACCTGAAACCTTAGCCTTCGCGGCATCTCGCGCCCGAATAAAGCCTAAGGGGGCTCAAGAAACGCATTCTGGTTGCGCTTAGCGCCACAGATTTCCTTCTCTTGAGCCCTATGGAAGCTTTAGCCGCAACGCCGCATTCTTTCGCGACGCGAGCGCGAAGCTGCGTGATTCTTTATCATTTAGATGAAGAGTGAAGCTCCACTTTCACAGGGAAAGTAAAACAAAGTGCTGTTTAGGCAAGGAAAATCTATGAACAGCTCATAACTTCAGAGGCAGAATGTCAGTTTTTCCGGATCCAAAGAACCCACAGTGTAAGAGTAGACGTCACCAAAGAGGTTTTGATATCAAAGCCATCTCCCACTCTCGCATTCTATACCCCCAAAACAACGGCAAGGATAGAATGATACAATGCAGTATTACAAGATGAGGAATGTACCACTGAAATCTTGCCAAAGGAAAAAAGAAGTAACGAGGGAGCCGAGCCCTGGAAGAACATGCGAACAACCAAAAATAAAGACGGTATACTTCGAAAAAATAAAACAAAAAACGGAAGGACCACTGGAGGCTTTGAAGTCTGGAAGGTGCAGCGTACGGATCACTGCACATGCTGAGATAACGGGCTGTGTTCCGTCTTTGTGTTTCCTGGTGCAATAAATCTTTAAAATGACTCGAAATGTGACACGCAGGATAACGTCATGCCACACGGCATACAGCGCTCGTCAATTCGGCAGCCTGGTGTCGCACATACTAAATGCCGCCATAAATTCTGAATGCTTGCCGAGTACGTACGTTCCGCATAAACAAATAGTGCGACCCACTTTTTCAAACCACCTTGTTTCTACTTCTTTTTAAGTGTGGAAGCCATAACTACATGAAGCGTTTTCAATAATAAATATCTTCTTACCACGCGGGAGCAAAAAATTGAACAACGGCACATGATTAAATTTTCTTTATGCGAACCCTCGTATTTCAGCGCTGGCGATGTAAACAAGGCAAGAAAACCAAATATTTTGGGGACACTTAAGCTCCGTATTTTGAGGATGTGACGTCACAGCATTAAAGCTCCGGTCTGCGGCCCCCTTTTTTGGACTCTGGTTTGAGTGCAACGTCGGTACATGCATTTTGCTAGCGGGCTATTAGTACTTTCTTAATTTGCTGCTTTATTAAATCATACATACTAATTACCATACCGTCATATTATACAACTTTACGTGCGAGACCGCCTCACTGAGATATGTAGGCCTTCTTTAACGAAGCCTTAAGAATGTACCTGCGTGGCCTAGGAGTAGTATGTCTGATTTGGGAACCAAGGGTCGCGGGTTCGATTCTGACCTGACCTTTCTGTTTCACGAGAGCAACCAGAGTTGGCAGCTCCTACCAACTCTGTCAGGTCACGCGGTCTCGTGACGTCACCCAGCCCGCCTATCAATCAGAGTCCGGCTATGTCACCTGCTTACATGACCTCCCATGGCATACTGGTGAATTTTCGTTCACGATGCCGACAACGCCAAAAACGAAGTATTTTTTGCGGAATAGGTCATTTAACGCTATCGCGTCGAAACAAATTAAAATCCTGCTTCATCAATGACTTCCTTAACGGGTGTTTACAGAATAAATCAGAAATTGTCCTCGTCTAACACTATGCGTTGTGCGGGATGACTGTTACAGGGTAGTTCAAAGAGGTTGTCGGAGCACGCCGCACCCAATAACGGTTGCAGCAATTAAAATTTGGATAGTAATGGTGGTCTTCTTGATTGCACAGGAAAACATTGCGGCAATATACTGTTATCGATTTCTTCACACGTCCACTTGAAACGTTCGCTTGTTATTGCTGTTTACGTACCGTAATTTTCGGCGTTAAGTCGAGCGTTCTTGCTCAGAGTTCACGTGCGAAAAGTCTGCAATTACGTGGAACTTTTGTTTGTAATCGGAAAAAATATCTATATAATTCTGGCTGTCTCGATTACAGGTAAGAGATAAATGGTGCATCGTTCAAAGTTCAAGAAAACCCAGTTCGTTCAAATTAGGTAAGACTACGAGGCCCATGTGTGACAACACGAGTCCAGATTCATCGTGCCAGCTGCATAAGAAAGTGCGCATTGTAACATGTTAGTTATCAGCAAAATATTAAGAGGAAACATTTATGTAGCGTGATGTGCACAGAATGGCGTCAATTACTGACCTCGAAATATGGTATATTTTTGCATGTTTAGTATGCATTTGAACTTGTTTATATCATGATAAGTTTTTCCTGGCACTTGGAAGATTACGCGAGTGACAACATTTCATAATGCTTGTGCTGACGATCAGGTCTCAAACTTAAGGCTGGAATTTGTTTCAACTGTATTCTAAAATCCACTTGGAAGTGTTTATATTTCACTTATGGCTGTCTTTCACGCCAAACCTGAAATAATACCAAAATACTAACGCGGCTTTCACAAAAGTATGCCAGCACAACAGGCCCTTCTAGAGATATAAAAACAATATTTCCGATCATCATGAAATATTGCCCTTGGCATATTTCGAGATTAATGAAAAATAATAGGCTTTCGATTGCTTTCAAGAAACCAGATTAGGTTCCGCTCCTCATGTTGAATCTGTGGAGTTTAATGTAGCTTATAGACTGCCCTGAAATATTTTTGTTGTAAAAAAATAAAAACAATAACAAGTTTTGGTAGTAAGCCTTCAAAACAGCTTCCGTACGGTAAATAAACCTTTGCTGCAGAGTTTTTACTGGACTGGCACGTGAGCCTAGTTAAGCAGTTTGCATCTTGTTAACCGTTTGTTTTTTCCTGGTGGCTCCTGTGCTCGTTTCAGAAGGGAGTGCTAGTTATTGCGCAACTCTGATAAAGGGGGGAAAAATTGGCACAGATTCAAGACAGACTTCCGAATGTGACAGGCGGTGCCTCGAGCGACTGAAATGCTTTAGTAATTGCCTTGTGCTGACACGTTCGTTTAGATGGGTAAGACAGTCGAGAGGCGCAGCCTGTTACGCGAAACGCGCGCATAATGCTTTCCTGTAAGAACTAGTTGGTCGCGAAAGAGCATGCCCGCGCACGACTGTAGGCCACTTCAAGTACTCTATGCATGCAAAATGATAAAACCGTGCACAATCGTGGGTGTTAAAGCAGGACATCTTTCTTCAGGGTGTCCAAATTGCGATGTTTTAGAAAATACAGTCGATACTGTTTTCACTTGCATCGCAGGAAATGAAAGGAATAAGGCAACGTTAATAACACTTCCGCGATAAAAAAAGCGCACATGATCCTTCAGTTATTTATAGTGTAAAAGTGCAGATATAAGAGGAAAGTGGGCTATAGCTTTCTTGTTAATTTAGATATGTTGGGAAATACGGTTTTATATACGCCGGCATAATAGAAACAATCATGCTTACCCGGTCATCTCCCACGTTGTAGAGACAAGCGCTTTGTGCAGAGATTATGTAAAATTAAAAAAAAAAAAAACAAAAAAACAAACTATACGCGTCGGCACTTGCGGGACAAACAAAGGGGTCTCTCAAGTATAACCAGACTGAACCCTGGAACAGTGACCAGCAATTACACTGCAATATTTCTCAATGCCCTTGTTAAATGGATCAGGTGGATGAAACCCAGAATTTGAATTTTATGTCAAGATTAACCATGCGAGGCATATCGGTAGCCATTGGCATTTGTCAACCCTTGC
This sequence comes from Amblyomma maculatum, assembly GCF_055883805.1. Taxonomy (NCBI): domain Eukaryota; kingdom Metazoa; phylum Arthropoda; class Arachnida; order Ixodida; family Ixodidae; genus Amblyomma; species Amblyomma maculatum. The sequence goes on from NC_139345.1 coordinate 101,515,645, forward strand.
AGCGGTTCACATCTGTCAACAGAAAGCAATGCGATGCCCTGCATTTGTCTTACATCGTAAGAGGGAGCTTTTGATTTCGCTTCGCTCAGAAATTTTATTTTCGATTCCGTGTTTAAAATATGGACATGCATATGAGCCATCCCTAGTGAAAATAACCGAATGAGTCACAATAAACTCATACAAATTTCTCGTACTAAACTCATACAAATCTCATTCATCATCATCATCATCATCATCAGCCTGCTATACCCACTGCAGGGCGAAGGCCTCTCCCATATTTCTCCACTTAACCCGGTTCTGTGCTAGCTGCATCCACCTGACCCCTGCGAACTTCTTAACCTCATCCGCCCACCTAGCTTTCTGCCGCCCCCTGCTGCGCTTTCCTTCACTTGGAATACAATTTGTTACCCTAAGTGACCAGCGGTTATCACATTAATTCTCATTATTTCTCATATGATGAGTGAGCTTAACATGCGATTATATGAGATTTGTATGAGTTTAGTACGAGTTCAATTTGAGCAATTGTATGAGGTTATTGTGACTCATAGGGCTTTTTTACTAGGGATTGTTAATAATCAGCAGGCATTATATCTTTCCTATAATGGTTCAACACCGCAGAACTTCAGTTGTCAGTCAGACAAACAATTCGAATGCAAGATAGAATGCTTGAATGTCCAATAGCTCCTGAGAGCAGCAGAAACCAATCTAACCATCTCACGATGCTCGATTATCGGACGAAAGTTCATTCACTATAAACAAGCGGTGTCCAACTGCATGAAAGCGTAGTAATTCTAAGGGCACAGATACAAATAAAAACGCCCCTTGAGAGCGATGGAGCCGACTACATTGCAATCAGTCAGAGAACGGTGCCTAACTAACTTTACATGAATCCTTCCGGTATGCCCCCACAATGCCAGGGAGTTTAGTTTTTAAACTGTTTCTCATCTGTTCACGTAATCTGCATTGCTATTACTCTATTAAAATTAATAATAGGGAGATTAAAGGTGGGTGCTTTCATAGGAGCTCCGCGATAATAATGACTGTTGCGTTCACATTATTGCACCACGACATGTCAACAACAGTGTTCACACAAACATGCTTGAATATGGCAGCATTAGCGACCACGACGACAAAGAATTTTGAGAAAAAAACATTAAAGAAACCACGTAATTTTGTTTCCGATGTCTTACCTCAAAACGTTGAACACCTTCCATCTCAGTGAACCCTTCGGTGCAGCTTTCAAACTGATCGCCTGGCGAACAGCATGCCGAAGGAGTCCGCGCGGTCATTGTCGGCTCTGCATAAAAGAAGGAGGAAGAAAACAGAAAAATAAAAAAAGAAAATGAATCGTGTTTGCTTTGAAACGCACTGCAGAAGATGCACGACTCAATGCTGCCTGGCGCACGGTGAAGCGAGACCGTCTCCTACCAGTTCCAACCCCATATGTATGGTATATAGAAAACGACGTTAGCTCTGGGACACCCGCCGAGTTTGGCACGATGCACGAAGAAAGAGGAGGACGGCATCTGAGAGAATCTTCGACGATGTCAAATCGACGCGCACACTACACAACCTTGAAAAACTGGTTGCCGTCGCCACGGTCTGAACGCGCTCAGGATAAGTTATTAATAACAGCGCTGTAAAAGGGCGAAAAGAAATGTAGTGCCCTTTGTTAATGGACTGTTAACGGTTTCGCCCAGACGTGAGGCGTGTACACGCTCCCCTGCTTGCGAGTGCAATTTCGCATAGCACATCATGCTCCGTCTCCGTCCCGAGGTGTGGAGATGCATGTATACAACAAAACAAAAAACTGCTGTAGCGAAAACGCTTTATAGACTTTACTAATGGTTTGTGGCTTTGCTTTCACGTCACGCGTTGTAGCAGTTTCACAACCAGCGCTCATTCTTTATTCAAACCACGGAACAAAATCGCGACCGAGATTTGCGATCGGTATGGAGGAGGTGTTGCTTTCAAATCAGGAAAAGATAAAGGTACCAGAACAAATAAAAAAAATGGCATGAATTTTTTTTATCAATATAGTCTTGTAATATACGTTTACAGGAATACAAATTACTATGCGTGCCTTAAATGAGAAGGCTATGCATAAATTTGCCCGTACTGAGAACGTAGCAACATTTCCCTTTTCGCTTCTATATTTTTTTTTTTCTGAAACCTCAGTGCTAATGTTTGGGTGCGAGTGGCCCTGATAAGAGTCAAAACTTTTGGCCGATTTCAGAAGCGCCCAGTTCTACCTCGTCCTTGTACCGGGACCCTAATGAACTTACAGTGAAAAATGTATTTCTACCTAGAGGCTAATCGTTCGCTCAGTCGCCAGTGCATTCAGCTGAGACGCCGCCATGTATAGAGCATGCGCTGAAGTTCTGACCCTTTCCCGTCCGAAGAGCATTCGTGTGGGTACATACACCGAAAGCAAAGGAGAAAAGACATGGCAAGCTGAGAATAAATGTGAAAGGTCGGCGATAAGACCAAATAACGATACTTCCTGACCACTGTAAGGGGACTTTGGACTACTCACGTAAAATGCCGCCTATCATGTAACGACGCGACTGGTTGGGCTGGATCAGGAATATGATAAAGCGTCAGCGTGTTAAACAACGTGTTGCGTTGAGTAACGTAAGCGACTAAGGCAAAAGCCATAGTGCGCAGCAGCGGAGCATATTGAGCGCTCCAGAAGGTTACATCGGGCTCGGACGGAGTCGGTAGCGAAAGCGGTGGCGTGACTACAGTACTACGCGCCAGGAGAACGCCGATGTTTTGAGTCGTGACAGGCAACAAGAGTCTCTGACTGCAAGGCTGCGTACTTTAGGGAGTGTTCTTCACAGAAATAGTGGTCTAAAACTGTACACATGTGCTGTGCTCCGTTAAGGCTGCCGGTTTTGCAGTTGCAAATTACTTATGGCTCGGGGTGTGTATTTGACGTTAGGATAAGGGGAACTTTCGACACCTTTATCTCTCAGAGAGGAAAGTTATAGATATGTGGCCGAGGATTTCTATGCGAGCTTAGAGGGCGGGTCAGGGGATTAGGAGCTGTGTCGCAAAATTGTGCTCTGCTGATTAAAATGCGAAGGTGGCTCGACACAAAGCAAAAAAGATAGAAAAGGTGGCCACTTCGACCACGCCGCATAAGCAGAACAGCACTGAAAGAAGTTTTTCAATGAGAAGATGAAAATATTTGACTAAGATGACATCGCACCGAGTTCTGCGCGCCAAGATACTCATCCTGCAGCATGACTGCTGAAAGACTGAGGATTGGTTCGGCTAGTCGTGCGCAGCATGGTCTGGCATCGAGACTCAAAGCTTTGCAAATAATTCATTCTAAAGGTCCTGTATCGAAGGTGGGACAAGATGTCGAAGATAACCATGCATTTAAATACAGCCTTGTTACCAACGTGCACAACAGAAGGAATACTGCACACGCCCTTCAGTGCAACGGTTTTAAGGCGTTTTTTTCTGTAAGCACTAAGCAGCACGCAGAGCAGTCTTATGTCAAAAGACTGAAAGCAGCGGTACAATATTAGAATCTGCGAATGTCGATACACATTTCCCTTCTTGAGGACGATTCAGAACGAAAAAAGCCGTGCATAACAATATTCATGGCGGAGCAGCTATATGGGTTTTGTCGCTACACATAGAAAAACAATACTTTCTGTTTTATGCTGATAATACACAAATAATTATTATTCCAGACATCCTTAAAAGGTTGCTCGCAGATCAGCCAGACTCAACTCATTACGGCGCGTCTCTACAAATAGCGGCAGAAACAATCCGAAGAGAAATGAAAAAAAGAAAAGAGCATTGCTACTCAGTTGAAGCAGTATCCACGATTGCTGCAAAGTTTGCGAACATTATTAGCGCCAGACGAAGCGACTGACAGCGTAAGGAAGCGGGGGGGGGGGGGGGGGGGGGGGTGAGGGAGGGAGGGAGGTTTGGTTACGACTTTAGTACTGAGCGCAACTATTCGTAGTTTTTTTTTTTTATCATTAAACAAGAAATTTGAGACATATGGTCAGCGCACAGCGTGCTCACTAAACGCGAAAACTTTCTCACTTCGAAAGAATACTCGCGAAATTGTCAGTCCCATTTGAAACCCGAGAGTTTCTTCACGATATATATATATATATATATATATATATATATATATATATATATATATATATATATATATATATATATATATATATATATATATATATAAAGTAACGGCTTTCAATCTATTCGCGTGATTTTCCACTTTTCACTTCGATAGAAGTAACCTCATCCTCATCCGCAACCCTCTTTTCTCGACTGGATTTCTCCGAAGGTTTTTTTTTTTTTGCTCGAAAAATAAAGACTCATTTCACGTGGACCGAGGCATAGCTTAGTCGGAGGCATGTCTGCAGCCTTTTCGCAACAGAGTAGAAAAACTCATTTAATTACGTTTAACGAAGAAGTGTACCATGGAGCAGGTATATAACACAGTCAATGTACCCTCTATATTTCATTCTTTTCTTTTTTTTTTTCACACATAATGAATAACACGATAATCAAACTGCCCAGCGACCGCGAAGTGTCACAGAATTTTTTTATTTTCCATTTTTTCATTAGGCACCACGCTCCTCTCCTAGGCGGAGAAAGTGAAATGGTCTCGTGCTTTCACCAGCGTGTCTCATGACCTGATTCGCATTGGGACGTTAAACCCCATGAACCAAACAAAACCAAATCAAAAGAAACAACACTTAAATCAAGTTTCACTCATTGCGCTGCAAGTTTCGCACGGTATGAACAAAAAAAAAAAAATTCCGAAGAACACACAGAAGACAAGGATTGGCGAGTAATTGACGCTTTGTTTTTTTGTAGCCTTTTATCTGAGCAGCCGAATAATGAGAACACTGAACCCAAAGAGGCACTTAAATCAGCAAATTATCGAAGCAGGTGCGACACTTTATACTGGAAGCGCCGCCACGACAATAGGTGCGACAATGACGGCGGGCATGTAGCCACATAACGAGCCGCCTCGTTATGTGGTAACGAGAACAGTGCCGGCGACACGAGGGATGAAGCGACAGGAGGAATAAGGAGGCGACGTGAAATAAAAGTGACGTAACGGCAGCGCTGGAACAAAGGCACAAAAGGCCGGGAAAGCCGAGACTCTAAAAGCGACGGCTCGTTGTATACCTTCCTTTGTGAGAGTTTGTTTGAACACCACCCTGCGTTGTCACCTGGGATTGAAGGGAGCTACCGCTTTTATCGAAAACTGACACCCTATTAGCTTGACAGCGCGAGATATAGGCGCCGCGTGGAAAATCTCCGCGAAGCTCTTACGTTAGCGCTTGCGGGAATGCGCGCCAACCTGCGCTGGCGTCATTAGCGAAAAGCCGACGAGGCTGCATCGCAGTCACGGTGGTGATGTTGGTTTACACCAGATATTTATTTTGCCGCAGGCAAGGAGCCATTACGGCTGAGATAACCGCCGCAATGCGGTCAAAAAAAAAAAAAAAAAAAAAAAAAGACCGACGGGTGTTAGCGTGAAAGGCGAGATGCGAAGGAGATGGTGACTGGCGTTTAGGCGGTTGTTTGAAGCTGCGATTGGAGGAGGGGGAGCGCCGGTTGTCCGCGTAACCTATAATGAGCGCAAGCGTTGGGAACGCGGGCTTGTGCTGGGGTTCAATTAAGTCCTCGAAGCCACTACGGAGAAGCGAGAACTGACACCTCGCCTCAGTTGTTCTTCTGACCAACATTGTGAACGCCGTGACGAGCCTGTCGGGCGAACAATAGGCTTTAATGCGACGTCATGTTTATGTTGTATTCACAGAGAAGAAACGAAAAACAGCGGTGCGCGTTTTAAGAAGTATTGAACGTTAGTTTTGCAGCTCTTTGTTTTGCGATGGTACACATTATTGAAAAGCAGGGCGTGTTATATGCAGACATAAGTAGCTAAAAGCAGCTAAATCACGTGAACGAGTCTATCTGTTCCTTGAAACGAGAACACGATACTTCGAGGCTGCTTATAATATAATAAATAAATAAAGTGAGGATAGGTAAATGTCGTCATTTTTTAAAGCCGTCACCGAAGCCGGCGCTTCAGCAGGAGAGGTTTACATGTTTAAAATCATCGAAAGCGCAGATTATTGAGTGCGATTCGAAACCACGAGTCGTTTCTGACTCTTACTAAGGTAAAACAAAGAAAAAAGGTCACTCAATGCATGCTGAGCTGGGCTTATCGGCAGAAAGGAATTCTTTTTTTTTTAATTTTAATTTTTCGAAAGCAGTAGAGTTGTACTAATTACGCGTGGTGAGAAGTCCCTATGCTCTCTATTCTCTTTTCTGTTCTCCTCCAATTTCCAGTTGCGAATTTCGTGAGCGGAATATGGCAGCCTGACACAACCACTTTCATTTGAGAGTAATCCGGATTCACTGCTTTAAAAAAGCGGTAGATTCGAAGTTAGAATTACCGACGACATATGAGGCGAAAGGGGGAGGGGGGGGGAAGGACGCACCTAAATTGCACCATTACAGCCTTCTTTTTTGTTTTTACTTGAAGCGATCGATTGAAGATAAATTATAAACCCAGAAGCTTCTGCTGTGTATTGTTTGATGTCTGTCGCCTGTTTTGCTACAATTCAGATTTGGAAATTTGTTTCGTTATGAACGATATAAACTGAAAATGTTGAAGTGGTGCTCACGTAAACTGAGGCGGATATCAGAGTCTGGTTCTAAAGCGGTCATATTGTGCACTAATAATTATTAAACCATTGGACCCAACAACGTGGCCAAAGGTTGACAATGTCGCATGACTCATACTAACGAGACCAATCAATTATTAAATTCTCACGTGATCCAATAATTTGTACTGCTGTGGCTACTTTATTTAATGCGGACAGGAGACAAGAAACCCTACACCCCGCCGCGGCGGCTCAGTGGTCAGGGCACTCGACTGCGGAATCTAAAGACGCGGATCGAGTCCCAGCGGTGGCCGCGCTTTTTTGTGGAGGCGAAAAGCAAGGCGCCCGTGTGCTGTAAAATATCAGTGCATGCTAAAGAACCCCAGGTAGTTCTTGAGCATGTAAACCCAGGTGGTTCTTTAACAAAACAGTGCCTTGTAGACCTTGAGGGCAGTCGACTGCTTTCTCTGTTTAGGAGCTAAAAGAAAGCTAACCTCAGAATCTTATCCCTTTCAGATGTCACTTATTATTCCGAACAGAAATAAGTAATACCTTTTTTTGCCTAAATGGCATGTTTAGGCTTTAACAATGTCAACTGGTTGGTTTTGGAATGCAAAACCCGATATTCAGCTTTTTTTTTGCTTTTTCTTTTTTACAAGAATGTACGAAATTTATTACCAACTGTACAACCAAGTGGGAACTAACACTACCATATCAGGATCTATGATATAAACAATGTAGGAATACTGTTATGATTTTACGTTTCGAAGATGCACATGACGCAATAAAAAAAAAGACATTCATAAGAGGAAAAAAGGCTCACTATTTCACAAAATATATTTAATTGCATTCGCAAATAGTGTATAAAAGTGCGCTAATATGATGACAAAGGATGCTTAACTCGCCTGAAAAGAAGCAAATATCTCTGCATGCTGTGAAAAGGATAAAAGAGTTTGCAACCTAAAGAATTCGGCGTAAAGCGCCTGAATGGGCTATGTTTTGTTCTTAATAGGTATTTTGTTTTTACTTTCCCAGCCTTGTACGCCGCGGCCTTTTAAACAGAAGTGCCAGTATGCAATATATAAATTGTAAGCACCGTTTGTTCTCGACACAGTGCCGCTCTTGGAAGACGAGAACCGCCGATATTGTGTGTTAGCGTGCGTAAACAATACTGAAAAGCCTGCTTGGCTGTCTTTTAAAACTCGGTTTAAATTACAAGCGAAACTCGAGCAAGCACTTATCGTTGCTGATTCGAGCAACTTTATCTTCTTTTTTTGTAAACGTTGCAAAAATATCCTTCTCACAAAGTAGGAAGCATGGCGGTAGCAGTGAAGAAAAACACGTGAGAAGAGCGCTTTACACAAATTGAGTTTGCGTTCTTCTTTTGTATCAGAACATGAGAAATACTTGTTTGAAGAGACTCCGAAGAAAAGTAAGCACGAGAACGGAAGCACTCAGGCTAATGAAGTTTGCTTGTAACCAGTGAGAACGAACCATGTTACAATATACCAGGTTGCAGATCCCAAAACCCGTAAAGTGGGTTGTTATAGATGCCGTAATGGAAAGTCTCGGATTAACTTTGGCCACTTGCAGGCATTAAAGTTCACTTATATAGCACGGCGTATAGGCGAAGAGAGGTTCACGTTTTGGCGTGCGCCGCAGGAAATGGGAACTGCCAATTCGTTGAAAAACTTGGAGCAGTCCTAACTATACCAATAGTTGTGACAATGAGATAGCACCAAAACCTAATTGCGAACCGTCATGAACGACTACACTAAACGTACATAATCACACATATCACACATTTATACACAGAAAATGCATGTCTGCATGCGCTATGCATCGCCATAAACAGTTTTTTTTTTAATTCATCAGAATCCCTCATTTGCTTGTGTATAGTGGCCACCTTCTATCTCTCCTTTCTTTATTCTAGAAGAGAAGAAAAGACTTCCCTTCTCTCCACTTGGCCACTTGCCACGATTGGCAGGTGGCATCTGGATCTTCCTCGTATTAACCGCGGATGGTGGCAGACGGGTTTTTGTTGCAGGTGGCAAGTGCGTGAAACTGGACGTAGGATTTTCGTCAGAAAGGGGGTTTTTATGCTGTGGTATAGTATCACTTAAAATAAGGTGAAATGAACGCTGATTCTCGATGTATAAGAAAATTAAAACAGCTGAAAAAAAAAAAAGCATATTTTAAACGGCGTCTACTCCGTGCTGCTATTCAAATGAAATTGCGAACTCAACGGTGAACAATAAGGGTTTAGTATGCGTTTTCTTCATAGGCGCTTGCAAATTAAAGCTCTTACAGCCTAGAATATTGATTGATCGACGCATTTACGGCTCAGCCCTCTTCCACATGTAAAGTGAGTGCAGATTATCTGCTTTGCATGGCAAAGGCCCGGCGGAACGCGAGTTATGCCAAAAAATCGAAGTAATGCAAGGCTGGAAAATAACTTAGAACTGTAAAAATGGGAGGAATGGGAGGAATGGGAGGAACTGTAAAAATGGGAATGTAATGGGAGGAATACATAAGCGAGAACTTAAATTTTGCATGGCGACTTTAGAGTTACCTACTCACCTGAAATTGCATAGTTTATATTTCCGCACCCTCTTAGCCGAAAAATTCTTGCAGCTTCCTTTCGGTCCCTCAATATTTCATTGTTGAGCATGTGATACTGGCCGAGAGGTATGAAAAAGTTATCGCGTGCTGTGCTTACAGATTGTATTCAAAGCAAGCTAAGGGTACGTTTCTTCGAACCGTGAACAGTGCCAACGGAATGCCCTCTAGCAATGTGGCGTAGATGCCAGTAAACTTAGTTTGTGAACTCATAATAGATCATTTAGAAAGTTTAGTCGCCCATGATAGGCTAAATAGACTGATTGCATTCTTAACTGCAAAGACTGAAGAAAAGTGAGAAATTGAGAGTGGTAGATCAGGTTTAACCACTATGTTGTTTCCACCAGTGCCTCCACTATTCATGCTGTTTTTTAAAAAGAGTTTTTTTTTTTTTTTTTTTGCTGAAACATTACTGACCCCATCATCATGTTCATCAGCGGTGAGTGGGGCGTACACTAATACCTCCTAACTCAAGCCTTCCTAAACTGACAAAAGGCAAGATACAGTACTGAATTCTGGGGCGGAAATGAGAAGATTAAAACTTTGAAGAATACAGCGGCATTTTTTTCCTTTCCTTTAAACTGGTATAGACGCAGCTCACTACTTAGCTGTTTCCACACTTCAAATAATGTGTGCTGTTCTTTGTTTTGTTGAAATAGGTAACTGCATTACAAATATCAGCTGGCAAAAAGCAAGTTGGACTTCGTTATCTCGGTGGAGACAAACAGTGATTTTTTTCTTATTTTCTTTTTATTTTAAGGATGAGATTACCCATGAAACTTAATTGCATTTAAAGTTTCATTGAGGCGAATGTCGGTTTTGTGCTTTATTAACGATAACAACTCGGTTTTGCAAAAATAAACCTAAATATTGAAAATCGTTATCGGTAACGTACGATGTTCACTGCAGTTCACGTGGGGAGGACAGGGCGCGGAGTGTGTGTTCACGTCGCAAACGTTCATCGCGTGGTGGAACACCGACTTTTCTTCTTGGGCTCTGCTCCGCGAAACGCCTAGCTGTCCTCTTTCTTTAGCAGGGTTAGTTCACAATACCGTTGAGCCGCTCTCAGCTGATTTATGCATGACTCGTCTCATCAGGCTCTCAAAATTTAGCTTCAAAACAACGACGAAGCAGTAAGGGCTCTTAAAGCGTGATTAGGATGACGACAGGAGAATAAAAGCACGTGCTATACAAGCCGTGAGCCGAAGCGCGCAACCACCTTAACCATTCATACAACAACCAATTCGCACCACATCGCAAGCACTTTCAAGGTAACGGTAAAAAAAAAAAAAAAAGAAAGTTCCTGAGACACCTACCTTTCATAATGTCCCTTTTTGCTCAGCTCAAAAGACAAGACTTAAAGGGAGGCCGTCATGGCCTTTAACAATATAAGAATCCCTAAAAAATGCATTAGCACCCCATCTCTCTCGTGTTCACAGAATGAAATTACATTTTTGGAAGGCGTCATATAATTTTGTATGCCTTGGATGCCTCATGCTTGGCCATAGGGTTTTTGGGCCAGAAAATATGGTCTGGCAAGTGGTTTTAATGGTGACCAATATATTAATTTCTTTTCCTTTACTTCGATTTTATAGCTGTCATGCTGCTTTTCAGGTAAGGAAGTGGAACTTTTTAGCCATGATTTAGTACAATATTCACGTCTGCACTTGCTGTCTGTTACATTCACATTTCATTCACACAAGTTGTGACTCGAGCTTGAAAGAACAAAACCTGTTAGAAAACCATAAGGGAGACATATATATGCTTCTCCTTAAAGGGTTGACCCGATAGCGGCTTGTGGCCTTCTTTAATTATAAACATACTAATAGGCAATCATTCGTAAGATACCAGTTTACATGTTAAAACAGAAGCTTGGGCATGTTGGTAATTCATTGTGTAGAACAGCGCGAAAAACACGACAGGGACGAACGAAGACAACAAGACGAGCGCTGACTTTCAACTGACAAGTTTATTGCATGCCTGCATCCATATATATGAACATTGTGTGAACATTGTTTATTGTGTGAACGTGTTCATATATATGGATGCAGGCATGCAATAAACTTGTCAGTTGAAAGTCAGCGCTCGTCTTGTTGTCTTCGTTCGTCCCTGTCGTGTTTTTCGCGCTGTTCTACACAACAGTTTACATGCAAGGCCACAAGACACACGTGCGGACTTTCGCTCGAATGCCTAAAGTTCGCTGATTCGAATCGTGGCTCGAACCTGAAATATATATGCTCAATGTTTTTAGACATGCGGCGATCTTTATTTCACCTTACGTGTCATGTTACAATCGCTTTCAATCTAAGCGTGAAGTCACGTCTAACGTGAGCTTTGACGGATGTTTGAAAATTTCGCGCGAAGTAATGTGCTATGACAGTCATCGGAATAGGCATACTCTGTCTACTCCAATGCCAATTGAGCGCGGCTACACAGCCGGCCCCGGCATCCATCGAGTTAATAAGTTATCCATTAAAAGGAGCAGTGGGAACCCCATAGAGATTATTAAGGCTTTATAAGAGTCGTTGCGCGCAAGTTCAGACACCTTGTGCTCACATGTATTGGCGCATGAATAAAATCAGAGCAGCATCATCTTTGGAAATAGGAAAGTTCAGAACGTACAGCATGTTTCGCAAGAAAAAGGTGGGACTGGAGGCAAAATATTGGAAAAATCATAAAAACATTATTGCAGGCAGTACAGACACGATGAAAACCAGGTTAGTCCCAAGTGCATGAACTTTCCTACAGCTTGTCCAAGACAATACGATTCCATTTGAGGAGTGAGTATTGTTACTGTAACGAGCAAACACCTTGTTTTGAATATTTCGGACCAAGTTTGTTCGTTATTCTTCGCACGCTCGTAGACATTTTCTCCTATTTACTATGAGTGATTATAACAGTGCTATTGCCAATTTACCGACATCGTTCTTCATTCGTGGCTGTAGACAGTGCATCATCTGACGAAGGCTTTCAAGTGCCAATTGATAAGTCAGAATTAACTAATAGGGCTAAAATTTAAATACATTTGAGTTCGGGTCCTTTAACCTCTTAGCTCTATGCGCTATATGGCTAGTTTTCGGTTATGTGCTATCCTTTAGTGCCTGTCTGGGTAAAAATAGATTTTCCATCAGCCTTTGATTGCAGCGGAATGCGACATAACGTCACTCCGAAACAGTAACCTTTCTAGTCGCCTTCATTTGAGCCCAATATAGAAAGTGATGTACATATTCAAGACCTCGTTTCAATTTAAATTCAGTCGTGGCCTTTTTTCTGGCACATTTAGGCAGAGTTCCTTCCTTTTTTTTTTTTTTTTCTGTGCGCAGGTGCGTCTTAGTTGATTCTATTTGCAGACTCCAACAATGCTTTAAAATACTTGCATTGTGTTTCTGCTCGCCGGATTTTTTGAGAAGCGTATCGACTCGCCAAAATAGCAACGGGAATTGTCCCCCAGAGAAGTGTGCGCGAGAGGTAGAAGAAACAAATAATAAAGACTGAAGCGTAAGTGAAGTTGCAGGTTACAAACGATCGTGGGAGATGTGGTGGGCGGTTGGTGACGACGAATAGGTGAGCTCTCCAAATAAGCTGTTGCGATGTTGATCAAATATGGCTTTTTCATTTTGTAGTGTTATTAAGCTACTGACGAGAACAGCCAGCCTGACGGAACAGAAAACTATTTTCAGACATTTTCTTCTAATAATAAAAATATACTTGCCTAAATGTTCTACTGGACGTTTTTGTCGGTGACGCGAGGGTGTGGGGCAAAGAGGTGAGCGGTTACACAAAAAGGATAGCCGATCGAATGTCTGGCCTATTTAGAGGATAAAAAAATTATAGCAAGAACCACAACACAGTGACGAAAATTGTACAAGCAATGCTTTCATATCATGTTTGAAGATGGCAATTAAATTTTATTGTCTAATTAAAGTAAAAAAAAACACAGAAAGAGGTAGCATCTTGAAATTGCGTGATTGCAATCATTCGTAACTATGAAATGAGTTCGTTATAAAATATGCAGCTGTTTATGAACTAAATTCTATCTACTAAACTTTTAAGTGTTCTAAGCTGGCACTGTTACAAACACCTAAGAAAAAAGATCAAAGAAGAAATAACTTTGCGAACTTTGCATGCTGTAGATGTAAGTACGTGGTCCATAGTACATCATTCTGGCAGAATGTTATATGTCAGTGAGGGAAGCCCTTCTTCAGAAAACCAAGCGAGCCATGTTTGGGAAGAAGATTGCTCCGGAGAGAAATACGGCTAAACCTGTTGTGGTACCGTATATGCATAAGATTGCCCACTCCGTTAAGAAACTGGCGATTAGACATGGCGTGCCGGTGGTGTTCTCCGCTCCGAAGAAGATGGCGGAGTTATGCTCACGCATTTCGCGTGTTGTAAAACCGAGCGGTTGTAGGAAGAAACATGCTAAGCGGTATGTCGACTGCTGCATGGCGGTCGTATACGAGATCCCGTTGACCTGTGGGAAGGCCTACATAGGCCAGACCGGGCGCTCTATTAATGATCGGGCAGGGGATCATTTGCGGGCTTTAAAAGGTGGAGGGACAAATTTGGCAGCACACTGCGCGAATTGCACTGCGTGCGAGCCGCGACTGGGTGACATTAAGATTCTGGGCAGAGGCCGCGATAAACAGCGCGGGAGCTATTGGAGGCATTTCATATCGGGAAAAGGGGAGATAGGTGTGTTAGCGATACGTCGGTGCGGCTCTGGAAGGGAGAGATCAGTTTTCTTGATCGTGTTTTGTATTATTCCTTGTTTTGAATATATCTTTATGTTATTGGTATGTACCGCGCATGTCTTCTTTTCAGCATATATTTGCTGCTATTGCTGCAAATAACTCAGATGCGAGTTAGCGCGTGCCCTGTGTCTTCTTCTCTTAGTGTGTCTTTCTGTGCGCTTTATCTTTAGTCAAATGGCGGATAAAAGAGCTCGTTTTTTTTTCGGGTTATTAAGAATTGTGGGTTGAAAACGCTGCCTTCTAAAGCATAACGGCTAGCAGCACATGCCGGTCGTCGTTTCTGAAATTTGCATCTATTTGCCACAATAGCGAAAGGGGGTTTGCACTGTTCCAAAATGTATTGGAGAAAATTCAGTTTTACCAAAGGAGCGTCTCTATGACGTCGCTGTTTTTCGGCGATTTAGCCCGTCAGTACGACCCCGTCAAATACAAGATGCATCATATCACGCTGCGAGAATAGTGGCCTGACACTTCGCGTTAACATATATATATATATATATGCAAGGAAGGATCGCAACGCAAGTAAACTCACACAAAGATAAAAGCAAAGTTCACAGGCTCTATTCTTATTGCGGTGTTGACCGTAAACGCTTCATCCATATAGTTACTTTCGACGCACTGCGGGCTTTCAACATCATTTTGTTTGCTAAACGCGCTGAGGCACATCAATACACACGCTAGCTGCATGACAATGAAAATTATTCTGAGTGTCTTTTCGAGTTCAAAATTCAATCACAGAAAAAGAACTAAAGGCAGCAAAAAAATAAACCCCGGCTATAAACGGGTGTCCCCAGGGCAGTGTACCCGTGTAAACAAGCAGGAACGCCCCGTCGGATGTACCGTATATATACCTATACAAAGTGCAGCGGAGCAATTGCAAACAAACGGATGAAAAAAGCTATAAACTACGCGGAACAGCTCAGCGTCTTTCCGAATCGAGGATATGGATGCGGACGTGGCCACTTGACGCTGGGATTGTGTGCGTTTATTAAGCCTCGGCGCCAATGTTCGCGCGCCTGGGCCGCGTTCGGTGTGCGCCGTTGCCTGAGGCGTGAAAGAGGGGCGGTTCTTGCGAAAACACTCGAGCTCTAACTTCATCGGGCTGCTCTGCCTTAGAGTGAGCGGAAAAGCCCAGCAGAGAACAGCGCGTGCCTTGACTGCTGACCATTGGCTACGTCGTGCTTTAGACTCCCTTTCTATGATCGCGGATTTATCCGAAAACGAAAGGAAACAAAATAAGGAACGAAAGCTCATCCGTAAAAGGAATCTTTGCAATGCATAAAGGGTTCGCAAAGGCAGAGGCGTAATACATGCATGGGAGAGTTGTAGCTAGACGCAAAGGAAGGAAATGAATATAGGAAGGATACATCGAGCCCGGAAGTGGAAACCGGTGTGGCAGAAGTTTTTCCCACCAGCGGCGCAGAATCATAGCGCCAAACGAGAAGACAAAAAGACGAAAATAAATTAAACAATTTCACGCCGCGGTGGAATAAAATGCGCGCGGTACGAGCTTTGGATCGGATTATACGTGGGTGGCCCGTCTCCAACTGTGTGGCTTAGGTCTTACCACCAGATCTTTTTTTTTTTTTTTTTTTTTGACGGTACGCACTGTGGAGATGAGAAACAGAGCCAGCGGTGCTATTTCTAGCGTCAAATTCGGCGCTCTAGTCGTGTTTTTGTTGGTCCCCCTCGCAGTATTTAATTAATATGATACATACCAAGAAGTTTTGGACAAATTTTAGGAGCGTTTTTCTAACGTGACTCTTTCGCATGTAGTATAACGGCATCATAACAATCAACAATCAACGTATACACAGATTTTGCACTGATAGACTTATGTTCTTTGCTCTTTATGTTTGAAGACGCACAGCACTGGTTTTCTATGACAGCATTAATTACTCGTTGTGAGCACATGATTAACTCCACAAGCCAAATCTTGGTATGCATTAGAAGCTTAGACCATTTCTATCAATACGTTTGTAAGAAAGTATCTTGAAATATTACCCAGTTGCCTCACAATTAAAAGTGCCGTCCCATAGAGCTGGAACAGCGCTGAGAAGTACTCGGGCAACTTCGTTATGACAAAAGCTGGCTTTAAAGAAAAAAAAAAAAAAAAGACGACTTATAATTATGGTTTTGTAAGTCGTTTTTTTTTTTTGGAAAAGCCAGCTTTTGTCATAACGAAGTTACCCGAGTACTTCTCAGCGCTGTTCCAGCTCTACGGGATGGCACTTTTAATTGTGAGGCAACTGGGTAATATTTCAAGTTACAAGGGAATAACCACAACAAGGGAAGAGGACTTCTCTAAATGGCTCACCGACAGCGACGAGAGTGGGAGCCTGCTCCGGTTCCTTACCGAACATTATTTACATGAGTTTTATAATATGCCTTATGGCAAGCTTGCGTAAAAAAAGAAAAAAAAAAAAAAAAAACGGTTTTCGTAACGATATTATATTGTGTTTTATGTTTATCGTCAAATGTGAGAGAAAGGGGAGGGGGGAGGGGATTCTATATCGTATGTGCGATTTCTTCGTAACAAAACAATTCCTGGGGTGCACAACATAAGTTTGCCTATATGTGCAGAAATGCGAAATCATTGCGATGTCTGTGCGTAGTTTCATTATGAGTTATGCGTTTAGTGGCTTTTTACCGCTGCTCAGTTGGCTTTTCTAGTGGTCAAGTTAGGACAAAGTTCAATTTTTGGGGCCAAAGGACCGAATGATGAAAAGAGGAAGGGGGGGGGGGAGGCATCCAAATTTGAAAATCACCATTCTGCTGGCCATGCTTAAATGAGGTCATATAGGCACCAATTTCTGTCAAATTCGCATGAAGTCAGGTTTTAGGGGCCCAGATGGCCCATGTAAATTTGGAAGTCATCACTGAATTGGCCACAGTCGAATCTCGTTAGACATGGAGGAGGAGGAGGAAGATGAGGAGGAAAGGCAGGGAGGTTAACCGGTAAAGGAACTGGTTTGCTACCCTTCACTGGGGGAGAGGGGTAGGTGGGTATAAAAGTTGTGGGTGAGAGAGGGATGGGTGAAGACAGTACAGTCACATCACAGACATGTCACATCACATCACGCCACAGTCATATCACGTAACATGAAAAATCATAGCCTTTCGATCAGTCCTGTGCTTTTCATAAAGCGGAGCAGTGCCTGGGAGGCCTTCACCGCAGACGATTGCCATGGCCAGGTACCTAGGATCTTAATGGACTTTTGTTAATTTGTGAATAGGTGAAACTTCAGTTGTCCAAGGGGCCAATTTCTGGAAGTTCGACGCGCAAATGTCGCGGTCACACTGAATTGGCCAGACTCCAATCAGGCTAGATATTTAAATTCTGATGAGGTCAAATCTTGGAGGCCCAGAAAACCAACATTTTGGAGTTGGCCCACCCTAATTTGGAGGTCATAACTATGTTGGCCCTACTTGACTTAAGTTAAAAATTTAATTTCGGTCCAATTCTGCTGAGGTCAAACCTTGAGGTCTACGAGACGAAATTTTGTTGATGAGCAACCCACATTTGGAGATTAGAATCGAGTTGGCCTTGCTCGAATTATTCTGGATACAAACGCAGGTCAAATTACCTTGTTATTCGTGCGGACGCCCTCTGTCCACAGCCTAATTCTTGCACTTATTTGATAACAAACAATTTAAAATTTTCACTGAATTCATTAATTATTTCTACTATCTACAGATATCCTTTCTAAACTGTTATGTTAATTACCCGTTAAGTTGATAACTGACAGTTCGCGTGGACACGCTTTCTCCGTCAAACCTGATGTCATACATTGTGCGCGCCATTCATGAGCCAATGAATCTCATTAAATGTGGGTCACTGGTGGATGCCACGGTCTTTTAAGGTAAGACGAAGATTAGTGAACAGAAATGACTACAAAAAAAAAAATACAGACAAGAATGAAGCGAATAGTAAAAAGCTTTAAAAACCTATCTAAAAATGTAGCGTAAATGTTTCTTTTTTCTTACATGGATAGGTGTGTCTCGATGCAAACACTCGTGAGGCATATCCCGTACCTACACTCCGTTTCATACATCAGGTGCAACGCAGCGAAAGCTACGCAAGTAGTCTGCAAGAAAAAAAAAAAAACAGGAGGCGTATCACTACGCGCTCGTTCTGTTGGCGAGTGGTTCCTGCCGAAACAGGCTCTATGCCGAGCATACACGTTTGCAATAACATGCTTCGCATGCTTAGACATCTTCACAGAGCGGATCTTATAGAAAAAATGCGCACCAAAGAACCATTTTCTCAAAAAGGGATGCGCAGCGCGGAGGGCACAGCCAGCGCCATCTGGTGGCACAGCTGGCAAGGTTGCGGGGCAGCAAAACGCGGCACGAACAAAAACGACATAAAAAAACATACAAATTAGCCGAAGCAGACCTTTTCTCCCTAAAAAAGGTGCTTTTTATGAAGTTGATGGCAAATGTAAAACGTATTAAGCTTGCAGACAAAGCAACTATTATTTTCTCTCGCCAAGAGCAGGCACTATTTTTTATCGCGCATGCGGAGAGCGCTAACAGGCGCTGTAGCTTTGGTAATGTTGCGCTTGATGCATGAAACGGAGTATAGAGCAGCACAAATACGTATACAGTTCGTAGTTTTACTTGTAGGCGTGCTTGAATAAAGTCAGTTGCTGAGCACGTGACCTTAACTGGCCATTGTAAATCGCGTAGACTCCTGTCTGATGCTAGAAATTCATCAAACGCAAAAAAAAAGAAAGCAAAATAATTTTATTCTTTCCGAATGTGTTCAACCACGTCAAGAAGCCTTGGAGGGGAATGACAGGGGCAGAAAGCAATGACAAAAGAAGAGAGACAAAATGAAACAAAAGCTGGGCTAAAGAAAGCGGTGTAGTGTGGAGAAAGAAAGTGGCAGAGAGAGAGAGAGAGAAATAAAGAGAGAGAGAGAGGGAGATAAGAGGAAAAGAAATCAATATGAGCACGTACATTATCTCACAAGGAACATAAGGGCGTGATCGAGTACACGCGCTTTCACGTCAGCCGCCCTGCGGGTCGCACTGGCGTAGAAACGACGAAGCGTGTGCGCAGTGACACGCATCTTGTGCATGCAAAGCATTTTCCTCACTGCTGCTCTTGCGCGACGAGCAGAGGCAATCTCAGTGTGCTCTTCTTCCGCAGGATCTTCCAAGCTGTGATGGGGGCCGCTCCGCGGATGCGACAGCAAAGGTGACGCGAGTATACAGCGACTGAAGGACCCTTACAACTGGAAATCTGCGTTTGCCCGAATGAGGCTCGAGCTAGTCAAAGGCTGATGCGGGGCGCTAGAGATGAGGGGGTGCTGTAATATATATTTTTTTTAACTGCCTAGCTCGTTTTGTCTTTTCGCGTTGTCTGCCGCATTGTACAGACAACGCGAGTAAGATAGCTAAATGCACTCGCGGGTGCGCACTACGTTCTAAATAACGCTTTATTCGTGAACTCGAGCATCTGGGAGTTCTTGTCATAATACGGATGCACACTCTGGATTCTCAAGGGGCTTTAGGAGTATGATAGCGTGATTCAGGACCAAAAAAGAAAGAAATGTAGATACGAAAAATGGATTTCAGTGAAGCGCTTTTTTTTTTCTTGACGGTATTAAGTTCATAACTTTGTGGAAAACGCTTGAGATATGTGTGCGCATAAAGAACAGTTGGAGGTGCGATAAAAAGCGTGTTTTGAGCCGGCGCTTAGGGATTCTTGCTCCGCCTTTCGTGGCACACCGACCCACCGAACGCTTTTCACTCTTAACAGGCTTGCGAATGATTAGGCTTAGAGCCCAACGCGAAGCAGACAATACGAGCAGCACCAGACGAAAAGGGCGATGAAAAACAAACAAACAAAAAAAACATCCGATACGAGCACGTGCGACAAATGGCGGTATCTTTCCATAAGATATCAAGCGAGATGGCAAATAGAGGTGAATTTGTTCGAGTTAAAATTTAGGTCGTAATTTTGAACCACCCGACTGAAAAACCAAAAGTTCTACGGGGCAATAACTTCACATAATCTCATTCAATCACGTATACTCTTATACAATGCACATCACTATCATAAAATGTATCCCATAATTTATGATGATGACAAGAAACTATGAGATCTTATGCAATTATATGCGACTTGTATGTGATTTCTTATGTGAACTGAGTGATAATATGTGAGAAAATGTGCGGTTATTGCCTCATACAATTTTTTCAGTAGGGCAGCGCTGCTATTGTGCGCGGAAATGATCGAGCCGAAAGCACAACGGCGTTGGCAAAATTTTTTGAATTTAAATCGTATTCAGTGACGACACCGACCAATGTATCCGTGAGCCTGCGTTTGCTACGTCAACTGGTAGGTATTGGTGACAGGCTCCTCCTTTCGCTGTCCTGCGGAAGGCCTGTAATTTTTAGCTCATATGCTGGCTCATATGCGGTTGTTACTAATGCTTCAGCTTTGACAATCACACAACAGAAGTGATCCACATCTGTTGCTGGGAGTGAGACGTCGGCGCACGTGACGGTGCAAGTTGCAGACTTGCAGAAATACAGCTCAAAAAGGTATAAAAAAAATGCGAGTTAAGCGTAAAAGATACCGGAAGACACTCATTTCAAAAGAGTACAAGGAAGCAAGCAAAAAGATGGCAGAAGTAGTAGATCTAGAATCAAATCGTACTAGTAATTCTGCAGGGAGAAAGGAGGCAGTGAGAAATACAGAGGGCATTTAAGACTTCTTACGTGTCGTGGAGGTGAAAGCATGAATGTCTGACCATATCAAAATATCACGTGACTGGCGCATTCGCGCGCCACGATTGTGCTGCTCTCAGCAAGTGTTTCAGTGAAGGAGATCAGCTGTGGCCGTGGCTCGCGGCCCCGTTGTAGCGGCAGGCCAATGTGTGTGCGATGCTTTCTTCCTCTGCTTCAGACAGTCGACCCACGTGACGGTATGAGTTGCAGCGAGCCTATCACGCTCGCGGCAACCATCAACAAATCAGCCTATATACCGCTGGAATTGGGCTGTCGAATCATGGAGCGCCACAATCGTGGCACGTGAATGGGTTAGTCACGAGATAGTTGTTTCTATTTCGCGGGCTTTCTTTATAGCTTGGGAAAAAAGATACACGTGAGGCTTTATTTATCGGAAATAAATGGAATGAGGGTTTCAGA
The DNA here is from genome assembly GCF_055883805.1 of Amblyomma maculatum. Lineage (NCBI taxonomy): Eukaryota > Metazoa > Arthropoda > Arachnida > Ixodida > Ixodidae > Amblyomma > Amblyomma maculatum. The sequence goes on from NC_139345.1 coordinate 101,536,843, forward strand.
GGGTGCTTTCCAACTTTGCAGGTAACATTTATTGTCTAATAGTTAATAAATTAGAAAATTATCTTATTTACTAATTAGTTAAAAAAATAAAAATATTGTCCGTGGTACGCCAGATTGCTGGCAGCTGTATACACGTGGTTTCTTTGGCTTACCTCAAACGTTTGGTTTTTTAACCCTTGGCTAAAGTTAGCATGGGCACCCTGCGTAATATGGCAGAGTATCTATACTACCTAGCTAGCCCCACAAGCTAGTTTAACTATCCTTGGCAAGTGCCGTCACTTGAACTGCAATCTAAGAGATCCTGCGCTTGAGAACGGAATGCAGTGCCCAACATCATTCCAGACGGTGCTGATGCGGAGGCAACTGTAAAATGCTTCTTCACCCACGCGCCATGGTTTAAAAACAAAACAATACAAAGGAGACACCTGCCTCTCTCGACTTTGAAACCAACGTCCGAAAAACCATTTAGTGCTCCTCACAGAGTCTTCACCGCCAATCTCTCGGGCGTCGCCCTCGACAGCAACTGCATTGCGGCATCGAAAATCACACGAAATATGACGCGCTGGCCATCGGTTGCCGCCGTTTTGGATGTAGCCGATTTAGGGCACGGCGCAGACACGACAGCCAATCTGCCCGTAAAGAGTGAAATCCGGCCGCGGGGAGCCACAAACGAACGTGCCCATACTCTGCTCCGGCCTGTGCTCCTGGCAATAAATGTCACTACATTCGAGTCCTCTCCTCATCTCTGCAAGATTTTTATCGCGTGTGTTATTTCTTTTTTTATTTTACCTGAAACGCTTTGCTCAATGACTGTTCGCAGTTCAGGCCCTTACGGTTTTACATTCAGACCGACTGGCGTTGTGCTTGCAACAGCGCCGTTAAGAGCATTATCGGGCGTTGGCCACCGTCCGAGACATATCTATACTATATAGTGCTTGTTAGCCAAAAGACGTGTTCATCTGTTCGCTTAACTGGCTTTGATTGCGTGATAGACTTGTTGCGCAAAACTGGCCATGTTTCGAAAAAAGTTAACAGCGATGCCCTTGTGCCCATGTTTTCGTTTCTTTCTTTGAGAAGCGAAGCTATTATTAGTTGATTTTCAGTTCTTTTTTCTGGCCGTATTTCAATTTGCTAGCGTTTATAAGTAGTAGTAGTAAATGGCAGCAAATATTCTTCTCATCCTGCAGGAGCCGAGCTGTAGCGTTAATAGGACGATGCGTGTATAAAATGTCCCAACAAATGTACTGAAGCTTCTGTACAAAGGCACACACACACACACAAAAAAAGACACAAGCCCTGACTTCCAATACTTTTATTGTGATTACAGGTTTTCTATGGAACAATCAGGCTGTGAGGAGAAGTGAACTTACCCCTTCATCACTGATGACGATAAAAAAAAAAATGATAAAGAAAATTAACCAAACGAAATAAATGCGCCGGAAAACTGGCGCGCATGTGCACAAATTTCCGTGCTGTCCTGCGTCCAAGAAAACGATGATTTCCTCGATAGCAATATGAGACTTTTAACATAGTTGTATAATCCAGCTTTTTTTTTAATGCAGTGGCCTCAATAACCTTTTTATAAAAACCATTTTTTTTCTGCTTTTACAGGCAACATTAGGGCTAAGTTTGCAATTAAAAAAAATTGCAATGTTGAGCTAGATTTCCAGATACCCCGCCTCTAATAAGTTTGAGATGTTCACTTACGCCCACATTTTAGTAATGCCCATCGACCATATATAAAAGTTACTGTTATCTTACGTACAGTGTTATAGGCAGAACGAGAGGAAGAAGATGAATAACGTGGTATGAAAGAGCGCTGAACAAGGGTAGAGGGGGGGGAAGCCTCACTTCACAGGTCGAGCCAACGTTTTGACAAGTGGACTTGTCTTCGTCCGCGTTGTCTTTCCCCCTTCTACCTTTGTTCAGTCTCTTTCATACACTGTTATATACGCATGCAACAAACTGTTTCTGATGGCGCAATGACTATCAATTCCGGACAGTGATGGGACGGCTTCTGGTCCTAAACATACGGGACAATTGTTTTCTGTCGCCAACATGCCGAACCTGATTTCCACTTTTGGGCAATGTGTCTGATGTCATCCGAAACCTTGTGCATATATGGCATCCCAAATTTTTGCCACCCTGGTCTTTATCTACCATTGTTGCTCGTGCACTTGTCCTCTTGTTGCTGCGCGACGGGAACTCTCGTTAATTACCCACTATCCCGAACCCTTCCCTTTGTAGGCAAACGGCGTATTAAAGAATTGACCAATAAAGCAATAACGCGGCTCGTTTGTTTCTTCAGTTCAACTGACAAAGATTAATTAGGAGCTCCAATATTAGAACTTACAAGAACTAGTACACAACAGATTAGCATTATGCAGGCGCAGTTACACGCTCAGCAGAAAATGGAGCACTCACGCCAAAAGCAGAGATGAAGGCACAGAAAAACATGAGAATGATCAAAGAACTGTTTGAGTCATCGCCCGACCTGCTTGAGGAATTGTACTTTGCTTTCTCGATTGACGCTCGTAAGATTCGATTCCAGCCGGACTGTTTTTTCGATCATTGCCTAATTTTATTGAGCAGTTACTGTGTTAAAACGAAAAGTAACTGCTTCCTTGTCAATCGTTATTTTTCCATACTGCACAGCGTTCTGTACCCTAATTGTACGCATAGAAAGCGGTTTTATATATTTCGAAAAGGCAGAGTGAGAAGCTTTTTGGTAAGCAGTGTGAGTTAATATTTTGCCGGAGCGTTTATTTGGCTCATATTTCGGAAGGTGTACTGAAGCAAAAAAGGCGGGAAATACAAAGCGTAATAAGCATCCGGATTTCCAATAAACTTATACAGAATTTAACCAAACTAGGAGTAACTACAATGAAAGGGACGCACCTCATTTTCTTCGCATGCGAAGAATTTTCTGCACCCAAACCTTCAGAAATAAAAACAAACAGGCAGCACACACAACTACGAATGGCACTGTGTCTCGTATTACGAAGAACACTGGCGGTAATGCAGCTTTGGAACTATTTTTGCATCAATAATTTACTGTTACTAAAATACTTGAACAGAAGCGAAAGAAGCGAAGAGGAATGAAGAGATTTGTTCTTACTCTTTCGCCATCGTTGGCGCTCTTTCTATTTTGAAAATCCAGCCAATCCAAAAGCTTCACGCATTTATTGAAAAGTGCGAACGGGCCGATGTTCTCGCCGCCAGTGATGAATTGTTCTCGGAATTATCCGAACAACCTTAACCCATTGTTCTAGATTGGCTTCTTTGTTTTCCATCTGGACGAGCGTAAAGTGGTCATTGTATTCGGAACGTTGGACGACTAGCCCATTTCGTAGCACATCAGGCGTCCAATTATGTACTGAATACTACAATTATTGAAATCCTAATGCGACGCATTAAAAAAATGAACATCCTCTCAGTAATGTCATCAACATAACTAATCATGAGTTCACTACACCTTCTTGATAATTCTAATTTGATTCTTCTGCCTTACTCAGACTACAACAGATAAAGGAGGCATAAAAATGAAGCGGGATTTTGAGGAGTAAATGAAGATCGTGCCGAATTAATACTCATTATGCAAATCGTATCTATGTCTAAGGATATTTCATCGGGCTGGAGCCAATTAATGCTTGAAAACTTAAAATAGATGAAAATAGCGTACTGGCGACGCTGTCGGCCATTGTTAGCTTTTGATTGTCACCCAAGTTTCTCGTTCCTCAGCCGCGTTGTATAATTCAGCTCGCCGACATCAGCTTGTCTGTTTTCAGCATGCCGGTCTTTATGGAATACTGTTCTGAACAGCCAGCGGCTTTCAGACACATTTGTCCTTTAGCGCACAAAAAAGAAGAGTCGGGATTGTTTTCTTCTGTATTTTTGCGGCGTCATTAGTGTAATATCAAGAGTCAGGACTTGTTTTGCAAATATTACTATTTTTCTTGAACTAAAAGATGAAGCATCTATTGTGAAAAGCATTTATTTATTTATTTATTGATATCTCAAATTCTCGCATAAAAGATTCATCTTGAAAACATTTTTTGTATTTTATTGAAAGCTTTGAGTTGCACTGTATTAGTGAGGTGACCTAAATCTGCAGGAAGGCGATATAGTTTATGATCCTCAGAAATTGTGGACTGCTCAAGGTTAGGCGGTATGCTGACAATGTCTCTAACGCAAACAACCACACAAAAAAAAAAAAAAATCACCGGATTTTTATCAATGTGACTGTTTCCGTGTTTCTGTGGTTCAGTAATTGTGAATGCGCTGATTGCTTTGTGCTGGCTGTTTCGTTAGCTAGTTGTTGCAAAAGTCAGCATGATTCCAACTGTGAGCTCACATTTTGTAATGAGTTTAGTTGAACAATATTGCGAAATTTATGCGTATGCAGTAGTCACGTCTTACATATTCTTTAGAGAATACGTTAACTTAGATAAGTTTGCATTTGTCGCTTCTTTGAACATGGGAAAAGTGTGCTGTATGACTGAACTGTAACGATTTCCTGTTTAATGCAAACGAAACAACAGCACGTGGGAGTGGATAGATTTGGTTCACAACCCCTTAGCAGAGGGGTTCCCGTTGGTGTGTTTATGAAACGAGTTTCTCTTAATGCCAGGCTATAGTGACATTAGAGAGGGAGCTGGAAGGTCCTACACTCTAATACCGACGCCTTTAAACAGCAGTAAGTGCAGCTTTGCCTATCGGCACCACGGCACAACGGAGCAGCATCTAAAACGGTGGAAGTAACGAGGAAGTTTTCGCTCGAGCTCAGGTTTCCCTCTGCCAATGTCTAGGACGAAGCCAGTTCACTTGTTTGGCGTTAAGGAAACTTTTGTTTGTTGTTTCTTATTAAGCGCAAATAACTATTTGGAATCTGGATATGCTTGGATAACTATTTCTGAGTAAATTGTTTTCTCTCATGATGCTGCGATTTCAACCATCGAACAGCAGCAGCGACGCGCCCTAGTCTTGGTTAGGTCGCATGAGGCGAGAACAAAAACAAAAAAAACCTGCTGGTACATTCGTTGCCCTTACCGCATCTTGAACCAGGTTGGCCTAAGAGCGGCGATGAATTGAGACTACAAAGAAGAGATTATGTCGCTCAGCGTTTTATGAGCAATCCTAAACTTTGAGGTATAGCTATCGTTCAGGCTCTGGCATAAAAAAAAGGGAAAATCTTATTAAAATTTTATATCATGTACTAGGCCTAAGCGAATTTCACGCGTTGATAACTTTAAACTCTTGTCCTACACTCCTTTTGAAAGAAGAAAAAAGACGACCAAAAATTGGTTATCTTGATTTCACGTTTGAAGCACTGTTTAACGGCGCACGTTCGATGGCCTTTTCGGTACTTTGAACGTGCTTTTAGCACCAGGTAAGATGGATCAGTAGCACTTGCGTTTTCTGTCATGACATGGCGTGGTAGCTTAGCGGTAAAAACTCCGCATGAGGCTCGCATTAAAGTTTACGGCGTCCACATGTGCGCGTGCGCAAGTTAGTCGGCATTGCTTCGGGTATTTTACTCAGGAGTGTGAAGTTCATCTGAGCCGAAATCTCCAGAGGAAGTTGTTCTAGGCTTTCAGGTATTGCTGACACTTTGAAAGGGATGTATCAGTGTTCGAAATGCCTACTCTAGAAGGAGATATTTATATATGGATATTACTGTGGACGCCACTACATCTACGTTGATGGCTCTGTCACTCATATCTCATCAGCATTTGTCGATTGGATACCATCCGCGTACACCACAATCTCGGTGACACTCGGGCACTGTGCTTCGACTGCGGCTACTGAGTTAGGTGTTCTGCAAGCAGTTATTGTATGTATTCTAAAACAACTTCTTACAGCATGGCTTATTTTGACTCGCTGTCGTGGCATCTGCAATGATTAAGTCAGCACGCACCCGAGAACAGCTCGTCTTCGATTTAAACGGAAGCTATGCCACTCTATGGTCCGCGTCAAACCAGCGACACACATGTGCCAGCTGCATATCCGCCTTGTACTACAATGGTTTAACTTTGGCATTGCAGGCAACGGCTACACGCAGGGCACATGACGATATGCCCATGTAGATATCCATTCCCCTTTAAAGACGGAATGGAGCCAAACTTAACGCTGTCGAATCCTGGCGGCCGTAAACCTGTTCTCTCGGCGGTGTGATCTGGAGCGTCAATACAGACCATTAAATTGAATTGACTCCGCCTTTGAGTTTCTAATGCCGCGGAATCAATATAGGTATCATCGTAATTGAGAATGTTCTTGGTCCTGGTGTGATGGAGCTTCAGCTGCACGTATCACAAAAAGTTTAATAAGCATACGATATTCGTACACAATTTTTGAAACTATTATTTGCCTGCGAGTATGTTTGGTTGTGGTTCATCTTATTTTTCTTTAATTCTTTTTCGCCTTCGCCAGGAGTAGCATGTCATGATTGTTACCAGGCAGTTATCTCCTGCACTAAATGAAATGCTCTCTTTCTCTTTCTGTCCACAAAGATGTCGTGACATGCACACCTATACAACCATCAAGATGAGCAAGGCGGCTTGCAAAGCGTGCAAGTGAACTACGCTACAAATACTGTGGAGATAGGTTAAAGTCGGACATCCCCTTGAAGTAGAACCTCTTGATAGGGGCCCCGCACTGCTACGTTTGTCAACTGTACTGCGCCACGCGATGAACTGGCGTCACTGCTACTTGGAAGACAGGAATCCGAACGGGAACTACGTAAGCCAGTGTGGTGTATTCGTATTTCTTCATGCGTTATGGTATGGCCGTTTAACATCTTACAGGTGCACATGGGCGGCGAGAGACGCCGTAACAGAGGCCTCTCGAATAATTTCTACCTCCTGAAATTCGGTAGAGGGCACAAAAATCGCGCAGAACATGCAGATTTTCTAATCTGTGTTCCATCTGTCGCTCCACGTTGTGCTGACAACAGTGCCATAGCGGCCATAGCTTTGCTCCGTACGCCTAATGAATTCAAATGTATTACGCGATGAAACATTACGTTATACCGAAAGCATTCTGTCCACGCAAGTTGTCGCTATGCCTAACCACTGTGCATAACCTTCGCTGTGATATTTACTTGGAAGCACACCTGTGGCGCACAATACCTTTAGTAGCATTTCTTGAATTAAGCGCTGATTGCAATGGCAGCAAGGGGAATTCTGCCCAAGCTGCAAGCCCATGCATCGGTGACACCGTGCACAAGCAAATGCAAATTGTTTCGTGATGCCGCTCGCCAAAACGAACCCAAAGTGATCTACTACCTTTCTTGCGCTTCATGCTAATAAGGTCGGCGGCCTACCTGCGGATTTCTCAAGCTCGTTAGGTAACTATTGTCACTTTCATCAGGGAAGTGATAGCGCTTACTCCGAATAATGTAACCCAGAAAGGAAGCCAACCCGAACACGCACGCAGTGGTTCACTCCATGGCATTGCGCCTTCTTTTTATGATATGTAAATATTTGGCCTCGGACGTCAGTTTTTACACCTGGCCCCGCTTCAGTGATGTGCGTTTATGTTCTTGCTTAAACCAAAGCCCGTGTGTGAACTTAGTTCATGACACTAAGCACTACACGATGTGGACTGCCACACATTCCCTTGCCAGCACTTCTCTGCTTGTTTCTTTTTTTTTTTTTTTTTTTGTGAGGGCTAGAACAACTACAGAACCGGTTATTGCCCAGCAGGATGAGAATCCCATAGTGTCTCAAAGAGCTTATGCTGCTTTCATGTTTTCACAACTGAGTAGAAAATGAACAGCATCTTTTCAGAATTATGTTTACATCATTCCAGCTTTGTTCGCCTCACAGGCCTTATTTAAAACCGAGCGCTGAAGGACCAAGAAGCGACGACACGGGCAACAGCCGTCGTTATAGCCGCTGTGTCCCGGAGCAATTCAGGCGTGGTTCAGATTGCATCGGGCCATGTTGGCGAGAAAGAAAATTTTGCTGAGGAACATTGTTAAGTTATACATGAGAAGGGTTCTCAAAGCTTGAACCGGAAGCCTGTCTTCTCCAAGTTCCCTATTCTTTCCCTATTCTCGGAAGGCTCTAGAAGAAAGAAATATGAAGTCTCAAATCTGTTTGATTCTTTGCTCTCCCTGTTATTATTAATTCTCGGAAAGCACTACAAGAAAGAAATATGAAGTCTCAAATTCCTGTGATATAGGCGAGTTGTGTTAGTTCCGCTCCAGCGGTGCGTGTTTTGCATAAGGCTGTAACCTCCTTTAACCATACTAAATAGACTCGTCATACGCTTTACGATAGAATACTGCGCACCGATTGAAGTACGTACTCGAGTGGCCAAAGAGCGCTGATCCTAGTTACAGTAAACGTAAAATTCTTTCATGCACTCGGTCATAAAATTTTATTAGTGACATAGCTGGTTCTCTTCTAGGCGCGTGGCAGCGGTTGTAAACAAGTGAACTTGTCGAGGGAAAATAAACGCGGGCCTCGAAACTGGTCGTTGTGCTGAACATGTTTCTCTCAGGCTCGCTTTGTTTTCATACACGTGTGAGCAAACACATGCATGAAAACACCTGCTCTAATTCGCGAGCCTCTTCGTCTTTTTGGTGGTTGAGGTAATAAAGTGGCTGAAAGTAGTACTGTTATTATTATTATTATTCTTTTATATTATTATTATTATTATTATTATTATTATTATTATTATTATTATTATTATTATTATTATTATTATTATTATTATTATTATTAGTAGTAGTAGTAGTAGTAGTAGTAGTAGTAGTAGTAGTAGTAGTAGTAGTAGTAGTAGTAGTTAGTAGTACAAATTGTAATTCTAGTTCTACTTTGTTACAAAAGCGTAAAGCTGTCATGGCATCCATTATTAGGACGTTAACTGACGACTGCGCCGGCAGAGCGATTGTTTAAAAGCCGATTTAATTATAGTTGGCCTGTATTGAACGAGTGTCGCATTCTACTGCAAAATAGAATGCGGTTCGCGATAAACTGTTGGAAGTTAGCGCTCGTGTGCGTACTTTCTTGTCCCTGTTCTGTTCCTGGACTATTTTTGTTTTGACATGTGTTACCGACAAGCCTAATCTGCTACCTTAGATTACAGAAGAAGCCACGCTCATGAAAAACGAAGCCTTTCCAACCTAGGGAAGGTCAAAAATGAAATGTGTGTGCCGCAATTGATTTCCGATTTCTCAAATTAAAATACAATACATTTTTGACACGGATCTTAGAGGTTATGCTACCCGACGATCCGCGTCAAACCGGTGACAGACAGTCTCCTTCTGCCTGACGTCACGAGTATGAATGGGGGGGGGGGGGGGGGGGATTTTGATATTCAATTCATTCACCAGCAGTTTCTTTTCTTCTGTTTTTTTTTTTTTGTTGTTGCCGGACTAATGTAAGCATTGCCTGAAAGAGCCTTATAATCGATATTTGCTGGCAACAATAATTGGATGCATTGATACTCAGTGTACCCTTAACGGGGAAGGTGTTTTAGCGTCATAAAATTGATGGCAACAAAATAAAAGATGAAATGACGGAATGAGAACAGTAAGAGTAACTGCAATGACAGTGTCATGAAGCGCCCATCACATGGGAATGGACTTTAACACTTGGATTGTGGGCCTTTCGAGAGCGCGTTTTTTTTTGTGGTAAACGCACCCTTGTTCAGCACCTATCGCAAAGGCCTGAAGCACCAGTAGTTGATGATGTCTTTAACAGACTCCGTACCTGGTATCAGTCATTGAATAATTTGTGCTCAGAGAAAAAGACGCACATGCGGATATGAATATAGCTACAGATAGGGGCAGAGAACAAGCTTGTTCACATTACGCGTGCCGTACATTACCCTGAAGACTGCGCCGGATTATAAGTACCTCATATTAAAGGAGCTCCGCATGGGAGTGCGGTCCCATGTAGTTAGATGGAAAAAGCCTTCTGCATGGGAAGTCCAGGATTCTTCTAATAGCCTCGTTCATCGATCAAAAAGAGGTTTGTGACATTGAAGACAAGAACAGGGTAAAAAAGCAAGCTTGCACGGCAACCTGAGCTCGAAAAAGAAATGTACAGCAGATTAGTGCTCAGAAAAGGTGGAAGCATTCGATGCAGTACCTAAGATAACTGTGTATGAAGAGATTGGTAATCATTGCTTTGCTCGTAATATTACTGAATAGAAGGAAAATTATTGATGCGGCGTCTACCTTCAAAGATGTGTGAAAACTAAGCATAATTCTGAGCATCTTGGCTCCTTCGGTATGCTCAGTGCGTTCCCTGATATCATGTCGTTTGTATGCTTCTTCTGATTCCATTTTGAGGCCGTCGTACCGTTACCAGCTACTGTCGCGATACAGGCTTGAGAGTTTTCGAGGTTCATTTCCAGGCTGATTATGCAATGTACTTTTTTCTAAGCACCCCGGCTTCTCTCATGACGGAAGCCAAAATCCTGCGGCCTTGGCGCCAATATTCTTCTGAAAGGGAAGTCATTAAAGCGGTCTTCAAGTTCCTGAAGGACACCAGCTGTCGCCACAGGCTATAGGCTGCCTCTACGCACCCTTTGTTGTCTCGGAAGAATGGTTTCCCCAAGCGCGTGCCACACTGTGCTCCGCACTTCCACTTCTCTTTCTTTCACTGTCATCATCGCCTTATTTCATATCTCCTTATTTCATATAAAAATAAAAATCTGAACATTTTCGAATTAATTTCCCCTACTTTCCACTATGAACGCCGTAAATTGCCAGTAGAAACTTCAGGGTTCTTTATTATAAGATCATGTTCGCTATGTTTTAAACATAAATACGAGCATTCAAATATACTGACACAATCCCGCTTTTTTTGGAGTTTTTTTTTTTTTGTATCAGTCAATGCTGCTCTCAATAACACCGTGGCAAATTAAAAAACAAACAAAATAAAGAAACGCTGTCAATTCAGGCACCAAGAGCGCGGCCAGCGTCGTAAGAAATCGCGTAGGTTTTTTTGTTGTTCAGATTGATTACCCATTGCTAGAAAGGGTTGCTTGCAAACTTTTGTTCAACAAAGGTTTTACCGGAACTCTTCGTTCTGAATCCTTATCTGGCGTGTTTGGCTCGAGGGCGAAAGTATAAATGTGAAGTGAGTAGCTTTTGGCTCTGCGCACGCTTGCCGCGAGCCGGAATAGGCTGCCCGTGCCAGTGACAGATGCTAATTGCACAAACACTAGCGAACGGGGAGCGAACTGTTTTTGCATGGAGAGGCTGGGAAATGCCGACGCTTCTTTTTCCGCCTGACTTAGCACGTGTGAGCCAGAATGGGCCTTTGGAAGTACAGTTTCCCCGCGGGTGCTGTCTCAGGAAAATATTCCACCATTTTCTGGCTTTTTATCCTAGGTTTGAGTTTCACACACGCACACAAAAACGCATACAAAAAACATGGCTTCGTTAGGCCTTATTTGTTCGGTAACTTGCTTCGAAACAGCTTGTTGATGCTATGAATGCTTTGTACGTGCATGCATACGTGCAAGATTTTTTTTTTTTTTTTCGTAAGTGTAGTGAGGGTTATGAAGCTAAATTGGATGCTAGGAAAATAGTCTTTACAATCGATGTTTCACTTGTTCACGAAGTGTGCATATCAATAGATGACGTTATCAGGAACCATTGGAAAGCGCCCGTGTAAGACTGCCTTATTTGCATTCGATAATAACTTCGACACGCTTCATGGTTGTTTTCGCCGCTACACACAGCCAAGTTGCAGTGAAGCACGCTTGCCGTGAGCAGTAGGCGATGCAAATAGCTATCTAGCATATAACGGGAACGCCAATTAATTTTGCTAAGAAAATGATTAAGGCGAAAGCCTTTATTTCCTCATGGTTGTCATCAGCAAAAGTGCCACGCTTTTGCGGCGGCTCTGATTGGTCGAGAATCGCAGAGCACCACCACAGCGCGAATGCGTGCCTTATATGACAGTATGCCAGTGAATGATCAATTACTCATTAATGACTAATAAATCAATTACTAATTACTAAACATTGACTAAATAAGTAATAATTACAGATTAGCGGCAGCTGCATAATTAAAGAATTAATCAACTCATTACTAATCATTATTCAACTACAAACTTATAATGACTAATTATAATTACTAATTAGTGACATCTGCGCAATTATTTATTAATTGCCAATTAATTCCGTGCAGGCGGTAAAATCAACCACACAACAGTAAACATAGAACAACTGCGAAGATACAAGGGGCGCGATCTCCTCGCTGCCAAGCAGAACGCCCTGAATAAATGCACTCGCAGAATGTGAACGAGTTGTCGCTCGCTTTACTCGTAGCAGCATTCATCGCTACATGCTCAACAGTGGCGTAGCAGAATGCAGCCCTCAGGCTGTCGCCTTTCATCACCTTAGTCGCCAAAGTGTCCTCGAATTTCTTGTTTTGTTCGTATGGAGCATAATCATGTTAGTTCTCTACAAAAGATGCCTTTATCATTTATAAATTTGACTTTAAAAAAATGTTTTTGCAACTCGATTAAAAAGTGACGTCTATACTGAGAAGGACTAGTTGTAACTTAGCCTCTGCGATTTGGGAATAAATCTGGCGTCCACCCATGCACCACACACGCATTACTTATAGGCCTTTTCATTTTCCAGCTTATAGAAGTCCTGTTTCCTTTGAACGTGGCTTCTTTGTGATTAAAAGGCCTAACCAGCCTGTCCATCTTCAACCTGCCCTTAGTTTTGTTTAGATTATGACTCTGCTGCTGAGCTTAATCCTAATCACAAATTATCGAGTGCTAGCACGGCTAGCCATGGCTTTGCACGAATTATCTTGACTAAATTTTTACGTTGTTTCTTAATTTGAACTGATTTACCTTGGTTGACATATTATGGGATGACTGCTGCCCAAGTTAGTTGGAGTGACATACATAAAGTCCCGCTTTAATCAAGCTCTGTGAACATGCCTACAATCCTTAGGAGCACAACGTGTCTGACTCGGGGCTCCAAGGGTTCCGGTGGGTTTGATTGGCACCAGAAACCAGCTGCCAAAACTAGCAGCATCAGCCATTTCGGACCATGAAATGTGTACTCGTGACGTCAAGAAACCCACCGATCAGTGAGGAACCGGCCATATTACATGCCTACTACTACTTTCCAGATGCATGTTCTCGAGGAAGGCCGGGCAGACATACAGACATATATTGGCTTATCTGTGGAGTGGAAGCCCTAGTGCTGGTGCTCTAAACGGGAAATATCTGCCGCAGCTTTTTTACCGCAGTAGAGTCACCATAGAGTCGCAAAATGGCCGTCACAACAATGTAAGTTGCACAGAAAATGGTTAGGAGATTAGTGGCATCTTAGTTTTAACGCAGGACGCAGAGGTTCCAGATGTGGTTAAATATATATCGGCTTCCTTCAAGTGCCCCCTAAAATGGCAAGAAGTGTATTCGCTGTCGTATTTGAATCCCGATAGTGGCTGACAGAGATTCTAAATTTGGCTCAGCTTGGCTGTCAGAGACCCCAAATTTAACCCTGCTTGCCCTCCTGTGCCTCATCAGGTCCGAGATTTGATGGACGCACTGGATTGAAGCCAGTAAGAAGTCTCAGGCAGAAGTTAACTTGGCAATGTCAGCGAGCTCAAGACGTATGCCTTAGAGCCCGTCACAGCTCCGGATTTCAAGCTGGTAGAGGCACCGCTAGTTGGTCCTTATATCTAAGGAGGTGAGCAACACCACCACGACCACCACCACCACCACCAACAACAACAACAACAACAACTGGCCAATGAAGACAACAAATATGTATTGTTTTTTACCTGTTTTCCCTCACTGTTAATCACTTCAGCTATGCCGAACCAAGTCGCCCAACATGTCATTCTTATTAGGTTCCTCATAGGAGTTGCGTGTGCAAAAGGTCTTGAACACATGCGTGTGTTTTGCCTTCAAATGAAACGTTAGACGTTACTATATATGCATCACAACGTGTCAATCGTCTTCGACCTGTAAATTTTGTAAAACTGAATTTCGTTTGACGTTACTTCGGTTTGTGTCTCTTCATCCGAACGATGGCTTTAATATGTTGTTATGAACGAGAAAGTTGAATTGCAATCGTTGTTACGAAGCTTCAATCTACTACAGCAATTAAGCCACCCTGCTGCAAGAGGTGGAAGGACAAGGAATGGTTCATCAGCACTTATATTGCAATATTATTCATGCCTCCCAATGCCACTTGTTACATGCCACATGTATCATTTGGCTGTTAAAACCGCAACTGTGACAGTATCGAGCCCAGATGCTAATAGAAACTACTTAGTGGTCGAAGGTAAACTGCGTGTGGTGATCCATGATTTTTAATGTGTAATGCAGCATTTGAAATAAAAAAACATGCAAAATGTTGGTATTTATACTCCATTAAAAGTAGTATGTTTAACTAGCTCAGGATAATATTATATTGATAAACTGCACTGATCATTTCTTTTAGATGTTATCAAAGAATGCTTCGTAGTATATTTTGCCGTATTTATAAAGATGGCTGTGTTTAAATACTCGAGGAAAGTGTTCATGCAATTTGCGGGTTTGAGCTCAGCAGTATGACGGCCGGCGCTCATGGAGCGCTTGGTTAGAACGCGAAGAATGTTTCTATGGTTCGCTGCAGTTTCGCAAACGGCGGCGCTGCATCGAGGCACCCTAGTTTTGAACGACTCTGGCTGCTCTGAACTCTGTGTCTCTCTTGGACACTGATGGAAGGGAACGCACGCTTCCAGTGCTCCGTAAAGTAAAGGCTGCTACTTTCTGGCGGAACGCTGAGAGGCGACCCTCTCTACAGCAAAGTTCCATTGAAGGCGCTGCTCTATGTATCCCATGAATACGTAACATCAATCACGGTCATGAGCACAGATAGAATTCACGACGTATGAAGTTTTCTCAGTGATGACACTGGTCTCTATGCTCCGTCCTCATGTCGTCATGGAAGGCAGTTGTAACGTCGCCGTTGCAAACGCTCGTTGTCTGGGGGCACGTGTTTTTGCTGGCTGCTGACATACTATGGCCTCCGTCATTACAATCTCATTAGCGACTGTTCAACGCAATTCGCAGTGCTGGAAAAGTTGCTTTGGGAGCCACTAGTGCATTATGGGTTGGAATATTTAAACCCTGAGCGACCCCGGCTAACGACAGAAAAGCTCTTTGCGGCTACGATATTGTATGCGAAGTATCAAGGAGAGGGGGGAGACGACTGGAGTGCTTTGAGAACCCGTTGACTTTCTTTTACACAGATTCGTAACACAGTCATACAGACCGAATACTTGCCTTCATCTTCTCGCCGAACGTCATCTGTGTTGGAGTGCGTCAATGTTGGAATTAGAGCAAAGGGACAATTTTGTGCGACCTATCTGGCCACAGAAATTTCATATTATTTTGTATGAATAATTTCTTGCTTCCTGTTAAAAGTCATATTGCCCTTCCTTCAGCATGTATGGTCGAATGGCAAAATATTCTGTCCTTCAAACGTTTTCCACAGCATTATCTCGTGCCATACACAAGCATATGTTTTCTCTTTTACAGCCTGGGATGCGAGCGGTAAACTTGAAACTATCCTGACAAAATTAGGCAAAACAATAAATCACAGCTATAAAGCGCATTACAGGTAGCGGTTGTGGTCATTAGGCTGGAAACCTCGTCTCCAGATAAAACCGCGTGAGCGAATCCGGGACCAGGCCGCGTTGTTTGTTACAACGAATTAGGCACAGAAATGTGACTTCGGCTTTGCGTCTTTTGCAAAGTCTGGATCCACCTGGCATAACGGACGTTTCCTTGTTGATTCATCTGGTTCAAATATTTCTCAGCGATAGTTTTGGAGTTATATTGCAAGCGCGTGAGGAACTTAATGAAATCACAAATACGTTCTTCTACCTACCTCTTTGGCAGATTGGTTACTGCCTAGAGTTTAGTGGCGAATTTCTTCTGATGCCAGTCGCAGAGAGGACAATGTCAATTCGATCAATTTAATGACATGTCGATATTAAACTCCACAAAATCGCTTATGATTATCAAACGTAGCCTTCCATTACAGAAATAATTATGAGATCTTACGAAACGACTTGACAGTGCGGAAGAAGCAAAGTTCCTGAGCGCTATAATCTCAGAATGAGCAGTTAGAGCTGTTACAAAGGGCGCGTTCTTTACTGGTATTTAGCGGTGCAATGTATTTCGGGTAAAGGACACATTTATTTCGAGCTGAATTTTACGTCGTTCTGTACCTTCATGTTTTCAAGCTGAGCACTAGGACGGCAACGATGAGTACAGCGACGCCTCAATTCAATCCAGAGAATTAATAAGTAAAGGAAGGTTTTACACATTAACTGAGAACACGCGAAACACCCTGAATGACCTGACGGCACTGTCGGCACTTGGAAAAGTACCGTTCGACGCAGATGCGTTTCATGATCATCTTCTACAAAAGGCAGATACGTCGGTCACTCAGTGATGTGCATATTAAGTGCAGAAACGCAGATATTTTAAAACCGCGAAATGTGAAATCACCGACTACGTTCCTCTCCTTCCCATCAAAGCATGTCACATACATTTTCGTGAGGTTCACCGTAGGATGCGTAAGCAAAACCAGCGGCAATATTGACTTGACTTCGCCAGCGACGCTGCCGTCGATGCCACAGCAGGCCAGCATGTAGGGTTCAGATTCAAAGTAATAAAATTTACGAACCGACTGCACGCCAGCTTTACGACTTTCGGCACGCCCTTTTGGTCTTGGCGCTCTTGAGATTGTTCGCCCCGTATGGTGCTGGCGGTGCCGCGCGTGAGGAACACATGCCGCCTGCTCATACGCCTTCTTGGAAGCCCGCGCCGGCGTTTTATTGGGCAGGCCGGCAGCCCTGACAGCTTGCCTCGCTTACGGGCGCACGCGATGGCTTCCAAAATTAAAGATTTTATTGTGCTTTCCTCGGAGGCGAAGCCCACGAGCCTCCTCTCTGGAACGCCGTTAAGGACTGACGCGTGAAAACCAGCGAAGATCGGCTGGATCGCCATGTGCCTATATGTTCTTGCGGCCTAAACGTAAAACATGCGCATGCTGTGACTCACAAGGGAACTCTATCCATGGCAAACTTAAGGAGAGACACAACGTCAAAGTTCATATACATATCTTGCGACATAGCAGAATTTCGCAAACAGTATGCCGTGAAAGCCAATGTATAGTTATTGGGTGTGCATTTATGGCTACGGACAGAACATAAAGTGAGCAACGCGGGGTGATGACCTAGTTGGTCAGACATGATGTTGCAACGTCGCTGCGGCAAGAAGTCGTATAAAAGTAAAGAGCTCTATTACGTCTTTTTTGTCCTTGAGTCGCTAGGTTGTTAGAACACAGCAAAACCTTGGGCGTTATTACGTTTGTGAGACCTCTCCGAAAGACGGGGTCTCTGGCCATTTACATTTCACTTACATTTCTTGTGCGTCAAGAGGTTCACTTCCCAATTCCCGTGCTTACACAGGCTTTAACCTTTCGTATAAATTTTCAGAAAGAAATACAACGGGTGCCAGTTTTAGTCCTGTCGCGCAGGTTATTGTGGCAAGAAAGAGAAGCAGCAGAGAAAGCACAGAGCTCGTTAAAGCTAGAAGTCAAGACTTTCCGATTCACGTCCTTTGAAAGTCGTTTTACGACTGTAGTACAAGCTGTCTAACGTTACAACATTTTCAGAGCAACCACTTTTTATATGTGAGTAGCCGTAGCGAATGTAGGATCAAGATTGTAAGGTTGTCAGCGCTGAAGGCCTAGGCAATCTGCTTATTTTTGAAAAATCGAAAGTACACCGAAGGTCACCGAACAGGCTGGCGTGCAGTTTCGCAATGGCTAACAAGAAAACCAACAAAGCGCGAATATGGTGGGGTATTACAATGTATGGAGGATTTGACATCCCGGAGATGAAACTAGATTAATGAGATATGCTGTAAAGGATGGGGTTCCTGATTAATTTGATTTTGCATTCTGACTCGGTGCGGTCGCCAAGGCCACTTTTACATCACGAGTCACTGAATGAATCAGCTGCTGAATCGCATGCACTGTCACTAAGTCAGCGCGGATAGTCAAACTGCGCAAAAATTGGAGAAAGGTAGTATTTTAGTTCGAAAAAAAGTGCGTTTTTTAAAGTTATGTGCACTAAAAAGTTTTTACGAGGAGCGTCTTTCAATGCGATGATTACTTATCTAAGGTATTTCAGTGCAGAAAGTTCTTTAATATACAGAATCGATCACACTTGTCCAGAGCACTGCGCCGCGGAGCACGTTAGGTGAAATATTAATGCAGCTGCTTTGTCAGAATCCATGCGCTCGTGCTTACACGCTTCTTATGACATTGAAGTTGTGCTAGAGCACAAATACTAACCTTTAACGTCCGCATCTACTTCAGAATTTCACTTTACTTCAACCACAGAACACCACTCGAGCGCTCTAGACGAGTGTGATCGACTTTGTACAGCTTCTCCAGACCCGGTGTTTCCTCTCAGATTAGACTATCAATAGCCTCGATACTGGGACATTTTGACTCGCATTTTCAAGCTGTGGTGCATCGAAAGACAAAGAACGGTGAACATGCTGCACAGCCGCAACAATAAAACATATGCGTGGAATTAGCGGAAACTAATTGAACGAACTCTCTGTTCACTCAAGCACTTCGTAGTTCTGGTGTCCTTTTCGTTTGAGTAATTTCTCATATGCACCTATCCTTAGTCATTCCGACTATAAAACACTAATCGAGGAGCGACCTACATCCTTTAGTGGCATTTAGATGAATTACAAGTGGTCGTTTTTTTAGCGTTATCTTTTGATTAATAATGATATTGGAGGAGATAATTAAAGGGACCCAATAAAAATTTCGACTTCTCGTGAAATCATTGTCAATTGTTCTTTTCTTACTTTTGTACTGTGTGTGTGTGGGGGGGGGGGGGGGGGGGTGTCATGATGCCGCATGTCTTGCGCTGACACGGTCTCATCGTACTGTGGCGGTACTGGTTCTGTAGCACGTGGGAGTTCGGAGTTGACCGCGTGAAAATATGCAATTAATTTTTTTACAACGTAGAAAGAGGCAGCGGGAGTGCTTGGTATCATTATGACATTGAAGAGACCTGAGACTAATGATCATACGTTTCCACACTCGCCGCTACATGATCAAATGACTAAAATCGTACCATGCAACTTTACCTCACCACATCGCGTTATGTATAAGGCGTGCCTGGCATAGTCTCAGCTATAATTCGTATGTGCAGTGTGTGCGGATATAGAGCATAATTTCATGTGCTCTCCAGAATACAGCGTTTGAAGGTGTGTTTTTCTCGCTTTCTCCAAGAGGGTAGAAGCACACACTGTTCACTAAAGAACACAGTTTACTCGCACTAAAGTCAGTCGTGTAGGAAGGAGGGTTTCCGTCTTCTAAATTTCCTTCAAGAGTGAGATCCGGACTAATTATAGTGACATCAGCAGTTATATATTGTAGGATATTGTGTGTATGGTGGCGTAAATTTGTCAGGAGACAGAAATTTCCTCGATTGTGGGTCTTAATGCACATTTAATTGTAGCTGCGGCGGAGCATTGATCAACGCAATCCTCAAACCTAATCCCGGCAGTAGCTTGTCAGAACCTAAACTTAAGTTCTCATGAAATCATGACGAGTAGACCAATCTGGAGGCCACTGACATTTCGTCATTACTTGCGCATCCACGAAAATGGTAGCTGTGTGCACTGTCCGCTGACAAGGTCCCCAAATGAGTGAATATAACTGATTTTGTTATTTTTTGCCAAAATGAAAGCAAGGCACTGCCTTCTCTAACTGTTCTATCCTTGCCTTGCAGAGATCAGTACCGACACGAGATGTTGCTGAGAAGGGGTAGACGAAATGGGGATTTGAAATAAGACTTGGCGGATGACGTCCACTTGACATGGAGACTGAGGAAGACGACACTTGGAGGGACAGACGAAACTAAGCAAGATATAACAACAAAGCGTGCCGAAGAGTATGCACAAAATAGAGATGCGACTTCAAGCAACAAAGACTGCCAAAAAACTTCGTGCAGTTTCACGGGCTGTTACGCTAAACAACACTCGAGCTCGCAGCTGCTTTCTCACATCTCTAAAACCGGGGCAGGCTTGCTTCCTCTGTAGAAGCGCGATCAAGAACCTACAATCGGGGAGCGGCGCGTTCGTAAGTATAATCACGTTTTAAATATACAGACAAGAAGTACAGCCATCTTTCAGTGCAGCACGAACTAGACCACCGAAGAGTTAATTCAACAGCTACCTAAGGTTGCTACCGGTTTGGCTTTCATACTGTCGTACCCACGAGAGTGAAACTGGGTGAAAAATGATTCTTTGCTTTCAAAGAAAGACGTCCGGCGCTTCCATTTGCATTAATTAGGCACGTGACGTTGAGAACGTGTCAGCGGTGTTTAAGTCAAGCCACTGCCCTCTTCCCACCCTGCAGTTTTCAAACAAAATTACTTGCTTGCCTTTGTTACCACACTCACAAGCACACTTTTTGAATGACTAGGCAATGCAGCATGCAGTATTTGTGAGTTTTCTTAACGAAATTGTTGGATTTTAGGACTGTGTTTGTCCTTCCCGTTCAACTCTCCCCTATCGTTTAATTTACTGCGACATGAAAAAAAAAAAAAAAAAGAAGAGAGACTGGGCATTCATATCAAATTTATGCCCTTTAAAACTGAGAACCAAGTTTTAAGGCGGCACTAATTTATGCCTGAAAATTTTGAATGCGGACAGATTTAGACAAAGCATAAGAGCACGAATTCAGCGAGTGGATGGGGATGAATTCTTAGCGAAGAGAGTGCTGCTTGGACGAACAGGGCCAGGTTCTTCGATAAAAAAAAAAAAAAAAAAAATTTGGCGCGAGCGCTATGTATCTTATATTAAAAAAGAACAAACTCCCCCTCATATCGAAACCGAAGGCTCAAAGTATGGCGCGGATATTGCGCCTGTGCCTTACGACGGTGGAAGCTGTTCGGAGCTTCACACCAAACTTTGCGACCGCTTTCGAAAACTTTATAACGGTCTACAGACTCGCGTGTTCCTCAAATGCAGCGAATGTTGACAGAGATATAATATATATGCCCACCTCCTCAAAATCTGTGAGATGAGGAGGTAGATATTATACAGGCTTGCGAAAGCTCTTCCTTGAGCCTTTTGAGCCATGTAATACTGACACGTGCTTACTGGAAGAAGAGCACCGCATCCTTGGAAATGATTAGCGTCGGAAAAATGAAAACGGAAGAAGGAAAGATATGAAACTCCGCCAAGAACTTCAAAGTAGAATAGATCGCCGTTATTAGTTGGGGGCGTACACTGCACAGCGCTGTTTACAGTTCTTTTGAAATAAGGTAAGAAGATGAAACGACGCTGAAGAGGTTGCATCGCAGAGCAAATACAAAGCGGCAAAGTATTAGTCTCGGATGCCATTTATGTTTAGTGGTTTAAGAAAGCTTTCAGTGTGGGGATAAAAATATAAAGCGCTACCTCGCCCACAATTTCCAGAACCAATCACCCGCGTGGATTTAAACTTCCGACTGTTGACTTTTCGGAGCTGTAGAGGCATTATTTCTAGAATGTTTGCGGGACTCACGCTGAATAGACGGTGGTGTATGTGTGGGCTGTCATATAATAAGAGTGATGTCCGAGAGCATCAGTGGCGCACTGAATGCAAACAGAGAGAGGCAAACAACTCAAGAGTTCTGAAAGAAGCCCGAAGCTGCAAAGTAATGAGCAGAAAGAAACAAAAGATGATGTCCTGCATTGAATCGGACATGTTTTTTAATTTTTTTTTTAAATTAGCTGTTCGAACCTCGTTCGCATTTAGCACAAATATTGCAGAATGGCGTGTGGGGTGCGATTAAACACACGTTGTCTGCACGAGGCTTCTGTAGAATAATATCATTCCTTAAAAGGACAGTCTACTGCCTTTTACGGCCATTTATGTTTCTTGCGTCAATTTAAAGCTCTTTTACAAAATTAACCACTACACGACTGTGGCAGTCAGGAACACACGCAATAAGCTAAATCAGAAAATCTCGATGTTCCGGCAGTTCGGGCTGCTGCTTGTTCGGACTGATTGTTCGGAATGCTGCCGCAATTCTGGTAGCAGGTCACGCAGTTGTGATTGAGTTAAGCCTAACTGGCCTCTAAAAAACGCGCAATTCATAAGCTAGCGCACCACTGCCCTGCAGAGGAGGCAGGGGGAGAGGCGACGCGTCGGTGGCATGCATGGCTCTGGAATGGCCCGACTGCTCCCAACGCGACGTTCGCTCGTCGGCCGCCCAGCAGTGCAGGCAGAGCTCGAGTTTCACCGATTCCGACAACAAACGCCGAAAAGGCTCTATCTCCCTCCCTCTGTCTCTCGCGCGCGCTTCGTCTCCGCATTCTTCGCGCTTCTTTCCCTTTGAGAAACTAAAGCCTTGTTTGAACTTCCGCGCTTTTCACACTGCAGAACAAAGTCTAGCCTTTGGGTAAAAAATTGCGCAAAAAAACACAAAGGACAAAGAAGAACACATAAGACGTGTGACAAGCGCTAACTACCAACTCTTTATTCAAGCCGAAGACACAGCTTATATATGAAAAAATCGAGCATGCGCAGGAGGGGGCAGATAAAACAGTAGCAGTCAACACAAAAACATGTCAAGAAAGGCACATTCCGCCGAGTACATGTGTACAGACGTATCGCTAACACAACGATCGGATAGCTTATCGATATGATATGCCTCTAATAGAAGTCTAGCCTTATAATTCCCACTACTGCCCAGCTGTAGCTGAGGCCATCCTGCAAAAAGAGAAGGGCACCCGAAGAAGAGCTGAACCCCTTCCTTCCAAGCCGGTTGCGGTGCCCTATGTTCACCGTTTGTCACACAACCTTAGAAAAGTTGCGGGCAGGCACAACGTGCCCCTGGTGTTTACAGCACCCAACAAGCTTTCTAAGCTTTGCCCACGCATCACTGGGTGTGCCGGCGGGGGTTGCAGCAAAAAACACGTGTCACCCTATGTGAACTGTGCAGTGGGAGTGGTTTACCGAATCCCCCTCTCTTGTGGTGCCTCATATGTTGGACAAACTGGCCGCTGTGTCAATGACCGGTTGAGGGAGCATGCTCGAAACGTTGAAGTTAAAGATGAAAACGCCAACCTTGTGCGGCACATTGCCTCTTGTAAGTGTAGGGCAGGATTTGGGAAGACGACGATTCTGGGCAGAAGTGGGAATTATAAGGCTAGACTTCTATTAGAGGCATATCATATCGATAAGCTATCCGATCGTTGTGTTAGCGATACGTCTGTACACATGTACTCGGCGGAATGTGCCTTTCTTGACATGTTTTTGTGTTGACTGCTACTGTTTTATCTGCCCCCTCCTGCGCATGCTCGATTTTTTCATATATAAGCTGTGTCTTCGGCTTGAATAAAGAGTTGGTAGTTAGCGCTTGTCACACGTCTTATGTGTTCTTCTTTGTCCTTTGTGTTTTTTTGCGCAATTTTTTACCCAATGGATCACCAACTAGCCCGGCAATACGCTCTTCTCAAAGTCTAGCCTGGCCAGAGCTATCACGCGACCTTTGTTTTTGTGGGCCTGGGTTTTTGCGGACTCATGAAAGTCGCTTCGCGGACCCCCATTTGAGGAACTCTGGATTAAAATATAAGTGCACATCGTTCATGAAGAACAGATGTAGAGCCTGCGTTATATTGTCATATAGCGGTGAAAATAATATAGCAAAAAATAAATAAAAACAAACAAACAAACAAACAAACAAAAACACGAAGAAAACTCTTTAATGAGCCGACTTGCTCCCGAGAAAGGACTAAGCGACTTGGCGGATGTGATGCTCGGCTATTGTCGAACTGCGGATGACCGTGGCTCCCTCAAGCGCCGAATTTAAAGTCGGCAGAGAAACATCGCTGTAAAGCCTCCCAAGGAACTAGAACAATACGGAACAATATAGAAACAGACGCGAATGGCAGCAGACATTCGAAAAAAAGAAAAAAAGAAACGTCGGCACATCTTGCACTATGAAGAAAGTGATGAAGATGCGCCCGGCGACTTTAACCTTACGAAAATAAGCACAGCAAATCTTCGTGGCATTACATAGGTCGTTCTGCGCTTTGCAAGCAAAGTGGTCAGGCGCACGTTGGTGGTTGTTGGCAGCAACAAATAATGATTACAATTTATTCCGGCAATATTATTTCACTGATCCTAGTGGGGATTCTTCTTTCTCCACGCCTCCGGATACGACCAGGCGACGGCGACGTAAGAGGATGTTCAGGCACTACGTCACCGTTTTCATGATGGTGCCACTCCATTTGCCCCGATACTCTGTTCGCCACCTTTGCTGCCGTAGAAGCCGCCGGTTTGGGAGCTCCTTAATGAAGTTGTGCTTGGTGGCTATTCCTAGTTGTGTTGTTCTTCGTTACCACAGTTACAGGTGTGGTTCTTGCTACAGGTGTTGCAGGTGCTACCTCGTTACAGGTGTTGGCCTTGACTGCGGTAGGACACTTACAGCCTCCTCCTCCTCCTCCTTCTCCTCTCTTCTTCTTCCGGGTAACTTTTAGTGGGAACCCTTTTCTGCCAGCGTAACGTTCATTTGTGATATAGAACAATTGTGAAATTATTAGTTCGGATATGTCTCACCCTCACCCCCTCCCCTTCCCGTCCCCTTTACTTTCTCACAAAGTGTAGGGAGAAAAAAAGTGCGAATAATTTTCGTTTTGGTAGAGCTCATCCATTTCTGCCCAACCGCACGTATACGCCCTGCATACGCCCTAGAATGCAGCTCCGAAGAACAACTTCATTTGAAACAGCCGAAAAAAATCATTCACAACAGAGTTGCATTGAATCTGATTTGAAACACAGACGCTAGGGAATCTTCCGCCATGACTGAAGAACCGGTCTGACTCTTGAAACTCTGAACCTCTATTGTTCTTTTTGTAGTTAGCAATGATATTTACTTTTAGAAAGCAAGACGAGGTAGCCTGCTCTTACCGATTGTTGACGGTGCTGGAGTGTGGTCACCTCCTTTATGACCTGCACAAAAGAACGTACTTTTGAACATGTTGCGCAGATAACGAAACTTCTGGTAAACTGAACTGGATCATTGTTTACTTTAAAAACTGTCTGGAAAAATAAGGATATTTGAAGATCGAATTTCAAGGCTGCCCGATATTTTGCTGCAGCATATTCGCTTCATGCAACCTCGCGCAAAACATTGATTACGAAGTACGCATACTTCCTGTACCATAATCCTTTCATGTAACCTCGCAGAAATCCCTGACTGCAAAGGGAATTTATTCAAAGCTGAAAATTGGTCGGGAGCCCAAACACTTTGAGAGAAATGCAAATGTGAAATGGTTTAGAGGAAAGGAGCACTGCTGTATCTCACACTTCTATGTGGGCACTTGGACCACGTCGGAATGAAAGGGAGGAATGCGGGAGTGAAAGAAGGAAGAGAGAAAGAAGTTGTAGTGGAGGGCAACGTAATAATTCCGACCACCTGGGTATTTGTAAAGTGCCCGGACATCGCACAGCACACGAACGCCTTTGAGTTTTGCCTTCGAACCTGATTGAGTTTGATATCTGATCGAACTTTCGATGCATTCAGAAAAGAGCACTGCTGTATGTTCCCCAGACGCTCCTGATTGATGCATTTACATGCTATATATCGGTCAATGCTACTTGTACTCGCACTTGTATGTTGTAGCGATAAAGAATGAGTTACATACAATCCTCTTGTAGTGGAGAGCAACGTAATAATTCAGACCACCTGGACATTTTAAAGTACACGGGCATCGCACAGCACACGAACGCCTTTAGGTTTTGCCTCCATCAATATGAGGCCGCCGTGGTCGGATTTAAACCCGGGTACTTCCGGTTTAGTAGCCGAACGCCTTAACCACTGAGCTACCGTTGCTGGTTTAGGGGGAAAAAGAGGTTTAACTAATCAGCTACACTTACGCGAATTGTTTCCACTAACAGTTCTGAAACTAGAAGGTGGCTTCTCCTTACAACAGGTATGTTTTAGAGAAAGTCGCTGAATTCTGTGCAAGGGAGTAAGAACGCGGCGAATGGGACTCGGGCCGCAGCACCATCCGCAGTCGCCGCTGCTGGTATGGTCTAGCCTCAACATCGGCCTTAGTCTTAAGCTGACCGCCATTGCTATGAGCGTGTGTTGAAATTCGCCTGGACGCTGGGGCGTGCGCCGCTTTCAAATTATCTCGAGCTCGAACCTTCCCCCTGTCTAGACACGTTCCGAGGTAAAGAAGTACCATGAAATTAAGAGGTAATGCTTGCGACCAGATATGAAATAAAACAAGGAAGATTAGCTGTCTTCTTTAGTGCCTAGACTTTGTTCAATTCTCAAAGCACAAAAAATAAATAAATAAATAAATAAAAAGAAAAATATTTTCTTTCGTATGTAATCATCCGTGCAGGTGTTTCAAGAACTGGCTGGGATGCCGTTGTGCCTGATTAATCTAAGATATAATTACTTCGAGAAACACTCTTGATTTGTAATATATACCAGATGCCATATCCTATAGGTAAAGGTCACTGAACTAGCTAACAAATACGAAAAGGAGAAAAAGAAAATAACATTGTAAAAACTCACAGCGGTTATCTCTGTTAAATCAATAACAATGCAAAAGCACAGAAAACTGCAGTTTCAACTGTAGGTGCGACGCTATCTGGGAGCCGATGATAAGTTACAAATTGAAAGAGAGAGAGAGAAAAAAAAAAGACGTTGTAAGGCGATCTGCAACAAACATGGACGCACGAAACTTCGTGCTACAAAATCTCTACAAGGTGACTATTTAGGAAAGTTGGCGCGAATCTAACATATGCAAAAAGTGAAAGGCAGACACAGAGTGTTTCTGTGGATTTCGCTGGTTCAATATGTAACATCTCTACAATGCGGGACATGCTTTTCCTGACGTGCGCCAGCCTTTCCAAATCCACAGAGCTGCTTAACCAATAATCGCACTGGCTTGACAAATCACTTCAAATGTAGCTCCAGCATTTGTAGCTCTCTCTCTCCCCTCTCTCACCGTTCCGTCAGCCTTAATTTAGACGAACGCATCGCCTAACGCTGAGTGGAAAATTGTTGCCTGTCTCGCAGGTACGAATTAATGATTCCACGCTACGAAATGCGACAGGCATCACCCCGTAAATGTAGCACCCTGGACCAAAAATCAGTGGTAAGAATCTTTTATTCCTTGTCACGAGCGTCCAGGGAGTCGTAAACGCTAGCAATGAAGCTCTTTTTTCATTACTTCTACCCTGATAAGAGTGCGGCCCTGGTAAACATGTACACATTGCCTGGCTATCAAAAGGACGAGAAAGCTACATATGACCACACGTTCCAAAAGAGCTGAGCCATTACGCTGTAAAGGTTACTTTGAATAGCTCGCAGAAAAGATAAGGAAAGCGAAAGGGGATAAAAACAAAAGTTGATACACTCGCAACTTGGGTCGAGTCGGTAATTTGATTATCGTACTGATAGTTTTTTGTTTTTTCCTGTTTTACGACAAATCCTGATGGGGTGAGCAGACATTTCGGCCCAAGGTGAGGCTGTCTGAACTGTTTTTATTGTCCATAGAAATGCAAAACAGTTTCGGTGAACGACTCGAGAAGTATTGTTGAATAAAGACCCGAAAGGTCGTGAAATGTTCTTGCATTTTAGGTTAGTAATGCGGTTAGGAGGGGAGAGATGGGGGAGTGCTTTATTTGCCGCGTGTTGAGATAGCTGTTAAAACAGGTATGGTTTAGCGTGTCACTTAGTCAAGTTTGTGTACGCCGGGACTTCAGTTATGGAAATTAGTGACGTAATCAAGCCCTTTGCTTTACATAGAACATGTACTGGTATTAACGGGCATATTCTAAAGCCTTCTGTTTAGAAGTCAGAAAAACAGTTGTGCTCGAGATACAAAAGAAGCAGTTATAGGACTTGCTTGCTGTGCTGTGGTAATCTTGTTTTGAAGTTAGGAGATTTATTAAGTTGTTGAGCCTAGATATTCGCCTGTTACAACGCAGCTGGCAGCCAGGTGCCTAGGAACTTTCGCATGGACCGTAAACCTCCTATTTACCTGTGCGTGCCCACTAGCTAGATGATGAACACTCTTTGAACGTATGTCTAAATTATCAGATAAGAGAGTTGGCACTTAGCCCAACTGGATAATTGACTGAAATTAACTCCTAATTTCTGCCTACTTTCTAAACAGCGGTGATGCTTGAAAGCGAGTAATTCTTTCTTCCTTCCCTATATTATATTTCGTTAGGGCTGACAGTTTCTCTCTATCTTAATATATGAGAGGTAATAAATTTAGATCGAGAACTACAAGATTTATGCACATAATTAAAGTTTTACGGACTGATTATTTATGTAGATTTGATCCTTACAAATGTTGATAACCCTGACAACAAAACATGCATGCAAAACAATTGCATAGTAAACAATTGGAATGTACAGGAGGTATACACTTTGGCAGAAACAAATATTTAATTCAAGTTTAAATTAAGTGTACTCTTTCGATAAATGTGTCATCAATAAAAAAATAATTCTTAAGCGTGGATCTTCATAACTTACGTGTTTTTGTCCTTTAATGTTATAATGTTTTGATTTTCCTTACGGATGATCTTCGCGTCCCCAAAGTGTTTGCAGGAATTTTCAGATGAACTTGAATTTTAAGATAGCTTTCATGGCCTAAATATTTTCTGTATATTTGAAGGCACGAATGTGTAACTTGCAGCTTCACCGAAGAAAACCGGAAGTGCATGGGCGCAGTGATTAGTAGCCAGGTACTCCAGTCTTTTAACTTGTGCTCAACAATAATCAAATGTGACACCCTTGAAGTCGAAAAAAAAAAGTAAGCGCGTGCTCTAGCTAATAATCGCCAGAAAGCTGTTGAGCAAACTGTAGGCGTCAGCCACGTTTTTTAGCATCTGCCTTGACTGTGAGCCTCGAGATTTAATAGTGCGAGATACAAAGGTGACATCAAAGAAAAGAAGCTGGATAATAGCAAGGTAGCAAGAAGTGAAATATTTTCGCACTTTTAGAAAGCAAATCGCGTGCCACAAAACTAAGGATAAAGGCACATGTGATCCGATCCTTAATTGGTATTGACTTGTGCTATGCGTGTTTTACAGGAGACGGCGACTTTAAACACAAATGCTTCAAGGAATCGAAGTGGTGCTTGAATCATTAGTGTAAGAAGCCAGCGGCCAGATACCCGATGTTACATGAGGTAGAATGCTTGCAAAGCGATCAAGCCAGTCTTCGACACAGCCTATGCAACTCGGTAATTGTTCAAGGATTGGATGCGAACAGTTTCTTCTTAAAAATAAAAAAAAGCAACGTGGTGCCGCTGAAATGACAGCTGCGTTAAACACAAACCGCACAGAGCAACTCTCTGCCTATGGGAAAGAGGCTTGCCAGGAAAAGGCAATAATTAAGGCAAGTGGCTTTTGACCAGGAGAGGTTTCATAGTGTAAGAGTGTAAAACTACCTGCTGTGCCCCCTACACGGTCATCACTGGCAACCTCTTTGCAATCTAGAATTTCGTAGGCTACATTATTCAGTTGTTGCTTTTCCGGTCATGTATTGCACTTTGTAAGAACCTTTAAAATGTCTCAGGCAGTATATATACATGTCTGCCCTTGAACAGCTCTCGCAGCTGCGGTGTTGGTAAGCGATGTTTTCTTTCAACACCCGACTTTTCCACAAGCGCTTTGCTATGTACATATGCGGACCAAATTAAACAGAGAACGCTATTTTCTTCTAACATTTTTTACGCGTTGAATAATTGAAACTGGCAGTCGTGGTATGTGCGAACCGGTGGTAGACACCAGTGACCTTTCACTGAGACAAATATTGTTTTCTTATCCCCAGTGCAGAAGACGTGATTTCAATTTGAGCGGGAAAATCTTGCTCCGTTTACTTATGTCCGGATCTGCAGTTATATTTTTTACATATTGTACATCACCGCCATGAAAACGTTTGCATGGCAGCTTGACAAAGTGTGCCGACAGGAAGGGTAGGAGGAGGAAGATGAGGAGGAAAGGCAGGGAGGTTAACTCGTAAAAGCAACCGGTTTGCTACCCTGCACTGGGGGAAGGGGGTGAGTGGATATAAAAGTTGTGAGAGAGGGATGGTTGAGTTAGTGCAGTCACATCACAGACATGTCACATCACATCACGTCACAGTCATATCACTTAACATAAAAGCAAACTCATAGTCTTTCGATTAGGCCTGTGATTTTTCATAAAGCGGAGCAGTGCCTGGGAGGCCTTCACCGCAGGACAGGAAGGGAAGAAAAACGCAAAATCCTTCAACGCCATTCGCTTGTCTTGTTTCTCGCTCATTTATTTCCCTTTCTTCCTCATCTTTTTTCTTCCCCCACGTGTGTTTGCCTTTGCGTCCTTCTTTTTTCGCACCCGTCAGTGCCCTGCCTATGTCGTGCGTGTCCGAAATGGAGCACGCGTCACTTGCACTGATGAGCAGCAGCGAGACAGCCGTAATCAGGGCGCTCCCAATCACGTCACACGGCTAGGACGTCGTGCAGCTCGGGGCCAGGTAATGTAAATACGGAAGCGCGGCTGCCGTAGAAGTAGCTGAGAGGGAGAGGGATAGCCAGGTCACATGCGAGCGTGAAGGGAGCCGTTGGCACTCTTTGTCACTAAGGGGTGAAAACTCTGGCTCAGGTCCAGACGGTTAGATGACATCACGGTGGACAGAGCTGCGTAGGACCGTAACTTCATGGGTAAGGTAGCGTTGTCTGATGAGAGAAGCGGGTTGGGCCGATGAAGCTTTCGAAGTTCGGCGGTACTTTCGCGGAATGGCGAAAAATTCAAGTAATGATAAAGGATGTGAATATCAAAGAAAAAGCGAAAAAAAAAAACCGGCCATGTTGCAACAGAACGTTATCGCAGAGATGAAGATTGACTTCAGCCTTGTCTCCTGGAATGACATTGGATCAGTATACAAATAACCACATAAATACAGCCATGTCTGAACCGAATGCAGTGTAGGAAGCTGTATTCAAAACAAGCGGGGTGATTCACCGCAGGCTTAATCAGTCTCTGTTGTCCGCTGCCAGCCTTCACTGACTGCGTTGCAACGCTACTGTTGTGCTAGAAAGCGACGAGGACAATTCTCGCTGTTGTTGACTGCTCTGTATTTTTCACGATGCTGAGAAATCATCAGCGAAGGGAGCGGCAAGCAATGAAATCAACAATCATGATGCTCCCTACGGATTTCTGAAAAACTATATAGGGGTGGAACTGCTGCTCCACGATATTTACGTTTGCGTTAGTTAGATGGTAAGCAGCCTTTTACGCTTCTACCCCCCCCCCCCCCCTTCCAAAAAAGTAAATAAACATAAAAATTGAGCTGATCATAGAAAATAAATAACGAGGCCTAAGGTAGGAAAAGAACTGTGCAGCAGAAAAAGCAGAAAAGACAAGAAAATGATTATATTTCGCTAGCTGAGGAAGGAGAGCCAGGGAGGCTTGACCATGAATCGGAGATTTTTACTGAATTTTCACGTTTGCACTATTTCAAATTAATCTAAAAATCCGGAGCTACATGTAAAACGACAACGCTGAGAAATACTACCAGAGCAAAAACGTCGCCTATTTGATTATGTTGCTTTCGCATGCTTGAAGATCTAAAAAAAATGTAGAGGTTCAAGTATCCTTGAATCAAGTTTTACGAGCGTGAGCCATCGGCTGCGGCTGCAGTTGCTGCTGCCGCTTCGATCTTTGCTCACTTCCGCACTTGGTAAGCCTATCGGCAACGGGCTAGTCTGGATACTCGTTTTTTTGACGGTCTCGGCAGCCTGTCTGGCATGGTTATGGTCTCTGTCTTTAGCGAGATGAGCTTGCTCGATTCACGCTGCCTGGTGGTGATGTAGCGGTGGCCAGGATCTCAAAACGGGTGGACACATACGATATGCCCTGGCCTTCTGTAACGCCGTCTTGTGGATTCGCCCAACACTACACTCGCGCACCTCGCCTGCATTCGCCCAGATGACTTATGCGTACGGCTAATTTACTTAGGTTAAAGGAAGGAGTGGCGTAAATGGAACTTAGATGACGATGTTCACTGCGCAGAGCGAGAGTGTGTTCGTGTTTTACACGAGGCGTGATCGGCTGCGGTGATAGCATATTGCTCTAGTGCCTGGCCGGGGAAGCTGTTTTTTTTTTTTTTTTGTTCTGGGGCGGGATTAAAACTCAGAAGTAGAGATTACGCTCTACTTGTCGTCACTGGCCTTATTCGTGGAAATATTAAGCAATCCAAAAGTGAAGCGAAATAACTCGGGATCAAGGCAAGTAAGTACAGTTACCCGCAACCCCCCGTGCATAGAGCGTCGTCAGCATCACTTTGGCGTTAAGTCTACGCAATCACTATGCCCATGCTGTCAATTAGGCGAATATATGTTTTGTAACTGGGTACTTTCTCTGGGGTATTTCTCTTTAGTGATGTGTCTCAGTCGCCCGGTTCTTTTTGTCCGACGTGGTTCTATACCATTCAATTCTGAAGGACGACCTTAAAGAAACAATGTTACTGAATCAATTACTGGACGACTCACAATGCAATCTCACTAAGTGCCACGCGTTCTTCGAACCCGAGTGACCCATCTTTCTGAAAGCCGGTTGGAATTGAATTAAAGAACTTTCTAAATGCGCCTGAAAGATCGCTCAAGGGAAGGACTTCAGACGTCCCTACATTTTTAGGAAGTCGAATGAAAGGCTAATGCACAAAACGATATAGCGTGAATACAATTGGAATAACCTTGGATATTTGCTTCCTAAATTCACTGTTTCATGGTTTCGCAAATGAAAAACTTTGAATCGCCAGTTTGTTGTTACGTAGCTTCACTTAAAGGAGTCGAAACGGGATCTGCCAGAGTGAAAGAGGGGGGAGGAGGGCACAAGAAGGGCTAATAGGACGAGGGTTGGCCCATAAAGATTTTCGAAGTGGGCGCGCAAATACGGAAGGCTCTTTCCCCGGTTTCAAAGGCGACCGTACAGCCACGACCAAGACGATGCTGAAAGTGCGCCGCGGCGCCCTCGGATCACAGGGCATGCCAAAAGACCGCTGGGATCAAAGGTGACCGAAACGTGAGTGCAGGGAATGTCACTTTCTGTGATTAGGTTTGCGTTGCTCGGCCCAACTTGTTCCCCGTCTCGGGAACGAGCAGCTCGTTGAATACAAAGAGGAGACGAATGTTGAGGGTATAGAAAAAAGCGCTGAAGGTGGAGAGAGTATTGTCACGGTTCCCAGTAACAGACATGCCTATAGCTGCCCTTCTGAGCCCAGACAAGAAGTGAGGCAAACCTCTATTCATTTGCAATTTCGTTGGAAATTAAGCTAACATTTTCTTAGTAGACGGCCATCCTTTGACGTATTGAGGTAAAGTCATGCTGTGGAGGTGCGAAAAGAGGATTTCACTCTAGTAATTGAAGCACAATAAAATTTGTCGCAATAGTCAAAGCTGAGGAGTTTGAAACAAATTAGCTGCAGCGAGTCATTAAAACTGTAGATATTGCTCAGGCAAAATATGAAGTTCTAGGGAATGAACTTAAGGTTGAGCTCGTCTATCACACATGGAACATTGTCATAGTTCCTATACAACGCTGGGGAGTTGCTACACGGCTCGACTAACTTCGTGCTGGCATCTGGAGTGGTTTTCAAAGCCCCAGAGTCGAGCCTACACCTACAAAAAGCAAGTTCCTGGCGTGAACAACTCTAGACACTAATATCAGTTTTGGAGATGATCGTTAGGTCTGCTTAAAGAAAAGTAAATTGCGACGACATATCATGTTGAGGAACATGACGTGCTGTTAAATGCTCATTAACGGAGCAGTGTAGTAAGTTCATTTGTGCTAAAGAGGTTATTATTTTTTTTTCCGCGAAGCGTATACAAATTGTTCGATCGAAAGAGTGTCCCCATCGCCGTTGGCGTCGCCGTAACTCAGAATTACGAAAACCTGTCGGGAAAAATATGCACGTGACTTGGGACCAAAACTTTGATACAACCGTTCGTTTTTAGTCGTTCATATTGGTGTCGTATAACTTCGCTTCCTGCTTTGCAGACACTTTGCAGACAGTCAAGGTGAAGGCTACTCTGCGATAGGGACTCCAACCGACGACAAATGTACCTCCAATTTTATGTCGTTCACTGTAACTGTACGCTACGTGTCCGCCGAGAAGTGAGACAGATACTGCGCCTTGCGTTCCCACAAAACCAAACTAACTAAAGATGTTTCTTTACCAAACTCTGCGCCACTCACTCAATGCTAAAATTTGGAGAAATAAGAGTTGGTTTAGAAGGCGTGCTCACGTCTGCTCTAACGTCGAAGCTTAAGCGTCCTCTTATATTTTCTTTCATGCGGTCAACTTAAGCACTCTGGAATTGAAAGCATAAACCAGAAATAAAAGAAAACAATTAATTAGCATTGTTTTTGTCTCTTTAAGCGCCGTTTAGGTTTAAGGTTTTGAAATTGGAAAATATTCTACTCCAAAAAGATAACTTCGATCTTCTCATAATTTTTGGGTTTCACTATTTTTAGAATGATCAAACATGCTTTTAAACGAAGTACGAGCATTATGTTAGAGTCGAAAGAAGTCTGCATGCTAGCATTTTTGTTTTCATTGCGGTAGTAATTCATTTTTCGGGGCATATGGCTTCATCTCCTATGTCAAAACTTCAGCTCTAAGGCTTAAAGCCTACGACAATAACTTAATGATTTTCACCACAATTATACCCACGACGTTACATACGACCCGACACTTCAGATGTTCCCACATCTGTGAAGAGACGAGAGTCGTTCAGTTCAGGCCGCATCGTACTCCGCAATGTAGTGTCAATGGCACGTGCATCTTAGATTCACAAATTGATGCTAGAAGGTTGTCCAGGGCTTGAGAAATAAGCGGTTCTGCTTTCTTTTGTGGCACCAAAACACAGACCAAAATGGTCTAAATGTTAGGCAGGCTATCCTGAGTTCAGGTTAATGGTGTGTGAGATGAAAGAAAGAAAAGCTCACAGGACGGATACGAGTGCGTAAGGCAAATGTTTCATAGGCTGTGGTATCAGAAACCAAGTTCGTGCCCAAAGGGGCAGGGCAAACAAGGGGACAAACCGAACATAGGCCAATATCTTGACCCATCCTGGTCAGGACATGACCTTTGGACCAATCGTCGCAGCAGCACCGGTGAGCATCCGTGCATCTAGGAAGCTCATTGCTTCCATTCATATTTCTCTTCCCTCTTTCTCCTCAGATATAAAAATGAATAGGAAGATCTCCCCCTCTCCACTTTGACATTAACCAGGTGCGGCAAGTGAGCTGCGGGCGCTGACAAGGTGAAGCTGAAGAACCAACTAATATGAGCTATAGCTTAAAAACGAGATTAAGGACTTGGCGCAGCCTCCACGGCAGTGACGACTGCAATCGCACGCGAGATGTCTGTAAGCGTGATTGGCTCCATCGTCAGCTCTGGAACTCTTGATTTTATCAATGGGGAAATGGGTCTCAGTGCCGAGATGACGTCGCTGCACACTTCCGTCGCAAGGACAGCGATGCGAGGACGTCCGTTCTGCAGCCTGTAAGAAGATGCGCGTATCTAATGAACGCTGCTATTTTCTGTCCGAAAGTTTTTCAGATCTCCTAAACTTGCATGACAACACAACATATAAAGATAAAAGACAAGCGACAAAAGACGATACACTAAGACAGTTTTTTCTCTTCAGCGTAATCAAGAAAAGCGCTTGAACAGCCGGGAAGGGATTTCTTTCTTTCTTTCTTTCTTTCTTTCTTTCTTTCTTTCTTTCTTTCTTTCTTTCTTTCTTTCTTTCTTTCTTTCTTTCTTTCTTTCTTTCTTTCTTTCTTTCTTTCTTTCTTTCTTTCTTTCTTTCTTTCTTTCTTTCTTTCTTTCTTTCTTTCTTTCTTTCTTTCTTCTTTCTTTCCTTCTTTCTTTCTTTCTTTCTTTCTTTCTTTCTTTCTTTCTTGTCCTCACAACCTCTATTTCCTACATTGCGTTAAGGAGGCTGGAGTGAGTTGGTCAAGAGTGACTACACCAAGTGTGATGGGAACACAGCAGAAATGAATGGAGGCGCCTCCAGCAGAGGAAAACTTTGTCTACACCCAAATAAAAAAATTGCCGGAGACTCGACCTTTCCATTGTCGGGTAACCCGTTGTGCTCGAGTCCTCATACATACATGAACATCTACATATGATTCTTTTTTGTGTTGTGCGATTCTGTCGTACTCGATTTCAGTACTATTGTCGGTCAGTCGGAAACGACCGTATCGCGACCCATGACCCCGTTATTTTTCTTTTTATTATTATTCATTATTTTATTTTATTACTCTTTTTCCAGTATGTCGTGCTCGCTATCGACCGCGCATACTCCTTCCATCTCCTCTTGAAGACTGCACAATCGCAGGAAGCCGGTAGCGCACACTACGGAAGCTCATTATTTCCATTGCAGAACTCATGTCTCTGGTCTCACGCACTTGACAGCCTTGGAAACAAAGGCCGCTGCAGTGTCGAAACGCACAGAAACAGCAGATATTCTTCTCGCTGCTGAGGACATCTACGTTTGTTCTAAATCAGATTGGGAACTTTCTCTTCACCAACCAGATTTTCTTTTGTTTTTAGTTTCTTTTAACCTTGCTGCCTCTTGCCAACACAGATGGCACAGAGGAACAGCATCGGACGTTGCGCATGGAGCTCAGGCCTAAATAGCGAAAATCTGGGAAAACTATCGCTGGTACGCAGTTAGCGTTGCGAGCAGCGAAGAATTGTGCGATGGAATAAAGTTGCCATCGTACAAGCTTAGCAGAGTGACAAAACTCGTAACGAGACCGCAAGAAGTTCTAGCGGACAGTTGGGTGTACAACAAAGGAAAAAAAAGAAGGCACAGCTAACGTGGCTCCATTCATACTGACATACAATCCAACGCACATTCGTCTAAGTGCATTACGCTTTCGTTACGGCTTTCGATCAATCTCGGCCCCCACCGCTGTGAGCGGAAGCCTGCGCCCTAGCCTCGCCTTAACGAGCGGGGCGTTATTTACGGCACCGAAGCCGCGCTCACTCTAATCCGCGTCAGAGGCAATCAGACGGTCCGCAGTGCCAGTCGCTCGCCCGATCTACACCATTAACCTCCCCGCAGTAAACAGCCGTCGTGGGCCCGCAGGCGGCACCTTGAGCGGAAAACCTACGCTATTCTTGCGCGGTCGACGTTTCTTCTCTTCTGGCTTCGCCTCGTCCTATGCTAAAAGCTTCCTCTCTCTGGCTGTGGCAGTCAGGAGTGGTCGGCATGAAGGACCCCATTCAGTTCTCTCAAGCATTTCGGGCTGCGGAGCCTTGGGCGACAGCCGACGCAAAAGCGAGCGAGTCTACTGGCCCTCACTCTGGGTCGCTGTCCTTGGAGCACCGTTAAGGAGCCTGTGGAGGGGCATTGCAGAAAGCTGACGGCAATTCGCAACGATCCCTGTGCGACATTCCGAGTCATTTGCTCATGAATGAGAATACAAAATAAAAGAAGGAAAAAGGAAGGAAGTAAGGAATTGAAGGAAGGGGGAAGGAAGGAAGGTGAAAGGAAGGAAGAGAGGAAAGAAAGGAGGGCGAAAGGAAGGAAGGAAAGAAGGGAAGAAGAAGGGAAGATAAAGGTATATGAGAAAAGGGAGAGTCCTCTCTCCCTTTCCTCATATTTATATGCATATTTAGCTAGCTTTGGTTGTTTTGCACTTCTGGGACTGTTTGTGAAAGTGTAAGTAATAGAGAGAAGAAAGAAAGGAAGGAATGAATGGAATGGAGGAAAAAGAAATGGGAAAAGAAGAAGGAAAAGAAGAGTTCATAAAAGGAAAAAAAGAAGAGAATCTAGTAAAGAATATAGTGGAGAAAGAAAGTAAGGGGTTAAAAAAAGCAGGAAGGAAGGAGCATGGGAATAAGAACTGACGATAAAGGGGGAAAGAAACACATGCAGTCGGTTTTTTTTTTTTCGTGTCCAAGCTGCCTAGGACGATGCAAAGCGTCGAATCTCATCTGACATTTATTGGCGTACACATTCTTTCTGTTACCGTTACACAGCAGTGTTGTCGATGCCTGCCTTTCAATTAATTTCAATCAGTACTCTCGAATTATCTGAAAGCAAGGCTCCCTGAGAAGATTCTGGCCCACATTCCCGACAATCTGTGTAAAGTTTTGTATAGTTCCTAATTTTTCTCGCCCACTATCATCGTGCATTTGTGTAAATTCTTGCTTCCATTTCTTTGTACAGGGTAGCATGAAAGAGATGCATATTTAGCTAGCTTTGGTTGTTTCGCGCATCTGGGACTGTTTGTGAAAGAGTCTTCTTCAAAAGAAGGTGCAGCTCTTTCGTCGAGGCTAGGTGCGTCACTCGGTTTATAACGCAGATTCTGTCGTAAGAGCTTACTCCTCGCTCATTCTTTAAAATCTTAGAATTCTGATAACACATTGTCAATGGCTTTGCCATACTCTACTTCGCATGTAAAATTAGCGACTTGTAAGGTAGCCTTTGATTTTTCATTAATCACCAGGAGATAGCTGTTTCGACCGGCGAAACGAAATAGCTAGCATTTGACGTTGAGACTCGGTGATGCCGTTTGCTTAAGCCAGTTCACCGGAATTTCCTTTCTCCATTTCCCGATTAAACCGCGATGTACATGACGTAACCACATGTCACGAGGGCATCATGCTTCATTGCGCTATTATGTAGCCGAAATCTTGTTAAAAAGTTTTGCTCTTAAATTATTCAAATTCGTCATTAACTCGTCTTACTTCAAAAGAAAAAGGATACAGCTTTCAACATATCAAGAACTGTAATCTAAATCAACTGCAGAAAGCAGTGCAGGAACTATTGCTAGTTGCCGCGCATGATCGTACGCAAACTAAGTAGCTGTTCAAAGTATGATAATGAACAACTTTCTTAAGAGGCTTTTTTCTTTCCAAACGAGCCTGCACAGATATTACGAATAGATGTTCACTGTTCTAAGTAGTGTGGTAACCACAGCGGCGGCTTGTGGTCTGAGCTTTGACATCTTACGCGGGAAGTGTTTGGGCCCAGGCACACAGCTGCTGAGCTCCAATCGTTGACGCTGTGGGCACAGAGTTCCCCACGACCTGATCCTGGGCTTCACATGGAGTTACGACAAACACCCTGTGCTTCAAAAGTCTCCAGTCCCAAGCTTTCAAGATAAGTGACAGAGTACGATGCATCCTTTTGATGTGAGAAACAAACTACAAGTTAA
Organism: Amblyomma maculatum; assembly: GCF_055883805.1. Lineage (NCBI taxonomy): Eukaryota > Metazoa > Arthropoda > Arachnida > Ixodida > Ixodidae > Amblyomma > Amblyomma maculatum. The sequence continues at coordinate 101,576,122 of NC_139345.1, forward strand.
AACCACAAGCTATCATTACTTTCGAATAGTAAACAGTACGGAAAGATGCTAGTTCTCCGCCCAGTTGGTTGGGTATTTACAGTGGAAAACCTGGGCGATACAGGCCATTTCTTTGCGTTGCAGCCTTTCCAAAGCCACGTTTTCTGCTGTTCAAGCTTTTGTGGCATCCTTCTTGAAGAAAACAAAATGATGCCATCTTCCGTATTTAGCTGATAACAGGCCTTTTCGTTACCCTTCTGCAACCCTCGGTATACGCCTATTTTTATGTTGCGCACTATCTTGCGCCGTTGCGTTGAGGTAAAAGGTAACGAGAGAGACGTGGCGTAGTAACCACTTCAATGAGAACATGTGCAATGCGTGAAGTCGCAGGTATAATTTTCAGTCAAGGCGCTGTCACTTCAGCATTACATTAAGTTACAAAAAATATAGTGTCATGTAGTAAGGTTGAAAAGTTCCAGAAAGTGCAAAAATCTATATTGTTTTGCCAAATTCAGCCTGCTTCATAAACGCAGAAATTCGCGTATGGTCAAGATGCGCGCAAATATAGCAACATTTTTTCTAAAACCATTTAATACGTTCGACACGGGCATTGGTTGGCTTTTACGCGATAAACTAGGCATCTCGTTCGCCCGAACATTGACCGTCGGCGGCGGTGCGGCGCATCATGAAACATATGCACGAAATTTGACACAACAAGTGTGACACAACCGTTCTTTGTGCAGCGTGCATGGTGGCGTAACACCATTTGGCTTTGCAGTTAGCATTTATCTCCTAGTGGAGTTGAAAGCTGGTTTGCGACGATACGGATTCGAACCAACTGCATATTTACCTCCAATGGTATGTCGCTGATTGTAAGCGGTCTTTCTCCCGCAAGCGAGACCGATACTGCGCTTTCCTATCCACAAAAACAAAGGAATCCCGACCGCCGGCGACAGCGTTTCGATGGAGGCGAAACAGAGAGGCGGCCGTGTGCTGTGCGATGTTGTTGTTGTTGTTGTAGCTAAGAAGGAAAAGAAAATACACGGGCCTGCTACTGGCTTTGTAGCTGAGCCACCTGATATATTTTTAGGAACGGAAAGGCACGGAACTGTCTCACTTGTTTTCTGTGGACACCGCAACCGCGCCGTAAGGGAAGGGAGGAAGGTGGGAGTGAAAGTGGAAATGGAGAAGGAGGAGCCGTAGTGGAGGGCTACGGAGTAATTTGGACCACCTGGGGATCTTTAACGTGCGCTGTCATCGCACAGCACACGGACGCCTCTTCGTTTCGAGCTGAGCCACCTCCGCTGCCTCTTGCAGACAGAAGAGAGGAAGTAGAGAAGGAAAGAAAAAGATGTGGAAAAGAGAGACGCGCGCCGCTACAGCCGTCGTCCACCCCCTAAGCGGTGGCAGGTACAATGACGGCCTACAACAGATAAAAATTCGGTGGCTCGCTAGCCCCTGCCGCAAGCGGCGTTGACCTACCATCCCAGCCCCGCAGGGCCAGGAACAGCCACCCTTCACCACCTTCAGTGCACGTTACCCCAGGTGGTCGAAATTACTCCGCGGAGCCCCCCACTACGGCTCCTCTTTCTCTCTACTTTCACTCCCACCTTCTTCCCATCCCTTACGGCGCTGTCAGGTGTCCACGTAGCAAGTGTGACAGATGCTGCGCCTTTCCATTCTTGTGAGCCAATTATTATTATTCCTAAGAAAGACTGACAAACTCAGCGTTAGTCTCTCAATGGGGGAAAATTCCCTTAACGAAAAGGCGGTGTTAAAGGCGCTATCACATCTACTCTTAAGGTGAAGCTCAAGCATCCTCCTAGGATTGACGTATTTTATGTAAGGTGTACTATAATTCGTGAACATAGGTTGGCTTAAATCATGGTAAGTTTTAAACTGCACATGAAGGCAATATACACACATAAATGGTGGTATCGGTTTCATCTAATGAAAAAAAACAAACATAATATCATTGTGCTGCCTGTCGATATTGAGCATCTCAGTGGCGTGACTAACGTTCGCAGATTGTTTTTTTTTTTTTTTGAAAACTCTCCTTTCCATTACATATTGAGCATCTCAGTGGCGTGACTAACGTTTGCAGATTGTTTCCTTTTTTTTTTTGAAAACTCTCCTTTCCATTAGTTGCACCACAAGCCTGTTCTGATCACGTGAAGGAAGGTATAAGCTGAGCATTTATGACAGCAAAATATTCGCTTCAGTCAGGGAAGGAACGTAAGAGTGCAGGAGGAAAGACACCAGCATATTATAAACTTTACACTAGACATTTATAAATTTTTCTACCATTTGTTCTTGGCAGGTTGGCTACGCTATCACGTCTTTATGCCCCTCCCCCTCCCCCAACGTTTATATTTCGGCCCTTTAAATTTCAAGGCTAGCTGACCATGCTTAACGAAGCGGTCTTTATATTTGCTGTTCCCGAGTTCGAATGCATGCTTAAGGTTCAGAAGGTAGCCTTCTCTTTCGTAATTTGCTAAGATCGGTGCCTGTCCTGGGCTCAATACGGCCTCCCCGAACACTCTTTTTTTTTTTTTCTGCAGTACAGAGAACGGTGTTCATATTATTGCAGTTAGAATCAAGTGGAATCCTCCAGAAGACTTGCAACGAAGCGCTCAGCGATTGCAGGGCCTGTCGCAATCCTGGCGAACCACCTCATGAGATTCGTGCTTCCAGCGCTGTCAACTATTTCAATAGACGTGTATTTTGTTTTCTCCAGTCATCGTCTTTAAATGAGCAGAAGTTTTTTTGCTTCATTTTTAACTGGCAGCAGCTAAACGCGTTAGATTCACTTGGAGGTTCTTGATCTGTCTCGGGTGCTTATTCTAGCGAAAGCAGCCGTGAAAGTGCCTCGCAAGTTGGATTACAGTACGAGCTCGTTTTCGCCTCGAGCAGTTGTCTGCGTTGACAGCTTAAAGCCCAGAATTTCGCGCTAGAGATCACTCAGTATCAACGCCAAACTTGACTAAAAAAGCAGAAATAAAACGCTTCCCGCTATATTTGCCTTCTTTCGTTTTCAGAGGAGGGAGGTAAAGACACATATAAATTGACATTTCTAAGCCCAGCGACACATACAAAAAACCAAGAAAATGCAGGTGTCAACGAACTCATATTTGTTTCCTGGAATAGTAGTCATGCATACATCACGAAATTGAGAAGAAATTGGGGTGTATGAAAATGGCGGAGGTAGATTTCGGAGCACCACCATTTGTAAAGGTAACTGTTAAGATTGTGCTATGTTGTTTCTTTCTTCTACTCAACGTTTTATCGTTTTGAATTCTTTGGGAACAATGTTTCCCCTTAACTGCTTGAGTTATTGTGCACCGTGAAATCATTATATCGACTGTTCGATACCATTTCTATTTCATGAATACGTACCCTTAAATGCACGTGTTTGAAGGAGCAAGGCGCGCAAGAAAATCTATCATCAGTATCGGATAACACGAAGAGTTTGAACTCTCATCGCGTACAACACTTTCAACCTCATCGATCGCAGCCGACTGCAGCAAATATGTTTAGTTATACCTTGTATTTCGTGATAGTTTAGACAATATCTCCATGCGCACGTCTCTTTAATGAGCTGCTATCGCCGTAGAAAAGAGCCATGCCCGGCAGCAGATATATTGATACATGCTGACAGAGATACATATATAGATACACGCGATACCGAACTGGATAGCACAACACGTGTTGTCGGCGCCCGGAAAGTTCAACCTCCAATGCTATCTTCTTAACAAAGCGTGATCCTTTTCCTTAAACGGATGGAGGTTCTGCTTGAGCTATGACCTTTAATTCAGCCAGCGTATGCAGCCGCGCAAGGATGCTATCAGTCTCGCGTTTTGCGTGCGGTTTTCCAGGATCGATAGACGGCGAATTCGCTTTGTGCTCCTTCGGATCAGCTCTGTACAAAAGCTCTGTGGACAAGAATGCCTGGCAACCTGAGCTACACGTGCCGCTTTGTAGAGATGTAAAAGCTCCAAAAGATCTGAAACCTTGACAAAGGTACGCCTTTTAAGAAGTTTTCTTTTCCTAGAAAAATGCGAACCTGAAAACGACAGGGCACAATTTTATTCAGAGCATTTATTTTGCAACTCCGAAATAAGTAAACAACTATACATTGCAAAGCCATATGTTGCAACTATACTTTGAGAACTATGTGTTGTAAAACCTTTTCAAGAAAGATGACTGCGTGAGCCTGACTCCTCTCTGCTGGTAAGGGAACGCTGAGTTGCGTACGTAGACCGACGGAGAAGGTTGAGGGCGCCTTTGCACGCCATCTTCCGTGACCCTCTAGCACATCTTCGTATTCCCATTCCCGAAATACGACAAGCTCCTTTGACATGACGCAGACGATAGGGAAATTAAGAATAACCGACTTGCAACTGAAGTCGTCGGATCTTTGCTACAACGTCTTTGCCACCATGTAGGTGGCTGCGGATGGTTACAAAGCTCGAAAACAGAGTGTATGGGGACATTTTGCTGCACGTGTAATGAGGTGACACTGCAAGTGCTGAAAACTACATTATGAAATTTTGTCGTTTTCGCTATGGTTGCTTGGGAGAGACAAAAGCCGGAGAAAACGTTTATTTTTCTTCTGAAATTTTCGAGGCATATTTATGAACTTGCGTCTTACCTACTGCCGAAACAGCCTCAATCTCCACTGTGCGTAGTCTGAAAAGCGAACAATTTTGTTACATTTCTTCAAATTCTCCATCTGTTTTTGTTTTGGTAGAGTTGCTCTGTTCCCCACCCCAACTCCTTGCTCTCCTACAAGGCACCCTCGATGACAATGCTCCCATTTAGACGTAGATGACGTGTAATTGACTTGAGTCCAGCGCAGTTCAAGAATAAATATAAGATTCATGAGCAGCAACGCAGTGAATTGCAAACGACGAGGTGGGTGTTTTAAGTTACAAAACACGGCAGTAATGCTTGACAACGCTTTGGTGGGGCTAGTAATGCAATACTTCCATCGGAGGCCACAAAGACTGCCAGCGACTTCGTAGTGCTGTTGGTGGAAACGCTGAAGAGTCTCAGCATTCCTGAGCTTCCGTGGAAAGAGCTTGCGGATTTCCGCGAAAAGAAGGAAGAGTGGGAAACAGCAAAGCAAATGCTTGGCGTCCAGACGGTCCTTATGTGGAAGTCTGCTCAATAAAAGGATGTCGACGCTTCCAACGGTGCCTCTACCGCTGGTTTGGAGTGGGAGGGATTGGGATGTATTTGCAGACCTGCACTGGGCAATAGGTTGCCCTAAAACTGGCATCAATGGTTGCCCTGTATTTCGTGCTCAGGTTTTATTGACTTGTAGCGTACTGGCGCCACTGTAAATGTCACGGTCACCGACAGTAGCCTTGCACGCCACTGTCAAATGGAGGTCATCACTATCTGTCGCATATAAAGGCGGCTTCAATGCCACGCATGATATTCTGAGACTCAGTCACGGGCGTTCGCATTTAACAATAATATAGATCATGACAACTTACGTGCGTACACGATTTCAAGCGGCGCCTCAGGGTATAGAGAATCTTGCATTGAAGGCCTTGGGTATCACGTGGGTTGACACAGCAAATGAAATGTATAACCAAAGCAAGAATCTAAGCTCAAGATCCCCGAAAGCTACCTTGCGAGTTTAAACCATGAGGCAGCGACCTCTATTTCAAGTTCAAGTTCTTTTGAGGAGAATATTAAAGTCAAGGTTATACCTTGCTTAGTACGTCGCAGCAAAAGTGTTCAGATTTAGAGGTCACTTCTGGCGGAATTTAACGTGACAACTCGACTGGCACCGACGTCCAGTTGGCGAGAACGCAGACCATTTTTCACATAACATATCCGCGCACCCACACGCATCCTTTACGGGCGACATGTCGAATAAAGCGCAGCCTATTTGAAAGTAAACCTAACACTTGACGCCCACTCACATTTGAGACAAATCTTCGCTTGACACTCCGCGTTTCCACATCAGCCGCTCGTTGAGTGCTTATTAGCCGTTGCTATGCGGCGAAGTGCACAATGACGTCTAGCTTGCTCTCGCGCCCTTGGCACTCTGGGGGAAGCAGTCGGTCGCGAACTTTCAATTAGCTCACTCAACCCGGTGAATTCTCTCGGTTGCACCTTCCGTTCGCACGCGTGGAACCGAAAATTGCCTGCCTGCTTTGCAGGCGTTTGGCTTCAGAGCGCGCAGAGAGGAGTGGCAGTGCGCTCCTGTGGTTTCAGGAAGCAAGTAGGCCGACTGCCAATAGGGAACATCCGGGTGGGTCGTGAGCTGAATAAAAGAAAGAATCGATCGCTGAAGAAGTCGACTTCCGATTTGGCATCGTTTCAGGGCAAAATTCGCCTGCGTTGGAAAAGTGCTAACAACGCTTTTTCGTGCGGTACCGCTTCACGCCGCACATGGCCTATACATAGTGTGTGAACGTTGTAGTCCGCAACTTTTTGATGAGCAACTTTCCTTTGTGAAAATTGATTTCATAGTTATGAAATTTATTAGGCATCCTGCTTTGCGTTCTCGGAATGCTAATCTACTGCTTACAAAAAGCTTTGCTTTTCGTATAGACCCTATTCACTATCAGATTTAGCAGTGGCAACCATCTACTGTGAAGACGCCATATCGTTGGGCGGTTCGAAACTAAAAGTGCATAAAGGATGCTTCCGACGCGTAGACGCCGGTCTACCAGCGTCCTCCCTACTGCGCGCCGTTCATTTGTCGGACGCTTGAGACGCCGTTTGCAACGCCGTCCAATAAGAGCTCGGATTTCACCGACGCCGTGTCATGATTCGCCGTAGGTCATCTCTCTTTCTTTCTCCCTCTCCGATGTTGCGTTGTGCGTGCCATGGTTGCCAGTAAAGCTGGAATGACTTCACGTGAATAAGCTCTATAGGTTTTAAATTGTTTCTTTTTGGCTGTGTATTTAATCGGTTATTAAAAGCGTTTATAAAAGCGAATCTCTTCTGTACCATTACTTATTTTTTTTTACTGTAGGGAAAGTGGCTTTGTTTTGCGAATTCATGTCAGATTTCTCTCTTCCAAGAACAATGAGGTTTGCAGTTTAATACAATACATGACAATGGGACCTAGTAAATGTCTTTTTTAATTGTAAAATTTAGTGTGTTAGTGTCCAATTTTATTTTTCATTAAAGATAATTAAAATAAACCCGCTTGATTTGCAAAAACTGAAAGAAAAAAATGGTTGAAATACGCAAAATCACTGGCATCAAATAGCAAAAAAAAACATAAGTACAGATATATCAAACTTGTACAGATTTCTGGCTAGAAAGCAGTTACTTTTGGCCCTGCAGTTGGATACACGGGGACAAAACAGTAGTGCGAGCTTAATGTAGCGTTACATTTATCAGCTCCTGCCCACATGATTTGGAAACCCTGAAGATGATACAAGTAAAGAAAGCAACATCCTAAGAGTGTCTGCTACCCAGATCAACGACAAAATCAATAGTGGCCACAGTTAAATTATGAGATTTGACCCCTTCCACTCAGTGTGCCATGTTGGCAGAGGTAGCCATTTTCAACTTGCACCGCTGCTTTCACAAGCCGCGCGAAAAGAGGCGAAAAACGGCCTGAAGAGACAATTGATTTGTGCATTTCTGTAGATATTTGCATCGGGCGAGGAGGTTGTCGAAACGCCTCCTCTCTGGACTGTTGCAAACCGATTTTTGTCCGCCTCCACCATGTAGACGTTAGGCGCACAAAACAGCCTCGCGAGCAATATGGTGGCGCCTAGGAGGCCCTCGTTGCAAAGGTCTATACTGAAGGCGGACGCTTCTGGATATTCAAGAACAGCATGGAAGCGTTTGGAATTGGTGGGCATGCATTATTGCGAACAAAAGGGTGATGGTGATGATGAAAAGCAGTTTTTTTTGTGCTAAAATGGAGTCCCATGCGCGTGAAAAGAGGCCCCCAGTCCAAAGGCTTCCACGACATTTGCTGTCAGCCGGTCGCATTGCACAAGCTGCTGCTGATCAACGTGGCCTTCCAATGCTCGGGATAGGAGTTGGCCTCGGGCTAACGATGGCCAGAGGGCGCAGTAGAGAAAGTGCTATATACTAAGAAAACAAACACGCTTTTTTTTTCCACACTACAATAGACATCGCTAATTTGACTGCTCTACTAAAGATGCATGAGGAGAAAATTATGGTTCTCCTGATTTTATCTGGATATGAAGACCCACTGCGCCCCCTGATACTAGCGATGAACACAGTTTGGGTTTCTGTGATGTTTAACTTTAAAATCAAATACCTTCCTTTTCATGCCTGGCGTGAACAGGAATTGGAGACAGAGCGTGGCAGGAGAGCGTGTCTGCACGGGCATGCACGAGCTGGCAATAGGTAAACAAATATTGTCACGACCGCGCTTCGAACCCGCGCCAGAAGGAACAGATCAGCTTCCCTGGCCCAAACGCGAGAGCACGATGATACCGCCTCTGCTGATCATGCTTCGTGTAAAACTGCAACACATCCTCGCGCTGTGCAGCAGACATCGTCGTATTCATCACGTTCCGAATGCAAAACGCTCTCGCGCTGTGCAGTCAACACCGTCATCTTCATAAAGTTTAATTTGTGCCACTGCTTGATTGAGGTAGATATGCCAATACACATACGTAATGTGAACGAGCGCGGCCGAGGCCTGCGAGCATAGTGTCGGGCGAATGCACCAGTCGGCATGACAGAAGTCAATGCTTTCGCATTACTGCACCTAAACAGCATAAAGTGCATCGGTGTATTTTTTTCAAGAGCAGCAGTGCAAGCAGCTTTTGCCAGCGTGAAAGAAGGTGGCTATGCCGTAACAGAAAACAAAGCTTGTGCATTCGCTTAGGTAGGCATGAGCGTTGATCTGTACTAGATAAGTCATGACAGCAACGTTAAACAAGATGTGAACCCTACCGCGAAGCCTTTTATTACACGGCTGGAGTGTACTCCCTTAAGAATTCACATTTAGTTTCAATTCGCCACCTGTTTAGTCCTTATAATGTTAATAACATTTAGAAGAAATCTTTAAACTAATTTACCGCATTTGTTATTATAAAGAAACGCTTTCTATTGATATGAATCAGCAGGGAGCCTACTACCAGGCAATTCGGTTTGATTTGAATGTGAGTAAACCTATAAGCCAAATATACCACTTTAGAATTTCATTTGTCCTCTAAAAAGAAACGTAAGACTCGACTTCCACACAAGAAAATATTTGCCGGGCTCAAAGCGAATTTAGAATAAGTGAGACGGAGTAAACACCCCAATTGAAAGTAAAAAAAAAAAATATATATCTGCAGGTAAGTTGCGTCCCATCAAAATTAAAGTCAACGCGAAGCCAATGGCATACGGCTGAGTTGAGCGTATGTAATTCCGTTCGCCAATAAGTTTTCTGGAGCTCAGTGTTTTCACGAATGATGAATAGAAAGCTGATCAGCAGTGTTAAGTAGCATTTGAGCAACGTATTTGAAGCACTGACTAGAAAACTACACCCAACAGCGCTATCAAGAAATGAGTTAATATTATTTCTTTCCCTGGTTGGGCACTATACTCCCTTTAACTAGGATAACTTTGCAGCTAAACCTCTTTTTGCCACCCACAAAATGTGTCAATTACCACAAAATTCTTTTCGAAATATGGTGTTTTTGAGAACTCGCCATTAATACCATCGATGGTATCCACTTTTGTGTGAGTATACAGGCATGGGCACTAAGATTTCCAGACAGTCGACTGTATTGATGCGCCATTTTTAAGCTGCGCTGTATGCAATCATCACGCATTTGCTACCTGGTGCTTCCGAGGGCTGACAGAGGGCTTCAGTGTACGCTACGGTGATTTCGATTACAAAAGGTTTATAAAAGGTTTCCAAAAACGTATTCCAGCCTAATTAATTTTTGTGAGTTTAAAAGCGTATCACTGGAGCGAATGGAGATGTTTATGGCGGAGTGGCAGTTTTATACTCCTTATCGAAATAAATAATTTAATTTTCAAGGTTCTGGTAGTGATTTCACTCCTAGATGTCACCACTGAATTACCATTCAATACACTGAGTGAACATGCTCGATAGGCATTAAATTTACGTTCAGTAGGCTTTGATTTTCCACTCGATGGAATACACCGAGTGAACGCAATATAGTCCCAGTTACGCTTTGAGCAGCGTGTTTCCCTTCGACCGCGGTGACCAATGTTTTAAGGAAATTCAACTGAAAACAACTCAGTCAATTTATTTTCAAATTGAACTGAAAGTCAATTTAAGTATATGATATCTTTTTGAGAAGAGCAGGTGTACGCATGCATAAAGCCCGCCAAATGTCTGCGTTAAAATCATTAGCGTTGCGAACTCTTCACGCAAAAAGCCTGGAAGCGTTACCGTCGCCATATAAGAATGGAAACAGTAAAAAAAAAAAATAAATAAATAAAAAAATAAAAAAACGACAATTATTGCTTGGCTTGAAAAGCAATATATATATATATATATATATATATATAGAAAGGAGCACCACTTTTTATTCAAAATAGTATTACGTTCATGCCGAGTGCGGGCCACGCACCTTCCCTAGCCTGTTGCACGCTGAGTGCTTTACAAATGGAAGACGGGGAATGGCATTTCGCGAGCAATTTGAACGCTTTAACGCCGACTTATACAACATCAGCGACAGACGCGTCGGGTAATGACCGCCCTTATCATGCAGAACAGGAAGGGGTAATGACTTTAGGAAGCAGGCGAGAAAGCCGCGTACGGCAAGATGGTTGCGAAAATAAGTGACGTCGCCTCGTTTGCTACAGGGCACGATGACCCCCATTTCACAACGCTAACCTAACGGCATGCAAGAACACGCCCGACAGCCACTTGAAGTTTGTTAAAATGTCGAAAGCGAGAGGCTGTTTTTTTTTTTTCTTTTCAAACTTTTGAAGCTCTAATGATGTCCCAGGCAACATCAGCTTCCTTACAGCCTCCGTTCGACAAGCCGCTTTTACCAAATCGAGCCCTCTTCTTCCCTCCCTCTCTCCATCCTCTCTCTCTCTCTCCTTTTCTTTCTCCCTCCCATTCACTGGCCCCCTTGATTGAGAATAGGAATGAAAAGCGAGAAAGGCAAGAAAATTGGTTACCAGATTCTGTTCGGTTTTTGATCGCAAGGTGATGCTTTATACAGAAGGATTTGTTAGTCGTGCACAGCAATTGTATATACGTAGAACAACCCGCGAGCAGCCAGCGGTTCATATAGATGGTGCATCCCTGCGGCGGTAATGAAACCGAGGAATTTTCAGGAAACGCAGTAGCATGTCAACCCCTACGGAGCTATGCATATGTATAAAATTATGATAAGGACGGATGATACGGCACAAACGCGGATAGAAACACGGATACAGCAGATGCTACGGCACGAATTGCCACATTTTTTGAGCTATATCACTACACTGTTTGCGAAGCACGGCGGCTTAACGTTATGCGATGTGAAGTCGTCGCAATTTTCCTGCTGCGTCGTAAGTTGTAGCCTTGGCCAGTTATCACTTTCGGTGTTGTCATAGCTAGCTACTTCCCCTCACTGCTGGCACTTAGGTAGCAGCTAGTGAAGTGGCTGAATAGAGAAAGGCTTCTCGTTCGTTAATAATTCTATGGGCACATCAGAAAGCGACCGTTGACGCGTAGTTATAGAAAACGGGAACAGAGGCAGATAAACGAGGACAAGTGATGTGCGAACAATAGCGCGAACAATTTTCGGTGTTTACATTGTTTGTCTCCAGTGTGTTAAAAAAGTGACTTCCAGTGGCGCGTTTTATCATGGATATTGTGTTAACGAAAGAAAATTGCAGGCACCTAAGGTAACGCTTATGTTGGGAACTACCCCGGTCTACTTGAGGTCATACAATGTTCGCGGAATAGGGCTGCTGCGCTGTTTGCATACAAGACTACGATGCGGGTAGATTGTGCTCTGCCCAGGTTCGCCAAACCAACAAAGTTATACTTCTCTAATAACATTCACAGTGTAGTTCGGCCTTTTTCAGCGACCTCTGACTGGATAAATGGCGGCGGGCGTGTGCGGTGTTGTGGAAAAAAAAAATATTTGGACACTTAAGCTCCGTCTTTAAGGATATGACGCGATAGCGTAGGCTACCAACCCACATTAATAAAGCACCACTTCAAGAAAAACGTGTAAATATGTCGGCGTGACCTATAGAGTAACGTGAATGCAACGGCCCTGGAAGGTTGATTCTGATATCATCCTCCCATAGAAAAGAGGCCCGAGTTGGCAGCTCCTGCCAAAGGGCACGGCGCAGCCACGCGGACGGCTCGAAAGCCCGGCGTAATGTAGCTCTCGCTACAAAACAGAAATTCGATAGCAGATACCAGGGCTGGCAAATATCTTTTCACTATTTTTATTAATACTTTCCCAATACAATAATCACCACCACCAGATCTACCGATTTTACTGTGTCGAAGTCGCAGTGAAGAATGCCCGCCTCACAAGCTGTCTGGCACTTTTAGTGACTCAATCAGTGTAAACTGACAGATAACCCAGAGCACTGCTCCGCTGCAATAGCGTCGGTAAAGCAAAGACTCGATGTCAACGCTCTCTTTATGTACGCACCGAGCGCTGCCGTGCTTTCGTGGCAGGCTTTAGGTGACATTCCGAGATACCACTGTTGCAACGGAGGTAATATGCTGCCTGTCTTCTAAGAGCGCGAGCTGTACTCCTCGCATTGCAACTCCCAAGTTCATGTGGCGCTGTAATTAAATTTACCTTCTGGTGGGCGCCCACATTTTCGACCTCTTCCCCCACAGACAAGGGGGGGGGGGGGGGGGGGGGAGGCATAGAGAGCATGGCGTGAACCATTTGGGACGGTTCTCCGGCGGAGCGGAAGAAATAAGCTCTTCGCCCGCATCACTGTTTGGTTCAGCCAGGGATTGTTTTTTTTAGTTTTTAGTTTTTCTTTTCAACTGTTCCCTGCTCCAGGGGCAAGAATGACTTCACGGCTTTATTTCTTCTTGCCTCGCAGGTTGTCCCTTGAGACCCCTTTAAACCTAAAGAAATGCAGCTCACGGCGCAAAAACGCAGGGCAGTCTCACAAGCAAGAACAAATGACAAATCCATCGGTCATACTTTCTTAATGCTTAATTTCGTTCTCGGTTCATTGGGTCCCCTGCATTGCCCGCTGATCCAAGGGACGTAGGCAGCGGGGGGAGGGCTATGATGTCACTTAGTTGCAGTACATCCCAGCCTCTCCTCTGCCTGCGGAATGGCCTCGACGTCGGTCACTAACACAGTGCACCACACATTTCACACGTTTCACGCAGCGCACCACGCATTTCACACGTTTAAAAGAAAAGATTTCTGTTTAAATGGTCCTAATGCTTTTTTTTTTGAAAAGAAACTATCTGGTGGTGGCGCGACAAATCGCCAGTATCGTTCTTGTGACTCAGTCTGACTGCATGCGACGGTCGAAACGGGGTGAGCGGCGACTTATTATTGCAGGGTGGTACGGTGGGCATCAACAAGTCCGAATGGTCTTCAACTCGGCGCAGTAAATGTAAGGAGAAGATGAACAGGAAAAGAAAACAAACTTGTAGCTTGGGCAAGGATATAAGCGGAGCAGTTCGATTGTCTCACGACAACTCGTTTCTTTCTTGAAGGCCTCATCATTTATGCATCGACGATTGTTTAGGAAGCCTGGAATGTGAAGCTCGTCATCCATACCCCGTAGAGCACTGCTGCTAGTATCGCGTTGCATAATCCCTCTTCATCTTCTAACCGTGTCTACAGAGAACCAACGCCCAGGATCTTCGCCGCAAATTCTCTGCAAGCGGAAGCTATATATAAAAAAAAAAAGCACAGAAGATGGTTGCCTTACGTGCAAGTGTCAGTTTCGTTATTATACTCTGCAACCCATAGCTCCCCAAAGCCTAGCCAACTCAAGTTTTTTTCTGCTGCGCACCCTCGCCATTGATGTGCCAGTTACTCGAGAACCTCGGAGGCATTCCTGGCGGCTAGAATAAAAACGCTTCGGTAACTCGGAACAAACGAGGCGCGTTGCCACCGAAGATTTCGCCATTGCGCGCACAAAAACGCATTTAAATTCCCGCTCTTTTTAAGGAAGATTGCGGTGGGCGTTTGACCTGACGACGCGTCGTTATATTCTGTCGCCTCTCGCTGATATCGCAATTTACGGCTGAGCGCGAATCGCATTGACATTTCAGGTGGGGAGCTCAGCTCTTGCTGCGCAGACTCCTGTCACTTTGATCGCGTCCACGTCGCGAGAAAGGCTTGAGATTCTAACCGACTTCCGAGCTGCCACCACCACGCTCGGGTCTAAAGCCAGGAGATTATGATCATGGCTGATTCGTCCTCGGCGGTGCCTTAACGGCGTGGCTCTCTGCGCATTATGTAATCGGTCACGTAAGGCTTAACGCTTGACACCGCGGCGCTCAGGCGTCGACGCGATTGAAAAGATAAAAACTCGTCCAGTTTTATGCATATTTGTATCGGATGAAAATAAAGCTCTCGATTCGCTTTCGTCGATCACGATTTTTGTTTTCTTCGACGTTTTGATCCTCGCCAGAAAGAACATGTCCCTGATGTCGTGAGGAGAGAATGAAGGAATGAAAACGTTGGTTAAAGAAGAGTGACCTGGAACATTAAATGCCATAAACTGCGGAGAATGAAAAAGAAAAAAGTCGTTCAATTCAAGAAACAGAAGTTCTCTAAATAAACATTCCTTGAAGAAACTCATCCCTAATAATGAATCTGGCAAGAAGGAGAGATCAAGGCTCATTGTGATGAAAGCCACCGACACCGCAAAATAAGACAGGCTTGGTTTCCTTGTCAATATTTAATGATCTATATACAGACATATATTTGAGGAAGACACAACAAACGTATGCACTTGTTTCAACGGGAACGGCATTGAAGTATCATTTTCTGCAGAATCTGGCGTCTAGAAAATGTCGGCATATGTGTTGCGAGAAAAAAAATATGGTCATGCCTTTTGCAGTTTCCGAATGCTAATGAATATGTATGAGATAACGGAATAACAAGATAAGAGATCAGTGATACGCCGAATAGCGAAATACATGCACTGTAAACAGGATTTGCAAGGGGAGGGCAGATGGGAACCATTAGCGCCCTAGGGTCGCACCCTTAGGGGGCAGAGCCTAAGCCAGGAGTCTTGCTTTATCGTTACCGCGCTATAGGCACCGTTCTCGAGATAATCCGGAGTCGGCGGCGTTGTGAGCGAAGCATCCGGATTACACCTCTGGCAGGCGATAGTTAATTGCCAGTCGACATGGTCGTCGGGCTGTGTGACGTCACAAGACCATGTGAGATGGCTGTGTTGGCAGGCGTTACCTGCCAACTCGCACTTATATTTGACATTGGACGGTGAGATATGAGTGTAGCCCGCAGAAATCCTTGAACCCGAAACAGGCACTCTTTAGTTGTAGGCTGTACAGGCAGGCGCATTTGCACGGTATGTTTAAAAAGGAGCTATGTCACGTGGCCTTTCAGGTAATGAGGTGGATAACTTATGACTACATGCTGATAAGTACGTATGATAAATGAAGGCGCAAATCATGTACCGAGTGATAAGGCGAGTAACAAAGTACACGTACGCGATATAGAATCGGAAAAGAAGGCGGCGCCACAGGAGTCATTCGGGGTGTCCCATCATTCAGTTCAGTTTAGTCGTTCAGTCGTGTCCGACTCTTCGTGACCCTATAGACCATGTCACGCCACGCTTTCCGGTCTCTCACTATCTTCCTAACATCACATAACTTCATCTGCAGTGCCTCGAGGATGCCATCTAACCAACGCGTTCGCTGCCTACCCCTTCTCCGGCGACCCTCAACCTTTCCCAACATCAAATCTTTCTCCAGCGACTCCTCTCTTCTCATCAGATGACCAAAGTAGCTGAGCTTTAACTTTAAAATTTGACCCTCCAATGAGCAGTCAGAGTTTATGGTCGACAATATCGACTGATTTGATCTTCTGGCAGTCCAAGGAACTCTCAAGAGTCTTCGCCAGCACCACAATTCAAACGCGTCAATTCTTCGGCGGTCGGCCTTTTTCACAGTCCAACTCTCGCATCCATACATCACAACTGGAAAGACCATAGCACAAATTATACGGATCTTGGTTGGCAGACTAATGTCTCTGCTCTTTACTAGGCGGTCAAGGCTAACCATTGCTCTCTTTCCCAGAAGCAGGCGTCTCCCATCATACGTAGAGATTAAGACTTCTTCATTGGGTTTCCTTAGGCGTATTCATATGACATACTAAAAAAAAAATGCAGCTTCAAGTCTACGGTATAGGATGAAGTAAAAGCACCTTTTTGCTAACAATGTCGGCATTCAATACATGTTTTAAAATCCTGTTTACAACGTATAGAAAATCACCGACCATTTTATGATATGAGCTGTTTTATAGAGCATACTTTGAGACGTCGCGTGGGCAAAGATCCTGATAGATGTGGCCAGAAAAAAAAATATAACTTATATGGACTGCAACAGGAGAAGGACGGTAAAAAACAGCGAAAAAAATGGAGAACTGTCGCTGAGAATTCTCGTCTGTCGATCACTACCGACGCTGTATTCGGCTCGTGACGGTATCACTCACACTAGCGCCGCGATAAGTTATTTGCCCTCAGCCTTTGCTATCTCGGGACAGTTTAAATTGTGTCTAAGTCTCTTCTGTTGAACCAATGGCTGCTACTCATATCAGAAATAGCTCGGCGACAGTTAGCTCAGGCAAGATTCCGTCTGCAGGCTGCTGGAGCTACGGATGATGCGGATGACACCCGTGCTTCGCGTTGTGAGTCTCTACACCGGCGAAGGGAAGAAAAACTTATTTTCGCCTAGAAGCGATAAGCCGTTTCGCGACGTATTAATAATGAGGATCGGCGAGTACTAGAGCAGCGCCGGCGAGAGAGTATAGAAAAGGACCTTCATATTTTGCAACTGCATCTCCGCCACAGTGCTAAGAAGGCCGCACTGTAGCAACAGCGTAGGAAGCGTCAGTGCTAATCAGCCGCGTCGGCTAACACGGGCTGCTTACACAGTGTTCCGCATATTTACTGGAACCGCTTTGAAAAATTCTCCTGCCTTAGCCGGAGGCATGTTTGAGGTGAATTCGAGCAGAAAGCTTGCACGCTGTTGTCTCTCTTGTCGTATTAATAGTCTTTACGTGGTGGTTACCTTGTTTGGCCCCACATGATGAGAAACCAGAACCGTCTGTGGCGATATCAAAGGAGCGGAAAACGCAAACTTTCCTGCAAAAAGCAGCGGTGGCGCCATCTAGGATCATTAAGAAAATGTTCCACGTTTGCCTGGTCGCTTTCGAAAAGTGGCGCGTTCCTCTAGCGTCGCCAGATGGCACCACAGCTGCCCTTTGCTGGAGAAACTGCGCTGGCGTCTCTTGCTGCTCTGTCTCGTCGTAGACGGATCTGGTTTTTCATCATGTGCAGCCAAACCGGGTAAGCACCACGGCCAAACTTACGTCGTAACAAAAGTGTCAACAACGCGCAAGCTTTGTGCGCGGTTTCAGTGCAAACAAGACTCCGGTTGAGGCGGGAGAATTTTCAAAACGGTTCCGATAATGTTCGGAGAATTTGTTTTTACATTTATTGCAGTATTCTACTGGCCTGTATATCCGCACCATACCGCGCAATTGAAGCGTGGGTGGTACGATATTCATAACATTTGTGCTATACAGGCGTCTCCGAAAAACGCCCGTTATAAGCTTGATTACGGGGTGGCGCTAATAGCTACCCTGCTTGTGTAAAGCCCAACTCGATGCGGCATGGCGCTTTTACTGAAGATATATTATCTTTGAGCACTCACGCACAAATGCCGCCAAAGACGCCTGTCCTAAAATGACGATTCTGATTTTTCTTTCGGGCTTATGCCCGCAGCTTTTTCCAGCTTTGTTTTTAAATACAGCAAAAACTGCATGCAACAAAGATAAAAAATGATAAGCAATCTTTCGCACATTATTCTTGACTTCCAGTACTAACATGAACTGAAACGAGCTACATAACCTTCCATTAATAAAGAACATCCAATTACTAACCATTCCGTCAAAAAATCAGCAGTGATTCGACGCTGCTGAACCTGAATATTGAGCGTTAGCTCTGAGTTACTTAGTAATGGGTGAAGACGCGAGGGTTTCATGGTTGTGTAAATAGCTTATTTGCGACAATGTTTATAGACGACATAGTACAACTTTAATTCAGATCGGCCGAGGTGAAATTTGGGGTGGCCCGGGCTAAAGTTAGGGATACACCAGGCCAAATTTGGAGGCCGCCGTCATATTCGTTATAGCCTAATGAGGCTGGATATCGAGTTTAGTCCAAATGAGTGGAGGTCAAATTCTGGTAGTTACACTAGCTAAATTTGGGGTGGGCGGTGCCGAATTTGGAGATCATCTTGTTTGCCATAGCCCATTTAAGCTAGACATCGATATTTTGTACATACGGCGACGTGCTCTAGAAAGCCACTTGCCAAGGCGATGGCGTACATGCTGCATTCCTTCGTTAGAGGTCAAATCCCGGCGTTATTTGACCTTGAGGAATGGTAGCATTAAAGCTCACGCTCTAAACGGAGCGAGTAACGGAAACAAATTTTGCGCGCTAAGAAAACAACGCTGCGCTTTCAGTTGCAACTGCCTGTGCGGACCAACCGAAAATATGCCCAATTCTTCTCAGTAGGAGCTCGCGCATTTCGGAACCTTATTTATTGCTACTTAGTGCATTGCCAAAAGTGGTATAAAACTTGGGAGAGCGCGTAAGTTTGCCATAGCTGTAGACGCGACAACTTCTTTGAAACCGCCTTTTCAATTCTCGAATAAAAAAAAAAGTACTTATTTAAATGAAAGAAACATTATTACGACAACATTGAAACACATTGCAAAGACACGTTGGTAAATCATACTCACAACCTTTCAACAGGTGTCCATCTACACTCTCGGTGCCAACGACCCTTGGCGTACGCGTTGCGTACCCGAATGCCATGCAGGGGCTTGAGTTCGAACAGAAGTGGTGGCCAATCCATTGTATCCAATTTGTACTTTCATTTTTTTTAATCACCCTTTTTAAAGAAAAACCCTCCAAAAGTTTGGCTTCATTTGGACCCTCCGCCAATTCGTTAGCTTTTTTTAAAACCTGGGGTGTTTGAAATGTCCGCAATTGGCTTCATTTTTATCATCCGCCAATTAGTTAGATTTTTTTAAACGTGAGGTGTTTGAAATTTCCGTATTTTGGCTTCATTTGGATCCTCCACTAATTTGATAGTTTTTTTAAACGTGGGGAGTTTGAAATTTCTGCATCGGGTCATGTAGTCGTGGCGTTATGAACCTGCAGAACCAACCAGAATGTTTTCCGACCACTGCCTACGGCGACGGTGACTTTTCCCCAAAGCATGGCGTAAAAATAGAGGCTCTGCATATTTTGGTTAGCTAATTAGTTAATAAGGTTTAACGTCCCAAAATGACTCGGGCTACGGTGTACGCGGTTGATATCTTCCACTCTTACAAAATTCTGTGCACAAAGGAAATAATGCTGCGTTTTCAGTTGCGGCTGCGTGCGCTGAGATAACCGAATATATGCCGCATACTTGTTAGTGAAAACGTTTCATTGTCGCAATCTTATTTGTTACTTCTTCGTGCACTTTGCGTTCCGAAAATGTTATAACAAAAAATAAGGTATTCGATATCTTGATTGGTTGGTTGGTTGATTTATAAGTATTTCGCGTCCCAAAGAAACTCCGGCTAAGAGGAATGCGATTCAAATATTCCGATATTTTTTATGAAGAGACTGCTGCAGCCTCTCAGAAAGACACTGACACTGAGCGCTTCGACCGCCAAGTGGGTACGTATATTTCACAGAAGCCCTAAATTTGACGAGAATTGTGCAGTATTATGGCAGACAGTACAGGGGTTAAAATGCCAGAAGCTACCGTTGTGGCTGTAAGGAATGTGTAAGTGCACTCGAAAAGGCTAATTTAGGTCAGTGCTCTTACAGTCAAAATGAAAGGGAGCTCCACTACAGACAATGTGTTATCAGCGCTAAACGTAACGATGGAGATGGAGAATATAAACTGGAAGCTTTCCAGAAAAGCGGAGCAGTATATGATAAGAAAAGCAGTTATTGACTGATATTACAACGTCTTGTGCATAAAGGCTCACATTTTTTTTCCTGGCTGAATTTCCGGTTGTGGTATCTCTAACGTAAGTGTGAAATCAGCTGTATATTTACAACATCCTGTTTATAAACACCTTCAAATCAAGGATGACACCCTCTAAGAGATACTAAGACAGAAGGAATTGAAGGGAGATGGCTTTTATCAGAGATCTTTGACCATCAACTGATGAGTTTGCGTGGCTACGAAATAAATTTTGGTAACAAAATTGCCGCCTCTCTCCGAATCGAGAGTATAGATGTGGGCATAAAATGATTATGAGCATAGAGTGTTGTCGGCTGGGGCGAGTACTCTTCAGCTGTGACGTATAATTCGCAAAGCAGTTGCTTTGCGCAAGACGTTTCCTACCCCTGCTTTCAGCAGGCTCCATTGCTAGGTTTAGGCAGCTGTGCTATGACGGCATTGAAATACAGAACGATGCAGAACCGTACGCGGCAACGACGCGACGCATGCCTCACAAGAACGTGGGAGAAGCAACGCATTCGAGTGCTACTCGAGCGTGTGTACAACCGACTTTTATTGAGAGAAACGCCATGAGCTGACGCCCCACCACAGTGATAGACTAAGTGCACGAGGCCGTAGTGCCATACTTGGGACGGCGTGGACGCAGTTAATCTGCCCCTCTCACCCTGCAGCGCCGAATAAATCGTCTCGTTCAATCACGTTTGGTGCCCGGACGGCGGGAAATCGGTGCCTACAAGTTGCCTCTTGGGATTTCCTTGACGTTACTTAAACGTCATCGACAACTGGAGCTAAATGAATTTCATTCCATGCCTAAAATCAAATCCTCCAAACCTGCTATACTGCCGCACCACCATCCCAGTGCTATTCATACTTGGGGATTCATCGAATTATTGCCATTTGCATGAAATAAGCTGTCGGAGTAGAAAGCAGCGCTGAATACTGATTTTTCTGTTGAAAAGAAATTACTAAAATAAACATGCAAAATAAAGAATTTTGCCCCTACAACAAAGCACGCAGAAGAAAAAAAAATAAAGAAAGGAACACAGCGCACAGGGAAGAGTTTTGTCAATAATAGGAAATGACAAAGAAAACTTCAGCAAGCCTAACTTTAAAATCAGTCTGCGGAGTAATACAGCGACGCAAGTTTGAGAAATTGATTCCTGATGAAAAACCGCATCTAAGCATAAAAAGCACAAAACGAACGGCCGAAGGGGGCTTCCCGACTCAAAAGCAAATCAGAAAAAAAAAAAAGTTGACTACGAGTTTTGTACCACTCAAATACTTTCTTTCGATGAGGCGGAACGCAAATGACTTTCCTGCACCGTTTATTAGTACTGAGATACGCAGTACAAGCGACAATTCAATAGCCCCACCTCCTCGTTCATATCTCAGCTTTACAGTTAAATAAAGTTTTATTGAGCAATTTATATTTTTCTTACATTTTACCGAAGGAAAGGAGCTCGATGGAATTCAGCATTTGCCACCTTTCCCGAGAAGACCTAAGGCTATTACTAAAGCGAATGCGACAAACTTCTTTACTCGTTGATAGAGCCCGCGCGAGCCGGTGACTGCTCCGACCGAATTCGGAGCAGTTTATCTCAGTCGAAACAGACTTCGAGAACTGGCAACACTGTTCCGAGTCGGCATGCCTTCGGGGAGATGTAAGACGGTCTTAGCCGTAAAGCTGCATTCCTTTCGCTATGATAGGCAGTGATCGATTTGCGAAGAAACGAAGAAAGCGAAGCAGCGAGCCGAGGGGACGCAAGACAGCAGAGAAAGGAGGAAATTCTGTTTCCTGACTTCTCGCCCCGCGAAAGCCATTCCTTTCACCGTCGCCTTAAGTGCTTCCTGCGTTCTTTTTTCTTTCGCCTCAGGGTTAGGATCAAGAGGGTGGGGCCGTAAGGGAGTCGGTTTTTCCAGGCCATGGTAAACACGTGTACTAGTGAGCTCGGAAGCAGTAAACCGTGGCATCTCTGCGTTAAAGGTTAGCGAGTGTGAAACGCTATGACCGAGAGAGGGACATGCTGAGCAATAGAGAGGGACATATTGAGCCGTGCTCGAAATGACAAAGATCTGCAGTTCCGCTGCGATATACGACTAAGTCTGTACAGTGAACAAAAGACAGCGCAATAGGAATAAGAACAAGTAGAAAGCAGCTTTTCCACCTGACAGGGCTGGGACAGGAGCACCGCGGTCTCCTAGACATAAAACCACGCACTGAAATTTAGCCGCCGCAATTTTACGCAAAGCTGTAAGTAGTACCCTATTGAAAAAGCTATGAGAAAGCTATGAAATATCAATAACCTTATACGGGGTTCTCATACTAAACTCGTACTAAACTCGCACAAATCTCATATCATTTCATACAAATATCCTTCAACCTATGAGAAATATATGAGATTGTACGACATTTGTATGAGTATTGTAGGAGGAAATCTTATGAGGTTATTGAGAGTCAGATTTTTTTCACCAGGGTTCATACACTGAAGAGGAAAGGTATGCTGAAAAGGAAGAGATTTTGCCCCGAAGGTTCTTTTTTTGTATGCTGCTTATTCATCAGCCATGAGGAGGACTGGGATAGGTGGTTTGTCATTAACTATTGAACAGCGCTCCAGAAAGAGTGCAAACAATAAGGCAGAGTGCTTGTGCACATCTTTCTGCCGTCTTTCTGGTGCACTGCTCTATAATTAACTATTGATCGACTCGAGGACACCGGCTTATGATTTTGCCAAGCGAGACGTGACCAGATTGCTCCGGGATGATCCTGACTGCGCGCCTTAAAGCTGCTAAAGCGCTGACGACGATCGCGAACATCATAGAAGCTGACTGCGCGCGTCAGCTTCTATGATGTTTGCGATCGTCGTCAGCGCTTTAACAGCTTTAAGCCGAAACTTCGCTGTAAAGATGAAAAGAGTGCTGCCGACAATAACAGACGTACGGTTTTTTTTTTTCGTTTCTACCCCATCCGCTTAGCTGTCTTGTGTTTGTTGACACAAGTTTGCCCATTAAATGGTTTGAGTTTCGGCCACCCTGGTTATATCGGTTGCATGATTCAAGTTATGTCCTGCTTTTGATAGGTACACGCACGACTTGCCCTGTTCTATAGCGTGTTTTGAGCCATGCTTGCTGATCTATACGGCTTGAGGCGGAACAATTTTATAGCTACTTGAGTGTCACTTCCTGTTTCCTTATTATTCTTAGGTAAGTCTCCTTTTTTACAACAACCTTTTACGAAAGTAAGTGCTGCCAAAATCATCAAATCGCAGCCATAAAAGCCATTTCTGGTTCTTTTTATGAGTGCAGATTGTATCGGAGGCCCTCATATATACGTGGGTCGACCCTGTGTTCAAGGGACACCTTGATAAAAATACTAACCATGCGACTAATAAAAGAAGATTAAAAGATGTAACTAAGAAAGAAGATTGAAAACGAACAAAAATAGATTTGACGGAGCGAGACGGTCACGAATGCCATACATATTTAAGGCCACTTTTCTGTCACCCTGAAGGTCCCCAGATTATTGTTTGAGCGTACATTTGTTCGCTAAACGCGTTAAAGCGTGAATCTTTGAAGGAGCTGCTCTGACGGAAACGCGATGGCGAACTATCCAGGGACGCCGTCCGACATCAAGCTAAACAGAAATATAAATGATATTAGCCGATGGGAAGGACTCAGACAACATATAAAAAGTTGAAAGGCGGCTGTCTATGCATGAGTACTTGGTCGGGAAAAAAGAAAGCAAGAAATAAGTCTCGTCGGCGCAGAAGCAGGGCAATCTAAAAGCAGTGGAGGAAACAAAGAAGGCAATGTACCGCTCGAGCGCGCAGCCCGTCAAGGATAGCATGAAGAGTAAATATGAATAAAGAACCAAATAAAAATAAATTTACGCGCTGGCAGTGAAGAGGCCATAAAAGAAGGCGGCCACGCTTATGGTCCTTTACGGTTGGCAAACACCCTTATAGTGTCAGGAGTTTCAGTTATGCTGAACCGCATAAGGTTCCCCCGCCTGACGGCAGTTCATTTCCGACCGTATGACTCGAAATCTGACTACGTAGCGTTGGCGAGCTATATATATATATATATATATATATATATATATATATATATATATATATATAGCCCCCAGGAGCACCGAAATCGGTACGTGGACAGCCACGTCAAGCACGCGCAGCGGTAGTTATGCCGTTGAAGAAAATGCTCAGAATATTCATCATCTTTACAATACATAATACATACATACATACTGCGGAGTCGACGAGAAGGACCTCGAAATGTGCAGGGCCCGATATAAGAGGGAAAGCAGTGGGATGCCTTGAGAACAGCTTTGGATGAAAAAGTAGGAACCAGTAATACAGCCGTGGAGACTCAACTGATGGAACTAAGCACGGCTATAAAATTGTTCATATCGGTTTTCACCACAATACAAGTGCTCCACTACAGTGGCGTTCGGGGATCATACGGTTAGAAAATAGCGAAAAATAAAAGATACGCATTACAACGAGCCAGAATCATGCCTCGTGCTGCGTTTGTGTTCTTGCAATGCACGTACTCACCGCGGTGAGTAAATAGAGAGCTTGACTACCGAGCCTGAACACCTAGGCTCGAAGAAGGCCGCGGCGGCCGCTTAGGTTCAGGTCAGAAGGAAAAGGCACCTGAGTCCTTTACGATGGCTGTAAATATTAAATATTTCCAGGTGGCCTAAATTAATGCAGGTGGGGCTCTTCTCTACGGACTCTCTCGCAGTTTGAGTCACTTTGGGACCGTACCATACCATACCATACCATACCATACCATACCATACCATACCATACCATACCATACCATACCATACCATACCATACCATACCATACCATACCATACCTTACCTTACTGTACCATACCATACCATACCATATCATACCATACCATACCATACCATACCATACCATATCATGCCATACAATACCATATCATACCATACAATTTCACACCATACCATACCTTACCTTACTGTACCATACCATACCATATCATGCCATACCATGCCATAAAATACCATACCATACCACACAATAAAAAGCTATTTTTGGCGCTTGTCTTCCGCTCTTTCTGGATATCTCGTTAGGCGATGCCAACATTCTCTGTCCTCTAACGACGAGATCATCTCTGCTCCGTTCTCTCCAAAATTATCAGAGGGCATGGCTGCCGTGATGAAGGTCAGAGTAGAGTTTTCCGGACACGCATGCGCATCACCGCCAGCTGTGCTATAAATAATACGAATCAACAGAAGAAAACCAAGGAAGCAAGCCTGCCTTCACAGAAAGCGACAAATATTGACCAGAGGCGGGGATTGGTTCCGAACCGATTCGTCTCTAACCAGGACAGGGAGCTTCCAGTCGTGGGTATAAGGACAAGATATTTTCTGCCAGGCGCGTTTCCTGGAGTGACTTGATTTGAATATGGCTGTAGAGTTAAAATTTTGTTCGAGAAAAAATGGAACCATCTATTCCCCAACCCATATCCCCTATGTTTCAGAGGCTGCTAAAAAAGTAAAAAGAGTAATCGCATGTGACTGACGTCGTATATAGTTCTAAAAAAAAAATAAAATAAAGAATGAACGATAAACATCTGCCATAAAATATTTAATGTGTTGACTCCGAAGAGCTCGCTTGTGTTTACTCAACCTCAACACTAGCGTGATTACGTTAAATGTTTTTTTTTTTTTATACGAATCTGGCGACGGAAATGTATGAATATTATAGACTGCAAGAATTCCGTCTTGCAGGAGTGCAGAACAATATCTGGTGGATTCGCTAGAGAAGACAGCCTTTTTCTATTGATTTGCTTGAAATTATGCAATTGTGATAATTTCTCAAAAACTTCGCAGAGGCTTGGGCTGGTGAAGTACGTAGATTGAAAAAGAAAAAGCCTACTGGGCATCGCCTGGTTAACCTCCATGCTTTTCTGTTTTATTTTCTCTCTCTCATTCTCTAAAGAAGATCTTCGAACTGGCGGTCAGTATTTGGAAAACGCGTGCCGAAAATGTTTACTGTTCTACTCGTAGCATTACCTTTTTCAGTCGTTAATCTTTTCACAGGTCTACTGTGTTTCTGACAGCTGATGTTTACAACTTGCTGCGATAAATAGTATGCCTGAAAATTTAGTTTGTGAAAAACCCCTTGATAAACGAAACAACTCTGGAATCGTATTAAACGAAAGACATCCGTATATTTAATCTCTACTTCTCGTATTATATTTGCTCTCACAGTGTTAATTCGGAAGGAAAGCGTAGCAGGGGGCGGCAGAAAGTTAGGTGGGCGGATGAGATTAAGAAGTTCGCAGGGGTCAAGTGGATGCAGCTAGCACAGAACCGGGTTAAGTGGAGAAATATGGGAGAGGCCTTCGCCCTACAGTGGGTATAATCAGGCTGGTGATGATGATGATGTTAATTCGGTATTTGCCGCTAGGAAGCAATATTGCGGCTAATTTTACTTACCAGCAATACGTACCACCTATAATAGTTTACCTCGCGTTTCAACCGGACCTGCATGTGTCTAACTCACTAAAAGCTGACGGGCTCTCCAAAAAAAAATAAACTGTACTCACAGATGCTTAACAAAAAAAAACACATTATGCAAATTTTAAAGGCTGCAACTCTCCGCAGAGCTGCTGCAAGATCAAGCCAATTGTAACAGGCAGTTTCACAAGACCATGCTCGCTCATGACCCCAGTATGGCGCAAGTAGATGCCTTCTCCTCCATTGATTTCAACATTGTGGCAGACTTAAGAACTGCTCCCTCGCTACAGTAAGTCGGGTTGCGAATCCCACCCAGAGGATAGATTCCAATTTCGGCCCGGTAAAGGTGCATTGCCTGAGC
This sequence comes from Amblyomma maculatum, assembly GCF_055883805.1. Classification (NCBI taxonomy): domain Eukaryota; kingdom Metazoa; phylum Arthropoda; class Arachnida; order Ixodida; family Ixodidae; genus Amblyomma; species Amblyomma maculatum. The sequence goes on from NC_139345.1 coordinate 101,603,111, forward strand.
AAAGCGATGCGAAATGCAGCAGCTTCCTCCTGCCGCATGCATATCTGCTACTGCGCGCAAGAAGACAAGCGCGTGCTCGAGTTGCTATAAGGGCCGCTTCGTCGACTTTTAACAAATTTCGAAAGGCACGTACACGTGCCCGTGAAAAAGAAGAAACCCAGGAAGGCATTTATTTTTGTACAGGGGCGCAGTGGTAAATCGAATTTCAACTGCTCGGTGAATCGTCCTAGCTTCCCGACATCCAGCAGGAACAGGATGGAAGCGCATAAGGGACGAAGCGCAGTGCCTTGCGTGATCGTGCACCAACGCCTCCCCAGTCGTTGCCGAGGTTACCCGAGCGCCATCTGCGGTCCAGCTTGGCAATGAAAGGCGCGCCAAATGGGTGATCTTTGTACTGATGTGTAAATCGCGTGCTGCCAACAGCTGCATGCTCTCTGCCCTCTCGTTGCGATATCGAACCGCCAAACAAGCGCTTCTCTCCAAAGGGCCTTTTCTGTTTTCTTTTGTGTGTGCAAAGCAGTGTTAGACCCAAGGCCAACTTGCCTTCTTTCTTCTGCAGCTACTACTGCTTGGAGGCTTTCAGATATGAAATGGTTCGCAAACTGAAGTGCATAAATGATGGAGGTTCAGCGCTCATTCATGATAGCAGGGTTGGCAAGTAAAACAAGCACCTCCCCGAAAAGTGCCCCACTCCCGCGCTTTCTTTGAAAGTGTGCACAACCGGATCGTTTAGGGCTGCCGTCGTGTACGAATCGAGCTTGTGACATTTGCAATCAGCCCAGGGTTGGACAACCACTGCGGTTTTTTACAATTTGCTGCTCGAAAGAGGTGCCTTCCAAGACTGCTTGGAAATGATTGCTTCTTTCGAAAAAGGTGCTTTCTAGGATCTTCTAAGAAAGCTTCATTCATTCTTCACTTTTGGCATTAAAAAATAGGGGCGATAAAATTCTGAATCTGCTGATAAAAAAAAAGAAAAATACTGTAAATTAATTACCAGTTGGAGCTGTAACTGCTCCTTTTCGTTTGTAGCTGTCGAAAAAGTAGAAACGCCTTCCACGACAGCTAATTCATGCTAGGAACAAGCTTCGCTTCTATTGCCATTCGTTTGGCATCCGTAGAATTATGTTTACTGAGTTGAAACTTTACAAACGAATATCCAAGACCACGAGCCTATTCGCTAATTCTGAAACATGAGTTGTGAACGAATGTGCACACCTCTGCCTCTTCTTACATAAACATCCGAGCTAGTAGGAGATGTTACTCGGAGCTTATTCATAGCTATTCAGGGGTTCATGATGGCCATACCCTCCAAACAGTGAACCACACGCATATATGTCCCACAGTGCCTTCTTTGGTTGCTGCTATGATCGGTGTTTACAGCCGAAGCTCCAGTGGCCGGCAGCAGGAACCAAGCCAGGCCGGCGAGCAGCAGCCCCGGAGGCACCGAGTCGCCGGCAACAACGTCACTTGCTGCGGTCAAGTGACTTGAAACGTCGCCACCAAAGAGTTGCTATCCATAATTGCTTGTCTGAAATAAAGCCGATTTTCTCGGGTGTTCCTTAGGGAAGCATCCTAGGCCCACTTTTATTCAACCTCTACGTAAATGACATTGTCTAAACTAGTGATACTGCCAAATTTATTATCTATGCAGATGATGTGAGTTTATTCTTTACAGCTACCACAATCTCGTAATTAGCTCTAAACGCGAACGCAGCTCTTGAAAGGCTATTTCACTGGAGCAGAGCATCTTTATTGTCAATAAACACAACAAAAACCAAATAAGTTTTTATTCAGGGCTAAAAATAAAGTCGCGACCGAAAAACCGAATCTCCTGCTTGGGTCTACCCCAGTAGAGATAGTTTCATCAATAGAAAGCCTTGGAGTCATAATACAGAAAAATATGTCTTGGAAACTTCATGTTAATAATCTTTGCTCTAAATTTTCGAGGACCATCGGCATTCTATCCAAAGTTCGCTATTTATTGCCCGTCGCGGTTAAGAAGATAATTTACAACTCCCTATTTCTTTCCCACCTAAATTACAGCCACCTGGTATGGAGTACCACTGCATTTGCAAACATTGCTAAATTGCAAAAGTTACAAAACAAAGCAGTTCGTATTGTTGCTGACGTACCACATAACACACATACCGAACCTATATTTAGTTCACTCGAAATTATGCCAGTCATAAAAATATATTATGAAATATCAATGCATCGCTATCATACTTACATCAGGACACGGAACAATTTTTTAATACACTGGCAGAATTGACAACGAGAGCTAATTTTTACACAACTAGAATGATTGAATTATGGTACATATCTTATTCGCGTATTAATTATGGCAAGCAAATGCTTCTGCATCAAATTCCTAATGTGTCAGGCCGAAACGTTAAACATTCATCATCCCATTAACTTCATGTGGTACATAGCTTGTTTGTATTTTGCTAATGGCATAGTAAAAAATACATTGTGATGATTTTGTATACATGTACTTGATTTTGTATGGTGTCTAAACATGTGCTGAAGACAATGTTAAATGTACTGCACTTCTCATTGTTCTTTGTACTTATGAAGTGTGTGTGCTTCTATATAATATTTCTTTTCATTGGCAAATTATGTGTCGAAGTGTGTGTGCGACCGTTGCTTTGTACAAGGTAGCACAGTCCTTGTCAAGACACTAACTGGCTTTTTGACTGTGCCCTGCAGAATCAATGGTGTTAAATAAAATTTTCATTTCATTTGATTTGATTTGAATCAGCTCGTCGGGTTGCCAATTATTCCGGGAAGCCACCGATTCATGTACGATTACTCACCTGGCGCTTGCCGGGGTGACCACAAGGAAAGTCCCTATTGTCTGCGAACGCAAAATCGTGCAGCTTTTCGCCGAACGGGAGTGCTCGTGCCATTCCAAGAATTAAGACCAGTGTGGAAGTGGCTCTTGCCAAGAGCGCACTTCTCGAAATCCTGGACTGCGTTTTTCAGCTCAAGTTCGCCATCGCTCCCAAGGAAGTTCACCCTTGCCACATGAAGGTGTGCGAGGAGGCTCAGGTACTATCGTCGGCAGTGGGAGGCACCTCAAATACTCGCAAGTGTCCCCTCATTGGACTGCCCGACCTGAACTTTATTTCCCTAGCTCCCTAAATGGGGACACCAAATCAAATTTAAGAAGTAGAGTTGTATCCACTATCAGTGAGCAGCTGTTCTCTCTTCTTGACCAGTACATACTTCACCGTTTAAAAAATGTGTACACAAACGTCTTTTTATTCGTCAATCCCCCTGCTGCTTCGTCTCGTCCTCCTGGTCACGCTACCACGAAGTCTTGACCCCCGAACGCGATCGCATCAGTGCCGAGTAAGCAAGGGCCTAGGCAGCTATCACGGAACGAGCCAAATGAATGTGAGCGATGGAAATGCACCTGCTGGAATACAGCGCCCTTATAGCTGACCAGCTTGAAGATGTCTCATAACCAGCAGTCACAGCCAGCGTACAGGTATATTGAAAATGAAAGAAAGAAGGAACGTAGGCCTAAGGTTTCGTCCTGGCGCTCTTTTAATGTGCTATTAATAAAGTTGGCACCATCGCAAAACGCGGTCATTGTCGTCTATAGATGTCTTGAAGCCTCAAGGTTGGAGTGCAGAAGAGGAAAGTGTTCAGAATAGTATGTGAAGAGGAGGCTGTGGCAGGAAGACAGCTGGGAGAGGAGGAAATCACAGATGCATTTTAGAGCATGTGAGGAAGGAGAGAATAAATGCAGCGCCCGTAAGGGATGTGGGCGAAGGGGAAGAAAATCGGAAAGGAGGGAGACACAGTCAGATTGCGGAGGGGAAGAAGAGAACGCGGAGAGGAGGCATGTAGAGAAAAACAGTGACTGTGTCACCACGTGCATAGGTTCAGTGAAGGTTGCCGCCGAATAAAATCCATTTACATCACTGCACGAATGACGCGCGGATGACACGTGTGCACGACCTAGCCCGCCGCGATTAGTGGACTGGATAACGCCACCAGACCATATGCACTATCGATGTCGGTCCGACAGCGCAAATCCGTCACGCCATCGGAATCGCTATTGATGACGCACGCCCCGCCGCATCAATCATACTAATCATGTGTCACTTTTTTCGATTGTCCCGAGGTTTAACGGCTAGCGAGACGTGTCCGCAATGACCCTTTGGACAAGACCCTTTCGCTGTGATTGCACTCTAAACTGCTGTTCTATTACTGCGGTAATTACACAAGCACACACTCTTGCCAGAGCACAAAAAGAGCAGGGGAAAAGTACATCAGAGAAAACTAGCAGTTTTAGCCAGGACGATTACAGTAAAACCGCGCATCTTCGGTGGCACTTCGGTGAGACGATGCATAGAAGAATTGACACGGGGGCGTCCGCAATAGTTCAGTTTGAAGAGCAGAAGTATCCTCCTCTATTTCTTGAGCTATATGAACAGCAAGAGGCCATGATGACTTGGATCAGCAAAGTTAAAGCCAAGTACAGACGAGATAGTTTATTTCTAGCTCTCTTTAGTTCTTTTTGGTTCTTTCCATTTCCATCGCAGAAATAAAAAAAAACTCACGAGGAGAGAGACGATAACATGGCGAATTAGCTCCAAGCCAGTACCTGCCCACACCTTAGCCTCCTTTGCACCATGCATTCCGCACTTTTTCGTGACCCGACCCTAACAGACGCTCGCTTTGAGACAACTTCCCCGCCTTAGGTCACGCCACCTGGGCTTGCCCGAGAGTGAAAGCTCCTCTGCAGTACCTAACCACACCTCTTAGCAGTGCGACACCGAGCGCTCTAGACTGGAAGTCCGGCAGCTGCGGATGTACCGGGCCCAGCTGACAGCAAAACCTATGGGAGTCCAGGACTGAGGCCTCTTCTCGCGTAGGCGACATCTGTTTGACCTAATAAATGTTTTCCATCATCCTCATGATCATCAGTCAGCTAAAAATATCTCTAGAACGGAAATATAAACTAATTTAGCGTTTTACCGCTTTCCAATGGGCATTGCACAATTTTATCCACGTGGCGTTTTGTGAAGTTCGTATTACTTTTGGACAGCACACTCCCGAACACGTCCTAGAAAACACCCGACAGCCTTTGAACAAAATGAAACAGTTAATAAAATAAAAATAAAAAATGACCTCAAAAGTTTTTAAATATTTCGCCCGATTGGGCGAAATGCTTTCATCTTTGTCTACTTCAAAACGTGCTTTAAACGATTGACTAGGCTACATAGACGGGAAATAATGACTCGTGCATTGGGGACAGAACACAGCCGGGGTGTGCACCATCCGAATTTAGCATAAATTGCGATACATAGAACGTCGCCTATTAGCACATATACTGTGAAATGTTTCTATGTAATACAGACCTCGAGAATACTATAGGCCAAATTAAATCCGCCATTATGTGCATTGTTTATCGCCTAAAGAAAAAAAAAGATTGGCTCTTATGAAAGGCCAATAGACGAGATCGACGGGTAGTAATGTGATCCCGACTTCTTAATCTACGCGGGAGAAAGGGGAAGAAAAGCGAAAGACAGAGTGCGAAAGGAAAGTGACGATTTCATAGGCTAATAACATAAATTGTATAGGGCGGCTCCCCGCTTTATGCAGGCACTGATACATAGCCCTGGCTGCTTGCGACATAAGAAGGTACGGCCTTCCGCAGTCGCCGTGCGTACTGAATAGGCACTAGTGGCGACAGTAAGACCTTTGTGCCCCACTTTAAGGCTTACACACTACAAAATATTTGAAAACGCTCGCCGTTGGCCTCCTGTACACGTTTATATCGCAGTAAAGGGAAAACTACCTTATATTGAATTCGGAAGTACGTGACTTTTCGGGCAGCTTTTTCTGGACCTTGAATATAGGCTTCCCGGGCTTCCCGTGTTTATGTCTTCACTTGTGTATTTATTTTCGCTTACGAGTGTTCGCGTGTGTGAGGCGGTCGGCGAGCGTGTTTCGCGCCAATGCACGCCGCCAAAACAAATCTGTTGATTTATGCGCTCCAAAGTGTTTACCCTCGACTTGTGAAAGCGCAAGGAGGCGCGGAATATATAACGGCGCGGGTTTGGCTCCCCGGTTCTCCGTCGGCACGCTGCGCGGAAGTGGACGAAGAATAGGCGAGAACATTATCTGCTTTGTGCGAACACAGACATGGGAAAGCTTTGACGCAGATTATTGGAAATAAATGTTGGGGATTAGACGGATCTTAAGAAAGTTGGGTTTGAGCGTATTGTAGTTCTTTTTTTCTTCTCAGCCAATTTTTCGAAGATAAAATTAACATTGTCTAGGTAGATTGTTTTTCGCCTATGGTTGGTCCAAGTTGATAGGCTAGACGTAGCGTGAGAGTAGTCGAGACGGGCACACACCACATTAGAGTCAAGGTGTTCGTTGATGTGAAGTTGCTCTGATAGCACTGGTCAACATTTCACAGGATCATTAAGTTTTGCCAATGTGACAGTGAGCTGTTATCGATTTCTGTCGCAATGTTGGCGCTATATTTAAGTCACAATGCCTTGTTTCTTAATTTTTGTGTTATTATATAAAAATTTTCAACTTTAAATACTCCGAGGGAGCTAGTATGGTTAATCATACGAATTGTTCATAGGTGTAGAAAATGAAACATAAATACATATTGATCTCATGAGAAAAAAAATGCGTTCCCAAAATAGTTTGACATAGAAAGTCGTTGCAGCAATCGGTGTCAAGTGTGCTGAGATGAAAATAAAGCCTCAGGCGAAACAAAAAAGAGAAAACAAGAACTTTCGCTGTCCTTAGACGTTTCAAGCGTTTCTGAGCTCTTACCGCAGTTGTGCATTTACGCGGTCGACGAACCTGGATGTGAGACAGAAGAGATGTAAGTGCAGTCAGCTATTTAGGGCCCGATGTGCGTTTCTGCAAGGACTGATAATACACGGGATTTTTTTTTTTTTTGTTCTTCTGTACCAGTTTACCTAATTCTTGCCAGCCATTAAGTCGCGGTTCAGGGTTCTCATCAGATTAAAGGAGTTGCTTAAATTTCCTTTCTTCGTGAACGAAAATTCACAAGCCTTGTGTGCGATGTGCCAAACCTGCTTTAATCGAGTCGATTGTATTCATTTCCGAAACTAATCGTTTTCGTATTGTGCATTTGATTTCGGCGCCTGCAGTTCCGTCGCGTCGTGGACATCGGATTGAGGCGCGGGGGGGGGGGGGGGGGGTAGTTTTCTGCAGGGATCAGGCATGCGCCCAGAGGTATGCTGTGTGACTGATTTTACCGGTGTGTGTGTGTGTGTGTGTGTGTGTGTGTGTGTGTGTGTGTGTGTGTGTGTGTGTGTGTGTGTGTGTGTGTGTGTGTGTGTGTGTGTGTGTGTGTGTGTGTGTGTGTGTGTGTGTGTGTGTGTGTGTGTGTGTGTGTGTGTGTGTGTGTGTGTGTGTGTGTGTGTGTGTGTGTGTGTGTGTGTGTGTGTGTGTGTGTGTGTGTGTGTGTGTGTGTGTGTGTGTGTGTGTGTGTGTGTGTGTGTGTGTGTGTGTGTGTGTGTGTGTGTGTGTGTGTGTGTGTGTGTGTGTGTGTGTGTGTGTGTGTGTGTGTGTGTGTGTGTGTGTGTGTGTGTGTGTGTGTGTGTGTGTGTGTGTGTGTGTGTGTGCGTGCGTGCGTGCGTGCGTGCGTGCGTGCGTGCGCGCGCGCGCGCGCGCGCGCGCCCGGAAATGTGCACTTCAGAGGCTGGAGTATTCATATTCATAAAACGAAGCATGCTTTTAACAGGACACGTGGAAATCTTCCAGAGATATACAATCGGACACTACGCAATTTTAACCGTATTTAAGCAGCCGTCTTTCCATGCAGCGCTCTATGTGATCAAGGGACCAGTGCGGGCCCCGAAACGTCGTGTTTTCCTTTTTTCAAAGCATTTTTGCGCGTGTATATTTATTTCTACAAGGCTGGAGACACCTTCCACAGCCATAGGATGCCCGAAAGGTGTTTTTGTATGCAGCTAACACAGTACACTACTCTCCCCATTCGCGTACATGTACTTTGTTATTCGCTTCATCACCATCTCCTTATGTTCTGCTCTTATTATCTCGCACATACTCCTTAGTATTCAGTCCGTCACTATGTGAAAGACAACCCGACATTGATACAAAGTTCATCTTTAACCAAGTTAAACTTGCTTGCGTAGCCTAGGAGTAGCGTGTCCAATTCGGTAACGCAAGGTTTCCGGTCCTTATCTCGCTTATCTCACAGAACTACCTGAGTAGGCAGTTCCTGCCCTCTCGGGCATGCTGTATCACACAACCCTCCGAACAATGAATGCCCGGCGAAGTCACTTGCCAGGTTCCACCTGCAAGGGGATTGCACGTGATTATTCGCTCTCACGCCTACGCCGACGCCGGTTTTTTCACGGAAAGGGGTCGTTAAACCTATCGCGCCAAAAAAAAAAAGAAGGAATTTCTAATACCAGGTCAAAACTGTATCAGGGTAGGCCATAATAATTCCAACGGAAGATTAAGAAGTTCTGCAGACTTCAACATACCACGCACGGGGACATTTATTTTTCTTTTTGTGCACTGTATGCAAGGAAGTTTGAATAGGGTTCGAATACTCTGGGCTCGGTCAAAAGGAAGGTTAGAGCTGGGTTATGGAGATCCATCCTGGGTGTTCTATTAAAACGGGACGTGAGCCTTCGTCGACAGGCATAATAAACAGCCGATGCATGCAGTGTTTACGCTAGAACCACTTCGCCGGCAGCGTCAAAATAATTCGCTCGGCGTTGGCGGAAGGAGGGCCGTGAAGGCGTGACTCGGTCTTCTTTAGCGTGCTGAGAAAAAAATATAAGTTTCTTTTACATATATGTAATATATATGCACACCCAAATCATGCGCTTCATTTTTCAAAGGTAGTGCTTAAGACTTCAAAAGTGAAAAACAGCGGGCAAAATCTGGAAGGAATCGCCAATATTTGCTTTCGCTAAACTTCTTAACGGGGTAAGCGCACAGCTGGCGCTTAATCTGCTGTAGGACCTCCGATGGGGACAAAATAATCAGTTTTTGAAGACGTTTTCAGATCTTGAAGTGGTTTAGGCTCGGTTCCTTTGGTTTAACGAGTGCAGATACCAAAGTATCAAAAAGAACATGAATCCGGGGGGCTACGAAACGTACCCGGAATCAGAAGGCTACTGGCCACCTTCCCGAATACACCTGTACCCTCAAGTTTTCTCATCTTTCTACTTCTCTAAATCCCCATTCTCTCATTTAATTGTTAAGCATTACACAATCCATCTGATCTTCCACGCATGCATCGATTCCCTCGAGTAATCATTCACTCCATCGCTCTGTCCATTTAGCCTATGCAGGCACCTGCCACCGCCCAGTAACCGAACACCTATCGGTTCGCCGTTTTTTCGTGGAAGCCTTATATATCTTGTTCTCCAGAAAATCCACCGCGCTGGTGGGGAGTGAAACGTAATGGTCAAGGCTCAGGCAGGTGGTAATTGACAGGTGGCATGGCCATGTACTGACTGGTCATAAAGGCTGCTTGACGTCGCAAGATCACTTGACATGGCCAAGTTGGCAGGCCTGCCAACTTTAACTTCGCCTTTCAGAAGGAACGGTGAGATTCGACTGCAGCCTTTCAGGACCGTTCGAGCCCGCTTCTCACTATTACGCTTCCTTAACGCACTCGGCCATCAACGAAGCCTTTTCCACGAGTTAAAACTGCCAGGCTTCTAAAACATTCATCCATGTCCGAAGCTCTCCATGTGGAAGAGGGCACGGCCATTTGAACAGGTGCGCAGTAGTTTGAAAGCGTGGCCACTTTTGTGCGACGTCTTTCATGTGCAATAGCCAGCGGGCACATGGTTCGGGGAAAAAAAAAAAAAAAAGAGGTCGTTGGAAGTGCCGTCTGATGAGCGCGTTGCAAGAGAGGTGGTTAGGCTTGATTGAACCACCGCGGCCCGCTAAGAACTTCAGGTACCACTGTAAGGAGGAGATTAAACCCAAGGCACTCTCGAATAAGGAAAGACGGACACATTCCTTTCCGCATCTACTGCGCTAATTGCCCGTAAGTATTTTTATTTCTTTCTTTTATTTGTCATGATGACATACTCTTCACGTTAACCGCGCTAATTACGAGTAAGAGTTTGAATGCGGACGTCTTGAAAGGTTCTCTAGAGGAGTGGGGCTAACACCTCTAGCTTTGTTAGCAAAGCTGCTGAAGCTGCTTCTGATATACGTAACCTCATTGTGGAATTTTACAAAACCCTTTTACTTCCTGCTTGTCGAGCTGGTGTTACTTCTGTGCTCGCACATTTCGATTAATGCACTGAAAGTGCCTTTTGCTAAACACTTCTGGAGTGTTGGTTACTTCACCACTATCATATTTATTTTGTGCTACAATGCGATGGCATGCTTTTTCAAAGATACATTACTTACCTGCAGATGAAATCGCCTGTCGGCTAGAAATGCTCAGGTTCCGTTTTCCCGAAGCATGGACGTGACTGGGCAGAATGATGACTGCAGAATAGACAGAGAAAAGGACACTTTACGTTCATGTTTGGCCATCTAAGGAAGCACTGAAAGAGTAAATTACTCTCTGACATATCAATTATTAATTATATCAATTATTTAATAAAATAAACTATGCTCATCATATATCTAGAAATAATAGAAATCTAGAAATTTGATATTTAACCAATCGATTCAGGATTGACGGGCACAACAGGGAAAAGATGGCAGCAACAGCGGAACTTAGAGAGCATAAGCACTCTGTCTGGAAAATTGCGTTTTCGCTTTCTCGTCAGAATGGCAGAGGATAACTCAATGAACAGTGCCAGAAAATGGGAGGAAATAGAGTAGGTCATGAGGGGGGGGGGGGGGGGGATGCAATAGGAACGTAGAAGCATTTCTCAAAAATTAACCACACTGTAATATTTTGTTTTCATAAATATTAGTACCGGTAATTGCCATAACGAAAGTGCTTGACAAGGTACCGACGGCTATGCCAAATAACACTGAGAAGATTCACGCTGCTGTTTGCATGTGCTTGGCTGCTAGCGTATTGCTTAGATAAATTTTGCAGCAGCATACTGAAGGCGCTGCTTAGTGTGTTATTGAGAGAGTGGATCCTCAGAATATTTAAGTGCGCATAGTTGCGCCATGAAGAGTGTGGTTGCAGGGGAGGAGACCCTGAACGAGGGCTTTATGAAGCTATCTCCACTCGCCCCGAAGTGACATTGTTTACTCAGGGAACAGAACGCTAAAGTCGAGGCTTCGCTTTCAAGCCAGTACCATGTTTACAAAACATACGGGCACTCTGCGAACGTCAGACTATATATGCTGGGCAGTCAACACTAGGTTTACGGCGCCTAGATTTAAATGTAAACAAAGTTTAAAAAGCAGTTTTATGATAACGCACTGTACCTATCAACCCTCGTCAAGGAAAAGCTAGTACGCATTGAAAGTCAGTGTGAAATTAAGAAACAAGATTTAAATATACGTATTTTTAAAGCACAGGGATGTCTACACGCAGGTGTTACCAGGAACCGTGAGGAGAAAAGTGGAGAGTGCGACCCGAACGAACGTATGTATCCAAATTTTTCAGAAATATTTTTCTCGTTCTACATATTAACCACGAATGCGGCTATTCGTTAACAGTTGGGAGGTATTTTGAAAAAGAACATGGCAGAGGAAGCTGCGTCATGCTGTCAAGAGTCTGTGTGAGAGATGCAGAGGTAGGACTAGTAAGGTGATTTGTAGCTGAAAAAAAAACAAAAGAAGTGGAAGACAACGACAGTGGAGAAGAACATATGAATATGTAGAAAATGTTGAGTAGAAATATGTAAAACATAATACAAATTTTATGAAGTCAAAGATCAGCAGATTAGCTTAGGGAATTCGGGTAGAAGATAAAGATGAGTTCGCAGTGACCATGTAGTGAATGTCCGCAGGGTGTTTGTCCGAGTTATGTTACTTCTCACGTAGTTCGGCATTATACCGCACGCCATTATATTTCTCATGAATATAGATGTTTGAAGATGACAGACGCACAGAGCTCTGCAGTAGTTCTGAAACGGCATTATAACTGAACGAAAGCGAACAACCCACTTTGCAGACCAGGGCGCGGACGTTACTTCCGAAACCTTGAACAAGGCTGACTTTCGCCCCTATGTATCGGGGTGCTTTTAGATGCATCGCCTGCAAGTTCACGTTTTATACTTGCATATCTTACTTGAATATCTTTTCTAAGGTATGCTCTGGTTTGGTTCATGAAAGCGTACTTAAAGGATCACTTTGACATCGAAAAAAATCATTCAAAGCTTTTTTTGTGTGTGTGGTTATACGGGTAATAACCCTAGTTTTTGTGCCCAAAGACGAAAGCGCGGCGTAAACATGCAACAAAATCTCAGATAAGCATGAGAAAAAGTGTTTTTGCTTTTAAAACCGAGAGCGCAATCTTGCATTACGATACAAATGAGCCATTGTCGATATGTTTGGCCAGTTGAGTGCTTCCTGGACGCAGGCCATATCCTTAAAGTACTATCTGCTTATCGACGAGGCATTCCGTATTCTGAGCGTCGCGGCGCTAAAGCGCTTCCGAGGAAAATACAATAGAAAATGAGAACATCATGCATTGCGTTTTCATGATTAGGCAGGGTGCACGATCAATCGTCCTCTGAGAAAGGTAGCCCACGCAAAAACCATAAAATGGGCCCCTGTGCACTAAATCTCCAGGGACTGTCTCAGAGACAGACCTAATATTTCCACAGTAAAACTAAAAACGGCCTCAATAAAGATCCAACCCAAGCTAAAGGGCTGCAGAAAATGACTGAGCAGTGCATACGCTGAGGGTTAAGGAAAGTGTTTTGCTCAAGCCCACTGTGCGGAGTAGTGAAATGTAAGAACGTTTGCACATCAGCATCAGCTTGCATAACTGCCACTGCTCTTTTTGTTCCCATGTCGAAGCCGCATTGCGACATGAGGTATCTTGGCGTGAAGAGTAGGGACAATCGCAATTGAGGATACTCGGTATTTTCGTCGACATTTTCGAAAGATAGACATAGTTCTCTCGGTAATTCAAATGTTCCATATCTGCGTCGGGGATGATGCTCCACGAATTTCGGCTGAAAAGCTTGAAGGCCTGGATTCACCCGCCAACCAGCATGCTCACTGGTCAGACAGAACAGCTGGTCGAATGTATTTAGGCAGCTTTTTCCCTTGAGTGAGGGTTGGTATAATCCAGAAGTAGCACCCACACGTAAGAAAGAATTATTGATCTCCACTTCTAGGATCGTGTCAAAACTGTGAGACACTCATACGCAAGAGAGTTTGCATCTGAACACGCACATTGATATGACGAAGCCGATGAAAAAGCACAAAACAGTTTTGAGGTATCGACCTAAAGTGTGAGGTTGAAAGATATAGGTATTGATTTAAGCGGGGAGGGCAAAGCACATCATGCACGCAACGGCGACAACCAGATCCATGGGCCTCCTAGCTGCGCCTTGCTGAAATTCTGAAAACACAATTTTGAAGCACGAGTTCTACGCACGAACACGAACTATCCGATTATTGGAGGCGAATCGCAAAAAGAGAGGAAAAGCGATCCGCGGACAAACGAATACAAAAAAAGTAAAATCTGAAACTTAAAAAAAAAAAAAAAACTTTAGACAAAAAGTGCAGTTTCTATTCCTTACCATATAAAAACGAAAAAAAAAAAAAACGCTGCGCGTTCCTTCCAATGACACTTTGCGCGCACAAAAGCAGGCAATCAAAAACGAGGGGTTGCGAAATGGTACAAGCTCGAGGAAAAACATTCGACACTCATGTGTTTTTTTTTTTGTGATGATAAAGAAGGGTGCAAAATGTTGATAGTGTCCCGAAATAAAAATTGCGTGACCAGTCCTTTCCGACTTCGGAAAGCACTCGTGTGACAGTAACTGCATGGGATGCAATTTCACGGTGCATGACGGAGTCTGTGTGCCAACAGTGTTGCATGCTCTACACTCGCGAAGAACGTAAAATGCGGGAATGGCTATAAAAGTAGTAGGCTTCATCTGCTTAAAAAAAATAAAAAAAAAACAGTAATTGGCGACTGTCGCGTTTGCGCAATATGGATATTCTGATAAGTATCGTATTCCTAGATGCTCATATAGGAATTTTCTTATAAGCTTCTCTCTCACTAGGCGCGCGTCGCCAGCTCCCCTGCCCCCATCTCTGCCCCCATTCCTGCCTTTTTACTATTTTTTATTTCTTTTCTAACCACACTCCTTTTTACCCTGATCATCGGGGGTGCGAGGAAAATTTAGGAACTCCAGCGAGGACTTTCCGTTTACATGTTCTGATCAACGTACCCCCCAAGATGCATGTTTGAACAAATAAGCAGGATGGCTTTTTCAAATTTCAAGTTATCGAAACTTTCTTGTTGACGCGCGACATGACATCGGCAAAATGTAGAAGCAGCACACATGCGTATTCTTTGAGTACTATAACCTCATAAAAGCAGTCTCATCATAGTGTGTAAAAATTGTGAAGTTCCGTGACTAGCGTTAGCAATCCAGTAATATGCGGCTTAATTGTAGCCTGTGATAGCACGAAGAAATGCTGGGTGCAAGATTTTGGCCTATCTTTGAATAATGAGGGCATGGAAGCTTGACGTACACTATGAAGTGTATATATGTCTGCAGAATGCAGCAGGTAGTAAAGCTGAAGAGGGAGAAAAGTGCGTTCACTTGCTGGCTCATGCAATCGTTATGTTAGAGCTATGAATTCACAGTAAATGTATAATGTACACTCTAGAAGAGTGGGCCTACTTTTCGAATTGCTGGAGACCCGACTTTAAAGGTCCATAAATACTACTTCTAACAATGCAACATTGAATACTACCTTTGGCTGCAACCAGTGCTTCACTAGCATAAAACGATTCTTTATGCGCATTCCTCATAGCTAGAGTCACTTTGGAGCATTAAGCTTCAAACACCCATACCATACCATACCATACCATACCATACCATACCATACCATACCATACCATACCATACCATACCATACCATACCATACCATACCATACCATACCATACCATGCCATGCCATGCCATGCCATGCCATACCATACCATACCATGCCATACCATACCATACCATACCATACCATACCATACCATACCATACCATACCATACCATACCATACCATACCACACCGTAACATACCATGCAATACCATACCATACCATACCATACCATACCATACCATACCATACCATACCATACCATGCCATAGCGTACCGTGCCATACCATACCATTCTATACCACGTGATACACAAGAGGTAGTTATGTTAATTAATCGAAATAATATCTAACTGCCCAAGCAGCTCCCATGTTATTTTATACTAGCTGCGCTCGCTAGGCCAATAAAGGCTCTAACTCGGCCTCCGGGGTAGCTTTTTTGACAAATGCGACATTCAGAACATCCATGCACTGAAATTTTGGGCAAATTTAGGAAAGTCGCTCAAAAGAAAGTTTCACGCTTGTAATGTAAAGAATCCATTGGCTATCTCACGCAAATTTCGCAATGGAGGCATCTATCTAGGGGCGCTCGCTGTGCACGGGTGATTCAGTGATTAATGGAGCGCATTTTCTACCGCATTGTCTTGTCGTAAACACAAACCACAGATATCTTTGACATGCGCCAAGCATAGAGCATGCGCAGTGTGTCAAACTCAGCACCCAGAATAGTCCACGATGGCTTCTACAACCGGTTTCAAGAGAAGGATGGGCATAGCAGGACACCATGACATGCATGCTTAATAAATTTGAGCGTTGTCAGTCGGATACCGAAATGTAATCAGCCAGCACTCAAGATAACAGAAATGATTCTAGGTGCACTGACATCATTTTCTGGTTCGAGAAAAAGAAGCTTTAAAGGCTTGGTATAGAATCCCGTCATGAAGTTTTGACTTTGTTTGTGTTTATTATCATCTGTTAACCTGTTATTTAAATGTTCATATTTTACGATGACTACTTTTATAGCGCTACTTGTATTAGCGTAGTTTATCCAGTTTCATATCCTCGTCGAAGTCGTCAACCCGTCCGCATGCTCTATACCTTCCTTCGTAGGGATGAACACGCGTAACTAAACATATAGCTAAAAGGTAAATATGCAAGATCCGGGCTACAGTTACCCTACCCATGTCTCCTTCATCTGGCGAACACAATTTTAGCTTGGTCAACCGAAACCAAATCGAAAACGCTGACGAAAACTGCGATGCAAAGGACTCCTTTAGGCATCCACAAATCCATAAAATCCTTCGTAAGCTGTTGCGGCTAATTGCGTTTTGTCAGCGGTAGTTCCGTGCCTATAGAAAAGGAGTTCAGAGTAAATGAGATTTTATTTTATTTTGCCCAGTCCAAGTAAAAGTAGGGCAGTGTTAACCTCAATTTTCGATTAGTGTTAACGGGTGCGTTTTATTTTTTCCCCCTTCCCGTCATGTAGCAATTCAGAAACGCTTAAATTATGAAGTAATTTGGACAGTGACACAAAAAGTCTGAAATGATCCTAATAAAATGGAATGCTGAACGCTGAAAACAACAACGGGGCCTTCAACTAGGATTTCTTGTTAGTGAAAAAAAGTGAACAGAAAAGAAACTTCAGAAATTTGTGCGACTTAACCGGGAGGCGTTAGACTGACGACAATACCCGCCTCATCAACGGCAATCGATCCCAAACTGCCAACCATTCTCACTTACGAGCAAGTGAGCCGGAATCGCAAGTTACGAGATCTGTGTAGTGGCGAAGCTAACGCCGAGCTCTACGGGGAAAATAAAAGTACAAACATATCGCTCAATATACGCCGACGGGTGCCTGTTGAAACAAACAGGCTAACTAAAAACTGGTGTGACCTTTCAAGAAATAAATATTTCTTTTTATGTGTGTGTGTGTGTGTGTGTGTGAAACCTGCGGACAGTGTAATGAATTTCCTTTTTTTTTTATTTCGCAGGTGCCTACCTTCCGGCGTATGCTTGACGGCCGTAAAACTACAGGCTTATTTTTTGCTTCTTCTTCTAGTATTGCTTTATGGCCTGTTCTGCATTCATGAAAATAAAAAGTAGCTGGTCTCACAACTTTGTTGTTAGGAAGAAACGGTTCCGAGATTGAAGTCAGGAAATCTGAAATGCGAGGCAATCGTTTCTTTTATGTCGCCTGCTATCTATACCGGGTAAGCCTGTTTCTGCCCATGAGTTGCATGATTGCAGCTAAGACATGCACTCGCCTTTTCCTTTTTCTTTTTTTTTTTTTTTCTTGCCTCGGGCTACAGAGGCATTGCGAGCTCGGAGTGAGTTATTGCTTTTTCGACTTCGAGGTACGCGGAGCCACGGATCAGTACTACTTTTGGAGAATTTTTTAAGTAGTCGACAGTTCACCAGTACAGAAGTCAAAGCAATACTAAGGCCACGCGTATAACACGTCATCCCTGCATACAAAAGTCATATAGAAGCTTGCCCACATGAAAGCCAGCGCAGGGAAAAACTAAATAAACGTGCCCGAGATGGCAAGAGTGCCCACAAAGGCGGCGGGTTCCAGGTTTCTTTGCTCAAATAACCATGTCCTTTGTTATTTCAGGCGACTTATATCGCATCGAGTAGCCTTTTGTTCTCGATTAGCCCTCGGGGTTTTTTTTTTGGGACGGCAGCTTTTGTTCCACATTCGATTCGGATTTCACGGGCTATTTCCGTCGTATTCGCGGATTGCTTAATTCAAAGCGTTATGCACAGCGCAAATCAAGTAATTTAAGTGCTATTGCGCACCGCTGTACCTAGTCCTTTGTGTGACAGAGACAGGTTTCTTAAGTATTTCAAAATTTACTGCAAGACATATACTTGATTACGTATGTCTGTAGTTCTTCAATAAAAGCTCACATGTGGGCGAACAGGTGCTCTCGTTGTGTCCCAATATCCCGCGTTTCAATTTAATCATTCAGTTTTCTCGTTGGAAAATTCATTAGATTCATGTTATCGACGCACTTCACAGGAGATCTTGTGAAGACTGCAAATCTCATAGGCGGTCTGTTTTCTGCTATTTCTTTAAAATGTCGTCACGCCACTTTTAGCTTCAGTTTAGCCACGGAGTAGCGGTTTGGATATGACAAGGTCTTTTATTATTCATGTTCAGTCTGATCCTTGCAACAAACTGCAACAAACTTCTTAAACGACACCGCTTTTTTAAATTGTTTAAATACATTACATTAGAAATAATCGCTCACATATTAGAGCTGAAAATATTCGGACTCCCATCGTCACTGAATGTTTTGGGGCAGAAACCATTATTGTGATTGAAAATGGGCATTTCAGAAGCTTTATGGCATCGTGTAAGCAGTTTGTTTATTCGTTTCAAGGCGTCTAAGAGAATGTTATCTTGTTTTTTTTTTTATAATAGATCTTGATACTTCCACCAAAGTAAGTGGTATAAAGGCTCAAGTTTGTAATCGTTATAGATCTCGTCGAAACGCGTTCGGATAATGTTATTGCAGGAAAGCCGCAGAGTCACCTAATTCATTTTCTCTCACACGATTCTTATCACACAACTATTCATGAGAAGATGTAATATTATGTTATATGTTATATATTATGTTGCAGCTGGTCGTGTTAGTTAACATAACTTAGAAGGCCTGCCTTCCTGTCTACACTGTGGCAATAGACAGGTGGCGTGGACTTTAAACTGTTGTTTATAACACATAATATTTTTTTCTTCACTCGCCGCTACTTGCTTTGCGCTAAAGAATTAAGAATCTAAATTTGGTAAGTAATGTGCAGCGATTTCGCAGTTTTTAAGGAGTTCGTAGTGCGTACATTCTTTGGAACATTTATTGCCAGTTCAATGTTGGGGAAAGCACCTAATTTGTATTTTCTGCTTTGAAGGCATTTTTGCCTATTTTGTCTTTTTTCCCTGTCGCTCACCTCTTTGATTTCCTTACCGCTTCCTCGCTATACCTTTATTTCCGTCGCCCCAGTTCAGGTGCTACGGATATCAGATAGCAGATACCGGGGCTTGCAAACATCTTTTCCTTCCTTTTAGATATCTAATAATAAAACATCCACATACTACTACCTAAAAGATATTTCATTTGAAGCTATTTCTGAGGAGTGGTAAGGGCAATCTCTTAGTAAAATAAAAAAAAAAAAAATGTTCTACTGCTTTGGAAAGCCGCAATGCCTCCACACTGCGAGTGAGACTCAAACAATGCCGCATGGGTGCTTTTGGTGAAGACGGTGTATTACTACTGGTGGTGCCGTAAGTGCCCTGCAGCTCTGAGAAATACACAAGATGTATATTTGCAAAACTACTGCAAATGAAGCTTCTCTCGACATTGGGGTCGAAACGAATGTCCTCCCAGAACGGAGAGAGATCCTATTTGAGCAGGCTGTTATGAGTGCGACTTGCGTCCTCTTTCGGCAAGCCGAGCTGTGAGACCTTGACACGTGCCCAAAATAAATGTCTAAAATATTGATTTTGTGCCGATAAGGTGAACTGCCTGCGATGTCTAATGCAATACCTAAAATGTTTGACTTAACCCTCACCTGAGGTGGAGAGCGACAGCGGAATGAGTGACAATTTCCGTCACCCCCCCCCCCCCCCAAAAAAAAAAGAAAAAAAAAAGAAAGAAAAAAGAAAGAAAAAGACTGCCTATTTCCGCAATAGCCGCGTGGAACGACGCTCTAGTGCCGGAAGAGGCTATTCTTCACGTACAGTCAACTCTAGTTACGACAAAATTGTTAACAAGGAAGGAAATTATGTAAGAAGAAATAGCGATTCCCTTCAGAAGCCCCCAAAGATTTGGAATCCAACTGAACATTTCGCTGTGAGCACATTGATTATCAGCGATCCTGCTCGGCACTTTTCTTTCCATCACGAGAGTCACACATTACAGTACATGACCCCCTTTACAAAACACCGGAAAGTACACTCCAGAAACGTTTCCGGTCACAAGCCGGACCCGCTCGTAGAGTCCCGACGGAAGATTCGCCCGCGCCAGATGAGGCGCGACAAAAGCTTTTGTGCCGCCGCACCAAATTTAACTGACACTTGGGCAGGCAGCCCGCTGAAGGTGTCACACATCACCAGCTGTGCATTGAAATAGCTGGCAAAGTCACTGTAGTTCGCCGTTCTCCAAATTCCTGTCTGCCCGCTGGGGCCAGCTGGGCTGGCTCTACCTTTCCAGTGTCGGGTTGAGTTCACCAATATCTCTCGACAAATTATTTTTCTT
Source organism: Amblyomma maculatum (assembly GCF_055883805.1). NCBI lineage: Eukaryota > Metazoa > Arthropoda > Arachnida > Ixodida > Ixodidae > Amblyomma > Amblyomma maculatum. The sequence continues at coordinate 101,623,356 of NC_139345.1, forward strand.
TCTTTTTCTTTCTGGTGTCCTTTCAGTAGTGGCCGGTACGACATAGTGATTCGCCACTAAACATTTATGTCGCGCAAAACAACAACAATAACAACGAAAACGAACAGGCGATACTTACGTGCTTGTGGAGTTCACAGGTTCGAGATTCAGCTATGTAGATCAAAAACCTAAACATTTCCAATGCTTACCTTAGGTGTGGCCGTGTAACTACGTGAGTGTCCGTTTTAGACAGCGTCCTCGCAGGATATATCCTGCGAGGACGCTGTCTAAAACGGACACTCGCGTAGTAACACGGCCACACCTAAGGTAAGCATTGGAAATGTTTAGGTGTTTGATTTTATTAGCTGAATCTCGAACCAGTGAACTCCACAAGCACGTAAGTAGCGCCTTTGGGATTTCTTTAAGCTTCTGTGATTACAACTCGATATCCATTCAAGCGCACAACAATCACCGGAATTTAATGCAGCAGAGTGAAATTTAAATGTTTTGCTCAGAAACGTGGTGAGGGATTCTAAGAAAAGCAAGTTCGATAGGAAAGACCGAAGAATGGTGATGCGTTTGTCAGGGAACAAGCTGTACTAAGGTGAACAGAAAACAATGCTTTATTAAAGACCTCGCGGGCTGATTCCCTAAAACGGGAAAGCAAGATGAAGCATTTCAAGAACGAGCTGACAAGCGATGCGACAGGCAGGCACATTATCTTGCTAGACAGCTATACATGGGGAATCTTTGCGACTAAATGCGCATGAGAGGAAACTTTAGCGCCAATACCTTAATCTTTTTTATTCCAAGCGGCTGACTAAGGGAAAACACTTAAGTGAAAGCAACACATGACTTTCATTATTCCTTAGAGCAATTTGTTTTCAGCACTACTATTGACAACTTATACATTTATATATAAAGTGGAAATATGAGAATAGGTAGTCAATAGCGGGCGGCTCATTTAGAGATTTGAATGACGATTGAAGGAAAGTGTTCCAATTGTGAGGGGGGGGGGGGGCGATGAGACAGTCGTGCGTGCATAGCAGCGCCAATCACGCGAACTCAGCTAACTTTATGGCTTGCGCCAATAGATTTGTAGCTGCCGAGGACGCGGATCAACAAGGACCGATGGCATCTAAGAAATGGCGCGGAGTGCAGCGGCTTCATGTTCCTTTCTATGCACTCGTCCCTTCTTGCTTGGGATCCTTTTCGACATTTAGATTGTAAAATACGATGGTGCGTTTTGCTTTCTCTGTGTATTTTGTTTTTATTTGTGGGAAGGGGGGCGTGCTACGGTAGACTGGTCACGTGCAAAAACTATATCAAGCATCCCATCATCCAAGTTGAGTGGAGAGTACGACAGTTCGAAGCAAACGAAACTGTCATGTCTCACTGCGTGCAAGAATTGACTACAGTTCCTTTAACAAGCTGTGTACCACAACCACGCATGTGAATTTACTGCTAGGCCCACCTGGAGCATGATGAGAGCAATTGCTGGTCGCGTGATTATCTAGAAGCGACGTGATCCCGGAACCCACAGTAAAGTTTTCTAAGCCAGTGCGTGTGCTCCCTGTGCTCCACGTACACATGTAAGGTATCACTGCAGGCAAGTGGTCGCAAGAATTCTTACTTGTGACAAAATGTGACGACGAAAACAGTGACGTTTACTTCGGAGGAAGTGACAAAAAACCGCAGCCCTAGCTCCATGTATTTTGCGGCTGCCGTCTAGACACTGTAATAGGGCGCTTAGCTACGTTAAAGATGATGGGAGCAGTACTTCACAGAGTCAATCAAAGCGTACCTCTCAGGAATGCCAGCTGTGATAGCTGGGACAAGAAATGGGTCCTCGCGTGCAGCCTAGTATGCGAAACGAACTCGGTTCTTTTAAAAAGGGCCACTTATTGCCGATGCTTGTCAACAATGAATGTGCAGAAAGAGAGAAAACTACGCCGCGGTCACTCGATGTTACAAGCACGGCAGCAAAATACTCAAATCGAGGTCCTTCCGTAAGCTTAGTATGCGGCGAAGCACAGAAGTTACGCGTCGCGTTTGGCTGTACAGCAGAGTGGGTAGAATCGCCGATGAAGTGCTTTGTAATATCTTGAATCATTCGACTTTCCGTCGCAAACAGCCTCATAAAAAGCAGGTAAACAAAAACAATGAGCTAGGTAAAAAACCCACTCACCTTGTGCTGCTAGTCCTGTGCGTGCAAGCACGGCAGAGATAACACGAAGCTGTAACACTCACGACGCAACTTATCGCACAGCAGGCCGGGAGAGCACAGAAGGCGAGCGAATGCTACTCAATCCTTTCCAGCTTTAGCTGCGGGGCTCTGACCATGCGGCGGATGACGCTATAGCTGGCGGACGTTCTCCGCACGGTGTTTCTCGCCGCGGTCGCTTGTTATCCCCGTCGGGCCATTGTTTCCTGAACAAGAGGGATCCCGGCCGAACACCTGCCGCCGAGCCGCGCGAACGGTGCCGGGCAAACGGAAGCCGAAACGGCATCTCGTTCTTCTCCACAGCTCGCTCTTCCAAGGACGCTCTTGCCCTCTCTTCATTCCTACATTGACGAAGACCACCCTGCGTGGCCTATGCGCGCGCGCGCGGTGTGGGTCCCCTGTAACCAGCGGAGCATGCATGACGTGCCAACGGGTGATTTTCTGGCACTGTGACCCCTGAGGCCACCGCGGCTGTCGATTCGCGGCCACGAGGCGTTGGAAAGACGTCAAAGGCCAGATTGGAGTCTCGATGCTCTGCACTGAATATTGTGCAACCGCAATAGAGCAGCCCCTTTTGTTCGCGTTTTTTTTTTTTTTGTGATTCTTTTTTTGTTGTTGTGAAAGGGCTCATTTATTTAAGGGTCGTGCTCCTGAGACTCTTGTCACCCGTTTTCGCGCGAAAATTTTAGAAAAACGTGTGAGCAGTCGAGCTGTCGTAAGGAGTAAAAAGAATACATTCAGGAGGTCATAAGCAGTGTCTGTAAAGTTCAGTTAAATCACTATATAAGGATGTAATTTGCAAGGGGAAAATGAAAGAGGCATTACTTCCTCGATGTACATTAGATGAAGTTCTAACCTCGAATGCGTTTTTCAAGCCCCTCTATGCAATGACTGACGCTTCATTATTGTCATAGTGCCTTATTTCATTGATGTTATTACTGATGACTTCAACCATCTTCCTCGTCGCCATTATCATGAGCAATGCTGCTTGCTCATATGTATGAAATGCTGCGTCCTGCGCCAGACAGAATCAGAGAGAGAGAGAGGAAATCGTACTGCTAGTATCTCCTCCGTACGATGTGCTATGAAAAACGTGCAAAATGCTTAGGCAGATGAAGGCTGGATAAAAGCTTCGGACGTCGACATTGAAGATTACGCAAATACCAATCAAGCAGTCATTTTTTTTTTAATTTTTTGGTTTGACGGGACGCGGAAGGAAAAGAAAGAAGTCTAAGTATTGCAGGATTTAGCTTACTGATAACCTTGCTGGTCATCTTGGTGATGCACAAGATGCTTTCCTACGTGGGACAAATAAAAGATCTGTTACTGAAGCAATTAAAATGCACACTAAAGAGCAGATTCTCGAGGCGGGATACATTGCGCACGGGGCGTTTCTGGAAGGTTAAGTATTCATAACTATAAGGATTACAATTCATTTTTATTAGTTAGGATACTCGTCGCAAAGAATAGGTTGTCAGGAATACTGCTTTGAAGCACGAGTGAAGCCGATCCTTTAGCTTTGCCGGGCGTCAGGACTGAGACGAGACGAACAAGCGCACATGTGCCCTAAAATGTTAACGCAGCTTAACACTTACAAATTCTGCTAATTTTTCAATCTTGTCCCACTAAACATAAGTGATGGACAAGTGCATAAACAAACTGGGACAGGGAATGGTAGTGTATGAGTTGATGGTTCTTAATTTTTAACTTTATGTTTTGCTTTTGGGTGGTCAACAATGCAAGCTCACCAAAATTGCATTACTTGTTCAAACTGCTTTCGTACGAGTCTGTTCATGTTCATGGTGTTAAATAGGCAGAAAAACTGAGGTTCAGATATGCCCGACTAAACTACTAGGACGATAACAGAAAGAACAAATGATGTAGATTGTAGGTACGCCCTAATGTTACCTTTTCTTTTGTAATGGCTAACTGTGAGCCCTATTACAAACTTAACCGTCGGTATTCTGACAGCAGAGATCTACAGTCACTAACAGAAGAATATGGGCCCCACTTCTCAGATGAAAAGCTTCCGACTCGTTAGATAACAAGCAATAATAAATATTTAATGCATGCACGAGATCTGCTTACCTTTCCTCTTGAGCATGAAGCCAGCAAACATTTCTATTTTTGTTGCACAACGTGACATGAAAGCTTGAACACAAAACATTAAGTATATTATTTTTTAGTACCTGTACATACTGTACAAAGGCTGCACATGAAAATCGTCCACTTTTTTGTATTTAAAATAGAATGCACTAATGAGTGAAGCAACATTTTAGCAGCTGGCTTCTCCAAGTAGGACAGTTTGGTAAGCATATACTGCGAAGTATAATTGACTTTCCAGGTGGGTCTAGTCTCGCTTCGTTGCACGCTGCAAAAGTTGATGACTGGAACTCGACATAGAAGTTGCTTAACGGGCTCCGTGAGCCTATTGACTTGCCGCAAGTAAACACGTCAGAGGATAAAGAAGCACTCAGCAGGAACTATATGTAAACAGGAAATAAATCTGCCTGTGTTTTATTGTCATCCCATGGCAGGCTGTTATTAAAGTGACACACGTCTCTTTTTTTGCGATCCTCCGCCTATTGAGTTGTCACAGCTCTGTATGAGGACCGAAGGACGGCGGCATACTGAACATCGCTGAAGGAAGAACATGGAAAATTGCGTTAACTCCGGCGAAATGGCGCGTAACCTCACTGGAAGGGGAAGGGGGGGGGGGGGGGGGGGCGGGGGGTATTTACTCTTCAGTTACTTGTTATACGGGTAATACGCAGCACGGAAAGAGGTATAAGACTGTACGGGGCCCCCTGCTACGAGCAGATGGTAATATTCTCACATTGTTTAAAACGGGAATGATGATGCAGGTTTATGTTCAGAAAGCATCTTAATTGCAGAAATTCTGTAGCGACAGTTCATGGGCGCATTTCAGTTGGGAAGCAAACATATACACCAAGCCAATTATCGAAATGAAATAAAAAAGAAAAAGAAATGTGCCAATTGAAGGAAAAATATTCAGGCATAAGAAGCGTGTGCTGAAAATTAAATTATAACAGGGCGCCACTCGGTGAACGTTTGAACGATCGGTACATGACCACTCGAACTCATTACTGCTGTTAATGTATAAACTTTGTTCGAGTGCCACAAGGTCTCTTTAAAAGCGTTATTCTTCTCTTAATAGGATGCATTGATGCCCACATTGTTATAGATCTCTTGTTGTGTCCTGTGTAGTGTAATTTGATTTCTTACAGCAGAATGAAATGTGTTCCTATCTTTCCTCGTTCATTGAATAGGCAGAAAACTTGCTCTCTATACTCTTTAGAGATCGCTGATAATCAGCGACTGTCTTTTCACGTTTTTAGGTTAAATTTGAATAATACCGTCCAATTATGCAGAAGACAATTCTTATAGGTTTATTATCGCTTTATATCACTCGGGCGTCTTGGAAGTGTGGGGAACGTGCACAATCTTGTCTTATTTTGCGTCTGACGCAAACGCATGCAACCAAAAACGTTAGAAACACGCAATAATTAAATACAAACAGGTAAACAAAAATATTAAGTATTTCACCGTTGAATAAGACATTCTTGGAGCCAAGCAACAAGGGTCACCGATGCGCGCGTTTCATATCCTTCCGTAGGAGCTCTGTCGCACGCCGCAATAATCATTTCAGGGCTTCCGAAACCAATTCTTATTATTTGATTTCCTCGGAGGTGTAAAGACGCTTAACGCGGAACAAATACGGCTAATGGTATGAAAATAACAACAGTGAAAAACCAAAGATAATTTGAGGAAAACTGACGTTTTCTAAAGCAAGTCAATAAAGTTTAGTACAAGATTAGAGTGAACCCTCTTTATTAGCTTTTTCTGAGAAAGTTTCCAGCAATGTCAACATCAAAGCAAGGCCTAACAAACGCATTGCTATTTTAAGGTATGCTGCACCGAGGTGGAAGAGTGCCACCTTGCCCTCCATGTTAAGAAAAGCCTCAAAAGCTGTTCACTTGCATGGAAGTAAGTATTCATTAGCATCTATCTAAGCCTAGTTATACGATTAGATAGTAAGCGTGCGCATCTACCGCAGAAACACCGTGTTTGAACAAAAGGTGATCCCGGTCTGGATTTCTATCTCAGGACCACAGTATCACCGAGAAAGTTGCTCTTGCGACTGAGCTGAATGAGACGTTTTTCTTTTAGACGTGGTATTTAATTCAGTGACACAATGTTCCATGTTCATGCGCTATTTACAAAGCGTTCAGCAAGTGGCATCAAAATTATCCCAAAGCCAAACACTTCGAGGGAACAAGTCCCTAGAACGGAGTCAAAACTGCTATCAATAAGAAGTGTTACTCTAGGTCAATGTCCTTTCGATCACAGAGCTGTCAGAGGAAGAATTACTTGGTGGAAATACAATCTTGCAGAAACAACTCATCATGTAAGTTTTGGTTTGGTTGTGCAGTCCGACTAGAATGAAATTGTTCAAGGGGTTATTCACATATGACATAGCAGTGCGCTACCTTACGCTATAAGAAATCAAAATTATTCAATTTTTCAGTGTTTACTGTGGCACGCCCTTATCGATAAAATAAACTACGCCTTTAAAACATCAAACGCAGTGAAGAAATGCTGAATTAATACCTATACGCCACATTCTTGTCGAAAGTTTTTGTGTCGGTAAAGAAATATCAAATGAATTTCTGTTGTAGCTATGTCCTAAAGGGCAAGCTCTCGCTGTGTAACTTGAAATTTCAAAACCCCTTCTTATATGACCAAGCTGGCCCTTTAGGCACTCGTACAAATGCACGATGTCAGAGCAGAGTAATATACATAGAACCTCTAATTGTAGGAGGAAAATGATTTGCAATAAAATTGGTGTGCACACGTTTCCGCCGCATCTTGAATAAGAGTTCAGGAAGAAAAATATGCTGTTAGAAAGTGTGCAGTGAAGTAAGCTGTATGCATCAATCACCGTAAACAAGGATGGTCCCAAACGTCAGAAGAAAGAATTTCAGCGGAGAAAGTATCAACTAAATTTGTCTACATGAAATTAGAAACTGACGGATTTAAGCGTCTCAAAAAAGTAAGACCTAATGCGGGAAACAATTTGATACACATAAACGCGGAAAAAATTGAATCCTTCGGTACCGAGAGGTCTCAAAAGATGACATCGCCTCATAAGCTCAAACGGCGAGCCCTACAGAAACGTGGCAAGCACCGCCAAAACAACAGATTCCCTACAGAACATGACCCATTCTTTTTTTTTTTTTTTTTTTTGTGGAAACAAGTTGGCAGGCCGTAGTCTTGCCGAGTGTGGGACGATGGAGTTGCAGTGTCAATATGCGGCAATTTCTACAGCTTGAGCTGCGCTTGTATACGCTTAATAGGCCGCCAGTGTACCTAGGCGACAACAGATGCAGGAAACACCAAACTATTCAGATTGCATATAACTCCAAAGCCAAAGGTTCCGCTGTGCTCCAGAAACGGAGCCAAACCACTAAGTCAGGTCAACTGCGTCCATGCAGCGCGTGTATGCGCGCACAAAACGCTAGGCCATCTGCATATGCCAGTTCTCTGAGCTCGATATCTGGAATACAAAACATTCGGACGGGACCACTATGAAGAATGCTGATGAACAGTGGCTCTAAGTAATGTGCGAACAGAAACGTAAATATGGTGGACACCCTTGATGGAAAGAGAAAAAAGACGGACACAAGGTGTTGAAGAAAACTGTTAACAATCAAACGATCGCAGCAGTTACAACAGCAAATGCATACCATCCCTTGTAGATTGTTCAACCAGCATGGGACACCCAAAATCCCGGAAGTGAAAAGTGCGGCAGACAGGATAAAACGCCTCCTTAAGGCAAATTGAAAGCCTTTCCAGTTACTCCGGGACAGCTAGCGTATAGTAGGGCTTAGAGCGAATTCAGCAACAACTTGATATGGCAATGGCGTTGATCCAAAGGTTAGAAGAATTTTTAACGAAACTTCGTGGTATTCCCTAAATATTGCAACAAGCTTAGCGGCCGCAGGATTACGTTAACTTTCTGTAATGCACTACTATGTCAAGGACTTGAAAGTGATATGCGTGCGACTGAAAGCCGTAATGCGACTTTCTTGAGCTGAATTTGTTGTTATTACTCCCCAAAATGAGTAATTTACTTTTGCTCAGATGGCCACAATTTTTCTTTAATAATGATAACGATAGTGATATTACAAAATGCATTTCATCGTAAGAGAAAAAATTCAGCACGAAGAAACCAAGCACGCTCAGGAGTTTTTGTCTCTCAAGCTCTAAGCTCACTTCTGGTGATATTGGTTTTATCAGTATTGTTTTTTACATTCGTTTTCTTATACAGACTAAAGAACCATGGAGAGAAGGCTGCAATTGTTACCAATTAATTTGAATGGCTCGCAACTACAGACACCTTATATTACCTGACCATAGTTATTCATTTATTTTCATATGCTGGGTGCAAGAAAGTACCAAAACGTTCATAAATTTTCGCAGCCAGCGGTGTTAGACACACAGGCGGCTAGGGGGTAGGACATTTAATTACGTTCTCAGCACAGAGTCTGCGGTGCAAAGGAGAGCGTTCATATCGATCAGGTGACAGGGAAGATAAACAGTTGCTGCCGAAAACACGGAATAGCGATGATAAATCGTCTGCCTTAATGGCAGTTCCAGAGACCAAGACGAGTACACTGGGACAAAAAATTGCCTGCTCGAGGCCCTTTTCATGTAGCGCCCATTTGCACTCCGTTTGATATAATGAAGTTCTGAAGCACTGACAAGGGCTGGCTGAGAGCAATCTCAATGTCGGACGGAAACCTACAGAGGCTTGATTTGAGAGAGGATATGAGAGTACGCTTTTAGGTACATGAAAGAATGCTACCTTTTCTTGAATATGCCTCGCCAAGCTTGCTTTTTTTTTCACCATGCTGAAACTGCGTAACTGCCATAGCATAGGTCAATTTTATCAGCCTTGAAAGTAACTTAATGACACAGGAAAAAAATAATTAAGCCGAAACATATGTAAAGACAAAAGAATGGTTTTATAGCACACTCGTAAGGGTTGTATGCTCGAACGCAAAAATCTGGTGTACTCTCCAGCAAGTATCCATTCTTTTGAACGTATGTGCATATTTATCGACGGCAAAAAAGGATTTATTTTTGATTCAGCTGAATCTGCGCACTGGGTTGTGTGTTCAGGAACCCATCTATAGCTGTTAAAAATAACATAAAAATCATTCACCCAACGCGAAGAGAAAAACACCCAGAGCCGTTTAGACAGTCGTTAGCTTGAGTACCCGTCGCGGTTGAGGACGAGATTGTTTCAAGAGGATGGTGGACGATGTGCTTTCTGGGCCGTAAATCGAGCATCATAGCAGAGTGCCTGATGCAGCGTGCGTGCGCGCATGCGCGCACACACACACACGCACACACACACACACACACACACACACACACACACACACACACACACACACACACACACACACACACACACACACACACACACACACACACACACACACACACACACACACACACACACACACACACACACACACACACACACACACACACACACACACACACACACACACACACACACACACACACACACACACACACACACACACACACACACACACACACACACACACACACACACACACACACACACACACACACACACACACACACACACACGCACGCACACGCATACATTTACGTGCCCCTTACATACACACGCAGACTTGCACGCCCGTACGCACAGGATGCACCCCACCCCCCCCAAGACACACACATACACAGCGAACGTGCATTTTGGTTAACACCAATTTTCCGCTTAGCGCATGTAGAATGCCGACCATGTTACTTGCACCTTTAATGAACTCACTTGTAAACACAAAATGAAAGAAATTTTTTTCTACTTACGCACCCGCCAATGATTTCAGCACTGCTCACCATACTGATACACACCTAGGGGATATCCCACTCACACATTAATTCGGAAGTTGCGATCACGCGTCTTTCAAACTGTGTTGCTGAGCAATTTTGTTGCAAGTTTTCGTCCGCCTTATCTAAATTTACAATCAGCGCCCGATGACGCCAGCCTTGAAGGCATTAGGACGCTGAATTTGATCACGCCGTAGAGAAGTTCACGAATGCGCAATTAGTCTATGCACTCGGCCTCAAACTTGAAGCGCTCAAATGTTGCGTTGCTGACAATTGTAAGCAAATTCAAACGGCGGTTATGCTTTTCAGGCAACGTTCTCGCGGCCAGTTTTAGGCCTAGCACTATTTTCAAGTCAACGATATTTTTGGAACCCCATAGGGCAGTTAGATCTCACTTTGTTTGCGAGTGCAATGCGAATGCTAACAAGCGGCTTCAGCCAGAGTGACGCCATCTCGGAACGGGAATTATTAAAACGTGTAAGCAACGCACTTTCATCTCACACTTCAACGCCAACGTTACCGGATAAATATCAGCGCTGCTGAAAAAATATAAATGCTGTGTTAGATTTTCTTATTTAAAGGCGAACTGAACTCTCAGGGCAAACACAAGTCTTAGGTATAGTTCGCGCGGAGGAACATAAGCATAATTGCCGAGATGCGCGCCCAACGCTTTTAAGGCTGCAGTCTCACTAAGATTTCTTTTTTTTTTTGTCTGTGTTGTCTGCTTTGTAATTACATTTACAAAGCCAGTCTTTCTCTCGGCAAGATTGGAATGCCGCATCTTTAATCCCCGAAGCTGTGTGCTATGCACAACAAACAGGACAGAACAGAGCATTGTTTGTTATGCTGCATGTTTTTTTTTTTTTTTTGTCCTTCTATACTCTCTACCTCTAAGCACGGAGACGCTTTTGAAGTGCAGCGATATAGTAGTAGTAGAAAATTTGTGCCGAAGTTTCATTCGCTATCATGAAAACATAATGAGGTATGCCTGCAAGGCAATGCTCGTGAGCGCTGTGGTGAGACGAACAATGTCAGTCGAGATTTAAAATGAGACGGCGAGGCAGGGCGCTTTTCCTTCAGATGATTGGTGATTTCTACGAAGGAACGCCTTAGTTTATACAGTACGGCGGCGCCATGCGAGGCCTACTTCTGGTCGCAGCACTGTAGGTGGAATTTACCAGTGCTGCGGCAGGGGACAGAGATATACAAACTAGCTCAAATGTTTTGTTTTACTACAGGCATAGAGCTTAGCCAGACTTAGAATTCTGCGATAAACGTCACTTTTTTTAGCCAATGACGGTGACTTCGTGTAGGTCAGTCTCTTCTATGCCTACGACGTGAAAGGACTGGGCATAAGACGAGAAAAAAAATACACGACCTGACGTCTGAAAACGGCTGGCGACGATGAAGTGCGCTTAGGAACAATTCCTAATCAATAACATCGGCTTTGGTGACTTGTACGTGGGGCTATTGACAGAATTAGAAACGCAATAGTGTGCATTTACCGCGAGAAGTAAGGAATACTCATCGAATGGTATGCGGTAATTGAGCATTAAACAAGGTAGAATTGCTTTCATTTGTGCATTGTTTTAGCTGCTAAAACTGACTCCGTTATAAAATTTTTCGAGCTTACAAGTTTTAATGACTACGCGGCAATTGTATACAAATATATATTAATGATGGAATGCCGTTATGATACAACCTTTTCGTTCTATTATATTTGATTTTTAAGATCCCCCCTCCTGAGCGCATGTTTATAGTAAAATTGTAAAAATAAGTCTAAAAAAAATTTTGTCTATGTATATGATTACATAAATCCATTACCCCTACTTCGCAAATAATAAGCCACCATACGTGCACGCTGTAATTAAGCTTGCCATTAAAGGGTAATCCGCACAAAAGCTGCTATAATCCTTCATTTAGTTGTTTGTGCTCAGTAATATGTGTTAACAAATAAACGCTAAATTTCGCATAGCTTCGGCCAAACATCACAGTTACAAATAAGGGACTAGCGTCTGATAATAATACTTCTTAGTCACGACCCCGCAAGTACTCATCTTGTACTCATCCACATGCAAGCCTGTATATAAGATATCTCCTAACGGATATCCTTTTGCGTAAGAAACCCTGAGAATACCTCAGTATGTCGGCGGTCACATTCACTTTACGGAACTGACAGAGGTTTTGAGTGTCGGTAGCTCTAAGAAAACTGCACGTCGCCGCCGCAGCAATGCGTAGTTCTCGTAAACATTTACTGTGAAAGAAAGAAGCACGGAAGAAATTTTATGCAAGGACGAAAAATGCAGCGCGCTACATTTGCCACCACGACCAACGAACTCGCGCTGTACCCAAGGATGAGGGATCGAATCTCGGCTTGCGGCGGCCACTTTTCGACAGAGAAGAAAAGCAAGGCGCCTGTGTGCGGTGCTATGTCAGTGCGCGTTAAAGAAACCCAGGTGATCGGGATTCCTTTCGCACTCCACTACGGCGTCTAATAATCTGAGTCGATTTGGGACGTTAAACCCCATTAGCCAAACCAAACCAAACCAACTCTCTCTCTCACAGCCAGCCTCACCAAGATTATTGTTATTTCTTCGGGCCGGTGTGCTCCGGCCAGCCCGTTTGCCACCGTGCTGCAGATAGCAGCTTAGGTATACAGAGAACAACATCGAAGTCCTGCACACGATCGAAAAGCCTTCGATGGGACATGAAGCGTGTCAATAAGGGCGTCATGCCTTCCACAGATGAGAAATATTGAGCGAATTCCAGAAGTCGTAGTTTCAAACAAACGCCACTCTACAGGTAACAATTCGATTTGCCATCGGTTGCAGAAATTGCAGTTCACGGCGTCAATAATTTCAAAGGCCTGGCGGACTGAAAATTTTGGAACAGACAAATCTGCATGAAGCATCAATCCCATGATACAGCTAACCACCATCCTTAGTAATACATTCGTTTAGCTGACCAGGTAACCAATTTCATACGGAAGCGGCGACTGAAATACTTCCGTTACGCATACCTACAAAAATATTTTATTGGCGTCCCGGAATAAGTCTTCTTGCGTAGGAACAGTGAGGAGGCCCTGACGCTGGGTCCAATGTTCGCCATAGAGGCAAGGAAGTCAACCCAAGAGCTACTAACTCTTGAGCAATAATGTTCCTGCTTGATCCGGCAGAACAATCAGACCAGTGCGTAGCAAAATGACTGGAAGATCTGCACCACTGTAAGCAGTGACTATAAAAAATATGTATACGATTGATAATAGCTTAGTAAAGCATTTCTTAAGAGATTTAGAAACAGACAGAGCGGATGGCATTGTGATCTTCCAAGGATCAGGTTCAATGTAAAAATGAATGAATCTATTTCAACGCTCTTCTCTAGACTTAAAACTCTGCCCAAGAAAAGCGCACATATTAGTGTATTTTATTTATATTCGTGTCTTTGAAGCGCGGCCTTTTGCCTCATGATTAACCAACTCGCCCGAACAGCTGCTCTGACAAAGCAAATAGTTTGTATTGTTCGTATAGGTGTGCTTGCAAAGAACGAGGTAGGCTCAAGAATTCATGGAGAGCTGCCGACGTCTGAGGGTTCGCCAGAGACTGAGAAACGATTAGCGAAACATCCGTGCGCACTTTATCGAGCGAAAGAATGAACGTCGGGGCGTAGCAGTGCAGTAAGAGATCGAATGACTGTACGAAACAAGATCGTACTTGTGAAGTAACCCTCCTCCGCGTTGAAATAAATGGCAGGCGCGTATTGCGTTGAAGCGACAGACGCTCAAGCAATATGAATGTAAATCTCGTGTGCAGAAGTAATTTTAGAAAACGTGACCTGCACTAACATGAGATCGCAAGTAAGTGCCATAGAATAATTTTTTTTTTTTGCATGTGCTTTTATCACAATGCTGTTTTCGGTAATGAATTCTTGTCGTCTTGCAGCACCTTAATCTACGCACATGTGTTTCGACAAATATGCAAAGAAGGCTATCAGCTTCTACTTGGAGCCTTTCTATCGAGGTCAAAAAGGCTGACAGTTTCTCTATGAGATATTCACGCGTACTTTCCTTCGTGATAGAATACATGAGTTTCAGCTCTTTGGTAGACCTTCCTCGAATCTGGTCGCATTGGTAAGCGGCTGGTTTGTACCGAGCACGTAAAGAACGGAGAACGAGAGCGTTGTTTGGCCGTGAGGGTCATTTTATCTTCCACAAATTAAGTCGAAATACCTTGAAGCCATTGCATAAAATCTATAAATAGTTTGGCATTTTTTCGCGCGAACACCTGAATGTACGCAGCCTTACAATTTTGTAGACTTACAACGTATTACTAATAGGTGTTAATTGTTTATTTGTTTTCACGAGTGTTTTCAGAGTGTTTCCTTTCCTTTTCAATCTCGAGAAAAGTTTCAGAGAGCGATGTTCATCGCTTCTAAATATCGCTTTAGGTTCTGACTAGCTCTTAATGCAATTAATTATGCACCGTTTACCCAACGCGTGTTTCGAATATGATCCTAGCATTCTAATGCTTTAGTAGGCGCAGTTTTCAAAGGCCATTATCGGGGAACAGAGGTTACATACAATATACAGATCCCTGTACGTCTGAATATGAGGGGAATACCTTTAGTTATTTTTTAGTTAATAAACGCTGCGTTTAAAATCGATGTATCTCCACTATTTTTACAGCGAAGCAAGCAACGGATTTACGCCAATTTGAATTCGTCCTCGGCGTTCCTTTAACATGGACCGAAGTCTCAATGCAAATATGTCCTGTTTTTTAAACTTCATCGAAATGCAGTGGCCGCAGCCGGAAATTGAACTAGCGGCCCCTTGCGCAGCAGTAGAACTCCAAGCCAGCAAGCCAACGGCACAAGTCTTTTCCAGACAGACGTCTGGGGGAAAAAGATACGTAACAAAGTTTCGGTATTACATTTTTTTTTTTTTTCAATGGGAACCATTCAACTGACAAGCTTTTATAATTTGTGAGATGGGAGAAAGGGGCTTTTTTATGGCTCTCCTGTGAAGTGCGTTTCTATGCAAGAAGAACGAAATGATAACGCGAGGTGTTGGAGTAGCGGTTTCACTATTACGTCCTAACTTATAGCGGTGAATATGGCCCGGCGCTGATACTGTGCCAGCGTATTTTACCCCTTTAAAACTGTCAAACCTCCATCTTCCTCAGTCTGTTTGTTCGTTCTAGGTGTCCCGCACTCGAGTTCTATAATTTATTTTAACGTTGCATTCATGTCAACAATTGTGGCCCACTTCCGTATTCTAGAAACTTGGCGCCACTGTGAGAAGAACTTTGCTTCGCACGAAAAAACACATTGAACCACAACAAAATGCAAAGCATTCGCATCCACTGTATGGTGTTTCTGTCTAAATCAATAAATCTTTGTTTGTTACTAATATAAATTCCATTCTGCGATATTATCACAACTTATCCGCCCTTTCCTCGCATTCCTCTTTATCTCGTGCTGAAGGCACCGAGAAGAGGATAGGTGAGCGCCAAGTTCTCGAGTGCTATCGTCTGCGCTCCGGTGCACCTGGGACCACCGTGAAATGCCTCCTCCTCGCGCTCTTGAAATTGTACCCCTTTTCCTTCCATTTTGACTCTTTTGTTCCCGCTTCACTGGTACGGCATCCATCACAGGATCTTGGCTGGCACGCCTGGGCGACAGGCTTGTCCCACACATCCCAAAGTCCAGGAACAAGACGAAAAACCAGACGCGAGACAATAAATGGTTTAGTCTTTCCAGTGGAGAAAAAAATGTGACCCCGCTAAGACGCTCGTGGTCCAACTGCGAGGCGTCTGAAAACACTTGGAATAACAAGAAAGAAAGTTCACTTGAATTATGCTTCCTATTTTGTGTTCTTTGCTTCATGACTTGGGTACTTTCGCTGTCTTTGTTCTGTCTGGTTGAAGCAGTGGAACACAAAGATGGCTGTTCCTCCAGCAAACGCAGCAAACGAAGCATCGCGTTGAAAGGCATGCCATGCGAATCAGATTCCAAGAGTGATGCTTCCCACCTCGTTAGTTCTTTACTCTTGCTGCGAAAGTTTAGATAGTCATAATTAATCTTAGCTGAATTTGATCTTAACCTAACCTCACATATCACAAAGACATTAAAAGCAGACATAATACGAAGTGGGATCGAGAAATGACAGCTAGTGCCAGGATCACATTGCTAATGACCATTTTCCTCTTGTTATGTAGCCAAGCTTGGAAGCCGTAATATGACCGGAGATTTTCAGCTCCCCCTGAGAATTTCTTAAACGAGATTTTTTGTGTCAACAAAAATGGTAACAAAAGAAGTTAAGTAAGCTACTGTCTTCACTATTTCCTTTCTTTTAGTACCCGAAGGTTCTAAACCAAGCGAAGTCGTTAATCATTGCCTTTCGTCTTCACAAAGGGGCACGATAAAGTCTAAAGAAACAATAAGTGATAGATACTTAACACTCCGGAGGAGACGACGGATAGTAGAAACATGGTCAGCACTTCCGTCAGCTTTCTTATGAAGTTTATGTTTTAGCACCTCCTCCGAAACGGTAGATAGAGCACAACGAATCTTTTTGCGGGAATAGCTACCTAATCGCAAGTGACCGCTGCGCAGCCAACTAGGTTATGACGCCGGTTACAGGTGACCGTCTTCTACATCTCTTCTCCTGCAGACTTCAGCATCTTGAGACAAAGACCTTTCTAAGCCGTTAAAGAAAAGTGGAGAAAAAGTTTGTTAAGGATCTTGCCAGCAACAGTATGCAACATGTCTCTTGAACTTGCGTTTTGCATTTATCTGCGGAAAACACAACGGTAAGAATGCCACTGCTTTTAAGCTCCACTCTATCTCTTCCAAATGGGCTTTCGAAAAGGCTATTTAGCATGACCACTTTAAAAAGCAAGGACCTAACTAAAGTCTTTGGGTTGAGACATAGGCGTGTCTAGAATATGTGGCCTAACTCTAAGCGCACTGAGAACCTCTAAGCCTTTCAGGGCTGGCGGGCTATTCTGTAGCGAGCTAGCGTAATTGCACCTCGATCACGATCAATGTCAACAGGTCCTTTCAAGAAGCCTTGAAGAAAAGACGCCGACATGTGTCGGCTGCCCCCTGAACTCTCGCGTTCTCTCTGAGTCAGCAGTCTTGCCTTTCATTCTCCCTTAACTTGTATTATGCATGCCTATTAGTGATGGAGTGAAGACGCCGACAAGAGTAGCCAATTTCTTAAGAGCCTGCAAGATCACTTTCTTTTCGTTCTCTTTGGTTCGAGATTTTGACGATCTTTCTTCTTCTAAGCGTCGCTCCTTGAAAGTAATGAGCAATGGGGAAAGGCGGATACTTAGTATTAACTGGCTTTGAGGCAAGCAATGTTGCAGCGAATGCCTCATTTTCTGCTGTCGCCTCAACCACGTCATGGGGGACATGATGAAGTAGAGGATGAAAGAAAAAAGAGAGAAAGAGGCGCCTAGGGTTTTAACTCTCACTGATGGACTGAACCAGCCTCGTTAAGTGCAGCAAATCGAATCGCAGCTACTTTGTACCATGTCCAGGCTACCGTTAAAGACGTGTGTAAAATGACAGCCACATGATGCTGGATAGAGATTCGTCGTGCCTCTTCTGTCTTGTCTCATCTAACTCATCACACTGTAGAAGTTACACTCTCGTACGAAAGTTAGGCGACCGCGCAAAACACGTGGCTGCGTGGTAAGGATAATCTTCAAATCTTCCCGGTTCCTATATTACTCGCAGGGTTGATGAAAAGTGTCCAGTGCGCAGGGCCGGTTGTTTAAGAAGTCGCTGAATCTATCATGCCTCTCAGATATTAGAATACTACTTTTTGTGTGCTGTACAAAATTTTCAGCGTTGATGTTGTGGAAACTGCGCGGCTACACTGCTCAAAAGCAGGCGCTTTGGCCTGACAACTTTTCGCGAAGCCTGCACTTCGAAGCTGAGGCTGGAGACTATGAAAGCGGCAGAAGGGAGAAGAAAATAATGGCTTATGACGAAACTAAAGACACATATTGTCTCACTTTAGGGACAGACCTGAAGTCGGTTATTAAACGAACTTCACGACGGATAACCTAAAGCGAGGCTTAAGGACGTTAACGAGCAAGATTATCAACATTCCAAACCCCCGATTTCCCTCTCGAATTGCGAAGTTATGGAGGTATGGCAGCACTCTTTCGATGGCTGCTCTGGAATTTGTGGTAGTACCTGTTTTCTTAATTCCTGAGTAGTCTGTTAGAACGAAATAGTGCGGCATTATATCTGGATACAAAACACTGTGTAGTGTGGCATATAGGCCGGAGTTCTTTTGAGAAGGCAAGAAAAGGCAGAAAATATGTCGACGAACAAACCAAGGAGATAATCATATATGTGGCGCGCTGCATTTAGAATTTCTTGAAAAACTATACTGGTGGAAAGGACAGAAGATTTGCCGAATACCCAACTGGGAAAACTATTACCGCATTGTGTGCCTTTGGGCGATGAATGTGAATATTACGAACAATACCAAGACAGTGAAAAGATCAAATCTAATTTTTCTGACGTGGATGAAATTTCTCAAAACTATCTTTACATAGTTTGGGGGGCGCTAAATCTATCGTTATTAATCTACGTCGGCCCAGTCGGCACAGATCGGTAGTTCGGCCTGGTGGTCATCATCAGTGGTCGACACCACTGCGGCACTCCAACGTGCATCGGCTACGTAAGAAACAAAAAATAGCAACTCAACTGCTGACGCTAGTGAAATTACTGAAGACTACTGGGTGCTAAGGTTCTTAAAACAATGATCTCCACTTGTGGAATCTGAGGCTATACCGTAAGACACGTTTACTGCAGGAGAAAAGCAAACAAACAAAATTATGCAGCTGAGGCATGAACCTCCGTGCAGTGCTACTGCAGCATTTCCAAGAAATGAAGTGACAACCCCCGTAATCACATTTCGGACGCAAAGAAGAAATGAACAAAAAAGGGAACTAAAGGCTTTGTTGAGAACTCCAAGTCACGTCGTTACGTCGTCACGTCGCGCTGACGCAAAGCAGCGCGCCCTACTTCTTGGCCACTTAGCGCGTAGTAGAAGCCGACAGTGAACTTCGACTACGTTTAATGACGGCGCTGAATGCTTACCTTCGAGGGGTTTAATGCTTTTCTTGCGTATAGAGGCGAAATTGCTAGAAAATTTCAGGGAATGGTCTAAAGCTGATTCTTGGTGAGCGCCGACTAGCCTTTTTTCTTGCTGAAGGCTTGATTCGTGCTCCGGATCTTTATCATAGACTCTTTTCAGTTACACTGCAAGGCTGATTCAGCAGTAGCTAAATTCTGGAAAGAAAGAAAAAAGGTGGGGTAGGGAGGCCACGATTCTTTACTTTTTTTTATGTGTTAGCCTAAATTTCTTGTATTTCTGCATCTTCTTCGTTACCTTTGCTTTATCAGCCTTATGTTACGTTTTAAGCAACACAACACTGGAGCAGTTTCAGTGAGATTATTACCAGCGTCGAGTCAGCTGAGGTGCCAGGTTTGACGCTGCCTCTTGCATTTTTGTGCCCACAAAGATTATGCTGTTTAGTAAATGGCCAAACAAGGGTCGACGAGTGAAAAAGAGCGTGGTAACCCATTGCATGGTGGCGGCAATGTTTTTGACAACGCCGGCCAGACACCGATAAGTGAGAGCATCGACTTAGATGAGTGCCGTAATACGAAAGTGTTGAGGATGGAAAGCCATAGAAGTGAGGCCTAATTCGGTTGAATTAAAAAAAAAAGAAGCTTTTTCAGTTGCTTGGTCCGCGAGCAAACGTTCACGATTGCTTCTAAGCATCTGGAAGAAGTGAATGAACACAGCGATCTCACGCAAGAAGACATGTCATACTGTACAAGACTCTCGCGAAGCAATCCTCTGGAGAATAATGATAGGCTGGTACGTGGGAGGTAGTGCCTGTCGACATAAACTTGATTACCAATATCAGAGAAAGGAAGAGAAGTGTATGTAATAAATTATTTCTGCTGGGACGGGCCTATGTTGTTCACAACTACAGGCTCGCGAAAACGCTGAAAGCGAGATGAAAAAGATACGAGGATTGGAGAAAATGAAATCACTCACGGAACTTAAAGGACCGTGTGAAATATTTTAGCTAGAATAAGGAAGACAAAGTCTCCTTGGAAAGGAACATCTGATGTTAAAAAAAAAAATAGGTACATGTTAAAGTAGAAGAATGACACGGAACAAAAAACCTATCCAAAACTGGCCAATAATTAGAAGTCTTGATGAAATGAACGTACTGTCGGTAGTTATGAGTTCGGGCGTTGTGTGAAACAAACATCAAACACAAAAACATTTGTCCCACAAGGTTCAATTGACAAACTAGGTGGAACAAAGACCATTCATGCTATAATGAGCGCGAGGTATCGAATTTCTACGAACTTTTTAACAGAAGATGGTATGAAGCGCAATAACTTGGAGAAATCACATCGAAGCTGCATATTAATGGCTTTTTTTTCAAATGCGAAACGGAAGCGTAGTCGTGACAAAAGGGCATAAAAACGAATGAAAGTTTAGCCAACTTTTCGCGCACAAGAGAAGAAAAGAAAACGAGGAAGCTGCCTGTTCATGCAGATTTTGTTAGAGATTCGGCCGCTACAAGGAAAATCTGCCTGCTTAAGAGATAGCAACTAAATGGGTTAACGATTAAAGCTTACAGCGGGCGATAAGGATAAGGTCTCAAGCAATTTAAGAGTAGTTCGCTGTACAAGCGAACTATTTTCCTAATAGCTAAAATGCACAATGCAGTTATTATCTAAACTCCGTCTGTTCCCGCTGTCCGCGTTCATGGTGTTCGCTCGTTTTCGTCTGTCCGTTCGCACACATTTACTTCTGCACTGCATATGTAGTCATTGTACAGTGGGTAAGGGGCTTCAGTGGGAGCACATCTTAACCGATACGGCTATATGCTCACTAGGATGACAAACTAGCACACATATGTACAAAGACACAAAGAACGGTCTCAAAGAATGCACGGTTATTAATGGGTGCTTCTTATAGAAATGCTTTCTATACATGAAAGCATGCATACTCAGTCGAATATACACTGCTCAAGAGATTTATCAGCACGCTGAGGGGTATATATAGGGTTCTATCTCTCTCTCTCCACTCTAACATCTCTGAAAGCCCAATGTTTCGGAAAGGCAAAATCCACGGTTCCTTTCACCTGCCAGTAATTTGGACAATTAACGATGCGAAACGATCCACAGTACACAGACCGGAAGCAAACGAGGTTGTTTGCATATCTGTAACAAATCCTGTACCGCGTGCACGAACGAGTACGGCACATTTCGTTCATTTAAGCAGTCTAGGCCTAACATGCGTATGGGCCCCATGAACCGCATATAGGGGCGGTAGTTAAAACCACTTAGTGGTCGTTTGGCCAGTTTCGGAAAATTCAAAACTATGCGTAGAAGAAGGGACACACATATGTACACCCTTCCAAATTTTTTGTGACCTCAAGTGTCGCATCGCTAAATGCAACGTATATAATGTGTCCCTCGGCTACATCTCTTGCTAATTCACGCTGTAATGTAACATACTTTGTATTTGTTTTTCTGTATTTCTAATCACATGCTACTAGCCTGATTCAGTCAGAAATAGCTTAAAATCCGCTCCTGATTTTCTAGTCCTGTTTTTCTAATCTCATGCTACTTGCTTGGCTCACTCAGAAATAATCTTAAATACGCGCCACCTGTTGCGATTTAAAGACAAGCAAGCAACGTACATCGCAATGGTTCTTCAGGCACATCTCCCTTAAAATAACTTGCCAAAGTAAATTCGCTGGAACTTCCAGTTTTAGACCGATCCTTTATCTAAATGAAGCGATGAATGACAGCCTCTGCGGCATATGCTGCTTAAGTTGGCTCTTTGTTGCAGCAAAGGATGGTGATTTGTAGTTAATTTTGACGGAATTAAGCAAATCTCTCATCCTAGCATGTTATTATAGTAAAGGAACCATTCATTACTACGACATGTGCTAAAGTTCTATCTGAATGAGGAACCTGCAAAGCTGAGAGAAGCATTTTACATGTTGCAGTTAGAAAGGCAACACTTGATATTGTTAAAAAGCTAGGTGGGTGTAAGTGATATATGGACAGTCTTTGTCAAAAGTGTAGAACCCAAGGGGTTTGCTTCTGAGCCGCTTCGTGCGGCTTGTAATGCGTGTCCAGTGTTCCGAATCTCTCGATGGTAAGAAGGTTTTTTGTCCTACCCTCTCCAAGAAAAGGACCTCCACTAACGGTAGATTAGCGCCGCTATTTGGCTCTAAAGCAGACGCCCGGACTCTACACTTTTGACAAAGGCTGTACATAAAGAAATGCACACCTGCGGACAAAAGTAAACGGATCACGCTTTTTTCTTCTAATATTTTTCACGACTTCATTACGGAAATTGGCAATCTTGGCATGTGCGATCTGGTACTAGACGCCAGTGCCTTTTAACTTGGACAAATATTGTTTGCTTATCTCCAATGTAGAAGGCGTGATTTTAATTTGATCAAAAAAAAAAAAGAGTGCTCCGTTTAATTATGTCCGCATCTGTACATGAGTACATAAATTCTACCCCGGGCTCTTTTCTACCTCTCAAGGACAAGGAACAGAACAAGGAACGAGCCGAAATAACCTATGTGAACTAGATTGTCGTCAACGTTCCAGTCCAGAGTCTACACACTGTGTGTGGGAAGATTTGCGTCTCGTGATTCGTCGCGCTTTCTTCGTGCATTTTTTAAATTTTCTTAAACTACATGAACCGACTAGCTCAATTAATGTCGTGTTTTACTTGAGGTTTACAGGTACTGGAGGCAGGTTGTCGCGTATCGTGTGTCAGTGCGAAGACAACCGATGTTCACGGCTGCGTGTTTTTTTTTTTTTTTTGTCTAGTTGGTGCCTACAGCTTTCACTATGGCATGCAGCAGAAAAGGCCATCTCTGGGGTGCACAAGTGAAAACGCTGATTACGCTGCAGGCATTTGGGAGACTAATCCACATACGCGCCAGGTGCCTGCTGGAAACAAGCACTAAAAAACCAGCTGCACTATGTGTAGTCTCGACGCATTGGCGTTGCGTACATCCGCTGATAAGTTGCCTTAACAGAAGAATTCACTGCTCTAGCTTTCGTTTTGATTTTTAAGTTTTAAGTTCTTCCATTGCAAGCGCCATTCATGCTCACGTGTTGTAGCACGTCGACTAGATGCGACCTGCCCACCATCATATTGTGCGAGGAACGGTTGCTTATGTACCGCTGCATTAGCCGAACCCATCAGATTTTCTTTTCGTAATGTGTCATTCTATCAGGCGCTTCGGCATACCAGATGCACTCTTGTCAATAAGACATTTATCAGCATGTAAATTCCCAAAGTCCCGGATTTTCAGAAAATAAATGTATAATGCGAAAGCATTAGATGTCCAATCGAACAAAAGCTGGCGTCATCGAAGATGCGCGGTGTCACTGAAAAAATAGCGCCGCCCAAAAAATGGCCCTGCAAGAAAGCTTGCGACTTTAGACAAGCTAAAATCGATAACATCAAAGTATATCGAGTACTGCTAGCGATGTCGATATTAACACAAATTACAGACACTGACTGCATTCTGTAATACCAATAAAAATGAGCAATAATGCTTTCAATTAGTGATTAGGAAATACGGATAAATGCGATTGCTAACTACCTTGAATTGTCATCGAATACAATGATTTTTAGCTATACAGCATTATTTAATAATTCTAGTTATCAACAGTGTACATTATTATACTTGATTATTAACACTGATGACAATAATTTAATTTGAAATAAATGAAAACAGTCACAACAAAGTAATTTAACTATAACCACACAACTATAAGTCTCTTAACTGCCATCAGTAATTTATTCTGCGCTGCCTCGGTAGCCAGATAGATAGTATTCGATCCAGAGGATAGAGCACGCAAGTCTCCTACGTTTCTTCGCTCTCCAATAAATTATTTTGGCTGACCGCAAAAAAAACAACAAAAACGTTTTTGTTCTATCGGGAATCCCCCATCCCGCTAACTTTTGTTCATGATTATGAAGTTGTGAACGTAATAACAAAATAAAGCGAGGGCTTCTATTTCGATAATTTCTATGCTTAAGCGCTGTGGTACAAGGTCCACAATATTTTTGTGAAACTGCTCGGGAAGCCGTGCCCATGCCATTAAATATATGTTGCACGCCTCGGAGCACCGTAATCATTCACTGAGCCCTGTACCTCACGCCCATTCCTCCCATATTTACTTTGCGCTCAAAGTGACGCAAAATTATACGCGACAAAAAGTCTCAGCGCTGTACTATAAAAGCGAACTATTAAGAGCGTTAGACAGTAAGAAGCTATTTCGTTGCCTGTACCTGAACGCGAATGACATTGGATGTATGTCGGTTATTCGCAACGCAGCAATAGTTTCAAGTGTTTTTTGATATCAAAATACGAGTCATTACCAATGTGACTTCTTAACACGAACTGGATCCAAACAGTCCGCTTTCGGTTGTGTTGTCTGCCGAGCTGGGGACAAGTTAATGCGATCCAACAAAGCGTTTCGTCGACTCCGATGCCTTCAAATTTATTTCTCGGTCTGTTGAGAAACTATGCTGCTCATGTCGCGATGTTCATGCTAATTCATGCTGTTTAGCTGCAATTAGATCACAGTAGTTAAAATTGATAAGAAAATAAATGCATTGAACGAAGCGAAAAAGTGACAGAAATAAAAAAAAAAGTGGAAACTGTACCGAGTGAGAAGGGGCCTCATTTAGGCGGGCTCATAATTTAGACTAGGCGGCCCACCCACATGTTCTGAGAATACTGAATAAATAAAGATGTTTTCAATCAATCAATCAATCAATCAATCAATCAATCAATCAATCAATCAATCAATCAATCAATCAATCAATCAATCAATCAATCAATCAATCAATCATAATTTAGAGCCCTTGAAAATACCTAAGCTAAATCTGAGGTCCGAAATGTCAGCGCCACTAATTACGGTCGCTGGCTGAGGGTAAGGCAGTTTACATGAATCAGACGGCGAGAGAGAGAATACGGAGTATTGATAGACCACAGGTTGTAGGCAGTATAACTATAGGGATAATTTTTTACCAGAAGCGGCGTGTAAATGAAGTCCTTGACTACAGTTTCAGCAGGCGTTCGAGAATCGTGCGGAAAAGGGCTTGTTTTAGCATTCGAGCTGCCTTTACATGGCTTTCTTTTCTATTTGCTTTAACATGAACGATTTAAGGCCTGTGTTTATCGCACTGTAAAAATAAACCTTATATCACTAAAAGCTATTTCCGACAATGATCCAACGCAGAATAATTCCCCGATCTGAGAGTGCTTTCGACCTAATTACTTTTCTGCAACGCACAGAATAAACACAGTATCTTTCACCAGGTTCCACTACCTATATAACTCTATCAAGCTTTAAGCTAAACCGAGACCTATTTTATCCACCCCAGTTGATTTTTCGTAACACCGGCCAGATGCATCCAATCTCCTAAAGGCCGGAGTCACCCGCATAATAAGTAGTGTTGAATGTAAAATCGTAAGACAAACAATAAAAATACAGCGCGTATGATGGGCCGTACATATTTGTAGTGAAGCCGACGTTCGCTTGTATGAGAAAGAATGACAGCTGACTGGAACTGTTTGTACGCTCCGTCTAAGAAAGGGCGTTTCTTTTTTTTTTTTTTTCTCCAGTGATTCGCAAAGAGCTGAAGCGGCAGCTACGTTTACTAGTATTGAAATTTAGATCGAAGTCTAATGCCTCAAATACAAGTACAAACTTGGAGTATAATTCATCCAAGTACTTTTTTTATTTGGACAGAACCGTATGAAGAATGAAGGCGCTGTCATACAACGAAACGCTGCGGCCTGTTCTTGCATCTTTACAGGCAGAAATGTACCGGCTGCTTGTCTAAGAGCTTTGATTTATTGCTCACATAACGGGCCCACGACCCAGGCAAGCAATTATACGCTTATATAAGTTGAAGAATTAAAAAAAATATTTAAAACAGTTGCCAAAAGTATTTCAGATTGAGCTAACAGTTCAGCGTACACAGTCGATAGACTTCTTGTTGCGGCTGTCTAAACCCTATGCTATACCAATGAAGGTTATTACGTGCGCTTGGCCGCATAACGTGGATTCGGGCAAGATAAAATTGAAGCCACAACCAGCCTTCACTTCGTGATTGTACTCTCACTCCAAAGGAAGGGAGGCGCAGTTAATTACGCGAGCAAGCATTTTCTGCAAACTAAGCTGAAATAAATTACGCTACACTAACCTGCAAACCTCCGCAAAACCCCAAAGCGTGACCGCAGCCGCACGTGCAAAGAAGCACGAGTTTGCGACGGACCTACGTGAGGACGCTGGTAGCAATGCCAGCGAAAGGGTTAAATTGCCCTTCCCGTCATATATGAAGAGGACACATATGATGATGAGAATTAAGCAGATTAAATCTTGACGGCATGCGTTGTACGTCAATGGCCCATCGCAAGTTACCACGGTAAATGGCCTGTGTAGGCAGAAAGCCTGCTTAAAATGCGACCCTTCTAATTTCCCTGATTCTGCAACGTCTGCGCTGCACAGGCGGGTGACAAGATTCAACTTTTGTCTAAATTGGAGCATACATAGAACGTACGTGCATTTCATTCCACGTTCTTATAGTCTGCTGGCAAAGGCCACGTAACTGGAAGGACAACTCTTCTTCAACTTGCTGCTGCCCAAGTTGATGGCAGACGCTGAAAGAATGCCCCAAACGTTACTCGAAGTAACCCAGAGGGAACATGAGGTCGAAACTGAAAGCAGGGGAGAGGGTCGGTGCTTTACGGCGGTTCTCACAAAAGCTTCCCTTCGACGGAGCCAAATAGCGCGACTGCCCGTAATTCGTTCGCAAAGACCCTATGCAGTCCAGTAGCAGTAGAAATGGCAGAGTATTCGAATCGCTTTAGAAGCTCAATCCATCACAGTAACGGTCACGAAAATGGGACGAACAGTCGCTGAGCTTACGTCTATTACAGTGTGTTGGTTTAGGCAAGAAAGAAAATTTTAAAAGGCTCTTGAAAGCGCTACTGCGGATTCCTTTTCATGATTCGGTATCATGACTGCGAACGCTGTGGTAAAAGAGCAACGACGTGGAATGAATTTAGTAACCAGTGCAATCTAAAGAAAACGAGAAATTTCGACTTTGAAGTAATCACAAGCCTTTATTCGTGCGACTATTTTTTTTTGTCACCTTTCTGTAGCTGGGCTTTTTGAAGCAGCAAAAAACACACACTGACAATACGTTGACCTTAACCTTCGTGAAATGAAAAAGTATTCTCTATTTTTCGTGCCATAGAAGAGTGTGCTTCGAGAGAGCGAGCGAGGCATATGAAAAGTTTGAAAGCAGGAAAGTTTCACGAGCTGCCGGAGTATGTAATACTATTTTTTTTATTGTTATCGAAAGACTTCTATAAAACTATTTAAGAGATAAGAAAGATAACAGAGAGTTAATAAAATGATTCATGTTACAAATAATTACAAGCAGACGGAACCAGCGACATACACACGCATAGACATGTAAGCAGAAGATTGCAGAAATTAAAAAGCCACGCCGGTATTGAAAAATAAAATATTGGGCAAAATTAGCAAAACTTTTTTTAGGGGTCTACAGCGTATATCCTCCTAAATGTTAATATAAATGGTCGTCGAAACGGGAAAGAATGCTTTCTCTTTCGCTGTAGTCTAGAGCTGCAAAAGTTATTCGAAGATATGTACCTACTATGTAAAAGAGGCGTTGTTATATCAAGTGCAGAATTTCGCCAACGACCTCTCATGAGGCATTCTTACTCCAGGAGGAAATGGTAAGCATTTATCAGTGTCCCAAAAACAGTGAAGCAAATAACAAGGTTGTACTAAAGGGGACACGAATTCCAGTCAGAGATCGCTCTATGCTTTCTAGCTAGCTGGAACTATAAAACAATATACTTAAGCGACAAAAAAAGAAAAAGAAAAAAAGAAACAAAGATAGATTCAACAATAGAGTTCGGTGCTGGCGAAGCGTGCAATCTTACAAGAACCGGAAATTACTAAAGTGCCCTTGTTGAACATTCCTTGCCATACATAGTTAAGGGACAGGAGAGCGTGGATTCTAGAGGAGACTTGTACATCGCGAACGCCTCGCGTAATTAATGCGGCGCCGTGCCGCCTGTACGAATCAGCGCATTCCTTTGAACCCGCACAACGAACTGGAGAATGCATGTGCGAGGCCACTTCAGCATGTAAATGGATTCTTATGCCAATTACGAAGATGCGAACGTGGCGCATTAACTAAAGCAGCTGATTATTGCATAAGGAGGATCATGGTATGCGTGCCTTTCCTTCATCTATTGCAATTTTAGTTTCTAAGCGTCGGGATAACACTTCTGTAAAGTGAGCTTTTGTAATGGCGCAGAGCGTTTTGCGGCGTTATCTGCCTCTTTGTGTTTTTTTGGGTTTAAAGTACGGTCCACTGTAAAAGGGAACGTGTGATCGCATGACCTACACACATCGCAAAGCATTGCCACCGAAAGGTGGCGAGAATGGACAGCACCATGTGCATGCCGGAGAAGAGCAGCCAGAGGTGGTTACTGCAGGCATGCACCGTGTGCCATTTTTTGTCATAAGCTCTCGCGGGAGACCTTTGAAAAGCGCTTAAGCCACGCGGACTCGTGTTTCATTTAACAGTGGGCCGCACCGTACAGCCATTATATATTTACCATTGCTGGAACAAGACCTTGTCATTTTCTGTTCGGCGTGAGGCCGCGTAATCATGATGATATCCTCTAGACTTATACTATGCACTTCCTTGGAAAACAGTGATCAATGAGGCCGATTTTAGTACCGTATGATCAGTTCGTGACGACGTAAATG
Source organism: Amblyomma maculatum (assembly GCF_055883805.1). Classification (NCBI taxonomy): domain Eukaryota; kingdom Metazoa; phylum Arthropoda; class Arachnida; order Ixodida; family Ixodidae; genus Amblyomma; species Amblyomma maculatum. Next base: position 101,652,439 of record NC_139345.1, read on the forward strand.
CGTTATCTGAAGGGTTCTGAGCCGCCTGTGTAACAGAGCGTTGCCAACAGTGAAGCTCGTTATAGCCTCAACAGCCATGCTCGCGTTCCTATGACAATCACCTGACTGATTTACGTGTTTTTTTTTTTTTTTTTTTTGCAGGCGTAAGTTTTTTTGTATATAAATATTATCATCAACTACAATTTCACTGAGCGCACGGCCTTTTGGACCTTGACGCGCATGATCAACAAGCTGATGCCACAGCTTATGTAAATGCGGTTTCACCAAGAAGTAAAGTTTTGAAAAAGAATATAACATGCACGAATCGTAAAAGCTTTTGTTATCTGGCTGCCTGCAGTCACAGCCAATCACTGTTTTTATTTCGTCTGCAAACAGAAAAAAAAAAACAGCCTTAGGAAGAGGAAGACTGGAAGAAAAAAAGTGGAATACACGTTTTGAATAGTGCTGTTACTTACACTCGGTAAGGTATATCGCACCTTTTATGATGAATTTCAATGCCATTGTGTAAAAATATTTCCTTTATTTGGACTGTGAGAAGCAGGAACCTTCGTTATGCCGCTTCATAGTTTTCGTACTGCGGCTGCGGAAAGGAGGTTCAATTCAAGATAGATGGGGCTCGAGAAGGCTAAGTAATCATTTTAGGATGGTATCTTTTTTTCCCTTGCGCCCCGTCGTGGTGGTGCAGTATTCGGGCACTCGATTCCTGTTCCCAAGGATGCGGTATCGACTCCCGGTTCTGACGGCCAATTTTCGATGGAGGAGAAAGGCAAAGTGCCCGTATGCTGTGCGATGTCAGTGCACGTTAAAGAACCCCAGGTGGTCGACTATTCCGGAGCCCTCCACTACGGCTTCCCTCATAGCCTGATTCGCTTTGAAACATTAAGCACCACAGAACTAAAGCAAACCTTCTGTACCTTTTTTTGCTCATAGTGACCGTGCACGCATGCCGTAAAACACCAGTGAGGACTTATGAGGTTGCGAGCTCTGGATTAAAACCAAGTCATATTGTGAGCTCTCGCTTGTACGTAATATGTTCCCGTATGTACAAGAAACGAATTCTATGTGGCGCAGCTGCAAAATATTGCAACTCTTAAAAAGCGGCTTCCTGATAAAATGCCTTTATAAAGGCTGCAAAGGTTACACCAGTACTACACTTTCAGTAGGGCTTCTTACGGTGTTTCAGAAAACGAGGGCATAAACAATAAACACCCTCACCGCCCGTGCTAGAAGACAGTTTTCAAGGGTATCTGCTGCTTCCACTGTAGAGTAATCACCACTAATAATGCACACCGCCTTATTAAAAGCTCGAGCTGTGATCAAGAAACGGTAATTAACCTAAATTTTGGCTGTTAGTCACATAGTACTCGTTGCTGAAACATCAGAAGGTTTAAGGCGTTGCTGGGCGAGTGCGTCGAAAGAATGCACGAGACGAATATTCGAATGGATTACTGTCCTAAAATAACTGCCATAGGAACAGATGCTTCAATCATTCATTTACTCGGTATCGGTAACAGAGGATACTTGACAATTACATCAAACGAAACAAATCAAATCTGCGCAACCTTGTTTAAAATGGCTTATGAGTAAAGACTACGAATTGATTAAATACTATTAATTACTAGCGTCAAGGCGCTCCGACAGTATTTGCTAGCAAACGCGTGCTTGAAGACAAAAACGTTACCGTAATATTCCCATTTTGGACAGAGAAATATCACCTGGCTGCGCCAGTATTCAATGAAATGCCTGAAGGCCTTCACTTCATTTTTGCTTTCGCTTCTTTTGCGTCACGAAGTTCAAAAACAGAGAAAATAGTGTAGAGCTAGCTGTATTAGTTCTGGAATTGTTTATTGTTTTCTGCATTCATGGCTTGTACAATGAAGGAAACTTACTAAGGGTCCGTATTAAAGTTATAAAATAATTGCATTTACCTTACCTATTTTAATCGTCACGACTACGAGGAACACTGCTACACGATGGCGTTTCAATGAAGAAAAGAGGAATTCACGTCATTGTTCGCACGAACGCATTACAAGAATCAAGGCCGAACTGGAAACAGGAAAAATGACCGATTTTCTTTCTCTTTGCATCTGGGGAAGGTTGTAGACCTCAATATGAAACCGAACCACAACTCCTTAGAAAACATTAGAACCGTGACCTTTCTCAGAGCGGCTTGCTCAATCGCTGCATAAAAGGAGTCAGAGACAGACACGCGAAAAAAAAAAAAGAAAAGGAAGCAAATACTGAGCGCCGCACACAACAAGCGAAAGAGAAACAGAGACAGATGGAGAGAAACAAAGCAAAAAAAAAACTAAGTGCTGGTGCAAGGGAGGGACAGGAAGCCCGCTCTGCCAACAACTGTCTCTACGCAGGACGCTTCGGCGTGTGGAGACCGCAGGAACAGACGGTGCATAAACAACCAGTGCACGCGGAGCTGTCGGGTAGCCGTAAAACAGTCTAATATACGAGCCGAAGCGCTCGAAGGATGCTGCAGCGGCGGCGACGCGGCTCCCGCGCGACGCCATTGATGAACGGCGCAGGAGTGCTCGCTGAGCGCCTTGCTTTCTCTTTGCGTCCATCACCTCCAAGGAAGGTCGTTCTGTTTCGCAGTATGGCGACCGCGAGTGATCATGCAAGCGCATTCCAGAAAGGGCAACCATGACCGCCGTCAATGAAGCGAGGAGTAGAAAAAGTAGCGCTATACCTTGCTGTGCTAGAAGGACGATTCGAAAGCCTACTATTTCGTGTTTTGCAGAAAGGACGCGGGCTTGCAAACACCTCTGTAAGTTTGCACAGTAAGTAAACGGCATCTGAATATGATGATGAAAGAGAGGACAGCGCCGCGGGCTAGTAGCTAAACAAGGCAAATAGTATAAACTTATGTGGGGGGCATTGACTTGTCAATGAAAATGGCACGGCCTGACTGTGTGACTGGCAGCCAGAGGTGGGAAACCTCATGAAGTCGACGTTAACCTCAAAATGACCTCAACATCACGGAGGGAGGTGAGGTAGAGGACATCCCAAAATCGCAAAAATACGTGATCTATTATTTCGGGTTTCTTACAGATGAGGCAGTTAGATCCTCATGGTAGCAAAAGCTACTTTTTTCTTGGAAGCACTTTACAGACATTTTCCAGTGTGCAGCCTGAAAAATAATTTTCTTGTTTCCGGTAGAACCTGCATCATCTGAGTCTCTTCAAAACATTACTGCCTGGGCCTCCTAAGTACAAGGCCCTGTACGTGGCCTCCGAAAAAGACTGTCACTTAAGTCTCTGTACAATGTTTGTCGCTTAACATTGCATAGGTAATTCATTAAAACCTGGCAATCCGAAATCTGACACTGAGGACCACTTCTTTAAAGAAACCAGAAATGCCTCCTGTCATATGCACTATTCCGAAAACAAAATCGGGCCAGGCACTCCCAAGCCTGATTTGGCACATGGAGCTCAAAAAAGGGTCTTTTATCTTACGGAGAAACATGAACCTATTTACCACCTGCCACACGAACAAGAGTACAAGCCTCTCCCCCTCTCCCACCACCACCTTGACGTGCCTGAACAAATTCGCCTGACTGGGTCTCTCCCATGTGGAGGCTCAAACAAGGGCTGCAAAAACGCGATTGATCTTCTGCACGTTTTTCCGTGAGAAGTGCAGCCCTTGCAGCACGCACCAGAGTTTGCTTATAAAAATGTTACAGTCTCTTGCTCTGGCAAACATTGTACATCACATTCCCGAATAGCCGGGTATCACTGTGATATTGACGCCCGGCCGGCACGCATGTACTACTTGCGTGAAAATATTCACAAGGTTTTCGAGGTTTTGAAATCTCAAACATGTGCTCCGGCCTGGCTACCAAGGTTAGAGCTCTTGCTTGCGCTTAGAAGAATATTTAGTGTGTCAGAGCCATACTCGTAAGAGTTTTCGGGGTTTATTTTTTTCTCTAAAATGAATTTTGATGTCTATTAAAGTCTGGAAACAAATAAAAAAAAGACACTAGCGTGCGATTCATTAGCTCAATCTTTGAAGGAAAACAAGTGAATACTTCAAAGAAACTCATCTCAGGCTAGTTGGCGAAATGGTATCGAGGATTCTGTTCGGACGTACGGGTATTTATATTGTCTTTTTGTTTTGGACACGGTTGGTACTTGAACCGATTTTGCTCAGACAACATTTGACGCACAAGCAGATATGTTCGCGACTGGCAAAGTGGTTCAAGTTTAAACCTCTTGCTCAGCTGTTCTGACCCCTGTATTTTTTTTTTTTTTAAGGCGCGTTGTTCAAAGACCCAATTTAGCCAATTCTTGCAATACGCTACGGAACCAAGCAGTTATCGAAGAACGCCTAGGACATTGAAGTCGTTATCCCCGCTGCGTGAAGGGGAGCCGCGTATAAGGGGGATGGAATTGTCTGGTTGGGGCCTTATAACATCAATGGCTTTCTTCTTCAAGATTTTCTCAAGGCATTCCTATTTTTTTCATAATTAATGTTTTCGGTCGCAAGATAATGTACTATTAATGAAAAAAAACTTGGCAACCATGATTTTGTTTTCTTTTTTGAATTAGGAAAACGCGTTTATCGTGGATATCGTCATCATCACTAGGGCAGGCAGCATTTTTCTTTTCAGTGTATTGTAAGAACTGGCTTGTTTTATTCTTAATGCGAATCTTATTCATGTGGGTCAGATGGGATAACTCTTTTTATTGCATTATGGGCCCATGCATTGTAATGTGGCACCCATATAGGCTTTAGAACGGTACCGGCCACAAAATGTTCCGGCGAGAAGGGCGAATAGGGGAGGGGGTCAACTATCATTGCCACATTAGTGCAGAGTTGGACATATAGTTTTCTAGAGCTTTCCTGCTTTTATTTAGGATATTAACTGTTGTATAAAATTAAGAGTAAAATACAATCTCTATATGACAAATATTCCGGCTTGCCTATATGCCCCCGGATTATCGAGAAATGTATATTTTCTCTTTAGTTGCGGTTTAATTTAATGATTTAGTTTTTTTAAGGTCGAGCTCCCAACCTCGACCTCACAATTTGAGTTCGAGGTGAGCTTGAGGGAGGTCGCCAATGGTAGCCTGAAAAGTCAGGTGAGGTCGCCTGAGCAGACCTCAACCTTAATTGTTGAGTTTGAGATTGAGTGAGGTCGCAAAATATTTTTTAAGTTTAAAGTAGGTCGAGGTTTTTGAGGTCAGATGCCCACCCCTGCAGCTAATGTATGTACGCAGAGCTTTGCACACAGATGCGCTACAGAATACTCCTTACGGATTTCCAAATGACGCACCAGGTAGAGAAAGGGAAGTGCGAGGGCGCTTAGGGTCAAAAAGTCGAAGCTACATGCTACTAAACATTACTATACAGAGCCTACTGATACGACCACTTGCGCAAGGAAGCTGTAGAAAAGACGATCTGTGTCTGGTCTGATATATGGTGGGACTCGTAATGCCATGTGAACTCTAACTTGCAGCACTATCTTGGTGAAAGAATATAAAAAAGTGCCCAGAACACAGAGAATGCTCGACTTTCTTAAAGCAGCGGTTACTTCTTACGGTTGTAAGCTGTGTTAACATGCGTTAAGGGCGATGTGAACCTTTTGTTCCCAGGGTGGTACGTTTTTGCCTGAATGGTGGAAAAGAAAAATATTATAATGAACTAAAATGAAAGTTCACTCTATTTTTTACCCAACTGTCATCGTTTTGCAACAGTCGAGGAGGGCTTTCGAACCTTTCACTTCAAACCATTTTATTGTCTTCGCAATTTCGCTGTAGCGGTGCGCAAGCGGCCTGGCTGCTAGGCATAATTAGCTGAAATCAATCAAATATATGAGTACCTGCATACCTGTCATTATCTTTTGCTTCGTTGCTTGTACAGGTTAATGAAACTCTAAGCTGTGTCATGAGAGCGGACAGAACTATGTCGTGAATACTGCAATATGTCATGACAAGTAATCATATGCGCAAGTGTGCACAAAAAATCTTGTTCGAGGGCACTGTGGCTCAATAAACAGGTAACTGAGTTCTGTAATGTAGGCGTAACAAATCGATATCTAATGCCTTATGGCCTATGGCGAGGCAGTGGATGCGCACGAGGAGTCGCCGAGAATTGATGAAGAACGTTGTTGAGCCTTTAGGATACCTCTAAGGAGTAAAAAAAGAAAAAAATCAAACAAATTATTTTTTTTTTGCCGAGTCACGTCATCCCCATTCTGTCTCGGTTACGAAATAGAGATTCAATTACTTTGCGTTGAGCTACTCTACAAGCCGCAACGTTTACCTCTTTGGTAATGGTAAGCGCACGACGAAGGTATGCCGCACATTTTTCCTGATTAAGAATCCCGCCGCATATAATATGCGTGTTTTGAAGTGCCTAGCTTTAATAATATTTCATTGCATCACTTTTCTAATAACTACAAACATGACACTCTGCAACTATGACGTAAAATCCGCCGAGGAGCCGCGTTTTCTTCGAAGATGGGAAAATTGTTAGGGGCGTGTTCTGGGTGCAGTCCTGATATGCGCCCCTACAAAAAAAAAAAAAAAAAAAAAAAAAAAAAAAAAAAAAAACATTAATAAATAGCTGATCCATACCAGTCTTCCGTTTGATACCGCCGCCGCTCGCAGAGAACTCCATTCAAATCTTTTCCTCGCGTGGAACAAATTTTGAATCCCTGAAAAAGGCTGGTACGTTGGGACCATCAAACGCAGCCTTTGTTTAAGTACACGGAGGGTCCGAATGCCACGAGAAACGCTGTTAATAATGCACTATCTGTGCAGTGTCACGGTTAGAAGCCTGGGTAAGTTCGCTGAAAGACAAATGGCTATGCACTGCTTCCATCTTCTCATGCGAGGTTATCGTACGTGGAAATAAATAAATACTACCATGCACAATTTCTAATCAGATTATGCAGTTATTCTCTAGGAAAACATTTTTCCCCCACAAAAGTATACAGAAATACTAAACATAGGAGAGGGCGCTGCGCACTGTATCTCCTTCGGGAGCCCGTTTTCTGTAGCGCAAACCTCGTAACAAGTTCAAATATCTTCCACTCTCCATGGTCGTCGCCTTCATTACTCTTCCCTTAGAATCTAGTCATTAATTTTAATCAAGGCTCCATAGGGGTTTGCGAAATTGATGCACAAAGTAACAGTGTGGACTGCTACATCAAATTTTGCCAAAATATTTCAATAATGCACGATGCTTCCATAGCCTTTAATCGAGTACCCGTTGCAGTTCTAAATGTCACAACAGCTGTACTTTAGAAAAGCCGCAAATTTATGTTAATTGATTGGTAACATTACACAAAGCACGAGGAAGATTTTTAATATGCTCGTCTCCGAGTTTGTCTTGCTGGTTCATCATAACTAAGAGACACGGATTTAGAAGAAGAACAAATTCAGTTGCAGTTCGTCTGAAATCTTGAGATCAGATCATAACATCGCGAAGCCTTACTGTAAGCACTTTTGCTTTCAGAGTAGAAGTTTATAGAATATTTGTGTGTAGCATCGATATGCCCACTGGTGCTCACTTTTCAGACTTTCTAAAATAAGAATCGACGTAGCCATGACAAGGAAATAAAGGAGGCTTGGGAGCTGAAACCATTAGCTTGCCATTTAACGCCTCCCTTATATTTTTTTTTCTGCCTCCAGCCGGTGCTGAGAAAGGTGGTCTAGCTGCAGAGTGCTCTGTGTCGTATATGCCTGCGTCAAATTTTTTGAGTCACTGAAGCTTTCAATAGCTCTTTCCCGCCAGCCTTCACTTACAGCGTGCTTGTCATGCGCACAATAAAACGCGCAGACAGGAAATAAACACAAGACGGAAGAGCATCCTTTCAACAACGGCGAAAACGGAAGAATGAAATCCTCCTTGAAAACTTTTGTCTCTTCTACAGGCAACTTCTCGCGAATTCGTCTCCTATTTTCTCAGGCGCCTTCGTCCCGGCCTTACATTCGATGACGCTCCGACAAAGAGCGCACTTTCACAAATTCCTGGCGTGTCCGCGTTGTAGAGAGCGTGAGATCCGGAAACAAGCGAACAAATTCTCGGCGCGTTTCTACACGATCCGAGAAGACGCCGGAGGCCCGCACCTGCTCTCGTCGCGTCCCGCCCAAAGCACGCATCGCTGGAGGGACGTCCTGGACGATCGGTGCTTCTATCCTCTCTGCAGCGGCATCCCTCGCTCGGCTCTCTGAGTGTCTTTATTCCCAGCCGTGTAAGAACAAAGACAAGCGTAAAGTTCTTACTTTACTTTAGCATTCACTCTCTCACGTGTGTTTGCGCCTGGGAAACAAATCACTTTCTTTTTTTTTTTTGCTTTAGTGATGTATGGAAAGGTCTGCTACTTATAGTTTTCGCTATCAGCGTCGAACGAGCTTTATGATTGAGCTCGGGTTTGTTTGTTTGCGCACATCCAGTTGTTAGCTTGGGTTCTTGGAGTGAGCGAATACTTCAGGTCAATGCAACGTTACGTTTCGACAGCGCTATTTGTTTGACAAGTCATCCGTCGTGCTCGTGCGCCGTGAGGTGATGTCGAGCAGAGGTGATGTCCTCAAAGGTAAGCAAGAGAGAAAAGAGAGAAAGAGATAGAAGAAAAAAACTGCTCTTTGCATTTATTTTATTATCTACTTCTAAAAATTAAGGATTGTTGCAATACGCACGATGCGAAATCAAGCGTAGTTATTTAGGCGTTTTTGCGATTAAATGAGGCAAATAATTTGAGAGATGATTGTGTGTATGTACATGTGCAATTACAAAGCTATCTTTATTTTTCTAATGAGTGAAGGGGAATTTCTGAGAAGAAGAGCGACGAGCGAGAAGCCCAGAACATTACCGTGTTTTTTTTTCTGCTCTCTGCTTAAATGCCACAGCATTCATCAGGCGTCCGATTCTCCTCTCAGTTAAAGCAATGCGGCGTTATCAGAGCCCTAACTCAATCAGCAGGGCTTCGCCGGGGTGGCGCAGCGGTAAGACGCCCGACTACTGTGCCGGAGTTCCCGGGTTCGAACCCGACCTCGGCGGCTGCGTTTCGATGGAGGCGAAACGAAGAGGCGTCCGTGTGCTGTGCGATGTCAGCGCACGTTAAAGATCCCCAGGTGGTCGAAATTACTCCGTAGCCCTCCACTACGGCTCCCTTTCTCTCTGTACACTTTCACTCCCACCTTCCTCCCTTCACTTACGGCGCGGTTCAGGTGTACACAGAGCAAGTGTGACAGATACTGCGCCTTTCCCTTCCTGTGAACCAACCAACCAACCAAGACGAGTCCAAGTCACACGGCATTTCGCGCATCCAACAACAGTACGTGGGTGGTGCTACGCGTGGCTAGTCCATGGTTTTCTGCCTGAACAGCCCCTTCCAATTAAGAAAATTTTTTTTCGAGCAGGCGAGCGCAAACTAAATCCATATTTTGCAGGTCTCGGCTTCAGCGTCAGATATAAAGCGCGTTATTTATCCTAACCATAGTATTATAGGTCCAATTCTAAATTGACTTCTTCAACGCCGTCAAATACAAAAAGCCCGGCTGAATATCATGCCTCAACAACTGCAAACGGTGCCATTTTATAAACGTGTAATCTGTGGAAGCCAACAAGACGAGCTCATGCGTATTTTTGCCATTAAATGTTATGAATCATGTTGCTGCTTAGTATAGCACAATAATTGTATAATACAATAATTGGCACATTAAAGAACCCTAGGTGGTTGAAATTTCCTGAGACTTCCACTACGGCGTTTCTCAGAGCTGTGAGTCGTTCCGGGACGTTAAAGCCTAAAATCTAAACCAAACGAAACAAACAATAATTGCTTTACAGGAAAGGAAAGGTGCCATATCTGTCGACTTTTTCGATCCGGGGACACCTGTACGGCGTCGTGAGAAAAGGAAGAAACGGGACTTGGCTTTAACTCTGACGGGCTTTAATTTCACAATATAGCACTGTTCTTAATATCCAAAATAAAAAAAAAATGTTATAACTCATGCTCAACTGATTAACTGTATGATCATTTGTCTCTACAGCGCACATCATGTCCACCTTGCTTTAAGTTAAACATACCTGTTCAGACTGCACACGATAACTCCTCATAGTTCCGAAAAGACAAATTTGTATGGAATAATTTGAAACATCCGCTATTATGAACCTGGACATTGAGAACCTTTGTTACCAATTATGGCGACATCTTTCCTAATAAAACGTAAATGAATAACGACGTCAGTAGATACAAACACCGCATTGATGCAAGGTGTCACTCAGAGGCATGAAACGTGATATATCCGACCATACATGGTAGGCTACTACGCAGGAGCTGCCTCTGAAGTGAGGTAGTGAAGACTATTTTGCATCATTGACGAGGACGCCCATTGTCAGTGGCAGACGGCCACTCCAAACTCCGACAGTGAGTCTTGTTCTCTTGTCCAGTTTGGCTTTCTCACATTTTTTTATTCCCAAGCCACCCTCCTAAATCGATAGGGCCGGAGAAGACTACTGGCGTCTGCTTTGCTGCAACCAAGGCCTGGTTTAATCTAGCTAATTCACTTGGTCAGCCTAGCACGAGCCTCACGAGTGCCGTTTCGAGCCTATCTCTGACCACACTGAACTTCCCTTTTGAAGTGAAAAAACAAAAAGGTATGAAGCGCTTGCCTTCCTCACTTATCTGGCGCATAACTTGGTCCGATGATGGCTGGATAGTTCAAGTGTAGCAGTTCTGGATGGACGTGAAACCCATGTTTCTTCCGGCTATTCCTTTGGCGAGAACGGTCTTTTTTGTTTTTTTATGGACCTTTTTTTTTCAGGTTTTTTCAGGAACTGTCTTTTTTTTTCACATTCTTAGAAGAGCACATGAGCTGTAAACTAACAAAGAACAGAAAATGCGCCATGTGAGGCACCGCAGAGGAGCCTAAATATAGTTTTTAACCCATGACGGCTGATGTACGGCATAAAATGCTGAGTACAAGAAGGGTGCACTAGAGGGATAACACCAACGGGAGTGGAGTTCGTGAGGGATCATAGTCGATATTTTACCTTCCTTATTTTACCAGCTCGCTCTCTGCAGAAGGCCGATATTCCTCAGCCGCGGTGGTATTTAACAGCCTGTTGCCTCTTTGTTTTCTTTTATCGGTCTGTTTCAATGTAATTAACTATAAGGTGAACTTCCACTGCAGGTCGCCACTGACACTAGTCACGGCACTTCCAAGTATGTTTTCCACTTGATGTCTGTGCTATTTATCACGTGATCCCTGTTCTATTTTTCGACCCTATGATGAATAAAAATTTCTAGAGCAATGCCCGCGTGTATATTCACCACGCCACGTTCGTGCACGTGCACGTGCACGTGCGCATACTTGCACGTGCGCACACGTGCACACTGTATGGAGCGGCGCACCATTCATTTCGTCATACTCAGAGGTTGACGTTTGAGCTTTCCAGTAAACAGATGTTTATCAGTGGCAATTTCCTATTAACGTTTGCAGGGCAACTTTATATGAACTCCACTAATTTCCACTGCAAAGAAATTTAGTAGAATGAGGGGCTTGTTACGAGATACAACGAGAGCCAATAGTCGTGGACGCGAACGAAAGCGTGCGGGTTATTTCTGCTGCTAATTAATGCGAAAAAATGGTAATGTAAACCTAGAGATAATTTAACAAAAAGTAGGAGAAAAAAGCTACATGCTGGCAGTCAGATTTCTTCTTTACAGTTTATTAGTTTACTTGCTGTATGGTCTCGTCGTCGCTGGAATAAAGCATGCAGACGACTGTATAGTAAGCAAATTAAAGAATTGGAAAGTAGACTTGCGTCGACTAGATGTCTTTCATTCAGTGCATACGAACAAAACTGTGCATTACTCTGCAACCTTAGTGCCCTCGCTTTGTATCCTTTGCACTCACGATTAATAATGCGTTATCATACGCAAAGTAGCACATTGTTAATAGATTTTACGAGCCCGGCAAACCAGGAAATTACATGGCATTTCGAGATGAACCTCAAGCTACATTGGCTTGTGAACTTTTCAGGTCCGTTCTGATAATTTACAATCGCTGGGCCTTCTTCATCTAACTTTGTTCAATAGATCACTTGTACTACTACAAGCTTTCTTCGTCCACGTCGGGAATTTCAAATTCTTTCCAAAGACATTGATCTCTTACCTTTTCTCTTTAACCCTGGCCGTTTACAAATGCCAGGGAGAGAGATTTTTCTCTGTCCACAGCTTGTTTCTTTCACAGCATTAAGGAAAAAATTGCCTTTCTCGAGGGTGCCTTGATAAAAGAACAAAAGGGGTCTTACCTCAAAATTTTAAAACAAGTATGACTTTAGCTAGGCTGACCCCTGGACAAATCCTTCTTAGTTCCGCCATAATGAATCGCTTGAGGCACTAACTTTAGGTCATGAAAGTCGTAAAAGAAGCGCACTCGTTCCGCTCGCACGTGTGCGTTATCTGTCTTGATTTGCGATACAAACGCAGTGTCCTCATAAACCTAGTTCAGCGAACAGTTAGGTACCTTTTTGTTAAGCTCCAAAGAGCGATGTTTGCGCAGCATTTAAGACGTCGATGACCCTTGCAAATATATATTTTCAAAGTATATAACGTAGCTATTTTTCGGCCTTTCTTTGAGTAAAAAAACTCATGACCTACCTTATGCAAAAACAAACAAACAAGCAAACAAACCAAAAAGCTGTTTTTATTCCTAGCAATAATTTCTGTTTATTTTATTTCTTCGGGGTTTTCTTCGGACTCAAAAAAAAAAAAAAATGCGAGCGTATGTTACATATTCTTGAGGAGGTTTAACCCTTTTAACAACTAAAAATTTTCATAAATCCTAACACCAAAATTCTCTCTCCGAGGCCCCGTAGAGCCATTTTGGAGTTCATGGCACCCTGCCTCAGTGATGTATTGTAGGTACCTGTTGATACAGCTAAAAGCTACAAGTACACCAAATGACACAATCACACTTCATTGTCATTAAACCTCCCTTTGCTCTTGCTTAAGTGTCATCATTTAAAAAAAGGGGAAGGGGGGAGTTAATGAGTTTATGGGTTTTACCTGCCGAAGTTTAACCTGGTCAATGAACGGTACTGTAGGTAAGGATTCCGATATTATTTTAACCAGCAGTGGTTCTTCCACGCCTACATAAACATCGATATCTGATTAACGTGTCCTGTAAAAGTGGGGCCAAATGTACGGCCTTGTATATTAGTAGCAAAATGTTAAACTATCGTACCCACATTGACGTGTGCGCCAAGCATCCGAGCCTATTCTTTATCTGCTGTGAAATAGGCTAGTTGTTCAATGTGTATGTAAAAGACGCAGGTTACAGATAGATAGAAAGAAAAAGGAAAAGAAAGAAGAACAGTGCCGTCCCTCACCGCATGTTAGTAAACCAGCTGCGTGTAACTGAGAGGGAGTAGCCAAAAGTTCTGGTCCCGTATTAATTTATCAGTTAGAGCAATTATTAGAACTTTATCGAAAACAAAAACACCTCCGAAAGATTAGTTTGAACTGAGAATAATACTGCAGTTACCTTTCTCTGTTCCTTGGTCCACTTGGCTTGGTAAGGAATTTCAGACCGCGTAAACAGGATGCCTGCAAAAGACAGTTTGAAATGAAAGTCTTCAGCATTATTTGTGACGAAATGTCTGTTTACGGAGTTGCGACCTCCGGAACATATGTTATCACACTGAGCGCGAGAATTGCTAGTAATAACCGCTATTTTTGAAGCATCAAATATTTTTATGCATCAAAACCAATACAGTTGGCATCACAATCCTAAAGCGTGGTAAGAGGCAATGCTGAATTATGATCATACCTTAAAGGGCCATTCCGGTACAGCATTCATATTAACAGGTCGAATTTTCAGGTATGTATTCTTAAAGGTGTTCTGAAATCGTCTGTAAACTTTTTTCCTGCACCTGGCATAGTTTCTATGCATTCCAAGTTTCAAGATAAGCGCCGCTTGATGCGAACCATACTCCACATAACCGAGTGATCTCTACAGGCCACTCTGCTGTTGATGTCATGGATTGCCCGGAGCGAGTGAATGGCGCGCGGAGATAGGCACCAGCAAGCAGTTTAGCGGCTGCTGAGTTTAATTATGCTTGCCTACAGCTTTTTGTGATGTATGCTCCACAGTGATATCCTTCGGGAGCATCTTCTGGCTGTTATGTGTACAAACTTCTCCATGGCAACAACGAGCTTGATACATTATAAACATCATAGCGAAAAGAACTTTCGCGACTGGCAGACAAAAACTGCTCGCCGCGTCAACCAGTCACAATGTAAGCAAGAAGCTCGGAACATTTTACACCAAAGTGTTGCGAAAAATGCGTGCGCTTTGGATGAGCTATCGAACTCACTAAGTCACGTGGATTTGGTCAGCAATTTTGTTAAAAGTGGAGCGATCGTGTCGACGCATGCTAGCGGGGAACGTCGAACCGCCATTAAGCTGAATTAGTAAAGTTGGCCAACTGCGCAGTATATGCGCAAATGCTCTCCCTATCATTTCGCCCTCCACTCGAGGCTAGCGTAGGGTTTCAAGTAGGGCTTCAGACACAAGCTCACAAAATCAATCACAGGGAACTAATTTACGTTTTCTACTTTTTGTGGTAGCGTACACCTAATGTTTGGACCGCATAACGAACCTTAAGAGGGGAATGCGATAACACTGTGTTCTCGGTCCTCCGCGCAGATGGCATTTAATGAAGACGACGATATGCAATATACAGCGCGAGAGAGGGGCTGTTAAACACGTGCAGTGATCGACTGCGGTGACAAAACGCACTTCCGCGAGAAATGTGTTTTAAAACCGCTCCGATGACATTGTATTTTCTTTTCGGGGAAGGTTAAATGACGAGGCTTCCGAGATACCTTTCTGTTTTTTGACTTATCCTTTGAAGTAGTGCTTTCGCAACCAACATGTAGCTTGTCAGGAAACGACTGCACGGCGTCTGGTATGTACAAGGTACGATTTCGGCAACAGTGTGGAACATTTGCACCACGCAGCCAAATAGTTATGGTACTATATCAGTCCAAGAGAGAATGCGTGATGCTAATAGCGTAAATTTGTTTCACAATACGGGCCGTTATTGCAGCTACGGTTCATGCTATATGTCGCGTTTAGTGGTATGCATTCTTGCATGCTGATTTATTTCATATGGTGCTGGTATTGTCTCCCTACATCTTCTGCTGTTTGTAAACGAGCTAATCCAGTAAACTCTCTGAGAAGCGCAGCTATACGATGAACAAATTTACGTCACCAGTAACAGAGGTAAGCGAGAGGAGCTCCTACGTTCGGTGTGATCATCATATTATAAATACATGGGCATGAAATTCTATGAGTACCTACTTCTTCAGGTTTAATAGGCACCTGTTAATGGTATTTCAAGGGCGACTCGTTCTTTCAGTGAATCGGTCTCTAAGGCTCAGTAGACTTAATAAAAAAGCTTCCCGCTCCTTCACACGGGCGGATCAAACCGCAAGGAGTACCTCCCGCTGGTCCAATATCCTATAAGAACCAGCGTAGTTTGAACCAACTCATGACGTCAGAGCCTATGTCACACCAAAGAAATTTTCAGTTTCGAGCTCGTGTGTTTTTGGGGTTTTAAAAGTACTTGCTGATTATAATTGAAAACCTCGGGACGTACACATTAGAGGACATCTTTGACAACTAAAAAGAGTCAATAAGTCTTAACAGTTGAAAAACCACCGGGGTTGCCAATTAGGCTCATGTGCTATCTATTAAATCAAAAATACTCCTCTGTAGTTCAATTTTGGATAAACTCCAGAACAGTTCATGAAGAGAGTAGCCCGTTTATTCCTCTGCCTTTAAGCTCCCCTTTTTTAGGTGACCACACCTAACAGAAAACAAAACAAAATTGTGCTTAGTCCGCATGAAAACGATCACCTCTATTTGATGTTTGGCAGGCAAGATTTCTACACCAGTATGTATTACACACTCATTAGATGTATAATTGCTCTGGTAACAATATGGAAAAAGCCGAAAACTATTTCAATGCGTATGACTTGCTTCAAAGTATTACATACGCGTTCTGGAACCTCATGCTGAAAAACCGTTTAAGATAGCCGTTTGAAATGTCAATTGGCAAAACAAAAACATCCCCTTTCTTGTGATCATACCTCGCCGGAGTGTCGCAGTGGTTACGGTGTTCGACTACTGTTCCCAAGGATGCGGGATCGAATCCCGGCCTCGGCGGCCGCTTTTCGCTGTAAGCGAAAAGCAAGGCATCCGTGTGCTGTGCGATGTCAATGCACGTTAGAAAAACACCCCAGGTGTTCGAAATTGCCGGAGTCCTCCACTATGGCGTCTCTAAGCCTGAGCCGCTTTGGGACGTTAAACAAATCAAATCAAACCAAACCTTCTTCTGAAGAGTAAATTTAGCACAGGAGCTTAGCTTAGAAAGCTGAATCAATAAAAAAGTTTAATTAATTCAGAGTGGAGAGAAAGGGATCAATAATAGAAAACTCGGATAGATAAAAACCATCTTCCTAAAAATTAGCTCCACTCACCTAAAAGTAAGTGGTAGCTCAGGCAAAAAGTGTGCGCCCGGAATGGAATGCGAAATCTTTCGCTGCAAACTTCAAGGAAAATAATTTTTTTCCGACATCGTTGATGAAGTATAGAAACCTTAGAAAGCAGATGGAATTGGCAGTATTGACAGTCTCCAGGATTTCACGAATGCCCACTCTGCTTTTTTCTTGAGAAAATCAGGACTATCGTTTAATTCATTCGCCTTTTTTTCCTTTTTGGGGGGATGAGAGAGGGGGGGGGGGGGGGAGGGCATGCAAGCACTAGTATATGCAATGACTAACTACGATGGCTTTATGTTGGAAGAGTGCCTGGACATCCGTAAAATAAAAATCTGTTTCCGTGGCGTCCTCTTGTGCTGTCAGTTGTGGGGTTCTTAATTCTATTTCGCCTCTGACAAGGCACGCTAGGTTATTTTAGCTGACTCGTAGAACAGTAACCGTAACTTCAAATGATTATGCAGCTAAAACGTTTAGAATTGCTTGGAACTCTTCTATAAGGACTAACACTACGTGTTGGGTGCAGGTGTACGATTAAATTAACTACTTCAAGCCATAGAGAGGCTATGAGAGACGTTGTGGCAGAGGGTTCCGGATCTTTTTTACTATTGCGTGTGAAAGCATTCTAAAAAGCGCTGCATAACTGATATATCCAAAAACGGCGTAAGGGATGTATTTTCATATCACATTCGTTCCTCAATTCAATCTTTTGGCCGCTTTATCTTCGGCAGCTGTTGCCTCTGACATCAGTTTTTGGCAAAACCAGCAAGCTACGGCACTCGCCGAGCATGACAATAAAAGCGAAGTTATAAAATGGAAAAGAGACTAAAAATGCATGAAACGGGGAAAAAAATCTTGGTAACTCACGTTTTAGTAAAGCATGTGGGCCAGCAGAAGTGCGATTTTTTTTTTTAAACCTCCAACCCCATTACCCTGAGCGTAGCCTTAATGCGGCTCCGAGCTGCGGCCGAAGATGTCGTGACTGCCCTTAAATGTCACGCCTCACATTACGTGACAGGACGCCTATACGCGTCCCGACACGAAAACACGAGACGATGTGGCATATGCTTTACGTGCTACGAGGGAGAAAAATTTATCTGCGACAGCATGCTTCTGCGCTGAATACCTCCCGAAAGACAATGGCGCTAAAAGGGATAACTGCGGGGAACAGGTGTTTTCGAAACACGAACGGAGGCGCCACACCTTTTGACGTAGACGGGCTCGAGAACTCGAAAAAATTGCTCTGCTCTCAAGGGTGAAGCAGCTCAGGTTTTCTTTCTTGTCTTTTTTTCGCGTTCGCGTCCTCCGAAACAGGCTCTATGCGCTTCTCTTTTCGCCTTCCAGTACGCAAAAGGGAAGATAATGGCACGCCGCATTACGTTAGATGGCGCAGAGCTGATGGCACTCCCACCCTTGTCCTTTATGCCCTCCCGAAGAGCGGGCACCAGGCGCTGCTGTATCATTGCGTACTGATGTGAGGATTTGCACCCTGTTAAAAAGTCTGGCGTCCTTGATGACTTCCCTACTGAAAAACGAAAAGTTTTACAAGGCAATAACCTCATAAAATCTCATCTAATCGCATAGACTCTCATACGGTGCACATCATTACCATAAAATATCGTACATAATTTATGATAATGTAAAAAAAAACTCTGAGACCTTATGCAATTATATGCGACTTGTATGTGACTTCTTATGTGAATTGAGCGAGATTGTGTGAGAAAATGTGAGGTTATTGCCTTATACAATTTTTTCAGTAGGGAATTTTTGTGCAGTCGATAGATTACATTTCATATTTCGAACTCCGTGCATCGGCCATTATTCGTAATTTCGCACTTCGTATGCGGACTGAAGAAGGCAACCTAGGAAGACCACTTTCACGTATAACGCTAATTACTACCTTACCTTAAAATAACGAACTGAACTTCAGTACGCAAAGAAATTCGAAAGGAGAAAACGCTGGAAAACGAAAGGACGCGCCTACAAAAATCGCGCGCACGCAAAAAGGATACGAACTTTGACAGCACGCAATTATTTTCGCTATGAAATGAAAAGGGAGGAAAGTCTTTGCCTTTTGTCTAGGGAAACGATTTGCTCACTGGGCAGACTGGGCCGTAAAGCCAGCAGGGGGGAAATAGGAGCTGAAATGTCGACATTGGAAGGTCTGCGCTTTCAGTCACAACCAGATCTGCCGTATTCACGTTTTTTTTTTACTTTTTTTTTCTTAGGGCGGTGACGTTTTAGCGCAAGGCAAGCAGGTCAGAATAGGCTGCACATATGCAGGGCACTCGACGCACTTCAGTGCGGGGAGATTTTCTCCTGTCACGAGTGCTTTGCTGTGAATTCATCACATTGAAAGCCCCTGTCGCCTCCTTTACATCCCCAGAAAAAGTTCAATGAAAAGGATGGGTAGAGATTAACCAAAAATACTGAGTTTAGGAAAAAAGAAAACGAAGCAATAATGCCTGAGCCATCTGATCGCGTACTGTTTGTTTGTTTTGTTCCGCCCTGAACGTTGAAATAAACATACCTCCTTCGATGTGATTTAGATTAGACGTACGTCCCGAAGAACAACTTGTCAACGCAAATGTGAATGTAATTATCGACTAGTATCATTCAACCCATCACATCGTCAAAAAATGACCACCTTACATTGGCTGCATGTAAGGTTGCACTTTGCACGCAGTGTTTTATGCGCGGTTAAATGTTTTTTTTTTTTTTAATGTTACCATTTTCCTAAGTAATATGTTACGAACACTACAGATTGTCTTTTAGCAGTGTTGCTATGAGAATCATATTATTTTGTGGTCAATACATAGTCTTCTGACCTTCTGTGCATTTTGAGCATAACCAGTAAATGTGGTAATGCTGCTTTCCAGTATCTGGCTTTATCAGCCTGGCTTTATCAGCCTTTTTTATATCCTGCTTTATATCCTGTTTCATATACCCTTATTTTATATCCTGCTTATATCTTGCTTTATATATTATATATATCCTGATTTATATCCTGCTTATATCCTGCTTTATATATCCTTGCTTTATTAGCCTTCGATTTGCTACTGCAACCGGACTGACTAAATTACTGAAGCTTCTGCACGACAAAATACCGCATTGATGAGTTGCCTATTGTCAGCTACTAGCCTGTCCATCGTTCCACCTATGAGCTGGAATAAAACGCGATGCTCCCAAACGCCGCACAGTTAGCGACTTATAGATGCTGCCTGAATTGCGAGCAATAATTACAAGAATAACAGAAATACAGTGAATCACTAAGAAGGCATTTTAATATTTGCGAGCGCAATAACTACAAGAATAACAGAGATACAGTGAATTACTAGGCATTGTAATATTCGCGTCTCTGTCCTTATTCGAGTATTAGAGTAAGCATTATGTGATATATGTCAACCCAGAACATGCTGTCGGATATCTCAATCGTACTAAAAAAAAAAAAAATACTACTAATAACAGTCCTGTGATTGTAGAGACTCCATTTGTCACCAGTGGGGTGCTGTTCGTGGGGTCGCTAACCGCCATTTGAAGGCCGTAATCTGAATTTATCATGTCACGAGTGGTATATTTTCACTCTAGCCTATTTCGACAGACCTTGGAGAAATGAGACTTCCAATGCACAATGAAGAGAAATCAGAGTTGACCTCCGCATTAATTAAAAATGAGAATGTTTTTCCTAACTTTACAAAAGATTAAACTCAAAGCATCATATTGCATCATATCGGAGATTTCCTTAAGCAAACTGCAGTGACAACAAATGCAGAAATCAAGCGCACAACACTGAGGCTAAGCTGAACTGCCGTTCCCTTTCGTAAACTGATGAAGGAGTCATTTTTCTTCTTGACATAACAAACTAGATTCGAGTTGCCAGGCAGGAAACGTATCATTTAAAAGCATACGCTCTTTAAATTCATAATTACAAAAATTAGTTCATAGTAAGGGAAGGGAGCCGTATCTGTCACCCTTGTTTATGTGGACACTTGATCCGCGCCGCAAGAGAGGGGAGGAAGGTGGGAGTGAAAGCGGAAAAAAAAAAGAAAGAGGAGCCGTAGTGGGGGCTAAGCAGTAATTTCCACCCCCTGGGGATCTTTAACGTGCGCTGACATAGCACAGCCCACGAACACCTCTTCGTTTCGCCTCCATCGAAACGCAGCCGCCGCGGTCAGGATCGATCCCGGCTACCCAGCACAGTAGCCGGGCGTCTTGCTGCTGCACCACCGCGGCGGGGCCTTCTTTATGTTGCACACGTGCTTTTTCTTGTCAAACGGATGTTAACATAGCTGTAATGTGTAAGACAATCGATTCTTACTACAACAAAAACTAATATTGTGGTTCTCAATGAACTCTGAAAGAACGCGCCGAATTTCTGCGCTTTCCGGATTCCTAAACTACGGCGTCTCTCATAGCCTGAGTCGCTTTGGGACGTTAAAGCCAACAAACCAAATGAAACAAATGTCCAGAATCTGAATAGGCCCAGTCAGTGAACAGGGAAATAATCATTCATGACTTTGTGACTGATTCTGAAAATCACACTAGCAGTCGTTAGCGCTGTGGTTTGGAGCGTCCTCTATTTGCTCTCTTTTCATCCTTCGTTGCCCTGTCTAACAGACTATCATGCTCTTCAATATGCGTGCACCTTTGTGTTCAAAGGCTACACAAACGATTGCAACCGTCTGCTGACCCCGTCATAAAAAATATATAGAAATGGCTAGTGTAGTCCCCGCAGATTCTGAATTGTTATATTTACGCCCGGCCCCCTTGTTTACCTACTGTTTTACTAACTTCTCTCCAGGAAAAATGCAGTATCGTATTGATTTAACCTAATCGTTAGGCGGAGGTAGTATGGAATATTTTTTTTTAATTTATTTGTGTTTTCTGCAATGAAAGATGGTTTTTATTCTCTTAGGGCATGAGACTGAAACCTCAACGTATTGCCATCCGATTACGGAAAACTGCTTGCAAGAATAAAACAGCAAGTGAAGTTGGAGATATTAGAGAAAAATTTTAATCTTAAGCTCAATATACATATTTGCAGTAAGAACGTAAAACAATGCTATGCAAGCAACTTGACATAATGATGTGCCGTTGCTATTCTGGTTACTATTCAAACTAAAACGGTCTCTGAGCTACTGCGTCCGGTGGTTATCTGGAACGAGCGCAGGAGGTTCTATGAACGATTCGTTGAGCCCATAGGAGGCCTAGTGATACTAATTACAAGCTCTGAGAGGTTAGAGGTATGCAAAGAAATAATAAGCGATGCGCGAGCACCGTACGGGGATCTTAGTGAGCGCGGGAATTCACCTACGCACTCAGAACTGTAGCACGGTTGACGCGAGACAATGATCGTGGGCGTTCTCGCTTCATGTTTGGAGTAATTTGAAAGCAGCTTGATTTCCAACCCTGACATTCATTAGAGTGCCTCAACTTACCGATTTTTTTCCTGGATTTAAAAGTTGCGGCTTAGTACAACGTGTTAGACCTGATTGAATGGCGGCTGGTCTGACTGTTGGCATTTCAGCTCTCGTATTTTGTTTTTGTAGAGAATTGTAATCTGAGGCTCATTTGCCGCTCTCAGACGCTTACCGCTGTGACAGCTCCCGTTGCGAAGGGCATATAATAAATATGTGACCGAGGGAACAGGAGGCGCTTTTTATGGATGAGTTGGAAAGCTACGTATGCGGATGGATTAAAAAAAATGTAAGGAAAGGTATTCTAAAGGGTGTTCCTATGCTTCTACTTGTGGGCGATGCGCTGCGCAAATGCTAGGTTAGGTAGTGCGAAGATGTTAACCGAAACGGACATGGGGCTAGGTACTTTACTACGATGGCTTTCTAACACAAATTCTTCGACCTAAATTACGACTGCCTCAGAGCCGTGCGAAGTTGGAATTTAGTAACCCAACGCTTACTTTCGATGTAGCGTAACTGCTCTCAAAGCAGAACCTTTACAAAACTAGGTAATCGGTATGTTCTATTTATCCCAAATTGTAAATAGGTCAAATAGGTCGCTAGTGTCAGGTACTTGTGAGGCGTGCTGGCTTTGCTATGGCAGCCGTTGTTCGGGCGGGAATTGAGAAGTTCTCACGTTCAAATCCTCACTACACATGAGGAAGAAGCCTGGTCGCTTTAGTTATTTTCTTTTGAGTTTTGATAACACGACTTCTTCATAGCAAACATGACTGCCCTCGTTCACCGACTAATGTGGCGGCTATTTCGGAAGCTATTACCTAGGGCGCAACAAGCAGGACTTAAGTTTTTATTTCATCTGATTCACAACTACCGAGAGGAAGAGTTACTAAATGCATATCCTGATTATAATCGCGACCGCTATCACCATAATCATCAGCCGGACTATACGCACTGCAGGGTAAGGGCCCTCCTATATTCCTCCCATTAGCCTGGTCATCCTGTGCTAGCTACATGCACTCTGCCTCTGCAAACGCCTTAACCTAATACGCTCAACTAATCTTCTGTCATTCGATGCTGCGCTTTCTTTTCTTGTAATCCAATTTGTTACTATTAGCGCCCACTGGTTAACCTCCCTTCGTATTGCTTGTCCTGCTCATGCCTTTTCTTCTTGTAGAATGCCATTAACTGGAGTTGTTTCTCTGAACCACTCTGCATGCTTCCTATCTGTTAACGTTACAGCTACCATTTTCCGTTCCATATAGCTCTCTGCGTTCTGCTCAATTTAACATCGAGGCATACACACGCACGGGCTATGTAAAAACAAAACCTCGCACCATAACGATACGTTCATGTATTGGTACTTCCCCTCGTGACAGACTGGCGCCGCCTAGAGACATTGATCATTTCTTCGGATTCATTATCACAGTTCACGCCATGGTTAGAAATTGCCAAGTAATCAATAACACTATCGCTTATAAATTCAAAGCCTCTCAACATTTAAAATGGATTGTTTATCCGAAAGGAGAGTTACTTCTATTCTTTTTTCCGTTTACGCTTACTTTGATGATGCTGTCAATGGGATGGTACATATGGCTTCTAGATATGCAGTGCTTAGTATTTGTCTGTGTGTTTGTGTGTGTGTGTGTGTTTGTGCACGTGTGTGTACGTGCGTGCGTGCGTGCGTGCGAGTGTGTGTGTGTATGTGTTCGTGTGTGTGTGTGTGTGTGTGTGTGTGTGTGTGTGTGTGTGTGTGTGTGTGTGTGTGTGTGTGTGTGTGTGTGTGTGTGTGTGTGTGTGTGTGTGTGTGTGTGTGTGTGTGTGTGTGTGTGTGTGTGTGTGTGTGTGTGTGTGTGTGTGTGTGTGTGTGTGTGTGTGTGTGTGTGTGTGTGTGTGTGTGTGTGTGTGTGTGTGTGTGTGTGTGTGTGTGTGTGTGTGTGTGTGTGTGTGTGTGTGTGTGTGTGTGTGTGTGTGTGTGTGTGTGTGTGTGTGTGTGTGTGTGTGTGTGTGTGTGTGTGTGTGTGTGTGTGTGTGTGTGTGTGTGTGTGTGTGTGTGTGTGTGTGTGTGTGTGTGTGTGTGTGTGTGTGTGTGTGTGTGTGTGTGTGTGTGTGTGTGCGTGCGTGCGTGCGTGCGTGCGTGCGTGCGTGCGTGCGTGCGTGCGTGCGTGCGGATTTTTTTTGGGTATCCCTAACTTGCCTTGTTATTTTGCGTTCACCTTTGTATGAACGTTTACCAAGCAATCTGCGAGTGCACTGCTGGACATACTCTGCTTTTGCAATTTTGTTTGCCAAATCGTTATGCCTTCAGATGCTATTGGTAACAAAGCAAAATACAAATAAATAAAAAATAAATAAATTGGTAGGCCTCACCATCGTGACCCTAGCTTCTTCAGTGGGGCAGATGACCAGGATGTATACGATTGGCTATCCTCATACGAACGCGTAAGCGCCTAAGTGGGACGATACCGCTAAGTTAGCCAACGTCATGTTTTACCTGACAGATGTAACGAATTTATGGTTCCGCAACCACGAACCGGACCTGCCCACCTGCTGGCTTTCAAAACGAGCTTTTCAGAGGTGTTCGGGCGCCCCGCCGTGCGGAAACTGCACGCCGAACAACGCCTCGCAGCCCGTTCTCAGCATCCTGAGGAAACATTCCCCAGCTGCATAGAAGACATTTTGGATCCTTGTAAACGTGTTAATCCTTCTAAGTCCGAAGCTGACAAGATCACCAAAATCCTATAACAAACAAACAAATAAATAAATAAATAAATAAATAAATAAATAAATAAATAAATAAATAAATAAATAAATAAATAAATAAATAAATAAATAAATAAATAAAGT
The DNA here is from genome assembly GCF_055883805.1 of Amblyomma maculatum. Classification (NCBI taxonomy): domain Eukaryota; kingdom Metazoa; phylum Arthropoda; class Arachnida; order Ixodida; family Ixodidae; genus Amblyomma; species Amblyomma maculatum. The sequence goes on from NC_139345.1 coordinate 101,677,231, forward strand.
TTCCGGAGATAAGCAATGTCTCGACAAAAGATATAACCACATAGTATAGGTCATGCTCTCGAAAGATTTCCGGGCACGCACCTACGAGCGTGTGCTTACAGGGTACAAATGCAAAATTGGTGCAGTATTCTGCCTCGACGTTAACATGACATGTGGTCCCCAAGTAAACTTGAAGGTATTGAATACCATTTCTGGTCACCTTTTTCCCATGCAGTGTGACTTTAGGGTTATCACAAACCACGAAACCTTCAATAAAAATCTTGAGGAATGTCGTCGCAGGTACAAGCAGATCCATCCTTTTGATTAACGTATAAACAAAGAAACCTTGCTGAACGTCTTTAACTTTAATAAATAAGAAGACGCATTTACGTCAATATGCGGTTGTTGCCAGCAGAAATCATTAACAATCAACCAGCAATCCGAAACATGAGACTAGACCTCGATGAAAGGGATCGTTGGTATTTTTGGGACCACAGTGCGGATACGAAAGGAGCAAAAATTGAATTTAGACAAGTTTTATTGTTGGTAGTTCCTCAAACAGAACAACTATAGTGGCCAAAAGCAGCCCTTTTTATCGAGCTGCGAGGTGCACTAACCATTGCACTCGCTTCAACATGAATGCATGTCCCGTCTGCACGCGCCTATATCCTGGAGGAAAACTAATACTGGCTGATAAGTTTGGATGCAATGAACGTGGTTATGTTTCGTTCTTGTGCATTGATGCTATTATTTTTGGCGGGGTCTGGGAAAAAGACAGTACTCATACAGGTATGTGCCTGAAATCGTCCTCAAATATAGTGTTAAGATGAACATTGATAACGAACCCACATTTTTTGTCGCGCTATATTTTGAATCGATAGGTTCACTACGTGAAGCAAAGCCAAGGTCGCCGTGTGCTTCCGATAACCTTCAAACAGCTTCGAGGTCAGATTGAAACTTAGGGCACAACCACGTGTAATCCCGTTCTCTCAACGGTAGGGTCCAGCAACTTCGTTCTCCTCACTGGTTGCTTCTCAGCGACTTTAACGGCGATTGTTGCTGAAAGGTTTCTCTGTACGCCACATAGACGTAACATATACTCACTGAAGGAAGGAAAGACACGATGAAGGTATTTGCATATTGTAACCGTGGTCGTGCATGAACCTCTTGGCTCTGTTCACGGCTGGTGTTGCGGCTATTAAGAATCGAAAACATCACATAATGCAACCAAAAGGAGAACGCACTCCAGGAAAGATGTTAGTAGTTTATTTGAATGATGTGAACTGCAAAAAAATAAGAAAAAAATGCACTCACAGGATTCAAAGAGACAATGCAGTACTCAGAGAAATAGTGTTAATTCACTGCACTGCGAATTCTTTTCTTTTTCTTTTTCGTTTTTGCCGACTCAACTTCACAGCCGAAAAAAAAAAGAACGGCATAAACAGACATTTTAAAAATAAAGACCACACTTTGATTGTTACATTACTAAAAGCGCTTGAGAGTAGCCAACTCGCCTGATATAGAACACCATTATGGTGGCTCTTTTTGAGCCTTGAAAACTACACGAACATATATGACACTCTTAATAAAGTTAACTCTCATAGATCGAATGTCAACATCAGCGTGGTGCACAGCCACGTGCAAAACGCGTATGGCTGTGCACTGCACCACAGGAGCGACGGGAATGGCAGACTTTAAATGCGCTCTTTTTCGTTTTGACAATATTGCCGCTATTTGTGGCCAGATGACGCTGCTCAGAGGACCCTACCGATGTGAAAACGGAATCACGCCACAAACCACTTTGGTAGCTACGTTCCCCCCAAATGATAAATCAAGGTCTAAGGTCCAGGTCAAAGGTCAACTGACGTGGGAAGTAGCTTAACGTTTGAGCAGCTTCGTGGCAAGACATGATTGCTGACGTCAATCTCGTGTATATATAGAGGCGCACCACGTGCCTAGGCTGGAGTTATCGCTTCGCACTAGGTTTACCCGAAGCTAAGCCGCAGCGAATTTTTTTTTCTCATCTTAGTATTTAAGAGAAAAGAAATATATCAGAGAGATGCTTCCTTTCGTAGAAGCATCCTAGTTGAAGTGCTTTAGCTCTCAAAAAGCGGAAATAAAGACCTCACAAACTCGGAGGCGTGCTTGGGAGAAAAGCTTCCTAGGACCACTGTTAATCCCACTCAAACGCTCGCCGAGGAAAGATTGCGCTTATATATTTACGTGTTGTTTATGCTCTGTTTGAAGAATTTTCAAATAAGAGAACTTTTAAGAAATTACTCTATCCGATTCTCCCGATGAGAAAAAATCGCGCATATGAAACTACACGTTGTTTGGGCTCCGTTGGCACGATTTTCTGGTAAGAGAAATTTTATGAAATTGATCCATCCGATATTGCCCCAGCACGCACTAAAAAGGAGATTGCTTGTCATCCTTCCATCGCACTTCTCGCACTGCAGAAGGCAGTGAATTTGTGAATAAAATCGGGGAAAAAACAACAGCCAAATGAATAATGCTATCGTGGAAAATGCACTAAATGGGCTGCGCGTAGCTTTAGTCTTGCGCTAGCATTGCAAGCATGAACCTACTACTGGAAGGCCTTCCAGCTATGCCAATGCATTTCCTCCATGTAATACATTGCTCTGAAATCGTAACCGACGTGTTGTGTCAATTGTGCAATTCCACCGGAATAAAAATCATTTGCATATCTTTCGGAGTGATGTATGTTAACCTACCGAGTTGGCAGTTTATGCAGACTGGCCTAATGCGTCATGGGGAGGTGTGATGAAATCATTTAATCTTCAATTTATTAGAATATCGTCTTCTTCTTCTTGTTTTGTTTTTCTTTACATTTTGCGAAACTTGGCTAAAATAGACGAGGTTGGGATTGCGACCTTGAAAGGCCAAAAGTATATAGCACAGGAAGCTGGGACGCAGTCTCAGTGACCAAAAAACAGACATTTGTAAAGCTGCCATGAATTTTGTCTAGCAGTTTACGTGTTTATTTACGTGTTACGTGTTTACGTGTTTACTCATAAATATTTGCACCCTTATTTTTAGAAGTAACCTAGTTAATCTGCGCAGAATGCTCTTCAATGGGTCGGTGTTTGCTAAATTTATAGTACATATGAGATGCCGGTGAAATCCTTGATCTTAAAGGCATAATATAAATCCGAAAGATTTTTTTCAGCCAATTGTAACCTGCGCTTGTCCTAAACGGGCTAGGTGACTACTGCGTTGTCTCGATACATAATGAGGCATACGGCGATGGCTTATTTATTTCGGCGACATCAAGCACGATTGCCTCTAAAGTGCTTTATAGCCCTAATGTCATATAATTATATGTGGCATACTTAGACAAAAGTTAAAATTTTCACCCAGGTGTATGAACCTATTAGAACGTGTTAGACTGTACTCTTGACTGTTTTATGTATTTTGACACGTATAGTGTTTACCATGCATGGTGAAAGTGCCATGAAAACAGCTCCTTATCTTGAAGTGACTGCTTATTTGCCATAGTGTACTCATGCCTAAGGTGACCCGCATGGTCGATTGTATTATGGGTAAAAAGGTGGAAACAATTGAACATATCTTTAAAGAGTGTCACGATGCTGTTTTTCTTTTGGATGTCGTGAAACGTACCCTGAAAAAAGAGTTACCTTTGACGCCTTTTGAAATACGTTTCCTACCATGCGCAGAACCCGGTGAAGTGCCTTGCGACCTGTTAATGTTGCTCTGCATGAACAATGTTTGACGCATGCGAATGGATGTAAGACATGAACGTATTATTGTGCATCCTGCTTATCAGCATTTCATTAAAGGCATCATCTACACACCGGAAGTGTTCGGGCAGCACGATCCTCAACCTGAGTGGCTGCCAGTCCTCGACAAACTAAAATCATTTAATCGATTCTATCATCGTGCAGTAGCCAGAAAGTGATTGTTGCTTTTATTGTCATGTAAATGTATTTTGTGTTTGTGCTGCCAAGACGGTAATAAAGAAAAAAAAGATGTCGTAGTGGTGCAGTGGTTAGGGCGTTCGACTGCTGTTCCCAAAGGTGCGGGATCGAATCCCGGCCGCGACGGCCGCTTTTCGTTGGAGGAGAAACGCAAGGCGCCGGTGTGCTGTACGATGTCAGTGCACGTTAAAGAACCCCAGGGGGTCTAAATTTACGGAGTCCTCTACTACGGCGTCTGTCATAGCCTGAGTTGCTTTGGGACGTTAAACCTCATAAACCAAACTTCGCCATCACGTCTTAGGTGAGAAGACCTCATTGAGCACCTGTTAGCATGAGGAGTAGGAAATGATATGCTAAAAATATCGTATTTGGCCTGTAAGCACGGTTTGCAAAAGGGTCAGGTTTTGAGAACTTTGTGAATGAAACATGCGGTGAAATAAAGCGCCTTTAGCATATAGCCTATTCCATTAGCAACTAAGCCTTTGAGGTTTCACATTAAATGGGGACGAACGAGTCCTTTAATTCAACCCACGTAATTTTTAATACGCTATTTTAGTTTGATAAAATTTTTATTCGAAGTCTTTCTTTACAACAAATCGGTTGGATCTGAGCCAGTCAGCAGATATAGCTTGAGATCCCCAGCTAGGGAACAGTGGGAAAGACGTGAGAGGTCCTCGTCGTCCCACATTCCCTCATACGTATTTCCGCGTAGTTTCGAGCTGAGTTCACTCAAACATTTTTCTTGTTCGTGGCTATGCTAGGTTGCCACAGAGCAGAGTTCGTAAACTTGAACAATATTGTCGTGGGTATTCAGAAATCTAGCAAAATTGTACCTTAATTTCACCCCTCGTGTTATCGTGAAGTACCCAGTGAAAAACTCCCATGGTGACAAAACCACTGCCTAGTCCTGAAAACGTCCGCATGCCGACATAAAAAAAAGCGTGGGGAGGGGGGGGGGGGGGGGGGGGGGGTCGGAGGCGGCGCAAATTGTGCACAACACAATGAAGCAATTATTCTCGCTCAGGTTGCCCTTTTCTGAGCCGACGTTTTGTGTCTCCCATCCGTGTTTCTGTGCTTTCTTACTTTGCGCTGTCTCGACACCACTATGCAATACCGTGACGACGGATGGTGCCGCTTCCTCTTGGCCAACATCCGAGCTTGATAAAACTCTAAGGCGGCTCATGAAATTAGCGAATGATAAAGTCGTCTTCTGTTTCGTTGCGCTGGTCATGCGAGCGCTTGCTCAAGGGCGCAAACGTAAAGCCCCCGACTTAATCCCTCAAAAAGTGTCCGCGACGCTGTAGGAGGTATAGGAGAACAGAAAATGCCCTCCAAGCTAGGCGTGGGTTGCACGAACAGAGATGGATGCGACGGTCGTGCTTAGCGTTGGAACGACTTGACTGGAGTTGAGAGTTAAGCCGCTTTTGAGAACGCAATAATGAAATGTTCTTGGAAGTGTTTACGAGAGGGTCAACGCAACTGCGAACGGGCGAGGCTACAAAGGTTAGGCGGCACGCACACTTGCGAAAGTAAAAGTTCCTAGCGACGCATTCTTAAAGACGGCACGGCGTTACGAAGTCTGCATATCTCAGTAGATGGTAACCCGGTCCTGTGTGCACAGATATACACGGTCATTCGAGGTAAAGGAGCAGAGAATTCAGCAATTCACTTTCTATTTTTTTTTTCTCTAAATACTGCGCTACGTCAATAGAATGAAATTTCTGCTTTGTGGCCGCATATATGATTGTTTCGAAAACATGCTTAAACGCTATGGTGCAGTTCAGTGAAACTGAGTAGTATATCGATGCATTTTATTTCCTATTTTTTCGCCATCATCAGCTAGGATTTCCTGCCCCTTTTGCTGTCTCCTTCACGGCGGAGTCCAGGTGTCCAGGTACTGTGGGAGAACAAGCCCTACTGCTTTTTTTTTTTTTTGCAACTCTGTGGTTTGGGCGTTCCTCGCTTCTTAATGTGACCAGACATAGTCTCCACGGAGCGAGGATGATTGTGTCTCAACTTATCCTATTTTGTTCCTCGCCATCTCGAAATAGTGACTCGGAAAACATTATCTTGAAATGAACTTCGAAACACTTGCTAACACTCATCTACCACGTAACTCCATACCAGTAATAGAAATTAAAGGATTTGTTTTCAGCACTCCTGAGCGACGAGCGGCGTCTCTCTGAAATGATAAGGCTGCGCCAGTTTTATCGAAAAATACACTGGATCATGTTTCAGAAATAGTGTCGTGTGTTATGCTTCCAAAACGTTTTCAGACATCACAAATGCACGTGTAGTTCCTTAACAGAGCTTCGGATCTCCAGAAGCGCTACATCACTGCCTTTATGGATCAAAATGACAGCTACACTCAGAGAATTTGTCGGCACCTTTAAATTAAACAATGATATATTTCGCGTGAAGTAGCATTTCAATGATAATTAGCTTGGACGCAGAGGAGACATTGGTACTATTGTTACTTTTGCGCAGTCATAAGCGACTCGCCCTTCCTAGTAATGACCAGTGAAGCTGTGCTCTGCGCACTCGTCTCTTGCTGAATATTTAGGAAAAAGTAGCTCTCAAGAAAGAGGACATCCCTAAAGAACTTCACCGCGCTCAGTGGAACCAACAGGTCGCCAAATTAAAAATATCAGCTTAATTTAGGCTTCTTTTCTTGCATTTAATTGTACTGCTCTAGACGTTGAGCTGAACAGTTGATTGAGTGTTTAGCTCAGTAAAAAAAAAAAACAAAAACAAAAAAAAACGGAAGTATAAACGCGTAAACAGGAAAAAAAGAAAAAAGATATAGAGCATCAGCAATCGCATTACAAAATTCACCCTTCAGGCCGCCAGTCGTACACTAACGTTGAAGAAACAATAATCCTGCTTAATGTGAAGCGACAAAGTGTCAAGAAGAATTCATGGGTGTAAAGTGTAAAGCATGATGCAGAACTTCAACACCAAAGGAACTCTTGCAAGTGTCAGGTGAATTCACTGTGTGACAGAGAGCCTGATCTTATAGCAGTTCGAGACAATAAATAGCGTATTACAGAGTTGAATATATATCGCTTTCGGACTTTTTTTTTTTAGTCCTCGCTACTTTATTTACTCGTCATACTGCATCTTTGTCTTCCAGGGCGCAAATGTGTAATTGGTGAAATTTTGCTAATGGCATCACATTTCCTATTTCCTCCCATAACTCGTAAAGCCAGTGTTAAAAATAGTCTAATAAGGAGAACGGCACCAGCAGTATTGGAAGCATATTTATTAGAGTGCAGCTCTCTGGGAAGGATATGGCCTATGGGTAACTAACGATATCTTTTTCTTGCATGATAGCGACAACGGCAGCAAGCGAAAATTCCCTTCTGCGTAAAAGACCACGTCGCTTTTTTATTTCTCGCTGAGTGAGTGAGATCGACTCAAATGGTGGGAAAAGAGAACCCTACAAGAAGAAAATTAAAAAAAAAAAAGAATAAAATAAAACGCAAATGATTGGCGCCATATCCTACCACTGACGTCTACTAACCACCTCGACGGACATTTCCGGATATACCGACACATGTTACCTTGTCTTCAGAGAAGACGGGAGCCCGCTCGTACATCTCCCGCAGCACTCTTTTTTTGTGTGTGTGTTTCTGCATTATAAAGGCTGGAACGGAGCGCAATACTTGGGGCCGGATATAGAGAACGCCGATTCGTTGAAGCAACGAACTGAATGTTTTTATTGGTTTACTGGATTTGCTTAGGCCCGCCGCACGTACTGCTACCGCCTCCTTGAACGCGCTTTTGTTGTAGGCGACCGTCGGTTCGTGCATGTTGCTTTTCTTCCTGATTCTTTCTTCTTCATGTATACATATTTTCCGAATGAATGCGTTAGTAAGGGTCGCCGGGCATGCACGGAGCCCTGGAGCGGCGCGCTGTGTACGTAAAGAAACCTACACGAAGCAACAGCTGCCGTGTCGGAGACAATGATTGCACTCGTGTGCAGCCCTGTAATTAGACGGAACATACATATGTAGCGCATCTAGAAGCAAACAAAAAATACCATGACAACCGATATTGCATCACATAGAATCTTGAAGCATTCTTGTAGATGCCGGAAACGCGCATCACACTAATTATATGAATATAATTAGTGTGATGGCACTCTAGTTCTGAGTTCTAAGAGATGAGATCGTTTGTTTATACCGATTGTTTTTAGAAAACAAACCTATTGTAAATATTTTTCGATGGTTGGTGGAACGTAGTAGTTTTCTCAAGCAGGAAGAAAAGGCACAGCTAAAGCTTTTAGTTATACCATAGACAAAGAAAGGTTGTACTGGATATTGAGAACGAAGGTAGAAAATACGGATGAAAGTCTGTACAGCGATCCGCATATGCCATAGCGCTTAATAATTATGTCCGCCCAAAGACCTAGCTCCTTCTCTTTCCTTCAATTTTTTTTTATTATTCACTCAGAAGAAATTGAGTTAGGAAAGTGTGCTTATATTTTGCTATTTCTGGTTGCGCTTCTAATATATGACGGGAATATGTTTATTAGTACCAAGCACTGGGATTGCCGAAAAAAATAAAAACGAAGACAGCCATTCTTTTCATTTCACTGGCTTTATAAAGGAGTTAAACAAAGTGCCATTTTCATGGTAGCAGCACATACATATAATACTGCACATGGTCAAGATTGTACATGGTTGCGTCCGAAAGTGACGATGAGTCTGGTCTTGTTGATAGTGTCGATCGATACGCTAGCAGAAAAAGTTTGATTATGTCTTCATATTTACAGTAATTGCACGCCATCTTTGACTATAATATAAATCCAGAAATATTCATTGCGGAGTAAAATTAAATGCATTAAATGCTTTTGGTACATATAAAACGAGCTGTTAATGGATTATATATTCCCAAATACCGCGAGAACATACAGCAGCTAAAATTTTAGTGTCTCCGCACTTTCGTAGGCAAATTTGCTTTCGTGAGTAAATGAAAGAATGGCTTTTGAGCCTTTTCTCTAATCTTGAATTTTACGTGTCGCAGGTGTACCTACTTACAAACTTGTTGACACCTAAAATAGCGCAAAGTTTATACGTTCTTTTTTGTTTTGTTTTTGTTAGCAGGCTTGTAGAGCCCAGATTAATTTTTAAACTTCCCCCCTGCAACAATGCCCCAGTGGGGGTGCTGTAGGTATTATTTATAAATAAATAAATAAATAAATAAATAAATAAATAAATAAATAAATAAATAAATAAATAAATAAATAAATAAATAAATAAATAAATAAATAAATAGATAAATAAATAAATAAATAAATAAATAAATAAATAAATAAATAAATAAATAAATAAATAAATAAATAAATAAATAAATAAATAATGCGTTCGGTAATTGATGTTAGCACCATCAATGTTTGCATAACTCTGACAACAAAAAAAAAAAACGGCAATTAGTTGTTAGTGCAACTGAATTACGAATCCGCGGCTCTTTGTGTTTCACGTTCATGGCGAAAATCTAACGTGAATGTATGACGGACGAGAAAGACAGGGGTTTTCGTGGCTACTATCTTCCTGTCTTCGCGCTCTGCTTTCACCCTGAGCCCCCAATCCAACTTGCTCCGTTTTCAGTTGTCAAATATTTCACTTATTTCCGCACCATGCCTTCCCCTCCCCCTTTCCGCGTTAGGTGGAGCCGATGAAACTTAAGTACTTCATCCCGTGCGTGGCGTCTGTAACGAGTTTGAGCAATGGCCAGGAGCTGCGTTGGCTTTTCTTCGAAAGATATCCCGTTGTTTGCGGCAGCTTTGAGGAAAAGACCATCACTCGTGTTCATAAGCTCGGCCTTACGGAAGGCGTCTTCCTTTCTCCTGCCCACTAAGCCAAGCGCTTTGCTTCGCTTCGGTCCTGCGCGCACGTTGAACAAAGGCGAAGATAATATCACAAAAGCGTCATAATCGTCTCCGGGTAGGATCTAGAAAGCCCGTTATAAGCTTTTCGTCGGTCAGCCTGTTTCCTCTTTGTTCTGAGATAAAGCGAGGAACAGTCTATAAGGAGGAAACAGTCAGCCGGGGTCTCTCCCCATGGTATTCCGCACAGTTTTAACGAAGACATGCTGTCCACGTACTTCTCCCAAGACATTTCTTGTGATCTCCAAGAGAGTTGGGAGGTTTTCAACAAAAATCAAAAACAAAAAAAGCCTCAGAAACTGCGAAGTATTTATTACGGATCCGTTCCTGCAGTCTGTCTGATACTCGCTGTTCGATATTGCGTTCTTTGCTGAAATTTTCGACGCACACACTTCGTTAGACGAGGGTTAAACAGCATTTATTTTCGACAATACGACATTCCAGGGTAGCAATTGACTTTTCAACAAAATGAGAAGAAATATTTCGTCGCGGACGCACGACTCTCAACAAATGCTATGAAATGAAACTCGAGTTTGGCATCACATTTTTGTTTTGCAACAAGGAAAACATTGCTAAATAAAGTGCTCAATTCCATAAAAGTTTTGATAGAAACGCCGAAGAACATTTTTTTCACCTACAAGTTTTTCATTAGCGTATTTGCCCGTTTTTATCTAGCCTGATGCTGGAAACCATGAACAGAGGCCGCGATGACGACTGGTAGTAAAAAAAAAAGAAAAAAAGACATATGGAAAACAACTCGATATCTCACCACCAGAATGACATTTCCAGCGTAGAGAGCGCCCATTTCAGTCTCTACACTAAATGGTGCTGTGGCGCCGTAACATAGGAATTAAAAAACACTGCGGCGCCATTTAGGGACAAAACCTAAAAGCATGCTAATTGCAGTGTGGAAGGAGGTGTGGTTTTTATTTAAGGGCTCACTAGAGAGAGCGCAAAATTGAGGAAAATATGACAAGAATGGCTAGAAAAAGAAACTGCGTGAACTTACGAAAATTAGTGTTATTTTCCTGAGATGGGATCACATGGGGCACTACAATGATAACAAATTTTCTCCGCAAGATGTCGCTCAGGTAGCTTTCTTTTTTTTTTGGGGGGGGGGGGGGGGGGAGGGGGGATTTTCCGCTGCAAATTAAAATTGTAAGGCCTCATTTTATGGTATTGTAGTGCTCTATATGTACCCTATGAGGCAAGGACTTTTCATTTCTACCCTATTCTCGTGCCATATTATGACCAGTGTTCTGCATCATGTTTAGCCTTATTCATTTGATTTTATGTGCGTCATATAACATTTGCCAATGCCTCACGTCCTTGGGCAATCATATTTATTGCATATAAAGTGTATGTAGCTAACTGTGGTGTAATTACTATTATTTTTGAATTTTACTGGCCCCACCGGGGTACCGCAGTGGTTAGGGCGCTCGATTACTGTGCCTAACGATGCGGGATCGAATCCCGGTCGCGGCGGCCACTTTTCGATGGAGGCGAAAAGCAAGGCGCCCGTGTGCTGTACGAAGTTAGTGAACGTTAAAGAACCAAAGATGGTCGAAACTTTCGGAGCCTACCACTACGGCGTCTCTTATACATTCGCGGTTGCTTTGGGACGTTAAACCCCACACACAAACACCGATATTACTGGGATGATTCAAGGAGCGATTTAACAGCTCTTAAAATGTCATAAATTGCTTTTTCGTCCTCGATGTAAAGTGCAAATGAACGGATCTTTGTTTCATGATAAAGATTGGCCCTCTTACAGAGACTGAATGTCGTGTTTGATCGTCACTATAGGTTGAAGCTAAAAGCTTTAACAACACAGGTTTGCTCACTGAACATAATAACGAATGAGTGACAAGTCGGTAGATAAGTTCAGTAAGTCAGCGAAAGAGCACGCAGGTAGGTAAGTTAACAATCAAAAGCGTGCGTGAAAAAATGAGTAAGTTTGTATTTCAGATTACTTGAAAAAGTTTGCTTGTTAGGGTTGGAGTTCCCGATTACCGAAGTCGGCGCGGCGCGGCGGGGGAAGTATTTTAGCGACTGCTTATAAAGTGCCATTAACTTTTACGTTTGTCATACATAACCATGCACGCTAACACAAGTCAATAAGAAGTTTATCAATAAAATTTAGTTAATTGCTAAGTTCATTATATAAATTTTCTCATATATCCTGTTCGTCTAGCTGCCATAACCCCTTTATAAAAACAGCTTTTGTGCGCTGCTATTAGACTTTGTTAAAAATCCGGTAATTCTAGTTTTAAACATTCGGTATACATGCACCTGTCAACTTCATGACCCATTATCGCTCAGCCATACAATGATAATACTATTATCTGTGTATAATTATTGCGGCAAATTAAGAAGGATGCTCCCGTAAGCTTTCATTGGTTGCGGTGACTGCTTCATAGTTACGCATGTATTGGCATTAAGAATCCTCTGCAATATTGGCGTCATCGACGGTGGCAAATATGGGAGAAGATGAATATTGGCATACGAAGATATGATTGGCTCACAATGCTTGACATTGTTATGGCGTAGTATACTTAAGCAGTACAATGAACCGTGACACGTCATGACTATTCTTCATTTTGGCGCAGCAACTAAAGCCCCTCTGGGGTAGAGAAAATGCAGGAAGATGGAATTCTTGAAAACAAAAACACGGAGAAAAATGATGACGAACTTTATGGGGCATGCCCTCAATCCTTGTTCGGCTTGCTATGTGTAACGCCTCCCTTAGTTTGTAATCATCGATGGAGAACAGCAAGAGAAGCCCTCTGTGCTGCAGTTGAAGCGGCTCAGGTGGGAGATACATCGCGAAGTTAAACGTACGGCAAGGACGTTCTTAAGGCGTGGAAGATTATAGACAGGAATTTATAGCGATGAATTTTTTATTATTGCTCCAAATAAAGCATGTCGCAAAATGTCGACACAAGGATCCTCACTCGGCATGCGATAAAGCGCAGTTTTACGCAACTGAGCGGTCTTCCCAACTTCTTCCACCATAGCTGCTGGAAGTCCTCGCTCTTCCCCTTTAGCAGAGTAAGTGACTCACCACCGGTCCGTCATATTTATTGTCCGAAGGTAACGAATATACTAATCGATATTAGCATTCGTAAAGGGCCACCAATGAAATGCTATGCACAGCCTATTTCCTAGAGAATAAACAACACGGTGAAATGTCTCCACAGAAATAGCGATGCATCAAAGTTAGCTGCACTGGACGCAATGAGAAATTAATGACCTTGAAATTAGCAATGGTAAGAATGCTTAATTTCGCGGTGATAAAACTGCGACGGCACATTATCTTGGATATTTTCAGCTTTATTCTTCTCTCTGTATGGGCAAGCTGAGAACAGTCCTCGCCGCATGCTTTTATCTGGGGTTTTCCAGCACAGAGCTCAGGGATGATCTGTTGAACGTCCTTCAGTTTGATAGATGCACTCTCCATTCGTCACTGACAGAGATCAACCACGTCCCGATCCCATGCACGCATAGGCCGTAATACACTGTGCGCCAATGAGTCATAAACTATATAATAGAATCTTGAGTTTTAATAGCTTCAATAAAGTACCGTAGTCGCGGTGCAAGTAGACAGATAAATTCAGTACAGGTCGCTGCTGCGCAAAGAAAAAGAAAACAGAAATACGAATTGAAATGGGGAGACAGAGTTCGTTCGTTCAGTTCCCAGAAAAGTGAAAGAATCGTGTTCTTAATTGGTTTTCTCGGGATGCCAAAGAGTTGTCGTTCGCGCCGTGAATGGCAAAACAAATAGCTACCACCGCAGTCATATTGACCGAATAGACATCTCTGAATACTCAAACGCTTTCGCTCACAGACGCCTATACAAGCATTGCAAACTACACAGACGCTGAAATAATTCATGCAGTCACCCTACTAATGCTCCGAGCCCCTAAAATCGATTAGTGTCCTCTGCCACTGGCGCAAAGGAGAGAAAACTCTTCCCAATCTTCCATTCAACAAGCTGCTTAGCTTTGCCCTTCTGAAACCACTCGAGGGAAGGGAAACGGCTGAAAGGATGGAACAAGGATGCTGGGATGGGAGTGCATGGACTGGTCTTACGGGTAGAAGAGAAAAATCAAGAATATCCTACTCGTGAAACGATAGAAACGCCGGTGGACATAAAAAAGAAAAAAGAGTGCCGGAAAATGTCGTCCGGCGTCGTGCAGTCCCGACCGAAACATTTAGAGCACACGACATGACCTTTTGGAGCCCAAGCTCGCTGACTCAAACATCTCAAGGTATAGAGGCGGCAGTCAAAGGGATGGTCAGAGTGGTCATACCGTCATGTGCACTTCTGGCTCTGATGGAATTTCGTCGAAAGGTCTTCCAATGCTTGTACCTTGAATGGCTCGGTTCGGTTGTTGTTCCGTAATATCATTTTTATGTGCGCTGGAATTACGAGAAAAATGGGTTTTTATATTATTTTAGTCGCGAAGGAGCTAATATGAAGACTTTCATTGACAGAAACTTAATAGAGATCACTGAGAGCCATAGTTATGTGAAAATTAGATCTACACTAGAGAGTGGAAGATGCAAGGTTGAAAACAAAATCTTTTAAAGTATTTTAGTTTCGCTTGACGCGTGAGGTGAATGGGCAAACCATTTCCAAATGTTCGCGAGATGACCACTCACGAACGTTCACTATTTAAACATTCGGGGAGAACCAAATGTTTACTCTTGTAGCAAGGATGATGTAAAATAAATTTCAACGTCACTTGGCATTAGTGAATAGAACTCATTCAGCCGCTAGTCACTTAAGCGCCCGAAAAGTGAACGGTGGCAAGCAGTATCCAATAACATGAAGAATTCGCCGCAAAATACGGATGAAAGACAAAAGGCAGGACACACAGACGGTCACGAGCCCGGCTGCTTGCTCTCCTGAAGTACCCAATACACTTTACTGATAAACCAGAAAATTTTGACAGCACAAGAAGCCTCGTGAAGTGAAAGAGCAGGTTCGTATTGGAGTACTGCGAAATCAGGCATGGAGGAGGCAATTACAAGGAGGAATATCAAGCACAGATTGCAGTTCAAGAACAGAAAAAAAAAAAGGGGGGGGGGGGGGTGGGGAGGGGGACGGGAGTCAGAAAAAAATATGTGATGACAAAAAAAATGATGGAATCGGTTGAAGAGATCTTGTGAATTATAAAAGTTATGAAACGTAAGGGGGAGGAAAATTTCGTATTCAGCGCCTCCGGAAACTTATGGTCCCGCCAGTTCTTGGAAGTTGCATCTTTGTATTACTTACATGTGTCTCTGCTTGTTTATATGCTACGCTGATATATGTTACGATGCTCGTTGATATGGCGCAGTACAAAGAGCAGTCCGAGTATACGTCATCAAAGAAAGGCAGTTCTGAGCTGCACCACGCTGCGGTTCAGTTATGTCATTAGGTAAGTCACAAATGTCTCGCGTCGGTGCTTGAATGCGTGCGCGCGTGTGTTTAAAGTCTCCGCTATCCATCGCTCCCTAGAGCACTGATGAAACTCTAGGCAAGTAGTTTTCTGGCTCACACCAAGTTCCGCGGACTTAATTCTTGCGAAGGCCCATGTTATGCTTCGCATAACGGCTCATATGCTGGGCGGACAAACTTAAGTCCAGCCCTTTTCGTACTCTCGCGTGCCATTTTCGCCTGTGTGGTTTAGTAGCAATTACGTAATAAGGGAGTGATTACTCATGATCATCCACCTAAGTGCAGCCATGTGGCTAGAGAGGATTTAACGCTACGTTTAATCACGCAAAAAGTGCAGTTCTCGGCAAAGCTGAGAAATATCTCGACTACTGTAGTATCGTTAGAGCTAGTTGGCTCCTAATTTTAGCGGATTGTGAAGATGCAGAAGAGAGAGGGATCAGATGAGGCACATAAATGCGTCAGTTTTTACGTACCTGCTTGGATCCTATTTTCTTTTTCATTAATATCGGAATCCGAGATGTTAATAATAATAATAATAAATTGGTTCACAGGAAAGGAAAGGCGCAGTAACTGTCACACTTGCTCTGTGGACACCCGAACCGCGCCGTAAGGGAAGGGAGGAAGGTGGGAATGAAAGTGGAAAGAGAGAAAGAGGAGCCGTAGTGGAGGGCTACGGAGTAATTTCGACCACCTGGGGATCTTTAACGTGCGCTGACATCGCACAGCACACGGACGCCACTTCGTTTCGCCTCCATCGAAACGCAGCCGCCGAGGCCGGGATTCGATCCCGGGAACTCCGGCACAGTAGTCGGGCGTCTTACCACTGCACCACCCCGGCGGGGCGAATCCGAGATGTTAAGTTCTTTTTTATTGCGAAAGCATGCTACGCCAGATCTAACCGCTCGTCGCTGTGGGCCGTGTCCGTGTCCGTGGTCCCTCATAAAAAAAAAAAAAAAAAAAATCAACCTACCATGACGTTTGAATTCAGGTTACTCCTATGCCACGGGCAGGAGCTGCCAACTCGGGTCACTCCTTTCATATGGGAGGGGCATATCTGAATCAGCCTGCCAGAACCGTTTGCATTCTTCTTACCCCTACTACACGCAGGCACGCAGGGGAATAATGTAGCAGGCAAAAGAAGCTTCTACCGTTCTTCTACCGTTGCTTTCGCCATTCAACAAGGGTTAACCAGAGCTAAACCACAACTATTTTTTTTTTAATTTTTGTACTGTCGCCTGAGCAGATACTTAAGCTCAATAGTAATTGCTATCGCACATTGATAATATAAGCTATGCAGAGCTGCATTGAAAGTATTGTCAAGAAATCGTATAGACCTTACTTAGATCAGGATTGTAGTGCAGTGAATAATTTTCGGAGGTACCCTTCTTGTAGCACAGAACTTCCGGCAACTCCTTCAAGAACAGGCGCAGAATAAATAATTTAGCTGGACAATATGCCTGGTTAACCTGCCCGCCTCTTCCATTCTTTCATTTTCTACTAGCTGGCCCTCGACGAATAAATACTAGACCAATAAGCCCATCCGAGAAAACCACGATTCCTGCAGACAGGACAAGCAGGCTAGTTAGTATTCAAACTCCGTTCCTACAGGTCGTTGGTTTTCAATAAATTAGTTCCCTGTTCCTCTGTTTTTAGTTCTCAACTGCTTATTCACTTCCGATTCGTAGACTTGGTGCAGCCGCTTCTGTTGTGAATCTTCCCTGCGTCTTTCAAAAGGATCCGCGTAGGCGTGCGTCGGCGACTGCACACGTGCTCTGGAAATTGAATGAAAACTTCGGTCCAGAAATGTCAAAGCTCTCTTTGCGGATCCCCTGCTTGCCGACCGAGCTTGGCTCATCCTGATGGCGTTTTTTGAGCATATCGTACTCTCTGCAGGAGCGGCTGAGAAAAATTGCAAATGAAGTAATACTTCACTGCACTAAGACGAAGCATTCGAAATATTTCAAACAACGTTGATCTGACCATCCGCTGCAAGCTTCACGTCTTTTCCCGTTGTTTCTCGCCTGTATAAGTGTGTTGCATGTTGGTTGTGAGAGCATCGCTTCGAGCACAAGAAGATTTCGCCCAAACATCCAAAGCTATCCTGCGAGGAACATGTTTGAGTCGAAAGAGCCGAAGTGTATATCAGCTGCTTTTTATTCAACTCTCTGTTTTCATTCCCTCCTCACCTCTCTCCCTCGCTGTTCAGATGTCCATCGTGAAGAAAACTGTTACATGCTCTACCTGTTATTTTATTCAGTCGCAACTTCCTCCTATTCCTTTTCCGGTAAAAATCGTGTACAAATTGGGTATCCTAGCAACAACATAGATCGTTGCTTTCCTGTAAGGGTTATGCGGCTCATACCAGATCGAACATTCTTAAGGACGCATTAGCCGCTCATTCCCTTCATCCCTCGCCTTAGGAGTTAAGTCGGTTAACCGTAATCGGCTCCGTCCTAGTCGCAGTCTCGAGAGCGGCTCCGATGCTCTAGCGCGTAGCCAAATAATAGTTAGCGGTTGTCATTGTAACGATGACGCTGCTACCTGATTATATAAGTGCAGGGCATACCTAGATTCTTTTATTAGAGGCAGGCACTTTTTGGGCTCCTCTAGCGAGATGCGCAGGGTTGGAGACTGGCTGCGCTAGTCTCTCAAACTTTGGAGATGTCTGTAGCTGCTTTCGCGTATGACCTTCTCAGCAGTCTTATTTTGCACTAGCTCTCCTGATTGGGCAGGAAGAATGATTACTGGGTTAAACGGGCACCGTTACGAGACGCGGTCTTTGAACAAACATTACAGACAGAAGTTACAATTTCATTTTAAACCTATACTTCTTGTAGCTGATTCAGCGTACCATATAATGCGAGTCTGGGCGGTTAGTGGCCCCATACTCTGTTTAGCGCTTATGTTGTTATTGCAGGCGAAATGTTCAATGCTCAAAATTTTCTTGATATGATTGTAAAAATTGTGTCATGTTTCAGTCTTCTGTATACTAAGGAATAATGCGCACATGCTTGAGTCACTAATGTGCTCTTGCTGCTTCATTACAAAAGCTAGCGAACCCCTGTTCCACGCTTTCAAGGTAAGTACAACTTCTTCGGCCTCTTCAGAAACAACAGTGCCGAGCGCTTTTGGAGAACGATAATCGGGAAAAGAAATACCTGTTGAAATAAAAACAACAAAAGGCAACGGAGGCAGTTCTAGCGATAAAAGTCTGCAATACAGAATTTGTGTTCTACAGGATCGATGGACAACCTTCAAAAATTAAGACTTTTAGTCGTCGAGTTTTGAAGCAAAATATGAAACACGACTTCAAAACTTGTTAAGTGGGGAATCACGAGTTAGCAGGGATGCAATGGAAGCAGTCGGCGATTGGGCAGCCGGGCTCATACGTGTCTGGACGTGACAAGCTCTCCGCTGGCATGAGGCAGAAGCAGAACCGTCGAGAGTTCTTGAAAAGAGCAAATCTGCAAACCGAAACAAGTCGTTGTCCCTGTCAGCTGCATACCAATTAGGTGTTAATGAACTACGAGCAAGAAAAAGCGGCGACGGGGCCAATTAACGTTTTCACATTTCCCTCCTAAGGTGGAGCTTAAGAGCCTCCTATTTTTTAACTCATTGCATGCTACTACTACTACTACTTCCACTCCTACTACTTTTACTACTACTACAACTACTTCCATTCCTACTACTTTTACTACTACTAACACTACTACTACTACTACTACTACTACTACTACTACTACTACTACCACTACTAATACTATTACTGCTACTTTCACTGCTACTACAACAACTATTACTACTACTACTGCTGCCAGTGCTGCTGCTGCTGTTGCTGCTGCTGCTACTACTACTACTACTACTACTACTACTACTACTACTACTACTACTACTACTACTACTACTACTACTACTACCACCACTCCATTACACTAATAGTCCTACTCCTGCTACTGCTACTACAACGACGACGGTAGATACCCTTCATCATCATCATCATCATGATTATCACAAGCGTCAATATCATTTATTTACCCTTAAGGTCCCCGGGGGGCATCACGTAAGGGCGGAATCACGCGCTGTAAGTATAAAAACTTAATAATCTTATATTGATGTCCTGCCGAAGAAAACCGAATATTTTGTCTCTGCCAGCCACGCGACCCCTCCACGCGCACGTATCGCGGCGTTTACTCACCCTGCACGTTTACTACCTCTTAATGTTACCCCTACCATTTGTTTTTCAATAGCCCCATGCGTTGTCCTCAACATAAGTAGAACCCTCTTTGGTAGCCTCCCCGTTTCAGCCCCATAGGTAAGTACAGGTAAGATGCAACAACATTTTCCTTTTTTTTTTTACGTAAGCTTGCCATAAGGCATATTATAGAAACTCATGTAAATTATTTTCCGTAAGGAACCAGAGCAGGCTCCCGCTCTTATCGTTGTCGGTGAGCCATTTAGAGAAGTCCTCTTCCCTTGTTGTGGTTAGTCCCACTTCCCGCAGAATCTGTGTCCTTGATGCCCTTGTCCCTGCACTACTACTACTTTCCTCTTGAGCGATGCCGGTAAGCTTATAGTCATAATCTGCGAATGCTTGCCAGATGCGCTTCATCCCAATCTTATTAATTCTCCTTGTTATTCCCCGCCGGGATGGCGCAGTACGTGGTTACGGCGCTCGACTACTGTTCCCAAGGAGGCGGGATCGAATCCCGGCCTCGGCGGCCGCTTTTCGATGGAGGCGAAAAGCAAGGTGCCCGTGTGCTGTGCGATGTCAGTGCACGTTAAAAAAACCCCAGGTGGTCGAAATTTCCGGGGTCCTCCACTACGGCGTCTCTTATAGCCTGAGTCGCTTTGGGACGTTAAACCCCACAAACCCCCACCACATCTCCTTGTTATTTCGCTTTTATGGTCAGTATCTGCATTTACTACCTGTCCTAAGTAGACATAAACGTTCATTAATATTCGATAGAGAGATCCGTTTCACCCATTCCAGGTCACAGCACTGCGATAGGCGGCACGCCCCGTGAGACCCATGAAGCGGGTGTAATGTTATTCGGGTGTCTAAAAGAAATGCGGAGGGCACGCGAGTTGCGTATTGCTTCCATGGCAAACGAAGTTTTCGTTTGCGATCCTTCCGCAAGCCATCTGTTAGCTCTTTTCCACTAAGCGGTGACTCGTCGGAAGCGTCTGATAGCAACCTCGCACGTCGCTGCGTGTTATGACTCCTCCGCCCTTCTGTTTTCGCTTTTACTTTCCCTGAACGTGTAATTAGTGTCTTCAGATCAGCCGGAACAACACCAACATATCTGATGCTTGCTGTCACGCTTCTACGAACCCTGCATTTTGTATCACGTCTACGATTTTTTAAGGGCGCTCAGTGCGCTTAGGGAGAGTGCTTATAAGCCTAGACTTTGAGACGGCTGCTTAGAAAGGTAAAAAAGGAAAACGAAGGAAATTGATAAAAACAAAAATGCAAACGATCTGTGAAGCCTCGTGCGAGAAAGCTGAATTAAACTTGTCTTCGACTATTCATAATTTTATCTCTTTACTTCAAGCCGAGGTTTCACACTGGTGACGCAATGTTTTGGAGGCAAGGCGGTAGTTGGGTAAGCAGCCCTTTGGAAGGGGAAAGAGTTTGTGATGCGGGTCATGTATATATGGTGCATCTAGAAGATGGTGGAATCATTCAGAGAGCTAAGCTTAAAAGAGGCGACGCCATCATTTTCTCCAAGTTGCAATGGTACAGCAATTACTGTCAAACGAAAGCTTAACTATTTAATACGTATACCCTGGAAACCCGTGCGAGATTGATTTCGTACTGTATTGTCGGCGCACTGATTATGGACCGCCCTATATTTCCAAAAGCCAAATATTCGTTATTAATTATTCATTGTCTATGCATTATTTAATTATTTCATATCTACACGTTCATCGCGGCACTCACTGTGCTTATAACGGACAGCCGGAGAAGAATGAGAGGTCACTTGTTTTCAGAGCGATATGCATTCTATTCTTGAAATTTTTCATGTTGCAGTTGAAAAATCAGATACCGGCGACAAGGTTCATGCTATGAACTGAGCCTTCCACCCGTTTTATCCATATTAAGGCGAAAGCCTTTAATGGCTCATGCTATCGTGGACAAAATATGTCCAGCTTTTGCGGCGGCTCTGATTGGCCGAATCGGGATGACGTCATAGAGGTCTCAACCAATCACGGAGCACCACCACTGTATGCGCGAATGGGTGCCTTATATCCCTTACAAAAAAGCTTAATGAGTTTCTGATTAAATGTTAATTACATTCCTCATCATGCACATTAACATTTCTATACATTTTCTTGATGCATTTTTGATGAGTTTCACAAGAAAGTTGGCCACCGTGTTTCTGGTTGGTACCTAATGTGTGCATTTCTTGTGTGTTGACCAATGAGCACCTGATGGCTTTCACTTTTGGATAAAAAGTAAAAGCTAAAACGTAGCGAAGCACCTCAACTACATTAAAAAAAGCTAAAAAATAAAAAAAATTAAAACTAAGCGAAAAAACAACTGCACCTCAGGCGCGATTCGAACTCGGTACCTCTTACTCCGTAGCTTTCTACGCTAACCATTCGGCCACTCGGCGAACTGGTAACGTTGGTAGCATATTTGCTTCTTATGTCTGGACTCTGGACTGCATTCATAAGATTGGGACTTAATGTTTCGAAGCATGTTTCGAAGTGTACAGCTGGCCATCAAGGATAAATTACTAATTAATGAATTTATTAATTATCAAGTTATGACTGATTGAGTAATTCATATATATATAATTAATTAGTGATTATTTGCTTCAGTTACTACTTACATATCTAATTACTAATTAGTCTCAGTTGCTTAGGAGAATGCGGCACTCAGGCTTTTGCCTTTCACTACTTCATTCGCTAAAGTCCCTTTTGTAATTTTTTATTTAGGAATACCGCTCCTTCTCGCATCGACACGTTCGATGCAGAGCGTTGTGGAACTGTGGTAAACGCATCATAGGATTTCCGGCTGCAAGACGGCGTGAAGCGAAATGAGAA
The DNA here is from genome assembly GCF_055883805.1 of Amblyomma maculatum. Taxonomy (NCBI): domain Eukaryota; kingdom Metazoa; phylum Arthropoda; class Arachnida; order Ixodida; family Ixodidae; genus Amblyomma; species Amblyomma maculatum. The sequence goes on from NC_139345.1 coordinate 101,699,555, forward strand.
ACAAGCAAAAGCGAAAAACAATTGTCCTACTCGACCCATGTCTGAATTTGTAGTTGGTGCTAAAAACACCAGCGCGCTTGTGGTTCGCATTAGCGCTGTAATTTCCGCCCTGTGCTTTGCGGAAGACCGCCCCTTCCTGCCCGGGAAAAAAAAAAAAAATGAGGCAAAATCTCGAATGATACACACAGTGGGCGGAGGAAACAAATACTTGCGTGGTATGCTTGAAAGCGTCGTGGGATTAAAAAGCTGCACAAAGGGGACAAAACCGCTCTTCGGGATGCCATCGAATCGAATGCCTTACGGGCATTCGAATAATTGGAAACGCTGCCAACAATCCGCGTGCCAAACAATCTTTGTATGCACTCGTTTCCCTTTAAGAAGAAATTGGTCCAGCTAAATCTCCAATCTGCGCTACCGTCTGTAGCGAAGGCTTTCGTTGGGCGCGAATCGCATACAGCGTTTATATATATATATATATATATATATATATATATATATTGTAATAGGGCGTTTATTGAAGCTCAGATGGAGAGCTGTGAGGACAGGACCTTGCAACGGCGAGCCCAGCGTACTTCGTCTTCGTCGCACAACGCACAGGTTATATATATATATATATATATATATATATATATATATATATATATATATATATATATATATATATATATATATATATATATATACCTTGGAATGGTTCGGAATGCAGCTATGAGCTTCTGCTGCATGTTAAAATGAGATTCTGCTTGTTTGCGCCTTGAGATATTTCACTGAGGAAGCTTTCGTTCAGATGAAAATGCCTTACAGAATTTGAAGAATGTATCACGTGCCGTTGGTGCTAGTCACATTCGATGTCTGCGTTAATAAAAACGGTAATAAAAGTTAGTGGTTACTGCTGCGCTGATTCGTTCATTCGAAGCTCTCCCTTTCTTAAAGCTTGATGAGGGACCTGACAGTACAAAGTCAACATGATTGTCATAACATCATCAGCATTTGCATCTTTTCTATATATATAAAAAAAAAGAAGGCAAGTAATTTCGTCTTCCCATAGCACGAACATTTTATTACGAATAAGACAGGGCCCTTGCAGAAGCAAGCTGTATAAATTAAATAAAGCGGTCGTCACATTTAGGCCATCAGAGTGTAAGCACAGATTAGACTTCGTTTCAAGTGAAAACATCGACGGTGCGAAAAAACATGAGGTTAGGGCAAGCACCACGACCGTAGAATCATAAATACAGAAAGAGCGAAATAGAGGAATAAGCAGATTTAGCGGAAGCAGTCTTTCGGCCATTCATTTGATAGCATTGTTATTGTAACAAAAAGCAGACTAAACAAGGATAGAAAATCAACACAGGCTGCGAATTATTCTCTACTTGAAAGAAGTAGCACAAATAGAAGAAAGAAAGAAAAAGTGGAAAATGGGAAGAGAAAAAGGACGTCCATTGGGAAAAAGATGTTGGGAAATCGCTGAACGACAGAATGTGCCGAAAGAAATTGGTCTGTCGACGGAAGGGGAGCTAATAAGGAAGCGAAGAGAATTCTGCTTCCCCGCAGTTTCCCCATGACCCTGCTGCCAAAGGAACGAGGAAATCGCCCTGCCCCGAGTCAGCGTCGCAAAACTAACGAGAAATCGCCATTTTGAGCAAAACAATGCTACGGAAACGACCGGGCAACGGCGAATTGCGTTGAACAGGGCCGTAAAAGGAAGGAAGGCACAGCGAAATGGGAAGCTGCATCACACGTTTCAGTGCAGAAGGAAATAAGGGTGCTGGTGAGGGAGGCTGTAAACTAAAGGAGAAATGTAGCGAGTGAAACGCAGAGGCATGTATACCAGCCGGGCGTTAAAGTGCGTTGCACGTCCGTTACAAATATTTTACCCAGGAACGCTGGAAAACTAACACGCCAGAAGCGTGTGTAGGAACGAGATTTACAAAGTGGCGCTGGGCGTGAAGGAAGCGGCAGTTGGAGATTTCGAGTGAGCTGTACGAATCTTTCTCGATAAGTTTATGTCCCACTCGTTCGGAGTGACATGGACGATGTTGCAAGATGTAGCTTTTTAGCGTGACCAAGTATAACTGCCAGCACTATGGGAAGTGAGGGGGAGGGGGGGGGGGGGGGGGAGAAAAATGCACAGGAAGCAAGAGGACGTTAGGTTACCACGAGAAAACGAAGGAAAGTAAAACAGAGCAAGGTCGGGCCTAGGACAAACAATTATCCGATGCTTCGGTTGGCGAATGTCCATTCTCGCACGAAGAAAGTTCGCGAACGCTGTACAGGACAGCTACATTGCCGACGGGTAAATCTATAATAATCTTGTAAGTCGAATGCAGGCGGATCTGACACCGATAAGAGCGATCATAGTAATGCTTTCGGCTGCCATGCAAGTCAAAGTTTACGGATTGCTCTTGCCCTCGTAACGCCAGATTATCCGCTTCATTTCGGCCTGACCAAGGGAGCGTACACGCGTAGCGATGTCGACTGCATCTTTTTTTTTTTTTTTTTTTTTGCGTAGCAAGGACAAGCAACAAAGGTGAAAAATTGCTGTCCTGTCAAGTGACACAATGCAGGAATTTCTTCGGTCGAAGTGGCAGGGGCTGCAGATGCCGGAGATTATACGCGATGGGTCGGAAACTTTCTTCTGAAACAGCAACATGACAGGGGGATGCAGCCGACTAAGTGCGTGCCATGCTGGACAAGAAAGCCTCGGTCAATGCCGGAGATGCCTTTTGTCATGCCCCGGGACTTCGCCTGCTGTGTCATTCCCTTCTGGGCGTTCTCAGTCGCTTGCTATTATTGTCCCTATGGGAACCCAGACACCGCAGAAATGAGTCTTTTACTTTACTTTCCCTTGAGGGAAGCTTACTTAGTCCGACATTGCTTGGCTGGTTAGTTATCCTTCAGAGAGGCCATCAAGAGAGTGCCGTGTAATTACAGTGGGCGTGTACACCGCTTCTCGTGTCTTCTGACAGAGCGGGCTGAAGGGGGTTCCTGGCAACGGCGGACACCTCTTCAGTGACTGCCAGAGGGAATGCCAGGCTGCTGTGCGCCCAGTAAAGAAAAGCTAACAGCGCTGTCGCGTCGCTTGCAAACGAGGGTGCTTAATTATTGGGTTTGCCGAATGGTCAGCTGCTCCTGTCCAAATGGGGCTGAGCGTTTCAGGCATTCCTTCGTGCCAAGTGTTTCGAAACGAGTCGTTCAGGTGCTTGTTTCCATTAATGCAATAGCTTAAAATGTCCCGTTCTGGAGATTGACTGGTGCTGTCCGCGTTGTAAGCGAAACAATCCGGCCATGAATCTGGCAGGTGATGGCTGGCAGGTTATACGGCTGTCAACTGACTGATCGATGAGTTGAGGGACATAACGAGACCACGTGATATGAGAATGTTGGGAGGAGCTGTGAATTCTGTTGCTCACTTGAGGTGGGGAGGTGGAATACGAACTAACCTTCCAGTGCTCTTGGGTGCCGAAGAGAGGCACGCTAATCCTAGGCCAAGCAGGCACGTTTAGACGGCTTGCTTAAATGGGAGTTTTATACCTATGTAGGGTGGTAGCTTACGACCGGTAGTTTAATAATGGGGTAGCATTGGACTGTATGCTAATTAGCCTATGTGAGGTATTACAGGAATAAATGAATGGATATGATATTAACTGAGCAGAGACTTCGTGTACTCGAATGGGGAACCGCAAGTGTGGCCCCAGACCGGGACCATTAACGATGCGTATACCATGCATACCATTAAAGGCGGACTTTAAGTGTCCTCGGTAATTTATGCATGTGTGTGCGATTAAAGAAAGACCTCTCCAGACGTTTGGTTGTAGACTTGTATGTTGGTAGAAAACAAACAACTGTAGTTAGAATTCATTAGGCTATAGGGTGTGTCACTAATCTGGGTACTGAGTCCACAAGCAATTCTTTGAGCTCGCAAAGAGGTAAGTGCAATATTTGTTCCCCGCTTGCAGAGATCTGGAGCATCAACGGATCTTTTCGCTAACTGCCTTACTACACCGCTCAGCAGCGGTACAAGTGGCCAGAACACACGCGACCAAGAATTCATGTGCTTGTCCCATTCCCATTTGAAAATAGGCTCCCTGCTCCCAGATGTTTGTCGCCTAAAGAAAATGTGCGTGGTATTCTTACGCGAGTTCATGGGTACCTGACTGCACTTCCTTCACGACTCTCGATATATGACGGATTGTCAGTTATGAAATAACTATCTTTGAAATGGCTTCGACACGACTGATGATATTATCGCTTCGCGTACTTTCCCCCTTTGTTTTGCAGGATCGTTGTTTCTTGTGAACTGTTGCTCAATTATAATGTTATTTTACGGGGCATCATATAGAGTATCAGTTACCGCAGTCATATCATTCTTTAGGGGGAAGGCTGGGGGGGGGGGGGGGGGAGATAAAAACTCCCGTGTGGAAGCTGTGCAACGTGACTTCGCGTGCAGGTCGTCGAAATTACTTCGGAGGCGTTCTATACGGCATCTCTCATAGATGGCCTGCAGTTTCGAGACGTTAAGCGCCGCATATGCACGCGGGGCAACACTGCATAGTAAAGCAAGACAAGCAAGTATGCAAGCTCTTAGTATAAAGTTTCAAAATTTTGCCGGCATTTACTTTCTTAGCGAAGGGCACGGAGAACGCATCGGCCGATCCTTCAAAGTATGCGGGTCATGCATATGTTTTTTGTTGCTACGTGACATCATCTCGGTGTACTACATGTCCGAAGCATTCATTTATGTATGGCTTGTCACGGAAGAAGAAGAGCCATGAAGGGTTGTAACGGGTATATGCGTCGTCTAGAACGAAAGTGGGACATCGTGCAAACAAATGACCCCAGGACGGGAACAGTTGACGCAAAAGGCTAAGGCCTCGCTGAAGCTTTCTCTTGCGGCAGAGGGAGATTGAAATGGTTTGCAGTTATCCAGGCTATAGGAGCAATGCCCGAAGAGCGTTGTGGGGGTAGTGTCCCCGCTTTTATTAATAATGCTTGAGGTGATTAATTTTGCGTAGAACAAGAAAACATTGAACAGTATTGGTGAGTCTAACGTAAGTTTGAAAGCGCAAGCACATGCGGAAAGTGAAAATTTAGCGGTCTCTTTTAAGCGACGTATGCTCGACAAGCTGTCACAAAATGTTCCACAGTGCGATAGTTAATGCGCAGCACGTTTCCCCCATCGTGCTTTCAAAGGTGCTTTTCGAATAATCATTTAAAGTTACGTATATCGTCTCAGTTTTTTGACATGAAAGCGCAAGCGTCGACCTCCGAATCGATAAGTGCCGTGTGACGGAGTATAGCGACGAAATCGGCAACAAAACGCGCATGCGCGCAATGAACAGTCCGGGAGAGCTTTCCTCAGCTAGGCTGTTACGCAGATCAGACCTAATGTCATCTGCTGATCGCTCGTGATCACCTTTCGATCAGTAGGAGATGACAAAATAATCCGATCAGATGTCGCTGTTATCGCTCTTTGCAGTATGTAGCGTATTTCACCCGGTTTCCATCGGTATTGAGGCTTTGATTTTCCTTTCGTTCTTGCTCTCGAGAAAAGCAAAAAAAAAAAAAAAAATTCTAATAAGACAATGGCGAGATGTCTGCGCTATTGTTTGCAAGGTTGAAGCTTGTGATCCGGAGGATTTCCAGTCGCCGCTGGAAAGTGCTGCGTGAATCGTAAGAAAAAAGAAAGGAAAATTCTAAAACGTTGCATATTATATGGGGTACATCGCATTCCATCCAGCTCTAGCACGACCTCTTGACTTATTTATAGCCTGATGGCGGCGATCAGAAAAGAAAAAAAGAAAGCACGAAGGTGATAACTGTGTTCACAAGAAACGGGAGTGGAGTCCGGTTTCCGGAAAAGCCTCGCAGAGGTCAAGTGCACCGGGCTGCTCACTGCACGCATGGGCTTATTCTCGCACAGTTCGCCGCTTCGCTCTGTTATACGGTGCTTATTGACTTGGGATTCGCGTTCACGCGTTCCGAATAAAAAATTGGGGGTGTGTATAACCTGTTCGTTTATGGATAGAGTAAGGTTGTCGTTAAGGTGATCAGCCATTCATAACAATGTTGATGGAAGTAGGTCAAATAATCTTGATTACTATTTCCTAAATCGTGCAGTACATTCCTGAAAGCAGAACGCGTAAATTAATAAGAATCAGGTATTCGGCTCAAAGCTTGATGCCTCTAATGGCGTCAAAACCACTCTGCGCATCAGTTGGCATGAATTGCCTACTCTTCCTTCGGTTCGTCTTCTTGAGGTAGCACATATCAGACCAATGACGCGAGGTCAGAGCTTGTAAGTTGCTGCACTCCGGTAGGCGTGTTAACTAACACTGTCACTCTTGTAAAAATGCATATAGATTTGCCCACCATCAGGGTAAGTGCATAGCTTTTGCAGGGACTGGATAAAAAATTATAGGCGCATGTTTAAGGAGGAAAGTTAATATTTCTTTTCATGCTTACTTCAACTTCCCAATAAACAGCTGCAGCGCAGGATGGACAACGTATTGGGAATTCGTCATAGTTTATATCTTCTGCTATTTCGTTTTCTTGTGCCCTAGTTCTTGAATTTCTAAGCTCCGTTCGTATTTTTTGCCTGACATCCCGCTGGCGAAAGACCGAAGATTTCTATCCCACTTTAGAGCTGAGGCGCGATGGGAAAGCAGACAGGTGAAATTTTTGGAGGAACTTTTTCAAGTATATCGCCTGCTCCCGGTGTTTGATATAGCGAAATGTCCACGAAAAATATGTTCTTTGCTTTCAAGTGCAAAAATTTAAGTGGACACTTTGCTTAGTTCTCCAAGTTTCGACTTCGGAGGCGAATTTTGTGTGCTTGAAACAAAGTGCAATTACTAATACCAAGAGAAGCTGACGGAAGGAATTAAACTGAAAGGGATGTCTTTTGTTGGTCACTTCCATCACGTCGCCGAAAAATTACACTTTCTTTTTTTTTTTTTTTTTTGCTTGAACGAGAAATATCATCGCCTTGAGGTTAGCAGAGTTGGTCGACCACTGCACTCGAAAAATCCTCTGTGACAGGTTTTCAGGTTTTCATACTTTTTTGCAGCAGAAAAGGACCGCCACGAAGTACAAGTAAGAGACATAAAAAATATTTATACAGAAGCAGGTTCCAAAGCATGAACTGTCAGGGAGCTCCTTTCTTTCAGTAAATTTATTGAATGCGTAAAAAGGCATAACAGATGAATAAAGGGCTATGAAGAGTGAAAACTTCAACAAGTAAACGATATTTATTAAATATTGTGGATACTAGAAACTAAAGCACCTTTAAACTAGATAAAAAAGAACATAAGAATGATAACGCATGCAAGCGAAAACCACTACGCATTTTATGCAAAAGCCAAGATGTAACTGTTTGGTAATAAACAAATACATGTTTTAAAGTATTATAGAATGAGTGCGCTAAATGAGACGCTTAAAGTAATGTTGGAAGTGAGTTTCAAGGAGTGAATGTCAGGAATAATGTGGATTGTGTGCTGTTATTAATTGTCATTCTCAGATTTAGGAGATTGTATATGTTCCGAACCTAGTATTAATAATATTAGGAAGGTATGACGTCAGAAGATAACGACGGCTGTGGTAGTATAATCCTAATTAGGATCTTAATTTCGGTTTGATTGAGCCCATGGCTGGCAAAGCAATAAATCCATACTACAGAGCAGCGCATAGTTGCAGATGTGTGAGACAGAGCGATCACTCTAATATTATTTGGCCTCAGAGATGACATGGAAATGGCAGATTGGTATGGTATGTGATATCATAGAATGACATACATTCACTAAATGAGCATAAGCGCATGTATAATAAAATATTATACATACTGATACAGAAAACAATATATCGCTCGAATTAGTGCGCGTGCGCATAAAGAAAAAACACATATGCTAATATCTTTAGTGTACAGGTAGAACTTTAGATGTGAATTAACTGCCATGCCAAGGGACGTCGATGAATGCAGTGATTGAGATCATGCAAGAGTACAGTATATAATGAATTTTGCTCCCCTGTTATTGCTTTATATTCAGAAAACAGAGCCTTTCTGTTTTGGTGTAATGTGACCATTTGTTCTTATATTAGTCAGGATCAGTATTGGTTATTTAGGAATCGTGAGACGCACATTCGCGTGCGTCATGAGCACTGAAGGCTTATGTTCTGTACTGATTTAAAGCGGCAAATCAGTTCAGTTCAGTTCAGGCGTTCAGTCGTGTCCGACTCTTCGTGACCCTATGAACCATGTCACGCCACGCTAGGAGGATTCAAAAGAGAAGTGGCCTTTAATACGTCCGTTTTTTTTTTGTCTTCTTTTTGGTGGGAACGAAAGCAATTTTTACTCTCCCTTTGCATTCTGACGCCTCAATTGTTTTTATTAAGCTTTACCACCTTACGAAGCCAGGAGTTCGGAGCGCACAAGAAACGAAATCAAACGTATGTGTTACTGTTGTCTCGGGTCAAACTATTGTCGAATCTTTCTAGTTTAAGTTTATTTTGTTTGCCCATAATTATGCTATTTTCTCACTCCAATGCAGCGCTTGAGGTTGAAGGAAAATCCCACCTCGTTTCATGAAACGTTTGACCCGAGGAACGTACATGCGAGAAACCGTGACAAGCACACAGACGGTGAGAAACGGCCATCGCTCTATTTGATTTCGCTCGCGGACGTGAGTACGACGAGAGGTAGAATGGAAAGGAGGAAATGGCACATGTGCTCCAGCAAGCTTTTCTTTTGCCGGGAGGGAAATAAAAAATGATAGGTGTTGCTATTGCTGTAGGAGAACCTGGGTTCTGAAATACGCGCGTCGTGTTTAGTTTGCTACCCGCATACGTCGCACGTATCCTGCTCGCCTGAGGAAGGGCCCTGCGTTTTTTATTGTGTTTACAGAACGCACTCGAAAGAGACACGTTGCGCGCAACAACCCGTTTCACGCCTCTGCTTGAAGATTCTCGTGCCATTCGGCTTATCCGCGTGAACAAGCGCGGCTGCTCACATACTCCGCATTGCTTCTGTTATTTTGTTATGCGCTGCCTCGCGTTGTGTAATTTATCTTATGGACTGTCGCCAGCCTCCTTCTGCTGTTTTACGCACTGATTTAGGGAGCTCAAAAGAAATTCGTGTTGGCCGAGGTAAATGAATGGGAATGAATGTTCCGTGTGTAATGCTAGCAGTAACAACGGTACAAGGCGGAAATTCCGGCGTAGCCTTGGTGAGTAAAGCCTCTGAGTGACACCTCGACCTTCCAGATACAAACCGTCACCACTTGAATCCGCACAACACTTTCCTTTCTGAAAATATGTCTGCCCACCCGACGAATATCTGGACCCACACCCTCACCCACCTCACAGTCAACCACACAACTTTGCTCTCTAGATGCCTCACGTACCAGCAAGCCATCAAACTTCAACGTCCACAAAGTCTCCATAAACTAGAATCCCACGCAGCAGTGAAGCGCAGCAGCAGCGGCCGACTTGAATTAAAAGACGTCAAAGGGAAAGCCAGCTCTCCAAACAGAAGGAATGTTTACCAGTCACTTCCGCTTCCCACTCCAACCCACCGCTATCTTCTATATCTCCACCCAGCTAGTGAAACGTTGATTAGTATAAAGACGTCGTGTCATTTGTAGTTCTATAACAATTTTGCCCATTTGAACAAATTCAAGCTATATTTACTAACACAGTTATTTCAGTGCTGTCCAAATTAACCCGAAAAACGGAACTAGTGTAATAGTAGTGTAGTTGAGAACGTAAGGCACTCCTCATTCTTTAAACATGTATATAATAATGAACAAAAAAAGCTAATCCTGACATTTCTAGACCATTTGGCCGTTATGGGTGCCATGAGGGTTCGACTTTAAGGCTGGGAAGCAGGGCTTGTTACATGGTTAATTTCTGCAAAGAAGACGCATATACGGGCTCACAAAACGCGTTGAGTGTGGGAAAAAAAAAAAGAAAGAGAAAAGATCACCTGTCAGTCAGGTGATGAGCCGGCAGTGGCATCAAATATAGGTAGCGAACACCGTGGGTGACACATTAATTTCATTGTCGGTTTTTAAGTTACGGGCAAAAGTGCATGTTGCGCTATCTTTTCTTCTAGTGTAGAGAATAAGCCAGCACAGCACCTTGGCGAGAAATTTCGCTACTCGTATCCAGTACATCCAGAGGAAGCGCCAAAACTCTGCGCGCAAAAGCGCCACGATGCCTAATAAAACGGGGTACAATTCTCCCTACTCGAACGCCAGCCAATAGTATCCCTCCCATAAACGAAAATGCTTCTCAAGCTGATAGCATTACTAATTTTTCAACTGAGTTATGTTAAATGTGTGCGCTGTGTCAGCTTAATGTATCGGTTTTTTGTTGAATACCGCTAGGTGTTTAGAAAAAACGAGTCCTTTCAAAATGCGTGGTCTGCTAAGCGCATGGCCTGTTGCATCTTATATTCTACTGAAGGATTTAACGACAGGGTCGGTAGTCTGAACGTGCAGATCTATTCGGTCTTTGGCCCTTATATGACGCTCTCAACAACCCTACTGCCCTGACTGACCATAGAGCAATTACGCTGCTAGGCAGCGCGAACCTTTATGGCCGCATGACGAGAAAAAAGCAGGCAGCGTGTAACAGGTGCAAAGCTGCCGCATTTAGAGCCATTGGCCTTTTTCCCACCCTTATTGGGCTTTGACAGCTCCTGGAAGAGCCCTTACGCGTACTACTTGCTCTGAGGTTGCAATGCAGGCCGACGCTATTGCACTGGCCTCGTCCCACATAGATTCTGACTCGAGACCAACGAGAAGGACGTGCCTGTCGCCATTTATCGCCGCCCATTCATCAAGTGCCTCCTCAAGGGAGGTATGAAAAGAGGCGTGCCAAAGAAGCGATGCGGTTCAACCACCGGCAGCCCAAACGCCGTAAAGACGGAGGAAACGAAAGACTAAAGAGCGCCGTTATTGTTTACGTCACGACATTGGCGGTTGAAGGGAGCAATAACCGACACCATGAATGGCGGTACAAGCTTCGATCGGTGAATTGAATGGATTGAAAAGGACCAAAGAGGGACATACCGGAGGATGATGTGGGTGACTCGCGAGAATGGCTAGGAGGCTGCACTCTATAGCATTTCGGAAACAGCGTTTATTCATTTCTTTCTTTTTATTGGTTTCCCAGTCGACGTTCTATATGCATGGACGTCCTATATACGTCCTATACAGATCAAGAATTTCGTCGACAGGTACGACGAATCATACCTTGTCAGAACTCACGTAGGGAGTTCATCGTTGAGCATATTACACTATCATGAATGAAAAAAAAAAAACAGTTTAAATAAAAAACTGGTCCCAGTAAACTATTTTATCTTGTCTTTTGAAAAGAAGACCATAATGAAGATGTATTGTAAAATAGTGAAGCTGTGCTATGTAAATAGCGGTGTTCGTCATTTAAGGAAACCACCATTAACCTAAGAAGAAGATAACCAGGTAGCATTGCTCACCTGAGCTACGTCTGTGAGGACCTCAAGCTTAACAACAACAATTTCATAGAAAAAATTAGTAGCCAAATTCACCCTGAACTCTGCCTTTCAGTAATGACAAACGTGCACTGAAATAGTGATAATTGCGTTTACCCTTCACCACTGAAAACTTCAAAAGGCAGGTGCAGGACCCTTTTTCGAATCAACGGACGTCATGACTACCGAATTACCAATGAAGGGTCATCAATTGAGCCTTGACAAGGGACCCCGTGACTTGATTCAGCCGCGGCTGAGCTAGACGTTTCATTTGCGGAAGACTCATCGCCCATCTGGCTGCAGTAACTTTCGCAGCTAAGGTGCGCTGACTTTGTCATGTTCTTGGTGACGATGCATGGTTTACCCACCTCCTTAAAGAACAAATCCAGTTAAGATGGATCATCTCGAAGCTTAATTTGTAACTTTCAAAATTTAGCACTATATTCTAGACTACCAACCCTATTTTATAAGGACGACACAAGAGAGAAAAATTACATAATATCACACTTTGCAAACGAAATAAAAAAAAACGAACGCTGAAGTTGCATACAAGTGCCCTGTGGTTTCCAATATTTGGACAGAGGGAACCAACAAGTGCAGATGGCAGCTCAGGGTAGAATGTTTATTTACAGCAGAGAATGTGAGCGTGTGAGTTCAAGAGAAGATAGAGAATAGTTCTGATGATGATAGGACTGTATGAAAACGGAACTGAATATGGAGTGGGATACAACATGCCATTTTTCTTGCCTCTTACCGGAATTAAGCCTAATCCTATAAAACTTATCCCTTAAGGATTTCTCCTCGGTGACATCGGTTCCGAATATTATAATACAACAGCGTAAACAACTAGAGGAAAGTGCCATGCACACTTTAAGAATATTGTTTGCCGAGGATATGCTCTTTATCCTATTAGAAGCTAAGCTATTAGAAGCTAAGCCTTACTGATTGAAATTTAGCTGTTAGTACGAAGGGGTACTCCTTGAAAATTGCTAGTCTAGGTTTTGTTAAAAACATATGTTGGGTGGGTGTAAAAGGGAGGTTCTTTGAAAGATAATTTAGGTGGCATATGAAGAGCACTATTGTCGAATCCACCCATTGAAACTGCTTTACATGTGACTGCCCCAATGACAAGGTCGCCCAAGGTCACCCAATGACATAACTCAACCTACTCATTCACTGTTCCCGCTTGAGGCACTGTCTTGGCTCGCTCTCCTCTGCTTGAGAAACTGGAGTTCGGAGTTGCAATTGCATATCAGCGCGATAGATGTAAAGGCCTCGTTTTTTCAGAAAATTTTGTGTCGGAGTCGGCAATGTGAGCGAAAAAGTAAGTTAGTGGAGGTTTAGCATAGTTAAACATGGTATTTAGCGAAAGCTTCACAGCACGGTTACGTCTGGTAGAACCCTTTCGTAGCTCTATTTAACTGGTATCGGTAAGACGCCCTACGATCAGCATCATCTCCACTTGGTGTCCATGGCTGGCTCTGAGACGAGGCGTGGTTCCTTCTCGTTCTTATGCCCATCGACAGGCGTCATGGCCCTTTCCATCGCGCAATGGCGCGACGTGACCTCTCCCGCGGAATTAATTACGTGCTCCACCCCCTTCCTCTCTCTCCTCAGCTCCAAGTTTGAAAAATCAAAGGTCACCCAAAGGTCAAAAGGCAAAAGTCATGACTTTGCGTTGAGACACTAAGGTGGCCCACAAGGTTTCACTTCAAGCGGCCGGAAGTTTTGGGGAAGGGAGGCATAGTATATTTATAGCCGCACTTTGTCCTGTGGCTCCTTGACAGCCAATATTGGCTAGCCCTCGTTGACATTGTGTTTGGTTTATAGGAAAGGCAGAGTGTCTGTCACATTTTTCTCTGGACATCGAACCGCATAGCAATAGTTCGTCCTTCTGCTAACTGAAGGTCAAATTTAAGTCCACGCGAAGACCGGCTCTTCTAGCGTGGTGAAGCATTCCCTTCAAAAGCATGGACACAACTCTGGCAAGCTGTAGTTGGCAGGGCACATGATCCTGACGTCTTGAGGTCATATATATGACATGGATGAGTTGGCAGACGCTGGCAGCATGCGCATCGCATTTGGGATCAGTGGGTAATAATGAGATGCCAGCCGTCCTGTGCCCTTTAATCCCGGTTTCAATACGATGCCTCAAGACCACCCCAAATTCTAATATCCAACCGATATCCCGTTCGGACATTGGTCAAAGCGGGGGCTTTTATATCTATGCAGTATATGTTAATTGTAGGTAATGATTATGCGCGGGATAACCAAGGCATAGTTTAAGCGATATATATATATATATATATATATATATATATATATATATATATATATATATATATATATATATATATATATATTAACAAGGATCCGCATATAAAGACGGCAAGCGGGATCCATTAACGCCCTCATGTAGTTCACCGGGCTAGTTGAAGCGCGTTTCGCGTACGGTGGAGGAAGAGGAGGAAAAACCTTTATTGAAGATAAATTGGAGTATTGTTTCTTTGTGCGAGGACGGTGCTCCTCAAGCCGCTCCAGGAGTGGTCGTCGCTTGATGGCTCTTGACGACCGTCTTGGCCAAGCCTTCATGGCGTGTTGCCGGCCTGAATCAGAGCTAAGCAATGTGGCCTCCCACTGTTCCGCATTGGTAATCTGCAGGGCCTCCGGCGGTTGCATGGTTTTACATTTAAACATGATGGGCTGTGGATCTGCCCTCTAATCACCGCAAATGGATCATGAGGGGCTGTATTCGTCTGGATACCATTGTTATAATTTATGTGGATTAAAGCACGTATTTTCCTGAAGTTTTTTGAGTGGTGTTTGTTGTGATTTGCTGAATGTAGGATGGGGTCCTGTATATTTTAGTATGTTGTTTTTATACCAATTCGTAATTTTTTGGCACGTGGGTTCTCTCTCCCGAGCCGATCTTAGCTCGAGGTAACGCACCTTCCGGCCTACGACGGGTCCCCAAGCATACTTGTGCGCCGCCTCGTTTGCAGGGTGACCTGCGTGTGCGGTGACCCACAAAATTTTGATTGAACGTTCATTTTAGAGCGATCAATAGCCTTCAAAATTTTGGGTGCTGATTGATGAATTCTACCTTTTGTAAAATTTGGAATGGCTGTTTTCGAGTTGCTAAAAGAATTTGGAGTTCGTCGTGACAATGGCCAGAGATACAGCTGCCTCTTCTGCCTCCTCTGGGGTTGTTGCTTCATTTATTGTTGCTGAATTTGTAAGTGATACCTGGAATCGACTAGTGACAGGGCATAGGCTCTCTTATCCCGGTATCCTGCCGCGTCGACATACGTCGTTTCTGGTAGATTAGAACAGTGTTTATCTAACTTCGGGTGCATGTCTTTAGATAGTGGAGGAACTTCTAGTATTTTGTGCATTGAACGGGGAACCGACGTTACTTCGGAGTGTCTACCCAAGTAGTGTATGTCGGTTTTTTGTAGTACTTGTCTTCCGGTCGATGTAGCGGTCAGTCGCTTGTATTGCGCCGTGAGGTGCGCTTCGGTCATTTCTTCTAATGTGTTATGTATTCCCAGTTGCATGCGTTTCTCGGTAGCCGTGCTAATGGGAAGACCGAGTACCGTTTTAAAGAACTGCCGAATAATGGAGTCGATCGCTTCTCTTTCCTTGGCCTGTAGGAATAAGTAGAGTGTGGAATATATAATGCGGCTGAGAACGAAGGCGTGCACAAGTTTTAGTGTATCCTTTTCGTTCATTCCTGTTTTTTTTTTTTATATTCTTCATATAAGGCGAGATGTTTGATTAATTATTGCTCGGAGTTTTTGGATTAAATCGTTGCTTTCGCGATTTGATTAAATGTATATACCCGGTAAGCATAACCTTTCTACTCTCGACACGGTGAAACCATCCATTTATATACTGATGTTTGTGTTGATGATTTTTGTATATCTTTTTGGTTTAATGAGTAAAGGTTTCGATTTCTGAGATGTGCATTCCAAGCCCATTTTGTTCGTCTCCTCCACCACAGCATCTGCCATTTGCTGCAGCTTGTCCTCAATTGTGCCGGCGTGACCCTTGGTTGTCCATAGAGTAATATCGTCGGCATAGAAAGAGTGTTCTAGATCTGCGATTTTTTCTAGTTTGCGTGTAAATTTTATTAGGTGATATTAAAGAGAAATGGGGACAGTACTGAGCCTTGCGCTGTGCCCCTGTCTCCTAGTGGGAATTTGTTAGAATGAATAGATCCTATTTGAATTTCAGCTGTCCTACCTGTTAAAAAGGCCTTGATGTAATTATACATCCTGATGCCCACCTGCAGCTCGGATAGGGCAGCCATGATTGCTTTATGGTTCACGTTATCGAAAGCTTTTGTGAGGTCAAGAACTAATATGGCTCGTAGCCTGTTATCCATCTCAGGTGCCAAGATTTCATGTTTAATCCTTAACATCCTGTGTGGACAAAAGGGGTCTAAATTCCAACATAGTGTGAGGGTACAGATCCCTCTCGTCCATGCATGATTGAATCCTTGAAGGCCGCCCGCTCCGTGCACCACACATGCAAAGAACAAGGAACGGGGGCGAGCAGGCTGCGAGCTGCTAGGTGCGTGGCTAAGGGCCGGCTGAAGATCAAACTCCACCGTTCGCGAGGTGGGAACGAATCTGAATGGTCCCTCGATCACTTCTACCGTTCAGATTTGTTGCCACCTCGCGTACGGTGGAGTTTGATCTTCAGCCGACCCTTAGCCACGCACCTAGCGGCTCGCGGCCTGCTCGCGGCCTTCTCGCCCCCGTTGCTTCTTTGTTGCACGTGTGGTGCATGGAGCGGGCGGCACTCCATTCTTCTTCTGCTGCTTCTTTGCTTCTTTCTCTTCACGCACTTAGCAAACTTTATTTGTACCGGTACAGATCATCGGTCTCCGCGGAGCGCGGCGCCCGACGTCATCACTTAGCTGTGCGCCTCATTGCGCATGCGCGGCGCTCTTCAGCTGCTGTGCCGCAGCGGGGTATATTAGCCATGGAGTAGCCGCTCGCTTGCGAAGCCATATACACATCCTTATATATACGCATACATATATGCTTACTGCGAGCGCTCGCTACGCTTGCCAACAAGCCGAATCTATCATCCTGCCGACATCTCTCTCCGTATAGAAAGGCACATAAGAAAAATGAAGCTGAGAAAGCTAAAAGAGTGATGGAAACTTCCAAAGAGCGAGAAGGAAGACTTGCAATTCTTGTTTGGACGCCAGCCCACGCAGGCGTGCCCGGAAACGAGGTGGCACACAAATTAGCCCGAGATCTCACACACCTTGCTGGAGGGGTGCCACCGGAGCAAGGCAAACAAGAGGACCTGATTAACTATAGCGAAATAACAATGCACTACAAACTGAGAAGGAGGGTCCTACCACCACCAGATCCCACGTTAGGCAAAGAGGAAGCAGTAGCATGGAGAAAGCTACAGACAAATACATACCCGAACCCAATTCTTGTCAACCATATATGGCCAGAAATACGATCAGACCTATGTTCATTACGTAAGGAAAGGGGATCTCTAGATCACATAATATGAGAATGTGCAAAGTCACCAGGCAGGGCTAAAAATCTAACTAAAGACGCCTGGGAGACCCTTCTGCGAAGCTCAGACCCAAGAGCCCAAAGCGATTTTGTTCGACTGGCCGAAGAAGCCTCCGGAGTTCAAGAACTACCGGCCTGCAACTAAGGCGACTGTCCCACCTTTCGGGTCTAACCCCCGAAGAGCGGGATAGTCACTCTGTTGGACGAATAAAAGTTCTCTCTCTCTCTCTTGCAAATCGACGACACAAGGCGACGACGAAGAAAGTGGGACAAGAACAAAGACAAAGGAAAGAGTCGGTCTTATCCACGACTGTATATCCTGGCTTAGGTGAGTTAAGCCGCTGCCAGTTGTTTTCGTTTTGTTCCTTAACATGCGAATTTTTACAAAATGTCCTCATTGCCTACGATACGCAGATTCCACTTCGTCCGAATTCTGATTTCCCGCCGCGTGCTGTATACGCTTACGATACCGTTCATTGTTGAAACCGTTCCTGGCGCTGAGAGGAAGATATTGACAAAATTTAGAAGAGAACCCGTAATATCGCCTCCAACCGATTCTTAGGTCTGCTCCAGAATGACGGCATTCATGTAAACCGCCACGAAGCGTTCGTTCGCACGGCTGTTGAACGATCACATTTGCGATGAATGCTTCCGACGTTCATCACTAGAACAGGAAGGACATAAAGCCCCATGTGTCATGTAAGCAGGTAGCGCATTCTTCCGCACATTCTGCGTGCGCGGTCATGCGATCATACGATCGGCCGCTTCACGTACAAACACGCAAAGCAATACCCGGAAAAACTTGGCACCTGACGCGGATCATAGGTCTGTCGCCCTGACGGTTGCAGTACGTAAAGACAACAGGGGTGTTGGTTAACTGCTCATCACGAACAGAGGCGCTAAATGTGCAGTGAGGTTACGTTTAAACACAACTTAAGATTGAATTCTTGCTTTAAATGTCCTGGCTGCCTTGCAAGTCTGGAGCTAGCATAAAGCAACTCACAAGCACTTAAACAAGATTTTTATAATAGAACTGACCGAAAACTTTCTTCTTCATCATATCCGTACAGATATCTTGACTTATACACAATCCCTAATCCAAGTAGACAACGTTATGTTGGCTAGGTCAGCGAATATGCATATCGCATTCTTGGTTCTTTAAGGCGTACTCTAAACGTTTTCTTGCACAGGTTTAAGATTACTCCTCCAGACTTACCCTCGTTCAGTTCTTGATATCCTCGTTCAATATAGGAACCTTGGCATAAATAAAGGGGGCACGAATAGCCTGGAGAGCGTGCAATTTCTGGGTATTTGGTATGATTTTAATTCTATAAAAGAAACTAAGAGCCTCATGCACGAAAGTTGTCGAAGATGTTAGTCGCTAAAAAAAAGATAGGCATTCCTTGCGATTAAAATGTTTTAAAGTATTTATCATGGTAAGTATATCATTAATTGGGGTGCATACACGTGTGCGCAAAATCATCTACGATGTGATTAGGAATTAATTTCAACCGAGAATGCCTGCAAACCTTGGATGTACGAGTAGGCTTTGTCGCCAAGATCGATAAGTGATTGGCATAGGCTGTCTCAAGACTTAAGATGTTTCAATAAGTATTTTTGTTTTGTTACATCACCGATGGAAACCCTTGCCTTATTAACGTGTTAGGGTTGCATTGTCTGTATAACAATTTGTCGGCTGCTTTCAGATGCATAACGTGCTAGCACCTCACGTGATATGTGACGCCTTCACTGCTTAGCCAATGAAAGCAAAGAACCAGGAGTGGGTGCCTTCTTGGTCCGATGCTGAGCGAACTGTGGTGTGTGATCGATAATTTTTCCCTTTTAAAGGAAGCGAAGGCTTGGAAAATTCAAAACTACCATTAGTTGCAATATTTCAACACCCTTTTCACTTACACAGCTCCTCGATATGAGCAAGCTAGCTCTTTTAAAGTCAAAGTGCCCGCAAGCGCTACTTATGCATGGAGAATTGTGGCTGTTTTCTACTGCCAAGCTATTGCTGGCCATGGCGCCAGTTCTTTTTTTTTTTTTTTTTTGGGGCACTGTCTCGAGATATTGTTCTTAAGCCTCAGTTATAATTGTTTTCCTGTAGTGTTCAGCCGGTTTATGCATTAATTTGACGCATTCTGCATTTACTTATTTTTTTTTAGTTGTGTAGCTATTCCTTTTCACCGGCCTTTCCACTGTTCCAGCAACATGAGCCTAAACTCGTCATTGTACGCACTACCCCGTCTAAAGATGTTAAGATTGATGGTACGAGAAGTAACAAAATCATTATATTTTTATCGCAGAAATTAACGTAAGGCTCATGTACTGACAACAAATATTTTTCCAAATATTTCAGTCTCAAAATCTCAATATTGCGCCCCGAAAAAAGTCGAAGGAAACGCTGCAATAACCTTAACGCCAATACGAAGACGTTCGGCAATTTCTGTCCGCACATAATTACCTCACTTTTTTCAAAATTAAAAGTAACGCTTCGAACAAGAAATTAATAGGAAAACACTCGGTAAAGATAACGTCCGATTCGTGCTAGCGTTCTTGCGCTTTGATTCTGTTCAGAGAGTAATCAGACAGCCGCGTGAGAGACGATGAATTCAATCCACCAGATTATTGGGCTTCGCAAGTCAAGACGCCCCGTCGAGCGCGAGCATGCGAAGAAAGCCAATCGCCGATTACGAAAGCCGTCCGCATCTTTCGCGTGCGTCTGCAAAACCCGACGTGCCTCGGCGTCGGCAAGAGTCGCGCAGAGGAGCAGCGCGCTTCGCAGAAACCAGCTGCGCGCTTCGGTACGAAGTCCCCTGCTGCACGCGAACTGGAGAAAGTCAGTGCACGCACGCCGCATCCAAATTTATTCCTGTTAGCTGCACGTAAACAGGGCGCTTTCGCAGCTTCGATCGTTTCCCGGCCTCGTCCGCGATTACACTTTTGAATATCAAAGAAAAAAAAATTATCAAGCTCTCGCGTCTCGATAAGGCGCAGATGCACACTCCTCAAACTTCTTGGAGGGTGGTAATAGATTTAAATATAGGCTTACCGGACAAGATCCGATTAGAGCCAGCAGAATAATCCTTCGTTTCGGATTCAGCATGTCTAATTCGGTTTATCACAATGCGTGGGCCGTTTAGGGCTTACGTTTGGTCGTCCGCAGCCTGTATGCAGCCTACAGCCTGAGGTAATCTTAGCTCGTTTTGAAGGTCGATTTGATGATAACAAATAAAAAATGTCAAGTCTCTAAGAAACACTGAAGAAAAACTGAAGAAATGTAGCGCACAACTTTTACGGCATTCATAAGTAACGAATATAACCCGGGTCCTTCAGAATATATTGAAGCACTCATCGAACGCACGGTTGCAGTTCTTACCAGCATGCAATATTTGTTACTCATTTGGTGTATGGAGTAACCCGTCTGAACATAAAGAATCTACAATGCTTGCGCTTAAACCTCTCGGCTGCGAACACAACGCACTTAGTCAGATCTCATCTCAGCTTCTGCTGAAGGGTTATGTGTCAAAAATCCTACCCGAAGTGATAAATGGGGCATTATGCAATGCTCATGCCTGAGGCCTGTGTGCGGAAAGTAAATTCCACTAATTCAGAGAATTGGTTCAATGTGCCATTTGAGAACACTATTCTAAATAGGCTCCAACTTGGCTAAAATTCGGTAGAAATTTGATATTTACTGTTTCGGACCTGAAGGAAGCATCTGCAAGCTGATCTTTTTATTTTGCCTTGTATTTTTCTACTATTGCAGAGCTTCCGAGTTTTCTCCTGAGAAATATTACACTACACATGCCCCTATACGCATTCAAACAGACTCCACACTCAGGCGGAAAATTGACTCTAAATACAGAGGTTGCCCTTGGAAGATCAGCTTTGTTACAGAGTGCATCGTTCTTTTAATATGCAACCGTTGCTGCCTTCGCGGAAAACTAGAGCGAATATTTGCCAAAGCCAGTCTTTGTATGAATCTGCCGTATAGTGGCCTTTTTTTTTTTCGCTTCTGGTTCTCAGTAGGCGCCATGACATTACGGCTTGGTCCCTTTTACTGTGTGTGCGTGCGCATTCAGAGCGTTCAAGGTAGTGATGCGTGATTATCGGATAGTTAAATGAATTTTGGTCCTTCTTTCTTACAAGGGGTACTACACCAACTAGCTCTTAACACACCCTCGTGTTCTTATTCCTGCTCGGCAATTGTAAATGATGGTAGCAGTTTAGGCATTCGCATCATCTGTATTTGGTTCCTCAAGTCGAGGTAAATTCAGCATGCTTTCCTTGTGACCATGACCGACCACGCCCAAAATTATAGCTCTTTTTTCATTTTACTTCAATACTAGAAATCGATGTGAACGCTTCTTTCATAAACAAGTAAGCACAAAATGTCGCCAGGGAAAGCTAACTGCGAAAGTGCGACGCAAACAAAATGTTAGGTATTTGTTTGTGCTGTTTTGTAGCAAGGCAACTTGTAACGGTTTTCTAGATAGTCATTTTAACACCAGTTTCTCCACTTTAAATTTTTCTTTGTCTTAAGCTTGGCTTTTGCTTTTCACGTTGGTGCGTTAAGCCCTATAAGCAAAGCAATTTTTTTTTTCTGTCTTGAAATTGCTGTTCTCGATCATAGACCGCTGGCACAATTTAGCTGGGCTATGGAAGGAATTATAGTGAGTTAAAATGCGGGTTATGACTGCACTCAAACGGCGCACGTCTAGTGAGCAATGTTATGGGAAGAAACAGTATCATAAATGGGGAACGAAAGAAGAAAATGCGAAAGTAATCTGTAGATGTATGCGCGCGTGAGTCCACCCCGTTCACATGCGGCTCCATGTTGTTCTAACACACCCATGCACTTACACTTGGAAGTCAACCTTGCGGGAAGAAGGGCGATATTCACGGGGCTTAGCAAAATTAATGGGATGCAAAATAACAGAAACAGACGTCGGCAACAATAGATCGCGGCTATCAGTGTGCCGTGTTACTCCGCTGGCCGTTAAGGGTAGTAAGTGCGGGTAGCGTGTGATTGTCTGAATATATTGTTACGTGGTGGCGTGACAAGCGGTGGAACACAGCGACACGACAGAAACAAAACAACGTGATGACATGACGATAAAATAGGCTTTAATGGCCAGCGGGCTTAGCGCGAGCGCTCCGCGTTGCGCCACTGCCCGCTTCGTCGTCTTCTTATCATGACTCGGGGCCAAAATCGTCCCGATCTATTGCTTGTAATCCAATGCATGCTGTCACAAATGAACACAGGCGGAGGACTCAGTGATGAAATGCTTGCCACCACAATGAATGCGAAGATGGGATGAATGCTTGCCCCCGAGCATCAGGTCCAATGCTCACCGTTTGCTGAAGGTCAAGGCCTCTGGACACGCCGGACGGCTTGGGCGGAGGTGCTGTCTTCGCTCGAGTGGTCGTGAGGTCGCTTCGTTGTGGGGTCGGTCGGGTCGGTTTGGGGACGGGGCTAGGGAGAGCGGCTGGTCGGGACTGAGCAGAAAGGACTGGGGCGGAGCTGTGCGGCGATCTCCACGGGTTTTTGCCCGACGGTCCCGGCTTACAGATGGCGTCGATGCTCCAAATCGAGGATGGGGATGACCCCCACCTCAAACCAAATGTTACGTTGTGGCATGGCAAGCGATGCAACATGGCGACACAACAGAAACAGAACGACGTGATGACACGACGATGAAAAATGCTTTAATGGCGAGCGGGCATAGCGCAAGCGCTCCGCCCCGCGCCACTGCCCGTTTCGTCGTCTTCGTAGCAATATCAAACAGGGCAGCCGCGTCAAAATATTCTGGTTACAATTTCGTCTTCCTGATAGCATTTAGTTTAGGCGTCATAGAAAGCTGTGACAGAAGTTTTTTTTTTCTAGATTTTTTTTTTCGGAAGAATTGTCTGGAGGTTCTCTGGAATAGGTGGATCTGCGCAGTAGATAGTATACGCATCCGACTTCAGCAAAAGTTTTTGGTTTGGTTTGGTTTGGTTTGTGAGGTTTAACGTCCAAAAGCGACTCAGGCTATGAGAGACGCCGTATCGGAGGACTCCGGAAATTTCGACCGCCTGGGGTTCAGCAAAAGTTTTTATATTATATGTTGGTGACCGGGGGAAGTGGAACAATGGGTGTAATCTGTGTTCACCTAGAGGTCTGAAATTATTAAAAGCTTTTTTTTTTTTTTACCTTTCACCAGAGCTGAAACGCAGATAAAGAAAGGCGATAAGTATAAGGTGATATATAAACTGTTCATAAGTTTGAAAATAAAAAAGGAGAAACAGCGGGTCGGAAAAGCGAAGCACCAAAGCCGAAGCCACGAAAGCTAAACACCTGCATAGCTGACAAAGCGAAATTAGCGTGTAACCTAAATGAAAAACCACATAAATTACAGAATATATGATGTGCCGTTCACACAGATTATATTATTCCCCTGAAAGTCTAGAATAAAAAGCGATAGAAGAACCGCGAGATAATATCGAGCGCCTTTTCTGTCTTGTTGGTCTAGCAGTTCTTCTAGACCAACAAGATTAACTGCCAACTCATTAAGAAGTCGACATAAGGTATTTTCTCAACAAGCATGTGCAGAAGATTAGGGGAAAGCCGCGTTCCCTGTCGTGGTAAAGTATTACAGTATAAGTCTTGCACTTCCGTTGCGCTACACTTACGTAGGTGGTTCCCTTTCAAGCGAGCCCCTCGTCACCTTATAGGTTTTCTTTTCTTCCTATGCGAATAATTGGCGAGATTAGGTTGTCGGTGCTCTGGTCTTTCGAGCCGCTCGAAAAGCTCAAGAAGAAAATAACTAAACGATCTTGTAAGTGCGCTTATTATGCAGTTTCTTTGTGTTGAACGTTTACCAGGCTCTTGCAGGTTTGATTTTCATCTGTTGAGACGCGCTTTTAGCGCTATGAAAACAAGACGACCCGACGTCAGTAGACTAACTTTTGCTGTTTTTTTTCCCATTCTTCAACCTAGGTTTTGAGATTGGTTAGCCAAACTTTAGTCGTTCTTACTATTTTGTGACGTTAACGCTTTCGCAAGGGTTGAAGGCAGTTACAAACTGCCTCACGCTTATACTAGAAGAACGTGTTCCGCAAAATGGGCTTTCACTTAAGGCGCAGGAGTTTTTATGAGGAACCCCGATAACGTTGGCAAAGCGCTCACTGCGCGAATTGCAACACGGCACTGTCGTCTACAACGTGTTATTGTTGAAAAAAAAAAAAACAAAACACGTATATATCTTTGCTTCATACACAAGGATTTAGAAGATCCGTGGAAAGCTGTTGTTTTGGCAAGTGAAGTAGACGTGACGGAAAACATTGCGTAGACTGGCTGGAAATAGGCGGTACTGTTGGCGCGTCGCTAATCCTTACGCGCGCCTCGATCCATGCCTTTATGGTCAAAACGGCTGAAGTTGCAGACAATCTTTTCATCCATGAGAATACGGGGAAACGAAACACGCTTCGACTCCTCAAGCTAGTGATACATTTTAGACTTTAAATGCTAATGCAACCGTATTGTTCCTTCGGCTTAGCACTGTAGAAGTGGTTATGGTGACAGATGCGTTTTGCAGTCGTTTGTTTTGGCTGGCACCAAACCAGGGTGAAAGAGGAGGAACTGGGTTTTGCGACAACAGCAGGTGGTGCAATCATACCGCGACCTCATGCCGAAGTTTTTGATGTCTTTGAGAGTGGTGCATGGGCACAAAAGTGCACGTTAGTACGGTTTAAGGTCGATCCAACCGGATTATCACCTCAACAGGGTACATGCTTTACGCAGGATACCATCTTTGACAAAAGTGACCTGCCTGCGTGTTTTGCTTCTCTCTCTCTCGTGTAGAAGAGCCATGGCGGCTAGCTTAACGATCAACTGGTTTAAAAGGTGCAGAAGCGGGGTTTCGTTACGATGTAGAGGTTTAGCGTTTTAGAGGTACGTATTATAAGATTTTGCGCTATACGTCTAAGAAGCAAACCGCGAAACCTAGTTACTTCTGACACAGACAGTACTTTCCTTACTCATTGGTACATATAACGCCAAACTCTCTAGCATTGAGCGAGATGTACTGGGATCGATACCCAGCACCTCCACCAAATGTACGATGGGGGATGATCAGATCAGCAGGACTCGGCAGATAAGCGGCGAGCACAGCGACAGCGAACACCGTCAGGTCCAACACGCGCAGCGATCACGATGTCACTGCCTAGAATGTTCCTCGTGTTCTTCTTCCTCTTCACAGCCCGAATAAACCAATTCCTTTAGCAATGCCTTGAATACGGAAGGAGTTAGAAGGGTTAAGCCGGATGAAAGGAAGATGATTTCAGTCAGTTGCTCTTTAAAGGAAAACGAGGAGGCAGCAAAGCGCGTAATAGAAGAGGACATATTGTGCTTATGTACAATTAAATTTCGAATTTTATTGTGCTCATTCTTATATTCTCGAATATTTTTGTCTGTCGCTCCGTGTGCCAAAGTTGCGTGGCCGCTAGTAGAAACACCGTCTATGACACGCTGCGCTTTGTGGCTTTCATTTTTTTTTTTGTCTGGTTATTCAGTTCCCTTCTTAACCTGCTTGCTGCAGACTTTGGCGACTGATTCCTTCGTAATAGCCATTCTGATTTGAGACGGCTATATAAAGGACAACGGTGATCCACTCGTGAATGCACATGTGGCCTAACGCTTTACTCTGCCATTGAATACAACGGCAATGCCTACAGCGAATACAGAGTCCACTGTCTGGAGCACTTCCTCTTCCTCTTTTCCGCACCGGTGGCCAGAGGCACGAGCCGTCTCGGCTTCCGCTTTTTCCGGGAGAAGCGTCGAGACGGGAGCTTACTTTTCCAGAAGGCGGCAATCCATCTCACTCGCCGAACGATATCGTGGATATCTATAGGCAGCCGCGATCACTCGCCTCTAGGCGCTCCATTCTTGCTTTGGGTGGCGTTTATTTCTGTTCTGGACAACCTGAGCACCACTGCCCTTGAAGGGGCGATTCAGTTCCTGAAATGCGCTTGCTATCTTTATATGCATTCCGGCGGTTCACCAAACACTGTCTGGCATCACTCGCCTGGTCGTACGGGGGCCCAAAAAGTAGGCAATGTTGAGTTTAAGCGATCCGAAGTTCTGTTGCCACTGTAGTCTCGGGCGAACACCGTATTGCGTTTACGGCTCTCTGCGCGTGATGGATGAACTGAAAACGGTAGGGTATTCGTTGGTGCCTTTGTCTCAGTTCTCGCATAGCAATATAATACACTTCTCGGTGAGTTCCGCTTTCTATGGGGCTTATGCACACGGAAAAAAAGACCTTCGTCAAGTTGGAAGGTGCGCAAGTACAGTTCATGTCAAACCAGCGACCGGTCGCGCATATCTTGGCTGTCATTAAAAATTGAATGACTGCGAAAGAGAGGCATCAAACGAGAAGAAACAGGCAAGGAGGCTGATCAGATGTAGTTCCTGTTCAACTGAGCCCCCTATCAATAGAGAGACGGAGAGAAAAAGAAAAGAAGAGGCGAATACTACAATAAATGGAAACTACGCAGGTGGTTCCCTCTATTAGGTTTAGTAAGCCGTTGTTGATGAAAATATAGATGCCTGATTTTGTCGATGGGTAGCTCCTGAAAGGAATGAGTTTTCAATATATAGGTACCCTTTTGCGGGCCTTCATGTGTGGAACACAGCCGAGGCCATAGTCGTCGTTTCTTGGCCTCTATAAGCGTGCACGATTTTTGTAGGAGCACGGAAGCTGGTTAAGTATCAAAGCGAGGGTAGTGGTGATTAAGGTGCTCAAATGTTTCTTCGCACCCATTATTATCGCAGTGTGTGCTGTCGACTATTCCAATAAAATAAAAATACGCGCTTGTAACGACCACTCCCGAGCACAAGTAACAAAGCAGCATTGTATCACTGCGGAATGGATGGGCTGGTACGTGCTGGTTTTCTAAAAGTAACCGGGCTTTAGGTTCTGCTTCAAAGTACGCTGCCTCTCAAGCTGTAAATCTCTAAAACGTTAAGACAAGCAGTTGTTCGCAATCAGGGGCGGATTAACAGTAATAAGGGCCCGGTTCAAAATATATTAAGTGGGCCCCTACTGCCCCCTACTACCATAGCCCGCCTAATGTTGTCACGTTTGAAACTTGACGCTTCTTAAAGTTTCAAACAGAGAACGCATGTCCTGTTTACTCGAAGAATCTGCACACTTCTTATTAACGTTGTCTGAGCATATACTTTCCTGCAGAGTACACGGACGGACTACCATCTAGATTAACTCATTCTAGGAATTCACAGGGCTCATAACATCCTTCCCAAAAATCATAACGCGAATTCACGAAAAATAAATTCCTCGAGTGGTTATTTTCTTGGCTAATTCGATAGTTCAGGACGTTTGGTGCGTGCGAGCACAGAAGAAGTAGAGATGGGTTTTGTTCATAAGCTGTTCACAAATTCTTACAGCAGATACGCTACAAAAGTAATAGTTTTGTGAATTCACCCAGCAAGACAAATTGAAGCTCGCTTAAGGCAGCGTTTTAAAGAAACCGCGATATGTTCTGCACGCAGAATAAAGTACAGTGGATAATGTTTATTACTCTCAACGCTGTTACAAAGCTAAATCCTTTAGAAATGTAAGCGACTGTAGTAAATGACATCTCTATGACCTGGCACGAAATTAAAGCTTTAACACGCTCAAATAATCAGTAATGTATATTTACATAGACACACACAGATTGTCTTTAAAACAGTGTATGTACACTCTGCAAATAATTTTCACGTTTAAAACAGAAGGAAGCACTTAAGCATGTATAGTACACCTTTTTCTGCTTTCACTTTACAGAACAAATTTACATTTTACGAAATAGCGTATGCAGCTCGTTCCACCGAGAAGCGGCCTCCGCCATGGATAAAGGTCGGTGAGATTAGCGTGGCCACTTAAGCTTCAACTTTAAGTGTATTTTAGGACAGCGTTACTGTTTCTTGTCTGTTGGCTCCCCATGCAGATCCTCGTCCGAGTAAGTGCACTTTATTTTAAAATCTGTTGTCTCCACCGGGAGTTGAACCACTATCCCTCCGATCACCAGCCGAGCCCGCAAACCACTACTCCACGCCTGGCTCGTGAGAAAGGGATCGTAATAGTTACTTGTCTAGCATAAGGATGACAGTATAGCGATGAAAATAGCGCTGCAGTTAGTGATAGTGATAATGACGATAGTGGCGATGGCGGTATAGTGATGACAGTGCCGATGAGAGCCCCGCCACGGTGGTACAGTGGTTAAGGCGCTCAGCTACTGTGTCCAAGGATGAGAAATCGAATCCCGGCCGCAGCGGCCGCTTTTCGATGGAGGCGAGAAGCTAGGCGCCCGTGTACTGTGCGATGTCAGTGCACGTTAAAGAAGCCCAGGTGGTCGAAATTTCCGGAGTTCTCCAACAAGGCGTCTCTTATAGTCTGAGTCGATTTGGGACTGTAAACCTTATGATCCAAACCAAAACAATACCGATGACATTGACGATGCAGTTAATGAAAATAGTCCTGCAAAGTGCTTTCGCCATTCCCGCAATTAAGAACATGTATGCATTACACTTTTAAGCAAGTGAATACAGGTACTTAGTTTCTAAAAGCGTTTTCATGCCTCTGGCTGGGAAAGTTGTTGATCACATCTTGAACGTTAACTCGCCTAAGAATCTCCCATCTCCACTCACAGTAGAAACAAATACTGGGGCGGCTGTCAGCTACGAGCAGCCATAATCTGTAATAATTTATTGCTTTTGTCACAGTCTTAACTGCTTAAGCTGAGATTATTAATACACAACTGTCATCAACAGCAGTAATGACTGAGGTCAGATGGTTTACCAGCTGATGCGAGCAGACTCCCAACTAAAACCCGGCTAGAACCCGTTGATTCCCCTTGCCCACCAACTGGGACCCACTGACTTCGAACTGGAAAGCATTGGGAACCAGTTAATGCCGGTTGAGTACCAGCTGAGACGAACTGAAACCAACTGACACCAGCTAGAACCAGCTAAAGCTATTTTAGATTTGCTTTCCTCTATATGGGCGAGTACAAAGTTTTGTACTTTGACTGGCGAAATATGAGGCTGGTTCTGGAATTAACCGTATGATGCGACGAACATCTTTTGAAGCATTCGACAGTGCAGTACATAAGCTCTAACTTTAATCATGGGAAATCAGGAGGATGGTTTCACTATTTATTTGACCAAATCTCGAAATCCGCCATTTTTTTTTTTTCATCTCTCGGGAAGGCAGTTGACAGCAGAGGTACGGATCCATTGGAAGCCTATAAACCGTGAATAATCTGGCCCTGCGAGTCTCGCTTTTCAAGGCATTTCAGTCTTCGGGAAGTCCTTAAAAAATATTACAGGACTGCGCTTAAATCTGCTCAAGAGCGGAAATGGTGAAAGCCACTTTACTGGACTGTTTTCTCTGATCGCATCGTCATTGTCATCCTTATTGTCATTGTCATTACTCTCGCTACTATCATCATTATCAACTGGCATCTTTATCTTTAACTGCATCGTCATTCTCATCGCTACTACCATCCTCACGCTAAAAAGAATAACGATCGGTTTCTCACAAGCACGGCGTAGTGGTTTGCGCACTCGACTGAGTATCGGAGGGGAAAAGGTTCAGTTTTCGGTGGAGAGATATTTTCCCCTATGGCCTATAGCTGAAGTTGTACTGGTTGGTTCGATTATTTTTCACCCACTTAGTAATATCCAACGCCTGTTTAAGACAGAGGGATCGAACTCGCGTCTGCAGGCTCAGCAGTCGAGTGGCCGAGACACTGAGCAACTGCTTGCGAACAAGCGAAGTATTGCTTTCAGCGACAACGCAAAAGGGAGTCAGAAAAATTGCAAGATTATTCATCCTCATAAAAGGCGAATGAATTATGTAAACGTTTTAACGACCTTGCAAAAATAATCGCACGTCGTACGGATGTCACCGCGCAAGTGGCGTTTTTCCATCGCGACTCGTATTCGCAGAGATTCGCAGCAAACTTTTATAAAAAGAACGAGAAAAGAAAACCGTGGAAAAGCGGGTTCCCTTCAATATATGTTCCGGCTAGATATTATCACCGCAATCACCTTTCCGTTTCTCAGTAAATGTACCACTCTTTTCAAGGTACAATCCACTGGCCACAGGCATGTAGAACCACTAATTATTTATTTTATAGTAAATTTGTTATTTGAGCAGTGTCCACAAATATCAAGCTATGAGCATTTTGTTTGCAACATAGTGCATTCTAATGTGTCACTTCGAGCATGACTTTTACTGCCTAGACATGTTTTATTATCATTTTTTTTTTATAATCACGTTCTCAACATTCATCGTCGTCACCGTTCTGCTGATTGACTTTACGCGTGCTTAGTGGGCTCTTCAGTAACTGCCTGGAAAAGGCCTTACTGGCATCTTCTTTACGAAGAATATTTTTCGCGAAAACTGCTTGAAATGAAAATAGTGTGCGTGTCTGTTCTGAGGCTTCTACTTTTGAGCCACGGGTGTGTTCTTAAGATGAGGTATGAGGTAGTCCGGTATGAGGTAGTCAGTGACGTCACTTCAAGAATACTAAACCGGTCATAATGTATTCGAATAGAAGAACATTCCCCGCGCTTTACCCAACTTGATGTTCTAACAAAATCATTTCCAGACGCTGGTTGGTCGTATATGTTTGCCTGAAGTCACACGACCCCGTGCAATGGCCCATTTGGCAGGTGCTGACAAATCGGGCCCGTGCCTAGGAATGGAAGGGTGAGATAAGAATAAACCTTCCAAAACGCTTGCATTCTGAATGAGATCGGCAACCCCTAGGCCACGCAGTCCCTTTCATACGTCTTGGTCAAGTGGGGCTTAATAATAGCTATGTCGGGTAGGAATCCAACCATCAATCGAGCAGATCAGCTTCCTTAACTCAGGCGCTAGAGCACTACACTATCGCCTGAACCTATGTAGGGTAGCCTTTCACACATGCCTGTATGCTAAAGGAGACGAAAAAAAATGAGGTATTCTTTAATTAGGCGAGTAGCAACGCACGCGAAAAGGGAGCGCAAGGAGAGTTGGGAAAAGACAGCCAATAACGCCGTCGCGTCATATCCCTAGAGGTGGAGCTCAATCATCCCCCAAATATTTAGTCGCGGAGATTGAGCCCATCGAACCGTACAGTTTCGCGGACTCTGTTTTTACGTCAGACAGTAAATATTCAGTCATCTTGATGTGGTAAGAGATGCATAATAAGCTTAAAAGCTTTGGTGCTGGGCTTACGCCAATTAAAATAGAGACTTTTCTAACGCGTTTTTCCCGCGCTCCCCTCTCACTTTTTACCCTTCCTGCTCCTTGTCATGTTTCTTTTTGCCCTGTTAAAGAGCGTTCTGATCGAATTTGCAGCGCCCCGCTCTGCTAGGTCGACCCCATCCGGCTCAAAGGTGTACTTTACTTTGTGCAGAAATCGCAACGTATCACGACATTCCAGGAGAAACTACAGTGGAAATTCTCGCGTGAAGGGGCAATCGGCGCTGATATAAGGCTCCAACGTCTTTTATGGCAATTGGGTACAAATCTGAAGAAAGCAGCCTTTTTAAAGAAAAAACTGCTGTGTGCTACTTCAAATGTTTTTAAATAATTTTTCTGATTGTTAGGTTTTCTTTACTAAGCTGCGTTGAGCTACTCAGCCGAAAACATAACAACTAAAATCTGAGGCGCTTGCCTTACGCGTTCTTCAAAGGTGCATACCATTGCAAAATATATGCACTCGCTTTCTCTCTATATATTCGGAAAAAATAAGGCACATAATTTTGGACCGCAAACGTTTATTCAGCTGCTTTTGTTTTTTTCAAGTGAAGCAAAAAAGGGTTATGAGGCCGCGCTAGAGGCTTCGGAACAATTTATACCAGCCGGCGTTCCTTAACGGCCATCGAAACTGCAGTAAGCGAAGATTTTCCTTACTGCCTGGATGGAAATGCGGGCACAAAGGCAGAGAAAAATAGTCGTGAACTTATGTTCAGTACCCGAAACGAGCGTCAAACAGATTGTCCGAATCATTACAGTCCAACCCGAAAGGATTTTGTAATAAAAACAAACAAACAAATGTGGTCTTGGGGTCTAGATATATACTTAAGGAAAGTGATTTGCCAATGCTGTTCACTGACAAATGATTTCTTCCTGCTTGTGCTGAATTGCGAGCCAGGATCCCGAACGTGGCTTATATTGGATCACATTGGCTGACGTGTGCTTATTCCGGCACAGAACATTTTCTCTGTTTTTTTCGTGGCAAGGTAGGGATTGTTTTATTCATCGAAGGCAGGCGCTTTGTATTAGAACCACCAGCCGCGATATTCATTCATCATCTTTATCACAACCGACGTACTGCTACGTACAGAAACGAGTTCATAGTGAGCGTGGTCATACTTATAGTCTCCCTGCCAACTGTCTTGGGAACAAACTAGGATACGGATTAATCATGTGCATACGCTTGCATATGACCCGAGCGCTTTCCATGGCCTTACGCAAGAGATTTTTACTTAATACTAAACAGGGATGCCCAACACGAATGTCAGAATCTCTGTTGGCATAAACGTTTTGCTACACAGGAGTGTGCTGGCAATATCAATAACGTGTCCTGCCGCTTCCCAAAAAAGCGAATTGATTACGCTTGCACAGTGATAAAACGGCTTCCACCGAGAGCGCGCGTAGTGGCATTATTTTGCCGTTTTACTTACTATCGAAGAGAAACCCCTACACATGGGTCAGATTTAAAGAAAAAGAAAACTGCCTTGGCCTCTTTTCTCTTTTACCTACCCTTTTGAAGCTCCCACAGGAGTATTTATCGAAACTTTATCGACATTGCTTTAGGTTGTTCTGGTTTCTGCAGACTTTCAGGTGGCAATGGCCTGTAACTCGTCATCTGGTACAGGTACCGTTTTTCGAGACATTTTGTCAGGAGGTGCACTACTTCATGGTTCTGTTAAAGTGCCACAGTAAAGTGTCGCATGACAGGGTCAAACCAGACCTTCCCAAAAGAACGACCTTTGCGAGTGTTCGAAGTTACTCTTGCATATTGATGCGGCGAAATCCGCAGAATATCGGAGCGTGGGAGATAAAAATGAAGTCGTTTGTTGGACGCTGCGAGCGGCTTGACCGCTTCCGTTCGTGTGACCACGCCCCGCTGGTTCTCTAAAGATTTTAACCTCCATAGCGTAACCTCCGATCATCGCCGCTACCTTGATCGTCTTTTGCGCAGCATTCTTCTTATTTATTCATTGCTGGATAGTAGCTGACCGGCGGTAATGCGCCTTGAAATAAGTTGGTTGTCTTTCGTTATAAATGAACTTTTGTCGCCGATCTTGCTCAAGACCGGAGGACACAAATGAGTCAAGGAGTTAAACGGTATCGGCACCGATTGGCTACATGCAAAAAGAAAAATAATAATAATAACCCGCATTGCACCAATGATGATTGAATACCTTGATTAGTATTCTAATGACGAACATTGGAACATCCGTGATAGTTCAACTTCACCAAAATCCTTGAATTAATGAATTGAAGGCAACAAAGTGTAAAGTCACGTACTGGCTCTCAGGTTTTATGCATTACGATGGCCCAAGAAGTAGTCTCTTGAAGCGAAACGAAATTTAGACACTTCGCGTTTTATTGGTTCATGCTTCCTTAAAACATAAATCACTACAATCGACTATGTTAAACTGAAAACGAATACAGTGCTGCGGAAAATGTTTATCTCATTTAGGCAGTCAATATTGTACCTGGAGACGTGGCAAAGTTGTAACACTTGACAATTCAGTTCGACCTGTGGCCACGGGTCAGAATAATTGTTCCCATCTCCACCACCAGCTTGCTGAAATGCATTGCGGTGGTATGGTCTAGAAAATCTTCAGTTTTCTTTGCTGCAGTTAGTTTGCGAACGCAAATACGCGACGTGTATATATATATATTTCATAAAAGTCTTCCAGGATCCAGATATATGTATAAGATGAGGTAGGGGCACACAAACGAAAACAACGGTTTATTTCAGACGTTTCGGCCGGGGCCCGGCCTTCGTCAAGGAATGCGCAAAGCAGCCCTTTTACATGCTGCTTTGCGCATTCCTTGACGGAGGCCGGGCCCCGGCCGAAACGTCGGAAATAAACCGTTGTTTTCGTTTGTGTGCCCCTACCTCATCTTATACATATTTCTGAATCCTGGAAGACTTTTATGAAATATATATATATATATATATATATATATATATATATATATATATATATATATATATATATATATATATATATATATATATATATATATATATATATATATATAGTATTTTTGAAATTTTGCTACTGACCTTACTTCGTCCTGTATTATTCTATCTGTGAAATAAAACTAATCGCACTTCACCTTCACTTCTTCCCCTTAATCACAAGCGTCCATCTTCGCCGTCCTCTATGGCATGTGTCGGTATTACGCCCAAATGTGTGGTAGCTCTTGTCTTTTACAGATATTTTCCGAATCGCTCTTTAACAAACGCCAGTGCATGTGAAAGGGGTGTTTCAGAGCAAACAGAAAGGTAAGTGAAACCCCAAAACTGAAAAGCAAAAAAGTAATTGGAAGAAACGTGTGAGCAAAATGGAAAGTGCGCTGTGCGTGACAGTGAGGTCGAGCAGAGCAGCGGCTCAGAATATCATTATTCTGAAATATCTTATTGCATGCAAATTTAGAGCTTTGATAATATTTTCTGCTGTAACTTAACCATTCGTTGAAGATCAAAGGTTAACCACCTACTGCTAGGTTCACGCTACGATCCAGAAAGCTGAGGCAAACCAGCGTTTAATGTATGGTTGAAGTTATTGAAGATTAGGGTTCAAATTATGAGAATTTTGTTTGAACTTAACTGAAGGATTGTGATTTCAACACAAAGCTGTAGTTTGCTCTGACGCGCATCAAATGACAGGAGCAATTCCTACGGAGTAGGAGGACGTGAAAATTGAAGAGCTAGTAATGAAATAGAAGAAAGAGTCCAGAATTATTCCTGTTTAAAATAAAGTATGAAATAATTCAGGAATTAGTAGGTAGGCTGGCAAACCTTTAAATAAACTAATGTAATGTTTTCTGCCTTATTGAGTAGATAAAATGTCAGGGACACTTGGGTAAATGCTGCAGCTACACTTAGCAAATCCGGATGCTTAGAATAAGCGATAGAGTATATACGACGTCCATTAAACCATGAAGGCAACGTAAAAGCACTATACTCACAGCATGTTACAGTGCTTCCGCACTACCGTCGATCCAAAGTGATATTGGTGTGAAAGGGCTCAAATGCTTATAAACTACACTGTGTAGACGCCGGAGTCTTATCATCCAAGACTATCACTGTTATTTTTTCTTACCGTACGGGTCGGCATACCACGTATGCATCCAATTGAAACAGAATCATCATAAAATGCATTTAAATAAATGCGAAAAGAGGATCAAAACTCACCAATGTACGTTTGCCAAGAAGCGCAAGTCGTGTCCTGCTTGCACTCAAACGCCCCTCGAGGTTGAGTCTATAAATTCACGAGTTTGTCCACCGTCACCACAGTTTCAGCGCCTCCGGAAGAGCCCGAGTATAACTGACGAACAAGAACTCTCGCAATCAAAGTCCGCGTGAAAGGCGCAAAATGACCGCAGCGTCAGTCACGTCACTCTGTGCCTTCCATCGGAATGAGACGGAACCCTCCCTGACCACAAAAGTTACGCAGGCAGCATCGATGAAATCTAGCTCGGTCCCGTCACGTCGCACTCGACGGAGCGGCAGCAGCGTCGAGACTAGCACAGGAGCCTGGACCGGTGCGAGAGTCAGACACGTCCGAAGCGTCCGGCGCGCGGGCTTCGACTGATCGGCCCGTTCGTCAGCAGCCGCGCCCCTTCTGAGTCTCGAGCGACGCTCTGGAGGGGTCCGGCGAGAACACCGCGCGCGCGCGCGCTCCCGCCGCGGACGGGGCGCTTCGGCAGATGACGGCGCGGCTCCTCGCGCGCGCGCGCGCGCGCACCTCGGCTCCGGCACACATGTGCCCTCCGGCTAGGAGCGATGAGAAGCGCAGAGGCTCGGAGCGACCGTATCAGGATACAGGGCTACCTACGAGAAGGTTGCTTTGGAAGCGGGAACACCATTTGTTATTAAGGCGAAGGCCTTTAATGTCTCGTTGTCGACAGAAGATTGCCAGCAGAAAGTTGTCAGCAGAGATATCACGCTTCGAGAGCGAGAGTTAAAAATAAATTAACAAATCTTGTCTCCACCGGGAATCAAACCTCCATCCCTTGAATCCCATCCAAGCGCTTTGCCAACTGCGCCACACCCCGGATCGTGACACGCTCATCATAATTCCAATGTCTACCGTGAGGATGATAGCGGGATTCCGCGAGTGACAGATACTGTGCCTTTCCTTTCCTGTAAACGAAATATAGAACGCCGGGGTGAACTTTAATGCATTTAATGAAATGCTGGTTGTGTTCGACAAGGGGCACGTGATGTACCGTCACGCAGGTTATGATGTCACCAGGCGATTCGTAGCTGACCCCGCCGGGCGTCCGATCCAGGCGTCCGTGCGAAGCCTTTCATTTGGCCCTTCCTCGAACGCCGCACCACACAGCAAACAGAATCAGACCCAGATGTCTAGGAGGCGTTAGTGAGGAGGTGGTAAAGGGTGGCTGTTCCTGGCCCTATGGGGCTGGGACGGGTATTTCAACTGCACCCGCCATCGCTTCGCTGGTGGACGACGGCTGCCGCGACGCGCGACTTTCTCTCCCTCTTCTTTTTCTTTCTTCTCTATTTTCTCTACTATCCGCACGAGGCGGCGGAGGTGGCTCACCTACAGAGCTAGTAGCAGGCCCGTGCATTTTCTTTTCCTTCTTCCCACAGTCGCAACAACAACAACAAACGAGCAGGCATTAGCGGCGTTTGAAATTGATTTACAGGATAGAGAAGGCATAGTATCTGTCGCAGTTCTCCGGGAAACTGATTGATTGATTAATTATTTTATTATAGGAAGGTAAATGCGCGGTAACTGTCTCACTTGTTTTCTGTGGACACCTCAACCGCGCCGTAAGGGAAGGGAGGAAGGTGGGAGTGAAAGTGGAAATAGAGAAAGGGGAGCTGTAGTGGAGGGCTACGGAGTAATTTCGACCAACTGGGGATCTTTAACGTGCGTTGGCATCGCACAGCACACGGATGCCTCTTCGTTTCGCCTCCATCGAAACGCAGCCGCCGAGGTCGGCTTCGAACCCGGTTACTCCGGCACAGTAGTCGGGCGTCTTACCACTGCACCACGCCGGCGGGTGCCGGGAACACACGTACAACGCCATAAAGGAAAAGAGGACCGTGGGGGTGAAAGAAGAGAGGGAGATAGAGGTGCTGTAGGGGAGGGCTTCGATCCACCGCGCTATAATGTTTTTCGCCTCATCGCACTTTAGTGGTCCAAAGGGCCCTCTAGATTTTTTATTTTTATAGATTTTAAATACGCTGACACTAAGGCTTTATTAACTGATTTCGCCGATGCCTGTTTTCCAACGTGATGTCGCTGCCAACTTGGCCAGCAATTTTGAGATCAGAATTCAGCTAACCGAGATAGCCCCATTAACCTATTTCGCAAGTTCCCGTCCGTCCGTCCGTGTAGAAGTCCGCGTGTCTGTCTATATGCCTGTATTCCCGTACGTCCGTCCATCTTTCCGTCCGTCTGCGTGTCCATCCGTTTGTCTCTGTCCGCCCGTCCGTCCATCTAAAGAAACTTGGGCCGCACTTTTGAGATGAGAATCGAACCCAACGGTACACTTGGATAACGAGTCAGACAAGCTACTCTTAGGCAGGCACCATCGTACGGCTTAGTTAAAGCGAGGTTTTGTGACAACGTCAATTGGTCTTCTATATAACATGTTGTAGGTTAAGAGAATATGCTAACGAGTATTGGAGGCCAGAAACAGAAGTGAAAATCGAATTCTAGCGCAGCTATTTCGTCTATGGATTAACTATAAGCTAAATTGGCTAAATTTGTTTTGACGCAGAAAAAGATAACACACTTGAGCTACGAGGGGGGCTTTAGCAGAGCTCGGAGAAACGGTGGCAGAGACGGCATCTGGAAATTTCTGGTTGGATGAAAGGAGATGGAGGGTATCGTGTGATAATGTTTAAAGACAGGCTACCTTCATACCAGCGCCGGTCCTAAATATTAAAAAGGTAAAATGAACTGCATGCAGCGGCGAAAGCTCCACATCCTGTTTTACTCTAAGGCCGTATTATTTCCTCTCGCACGCTCTCTTACTAATACGGACAGAGTTATAAAGTAACTTCCTTCTAGTATGGTGTGAAGCAAACCTAAGCGTGAAGTTTATTGGCGAAGTAAGTTTTTCGGGATGTTGGGCGCCATTCCTTGCTTGTTCTCGGTGCCGTCACTGAATAGCGCACGTGCAAAATGGCGCTTCAGTAGACAGCGTAGCCCTTCAGTTTCTGTAAGTGGAGACTGACAGTTTACTCTCAGGCTGTCTTGGTGGATAAGCAACATATAAAAGGTTGACGTCAATAGGAAAGTCCGTAAAAGCACCTAGATAAAAGCAGTAATGACGACTGAACTGAAGGAGTTCAGTGCACGGGGACGTTATTTTCATGTTAGAGTGTTGCAGCGGTACAACATAATGCTGGTACAAGCTATGCATGGGCTTTAGTCCGAGGCTTGGACCGAAATGAGGTCAGCCATGTCAGCTTGAGGCCCGATTAAAGTCTGGGACAATCGTTATGCTCAGAGACCACCCAGAACTCGAGCTAGTATACTCCGCCTCGGGGTACCATGCTTGAGACACGGAAACACTTGCTCCCGTATCTGATATTTTTAAGGAGATCAAGCTGAATATCAAAAGACAAAAAGGTACATAGCTCAATTCCTCGTGCGACTGCCCCAGAACAAACGTCGCGCCTAGTATGAGCGCTTAGGTCGCAAAAACCTTTAGTATTCTCGCCGCTGCTCGTGCAATAATCTCCTGTGGTGGGATGAACAGCACCAGATCTGCAGTGAGGATGCAAGACTAATGACAGTAAATGGCAGCCACGCATGCTAATGAGAGACTAGTATCCGGATTTTTTTTCTGCCTCTTGATATGGGAAAGGAGGATTAGAAGACAAGGTGCCGTAGAGCGATAATGGAAATGTATTGGGGCACACTGCAGACACTACCAACACGGGCTGAACAGATTCGATGGTCGAAGACAAATGCTCTGTCAAGTGGGTTGTGCGTCAGTGCCGCAGTGTATTATTGGTCGCCTTATGTCAGGTAGTTTAGAAGTGGCAAGAAGGTACAGATGCAGCGATGGCGCAGTAGGCTGCCTGTGAGGCACGAACTACCTCAGTTTCGTGCATAATAGTTGCGCTCTTATAACGAACGCAGCCCATACTTCTACTAAACAAAATTGTCTTTACCCTAGCTTACAAATCTCCTATATTTTCGGTGGTTTACAGTCCGCTAGATGATGTAGTGAACGCTAGCAGGAAACAAATTTGAGCGCTTAAACAATTTCGAGCCTATAAGAATGTTTCACGAGGAGCCTATAGCAAAACCGAAGCCACTAATTGTCGAAAATATTTTTTTTTCTGTTATGTGTGATGTTGACCATTTTACCAACTTGTATCTGGCCTGAGCGGATGACACCATAAGGAATACTAGAAGAAACTCTAAATAAGATTTCTTGAAAGGCCGCATGTTAATCCCGTTCTATATAGGCTTTCACGTGTACTTAACGTGAATGTTGTTGACTGGGCTTTCAGACGTGGAAACCATCCAGAAAACTGCGGCAGATTGGTTTATTAAAAAGATCTGTTCAACCGGAAGAAGTATTAACGCGCCAAACTGCAGCTCATCTTGTTCATCCAATAACGTGTGAGAGCTGGGCAATTGCGGCGCGAAAGAGCCCCATCACGTGGTAATTTTTTCTGATTTGGCGAGCTTTCTTTGCAGCGCGGGAAACTAAGATCACGTGAAGCATACCGTGTAGAAAACAACTTAATGGCAGTTTTCTGAAGGTGCCGTACAACGTTTAGCTGCACACCAGAGGTGTGCAGGAATTATTTATAGTGGAATAATTATATAATAATTTGTTAGGCAGAAATAAATAGACTGATCAACACTAAGCTAATGGAAAATTTATAATCCCGGTTTCATTATTATCGGACATGCCTTTGGCTTCTAAAACGTTGGTTTAAGTTACGTGGGACAAGCTGTGTACGTAGCATGGTCCTTCATACAATGTGCTGGCCTACGAATATATGCAAGTGAGCCTATGCAATCTATGAAAACGCCAGAAGACGTAGAGCGTCGTCGTGTGTACCTTCTTGCTCTCGTCTTCATCCTCTAGCGCTGTTGCTTAAACGTGATTGTTTTAAAAGTACTGTATTTTTCAAGTGAGAACGATAGTTAAATACGAAGCACAAAGAAAAAAACAAAGCGCCGAGGATGGGAACCGAACCTACGACCCACGACCTCTGATATCCGTCCGGTGCGCTTACCAACTGAGCTACATTGATGGCTGTCCAACCTTTTAATCTCTTGGTTATTAGCGTTGCCTATACCCGAAACTTGAGAGTGCTCATCAGCGCCACCCTGGTCCGTAGCGGCGGACGTGAAGCGTCCTATTGTTACCGCGAGTCGCGTGGAAAGTGATAAACAGGAAGGGTGGAAGATGTGCAAGAATCCTCTTGCGCTGCCTATGGCTTCAGGACTGCCAGAACCGAGGTTTTCGTAAGCTTCCCATCGTGTATCAAAACGAGCCCCTCCTTTCTTTTTACATTTCCTGTTATTAGCTTACGAGGGTCTCGATTCTGGCTGTCTTGAAGCCATAGGTAGCGTAAGAGGGTTCTAGCACCGCTTCCGCCTTCTCTGTGTTCGCGGCATCTAAGGACGTTCCACGTCCACCACTATGTATGAGGGTGGCGATGGTGAACTCTCAGAAGGTTCGGTTACAGGCATCATGAATACACAAGAAAAGTAGGAGGTTGGACAGCAGTCGACGTAGCGCAATTGGTAAGAGCTCCGACTGAGATATTCGGAACTCGTAGGTTTGGTTCCCATCATCGGCGCGTTGTTGTTAGTTCTACTTTGTACTCAGCTATCTTTAGCGCTAATTTCATTATATATATATATATATATATATATATATATATATATATTGAAAGGGGGTGTTTACTGTCCTTTAAAAGGGGTAATAGCCCTCTCCAAGTTTCACAGAGAACCACACAAGAGCACAGCCAGTCTAGGCCTCCACAAGCGAGCTCGAGCAGCGCAGCGGCACTTCGTCGTTCTTCTCCTTGTGATCGTGATATCCTCGCCTGGTTCATCTTCGTCTTCATAATATTTTCGCAGAGTTCACTACAATTTCCCCCGGAGCGAAGAGGAGCCATCCTGGCGACTTAGGGTGAGGGCAAGAGGAGCGGATCGTAGTATGTTTTGAGGCGGCTCACGTGCACAGTTTCGCGGCCGCGATGACGCATGTCTGAAGAGGGAGTGAGTGGCTCCACGATGTAATTCACAGGGGAGGTTTGGCGAACAATGCGGTAGGGGCCGTGGTACTCGGTTCGAAATTTTGATGACAATCCCGGAGGGGTGGCAGGAACCCAGAGCCAAACAAGGGATCCTGTAGGGAAAACGTGTGGCGTCTGATCTTTGTCGTGACGATACTTTTGGCGGCCTTGCGATTCCGATGTTAAACTGCGGGCTAACTGGCGGCATTCTTCCGCATGTTTGGCAACGTCTGAAAGGAGCGTCCACTCGGAGGAGTCAGGACGATATGGTAAAATAGTGTCCATCGTGGACGATGCCTCATGCCCATAAAGCAGGAAGAAAGGGCTAAATCCAGTGGTTGACTGCGTGGCGGTATTGTATGCGTACGTCACGAAAGGAAGAACAGCGTCCCAGTTGGTCTGATCAGCGGCAACGTACATTGTGAGCATATCTCCAAGAGTACGATTGAAGCGCTCAGTCAGCCCGTTAGTTTGAGGGTGGTAGGCTGTTGTGGTCCGATGTATGATGCGACATTCGGCCAGTAGAGCTTCAACGACGTTGGAAAGGAAGACGCGTCCTCGGTCACTCAGCAGCTCTCGCGGAGCGCCGTGGCGAAGAACAAAATGATGTAGTAAGAATAGGGCAACTTCACGGGCAGTAGCGGCGGGTAAAGCGGCGGTCTCGGCATACCGGGTGAGGTGGTCGATGCCGACGATAATCCACCGGTTCCCAGAGACCGTGCAGGGAAGTGGCCCGTAAAGGTCAACGCCAATGCGGTCAAAAGGGCGGGCCGGGCATGGAAGTGGTTGTAAGGGGCCAGAAGCACGAGGTGTTGGTGACTTGCGGCGCTGACAGGCGATGCAGGAGCGGACGTATTTGCGAATATAACCGTACATGCCGCGCCAATAGTAGCGTTGAGAAATTCTCTGAAACGTCTTCACTACACCAGGATGGGCACACTGAGGGTCGGCATGGAAAGAGGCGCAAATTTCTTGTCGTAAATGGCGGGGAATGACGAGAAGCCACCGTCGACCATCAGGCATATAATTGCGGCGGTAGAGAAGACCGTCTCGTAGGGCAAAGTGTGGTGCTTGACGGCGTAAAGTCCGAGAAGGCGCAGCGTTTGGAGAAGCGGACACGATGTCGATAAGAGATGCGAGCCACGGGTCTTTTCGCTGCTCCGCAGGCATATCAGCGAGTGTTAGAGACGAGAGGACGGGATCAGCCGCCGAGGAGCAAATAGGTGCGATGGTTAGGGGAGAACGAGACAGAGCGTCGGCGTCCATGTGTTTACGGCCAGATCGATATATAACGCGGATGTCAAATTCCTGAAGGCGGAGAGCCCATCGTGCGAGGCGGCCGGACGGGTCTTTAAGAGAGGACAGCCAACATAACGCGTGGTGGTCCGTGACGACGTCAAACTG
The DNA here is from genome assembly GCF_055883805.1 of Amblyomma maculatum. Lineage (NCBI taxonomy): Eukaryota > Metazoa > Arthropoda > Arachnida > Ixodida > Ixodidae > Amblyomma > Amblyomma maculatum. The sequence goes on from NC_139345.1 coordinate 101,742,557, forward strand.
GCGACCATACAGGTAGGGTCGGAATTTGGTTAGTGCCCACACAATGGCCAAACACTCCTTCTCCGTAACTGAGTAGTTGCATTCAGCTTTGGAGAGGACGCGACTCGCGTACGCGACGACGTATTCTTGAAAGCCATTTTTCCGTTGAGCCAATACCGCTCCGAGGCCAACGCCACTCGCATCAGTATGGACCTCGGTAGGTGCTGTGGGGTCGTAGTGGCGAAGGATTGGTGGCGAAGTCAAAAGACGGCGCAATGTGGTGAACGCTTCGTCGCACTCGACCGACCACGCAGTTAAGTCACTGTTTCCCCCGAGTAGCTTCGTAAGGGGTGCAATTATAGAAGCGAAATTCCGCACGAAGCGCCGAAAATAGGAGCATAGACCAATGAAGCTTCGAAGTTGCTTGAGCGAGACCGGCTTAGGAAACTCCGCCACTGCGCGCAGCTTGGCCGGATCAGGGCGAACACCTTCCTTAGAGACGATGTGCCCCAAAATGGTCAACTCCTGGGCACCGAAGTGACACTTCTTAAGATTTAGTTGTAGGCCGGCGTCAGTAAGACAAACCAAAACTTGCCGCAAGCGCTCTAGGTGCGTGGCGAAGTCGGTGGAAAAGACAACAATGTCGTCCAGGTAGCAGAGGCAGATGTGCCACTTGAACTTCCGCAAGATGTTATCCATCATCCTCTCGAATGTGGCGGGCGCGTTGCACAAACCGAAGGGCATTACATTAAATTCATAGAGGCCATCCGGGGTCACAAATGCGGTCTTCTCTCTGTCACAGGCGGCCATTGGTACTTGCCAGTAACCGGAACGTAAATCAAGAGAGGAAAAGTACTCGGCCCCTTGGAGACAATCAAGAGCGTCGTCTATACGCGGCAGGGGGTAATTGTCCTTGTGGGTAATTTTGTTCAGGCGCCGGTAGTCAACACAAAAGCGAACTGAGCCATCTTTCTTCTTTACTAGTACCACTGGTGAAGACCAGGGGCTTTGAGATGGACGGATCACACCACGTTTTAGCATGTCCTCAACTTGCTCATTGATCACGCGACGCTCTGCCGCTGACACACGATAGGGGCGCTGTCGAAAAGGCGTGTTAGAGCCGGTCTGAATGTTATGCGCGACTGTGGAAGTGCGGCCGAGAGGTGTGTGGGCGGCGTCGAACGCGGAGCGAAACGTCTGTAAAAGGGCCACAAGCTGCGTCCGGTAAGTGGAAGGAAGGGCGTCATCGATGGCGGTTCGGAAGAAGTCTTCTGGCAACGAATCAGGCGTCGGATCGGACTGCAGAGCATCTATGTAGTTACCACGGTTGGTCTCGGAGGCCTCCAGGTCAGAGAGAAGGTGGGCTGGTTCAATAGAACCGGGAGATTCCCCACGTAGTAAAGTAATCGGGCGCGGAGACGGATTGTAGATGAGTAGCTTCGTGAAGCCACCGTGAACATCGAGAACAGCAGACGGCAGCGGCAGGTGCTTGCGGTAGATGAAGGATGCAGACGGCGTAAATAGAACACTAACGGCTGACACGGCAGGACACGAAAGAGGCACAAGGGCACAAGCTTCTGGAGCTACGTCGACATCTTCAGCGATGGCGAGCTTTTGAGGACACACTGAACGGTTGTCGTCGTGCAGTACGTCGCACAGTGCAGAAAATTCCACTTCAGCTCGGGCGCAATCGATCACGGCGTTATTTTTGGACAAGAAGTCCCATCCAAGGATCACATCGTGAGAACAAGACGACAAAACTACGAACTCTACACTGTACAAAAGACCTTCAATGACGACACGCGCTGTACATGCTGCTAAAGGTGCAATCCTCTCTTCGCTGGCAGTGCGGAGCGAAAAACCGTTAAATGGCGTTGTAACTTTTCGTAATCGTCGGCAAAGTCGCTCATGAATCACAGACACTGCAGCACCTGTATCGACCAGCGCATGTACAGACAGACCATCGATAGAGATTGCTATAACGTTCGTGGGCAAAATATGAGGCCTTGAGCTTTTCGCAGAGCACGCAGTTCTCGCCTCATGAACCGCGGAACTTAGTTTCCCTCATCAGCAGGGGGTGGTCGCCGGCGCATTGGTGACAGTGACCTGCGACGTGGAGAAGGAGAACGTTGGGTCGTGTACGAACGCTGTTCGGCGGCGTATGCAGGCGAAGACGGTGCAGAACGAAGCAGCTGTGGGGAGTACTCCGAAGACGCAGGCTCGGGACGCGCAGCCATGCGGCGACGGCACCGACGGGCCACGTGTCCAGGGCAACCACAGTAGTAACAAATTGGGCGATTGTCAGAAGTGCGCCACGGGTTGTAATAGCGCGGAGTCGCAGGATGAAGCGGAGCCGTTTGAGGAAGCGGTGCATGGCGTAGGACAGGCTGCACGGGTGGTAACGGCTCAGGCGGAGGCCGCGCAGCCACTGCCGCGTAGGTCAAAGGGGCTGGGACAGATGGTTGGCTATATTGTAGTGGTGCTCCGACGTATGTCAAGGGAGCAACGGCAGGAGCTTCCGGGAGCGTGGGAAGTGCTTCTGCGACTTGGTCGCGGATGACTTGCTGCAACTTTGGCGCCAAAGGAGAGGAAGCGTCAGTACGATGGGGAACGAGGGACAGTTGACGGGCAACTTCTTCTCGAACGAACTGCTTGATTTGTTGCAGCAAGGGGGACTGTTCTGCGTCAGCTGTTAAAGCTGCAAGAGGCTCCTGGTGTGAAAGCGAAGAACGAGTGATTTGACGGCGCTTGCGTAATTCCTCAAAGTTTTGGCATGCACTGATGACGTCGACCACGGTTGCTGGGTTTCTGGCCAGAAGCATCTGGCACGCGTCATCGTCGATTCCTTGTAAAATATGACCAATCTTGGCATGTTCTGTCATTGAAGCGTCCACGCGCTTGCACAGGTCTACAACATCTTCAATATAACTCGTAAAATTTTCGCCGGGTAGCTGTGCACGGCGGCGCAAGCGTTGCTCAGCGCGCAGCTTGCGCACTGCAGGCCTGCCGAAGATATCGGAAAAAGTGGTCTTGAAAGCAGACCACGAGGAGATATCGGCCTCGTGGTTGCGGAACCACAGGTTCGCAACGTCCGTTAGGTAGAATATCACGTTATTTAATTTGAGACCGTCGTCCCATTTGTTGTGCGTACTGACCCGCTCATATGATGATAGCCAATCTTCCACGTCGTGGTCGCCGGTTCCACTGAAGATTGGAGGGTCCCGTTGGCGCAAAGCTCCAGCGCAGAAGACGGGGGACGAGGAGGCGGTTGGACTAGGAGTGGTAGCATCGGTCATGGCTGTTGTCGGTAGTGTGCGGCTGCGAAGCTCCAGGGCGGCAGGAAATCCTAACCTCCACCAAGTGAAAGGGGGTGTTTACTGTCCTTTAAAAGGGGTAATAGCCCTCTCCAAGTTTCACAGAGAACCACACAAGAGCACAGCCAGTCTAGGCCTCCACAAGCGAGCTCGAGCAGCGCAGCGGCACTTCGTCGTTCTTCTCCTTGTGATCGTGATATCCTCGCCTGGTTCATCTTCGTCTTCATAATATTTTCGCAGAGTTCACTACAATATATATATATATATATATAGCAGAAAATGGAACGGGCGGTAAGGGGCTCGTTATGATGCACGAAGGGAAGAAGCCAACAGTAGGCGAGGCCAAGGAAACCGTAGCGGATTTTCAAAATTTTTATTTCTGCTGTTGACCTGAATTAGTATGTATGTATGTATGTATGTATGTATGTATGTATGTATGTATGTATGTATGTATGTATGTATGTATGTATGTATGTATGTATGTATGTATGTATGTATGTATGTATGTATGTATGTATGTATGTATGTATGTATGTATGTATGTATGTGTGTGTGTGTGTGTGTGTGTGTATGTATGTATGTATGTATGTATGTATGTATGTATGTATGTATGTATGTATGTATGTATGTATGTATGTATGTATGTATGTATGTATGTATGTATGTATGTATGTATGTATGTATGTATGTATGTATGTATGTATGTATGTATGGATATGCGGTTATGTCTGAAGCTCGCAAAGGGTGATCCCGGTGAAACGGGCCCATAAAGAAATCGCGCTCATTCCGACGGTGACAGAAAAGCCATTGTAAACTGTACCGATTTCATCAGCCGCCATAAACGCCTCAGCTGCCAACGCTTCACGGCGCTGGCGTCGGTCCAGGACGCGGTGTCGTGCATTCGGGTTAGGCTTGCTGACAGCTGTACGCGAACGAGTACCCGGAAGAGGCACAGTGAATGGCAGCCGTTAACGTTGTCGCTCCCGTGAAGGCGGAGCCTAAGTGTGGAATGACCCATGTGATACATATATATAAAAACACTTCAAATATTACATATGGCTCGTTGCGAAGTTTGAGTGTCTTTGAACATCTATCAAGTGTCTGTAAAGGTAATGGGCTAATTTTATGTTGCCTTCCTTGGTTTCCGAAAAAAAAAAAAAAACGTGTCATTTTTGTAAAGTTGTTCTCGTATTTGTTTTGTAACTAACTTATTCAACTCCATCTGTAAATTCTGCTAACCTTATGAGGTCTGTATCAGTGGCTCATTTTTCCTCGTGATGCAATACTGTATTTCTTTATTTTTTCTTCGCTAATGCAAACAGCGGCACCTGTGATCTAGATAGCATCGGGCTGAAGGCATGACAGCGCTGCTTTCCTTCGGCATATCACGCGTTCTTTGAGGTGGATACAAAGGAGGCAATCAAGGCCCCGTGATGAACGAAAACATTCTTCAAATTTCTAACGCACCCAACCTAGCTGTTTCAGTCCTAGAGAGCAGGCTGGAGCTTTCCATCTCTCGTAGCTTTGTGAGGAGGTTTTTGAAGCCACGTAAATCAGAAATATCCAATATATTTTAACCCCCCTGCCCCTTCCCTTTACGCGGTACTTAAATTTTCGTCCTTTTTATTTCGGAGGCGCAAAAAGTTTGAAGTTTTTTGACAGGCTTTCGTGTGCCCTAAGTGTTAGAGAGAGCTCTACAGCCCGAAGCGTTTCGACTTAAGCGCGTGATAAAAAATGTAAAATATTCGCTCCAGTGGACCTGTTTACATCTGTGGCAGGTGTTGCGGCTGCAATATGCGTGCCACCGCACGCGTCACGTCATGTGATGGCCAGTCATTCGGTCACGTTTCTAGGCTGTGATATTGGCGCTTATTTCTTCGGCAATGAAATATTTAAACGCTTCCTGAACCAGATAATTACTTCTGGCCCGTCAAGCCTAACTTACAAATTATTCGCACGGCGTCGGAAGAACTACACATTTGAAATGTGTGGACAGTATAAGTGAGCTTTTGTTCTTTCTTCATGGTACAAAGGAAACCAAGCGACAAGTTCCTTAATAACCGCTTTTAACCTTTTTTGTACAGGCGTTCACATGCTTCCCTTTTGACCAAATGCATTCGCTGGCAGTCTAAATCTGACATCACGGGTCTCTGAGGTTTAATCGTAGATAGCGGTCGGCGCGGAAATCGAATAAAGGTTACCATTTGTTGTGAATAAGGAACAAATCAGAGAAAGAAACGTTCGCTAATTTTGGGTCTAGATTAGCTTCCCCTTGCACGACAATTGCGATCGATTAGCTTTCAGCGCTAGTCAGTGTTTGTTGTAGCTCAATGGATGTCTATTTCAGACAAAAACCAGGGTAGTTTCATAAAACGCTGCGTATGCTAAATGATTGATCTTAAGGGTTAGGAAGCTTATTTTTTCCGAGGCTGGTCCATGAGGCGGCAAATTAGTGAACGTAAATGTCGCTTTCTAAGAAAATCCGGCGAAACATCAAGGGGGATGCCTCTCTGATAGGTGGTAGTTGGCAGGTGGCATAGCCGGGAACGTATGTGTTGGAAGGTTGTGTGACGTCACCAGACCACATGACATGGCCTAGCTGGCAGGCACTGCCCACTCGTGAGGCTCCTTTCAAATGGAAGCGCCAGATACGTATCGGGTTCCCCGGTGCCCGTGGGTCGCGAGTGAGGCTCGCTGCCGCTAGGCCGCGCCGACTCCTTCACAAGCATGATGAAATTAATAATAACGACAATAATAATTGGTTCACAGGAAGGGAAAGGCGCAGTATCTGTCACACTTGTTTCTGTGGACACTTGAACCACGCCGTAAGGGAAGGGAGGAGGGTGGGAGTGAAAGTGGATAGAGAGAAAAGGAGGAGTCGTAGTGCAGGGCTAGGAGCAATTTCTACCACCTGGGGATTTTTCCGAGTATTCCGGCACAGTAGTCGGGCGTCTTACCACTGCACCCCCACTGTAGGGGCTTTAAATTGCTTGCATGTGAGGAATTAGTGAATAAGTGAGTAGCAAAGTCTACGTAGGCGAACAAGGATTGTTAGGGGGGGAGCCGCAGGCTGGATCCATTACCGCTTTACCGTAATAGTATTATAAGCGAAGATCAAGCGTCTGATTTTTTTTTCCTCTGTAATCCATGGGGTTAATTCTTAACTGCACAATCTCCTAGTGCTAAGAAAGCTGCTACGGACTGGAGACAAATGCTAACAGAAAAAAAACCACGCGTCGCTTAAACTGATTACGCGACGAATGCTTGCACAGTAGCCTCTTTGCTGGTGGCGCACTTATGACACCGTAGGTATATGGAACTGCTGATGTATCACCAAATGTGCGCCCGGTCACGGCAGTGCAGTAAAAAAAAAAAAAAAAAAAAAAAAAAAAGAACAGCCACGTGGTGTATTCGTTAGGGCGCTCGACTGTGGCACACAAGGATTCGGAATCGAATCCCGGCCGTGGCGACTGCTTTTTGATGGAGGCGAAAAGCAAGGAGCCCTTGTCCTATGCCACGTGAAAGAAGTTCCGCAGGAGGTCGACACTTCTAGAGCCCTCCTCTACGTTGACTCTCATAGCCTAAGTCCCTTTGAGACGTTAAACTCCATAAGTCTAACCAAACCCTCAAATTCGCAGCAGAGCACCTTGCGCTAGTTCTGATATCCCGATACCTCGAGTCGACAGATGTCTTCAAAAAAGACGCGTGTGTTAGGGATATATTTGGCAATACTTTATTTTCTGAATTATTATTTCGCCTGTCTAACATTTCTTGCTGTGTCCTGAGTGTGGGCTAGCTAGCGAGATGAATTTGTGTGGCCGTTAAAAAAGACTGCGCTGACTATAAACAAGTAAGTTGAAATATCCACAGCGATACGAAAATTCTTGAATATGCACCCTTGAACTCGATTTCCCTCTTCCTTCACCGAACGAGTCAGTGAAACAAGCTAGTAATGACTTCGTAACCTTTGTCTATTACCTCTCAATATTACTTCCATCCTTGGTCACAATTAGCCCAGGAATCCGATGGTGAATCTGGTGGTATCTCTTATATAGAACCATTTATAAGCCGGGGCGCTTAATGTGAAGGCGCGAAGCCTTGCTAGCCGCTTCGTGTCCATTACGTTTGGCGGAGTCGAGTGATTGAACATCTGAGTCCGAGGTAATGAAGGATTATGTAATGCACATGCATTTTTAGGCTACAGAAAAGCCCTTTATTGGACGCCCGACAGCGGAAATGAGCTACCACGTCGTTGAATTTTAAGCCTTTGCCTCCGCGAATAATTTAACGCATATGAGTCATACAAAGCACCCTCCTTCCACCATAATGTTAATTTGAAAGTTGATCGAAGGGTGGAACGGCATAAATGCGAGATCTTCTCCAGGCTTCCAGCTCGTGTGAATTCTGAAATAGTAGACATGCCGGAGGCAAGCTTTCGCTTATCAGCAAGCGTGGAAATATTGGAGCCACGTGGAAACTGAGTTCCCTAGCGCGCGCAGATTAATATATGCTTGCTGCCAACTTGATGATAAGAGCGGGAGGTAGTGCCAGTAGCTGAACGCGCCAACAAGACTGCGGTAAGCCCTCGATATTATGGCGCTTATCTGGTTTGGTTTGGGTTCTGGGGTTTAACGTCCCAAAGCAACTCAGGCTATGAGAGATACCGTAGTGGAGGACTCCGAAAATTTCGACCACCTGGGGTTTCCTTAACGTGCACTGACATCGCACAGCACACGGGCGCCTTGCTTTTCGCCTCCATCGAAAAGCTGCCGCCGAGGCCGGGATTCGATCCCGCGCCCTTGGGAGCCGTGTTCGAGCTCCGTAACAACTGCGCCACCCCGGCGGGGTATGGCGCTTATCTCATATGGCCATAAGAATAAGAATACCGATACGTGCAGAATACAGCTGTTGTAAATAAACCCAACGGCAGTGTAAGGAAGTCTAAAGGGAATAAACATCGTCAGTGCAAGCACTCCAGCCCATGAAGTAGTTCTCACGTAATGCTTTCTTTGATGTGCTTGCCAGTCATAACTAATGCAGGTGTCTTTGAGCGATAAGTATTCACGGTGGTTGTACACTTTTTTATTACTGGCCGGTGTACGGTTCTGTCACCGGTGATGTAACTTGAGCCGGTTAATGTACGATTCATTCTTCAAGTGGCTGAGAGCACAATCTTTGTTGTGCCTACATTTATCTGAGGTCTCTCTCACCTATTGTTTCCCAACATAAGATGATAACTTATTCACGAGGTGTCCTAGTTTTCGTATCGCTGTGTTCTGTGGGGCAGTCATTGTTGAGTGCTGAGAGTGCCACAATCGCGAGTGAAAACGAGTCTTGAGCGCAAAAGTGGTTGTGTTTTCTGAGAATTCTAAACTTGTGGTAGGTTACAAAATTTAATGCGTATATTAAGCATTATAGCTTTGGGAATGGAAAATGCAAAGCCATTGATTGTGGTGGAACCTAACTGTCATTTTACGTCATGGTTTGGACGTTACTTGTTCAAGAACATTAAAGTTTTTCGTTGTCAGTTTCTTTCCTGGTCATTCTTATATTGACTGCCTCGAGTGTGCTTTCATCGGCCCATCGCTCTCTCAACGTATTCAGGGTACGGCGTGCGCCATGAAAATGTTAGCAAGATCAACAATTCTTTAAGGCAATCGAGCAACACAGGAACGCTTCTGAAAAACTACGAACTTATTTTTCTTGAAAAATAGGTAGACTAAATTTCTCTTTGGCAAGGCTTGCATGTGTGTAAATATGAAAGAGTTAATTCTTGTAGCTCGCCGTAGCTACTAGAGTCTCCTGCGCTCACAAAAACGTTGAGCCAATACCTCGATGGTGACGTACCAGTTTCGCAAGCTACCGGCACAGTCTGAAATGTCGCCTGCCTCAACACCTTTGAACGCGTTTATTTTTGCATCCAACTAGCTTTTGAGTGTTTCTGTCGGTAAGGCTCTGTCCCTTGTACGTCTGCCCCGACACCAGATCAAGCTTATTTAATGTTTTAGCTGCAGCTGCAGATGGGTAGCTGTTTGAAGGCCCTATAGGTAATAAACTAATCTTAGTGCCGCTTAGCGTAACATATAGAAACCCAGCCTTGTAATGGGGCGTACTCACAGCATATGATGGTTGCTTCCTGCTTTGTTGATCACCACAGCACAGCTTCCACCTCGAAGCCTTTGGTGGCTTCCTTGAGTGCGAAGTTCAGGGAAATGTAAGTGCTTAAGGCGGGAGCTGTTTTCGGGACCCTACCGCGTGTGGTCGAGTAATGGAATAATCTTGCAGGCGTTGTAGCAATCCGCAGGCTGAGTTAAGCCAAGCTAAGATACAGAGAAGGAAGGAAAGAGGAGAAAAAAAAGGAAAAAAAGTAGTTGTGGTTTATAATAATAATAATAATAATAATAATAAGTTTATTCGGACATGAAACATGTACACAGAACATGCCCACGGGAAGAGGCAAAAGGAAGAAGCTGATGGCATTCTTCCTGACGAGGCCTCACCCCGGGTCACACATCAATGGCAGAAGGATGGACAAGGTCAAGGTAAGTTTCACCAAGAAAACAAAACAAAACATAACTAATGAAGAAAAAAAAATCTCATAGATTATATTTGGCATTATAAGAAAGTATATAAGAACCATGGCACTCTGGTTAACCCTAGTTCAATTACGATAGCAACGGCGGAAGCTTATTTTGCCTGCTACATTATTACCCTATCACGCCCTATCAGTGTAAGGTGGTACATTATTGGGGACACTTAAAGGGACACTAAAGACAGCCAAAGATGGTATGAAAATCTAATAAACTACATTTGGTGACACTGTCGCCACATATCCGGTAGCAAAAAATCGAAAAATTGCTGAGATATTGCGATAAGAAGTTGAGGTTTTTTCTTGTTCCCGCCGGTCGAATTCAAACTGTGGCCTCCAACTACGTAGTTGGAGTTGAGTGACGCGCACTATGACGTAAGCGGAGACTCCGTGATAGCTAGCGAGCCGGCGCGGCCCGCGGCGTCGCATCCCTCAAGGGCCAACTTGGCAACAGCGTACTCGCAATGACGGCCTCAGCCGAAACAAATAAAACGATGAAGAGAGTAATTTACCGAGCGATGGGCCCATAAAGGAAGAAAAAAAAAACATAGAGCGCTTGTAATGCACAATACTTTACATGTTTCTCAAGCTTTTGCGCTCCTTCTTGCACTGTGTATAAACAAACCGAGCCCTCGGTCATCGCAACGCTTCCTGACATGTTTACATACAAATAAGATTTAGTTACCAGCAAAATAGTGTCCTCGCTGCTGCGCTTGTCAGTTTTGAAGCTTCGTCGCACTTTTTTCCTTCAAGGTTTGTGCTACAGCTCCGTGTTCAGCGAAAATTACGTCCACGGTAGCAGAACATGACCGAAGTGCCGGCGCCACTACATTTGCCAGCGCTGTGAAATTCCACATGTTAAAATGGATCCAGTGCACAATATAGTGCGCATAGGCATCCAGAACATTAGTTGCAAGACGTGATAGCAGGCAGAATGCGCCGATGATCAAGAAGTTGCAATTTTTAGACCGGCAGCAGAAACAATTTATTGTAAATGGGGCCATGACATAAAAACTAAAAATATTTCCAAGGTTCTTGTGGCGCGGCGTAGCCGAGCGGTTAGCGCCGAACGTTACGGAGCAAGCAGTAGCGATTTCGAGTCTTACCGCTTCTGGCGTTTTTTTTTTTTTTTTTTTTTTTTTACAAATCGATTTTTTTTAACCTTTTGTAATGTATTTCTGGTGCTTCGTTATTTTTAGTTTTTTTTAGTTTTTACTTTTTACCCGAGGCCCTTTTTTTCGCCGGGCGACGAGCGCAATATATTGACGCTCTCCTTGGTATGAGCGGCAAGTATGCCCCTTTTGTTTACGACGCCTGCAAATAGCACGTTGAAGGTCTTGTTGACGCAGTATATGTTGGTCAGATGTGCCATGATTTAGTGAACAATTGAATGATAATGCGTTTTTCCTTCGGTACTTAGCATATGTATGCTTTTCGTGGCGTACGTAGCTGCAGTCAAGCGGTCAGGTCGCAGTCGAAGCGGCAACGGCGGCGATTTGTTGACGCACAAGTGTGAACGAAGGAGTGTGTCGGTGGTAGCGGATTTCGCTCGCTCGTGCCTCCGAATGCTCAAATGGGAACCATCAAGGCGCATCTGCTGCTCCAAGCTCGTAATTCAGGCGCTGCAGGTTCAAACAAACTATCCGAGTGCGCACGAAATGCCTGAGCCGAAACATAACCAAAACTGAAGTGGGCGCCTGTGGCGCCTCCAAGTATATTTTTGTATTTGCCTTGCAACGTTTACGTTGTCTTTTCGCCGTCGTTTACGTATGATAAAAGCGTGTTATCATGTTTGAGAAAAAACGCACTACCGCATTCAAACATGCAACGTAATTCGCATTTGTCAGCCTCCGGGATCCCTAGCGCGTCACGTGATTTGTAGTTGCGAGCCTCGGCCGTTTGGCTGTGGTGGCGATACCTGTATTTCTGTTATTCTTCTTTACTACCTAATAACAGCTCTGTTTTCAGTAAGAGTGGTCTTTTTGTAATCAGGAACTGGCATTCTATCGATGCAAACCCACTTCCTTTCTCTCTGTAGTGTCCCTTTAAGCTATTCTTTAAGAGCATGACGCGAGAGCGTAAGCTACCAGCCTACATATAAATGAGAAGAGTTCAATGCTGCTGAACCGAATGGGGAGCGAAAGCATTAGCTGCCGGTGACCGAGCGTTCTTCTCTGTCTTCTTCTTCCTCTTCTTCTCCTTCCTCTTCCTCTTCTTCTTCGTCTTCGCGGCTGTTCAAGGTCAAATGTGGCCCTTCCCGGGACGACGCGACGGGCCGAAACCTGCCGCAGTATTGCTATCGCAATAAAACAGACGCCCAAGCGAAGAATTCGTATTTTATGCGGTACGTACGTTTCACGTCCAAGAGTGACCCAGTATATGAGGAACGCTGTAAGCGAAGAAAACAAAAGCGGAATGCAGAAGAGACAAAAAGGACACAGAGAGAGAGATACCTTATATTCGTCCAACAGAGTGACTATCCCGCTCTTCGGGGGTTAGACCCGGAAGGTGGGACAGTCGCCTTAGTTGCAGGCCTGTAGTTCTTGGACTCCTGCCGCCGGAGCCCAAAAAGGGCACAGGAGCCAGGACAACAGAAACGACAAGAAATATAAAACAGGAGGCAAGGAAAAGGAGGAGACAAGAGAGGAGACGACGAAGACAGGAATAAGAGAAAAAGGGTAGAAGAAACAAAGAAGGTAGAGAGGTTAGAGGAGTTAGAGAAGAGGGATAGTCACCACGGCTCTTGTTAGCACTAGAAGGTTATTCTGCCACATTCGAAGTTGTTTTTTTTTTCAGTCATTATGAAGTGCCATAGGCATTGTCAGCCATTGCAAACATTTTCAGCCCCGAACTAACTCCGCTACGAAGCTACAAAAGGCCCGGAGGCTGTAGCGCAAGAGTGCGGTCACATGAAAACGTTAACAAGAACCAAATTTAGGAAAAAAACTACAGCCATAAACTAGGCTTAAGAGCTTGAGAAGAAACTGAACAGAGTTGAATGCAAGAAAGTACTGGAGGGTTAATGCAGACGGAGATACGCCATCTCTGTTCTCAACCTCTGATATCTAACGCTCACAAACTTACCGCCGACTAAAGATTTTAAAAATTTCGACACCCAAGTGCTGCAGTCTGGTTGATAAAGAAATAAAGTTGGTATTTAAGATAGGTGTTGCCTTTAGGAAAAAAATAGAAAGAAACGAAGCCACTGAGCTCTTCCTGTTTTGTAAGTTCATTGCACATGCAAGGTGAGCACATTGCGTCAAAGGCATGCGAAAAGCATTCTTTTTCTTACAACCCGTACAGATGACGCACTGACTTTTATTTTTCGTAGAGCTCTTCTACCGTACCACAAGGCATCCGGACATGTAGAATCCGAGCTGTTTTTCATAGTGGCGTGCGTGCCGTTGCCACGACACCGCCGTAGGGTATCACGCGAGACGCTGCAAGCACCGAAGTCTACGGTGCTTCCACGAAGAAGGGCGCTCCCGAGCATCGCTCCCTTCGCTGAGCACGGGGGCAAGAAAGAAAGAGCCTGGAAAGGTAAGGGTCTTGCGCTCAGCTTCCCAAAGGCGTGGATGAGTGGCATGGCTCTTTAAGGTCGATTCTCCTGTTTTTGGGTCAGGTGGCTTCAAGTCCTAGTTTAAAGCACAAGTCCCCCCCCCCCCCCCCCTTCCTTGCCTCCCTCGCCTTCTTCTCTATTCAATTTTCTTGAGAGGGCGGGTAACTTACGTGCAAGAAATGGCCTAAGCCTTGTGCACACTTAATTCAGGATTTCTCTCGAGCCTCAGCCTGCAGTTGTTTGCTGCTATAGAGGATAATTTTTCTAACCGCTCCCAAACTTGTCTTTTAAAGCTATGAGAAAAATTTATCTGAGATCTATGCAGGCTTACTTTACAACAAGGCGGACATCATGTACGTGTTAAAGTTTGCTTACTCTACGACTCATATATTGGAATTAAGTAATAATCTTTTTAGCTGTTGGTTTGAACGGCCAATATCATATTGTGAACTTCAAAGCCAACAAGGTTAAAAGCGAGCCCTGTATTTAAATTTTTTTTTTGGTAAAGTAGTTAGAAACATCGGACATCAAAAATATAAATTTGAAAAAATTTGCAATTTATTTTTCTGCATAGAGCATTTAGAGACTGATATCTATCGCATTTATTATGCATAAACTACAGGTTTCGCTTGTGTATTCATGATGTCTTCATCATCACCATCATGATCATAATTAGCCGGACTGTATTCACTGCAGGACAAATGCCTCTTCTATATTCCTGCAATTAACCAAGTCCTGTGCTAGCTGCATCCACTTTACTCCTGCGAACCTATAAACCTCATCAGGCCACCTGACGTTTTACCGCCCCCTGAGACGCTTTCCTTCCCTTGGTATCCAATTTGTTGCCCTTTTCGAACATCGGTTATCCACTCTTCACTCTACATGCCTTGACCATGCTTATTTCTTCTTGGTTTCTACTACAACGTGATTAACTCAAGTGATTTCTCTGACCTACTTTTCACTCTTCCTATCTCTTAACGTTACACATAGCACTTTTCGTTGTACAGCTCTCTGTGTTCTCCTCAACTTAAGTAGAAACCTTTTCATTAGCCTCTACATTTCAGCGCCGTAGGTGGGTGTTCAATTCAACTGTTATATACTTTCCTCTTGAGTGATAACGGCAATATAATAGTCATACGATATGGTAGACGTTAGCTTGGTTCAGGCAACACTACCACCAGTAACGAAACCGTTACATAATTTCGCGATGCAGAAAAACCAAGTAATCGCTAATCGCTCGTGGAGCCCCCTGCTCCTCGAGGATGAGAAGACGACGAAGAAGAAAACGAAGAAGAAGAAGATGATGAAGGCGATGAAGAACAAGAAAAAGACGACGACGACGAAGAAGACGACAAAAAAAGAAGAAGAATGCTAGGTCACCCGCATCTAGTGCTTTCGCTCCATATTCGGTTCAGCAGCGTTGAAGCCTTCTCATTTATTTTCTTGCAACCACGCCTTAACTGGGAAAGTCCCGCTATGTAGTATAAAAAGGAATGTATTGGTTGCAGGAGTAATGTCTATAGTTGATTGGGGCGACGTGTAATGCACAGCGCGAAACTTCGTTACAGTTTAACACATAAGCTGATCGGCTGCAGCTACAGCTACGATTTGGGATAAGATGCTCTAAATCGCACCTATCGCCGCTGCCAAAAACCCGATGTGTTAAACTACAACACATTTTTGAGCTGCGCAGCAAATACCATCATCTCTATCAACTACGATTGCGTACGTTGTACTCGGCTTAACTACGTTAAAAACCTACCATTGAATGCCATGTCATTTAACATCTGGTGTAATAATTTGGACCTCTTCCTCTTCTTCCTCCTCGCTGCGAACGCTGAGCCCAGATGCCCGAAATATTATGTCAACAAAATAATTAAATGAGGTTTCCTTGCTCAGACAAGACGGATTTATTCTTTCACCGATGTGAAGATAGCGACAGAAGGAGCAAGCGACAAAAAAGCCATGGCACGTGCGCCAAGTTTACAGTGAACGTCACATGACGGCCACGAAACCTACATGCTTACTCCTTGTAATATTTTTCGTGGTATTTTATTGTGTCATGCCGTTCTGAAGTGGGAAAACAATATGAACTAAAATTAAGTATCCGATACTGCATGGTCTCTTTAAGGTCACAGAACCCAATAGACGCTAATAGACGCGTACAAGCAATGAAAAAGGAAGTTTGATCTGTACGCAAACAGCTCAAATTAGTGCAATCAGTTTTGCACATGCTTGCTATGTTAGGCACCACAAAAGCATCCCAACGACTGAAGCTGCCGTGAATGGTCCTTGTAGTTTGGTTCACTCGAATAACTACAACTACTAACTAGCAATTAATTTATTCGCTTCGTGATCTCTGAGCGATAGTGACATCGTTTTTCGCTCAACAAGTTAGCGTTAGCATGAAGACGCAGACCTGCTAGCTCTTGCCGGCTCTGGAAAAGCCTTTCTCTAGCGTGTTTCATGATTGTCTTCTAGTTATGAAGATTCTTTGTGAGGCGCCTTGTTTAAAACGCTTCCCGGGAACAAGAGTGCAATAATAACCGAATGTCGCCTAATACTCTCCACTTGCGGTTTCTAGACAATAGCCCCAGTCGCCAACCGACTGTCACGTTCATGGGGATTGAGCTTTTCTGCGCATCATGTTAAATCTGCAGCCACCGTCTATTTGACAGCTCTCTAAGACGTAACTGTCACGAGTGAATAGTCTGCAGTTGCTCGTGCTTGTGGAATAATATTATGCTCTGATGTGTTTCCGGTTGCCCTGAAGTGACCGCACCAGAAAGATGCCCTCGGGGCAAAGCACTACTGTCGCGCCTACTGAATGGTTACCTGCGTTATATCTAAGTGAAGAATCATGGAAATTCCCAAGCATCGAATCTCCACCACACACTTGTCAAAGCGAAGGACAGTAGCTTGAGAAAGAAGTAGAAACGGACCCCTAAGCTCAATAAAAGAAGTTTCGCGTATGTCTTTCCGAGTAATGAATAGCCATTATAACCACCCGCCACTAGATTAACTTCAGACATGTAATTCAAATAAAAAAAAATGGCACAGGTAAGCTTAGCGGCTCAGCGCATCGAGAAATGTTGCGTAATATGTGGAGAGGTATAGAAGGCTCCGGCTCGAGAATTGGAGCGCAGACTGCAGGCTTTGCTGTATGTATATATATGTATATGCTTCCGCCTACCCCCCTCCCATGCCTCTCTCTCTCTCTCTCTCGCACACACACACACACACACACACACACACACACACACACACACACACACACACACACACACACACACACACACACACACACACACACACACACACACACACACACACACACACACACACACACACACACACACACACACACACACACACACACACACACACACACACACACACACACACACACACACACACACACACACACACACACACACACACACACACACACACACACACACACACACACACACACACACACACACACACACACACACACACACACACACACACACACACACACACACACACACACACACACACACACACACACACACACACACACACACACACACACACACACACACACACACACACACACACACACACACACACACACACACACACACACACACACACACACACACACACACACACACACACACACACACACACACACACACACACACACACACACACACACACACACACACACACACACACACACACACACACACACACACACACACACACACACACACACACACACACACACACACACACACACACACACACACACACACACACACACACACACACACACACACACACACACACACACACACACACACACACACACACACACACACACACACACACACACACACACACACACACACACACACACACACACACACACACACACACACACACACACACACACACACACACACACACACACACACACACACACACACACACACACACACACACACACACACACACACACACACACACACACACACACACACACACACACACACACACACACACACACACACACACACACACACACACACACACACACACACACACACACACACACACACACACACACACACACACACACACACACACACACACACACACACACACACACACACACACACACACACACACACACACACACGCACGCACGCACGCACGCACGCACGCACGCACGCACGCACACACACACACACACACACACACACACACACACACACACACACACACACACACGCACGCACGCACGCACGCACGCACTCACACAATCTACGACGAAGAATAGTCGGGGAGTCGGTAACACCCGCGGAGCGAAGCGCGCTGCACTAGCGGACGCTGCCACGCGTTGAAATATCGGCTTGCACGAGAAAGTATATATCTTTGTCGTCTTGCTTTGGGGCTGACTTGAGCTCGAATGAAAGTTGACGAAGATGGCGGTGCGTAGCGCGAGAAAGTGGATGTTTAACACATGCGATGTAAGGCCAATGTACCGTTTTGTATATTTGGATATAACGGGACAGGACGTACTCCTAAGATCACATGAGAAAAAACTGTTTTTATAAGCTGCACACTGAGACATTGACCATCAAAACATGTCTAGACAGGAAGATGATTTTCTTGTGTACATTAAATTGCCACCTCTGTGGTGTCCAGAAACAATAAGGCAATGCTTTATTATATGCAAAGATTCGAAGCTATTCTGGAATATCTTGCAACTCGCATTGAAAAGAAGGCTTCATGTGACAGTGCACTCTGCACGATACCTCACTGCAGTGTTATTTTTTTACGATCCTTAAGTCATGTTATATTTAAGTGACCTACATAGCATTTGAAAAACGAGTATGATGGACAGGAATTGCGAATCTGTTGCATCTACACAACACCAAGAGTTCGAACAGGAATGGTGTTGCCTCTTCGTATTGTGCTCTGCACTGTCTAATATCTAGCACGTTCTTGCTTAGTTGTGTCGTATTCTTCCCCGTCCCGCCGCGGAGGCGCAGTGGTTAGGGCGCTCGACTGATGGAGGCAAAAAGCAAGGCGCCCGTGTGCTTTGCGATGTTAATGCACGTTAAGAAGCCCCATGAAGTCGAAGTTTGAGGTCCTCTACTTCGGCGTCTCTCATAGCCTGAGCCGCTTTGGGACGTTGAATCCCACAGACCGGACTATTTTGTACCTTGTTGGTTTGACATTATTGTCCTCGTAGTTTTCACAAAGTTTATGTGCATAGATCAAGCTTATACATTTTGCTCATACGTCTGTGTCAGTAGCTAATAATTTGTATTCATATATTGTTGTAGCTCAATTCCTTATGTGGGCCAGCCATACTACTGTTCACATTTGTTTTACTACTGATTGCTGTTCTTCTTTTCCATTTTTTCTTTTATTGTACCCCACTCCCATCTGTAATTCCCTCGGGCCCTGAGGGTACTGAAATAAATAAATAAATAAATAAGCTATGCTTTGCATTTCGCCGTCGGTTCGAGTCATATTCTGGGAAGTATGCTATTTTTGTATTATGGTATTTTATTTATTATGGGCAGGTTCGTGACTTACTGACGCAGAACTACCGAAAGTACTATCGAAACTATTGATAGTTGGATCACTATGAAACTATCGACGCTAAAAACGTATCAATAGTATTATTGATAGTATTTCGTAGTCTATCGAGAGCGCTATTGATAGTACTGTCGGTAGTAATTTCGATAGTGCTATCTATAGTATACAATCAACTGCGCGAACTCACTGCCCCAAAAATATGGTTTCCTAAGAGCGTGATATGGCGGTGGTGGGGGTGGTGTTGGTAGCAACGACGGGACTTATTATAATGGCAGACTGCACATCACCGAGAACTGCAAATGTACAGATGTGTTAAAAAAAAATAGCACTAGTGACATGTTTCCGAATCGGCCGACAACAACGCTCGGCGCAGCGGTTACGAATGTGCCGAGGTGGTGGTGATAAAAACTTTTATTGTCCGGAAAAGGGGACACCGGAGTTCCGGTACCGCTCGCAGGCATCCAGGGAGCCCGATGTCACCTTAAGGGGTAGGGGTTAGTATATGAATGTGCCGAATACGAAAGTTTCAATCCTGCTCGCAAAGCGCGGCGCTGCGCCAACCTCGCGGTGAAATTTTGTGTTCCTTCGCCAGAATTCTTGGCTGACAAGGTGCGGCTAAGTTCACCTGTTCAGTTGCATCGGAAAGGAAGTCGTAACAATTGTGCCGAACTGCGCTGTTGCAATTTATTGATAAAAACATCAAGAACCAAGTTTTTTGTTAAGGTGTAACAGTTCACTTTTTAGCATGAATATATTGATGGACATAATCCGGCACTATCACTGCGGAATTAAATCATTTATTTCATTCGACGAAAATTGTTAGGATTTAAATGAACTGAGTATGGCCTATTGTATGATATCGCAAACGTTTTGGCTATATTGCCGGTTTAAACTGCACAATTAATCACTGCGCTATCGGCAATAATTCTACCGATTATACTGTCTATAGTGATACTATCGATTGCACTATGGATAGTACTATCGACTGCACAATCGGCAGTACCATCGATAGTTTATCGAGTGTTTGAAAAAACAATCAATACTATCGATAGTCGCTTTATCGATAGTTTAGCATACAAGCATCCCTTCAGACTGTGACGACAGCAGATAGGCTTTATAGCCTCAGGGGTTTATACCAGATATTCTCTGGCGCGGGATATTTCGTTTTGGGTATGTGCTGAAATGAGGGAATATTCGTGCGAACGGATATGTGCAAAATAGAGCCAACCGCTTCATTTGCTTCTTTTTGAGTTTAATTAATAATTGTTTCTAGTGACAGCTACAGAAGAGCCAAGAGGAAAGGAGAAAAAAAGGAGAGAATAAAAAGTTTATGCACTTGTACTGTCGCGCACGTGCAGAATACAAGACTGCTTCCCATTAAATGCAATGAGTGCTTCACTGCTTCACTGGCTCGATGGTTTCTCCGGGAGAGCCTGTTTAAGCCCAAGAAATGCAGCTAACGCTGCAAAAACTGGTGTTTGCCCCTCATAGGACCACACTGCAGCCATTGACATCGATCGGTCCTAATGACATTGTGGATAATCCCTTTGGATCTT
Source organism: Amblyomma maculatum (assembly GCF_055883805.1). Lineage (NCBI taxonomy): Eukaryota > Metazoa > Arthropoda > Arachnida > Ixodida > Ixodidae > Amblyomma > Amblyomma maculatum. Next base: position 101,763,155 of record NC_139345.1, read on the forward strand.
CTAGCGTTACAATGCAGGACTTGGAAGACGAATAAGGAATTCTCATAAATGCTGCGCTGCTTAGTTGTACTCGGACAAAAGAACTGGACAAACGCTGAGGTTAAGCGCTTAACCTCAGCGTTTGTCCAGTTCCTTTGTCCGTGTACAACTAAGCAGCGCAGCATTTGTGAGATGTTCCAACTAACCCAGTCTCAAGCACTTTTTAACTGAATAAGGAGTTAACCATGGCTTAATCGGATCATTTGCTGTTTCATGAACGTGAGTGGATGCCAGTGGCTGCAGGAGGGTCCTTTAAGGGCGTCTGCCGCTTTTTTCTTGAGCTGTATCCGATTATAGAAGCCATGTGGGAACAGTCTGTTCCTCCCCTTGACCGGCCACCAGCTTCTGCTCGTCCATTGTGCATCGCAGCCAGTGTTGGACTTGTGAATCGCCATGCAGGACGAACCTCGAAGAATGAGATCAAATTTTCTCTCGCCCTACTCTTATGGCGTCACTACTCTTTTATTTACAAACATAAATAGAAACTCGTATTCTATTTGACTTATTATTCAGTTGAAAAATGATATAAAGACATCTTTGCGCTCTTCACAATAAAACTGGACAGGCACTTCAGGTTTGCGCTGCTGCCGGCCCGAGCTACATAGCTCTGAGCATCTGAAGTTGCCGCAGGAATTTCGTTCGTTTGACACACCCTTTGATTTCTTATAGCCGTGGAAAATCCTTCATCCGTTTGCAGAACGCGTTGCATAAGTCCGCTTCGGTAGCGCTTGGGACGCGTGAGCCATTCTTGTTACCTGTCAGCCTCTCGTTGCACCATGTAGTGCCAAGAGGTTAGTAGATGCTGTATAGTTATATCTAAATTCTAATGGAAACATGTGGCATTCCACTACGCATTGTTCACTGCTGGCAGCCCGCAGAATGCTCCAGCTGATGATCCCTAGGAAAGATAGGCTTAAGTAGTAAATTTAGCTAACAACTAATAGCTAAAAGCTGCTGCAGGTATGTATAATAAAGGAGTAAGAAGCACTAGTAGCAATAAATGGCTTTTATTTGGCCAAATATCATATCGGCGGCTTGAGCAACCTGTCGACTACGACGTTATTCTTCAGCATCTGTAACTACGTACTCTTTAGCATTCTTACGAGCGTAATCATACGACCAAGGAAGGAAGCTATACAGCTTTCAAAAAGATCTCTTTGGCCATAAAAACTAGCTGCAGAGCTTTCCTCCTTGGACCTGTGGCTTTGCTTAGTTTTATGATTATGAGGAATACTCTCTTGGGCCAGCGTTTATGCATGCTTAAAAATGCCCGAGAAATTGCTGAGAATGAAGAGTTTAGACATTTAGAATACAGTTTAGTTTGCGTTAAGGATGGCAATATTTCAGTAAGTTCAGTCGGTAAGGAGAGGCTGTCTTAAAGGAAAGTGTGAATATGAAACTTGGAACGGTCACGTGTTTTGGGGATGAGTATAGCGGCACGTGAAGTTTCTTTCGCCGCTGTTTTTCGTTTCTTGCGTGATTTGCAGGCTGGCAGCGTTTTTCCTTTGAACCTCAAATGAGACGTGTCGTTTATTCTTCACTGAGGTCTGTGCCAGCATTAGTTTTTTTGTTTATCATAGAGATATTGAGCGATAAGAGTGAACCACCTTGTATGTCTGCACGAAGAGACATGTTGACTTCAAGTCACAAAAAAAGTGCACATAGAGGCAAATTTTAGTTCCTGCCTGGCTGGCACTGAAAATTCCAGGAAATGCAAATATTATATGTGAAAAATCACTAAATCACAATGAGAGATAATATTTACATATTTTGAGTCCGGAGCGTGTATTTCTTAGCAATATATGTTCCCTTATATACGAGTAGAAGATTGCGCAAGAACTTATAAATTAGGCAGGACGAAAGCTGGAAGAAGTTATCAGTAAAGGGAATGAATGCACAGCCAGGACATCTTAGAAGTTACCAGTTCAGTTTACAACGTGACGCAGTCTGTGTGCAGTGATATGACAGTCAGCTGCACTCACGACATTCCTCAACGCCTCACAAATTGAAGGGGTTATTCTTTCCTATTTCATGGCTTCTTTGAGGCTTAGAATCTTCCTCTTGATTTGAAATCTCCCTTTTGAGGAACCCAGCCATGTCTATAATCTGTTATTTTCTTTATTATTTCGTTCTATTTCTACTTTACTTATCTTATTGCTTTCTTCCTCTCACCGCCCTGTTAGTCACTAAATAGCTTATCATTCGTCAGCCGCAATCTGCTGCATTGATTCGATTCCTCGCAATGGCATCTACGCATCACCCTAATGACTGGGCTGGATCTCACCTATTGCACTTCGCTGGTACGATTGGCTCTCCGCGTAATCGGAACGTTGATTTGGTCATGAGAATCACTGTCCTGGGCGTAATGTCAGGAACCAGACAAAATAACCGTTCATCGCTACCTTGCTGCTGCGCACTATGCGTTGAATATTATTCTTGCATTCCATCTTTAGGATTAAACCAGCTTTCTGGCACACACATCGTTTGTATAACCTCCTTACAAGCGGTTATGTTCGTCCCCGCGCTAATATTTTGAGTTTAACAAAAATGAATTTCTAAAATGCTGCCTGGGAAACGCCCGCTCTGATGCGGCACCGAAGTCGAGCTGCTCGCGTTATGCGTCGCAAGCATGACTTAAAAAAAAAAAAAAAAATGCGAGGAGAGTAAACACGTGCTGCTATTCTGCGAGTTCTTTTTTTCTCTCGTAACAAAAATTCAAAATGATAATAAGCACAGCTTTACGAGGGTTGCCTCGCCTGAAAACGCTCCATTCAACGAGGTAACTACTTCTCGGTACTCGACCGTTCTAACGGGTTGGAACTTGGCCTTTGTCGTAAGGGGTAATGGTTTCGTAGACTTTTTAACGCAGCTCTTTTTCGGGGAACTTTCGGCACCAAGTGCAAGAACTCAGCGGGCGGTAAACGCTGTCCGTCATCTGGATTTAGAAAGGCATTGTGTTTGCGCTGGGCCGCATTCAAGGAGCAGTAGAAATAAGGGCAGGCGCGTTCCTTGCCGGATTGTCCCTGCACTGGATGTCTTGACTCATGCTGTTTGTTGAGAGTTCAGGGAAGTAAGCTGTTTTTGGGCATTTTGCTTGTCCTTTCGAGAAGAGCGAATGAAAAAAGGTGGAGCGCTAGCGCATTTACTGAAGGCTGAAGTCAGCAGCAAACACACTGGTATCTCAGGGCAAACTTATACTGAAGGGCCCAAGTTTAGCCCTGTTTTCATTAGAAAGTAAACGAAAAATGTCGAAATAGACCCAGAGCGTAGCGAAGCAGCGACTAACAAAATGAATTTCGTTGTGTTGAACCGGTTGCTGTAGCAAGTCGCCGCGTCCAGCGGAGCTTTTCGTAATATGTGTGGGATAACTGATCAATCAGAGGTTGCAAGAAATATTTACTGTGTTTTATTAGCAAATGGCTTAAATCGTTGCATATAAATAGAAATACCTATGCAGTAAAAGAAATAATTTACGACAGGAAGAAAACTCACGTGGTTATCAAAGCGGACACGTATCAACACTAATGCGAGTGACGCAAAAGAGCACGAAGTTTCGAATGCTTATTTCATAATATGAGGTTTAATGCAGAAGAAAATATATTTATTGCAGCTGAATGTCCCTCGATGCTGATAAAGTGTGGCATCTACTGAGTGCACTTATCAAGTTTATTCCAACCAATGAAGTTCATAAGTTATCACGGAGAATGGACGTTAACTAGCACGCCAGGAAAGTATTGTGACCATTGATAGAATTACATTGCGCGAACAAAATATGGAATATGCCTTGAGTCATGGTCACGTATAGACCACACAGAAAAGGTTGGTAATCTCGAAGTTTACCTTCAATCGTTGTGTTGCATCTCTTGCTACCTGCGGGAGAGAAACAGCTAGTCTCAAGCATTAAATGTTCACGTTGTATCTGGAAACGCTTAATATGAGCTGACTTAATACTGTACTTCTTTAATCAACTCGCAAAGCGCCGTAGCCAGCAAAAAAGGTTATGAGAGTGGTAAAATGGCCAAACTAATATTTTGGAATTTATTTTACTCAAATATTCACAAAAACGTATCGAATGTCTGGTGCGATAAGTAATAAAAACTAAATTTTAAGCAAATTCTTGCAATTGTATTTTCGCGGAGAATAAAGCATTTATAGCCTAAAAGTATTTTAAGGCGAAAAACTACCTTGGCTCATGAGTTGTGCAGTAAGGGAGAGTTTGCTCTGACACTTAAGAAAAGAAGTCGTCGCTCAGCCAGGAATTTAACCATTCCGCTTCTGAGTCGAGAACGCAAACAACTATGGCACACTTTGTATTCATCACATGTGGTTATGTAGAGAATGGAGCCTATATATATATATATAGTCTTTAGAAAGGCAGCTGGCTCCTGCCGAAACGTTGTCTAAAAGGTAACAAATAAGACTAGAAGCAGTATGAAGCATCTTGACTTGTGCATACATGTAGCTAACAAGTACGTCTTTTACATATATATAAGCATAAATAAAGGCTGTGCGCTTGTACGTACGCCTCGCTGACTGCCTCACAACGCGTGTGTAATTCCACTTGTCTAGCATAAAGGCGCCGGAAAGCGCTTAGGGAAAGAACAACAGTGACACTAAGCAAACAAAAAAAAAAGATAGGACTGAGCAAAAGTTCAACAAACCTGTCCCAGAATATACGTTACGGCCGGTAATGAAAACGTTTAGAAATCTGTAAATGCAAAATTAATAAAAAACAAAAATTACAATCTCCCGTTACGCAGACTTGTTGCGCTATCTAGGGAGGCCGACACGAAATGCCACAGCACAGCAGTCTCGTGCGGCAGAGAGCAGCAAATGAGCCTCGAGCCTCAATTCGCACTTGATTTAAAGTCAAAAACGTATGTCTGAAATGGCAGACATACAGAAGCGAACTTGCAACCACGTAAGAGGCAGCATTAAAAAATGCTTTCACGTTAGCGCACGTAAGAGAATTGTACCACTATAACAGAAGAGGAGATCAAGGTGTTCGAATTTTCAGCTATCATTCAGTCTTATAGAAATCTTGTAACACTTGTCCCATCTAAGCATTTTTTGTCCGGAATCCATAGTCGAGAAAAAAGCAACCTCAACCCTGACCCCCTCCCCTTCTGTGTTTTTATTCTTGCAACCTGGAAAGAATAGACTTCAAAGAAATGCTTCAAAGAGATGGCGTTAAGGTCTCGTTAAAAAAAATTGTTGGGGAAAAACAGGAGCATGGCTCTGAGAGTTGGTCGCGGGCCGCTGACATGATTGGGCTCTGATCGCCTGTAGGATTGTGTGACATTACGTCACATGGCGAATTTGGCAGGTGCTGTCATCTCAAGCTTTTAGTTTCAGATGGGTGGCCAGTGGGAATCGTAGCTTGCAGGACCCTTGCTTTACGAATCAGAGGTGCTGATCCCAGGCCACGCAGACATGCTCGTAGCACTTGGTTAAGTGGGGCATTACATTTACGTTTACGGACATTACATTACAGTCAAGAGCCATGAGAAACCCAGCTGTCAAGACCTAGCCTGGATGACCAGCGTAGTATCGTCGACAAAACTCGGGAGATGGCTCGGGCCCGCCGCTTCCTGGACCGTAGAGGCTATTTACCTGGGGCAATATTTCACGCTTCGCCTGAGTAAAAGGTTATATATGTGTCTCTATTCTTACGTTCCTAAATAAGGAGGTCTCGTTACCTAACTCTTTAAATACCGGCGCTCAAGCATAGGGCCTAAAGATTTATAAAGATAAATAATAGGACATAGCTTCCCACATTTGTGACTGGGACAGTAAGGAATTCAGATAATGTTTATAATGGGCTTGAAACTGACCAGTGGTTTAGGAGCCTTAATACGAGTGAGGAGAACCCCAACGGGGTGGCGTAGTGGTTACGGCGCTGGACTAATGCTACCAAGGATGCGGGATCGAATCCCGGCCTCGGCGGCCGCTTTTCCATGAAGGCAAGGCGCCCGTGTACTGTGCGATATCAGTGCACGTTAAAGAACTCCAGGTGGTCAACATTTCCGGAGTCCTCTACTGCGGCGTCTCTCATAGCCTTAGTCGCTTTGGGATGCCAATCACCACAAACCAAACCAAACGAGTGAGGACAATGGCGAACTCAAATTGATTAATGGTGCTTCAATTGGCACGTTGCGGAAAATGTTGTCAGCAGTTAGCCACACAGGAAAAGTTTGAGTCTACTGTTTGACTGTTGCGCAAATCGCGTTAACAAATTAGAATATAATTTATTAAATAACAGGCCTTCCATTCAGAACACGCGAAGGACCTCCATAAGCTAACAACCAAAAAAAAAAAAAAAGAAAAAGGCTATGAGACTTTAGGCTACCATAAATGACGCAACGTAAACTGGATGTCGTCAAGCGAGAAATCTACAGATTGAACATTGATATCTTGGGTATCAGCGAGCTCAAGTGGACCGGAATGGGAGAATTTAATTCCGGCGACCATTATGTCTTTTATTGTGGGCACGAATCCAAGAGAAGGAATGGGGTCGCTCTCATAGTAAACAGAAGAATGGGCAAAGCAGTGCTAGGGTACAACCCCAAAAACGACCGAATGATTTCACTTCGGATCCAAGGTCACCTTTTCAACATAACAGTTATCCACATCTATGCACCAACCACTACTGCTGAAGAAGCTGATGTTGAAAGATTGTATGCTGACCTGCAATGCCTTTTAGACCGCACTCCATCATCAGACGTCCTTTTTCTCATAGGAGACTGGAATGCTAAGGTGGGGAGTAAAGCAATATCCGGAATTACAGGCAAGTTCGGTCTAGGTGAGCCAAATGAAGCTGGGCAGAAGCTAGTAGAGTTTTGTCAAGAAAACAACCTGACCATAGCGAACACTCATTTTCAACAGCACAAGAGGCGCCTGTACGCATGGACTTCGCCGGACGGTCTGTACAGGAATCAGATCGATTATATTCTTTGCCGGCAGAGATGGAGAAGCACTATAAAAGCAGTAAAAACAAGGCCTGGGGCCGATTGTGGCACCGATAATCAGCTTCTTGTTGCCAAAATCAAGCTTCGATTGAGGAAAACGCAGAAAACTAGAAGGCCTTTCAGGTATGATCTGGATCAAATTCCATTAGCATATGCTGTGGAAGTGAGGAATCGATTTCAAGAATTAGATCTAGAAGACAGAGAGCCCGAAGAGATGTGGACTGATGTTCGCGATATAATACAAGAAGTTGCTACTGAGGTAGTTCCAAAGCAAAAGAAATGCAAGAAAGCAAACTGGTTATCTGAAGAGGCTTTGCAAATAGCTGAGGAAAGGAGGATGTCAAAAGGTATGGGGGAAAGAGAAAGATACAAGGTTCTCAATGCGAATTTTCAGAAAATAGCAAGGAGAGATAAGAATGCCTTCCTGAACATACAGTGCCAAGCAGTTGAGGACAACAGCCAATTAAGGAACACAAGAGCTCTGTATAAGACAATCAAAGATATCAAAGCAAGCTTCTGTGCTAAGCTGGGCGTGATAAAGGATAAACGAAGCAAAGACCTCACTGAAGCCTCAGAGATAAAGAAGAGGTGGCAGGAATACACAGAAGAACTGTGCAAGAAGGACCCGAACATGCAAACCCAACATAAGACGGTTGTGATTACTGATCTCCATCCGGGCATCCTGAAGAGTGAAGTTGAATGGGCCTTAGCCAGCCTTGCTAAGAACAAAGCTAGCGGAATTGATGGCATTACAGCTGAGTTGCTTCAAAACCTCAACCATGACGCTGTTAACATTCTGCATACATAATGTCAGAAGATTTGGACAACCCTGCAGTGGTCACAGGATTGGAGGAGGTCAGTTTACATAACCATTCCAAATAAAGGCAGTGCCAAAGATTGTAGAAACAACCGCACGATCGCGCTTATTTCGCATGCTAGCAAGGGGATGTTGAAAATCCTCCAAGGTAGGCTGTAGCAGTATGTGGATCGGGAGCTTCCGGACGTGCAAGCTGGGTTTTGCAAGGGCAGAGGAACTAGAGACAAGATTGCCAACCTTCACTGGATCATGGAAAAAGCAAGAGAGTTCCAGAAACCCATCTACTGCTTTATTGATTATGCGAAAGCGTTTGACTGCGTAGATCACAGCAGATCGTGGCAAGCTCTACAAGAGACCGGAGTTCCAATTCACCTCATCTGTCTCCTCAGGAATCTGTATGAAGGGCAAGAGGCCAAAGTCAGAACTGGGCATGGTCTTACTGATTGGTTTTCGATTGAGAAAGGAGTGAGACAAGGCTGCATACTGTCGCCCTGCCTATTTAACCTATATGCAGAGCGCATCATGAGGAAGGCCAGGCTGGACGAGTCTTCAGCTGGAGTGAAGATTGCTGGAAAACGCATCAACAACCTTAGATATGCGGATGATACCACTTTATGGGCAGAAAGTGAAGTGGAACTCAAGAGACTTCTGATGCGCGTACAAGAAGAGAGTGAGAAGTTTGGGCTTAAACTGAACGTAAAAGGACAAATATCATGGCGTCTTACCCTATCAAGTCCTGTAGCATCAAGGAACAAGAAGTGGAACCTGTGACAGATTTTCTCTTCTTGGGCTCCAAGAGAACCCCGGAAGGAGACTGCAGCCATGAAATTAGGAAACGCCTGCTTCTGGGAAAGAGAGCCATGGTTAGCCTTGACCGCCTAGTAAAGAGCAGAGACATTATTCTGCCAACCAAGATCCGTCTTTCCAGTTGTGATGTATGGATGCGAGAGTTGGACTGTGAAGAAGGCTGACCGCCGAAGAATTGACGCGTTTGAATTGTGGTGCTGGCGGAGAGCTTTTCGTATGGTGAGAAGATCAAATCAGTCGATGTTGTCGACCATAAACCCTGACTGCTCTTGGAGGGTCAAATTTTAAAGTTAAAGCTCAGCTACTTTGGTCATCTGATGATAAGAGAGGAGTCGCTGGAGAAAGATTTGATATTGGGAAAGGTTGAGGGTCACCGGAGAAGGGGTAGGCAGCGAACGCGATGGTTAGATGGCATCCTCGAGGCGCTGCAGATGAAGTAATGTGATGTTAGGAAGATAGTGAGAGACCGGAAAGCGTGGCGTGATATGGTCCATAGGGACACGAAGAGTCGGACACGACTGAACGACTGAACTGAACTTCCCTGAAAATCTACGGCGAAAGCAAGATCACGATAGAAAGCATTAAAGATGAGAATTGCAAGGCGCAATTGGCGCTAAAATTTGAAACGGCTCCGGACTGCGGTGGAAACTGTGCGAAGGCTGTCATCGTCTTGTAGAAAAGCAGTCTTTTAAAATGTATAAACCGTGGCATTCGAGGAACGACCTCTTGATAGTGCCCTATTTTTCTTGCAGTTCGAACTGTTCCCGTCGGGTCTATCTAATATTACGCCATCGTCGACACACTGTGGTGTAATCTCCAGAAAACAGCCTTGCGCTTTGTTATTCAGCGGGGTCGTTTCTTCAACTTCTCGCGGTCTGGGAGTGCTATGTGTGCTTGTACGTTCGGGTAACCTTACGATGGAGCACTTCTCATCGAGGATTCTCCGGACAAAGGATTTCAGTCACCGCGACCTACTTCATACAGTATTCAGCGAGGTTCTGGTTTTTATCCGAGGTTTCTCTACGAGTCCTTGAGCGTCATTTATACATCGAGTCAGACCCTCCTACGCTGTTTCTTGACCGGAGGTTCACACCGCGTATTTATTTTTTGTGTAAGGATTTCGGGGCATGCAGCTTTTAGTTTGGATAAGCCTAGCACTTGCGGACCTTGAAAAATTTATACTGTACAAAACACTTTGCTTTCGCCGAAAATGTTAGTGACCCAGCCCCGAAATACAGACAATACTAGCGGGTTTCGAATGGCTGTCCTCAAAGCATTGAAGCTTTATTTGAGACTTTCCCTACTATGCATTTTTCAAAGAGCTTGCTTGAAGCTGACTCGGATATCCGCCTGGCGCCTCTTTTCCATCTCGCTCGAAAACCTAATCGGGAAGCACAGGTTGAGGCGTGGGATTGAGAGGTCAAGCACGAACTTAATTTTGTTTAGGGGGCATGACCTGCAAAATAGAAATTTTACACCTTTATTTCTTATTTTATTATTCTGCCTTCACGTAGCATAACCTAAGGCACTTGTGTCGAGAGACCTCGCAGCGCTCCTTTGCTCTGTGGCACTCCAGTGTCAGCTATAATATATACTCAGAAACGGCGTCAGAAGAACGGGTCCGCCGAAAAGAAACCATTGCTTTTCAGCGATGTTCATCTTGAAAGACAGGTGCACGGTGCAAATTAAAAATAAAAGCAAAACAAATGTATTTCTTGGAATCTGAGAAAGAGCGCAAAATGTAACAGCGAGATTTAGAGTAGGTTGACATTAGCGGTTGAGGGACAGGGGAGTAGAAGGTACGCGTGCGCATGGACAGAATGAAAGCGCGCCCTTTGCCTTTTCAGTGCAGCATTGCGCACATGCGCACATGCACACCGCTTTTCTCTTATCTCTCTAACCAATAGGGTCCCCTGTTCTAAAGACTACCGATGTATACTAAGACGGACGGTAGTAAGCAAGTTCTCGTGCTGTGTCGTCGTTCTTCTGTACCCCTGTTTTGGGCGCTTTGGGTCATTCATCTTCGACTTTGAATTCTGCACGAAGCGTGTGACTTTTCACTCTACATTAGTTTTACTCCGAACAGCTTTTGTGATTATTTAGCGTACTAGAACCACCGAAAGTAATGCGAAACGTCATAGAAGGACAGGAAACAACAATTATATGGACACTTAGGGGTGGGGGTGTGGGGGGGGGGTAGGAACATAGCCAGCCGGCCAATAAACGTTGAACTTGTTCTTCAGTATTATACATGCTCTCGGGTTTTGCTACGCCATAACATAACGCATATGAGAGAGCATACATGCACGATAACACACATGACAACCATAACTGCTGTTATGGCTAAGGTATATACTGGCTAGTATTAGGTTATGAACCCTCTACAAAGGGTAACGTGGGGTTCATAATTATTAGCATGAATCAGAAAACCGTGGTCTTCTGACTACGAACCTAGTACACCATGCTAGTGCGATGTACTAGAGGCAACGCGTCATCCACATGTGAAGGGGGCTCCTGCGCACTAAATCAAGTTCAGGTTGCAAGATATATATCTCATTGCTGAGCATTTCAGTGCAGTATGATCACATTGTATGTTATAGGCAGCCTCTTAAGAAGTAAATCGCCTTCGGCCCTGCAATGAGATTTGCAGAGCACACGAGTTTGATGGGCTTGCACTCCTGAAATCTGGGCAGATTTTAGTCGCCTAGGCCGTCTCACACCTCAGCTTAGACCCCACTCCGCCTGTCCTGGAAGACACGCATTTTCTCAGCTGAGGTGTGATACGCCTTTTTCAGGGCCGGCGCATCATTACGGATGTCGTTTTACATACTGTTTACCTTATTTAGTCAGCCTTATTCTATCTTTTTTGTTCTTCCAACTACTGCGGCAGTTCAGCAGCCTTTCCCTAAACGCTGAGCTAGACCGCGTACGTCTGTTTTTTTTTTGTTTTTTTTCCACTGTATAGGTAACCTGGCGTTTATTACCTTTGTCAAAATTAATTATGACCAAAGGTTTCGACATTTCGCCAAGTAGTTCAAGGCGTGCTGAAACGCCGGAATCCCAGGTCTCTCGAAGGTTAGAAAACTCCTGTCCTCGTCATAGCAAAGTTTCGTCGTCAAAATTTCAAGGGTACTTTCTGAGCGTCTACACAAGATTTAAAAGAACAATTTGTGTTCGGCATATTGCTGACAGGTTATGTTATTCATAATCCTTATCCATGCCCATGTGGATACATATAAACGAAAATTCTATCCTCAGCAATGTGTGAACTGCCTATTGACAAGAAGTATTTGATTTAGAAAAGCAAAAAGCTATTTTAAACGGTTGCTCTTTCTCTTATCCCAAACTGGTTTGTAGATTTATGGCGGACAGTTACGGTGGATGCGAATTTGATGCAGCCTCTCATGCTTGAGTTTCCAAATGAGGCCACAATAATACGCAAGATTGACTGTCTGATATAGCCTTAAATTCTCAAGTCAAAAGCTTGTTATTTATGGACTTTACATAGGTGCGGACTATATAAAATTTTAGATCCTAATATCAGTGAGTACATCATGAAATACATAACGCGATAGTAGCTAGACGGTACGGAAAATACAGGAATATAACTGAGCCCTAAAATATACACGTTTAGTGTGGACTACATAGCAAACACTGAGATAATCAAATTCATCGGTAGGGGTAAGAATAATCTCACTTAAATCCATACTTTAGTTCTCCGTGTCTACGGCATATATTAGTAACGTTTCAGTGTGCTGTAATTTACGTGAGCGTATGGTCCATCTGCAGAATCGATGCGGTATTGTACTCATCCTCACAGTATGAAAAAGCAAACTTTTAGGAACGGGAAGAGGCCAGGTATCTCCATTCAGTTGTTTGGAACAGGTGGTAGGGAGTCGCTTGAAAAAAATTGGAATATATAACACCAACCCTGACTGCTCATTGGAGGGTCAAATTCTAAAGTTAAAGCTCAGCTACTTTGGTCATCTGATGAGAAGAGAGG